>NC_141695.1:1703164782-1704394782 GCF_964263255.1 Lissotriton vulgaris
CTGTGCACTGACGTGGGTTCAGGGCGTGATTGTTTTATGTTTTTTGTGAGCGGTGCGGGAGATAGTCTTTATCTGGACCCTCGGCACAGACACATGCAGAGCCCGCTCGTCTTGCTGCCCAACGCTGCTGCTGCAGTCATTGCTGGCCCATCCGTGTTAGAAAGCACAGCTAGCACTCTGCACTTAGATGTGATTCGCTTCATGCTCAGTGCTTTAAAGTGCCACCACTCATTTCACAGGATGGTCTGCTCGAGAGCATGCTTAGTAAACCAAGAGCCTGAAGCTCAGCCCTGGTCCGCTTTTTAACACTTGCTCTGTCTTACGTGTAAATAGATTCAATATGTTTTTATATGAGCAAGTAATGCATTTAGAGGAAGTGAGGCAGTACATCTGTTTGAGCCATCCTTGTCTGTAGACTTTCTGTGTACGTATATTCACCTACATGAATTGTGTCTGTTATACGCTCGCATGTGTTTGTGTATTTATACAAATCCACCAATATCTCTATACAATACTACCCTGTATAAGTCTGTTACTTAGCTTCTTGACTCTGATTTACTTTGTTTCCCATGGTTTGATTTTCGTGTATATGTATCACTTAAACATAGAGCGTTGTACTTTTTCTGTGAGAGATCTGTCTCAGAGCCTTGTGTGTACGGTGCAGGTGGCAAGAACACTGTTTAAACTAATGCGTTCAGATTTACAGACGCCTGTCTGGTAAACGTTTCCAAGTGCTCTGAATTTTATCTCTTGTTTTATTGAGCTTTTTAGACATTCACCTTTTTACATTGTGCATGGTTGTAAAACAATTGTTTCTCTTTTTTGGTATCTACGTTCTAACTGGCAGAAGAGAACTCTCATTATTTAAGGCTGATCTGTGACAGCCAAAATGGAAGAGTGAGTTAGCACATCAATACATGTAAAAAAGGAGAAAAATAAACATGTAACTTTACTAATGCTATAAATGTAACATTTGGTAGATTTAGAACTATTCACTTTACAAAAAACAAAAATAATACTTTTATAATTTGAAAAATATAAACAAAAAATAAAAAATATTTACATTTACAACACCAAAAGGTCAAACTTTTCTATTGCGAGACCTATTGCATTTCCAATGCTTGTTTACAGTGAGATTTTGGCACCTTGGTGTGAAACACCAGGGAAAAATAGGGAATTACTGGGGGAAATCGGACCCTGAAATACCAGTTCCTTTGATAATTCATGATTTTTCTGGGGAATCCCCAGGCTTCCGCCCATGGACGTCATTTTAGCTTGTTCCCTGCAATTCCTGACAAATGTCCCCCACCCCCCACAAAGGTTACCAGTGCACCCAGGCAGTGCTGTATTGGGCTGCTGGGCAGTCTACCCCTGCCTGAATGGGCCACGTTGGGAGGGCCCGTGTGCTCCCTGTTCATTTTTAGGACGGTGTGAAATAATAAATCATCTCACACACCAGTCCTTTCAAGCTGGCCATCTGGCAGGGCCAGTCCAACCTTCACCCTAGATCAGTAACTGTGGGGAGTAGATTTCAAGGGGATTAACCTGGAGACTTCATTATCCGCTCACAGTGCGAAATTATTCAAAACAAGCCCCTTGTAATGTGATATGTAAAAAACACGATTATGTCAAATAATCATTTTGCACGAAATTGGGAAGTTTCTACTGTAAATTAGTTTTGCGTGTTTCATCACAATATGTGTGTAGTTGGAATCCTTTGCTACTTGTTTTTTGATTTCTTGTTTCAGAAATAAACCACTAATGGTTTGGTTAAAGGGACTGGTTACATTCTGAAACTGCCCTCATTTTGGTCCAATTGGTCGTCAGGGTTCACTTGATTGATATGATACTTACGGGAGGGCGGGACTTTGCTTTTCCAGAGTAGGAATGAGAAGGGAATAATTTTATGGGATTTTATAAAGGGAATTCTGCACAGTGAAAATTATTTTCATCGTGGAACAGCAAAACTAAACATTAAGGCCCCACTTTAGGAGTTTGGCCATAATACCGTTTTGGGTGAAAAAATGTTTCCTCCTAAAACGGTATCAAGTATTACCACGTTGAGCTTCAGGGGCAAATCTCCACATCAACTCTGGAAAGCCTAGTCCCAGGAAAAGGGCCCAGAATGGCAGACCCACTAGGGAAATTGGTGCTGCAATGCCCGCATATTATACCCCATTCCACTGGGCCTCGAGGGCTTTAATTTATAATAATCCCTCAGCCTTGGTTACTCGTAATGAGTACTGAAATATGCTCTAATCGAGCCACTGGAATTATGTGATTCTTTGGCCATTCCGTTTCCGCATAGTTATTGCTTTGCTGCATTGGCCACATAACCCATAAACTGCTGAATATTCTGTAGATTTTAGCAAAAAATGTTTCTAGCTCAAAAGGATCAAAAGTTACAAGAATATGGCGAGGCATGTTCCGGCCCTGTGGACGGCCCTTTGCAATGGCTGACTGCCCATCTTGCAGTTGCTTATTGCTGTATTTGGGTGTTAAACTGGTACTAATAAGGTGAAATCAGGCAGTGTTCACTTTAAAAATGACAAAATATTAGGTAGTACTATCACGAAATCATCCACATTACGCAGGACAATTTACCTTTTCTTCCTGCATAATTTATTCATCCCTATTATTCATCCATAATTTGACCCTCCCCTGGCACATAATTTCAGTGGCCCGGCATGTAATTTCAGTGGCCCTCGCCACATGGCATATTTGTGTAACCTGCCTACTTACAAATTTGCATTCTGAAACACAGCTGCATGTTTAATACTATAATAACTTTTCCAGAGCGCTCCTGGAAATTCAGTTCAATTCTAAAAGATGTACAAATCTTCTCCAAACATGAGAGTTAGAATCAAATTTCTTGTCTTTTTCATCTGGCTGTTTGTGAATAGGTGGGGTGGAAAGAATGTGAAGGCCAGCCCCTCCAATCTAACCTTTGGTTGCATGAGATTTAATCAGACACACTCCAGGGTCTCCAAGTTTACTCCTGCCTGCTCAGCATGACTGTCCAACCAGGAGTTACAAAACTCCCTGGAGCATGCGCACACTGAGGGGGCAGACATTGCATGCACAGGGCCTGGGCTTGAAGTACATTTGCATTGAATTACCCTCTTAATTCTGTGGGAGAGCTGCCACCCAGCCTCTGTTTGCAGGACTTCTTAAGGTGTTGGCTGTTTGTCCAGAGTCGACATTTCTCCCCAACATCACAGGGATTGCTTGGTTGCTGTGCAAGATGGCAGATACCGGGTTCAAACAACAGGGGTCAGAGGTCAGGGTAGGCCAGGGGTATTTATTTACTACTTAATGAATAGCATCTGCGAGCTCCCAGAATATGAACAATAATTTTATTTGAACAGGTTCACAGGATGAAGTCTGACCACAAGGCCCCCTCCCTCGCAGGCACACCTTCCTGCAGGTGCTTCAACCAACCACACTGCTTGTGTGAGTCTCTTCACAAGTGATACCATTCACCAGAAACCAGTTGTCAGTGATTGTTAAAGTTGTTTGCGAGAAGTGTGCCACTGGGTGACAAAGTCATGCTGAAATTGAGTGAGCATGGGCCGGAACCATAAAGTCTTTTCTGGGAGCACTTCGGTCAGATTCCCACAAAATCTGGTCACTTTCTTCTATAGCTTTCTTCCTATGTATGGAGTAAGGTGTATGTTTAGAGTAAAGTTCATACGTTTTTTTTTTTTTATTTTAATTTACAGAAAAGTCCACCTGGGAAGTTGCAACAGTCACAGATTTCCAGATGAAGTCCTAGAATTATTTAGTGAATTCTACTTATGGCCACGCGAAAGCATTTTTACATGCCTAAGTGTACTTAGTCAATATCTACACATGTGGAAATGCAATGCTGCAGTGCACTGTGCTTTAAAACTTCCTCTTCCCATGTCTTTTATATCTTGAGACATATTTACTCCTGTCCTTGGGTGGAATAAATGTCTGACTGTGTCTGGGGTGGAATAGGGAGAGGTGCAAGGTGTATGACTGTCCCATGTACACATACCTATGTAAATGTGCAAACACTTCCCAGAGCATTCCTACGCTAGAGTGCCATGTCCAAGCACCTGTGGGAAGATGTACTGACATAAGTGTCTTTGTGAGTACAATTTTTATGGATGCACAGCTATATTTTAAGAAAACTAAATATTTATTGGCATACGTAGTGCAATTCATTTGCATCTATCTGTTAAGGCGCAGAATGTGGTTTGTGAACTGGGCCTGTTGTGCCTTACTCCTGCCTAACCTGTAAATTACTCATTATCCACGAATCACAAATTCGCAAATCCTTCTCTGTGAGTAGTTCTGGCTCACTCCAGACACAGGGACGCGTCACTGCTGAATTCCAGGTGCAAGACAAGTATTCTGGCAGACCTGACTCCAAAGCTTCTTTCACTAAGCATGTCTTTATCCTTCAAATCATGATAAGATTACACCAAGGGCTGGAGTGAGATAACGCTGATAACACAATATACCTCGTGAATCGATCCTGGAGATACAGAAATAATTCGCTCCTATGAGCAGAGTACGACAACCAATCAGAGCAAACGTTTTGTTAAACCAGCCCCACCGCTTCAGCTGGTGGTACCATTGTGGGCCTCAAGCAATGACCCACAGGCTTACAGGTGTATGGCCCATAGACACAGGCTTACAGATGTATGACACACAGACACAGGCTTACAGGTGTATGGCGCACAGACACAGGCTTACAGGTGTATGGCGCACAGACACCAGCTTACAGGTGTATGGCGCACAGACACAGGCTTACAGGTGCATGGCGCACAGACACAGGCTTACAGGTGTATGGTGCACAGACACAGGCTTACAGGTGTATGTCGCACAGACACAGGCTTACAGGTGTATGGCACACACACAAGGGCTTACAGATGTATGACCCACAGACACAGGCTTACAGTTGTATGGTGCACAGGCACAGGCTTACAGGTGTATGGCGCACAGACACAGGCTTACATGTGTATGGCGCACAGACACAGGCTTACAGGTGCATGGCGCACAGACACAGGCTTACAGGTGTATGGCGCACAGACACAGGCTTACAGGTGTATGGCGCACAGACACAGGCTTACAGGTGTATGGCGCACAGACACAGGCTTACAGGTGCATGGCGCACAGACACAGGCTTACAGGTGTATGGTGCACAGACACAGGCTTACAGGTGTATGTCGCACAGACACAGGCTTACAGGTGTATGGCACACAGACAAGGGTTTACAGATGTATGACCCACAGACACAGGCTTACAGTTGTATGGTGCACAGACACAGGCTTACAGGTGTATGGTGCACAGACACAGGCTTACATGTGTATGGTGCACAGACACAGGCTTACAGGTGCATGGCGCACAGACACAGGCTTACAGGTGTATGGCGCACAGACACAGGCTTACAGGTGTATGGCACACAGACACAGGCTTACAGGTGTATGGCGCACAGACACAGGCTAACAGGTGTATGGCACACAGACACAGGCTTACAAGTGTATGGCGCACAGACACAGGCTTACAGGTGTATGTCGCACAGACACAGGTTTACAGGTGTATGGCACACAGACACAGGCTTACAGGTGTATGGCGCACAGACACAGGCTAACAGGTGTATGGCACACAGACACAGGCTTACAGGTGTATGGCGCACAGACACAGGCTTACAGGTGTATGTCGCACAGACACAGGCTTACAGGTGTATGTCGCACAGACACAGGCTTACAGGTGTATGGCCCATAGACACAGGTTTACAAGTGTATGGCCAACAGCAGGCTAGGGTAAGAGTGAGGCCTCCTAGTCCCACCCAAAATAGTACACCCCTGGAGGGGTAACAAACCCTTCCTGGGTGAAGTGTTAACATCTAGCGCTGCAAAGTTGCTCAAATAACCACTGTAATTGTACAATCATTTATTTTACAATCTCTTTAGCAATGCAGTAATACTGCCACTACAGGAAGTAGTCAATGCTGGACTGCTGATTTAAGGTAATAGCATCATAATCTGGCATCGATCTGGACCTATGCCGGATAATTAAAAGTCTAGCCAACAGACCACCGCCTCTGAGAAGCGGGTTGGGCTGGGGCACAATCCCTCTCATTTCTCACAGGGGCGGCCTTAGGCATGTGCAAGCTGTGCACCTGTACAGGGCCACCAAATCCAAGGGGCCACCACGCCAATATATATCCTTAATATAATAATCCTCTGAGGATGGATACATATTTGTGTGGCGGCCCCTGGCAGGGATTTGTTGGCCTCTGGCTCTGTTCCACTTCCAAACACCCTGACCCCCCCTCTTTACTGGCCTCTGTGCTCCGCCCCGCCCGGACCCCCTCTTCCGGGGCCCCCAACCTACGCTCCCTGCCCAGGGCCACCATGAGCCTAGAGACGCCCCTGTTTCTCAGCAAGTCATGTCTCAATATCAAATCCTTTTGAACTCGTCTGATATGTGCCTGTCCCTTCCCAAATTTACTGGACTGTGAGGGGAGACAGAGCGCTGACCCTGCCTCAGCCCTACTGACCTTTAAATGTTGTTTGCCTTATGTAAATGACTTTGTACTGCCTCAAATGACCTATAAGAACTAGCCAAGGTCTACTGACCCATCAGACGTGGTCTTGCGACATGTGATTGTCTCAAGTCACTTTGAGAGGTGATCTTGTGACAGGTGACTGACTCTACCTCAGCTCTACCGGCCTTTGAGGTGAGTGCATCTAATTTATCAATGACTCTACTACATGCTCTACCAACCTGCTATAAGAGTTCGCCTGACGTGTAAATGTCTGTCCTGGACTTTGAGAGAAAAATCTTTGAGAAGTTACTGACTCGCCCCCATCCCTTCTAGCATTTCAGATATGTATTCCTGACATGTGAATGGCTGTACCACAGCTCTAGCAGTCTGTCACAGATGTTCGCCTGAAAAATGAATGTCTCAGCCGGACCGAGATGGAAGGTCCTTTGAGAGGTGACTGACTCAGCCTCAGCCCTACCAGCCTTTGAGAAGTTCATGCCTGGCACGTGGGTGACTCCACCTGCGTGCTTGAGGTGTTCACCTTACTTGTGACTGTCTCCACCTGTGCATGAGAGACGATGCTTGGAAAGGTGACTGGCGGCGCCCCAGCCCTATCTGCCTTTAAGAGACTTCCAACGACTCTGGCTGGCTCAGTCCTAGACCGGGAGCTTGTTGTGAAATCTCCAGATTTCGGGAAGGCACGGACGTGCCCTTGGCGTTTTCCAGCCGACATTAATCAGCGCTGCTATTTTTCAAGCTGTCACGGTCCATTCAGGCGCTCAGAAATAGATGGCGGCCGTTTCCTCCCATTCAGCCAGTTTTGGGCACCAGACAGACCGATTTTTGGTAAAATGAAAAAGAACATTGACGAATCGCTCCAAATAGTTCTCTACGCATCGCTGAGCCCGCGTTCATCAACCCCGAAAGCCTCCCCGCTCAAACCAGGCTTTCCTCTGCATTAAAGCCCCGGCGGTCGGCGGCTGTTTCTAACTCTTGGCAAATGAAAACGACAGACACAAACTGACGCAATGCCGCTCCTTATTTCATCTTATAATTACTTTACTTCAAGACATACCAAGTGTTTTATTTTTTATGGTTTTATTGCAATGTGTGTGTGTGTGTGTGTGTGTAGGGGTGGCTCTAGGCTCATGGCGGCCCTGGGCAGGGAGCGTAGGTAGGGGGCCCCAGAAGAGGGGGTCCGGGTGGGGCGGAGCGCGGAGGCCAGTGAAGAGGGGGGTCAGGGTGTTTGGAAGTGGAACAGAGCCGGAGGCCACCAAATCCCTGCAAGGGTCCGCCGCAAATATGTATCCATCCTCAGAGGATTATTATATTAAGGATATATATTGGCGAGGTGGCCCCTGGGATTTGGTGGCCCTGTGCAGGTGCACAGCTTGCACATGCCTAAGGCCGCCCCTGGTGTGTGTAAATCCATAGACCGTAGGAAGAGAAGAGGAGGAGAGACGAAAGTCATGCATAGGTGTTACATTTTTTTCCACTCCACCCCCCCCACCACCCGCGGACTCCACACTTGCAAACCTTAGTGGCATCCTACATGCTGCCGCACGTCTCTTCCACCTTGCCAAATTCTCTTTGCTTTTTCTTTCTCATCAAATGACAGTGGAGGGCGTGACTGAGGAGATTTCCATGTTTGCTCAGGATCACAATGTTTAGTTGGGTGAAAGAGGGACTGAAGGATTGTTACGCTCAAGATCATAATGCATAGCCTATGGGATTCTAATCTATTTTCAGTAAAGCAGCTCTCGTTAGTGACTACAAGGTGGATGCTGCAAAAGGACTGCAAAGCGAAACATCTCTGCATGAGGACTGAGAACACGTTGCAATGCTCCACGTGCATTTCCACATGTCATGAGCACTGCAGAAATATCTCCCCCTGTTGCAAATCATGTTTAGGGGTTTCTTAGTATTTTGTATGAAGTTATGTTTTCTTTTGTTTTGCTATGGGAATACATAGATAAAAGTCCAAGGCATGTATCTCTGATATTTATCGTACTTTAACTACATTTGGGGAGCTCAGTTATTTAAATCTTTAAGAGCATTTTAATATTCATCATGCATTATTGCAAATGCATATAATATCAAAATAACATTAGCTTAGAGTACATATTGTACACTTGTGAGTATTTGGGGTCTGTAGTTGAACAAATGTACATTTTTAGAAGTGTTCAGAGTTCATCTTCATTTCTGGTTTGACTAATATATGGTCGGTTTACAACTGGAGTTTGAAATTGTTTTCTTCAATGAATGTGCCTAGATTGGAAGGGTGGCTCAGGAAAAGGAACACCCTTGCCTTAGATATAGCAACACATCATATCCCCAAAAATATCCCCAAACCAGTTATTCCTCAATATGCATTAACTGTGAACTTTCCAATACTAAAGATTATAGGCTGAGCAAAAAAGAATATTAGAAAAAAAACCTGAAAAGACAAAACAAAAAAGAAAATAATTGTCAAAAACATTGAAATTGTGAAAAGAAGAAATCAAAAAGTAAAAAATGGAAGATAAAGGCCAAACATGAATAGGGTGAAACGGACCGATTCAAATCCTTCCTATACTCTTTCACTCCCATGAAGAGGAGTACCCAGCTACCAGTGGGGTTAATGCAAAATGATGGGCTGGAACAGGGTGATGGGTTCCTTGAGACTCCAACATCTCACAGAAATGAGTTGGCCTTATGCTAAATAGGAGCCCCGTGAAGGGTGAAGGGCCCCTTCTTGCCGCAGGGACTTCGAGGGTTTGCATGATGCCCTTTCCAAGTACACACATACACAACTTCATCCCAGACATACTAGGCTCTATTCTGGCTTGCACATTCCAACTGGGGTGGTGAAGTGAGCAAAAGAACGATGATGGATTCAAGCCAGATCTGTGACACTACAAGGCAAGTACCACGAGTCCCGGAAGCCCACAAGCATAACCACGCTTGCCCGAACAATGACTTTGCCTTAACCACGCACATGTGTGGTTAAGGCAAATACGCTCTAGTGTTTGGAATGGATGGGTAAAAAGGAGCAGAGGTGGTGGGGGTTAGGGATAGTTTTATAGGGTGGTGGGGGGGTTGGGGTAGTTTTTGGGGGAGGTGAGGGTTCAGGGTAGTTTTCGGGGTTGGTGGGGGTTAGGGGTAGTTTTCAGGGGTGGGGTGGTTTAGGGTAGTTTTCATAGGTGGGGGTTCAGGGTAGTTTTCATGGGTAGAGGGGGGTTCGGGGTAGTTTTCAGGGGGGTTTCGGGGTGTTTCTTTTAGGGGTTGTTTTTAGGGCTCAGGGAAGGGTATGGGGGCGTTTTTAGGGACTGAGTTGGGCTGGTTGTGTTTAGGGCACAGGGGGGGTCGGGTAAATATTTTGGGCTTAGGGGAGGGCGGGGTAGAATTTAGGACATGGTTTTATGCATTAGGGCAGGGGGAGGACACAGCGTGCGGTTTGGGAGGGTGTTGGGGAATTTGCACTTCAGGGCGGGAGGAGGGTGGGGGGGAGGTTGTACTCAAGGGCGGTGGGGAGGAGGGTCGTAACATTAGCCACACATACCCTTTACCATGCATGCCTTTACCACGTAAATTTATGTTAAAGGCATGCATGGTAAAGCAATGCGTGGTTAAGATGCAGTCATTATACAGACCGCGTTGTTTAGGTATGCAGGGTTGAGGAACTCATTGTTCTAACATAAAAATGTGACTTGGGTTGAGTGTCTGAAAAGGTTCAGTACTCCATCCATCATTTCCTTGTTTTTGCTTTGTTCGCCCTAAGTTGGCAGAGTAGGCCCAGACTTGGGTCACTTGCTCAGTTTGCCACTGAATTCAAGCTAGCCTAGCTGATAAGGGGTGTTACCCCGAAAATGGTCCTAGGACGCTTGTTTCCGGTCCAGGGAAGATCTGGCTTGGCAGTTCGGGCTGGACTGTTCCCATGAGTCACAGGGTCAAGACTGATTTGCATATGGCTCGGTTTGAACTGGGGTGGCAAAGTGAGCTAAAGATCGATGATGGATCCAACCCAGATCTGTGACTGGGGGTGAGTGTCTGAAAAGTTTCAGCACTCCGTCCATCATCTCCTTGTGTTTGCTTGCATATTCCAAGACAATTTCTTCAGAGAGTCAAATTACTAAAATGTCATACGGCCGAGCCTTAAATTAATCGATAAAGTATTTAGAAGCTATATTAAGTAGCTAAATTCATAATTTCAAAGAGGGCTCAACATTTTGAGATAATTTCATATTTTAGAGGTATTTTTAGGTTTCGACCTGGCGAGGGGCACGCAGTGCCCCTCCCAGAAAGAAAACTTTTGTCTTCAGTAGGGATGTTTGGACCGCCTCTGTTTCCAATTGGCTAGCTCCATAAATGGAGACTAGCCATTGGGAGACAGAGGCTGTCAATCACGCTTTCTCGGGAAAACGCGATTCGGGGGCGTTTCTCGGGCTTTTTTTAAGTCCCGCCCCTTTGTCCCGGGCCACGCTGTGATTGGCTGCCGGCCCGGGACACCCCCGTGACGTCATTCCCCGGGCCGCGCTGTGATTGGCTGCCGGCCCGGGACCTGACTTGTGATTATTGCTATGACTCTAGGGAGGATTTTGCATCCAGTCCGTCTTTTGTGTTTGGGTCTCATCCAGTCCGTCTTTTGTGGTTGGGTCTCGGCTCGCACCGTGTTTACTTAAATGCGGCCTCAGATTCGCTCGCTCATCTCTGAGCTAGATTGCTGTTTCTTCACCCGGAGGTCCGCCTGATCCGCAGTCCCCATTATTGGCACACGAAGACTCAGAAACACTCATAAAGTAGTTCATCATGTATTGTCATTTTTTTACGGATGATTAACAAACCGGATGTGTTTCGAGAAACATTATTTTATAAGGAACTGGGAAAGTTGCTACCTTCTAAGTTTGCAAAATGTGACTTTCCAAGGAAGCCTCCAGCCCTGCCATGGCTTGTACTACACGAACACGAACAGGCTCGGCAGCGGGCTGCATGTCGCCTTTGCTGCTCATTCGCTGCTGCGGTCACTTTCTGCTAGCGCCGCCTGCCAGCTGAGGGAAACATTCCACCGCGCTGTGGGTGTAGGCAGCGTGTCAACAGATCTCTGGGGCCCCGGAGCTGGTTTGTCAGGTTCCAAGTCAGGGCTTTCGGGACCCGCTGGGCGTGTAACAAGGACAGGGAATGGTAGGGTGAACACAAAGCGGCATTTCTCTTCCCGTTCCAGACGAGGTACGTGCGTTTTCCTTTACCTTGCTCGCGCCAGCTCGGACTCCATGACTGCCGCGTTCATGTTTGTCTCAGGTGCGACATGCGACATGCCCCCCTGCAAGCTCTGTGAGGAAAAAAGAAGTAATTTGCGAAGGAGACTGGGGGTCCTATTCAGTATTGACAACGTGGTTTTGATGAATTGAAGTTCCATAATGTGCTTTTTTGTAATTTTACTGTTTGTGTTTTTTCCCAAAATGTTGGTTAACGTGAGCATGTCGCTGGAGTTTCTATTTCCTGCTTTCTCCAACAGGTGTGTAGTGCAGCCGCTTTGACCAGAAATCATAAATTTTATTGGCCAGTATGTCTTTACAGTAATGTCATGAAATCTCATGAATACTACATAGCATATGTATGTGACAAGCCCAGGCAGACCAGTGAATAAAGCTACATTTACTCCCAGTTCTTAGCACCCACCCCAAGTGTTAACTACTAGCATTCATTGTTTCAGCACTAGGCATAAAGTCAGTCTTCGAAATGTGGGGGCATCTGAAGGCTGTGTTTTGCAACGGGCAGTGTGAATATCGCAGGTTGTAATTTGTTTTAACGCCATACCCAACCATTGCAGTGGGTAAAAAAATCCCACTCATAGTAAAAGTTAATACCGGTGGTAAAATTACCACTGCTGGCAGTTGCTGTACCACCGTCTATTATTTATACTATCTTACTAGACACACTTACAGGCTCAAACATTGCAGGGACATTATTAAATCTATTGCCAAAAATGAAATGGGTAAAAATGACAGCCACTTCCGCAACATCAATCTTTGTTTCTGCATGGTCACTGTGCACGTCAAAATCTGCTCGGTGGTAGTTTCCCTCTGTGGTATTTGTCCTATCACTGGCATTAATGTAAATTTGTGAAACCAGCCGGGGGTCGACTTGGGAGAGTTCCTCCTCACTGAATTGAGACTAAAGCAATTTAAAATAATTGTTATTGTGATTTACATACAAGGAAATGATAAAAAGCATACTTAACATATATATTTATTATCTACAGAAATGTCGCTCATTGTATCTTCTAAATGACCAGGTTCAAAAATGTAAAACATTTTAAATTGACATTGCAAAATGAGGCAACCATTTTAAAATAGTTAAGAATTTCATGTTCTACACTTTTCTTACAGGCACTAAATATACAAGCATTTTCAATGCAATAGGTCTCGCCTTTACACTAGTTTAACTATTGACATTGTAAATGACAATGCCTTTTATTTAGGTTTTAAAAACGAAAAAAAAGGTATTGCTCTTTGCAATGTCAAAAGCTCAAACTCTCGTAAATGCAAAACCTATTGCATTGAAAATGCTTGTTTCAAATTCTACTCGAGGCCTAATTTGATGCTATTAGTAGCAATCTTACCAGTTATACACCCAGCAAGTGACATGACATCAGTTTAATGTTTGGTTAAATTTGGGCATAACTTGCATGCTGAATCCCATGAATCTTTCTAGGATATCAGACAAGCATCTACAGGGGGGACATCTTATGACATTTACAAGACAACTGTGCAATCCATGCTCAGCCTTGAATAACATCAAAGACAAGTTATTTAAAAGTAGGAACTTTCTTATTTCTTAATTGTTTTTTCAGCTTTTACAGGGTTTCTGCTCAGTTTCTGACCAAAATAAAAAAAATTCTCCAGAATTCCAAATGCCTCTTCTAAATTTTAGTTTGTCTCCTGTACACTTCTGACAGTTATACTGGAAAAGGCTTCAGATTAAGCATGGGCGGATTTCGCGGATCCACGATCCGCAAATTTGCGGATTTGCGTATTCGCGGATCCGCAAAATCCGCGAATTTGCGGATTTGCGGATTTGGATTGCGCTCGTGAAAGTCAAGGATACAAAGGCCTCTATCCAGCATCACAGCTGATTTTCGACGGTAGATTTGGGAAGAAGGCACACCTGCCCAGCCTCGACGACGCTCACGATTGTTTTTGGGCTGATGAATGTGTCACTGAATTTGAGCTGCAACTAGTTCCAGCGATCATGTGTGTGTTACTATGCAAACGCCCCGAAGGGCGCAGGGGTCCCTTGAGTGAGTTATCATAGTGGGTAAATGGCGGAAAGACGGTGAACACCGCGAGTGTGTGAGCGGGACCAAACGTGCGGGGCTTCCATGCGAGTTCATGCCTCTCGTGTGTATAAAAGGTCAGAGACCGATCAGAGAAGCAGATCAAGAGAAAGAAGCTCCTGGTCACAGGAACAGCACGAGGATTGCGCTCGTGAAAGTCAAGGATACAAAGGCCTCTATCCAGCATCACAGCTGATTTTCGACGGTAGATTTGGGAAGAAGGCACACCTGCTCAGCCTCGACGACACTCACAACTGTTTTTGGGCTGATGAACGAGTCACTGAATTTGAGCTTCAACTTGTTCCAGCGACCATGTGTATGTTACTATGCAATCGCCCCGAAGGGCGCAGGGGTCCCTTGAGTGAGCTATCATAGTGGGTAAATGGCGGGAAGACGGTGCACACCGCGAGTGTGTGAGCGGGACCAAACGTGCGGGGCTTCCATGCGAGTTTATGCCTCTTGTGTGTATAAAAGGTCAGAGACCGATCAGGAAGCACTAAAATAAAGCAGGTGCTCGAGCACCTGCTTTATTTTATCTATAAGTGCTTCCTGTTGAAGCTAACTTAGCTAACTTAGTAACTATTTTAGGATGGCGCTGGCAGCTTGCCGGCGCCATCCTAAAATAGTTACAACTTCAAGCTTGAAGGCTTGAACTTTTGCCCCCCGAATCCGCCGCTCGCGGATTCGCGGATTTTCAGTAAATTCGCGGGAGTTCGCGGATTGCGGATTTACCGAAAATCCCCGAAATCCACGAGCGGAACGGATTTTGCGCTCACGCTTACTTCAGATGGAAATGAAACGACTGGCCATTTAGTCAAAAGAATCATAACAACAGTAATTTACTGAGTTCATTTCTGGAACTTCTTTTACGAAAAATTAGCACCATGTGGTGGGCACATTGTATC
This sequence comes from Lissotriton vulgaris, assembly GCF_964263255.1. Classification (NCBI taxonomy): domain Eukaryota; kingdom Metazoa; phylum Chordata; class Amphibia; order Caudata; family Salamandridae; genus Lissotriton; species Lissotriton vulgaris. The sequence continues at coordinate 1,703,179,526 of NC_141695.1, forward strand.
CAAAAATCACATGTATTTGAAGGATGTCTTAGTTGTTGTTATTTTCAGTGTTAAAATAATATTTTAGGAAAGTTTTAAGAGCGTTGATAAAATAGACTATTCCCCTCCAATTCGAATAATCATTTGAGTACCAGATGCATTTTCACAGAGTGGAAACACAGGTGAAACGCAGGGAAATTTCTGGAAAAAACAACATTTTCTACAGATCTAAAGATGAAGCCTCTATATTGTATGCATGTGTCGTTTAACTGTACATACTCTTGGCGGATTAGAATTACAAACAAGCCCATTTTTGTGGAATTCTTATCTTCCAGAACATATTTGGAACAATACTGGGGATGTTCTTGAACTTCATTTAAGTAATTAATTCATTTCAATTGAAATTTTCTTCAGTCAAAATGACAGGCTAATATTAAACCAAACTGGGCGTTGGCGTATGTTATGGAACAGTATAACGATGAGACCTTAATTTAACTAGACAAGTATTTCTAGATAGCGCTCTAGGAGCCGGATGTACAAAATTGTGTGTTTGTGGCTTCCTAATAGCGAACTTTAGCAACAGTTTGTTTGATACTGTTAGCGATTCGCAGAGTGTCGCAAATGGACCTGCCTCGTTTATATTCATGAGGCAGGTTGCAATTTGCGACCCATTGTGAATTGCTACAATCATAGGGATAGTGTCTTGTTTTTAAATAAACAGTATCAAGTAAAGGTGCCAACAAGGGATTTTATTTAGACAGAACAATTCTTTTCCACAGATTACACAGATTCAAAATCAATAAATTCTGCGAACCTATATGAGTTATTTACAAATGCAGGCACTAAATGCACAAGGATCTTAGTCAAGAACAATAAACAAGGGGATTTCTTTTGAAAAATGTGTTATCTTTTTAGCCTTCAAACTTTATAGGGTACATTCAACATTCAAGTTGATTTCAAATGCATACAAATGAAAAAAGGTACATCTTATTTCAACCTATATTTCATAAGTAAAAATCCTCTCCCAATAAAATCATAAGAGTGACTAACATTTTCACTGAATAACACAGTCCCTTAATGTACATTAATACATGAGGAGTTGGATGATAAAGTCGACGTTTCGGTCTTCTATCGTGCAAATCCTTTAGACCATCTTCAGGACAACACAATCTGTATTTAGCAATGACCCTTCCAGAACCTGGTCTATCGTTCAGACCTTGGCAGTGTTGCAAAGACTTCTAAAACTGGTTTTCTTTTTTGTATTCTGGTATCTTCGATTTTCAAAACAATGAAATCTAAATCTTCACGTAATATCTTTTCGAAAGGAAGTCTTTGTAATATTCATGTAGTTTAGTCTTTGGTCAATTTCATTAATGCAACAAGAGCGTAACGGGCAGCAATCCTCTCAGTGGAAGCTTCACAAAACATTATTTTGTTTTGTAAATCTGCCTGTTTTCCACGAAAACTGGATGCATTTCAAAAATAAAAATAATAACGATAAGCTACACTTTCGTTTTTTAAGAGTGGGCAGTGGTTCGTGGGACCACTCCCTGCTCTTTAAAAATGTTGGTGCCCCAGGGGGAAAGGAAGATGGCGGATTGACATCGCTAGGGAGAGCGCCTCCCTTAGCCTTTCCTGTGGTTTCTTCTATCCCCAGCATCCCTCCCCTCCACCTCCTTTTTGAGCATCGTAAATGTTTGAATGAAATCTGCTACTTTCTAAGAGAGGAGGGAAAGCGGTTTATGTAAGCAACTAAGCATTGAAGATATACAGACAAATACAGAAGGATGGCCAGTACCTCGAGGACGGATGTGCCGGCTATGCTTCAGAGTCGTTTGCCGCTTTATCCATCTGAACAGGTCAGCAAGGTGGCTCCCAGCTGGCTCGCATATCTCTCCGGGCCTTCATCGTTTTAACCGCGTTTTTGGCTCCAGCCCCAGCTCAAGCCAGGTTATCTCAGGGAATAGTGTGGCTCCACAATGACCCACCCAAAAAGGACGTGTTTGCAATGAGGAACCCACAGCAGTATCAGCACTGTCAGCTCACGGGGCCCTCACATCAGGCGGAGATTCTACTGAATCGATAAGAGAAGCAGCTAAGGAATCGGCTTCAGTCCCTCAGGCGGCCCTGGCTTTCAACTAGGTAAACAGATTCTCCATTTACTGTGGTCCGGAAGGGCTGGCGGTCTACTCCAGTCCTGTGGGTCGTAGAATCCCATCACGGGATCTGAGATGGCCTATGCCCTCATGCTGCAGTACAAGAAGGCTGGTATGTGAGGGATGGTCCTCAAGCACATTCTGATAGCGGCAAAGTAGCTTTATCTCTTGATTCACAGGGGGCTAATGAGGGTGCTATCCCTCCACCCATATGTATGAATACCAATGAACAAGATATAGCTCTCTATGAGCTTGAGAAGACAGCCTGTGTCAACCTTGAGCCGGGTTGCTCTAGTGCTCTCTTGTTATCCATTGCTTTACTTGGATCACCCATATGGCTACAAATGTACACAAGTAATATGGGGGCTAAGACGACAGATGCTGTAGACTCCAATCTGCAAGCTAACCCCTCGGCTTGCCCTGAATCTCAGAGCCCACAAAGTTCAGGAACAATCGAACTTTAGTCTGAGTCACTAAGGGCACTATCTGTGGAATCTGAAGTTACTTATTTTCCATCAAACGCTCTGGCTAGTACCCAATTGGAGACCCTGGTCCAGTGCACAGAACTGGTTGATTTAGAGGAGGCCCCTGAGTCTAATGTTACAAAGGGCAGTTCCCTGGTGGGGGTTAAATCTTCAAGAGGGAAAGGATCAAAGGGTGCCAGAGGAGCTAAAGGTGGGAAAGGACGAAGAGACACAAAACTCCCCTTCATTGCAGGGAGGAGTGACTCAAGGACCCTGTCTTGAGTGGCACAAAGGCTGGTTGTGGCACCAGTCCCCTGCGTAAATGGGTGGCTTCCAAAGGAGAGGTTACAGCTATCGTCTCGGCACCTGAAGTAGGGGGCCATGTAAAACTCTTTCATGCCTGCCGCAACTCTGCTGCTTCATTTTCGGTTCAATTGAATAGTTCTGACGGGTCCCTTGATGGGGCCCCCAGCTGCTCGGGCCCTTTACTGCCACTTTTCACACCAATGCAGCAATCTGAAATTGTGAAAGGGCCATCCGCCTGTGACGTCAGACCGGTTGACTGCGATGAGCCCTCTCTATCTCAAATTTTACAGGCATTAACTACTCAAAGAGCTGAGGCACAAGAGTACTATCTTCAAGCCAAAGTTTACAGTCGGGAAATTAAACAGGTATTGCCGGATGTTTCTACCAAGGTTACAGCAGACGAAGAAGTCAACACCTCCACTGCAAAATTTGTTAAAACTCTCGAGACCCAGATTGTATTTCTACAGGCAAAAGTCGAGGACCTTGAAAATCGACAACATCAAAATAACCTGTGGGTCTTTGGCATTTCTGAGGGGAGGGGAGGCTCCGACCCCAGGGCCTATATCATCAGCCTATTCCAGGAGGAATTACCAGATCTTGCTGACTGGCGCATGGTCTTGTAGGTCCAGCATGCGCATCGACTACCCTCCTCTATCTTACAAGGGAACCAAGCTAAGTCATCTCATCCTCACCCAATACTCATATTTCTAGGCAACTTCTTGCTCCAACAAGCAATCTACCTTAAAGCCTGTCCTTCCACTCGTCTTAAACTAGACACCATCTCTATGTCTGTAAGGACGGCTCGCTGTAAATCCACAATTGACAAGCGGTGGAGGCTTTGACAGTTAATTAATCCCTTTAAGACAGTTTGTTCACAAGTCTTCTTGCAGGAGCCAGCCCAGCTCAAGATCTTTAAAGATGGACAGCTGCACTTCTTTTATACAGAGATTGATGCTTAGAAAGTTCTCCTAAGATGGCAATCTGATGCCCTTAGTGGACACAATAGTAAGGGTGAATATGCAAGGTGGGCATAGAGGTCTTCTAGGAACTCCTCTCTCTCTTTTCTTTGAGATCATTTTTTTTTCTTTTTGCATATGGAGGGGACGGTCTGGGGGAAGGTGGGTATATGGGCAAAGGAGTGGTGGAGAAGTTGCTCTCTATAGGCTGTCTGTCAGATACAGCAGGATAAGGGTATGATTCATTTCTGTAGGTACAGGGGGTTGGGTTTAGCAGGGTTAAGTCAGGGTTGAAATAACTGGAGAGCAGTTCTCTGTCACATTGCAGAGGGTTGGGGCGGGGGCTTGTGCGGTTGGTGGGGTAGGGAGGTGATTAAGTAGCCATTTAATAGTTGGAAATTCACATTTAGACAGAACATGATATGAGGAAAAAAATAGGGGGGAGATGGTTGAATTTAGTTCATGTAATGTTTGAGTTGAAGTTTACGAGTTGAAACATTGCGAGGTTAAATCAGGCCAGAAAGTAGCAATGAATCTATGCGGAACTACGGGTATTTAAGCCACAAATACTGGTCCTAAAGGAGACTCATTTAGCATATAAAGTTATAACTGTGTTGAAGCAAATGGAGACTGATGTTCTAACTTCTACCTCACAGACAGTTTCCATACGGGGGGTTGCTGTATTAAAATACAGAAACATAATAGCTACTGTTCTTCGCACACTAGCTAAATCTAAAGGGAGATGGGCGCTAGCTCAGTTGTTGATTTTACCAGGGTACGTATTTTACTCATCCCCACATAAGCAGTACTCACGTATTGATATGATTTTCACTAAGAGATCATTGCTGGAAAATGCACTTATAGAGGTCTGCCCTAAAATCACATCCGACCACAATCCAGTGATGTTAAAACTACAGAAGCAGCTAGAGGCGAGAGAAGCTTGTCGCATTTTTCCATTTCCCTGACACCTACTTAGCAACCCACAGTATCATGAGCATATTAGAGTAGTACCGGGGGAGTATTTAAGAAATAACATGGGCACTGGCCCCATTTTGGTGATATTGGACTGTATGAAAGCCTTAATTAAGGGGGCTACTCTTCAGTTCATTTTTGCTCAGAATAGGCGCATAAGTCAAGAGACAGAACAAGGTTGCCTTACCTACTTGGATCTAGAATGGCAACATACGAACGTGATTGTAACAAGGGACCCTGCAGAGCAGCCAATATTCTTACGGCTCCTAGAAGCACGGTCTAAGTTACATAGAAGGCTAACGGAGAAGGTAGCCACTAACTACCACAAGTACAAAACACTGCAGTATGAATATGGGGAGAGGGTTGGCCAGCTTTTGGCTATGCAGATCTCCGATAAGAAGGCTAGATCTAGTATTAATTGTATTAAAGGAGAGGGTGGTTTGGTCTATTTCAAACCACAGGACATAGTCGAACAGTTCCGATTATTTTACGCCGAGTCACTCTCTTATAATAACCGAACTCCATTAGAATACCTACAAGAGAACCACCTACCATGGCTCAATACCACAGAGTTGGTACTTTTGCAAAGAGATATAGAGTTAACTGAGATGGAGGATGCAATCGTGCCTCTTCTCTCTGGCAAGGCGGTGGACGAGGATACTATCCCATTCGAGTTTTATAAAATCTTCAGGGGCACCCTGACACCCGCTTTTATAGAACTAAAACTAATAGCCTACATCTCTGACGGGGGATGTCCCTGGATCCAGGAATGTAACTAGTCGTATTTCCAAAGAAGGGAAAATCGCCTGAGGACAGAAGCTCGTACCGCCCATTATCTCTGGTTAACTCTGCCGCAAATTTTTTTCTAAAATACTTGCTACACATCTGGCCCCCCTTTTCCATCAGTTAGTCTCTGATCAACAGCATGGGATTGTTCCCGGCAGAGACACAGCAGTTCATATCAATACAGCTATCGCAGCTTTTGATAAATCTGGCAAATCAAACTAACAAATAGGGAGGATCATGTTAGACGCTGCGAAGGCCTTTGCCAGAGTAGCCTTGGCTGCCCGTTTATCTATTTGGTACAGAAACTCTATAAGAACCCGGTAGCAAGAATCCAGCTGAGCGGCATTTCATCAGCATGTTTTGCTGTTCGAAGGGGTACACAGCAGGGCTGTTCACTTTCTCCTTTACTGTTTGCCCTTTATATCAAGCCTTTTATAAGACATTTGTTGCAGAATGCGGGGATCCCTCCAGTGTGTCATAATGGTATTGAACTTAAGCTCACGGCATACGCAGAGGACATCCCTGTTTTTTCTGCCAACCCTGTTGCTGCTATAGCCTGTATTGCATGAGAGGCTGAGCTTTTCAGCTCCTTTTCAGATACAAGTTAAACCTGGCCAAAATCCAGACAATTTGAAATTACCAACCCGACACCTTGCCATTATCGTTAGAGGCTACAGAAACGGCTATATATTTAGATATCTGTCTTAGCAGCCAGATAGAGGATATTTTTGCCCTGAATTACGAGCCACTTCTTAAAACAGCCTCTGCTAAATTGCATATTTGGCTTCTGCTTCCCCTCAGAATATTTGGTAGGCGTAACATAATCAAAATGAACATACTGCCTAATTTTTGTACCTATACCGTGCAACCACGCTGCGGGTTCCATGGTCTTTATTTAAGCGTTTGGAAAGCGCTACAGGTAGTTTTATCTGTGGTATAGATGTGCTAGGAGGGCCCTCAGTTTTATCAAATTGTCTTATAAACAGGGGGGATTTAAGCTCCCAGACTTTAAGCTTTATTACTGGGCCACAATCATTGGGCAGATCCAGAACCTGCTAAACAGGCTTATGGTTCGTTTGACCTTACTGGCCTATCAACTAGCTGCGGACCATCTATCGGGTTCACACTCTATAAAACTTCTGACCCTAACTATTACAAGCGCGTTAGGTTCAAGGTGGTCAAATATATAACCAGGATCTGAAAAGACACCTGTAAGGAATACTCTGTGCCCTTGTTGCATCAGTACAGGGTCTTGTGGGGTAATCCAACATTTCCTGATATTTTCCAGAAGGGTTTAGCAGTGATTAGGTCAACTGTACGACAGTCAGGGGTTTCGCTTTTTTGCTGCACTAAAAGATGAGTTTGGGCTTCTGCATAGTTCTTTTTTAAAATATCTACAAGTAGGGGGTTATTGCCTGCAGGAACAGAAATTGTCAGATATGCCATATTCATCAGAAATACTGTCAGGAATATACACGAGCTCTGGTAGAGGTGCTATCAGCATTCGTTATCGGAAATTTATAGCAGTAGCTCGCGACGATAGCTTGCAGGTATCTGCGAAATTAAGTTGGATACTTAGAACTGACATATCATCAGCGGAAATACAGGAGGCGTTGGGTACTATAGACCAAGTAGTAGCTTCCATCAATCTGAAATTGCAACAGCACAGGACAATCTTCATGCTGTATTATACACCGGACCTTATCTGTAAGTGGGCAACATCTCAATCCTCTGTTAAGTCATACTGTCCAAAACGTAAGCTCTTCTCTGCAGACATAAGGCGCATGTTCATCGATTGTCCGGGGCTAAACTTGTTCTGGAGCGATGTTACTTCAATGCTTACACGCCACCTCGGCCGTGAGCTCCAGCCTACTGAAAAAGAAATCTTTCTTGAGTTTAAGCATGAGGCTACTAGCCATGGGAGCTCATTAGCCCCGAGTATCATTGCATGTGCCCGCTTATGCTTTGCAAGAACCAGGATAAACCCTATTAGCCCAAATGTCAATGAAGTTTGGGCACTGCTCAGACAGGTGTATGAGTTGGAATTAGCCCTAGCAAAGTTCAGAGGTCCCAGCTCTTGGATAAAATTTAGAAGGATCTTGTCCAGCTTCCAATGGGATTGACTTCTTATTATTATCGTATCTTATGTTACATGGCATTTCTCTTCGTAACCTCACTGTCCTTCCTCTTCTCTTCGTCTCTTCTCCAAATGACTTGATCACCTTTTCTCTTTTCTTTTTGCTGCACACGAGTAACGCTCTAATTTAGAAGATGTGATTGTTCGAAGCATGTGTGTAAATTACCTCTATTTCTTGTTTTGTTAGCACCTTACAGTTTTGTATTTTGTTATGCTAATGTCTATGAAAAAATTTAAATAATTTAAAAATAAATAAGTAAATGCACACTTCAAAAAAAATGGTGCAGACAATAACAAAGGGGAAGGGGCCCCTTGCGGACTCCTTACCGTTTGCGAATAGGTTACCACCAACTTGAAGTTGGTGGTAACTGCGAATGTTTTGTAACTGCATTCTTGGTCGCGAAACATTCATACATACTAGTGCTATTCGGAATTAGGAAGGGATGCCCTAAACACACCCCTCCTAATACCGAATCGCAAAGGAAAAATGCGATTCATAACAAGTTACCAAGTCACATTTTGCCTTCTGTGCATGGCAAATGCATTTTACTGGTAGTAAATGGTCCGATGGCCAGTTGGCGACCAGTAAAATGCCTTGTACATCTGGCTGCAAATGCAGAATTCTGATTTTTTTAATACTTTTCCTTTTTCATGAATTACAGATGTAAGAAATAAATCATTATTTAGGTTTTGAAATTATTTCTTTTCATCCCTAATATAGTTGAAAAGGAGATTAGGTAAAGCGTTGCAATTTCCCAATATGTAATTACATATGTAAAAGACAATTATCAGCAAAAAGCATTGTATTGTTTCCTCGTTTTGCCCAAATAATTGCTGCTACCTCGTGTTAGTTTAAAAAAACTAGCGACTGTAGGCTCTAATGAAAAAAAATTAGTAATTAGAAAGAATACCCCTGGATTTGTTGCTGACATATCCTGCCAAAGCGTGGTAATCAATAAACAGTTGGAAATGTTAAATAAAAGTAAAAAATCTCTATCTCACCCTTTTCAAAATCTGGAACATATAATTATCAAGAACAAAGGTGATGCTAATCAGGAAACAAACAAACATAACTTTTCTCTCCCAAGGTTATTGAGCATAGAATGCTAACGTGTCTAGAAGAGGTATTTTTTAAAAGATTTCCTTCACATAGGCAAAGAAGTCACAGACTGAAACTGCAGACAACAGGAGCTATGGCCATTGCCACTGGTTCTCATGAGAAAATGGTTGAAACGACCAAGAATAAGAGGTACACAATAAGGCTTCTTCGCTGAGTTAATAGGATTCTAACAGTCTCGCTTACCGATACCACGGTGAAAATGAGGCTTAGGCTCTCGCGGACAAGAAGGCATGCACATCCTTGTATATAACAGGAGTACATTATAAATGTGGTTTAAAACAGCATGGCAGGTTTAAAAGTGGTAGTCTCATAGGTGCAAAATTATGCACACGTTTACAACAATACCCATGTCTTTTTGATATTGTGAATTGCTTTTAGACAGATTGAGGTGTATGTTTAGCAGCTCCCTATGTCTAAAAGCAATGCCGTCTCCCGCAGGAGACGGGGAGCAGCAGGGACCTCAGGGGCCTTCAGACTCCCCTCACTGTCCCATTAGAGACTGGGTGCCCTGAGGTCATGCAGAAGATATGGGCATGCTTCGGGGGATGGGCACCCATTTGCTGAAATCGAATCATGGGGGGGCACACTGCCCCCCTCAATCAGTTAAGTAATGCTGGGCCCCTTGGATGTGATCCCGAGGCTAAAATCGGCATCAGGAGGCAGGCCCCGCAGCCCCGACTCCCATATTGATTTTTTGTTTTTTTAAAGTGACCAGCCCAAGAAAGTTGCGGGAGGCCCCATCCTCTTTCTCTACCACTCTGAAAACATGCCTCCTGGCGCACTACTAGCTGGGGGATGAATTCCCCTTGAGTGCTGAGAGTCCTTGGGGGCCACAAACCCTTCCTGTTACCTCCAGTAAGTCCCACACACCAGGATTGGTGTGAGCTAGTTGGAGGCCACGCCCCCTTTCTTCACCACTCTGCAAATGCACCTCCTGGTGCAATACTAGTTGGGGGATGAAGTCCTCTTGGATGCTGATGGTCTTTGGGGGCCAAGAATCCCTCCTGTTATATCCAGTAAGTCCCACACACCAGGATTGCTGTGTGGTTGTCGGAGGCCCCGCCCTTTTTCTCTACCACTCAGCAAATGCAACTACGAGTTAAAAAAAACAGAGAAATTCACTTCAAAAACCAAAGATTACAGGTACATTATAGTTACGAAATAGAATTTAAAAAACCTTAGAAATTCACTGAAAAAGCCAAAGGTTACAGGGATGTTATAGTTAGGCTCCGATTTCACTCGTACAAAACCATAGAAATTCAGCAGTTATAGTTACCTGAGCTAACTATAACACACGCCCCTGCAAAGCACTGCTTATAATCTCACATATTACATCACTTAAGACATGGTCAGTGACATCACTGATGACATCCCAAATGACAAGTGATCAAGGCTCAAGAGGGTCAAAACGTGTTATCTGTTTTCGTCTATCCTTAAATAAAAATGATATTTGAAACGTAACTCCGGAGTGGCTGGATCTTCCCTGGATGATGGGATGATTGGGAGAGACGTGTTCTACAATATATATATATATGGGTCTTTTTCAAACCAAAGAACTGCCCCCAGAGAAAATGCACTCTTCAAAAAGGCTATTTATTTGCACAGCGCGGCTTCGGTAAGTTCCACAAAAGCAGCAGTACATTGCCTGACTCGTTTCGGATAACATCCTTTCTCAAAGGCAGCACACGTACAAAATTGCATACTTTGCCCACCACATCATTCACATTTAAAACATCACTGTCCTCAGGTGAGCGGAAGGCTAGTGCAGTGTATCACAGGATTCGTATTTTCAAGAGTACCCCCGTGTGTTGCCATAGTTATACATACCCAGTTTTTATTTTCCTGCCCGTGTAACTGTCACCAAAGTCATCCTTAGTTACTGGCAGCCTGTTCATCCACAAAGTGCTGCCCAAATAAGCAGCTACAGCCCGCTTCAATCTTGCGGTGGTGAAATTAACGGCCAGGCCAACCGAATTAATTGAACCAAAAGAGTTGCCCCCAGGCAAAGTGCCCTCTTCATACAGGTTATTCATTTGCACTGCACATGATTTTTTGGGCATTTGTGAAATTTCCTTAACCCCTTCCCTGTGGCGCTAATTTCGCCGCGGTGCAGGGATTTGAATAGGGGGTGTAAAGGTCCGATCTGCACCTTCGATAGATGAGCAAAACCAAACACTTGGTCAAAGACTAATGGTAAAGTAAGAGGTGAAATCCCACAGGTGCTTATCAAGTGAATTAGAACTAAACTCTTGAAGGTGCACAGTCTGAATCGACAAGATGCCAATGAAGGACAGAGCGGCTAGTCATGTAGTGGGCACTAAACCTGGACCCGGCAGCAAATCAAGTTCTCTAGTTCAAGTTCAAGTTCAAGTTCGGGCATTTGTATAGCGCACTACTCATCCGGAGGGTCTCTAGGACTCTAAAACAACGCATTGATACACAAATGAACCAACTCCATCAGTATTATCAAATCTAGGAATAGAGACATAGCCCATTTTTGATAAGACACATGTGCTTTCAAGGGCCCATCTGTGCAGCATGAGGTATGAATTAGCCCACATGATGGAAGATTGCATCAAAGCCTGCCCAGGTTTTATAATAACACAACACAAGAGCAAGACAGTTCAGCCCTCCCTATATAACTAAACCGAAGGAAATTACATCAGGAAAATGGAGAGCCATGATGGCTTGAGAAAACTACAGGAAGTACTATGGGCGGCCACCATCTTGGATTGGGCAATTTAGGTATCTCAAGTATCCTAAACAAGGGGTTCTGGGAAGATGAAATGCTGGAAGAATGCAAGGTACCTCCTGGGTGCAAGTCCCCCAGGATCAGAGTGGATGCGCTGAGCACCACAGTGGCGGGCTGGCTCTGGCTGGGAAGCACACAAGAGGTGCGCAACAACCTGCGAAAGCTCCATGCGCCTTAACATGCGAGAATCGCGTCACATGCCTTACCCTCCCAAGCCTGCCTCGGGGATCAGCGTTGGATGTGGCCACAGAAGCAGCTCCACCAGACTGTGCAACACCACCAGACACTGCAATACCTCAAAACTCTGCAATACTACTGGGCTGTGCAAATCCACATTACTGTTTAACATCTCCTAACTCTGCATCCCCTGCAATCTCTGCAGTACCACCAGACTCTGTGATACCACCAGACCCTACAGTACTATCACTCAGTGAAACACCTGCAGTCTCTGTAATTCCACATGGCTGTGCAATACCACCATGCTCTGCTGTCCAATACCAGTGGACTGTGTAATAATACCTGACTGTGCACAGCTCCCTGGCATCTTCCTTGCATCCCAAGTACCTTCTCATGCTCTCACTTGGCAGCAGTGTGGTCCTTAGAGATTCACAAAATCCCTGAATAATAATAAATAAACACCGGCGCGACGACCTTAAGGAGCCCTTTGGCAGGGGATTCCCCTCCAGACGCAAGGAACAACCTGCAGAAATGTTCGACATTGAGGAAAAAAACACAAAAGGTTCTAAATTCTGCAGGGTCTTTTATTAGCCCTGCGCCTGTCAGGTTGGACGGATGGCTTTTTTCCTCCCCAGCCTGAGGGGTGCCCGTTCCAGGCTCCTTGAAAAACTTTCCTTCCTGCAGGATTTACTGGTGAAAAATTTAATACAATTCAGCACAAATGCACCAGCCTCCCCGGCTGCCAAGGCCGACCAAGCACTTCCTGATTGTGTGTAATTCAAAAGCCAGGTCTGACCTGGGTCAGGCTCATGTGGGCAATTTACAGTATGCTGGGAAGGCGGGGCTCTTCAGGAAACCACTCGGCCAGTGACGGGCACTTGGAAATTAATCAAGCATTGGACGATGGCAAAGGAAAGTGGGGATGAGACAGCAGATAAAGAGGTGTCCAGAGGAACCCCTTTTACAGGTGCTCTCAAGATGGGGGTGGGGGTTAAATCTGAGTGGGTCTACTGAACATGGAATAGTGAGACCTTCCATAACCACTGCCTTTTGGGCTTTTTTATCTATACTACTATTATAAAGAGAGAACTTGCACCTTTTGGCAAGGTAAACTCGGGAACCACAGCGCCAATCCACACACCCAATACATTTTTGTAATCCTCAGGGTGTGTAGATGGACATAGGCTCCATAAAATAAAATTAAAACGTAAATTAAAAATTTTAAATTTAAAAACAAAGTAGTCCCTTGCAACTAGCCCCGGCCGCTACGTCTGCGTGAGGGGAGGAGCGGCCGGCATTCACCAGAACCAGGAAGAGCAGCTCGACGTCTGAGTGAGGGGAGGAGCGGCGAGAAGCAGAACCAGGATGAGCCGGAGGACAACAGCGCCGGTATGAGAGAACCGGAGGAGCCGGCGGGAAGCGGAGGAGCAGTGAGAGGTACGTTGCGGCTGCACCGGCGTGCTGCTGAAGTCTGGGCGGGAGGCGGGAGGCAGGAGGCGGGGGGCGGGAGGGAGGCGGGAGGCGGGGGCGGGAGGGAGTCGGCGGGTGTACCGCCGTGTTGCTGAAGTCCAGGCGGGAGGCGGGAGGCGGGGGGCGGGAGGGAGTCGGCGGGTGCACCGCCGTGTTGCTGAAGTCCAGGGCGGGAGGCGGGAGGCGGGAGGCGGGGGGCGGGAGGCGGGAGGCGGGAGGGAGTTCTGCCCTGGGATAATGCAGCCCGCAGCCCCCTTCTGCCCCAGGCAACGCTGGGGCGGGCTGCTAGTTTTTTTATATAGCGCAAACTCGACCAGAAGGTATTGGAGCGCTTTACAATAGCATCAATTACATTACACAGGGACACATCCATTTTTGGTATGCACGGGGAGATTAAGGGCCATATGTATCAAAAGGTCATTTTGCGATTCTCAAATAGCGATTTTTTGCGAATCGCTATTTGAGAATCGTAAAATGCTATGTATGTAGGATTTGCAATAAATGTTGCGAATCCTACATATTCCAATAAGGAATACCTGCCCATTCATTCCTATGGGCCTAGGGGCCCATAGGAATGAATGGGAAGACATTCTCAATTTGCGATTAGCAATTAGCGAATCGCAAATTGAGAATGCAATTTCAGGGGTGTCAAAAGGACACCCTGTTTCACCCTTGAAATAAGCATGTGTGCACATGTGGCGCACATACATGCCATAAGGGCATGTATGTGCTTCACATTGCACTTTGAAAAATGCAAAAAAGTGCATTTTGCAAAGAAATCGCAAATTACCACCAACTTGAAGTGTTAAAAAGGGTTCCAAAGACAACCGGTAACCAAAGACCCTTTTATGTTGCCCGGCGGTATCGCCTCTATGACCCACCGATATTAATCAATGAAGAAGCAGGCGCTGGAGACTGGAAGGCAGGAAACGAGGATTTTATTCTCTCCGGAGGAGAACACATCAATTCAGACAGCAAGTATCGTCACGAGGTGCTCTCACCACATCTCTGAGGCCTGGCCTCTTATACTAGGGTTTATGACCTTTATTGCACATAACACATTCTCGCAATACTTTAGTACTTGAAAGAACATCCTCGGAATCTCCCCTTCAGACCCGTTCCCACATACATTTACAGTTGGATTCCCCACCCCGGTCACAACAGGTGATGGTTGTCGCACAGCAGGGCATTCCGCCGATTCACGGAATGCATGGGGTTGGTCGGATCTCATGGGGTGGGGGCTTTGATCGATTCGGGGGTCTTTTGATGGGGAGGGGAAGCTTCCTACTGTACGGGGTAATAAACAGTATCCGCAGAGCCAGGTGGCGGCCTGGGAACAGGGAAGACAAACGGGGACACAGGAAAAGGGGGTTTGCATCAAAAGGGTTTGAGGCCATGAAAGGAATGAGGGGAGGTGTCGCGCTGGGAACAGGATGGGATTCCGTGGTGAAGCTGTGCTGAAGAGGGGTTTATGACCCAAGGCATGAGAGAGCGGGGGTTGTCAGCGTGCGGGGGAATGCTTGCGAGGTTAAGAGAGAGAGAGACGCGCTGGCTATCAGCGAGGGGCAGGGAGGCCATGGCATTCAAAATGGCTGCCGCTTACGCGCACGAATGGGCTTGGAAAGGGGCAAGATGGCGCCGATAATGTTGACGTTTTGCAGTCTAATCTTTAACAGTCCTCCCTTTTCAACATATCTTAGCCAACTTGCTTACTCAATGTCAATCTTCATCAAATTCCTAACCTCGGCATCATATATTGCTCTCATACGTTCGTTTTCAAAGTCCACAGTCTTAGGGCAAATACAATTTACACATAATGTACACAGGGGTGGTAGACATTGAATTCCTAAACATAAACCGCATAGTACAACCACAGGAATCAGGATAATGGTGAATAGTCTCCAGCCCCAGTTTTTAACGGTGCTCCAGAACCACCCACCCAGCGACCATTCTTCTTGTTCTTGGTGGACTTCTGAAGAGAGTCTATGAAGATGTTCGATGGCCTTGTACACTGAGGGTGAGTTGTCCGGTATGTACGTACAGCAGCTGGACCCAATAATGCGGCATGCCCCACCACGATCCGCAAGAACCACATCCAGGACAAGGCGGTTCTGGAGGGCCACCAAGCGGACCGCTTGAAGTTCAGCGGTGTTGTTAGCAAGGATACCCGCCGTGATGTTCATTGTTGTCTCAACTGCTTGAGTCAGATGTCGGATGGCACGGCTGTTTGCCATCGGGCCCCAGAGGGGGACAAGTCCTTTCATAGCATCGATGAATTGCGCTCCTGTTGAATCGGCTTGTTCGATGTCCTTGGCTCGTTTTTGTCTGTGATGATTTGCTGGTGCCACATAAGTCGGAGGAAGGATGAAGGAAATGAAACAAGTGCCCCCCCAGCCTTTGGGGAGCCAGGTGTAAGCCTTCGTGCCGCAGACGAAATACGTGTTTGGAGATGCCACAAAGGAAGGTGGGTCGATGGAGTCCAGAGTTCTGGAAAACCGGCAGGTACTGTGGCCTACCAGCTGAGTCCCAAGCCCTTCCATGCACATGTGGCCGGTGACGTTGATGACTGACAGGGCCACAGTCAGGGTGGCAGCCGTTCGTTTTCGCAGGTAGGAGAAGGTGGTTCTGGTTGGATTATTGAACACTTGCATTTCAACTTGTTCTTTAGCAGGGATGTCCAAGTGGACTGTGTTGTTGTTGGTCTGTGGGCAGAAGTGTGTCTTTGTTCTGTTCCGCCAGACCCCGTGGTAGAAATGCGTTACGGTTTTGCTGGAGGTGGCATTGTCTTTAAAGCTTTCTTGCAGAAGCATCAGCCAGGCAAGACAGGAGCCGTGAACTGAGAAAGGTGAAGGGATGAATGGTATCGAGTGTCCAGTGGCGTGGGGTAGCAACCCACAGATCCAACAGTTGGTGGCATTGGTGGCAAGGTTGTGCTGGTGAAGTAGTTGCACGAAGGAGTTATTCCAAAATTCCTTTCGCCTCTCTCTGAGTTGGGGAGAGAGCGAAATCAGATAATGTTCCTTCATGGTGGTAGGCTGGACAGTGGTCAAGAAGGTTTCGTGAGCAGGTGCATTTTCTTCCACAATCCAGAGTGTGGTCATGAGGAGAAAGCAGAAGAGGATTGTGATGAAGAGCGCAATAGTCTTTGGGCTATGGAGTCTGTCTGCTTTTGGGTTTCTGCGGTGGGTATTTCCTGTTGCCTTCATCATCTTCTTATTTGGCGCTTCCATCATCTTCTTATCTGGCGCTTCCATCATCTTCAAGGGGCTCGGTAGCGGGCAGAACCACAGACTTTGTTTTGCTTCTCTCCAGGTAACCCTTGGTAGTGTTTAGGTCACCGTTTTGAGATTTAACTCGGTCCGTGGTCTACTTAGCCGAGACTCCCCCCTTTCGACGCAGGAAATACCCTTCTTTTGATGGCACTGTGGGATCAGAGAATTTTGAAAGTTCAAGTGTGTCGGTATCAGGATAGCAGGTTAGTGATGGTCGGTCCTTGTTCAGGAGCTCTTCTTGGCTGTCGATGTTTTCAGTCGAGGTCAGGGTCGAGGAGATCTTCTTACAGTGGTGTGCATGCAGCCAGTTGCGTTTTCCCTCCACCCGTAGTGCTGTTCGGGTGGTGATGAGGACTTGCCAGGGGCCCGTCCACCGGGGTTCCAGACTCTTGGCACGCTGGAAATTCCGGATCAGGACAAAATCCCCAGGCTGAATGGTGTGTCCGGGACCCCTGGAAGTGTCAGGGATGGCATGCAGCACCTGTTGATGGATAACAGACAGCGTTTTAGTCAACTGACATAAGTAATCAGACATTAGGACGTCCGGGACGTCATGAATGGAAGTTGGTTTCGGTGCAGACCAGACATTCATAGGCCGGCCGAAAACAACCTCGTATGGCGTCAAGTGGTGTTTGGTGGGGGTGGAACGCATTGAAAGCAACGCCAGGGGGAGTGCGTCTGGCCATTTCAGTCCTGTGGTAGCTACTATTTTGGCCAATTTTAGTTTCAGTGTGGCGTTATGTCGTTCAACTAGTCCAGCAGATTGGGGGTGGAAGACTGCGTGGAACTTTTGTTTTACACCCAACCCCTTCAAAATGAGTTGGATAACTTCGGCTACGAAGTGGGGGCCATTGTCGCTCCACAAAATTCGACAAAGGCCGTAACGGGGGAAAAACTCCTTTAACAGTACTTTTGCTGTGGCCATAGCAGTGTTGTCACGGGTTGGATATGCTTCCACCCATTTGCTAAATGCGCATACCACCACAAGTACATATTTCAGGCCTTGACATCTGTCTAGTTGGATGTAGTCCATCTGCAGGACTTCAAATGGGTGATTCGGGACCCCAAACCCTCCCCGGGGTACTACAGTTCCTTTCCCGGGATTGTGTTGCAGGCATATCAAACATTGTTGGACCAGGCGTTTGGCGGACTCTGTGATCTTATCATTGTGCCAAACTCTGGAGACAAGTTCAATCATGGGGGCTGATCCTATGTGGGCAGGGGAATGTGTCATAGTCAGTATGGGAATCAGATATGAGTCAGGTAACAACCATTTGTTTGTGTCTTTTGTCCGCCAGCAGCCTTCGTCATCTTTAAATCCCACCCGTGTCCATTCAGTCAGTTCGTGTTGTGTGCTAGCCATTTGAATGTCTCTGATAGTGTCCCTAGCGTCAGACCATTTTTCTGCTTGTGACCTGGTCACGTACATGCGTGTTGTCGTCCTATTTTCAGCTGTCGTTCGGGCAGTGATGTCGGCTAGTGCATTCCCCTGTCCAATAATGTCTGTCACCTTTTTGTGTGCCTGACATTTGATGACTGCAAGCTTTTTGGGGAGAAGGACGGCTTCGATCAAGGCGGAGACTAGATCCCCGTGCAAAATGGGGGTGCCGTGTGAGGTCAAGAATCCCCTCTCCCTCCAAAGGAGCCCAAAATGGTGAACCACCCCAAAGGCATACTGGCTGTCGGTGTAAATGTTTGCTGTGGTTCCTGCTGCTAGAATACAGGCTCGTGTCAGGGCAATCAGTTCCGCTGCCTGGGCAGATCGTTGCGTTATGCGGGCTGTCTCGACTACAGTTCGAGCCGTGGTGACTGCATAGGCAGCTGAAGTGGTGCCATCGGGGAGTTTGATGCAAGAACCGTCCACCCACAGCTCTCCGTCGGGGTCGGGGAAAGCCGTGTCTCTGAGGTCAACCCTACTTCTGGTCTGTTCGTCTGTGAGGGTCACACAGTCGTGTACAGGGTGCGCATTGGGATCGTTTTCTGGTAAGGGCAGCAGGGTTGCTGGGTTCAGTGTGGTGCATCTCTTCAGAGTGATGTGGGGTGCGAGCAGAGTCAGTTCGTATCCTGTCAGTCGTGCACTCGTCAGGTGTTGCGTTTTGGTTTGGTTTAGGAGGGTGTCAACTGCATGGGGTACCAGTACTGTGAGGGAATTCGAGAGCACGATCCCCTCACTCTGTCGGATAGAGATCGCAGCAGCAGCTACGGCTCGAAGGCAAGCAGGCAGGGCTCTGGCTACAGGGTCAAGAGTGGCTGAGAAGTAAGCGCATGGTCGTTGCTTTGAGCCGATGGACTGGGTCAGGACAGATAAAGCGCACCCCTCCCTTTCATGGGTGTAAAGGGAGAAGGGCTTTGTGTAATCGGGGGTACCCAACACAGGGGCTGAGCAGAGGGCATCTCGTAGTTGCATGAAAGAAGCCTGACACTCAGGGGTCCAAGGGAGTGGGAGAGGGATGTCCTTTGCTAACAATGAAAGCAGTGGTTTTACTACAAGGCTAAAGTTGGGCAACCACTGTCGGCAGAAGGAGGTGAGGCCTAGTAGGGAGCGGACCTGTTTCTGGGTCTTAGGGACGGGGGTGTCGAGAATGGTTTGGATCCGGTCAGGAGTCAGTTTCCTTCCGTCTTTGGACAAAAGGTGGCCTAGGTAAGTGACCTGGGGTTGGCAGAATTGCAACTTCTTCTTAGAGACCTTGTGGCCATTTTCTGCAAGGAAATGCAGGAGTTGAATGGTGGCTGTGACAGCTAGTGGAGTGGTGTCGGCTGCCAAGAGGATGTCATCGACATATTGTACTAATACCACTCCATCGGGTAACTGGACTTGATCCAGTTGTCTCTTGAGGGCCTGGCTGTAGATGCTAGGGCTTTCTGTGTAGCCCTGGGGTGCTCGGCAGAACCTATATGAGCGGGCTTTTAGGGTGAAACCGAAGAGATATCGGCTGTCTGGGTGGATGGGGATGGAAAAGAATGCGTTTTTGAGGTCAATGACAGTGAAGGTGGTGGCAGTGGAGGGAATCAAAGTCAGGATGGTGGTAATGTCCGAGACCACAGGGTACTGGGGTACCACCACTTTGTTGATCTCTCGAAGGTCAATGATGAAGCGGTATGCTTTCTCATCTCCTTCTCCCTGTTTCTTAATGATGGGCAAGATTGGGCTGTTGCAAACGTTGCTAACTACTTCCTCTACCACTCCTGCGTCTATCAGTGATTGGATGATTTCTACCAATGCCTTCTCGCCCTCGGGCGATATCCGATATTGTGGAAGTTTTGGGAGTGTTGCATCTGGTCGAACAGTGATGTGCACTGGGTCAATCATCATGCGCCCTACATCCGAATCCGTTTTGGCCCACAGATACGGAGGCAGAGTGTCAAGCAGGGAAGTGTCAGCGTCGGTGATGGAAAACATGTGTCTGGGGGGGCAATGTCTAAGCAGAACAGGATTGTCGTAAAGGAAAACTCGGACTCCATCTTGAGAACATCTAATCGTTGCTCGGAAGTGTTTCAATAAGTCGAGTCCCATAATTGCGTCAGGGCTATTGGAGGAGAGCAAAAACGTGGTGTCAGTGGTGTTGTTTTCTAAGTCAAAGAGGATTGGGGCGGACAAAGGGTTAGTGGAGGGCGTCCCATCGAAACCTGTCGATGTTATTAGTAAGCCAGACAAGGGTGCCCTTGGAATCAGTCGTTTAGATAATGCACTACGTGTTGCGCCAGTGTCTACCAGGAATGGTGACTTTGTACCCAAGACCTTAGCAGTGACATAAGGGCCTTGCTGGTCAACATGGAGCTCGACTGGATCCCTCCCTTGCCCTAGGCAGTCCTATGCAAAGTCATGAACGTCATCGTAGTCAGATTGCTGGCATTGGTTCTGTCGGGGTCGATCAAATGTGTTTGGTCTACTGGATCTATCATTAGTTGCGTTGTTTGGGGGCCCTCGCTGTGGTCCCCTATTTCTTGGTTCGTTTGCTGAATCTCTAGGATCTCTATTTCTGGTGAGTTCCAAAAGAACCGGGCACTGAGATTTCCAGTGGCCCGATCCTTTACAGAAGGCACACTGGTCCTCCCTAATGTCTGTACGTCCAATGTGGGGAGTTGAAGCACGGTCTTTGGGAGGTGCCGTTTTAGGGACGTTCATCTGATGGTTTCCCCGGTATTGGTCTCGTCCCAGAGTCACCCCTTGCAGTTGTGCTATCATCACCCTCTCCTTTAATTCTTTCTTCTTCCTCTCTGTTGTTCTATCGTTTTCGTTTTTCTGATGT
This sequence comes from Lissotriton vulgaris, assembly GCF_964263255.1. NCBI lineage: Eukaryota > Metazoa > Chordata > Amphibia > Caudata > Salamandridae > Lissotriton > Lissotriton vulgaris. Next base: position 1,703,200,323 of record NC_141695.1, read on the forward strand.
TCATAATATTGGGCCATCTGGAGGATAGCCGTAGGTTTGGAGGCTGCCCAACTACTTTCACTGGCCTGCAGTTTCTGCGAGACCTCCGGTGATAAGCCCTTAACGTAATTCTGGACAAACAGATGGTGTCCGGTTGCAGTGGTCAGGTCCTGGCCGCTGTAATCGGAGAACACCGTTTCAAACCGGGAGAAGTATTCCGATACATCCTCCTGAGGTTTCTGGCGACAAGCCGTTACTATCGACCAGTCCACTTTCTTTTCTGGGATCAGGGTTTTTAATTTCTGCACGATTTTATCCGGGAGGTCTAAAATGGCTTTTAAAGGCTTTTGTCCGGGTTCTCGTTGTCTGTCTATGCCATCAAGTTGTGACCAGTTATGTCCAAACAGCTCTGAGTGGTCGACTTTCCGGATTTGCTTCCACACATCAGCTGGTAGACATAACCCGAAAAACAAGTCGATGTCAGCTAGAGTCATAATCGTCGAACCTAGGGCCGTACCCAACTCAGTATAGAAGGCAGTGGGGTTTTTACGTAGGTCAGGCAGAGATTTCCGGAAGGTCAGAATCTCTTGCCGGTCCCATGGTTGGTAGACCCAATTGTATACTACCCTTCCCTTTGCATCTTTGTTGTTTGCGTCATCGTGAGTCCCTTCACCTCGTGGAGGAACCCAGTAAGGGGCAGCCTCTCGTATCGGCATCATAGTGTTAGGTCGTTCAGTTTGTGGGTCGGTTGCTACGGAGGTAGTGGATTCGGTTTTCGGCTTTTGTTCAGTGAGGTGGCGGAAAACCTCAAGCGTACGCGTAAGGAGGTCCGTCACATCACTCTCACTCTCATCCCCGATATCAACCTTCCGGTACAGAGTCGTTAGGCTCTGTGGACCTTTTTCTTGATATCAGTCCTCGTATGCATTTAAGACGTGGTAACACAGTTGTACAGTAAAGTGTCGTCTGTGACTCCCAGTATAAGAATTAAACACATCCGTGACGGACTCTTCATCCTCCCTCTTCTCTACCAGTATCTTTGCTATCTTGTCGACCCCTGCTCGTTCATGTTTGCTTAGTCTATATGCTCTAACAGGACCAACCCTTCGGGCTTCTGGGTCGCCCGGCGTTGTTGTTTGCGTAACATCTAATACGAGGAGTTCAGCCGGCACGGAGGCCATGGGGGCTGAAGCCGTGGTGCTACTCCCGCTGGTACCTGGGGATAGTGGGTGCTGGGCTAAGGGTTGGGAAGGGGCATATGGAGGGGGCATGTGGATGATCGGAGGACCTAGCAGCAGATCATCATTGGTTCGCTGTTTTGAGTGTAAATCAGGGTAGAGCGTGGAGGGAGTTCTAACCAGGCACTGGCTTGATGTTTCTATTTCTAGCTTCTGTTTGGTATCCTCTCTTTCTTTTATCTCTTTCTCTAGTTTCTGGGCTGCTAGGTGGGCTGCTTTCCGCAGCTCTTTTCCCAACCTACTCTCAGTTCTCTTTTTGCGTTGTTCGGCTTCTTTTCGCCACATGCCGAAGCTGTCAAGCATAGTGGACGTCGTCTTGTTTTTACCAAGGGCTGTTTCTAGTGCGATTATTCTATCATTTTCGAAGGATCCTATCAGTGGCCACTGACTTTCTCGATCCTTTTTCGTATATTTATGCCACAGCTGGCTATAGGCTATAGCGACTAATCCATGCTTCGTGAACATGTCCTTATTAGGGGTGCCTTCCAGCGGAGCCGGATGGTTCATCTCTAATAAGCGGTCCGGGCTAAACAGGCTACTAACCAGTGGGGAGAAGACAGGCATGACGGATCACAATGGGATAATAGTCAGCACTACCTATCTTATCACTGCGCGCAAAGACTAGACAGAATATTTCTATTCTACGTTGTTTGCACGTAGTGAATACCTCATGAACCAATTCTGAGCAATCAATGTTAGGTCAAAAATAAAAAATCAATATGGTCAATGGGAAGAATAAGTAGGCTCGCAAAGGTTCGCGTCACCTACCCTTTCACTATCTGCAAAGAGGGGACCTATTTTTCCCTGTTTGCAGACAGAGAATCTCCAGAAAACAATCTATAACAGTTAATCAATGGGGGGAAGGGGCAATTGTTCAGTGGGGGAGAAAGATAGGTCCGACGGGTGCGTACCTATCCTTCGCTGTTTATAAAGGGAGAGCCTGTTGTTTCTCCGTTTGTAGACAGTGAATCTCCAATAAATTAACAAAAAGTAATACTAGTATTTTCTCAACAATTATCAATCACTTTCAATTATCTATCACTTTCGCAATTCGTCGTGTTTACACGACCTTACCCGGACCGCATGGACAGTTTCTCGTCTTCCGAATCCAGCGCCCGATCGTCCTCTTCTCTTCGTACTTCTCGTGGCACTCCTGATGGTTCCCAGTCAGGACCGCAGATCACTCGAGAGAGGTCTGTTCGGAACCAGTGAAGTTCGGATGATCGGCTGTCAGACGAGGGTCTATCGGACAGGGTACCTTCCGATCGTTGCAGTCGTTCACTCTGTCGTCGGGACCTCTCCCACTGGATCCACGAGTCGCTGATGGGCCCCACGTTTGGGACGCCAATTGTTAAAAAGGGTTCCAAAGACAACCGGTAACCAAAGACCCTTTTATGTTGCCCGGCGGTATCGCCTCTATGACCCACCGATATTAATCAATGAAGAAGCAGGCGCTGGAGACTGGAAGGCAGGAAACGAGGATTTTATTCTCTCCGGAGGAGAACACATCAATTCAGACAGCAAGTATCGTCACGAGGTGCTCTCACCACATCTCTGAGGCCTGGCCTCTTATACTAGGGTTTATGACCTTTATTGCACATAACACATTCTCGCAATACTTTAGTACTTGAAAGAACATCCTCGGAATCTCCCCTTCAGACCCGTTCCCACATACATTTACAGTTGGATTCCCCACCCCGGTCACAACAGGTGATGGTTGTCGCACAGCAGGGCATTCCGCCGATTCACGGAATGCATGGGGTTGGTCGGATCTCATGGGGTGGGGGCTTTGATCGATTCGGGGGTCTTTTGATGGGGAGGGGAAGCTTCCTACTGTACGGGGTAATAAACAGTATCCGCAGAGCCAGGTGGCGGCCTGGGAACAGGGAAGACAAACGGGGACACAGGAAAAGGGGGTTTGCATCAAAAGGGTTTGAGGCCATGAAAGGAATGAGGGGAGGTGTCGCGCTGGGAACAGGATGGGATTCCGTGGTGAAGCTGTGCTGAAGAGGGGTTTATGACCCAAGGCATGAGAGAGCGGGGGTTGTCAGCGTGCGGGGGAATGCTTGCGAGGTTAAGAGAGAGAGAGACGCGCTGGCTATCAGCGAGGGGCAGGGAGGCCATGGCATTCAAAATGGCTGCCGCTTACGCGCACGAATGGGCTTGGAAAGGGGCAAGATGGCGCCGATAATGTTGACGTTTTGCAGTCTAATCTTTAACAGAAGTTGGTGGTAGTTTGCGATTCCTTAAGGCCAAATTGCACTTTTTTGGTGCTTCTTACATTGCATTTAAGGAATCGCAATTTGCGATTCCTTAAATGCAATCGCAAAATTAGGAATTTTGCGATTCCTTATTTTGCACGCAGATTTGCCTTAATACATACCATTTGGCAAAATTTCATTCGTAAACTCAGAAATTCTGTGAATTTCAGCGTTTGTGAATGCAATTTTGTGTGATGCATATGGCCCAATATGATTTGCCAAGCATCGCAGAATGTAAAGCCGACGCTGAAATTCGAGCCCAGTGTCCCCATTTCCGAAATCGGCAGCACTGGCTTTTATGTCACATCCTCTCCCTTTATTGAAACTACTAGATAGGATTTGGACACTGGGCGATAAGTGCCAGACTAGAAACCAAGATCAGCTATGGCAAAGATTTTCAAATCAGCCCCCACTGAGGGAGGTAGTGACAATAATAAGGTAACCTGACGTTTCATGGTTGAATCATGGCAGCCCATTCAGCACTGAAAGCAGCCTTCTAGTCTGCAACCCATTGGGAAAATGCCAGATGGTGGAATGGCCAACCCATCTCTGGAGACGGTGGTGCTGCAGCTCCACGGATCTCAAAATGCATGAGATCTGTGAGTGCATAGTCATACTTAAATCACCTTTTTCCATCTCTGAAAAAAAGCATGGCACATACTATTTCTGTTTTTTGTAGCTAAGGACGTCTATGGGTTGTCCCGCCAAAAAGTGGGGAATACGACAGGTGGAAGACACAAGGAGTGAGACAGGGTCCTAAATGCTCTTCTTTGCTCAGCAGATCCACTGTAATCTAGATCTCGTGCCTCAGGTATAGAAATTAGAATGTTGCAGTAATCCAGGCTGGAAAGAACCATTGCTTGACACACCATTGGCTTGGAAGCAAAGAAACCGGATGACAGTGCTTAATTTGAGCCAGTGGTTTCTGAGGCTCGGCACCAGCACTTAATTGTCAGCACCGGCTCTAGTGACAGTCCACCACATGGTGGGGCTGTCTGAGATGTGCACAAAATGGCATTGAAAATGAATATTGCCAGCCTCTGACGCCATTATCTTAGCTTCGTGCAGCCTGAAATAGTGTGAATTGTCCCACTTGTAGGAGTGCGATGGTTAGGTGTCATGTTGGTACTGTTATTGGCAGTGCTGGCAGGGGCAATGCATGGCACATCTGCAGTAGTCAAGGGCCACAGTGGTCTTAGCAAATAACTAGAGATCCTTGTGTCCTATTTCGAGGACCTCAGAGAGATGTAGTTGACATGCTGTAAGAATAATAAAGCATGGGCGGAATTGGCAGTTTGATTCCACAGAATTACATTATAATTCTGCGATATCCTTTCCATGACAGGGCAGAGTAGGCATTTGGAGCTATTTTCTTAGTGCAAAATGCACCCTTGCGTCCAAAAATGGATGTGGGGATGCATTTTCAGCAAAGAAAGTAGAGCAGACAAATACCACTCAGCCCCTTTACATACTCTGCAGAGTACGTAAGGTCCTATTCACTGCAGAGTATGTAAGGGCCCGTCGTTGAGTGGTCTGCAGTGGTTTCTAATGTTTAGAAACCACTGCATGATACTCTACAGTGTATACCCCTCGGTGCCTCCCTCACTTGTTATGTTATGTTAATAAATTCCTAGAGCGCCCGAATACCCATGGGTGTCTTACTCTTGGCACTGATAGGGCATTGCAGTAAAGACAAGAGAGGGCTAGAAATTAAAAAGCCAAATTTTTAGCGGTTTCCTAAAACTCAGTAATGTGGGAGCCGCTGTGCTATTTATAGGCAGACTGTTCCAGAAAGCCGGGGCTTCAGAGTAGAAGCAACTACTCCCCACATTTGAGTCTCTTAAAGCTGGGGCGGGAGACCATCAGGGTGTTTTTTGATCGTAGATCTCTGCTGGTTATGTACCAGGAAAGGGACTGTTTGAGGGAACCAGGACCTAAATCATGCAAGGCCTTATAGGTGAGGCATGGCGCCTTGAATTTGATATTGTTACTCACTGAAAGCCAGTGGAGTCACTTAATGGAGGCTGAGACTGGATGGAACTTGGGAAGATCAAGAATAAGTCTAGCCACCGCATTCTGCATGCTTTGAAGTTTCTTCATGTATTTTTTGGAGCTTAACAAAGAGTCCATTACAGTAGTCCAGTTTCGTGAGAATTAGTAAAGAGATTAATGTCTTTCCAGAAGTAAGAGGAATGAAAGGAAGGATCTTCCTGATAATTCTCAAAGTATTGAAACTGGCAGAGATGACTAAGCTGATATGCTTATTAAAGTGCAGTTTGTCATCAATAGTTTTGCCTATATTTTTTGCTTTTTGGACCGGGGTGGGGAGAGTTCCTAACTGTTGGCCAACATGCTGGGCTCCAGAAATATGAATTATTACCGAAGAGTATGACCTCGGTTTTCTCCGAGTTAAATTTGAGGCAATGCATACCCATCCAGTTGCTGACGGCTCTCATGCAGTTGTGAAACTGAGAAATGGCGACTTCTGCATTGTTAGAGGCCAACACGACTATCTGAGTATCGTCTGCGTACGAAGTGGGCAAGAACCCAAAGGATCTGATCAGGGAAGACCAGTGCTTTAAATAGGCCGGTACTCACCGGTACTGAGTACCGGCACCTCTTATTTTTATCAAGCTGAGTACCGGCACTTCTCCACTGCCAAGGAGAGCACCGGTACTCAGGATCGAATTGATAAGGAGGGCACTGGGCCGGCGCCGAGGGCCAGCCGTTTTCCTGGTTTTTAGAAGCATGTTTTCTTTTTGCTGTTTGCGTCATTCAGATGTGGCAAGCAGCACAAAGGGGCCTGACTGGCCTGCTGCTGCAGCAAGTGGGCCTCTGCTCCCTCCCTCCCCACCCAGATGGAAGCTCTTATTGTGCAGTCGGACTCTTCACGCTGGAGCATGTCACACGCCGAAAACAAACTGTCCGGATCCGGGGACAGCGATTGATTTAACACAAAAGAATTTACCCATTTCCATCTCATCGTGAAGAGACTGTACGATATAAATGACTGCCACTGCCTGAAAAATATTCTCTAGAGGTCCTTTGGTGTTTTAATTGCGCATACTGACCTGGAACGATCACTTCTTCGGAATCCCTATTCGTGATCTGAGGCAGTCTCTGTAGACACATACTACTGTTGGATATTCATAAGAGGTCCTCTTGGTGTTCTAATTGCGCATACTAACCTGGAACGATATCTCCTTCGGAATCCCTATTCGCGTTCTGAGTCCTTCTCCATAGACACATAGTAGTGTTGGATATTCATAAGAGGGATTATATTTAAACGACGGTGGACTATTATCCTATTTTCCACCTATCTGCACGTTGATTGACTTAATTTCGATTGTAGACCATCCACCTTTCTGCCCTAAAGAAGCTCCCTGTGAGGGAGAGAAACGCGTTGGCTGATTGTTTTATAATCGAAAATGATGAACTTTTCTACACTTTTTAACAAATAAAGAAGGAATAATACTTACATAAATCTTGCCTGTTTGGACTTTGTGATTGTGCGCCCCCATTACCTTTAAAAAGCTCTTATTGTCCTCACCAGCCCCCTGCGTGGAGCCTCCATGCTGGGACGTCTTGTTAGATAGTGTTGGGACATTTTCTACCTGGGTCACACTGATGTGTGCCAACTGAATGAGTGGGGGGTGAGAGTGCTCAGGAGTGGCCACTTAAGAACCCGGGCTAAAACGGCCATTTTCACCCCTTGGCCTCTCACTGAGGTCTGATTGTCTTTCCCCTGACTCACTTGCCCCTGCAAAACAACCCCCACCCCGCCCGCCTGCTGTGACATTGAGTCCATGATAGGCGGGGATGAGGTTGTGGGGTTTACCTAGGCGGACTCCCTCGTGCCCAGGTGAGGTGAGAGGCAGTCTACTGACCTGCCCAACAGAGGCCAGTTTTGTTCTGCCCCTGACCTCTACCCTGCTGGACTCTGCCCATGTTCATGACCCAGCAGTGCTCACTGCCTGCCACTGAAATCTTACCGACCGTGGGGCCTTCTGCTGAGGGGAGAGGACGGATAATGGGGTGAGAGAAGGCAAAGAGTGAAGGGACAGAGATAGAAGAGGCAGAGAAGAGTTTAAATGGGGAAAAGATAGACAGCAGGGGTAAGCACAGATAGAAATGGGGAAGCGATTGAGACAGCTATAGAAAGAGTAAGAGAAGCACGGAGAAATAGAGAGTGATGGTAAAGGATGACAGGACACAGTTGGGATAAAGAGAGTGGGACGGAGTTGGATACTAATGGGAGAGAAGTGAGGGGGAGGGATCGAGAGGTTAGAGATGTGAAGACTGATAGAGAGTGTTTGTCTGCTTGTTTGTATGTTTGTATATGAGAGAAATTAAATCAGAGCGGAAGAGAATCGGGACCCTCAGGAGGTATTTGAAAAGAAATGCATGGAATACTTGTTTTGTGTGTATGTGTGTGCACTCTTGAATATAAAAGGATTGCGCCAAACGCAAGTAAGTAGGAACCGTATGACATTAAGAAGCAGCAAATATTGCGAAACAAGGAAATATTAACATATGGTGTTTGACATTCATTTTGTGTAACGAGCGAGCACCCTTTTTTTTATTTTCATTCATTTCTCACATGCTTTGGTATGTCCTACACCTGGTGTAAATGAGACAACTATCAAGAACAAAATCAATACTCAACAGAAATGTTTTTGTATCATCATGTCTCACCCCGGCTCTAGCCCCGCCCACTGCCACGCCCCTAGCTCAATTTAATGAGTATCTGCACTTATTTTTTTCCATTTAAAGCACTGGGGAAGACAGTTCGATAACATAGATACGTACTGTGCCGTGATTATTTTACTTTACTTCACAAATTCCCTGACGTGAAGAATACCTGGGCTACTTTCCAAGGGGCTACTCAACAGGCACGGCCCGTGCCGGGCGTTATACTGGGGCGGTGACATGAGGCAGGGGAGGGTCAGGGTTGGGGGATGTGAAATACGGGATAAGGACCATTAGAGGTATGTATCGGGAAAAAAAAAAAAACGAATTTCGTTGCCCACTCTGCACCGCCCCAGTATAACGTCTGGCACAGGCCGTGCCTGCTACTCAACACAGTTCTGGCAGGGACACAAGCCTTCTGCATAGAGAATCTGAATGATATCATATCCTTAAGTCCTGCCAAATACTCTTATAAACAACACCTGGAAGAGACACTGGACACCATCAGTAGATTTGAACTTACTGTCAAGGCAGCTCAGTGTCACTCCTGCTACTGGGAGCCAGGGGGTTTCATGAAGACTACCGTGGCTAAATAGGAAGATGGTTATTTTTAATAAGTCAGTACTCCGACCAGGTGCCTCATGCATTTTATTGAGAGTACCAAAACTCCTCTAAAGGTCTCTAATATGTTATTTGGCATGGTATCCTCACTCCTCAGCACACCTGCTGGACTTATACTGTTCCTTCCCTCACAAGACTAAACAAAACTTTGTAGCAACTCCTCCAAACACAGCTCCTTTCTCAATGAAAGGTTGGAAGTAGATCCATTTGGATTACTTCTAAGCCAATTACCATGCTTGAGCTCTACACCTTAAGTGCTTCACCTAAGACCCAACTATTGACTACCATATCTATCAACCAAGTGATCAGAAGTAGGGGTGGGTGGAATGTTTCATTCCATCATCAGAATTAGCAGAATCTGGAACTTTTCATTACTTTTGTAATGCGGAGTTCCGGCCAAATTCTGCCGATCGCCACCTGGCGGAATGTTTTCTAACAAGGCTCCAGAAATGCAAGCTAGATTTTTGCATCCCCTAGCACCATTTTCTAATGTGGGCGGTCGCAAGCGGTCTCGGTAAGAGGGCTGCTTTATGAGCAGGTTTGCTGCCACTGGAGTAGATTTTCTACTTGCGCGGCAGCAAAATCAACTCGAATGGCTCTTAGCTCTCGCACACCAGATGGTGCCCTACGCAGTGATTTTTCAGTGCTGCTCGCACTACAGGCGCTAGATTGCAGCACAAGCAGTGCCACATGCCTATTTTCTGCCCTTTGGCGGAACTCCGCAGAATCTTGCTGAGTTTTTATGTAACTCTGCAAAATTCCGTGGAGTGAAACTCTAGGAGTTCCACCCAACCCTACTCAGAAGTAAGCCTTAGCAACATTTTTATTGTGCTATAGAAATTCGCAGATTTTTGCACTAAGGGCCAGATGCATCAAGCATCCATTTTGCGATTCCTTATTAGCGAAAAATAAGGAATCGCTAATAAGGAATAGCAAAATGGAATGCATCAAGCAATCACTACAAAAATAGCGATTCCTTAGAATTCCTTAATTGCGACTCGCAAATTGTGAGTCGCAATTAATGAATACCTCCCCATTCATTCCTATGGGCCTAGAGGCCCATAGGAATGAATGGGAAGACAATCTCAATTTGCGAATCGCAATTAGCGATTCGCAAATTGAGATTGCGAGTTCAAGGGTGCAGGGGTGTCCAAAGGACACCCTGTTGCACCCCTGAATTTGAACTGTGCACATATGTTGCGCACACACATGCCCTTAGGGCATGTGTGTGCGCAACATGAAACTTTGAAAAATGCACAAAAGTGCATTTTACTAAGTTTTTGCAAATTACCATGAAGTTGTACTTCGTGGTAATTTGCGTGCCCTATTAGCGAATTCGCTATTTTTGAAACTTTCTTGCATTGCATTTAAGGAATCTCAATTTGAGATTCCTTAAATGCAAACAATCGCAATTTAGCGAATTCTCTATTTGCGATTTTTGCATTTGGGATGATGCATCCCAAATGCAAAAATACCGGTCGCAAAGGGGGCAGATTCTGAGAATCTGCCCCTTTGCGACCGGTTTTTAGCTTGATGCATCTGGCCCTAAGTTATTTTGTGTGATTTATTGCGCCTGGAAAAATAATTTGAGCAGAAAATACCTTCCCAAGAGACATTTTCAAACCAGTCTCCTGACGATATCTCTTATGCCTTTTTTTTACTCGATGTGTGCTGCACGTTAAAATTTTATTTGAGATGCCCGAAAACCCAATTGTATTCCATTAACGTAATTGTGTGTAATATTTGTGAAATTTAGAGAAAAAGAGTGCGATTTAACACATCCTTGTTCAACATCTGCACTATTATAAAAAAATGTATTAAAAAATGTACATGAAAAAATAAATCAATTAATAATTTAATAAGGCAGCACCAACATGTCTCGAACTGACTGATATACCATTGAAATGACAAAGGAGAGGCTCCTCTGGGAAGCGTCAACGCTCCCTTCTAATTGGCGGAGTTACCTAAGAGGTGTTAATGTTTCCCCGAGCACCGACCTTTGACCTGCCAGTGCACTCATCTTTATGGCCCTTTAAACAAATTGTGTGCAAGTGAAGCCCAACATTGTGAGCAGTTGTCTTAACCCGACCATAAAAATATGAATCAGTTCTAGGGTTTTAAATACACCTGAGCACGTGCAACCTTAGTGAGTTAAGACGTTGCAGTTTGGTGAGCAGCCACGGTAAGGTTAAAGGTCACAGTAAGATAAGGGGGCAGCGAGGTAAGTTCCCACAAGGAAGCATGGGGAACTAGGAGCAGTCAGGTAGTTTAGAGTGAAGTTAGAAACTGTACTGAGGTGTGAAATCTCAGTGAGATCAGGGTGACGTTACACCCAGATACTGTGGTGCTATCGGACGTTGAACAAGGTAAAATATATCAGCAGGGCTTTAAGAGGGCTGTGTCCCACCGGTGCTGAGCACCGGCAGTTTTTTAAAGGAGGCCTTCAAACGGGTCTCTATCTGGCTCTGTTTTGTGCCCTGGCACAGGCGGTCTGGTTTTCTTCAGACTGCAGTGACAACAGGCACTTCATGTGCGCGTGCTCACACTGCTCACTTCCCACTAGTGGAGACGTTACGGCATGACGTCATGCCAGGTGTGCGTTGTCGGGGAATGGAAGTCCTTTAAAGAGTCATTTTCTCTCTGGATTTCCCGTCTCTTTTTGAAACTCAGGAGCAGCAACATTGTCCTGTCATCAGGGCTTCAAGTGGAAGCTTTTTCAATATTATATACAAGCCATAGTTGCTGCTTATTTAACTTATGCAACTAACAACCATTGTCGAAGCCAATTGTCCTGGCTTGTTGTAGGTATGATGTTACTTGTACCATATATCTGAATTCAATGACAGAAATCAATCAATCAATCAGGGGTTGGTAAAGCGTGCTACTCACCCGTGAGGGTCTCAAGGCACTGGGGAAGGAAAAGAGGGTGGGGGGCTGCTCCGGTCAGTCGAAAAGCCAGGTCTTAAGTGCCCGTTTGAAGGTTTGCAGGGTTGGAGAGCGTCTTATGTCTAATGGGAGAGAGTTCCAAGATGTGGCTGGCATGTAAGAGAAAGCTCTACCTCCAGCTCTGCTCCGGCGAACGCGGGGGACCTCTGCCAATGCGAGGTCGGCTGAGCGGAGGTTCCTTTTGGGAGCGTGGAAACTCATTCGGTTGTTGAGGTATTTGGGTCCGCTGTTGTTAAGGGATTTGAAGGCGTGCGTGAGTAGTTTGTAGGTAACTCTCTTCTCCACGGGAAGCCAGTGGAGTTCTCGCAGGTGTGGAGTCATGTGCTCGTGGCGTGGTAACCCTAGGATGAGCCTGGCAGCCGCGTTTTGGATGGTTCGGAGTTTGCGTAGTAGGGCTTTGTTGATTCCGGCGTAGAGTGCGTTGCCGTAGTCGAGACGGCTGGTGATGAGCATGTGTGTGACTGTCTTTCTGCAGTCCGGGGAGATCCACTTGAAAGTTTTGCGTAGGATCCAGAGGCAGTTAAAACTGGTGGAGGGGATGGCGTTGATTTGACGGTTCATGGAGAGGAAGGAGTCGAGGATTAGGCCGAGGAAGCGATGGGATCCGTCGGGGTGGGGGTGGGGTCCAAGGGCGGGAGGCCACCAGGTGTCGTCCCAAGCGGATAGGCGGGCCTGAAGATGAGCACCTCTGTGTTTTCGAAGTTGAGTTTGAGGCAGCTGTCTTTCATCTATCTGGCCACGTTTGTCATTTCTTCCTGGAAGGTGAGTCTGGGGTTTTCGCGGATGCTGGAGAGGGAGAGAATGAGCTGGGTGTCGTCCGCGTAGGACACAATGCTGAGTCCGTGCTGTCTGACGATGGCGGCGATGGGGGCCATGTATATGATGAACAGAGTAGGGCTCAGAGAGGATCCTTGGGGGACTCCGCACACGATGTCGGTGGGTTTGGAGAGAAAGGGGGGGGGAGTATGACCCTCTGAGTTCTGTTGGAGAGGAAGGATCGAATCCAGTTGAAAAACAACAAAAATGCAAGTCGGGCGGCACACTATGCTAAGCACAGATTTTTAACAAACGTGTTTTTGAGCTACGCCCTTAATTACATTGGCCACGACCCTTTGAGAGACCCCCCTCCCCAGTTTTTTCATCCCACTTAAAGCCCTGGAAAGCAGTATGGTAACAGTGAGGTTAGACACTGCACTGATGTTAGGGTCTGGTGTGACTGGAAGACCTCAGTGAGATTAGAAAACAGAGTGTCGCCTTCCACTGCAAATATATTAGGGGCCGACCGAGGTCAAAGTAAAACTAAGACGCTTCAGTGAGGTATGAGGTCAGATACAAGTTAGACACAGTAGTGATGGAAGAGGCTGAGTGTGGTAATAGCCCTCACTGAGGTAAGAGGCCAGAGGGAAGTTAGGTGCTGCAGTGATCTTAGAGGCTGAGTGAGGTAATGTGGTTAACAACGAGAGCTGACGACTTCGGAACTGCGAGTCTCAGTGACGACTCGAAATCCTACGATTCTGGGCAAATCTTTTAACCTCCCCCTGCCTACAAAAAATTAGTGTTTCCTTCTGTAATGTAACTGGTGCTCCAATACCTTTAGGTCAAGTTCCCGCTACATGAAGCTGCTTTTAAATAAAACAAGCATTGCCATAGCCAATAGGTCTCGTCTTTGGTACCTTATAAGTTAGTTAGCCATGCAGCACATTATCCTGAGTGCTACAACATCTACTGTTCTTTAACATGGAAGCTTTGACACTAATAGGCACATTATAGCACTGCATTGAAAAGTACTTAACAAAGTATTATTTTTGTATAACTTGTTCAAAGATAGATAGATAGATAGATAGATAGATAGATAGATAGATAGATAGATAGATAGATAGATAGATAGATAGATAGATAGATAGATACTATTGATTTTATGTCATTTATGTACTCTGACATGGAAAATAAAGGTAAAATATGTCATGGCGAAATTTGCCTGTGAAAGAAAGGGGGTCTTCATTTTTATTGCCTCTTTTTAATCCATTTTAAATGTTTCACGTAGACACACGGACGCACCCGCGTACACTCGTGTCAAGTCTACCCAGAAGTGCTCACCTGAGACTGTGCGCTCTACGAGAGAGAGAGAGAGAGTGTGTGTGTGTGTGATTTTTAGCTGCAGGCTGGACATTTTGGGGCAATTCCTTTTTTTGTCATGTGCAGTGTCTTTACCTTTCATGCACATCAGGGAGTTTGAGACCATATAGCTTCAAGATTCACAAAGCACAAAAAAACAAAAGTAAAGTCTCTGGGGGCAGACTTCTGTCTGAGGCCGCAGTGAGGTAAGAAGCATAATAAGGTAATAGGCCACGACAAGCTGAGAAGTGACAATGAGGCAAGAGGATACAGTGAAGAACCCAAGGTGGTGCAAGTAGTCACACTGAATTAAGCCACAACAGTGAGATGAGGGGACATAGTGAGTGATGACGCCAAGGTAGTGCATGAAGTCGCACTGAAGTAGTGAAGGTGAGGTAAGAAGGCACATTGAGCGAAGACGCCAAAGTAGTACTAGACGTCACAAAGAAATTAATTAGTGACAGTGAGGTAAGGGGGCGCAGTGAGCTAAGAGGCCAAGGCAAAACAAGAAGTCACACTGAAGTAAGCAAAGACAGTGAACTAAGTGGTCAAAGTGATGCAAGAAGTCACAATGAAGTACAGTAGCGGTGGGTGCGTGGTAGGAGTGCTGTCGGGCAGTAACGTGGGGAGGGGGTTAGTAAACTACGGAATATGGACAAATACAGGTAAGTAAACATAAAAATAAATAAAACGAATTTCGTTGCGCACACTGCATCGCCAAATGCAATACAGTACGCACAATGAAATTCGTTTTATTTATTTTTATGTTTACTTACCTGTATTTTTCCGTATTCCGTAGTTTACTACCCCCCCCCCCCCCCACCCTGCCCCTCTCCCATCCTCAGGTCACTGCCCAGCAGCACTCCTACCACCGACCGCTACTGTGAATTAGGCAGTGACAGGGAGCTAAAGGACACAGTTAGCTGAGGCCAAAGTTCTGCAAAAAGTCTCACTGAATTAAGCAACAGCAGTCAGGTAATGGGACACAGTAAGCTAGGAGGCCAAAGTGGTGCAAGAAGTCACAATTAATTAAGCAGTGACAATGACCTCAGTGAGGTAAGAGCCTATATTGGAATAAGAGAAGACAGTGAGATAAAAGGCGACAGTGAAGCAAGGGGCTACAGTCAGGTGAAGGGTGTATGTGACATAAGGCCGAAGTAATTTAAAAGGATGTAGAAGTGGCTCATGGAAGGTCAAGAGCCTGCTGTGAGGTTAAGAACCTATGACCAGAGCCGGACTGGCCATAGCGGGCACCGGGCGTTTTCCCCGGTGGGCCGCCAGGGTGGGGTCCGGTTTAGGGTCCTGGAGGGCTGTTTTAGTTACCGGGGGCCTGCAATATCACCCTCGGTAACAAAATCGTCCAAAACCGGCCCTTGCAAACAGATCGGCTGCACCCCCTCAGCGCCCCCAAGGGGGCCGGCCCAGCACTTTGCCAGGGCTGGTTTCGATTCCCAGCCCGGCCCTTCCTATGACGTTACATCAGGGCTCGAGTCGGGGTACCACGCGGGTGGACGGCATCCCCCCACTTA
Source organism: Lissotriton vulgaris (assembly GCF_964263255.1). NCBI lineage: Eukaryota > Metazoa > Chordata > Amphibia > Caudata > Salamandridae > Lissotriton > Lissotriton vulgaris. The sequence continues at coordinate 1,703,215,701 of NC_141695.1, forward strand.
TTTTAAGGGGTTTTACCGGGTGGACGCCGTCCCCCCTGTGCAAAAGCTGGACTTCCGATTATGGTGTTACTCGCCTGCACGGCCGGCATCTCGCATCTGGAGCGAGAAGGGAGGAGCCGCCCACTCACCTCCCCTCCTCCCCCAATCACAAGCGACGGGGTTTCTATTATTGATAATTACACATGCCCCCAACACCTTGCATCACTTGGGGGAGTGGGGGGGGGGGCGCATTGGGGGCTCTCTGAGCTGCTACTACTACCTTCCAGATTTCTTTATCATCACTCGGCGGGGGTGAGAGGGGAGGGCGAGAGGCAGATTCTCGAAGTGGCAGAATAAAGAGCCCCCCCTTTACAAATGAGAGGACGCTTCCATCGCTAATTATCATTTCATCCCTCCCCATCATATAATGGACTCGCGGAAGACCCGAGGAATCCTTGCCCCCTCTTCAGGGCTGACATTCACACCTGCGTCGCGAGGGCGTCCAATGATGGCTAAAGTGCGCCCCCACCCCATACACACACGCTCACATACACACATCTTCTCTGTCCCTCTACACCCCTGAAAATCCAGAACAGGTGCCAATAATCACATTCCCATGACCAATTAACCTGGAAGTTGAAGAAGAATAAAAATATTGAAAAACTGCCCCGCCCGCATCCCTATCGCTAATCCCCCCCTGCTCCCGGCCCTTGCACCTTTTGTGACGTCACTTCCTGTTGTGACATCACTTCCGGTGACAGCGTTCCCCCACTTCTTTTTTTAGGACTTGTGCCCTGCGTTACATGTAGAGCCAAGAGCAACTAGCTCTAATGATTTTCACTGACAATGCACACAGGTCAATGGTGATCATCTGGCCTGTGGTAAATTTTGGGGTGCAAAACACCTGGCACAAGTGCGCTGGGTTCTTGCTGCATGTTTGCAGTTAAGTTAGACGTTTTACTAAAAAATTAGGGATAACACGCACAGCCACCTATTTTGTGTTTGGTTTGCTCCCAGGTTTGTACTCGGCTATACCACTCACACTTAGTTGGTGGTATACCATTGCAACAAAATCTTCTTGAGTTTACCCTATTTCAACCCAAACCACAATGGGTGGATTTGTAAAACTGCTTTAAAACGCTTCTGTGTGCGGTATTTCCACTGAGCCCGTCTCTAGTCAGCAGCAGCTCTTCCACTAAGGCGGAGGAGCGTTGCCCCACGGCTCTGTCAGCAGTTCAAAAAGGGAAAATAAAACAATCATAACACAATGTTATTATCATTTTATTTTTCTGTCCTGGCTCAGCTGGTTTACATTTTAGATGCGGGTGGGGCTGGGCTGTCACATGAGCAGTGGGAGGAGTGGTAGACCCTCTCCTAAGTGCGCGTGATGGTTTGGCCGGCCGTCTTGGGCCGTCCAAACAGTCATGCACACTTAGCATGTTCTCCACCCGCCTGCATTGCACAGCCTGGACGGAGAACATGCAAAGGCTCCCAGTCCCTGTCTGAGCGCGGAACCAAAGTGCTCAGACCAATCACAACGCTGCTGTGATGCTGGTGACAGTAGCGTTGTGATTGGCTATGGGAGTCTGGGTCTCTGTGTGCTTCCTGCTTCTGGAGTCAACCGAAGAGAACTGAGAGGTGGCGGCCAACCTGCAGGTAAGTGATTTTTTATCCACCCCGGCCCCACCAACCCCGTTAAGTAGCAGCAGCCACTGCTCAAGATTTGAGTTCAATATGTACACAGATAGATTTAAAACCATTATTTACATTCACCATTATATTCTAGTCTGGCTTCTCTTTCAAGGCACGCATTGCAAAGTTAGGCCAAGGTTTGCACACATATGATGACAATGAGACTCCTTCCTGGGATGAGCACCAGTAAAGAGTCCAGTGGGATCCCTAGAAAAATCTGGAGACTTTTAAATAGCGCTGCTTCTTCAAAAGATTGGTGGCCTGCCCAGTAATAGAGGTCGCATTAGTACCAGTAGACATACTAAAATTACTGCTAGAACAATGACTGATTCTCCAGGTAGTAAATGTACCTTCAAAGTCGGGGTACATTTCCAATACCCGCATCTAAAACGTCCTTGAAGCGCCAGGTGAGGATCAAGCAACTTTTTGGGCGAATTTCCCCTTACTGCCCTGCTCCAAATCAGATCCCAGGTATTGCAATACGTCATCAGTCTTCAAACTTTTTAATGCCACCCCACAGCCCCCATGTAAACGTCATTTATCGGGGGTCCACAGAATAGCACACTGTTCAAATGTATTCTAGAAAATATGCTGCTTCAAAGATTTAACAATTCAAACAGGTCATTTCCTGTTACTCTTAAAATGCATTCAAATTCAGGGTTGCTGTGGCCAGCCTGGTCTCCCTAAAGGGTAAATATATCCACAGTGTGATCCTTTATCAAAAATGGAAGCATGGACTTTGAGAGTAATTTAGAGCCCCTCCCCCTTTGCCACCTGCTCTCGGCACATTAGTGGCAAAAGACACCACTGATGGCAAATTACCGAGAGATATCAATTGGCGCGGCCCTGTGGACGGAGGGACGTCTCCCATTGCTCTCAAAAGCAAAGTTAGTCAGGTGATGCTTTGGTAAATAAAGGTTTGTTGTCAATAAAGTTTTCTTCAATTCAATTGACCCCTCTGGCCTGATTCCCCGTCTAAAGACCTCTTTAAATAACACTTTAAATAAGTACTTCCGAATGCAGTGCAATAATGTGCCTCTTAGTGGCAAAGCTTCCACGGTAAAGAACAGTATATGTTGTAGAACCCAGGATAATGTGCTGCATGGCTAAATAACGTATAAGGCTCAAAGACGAGCCCTATTGGTGGAGTTTTGATCTAGTGCGGAGTGCGACTTTGAACCACTTGTCTGCGTTTTGTTAGCACTGTTCATGGCGGTTCGTATGGTATAACAACAGAGCTAGACTCTCAACAGGACAGGGACCTACTAGATCTCCTGCTAACAACAGCAGTTAAAATGGTACTCACCAAATGGAAAGACACTTCCAAAGCAACCTTCAAGAACTTGGTGACGTACCTCAGAGGAGCTGACAACAAACACTGCTTTACAAAACACACCATGGAGACAGCCCAAGCATAGATTTTGTGAAACAGTACTACCAGTAACATAGCCAGTCTAGGCTGCTACCCTGTATCGACAAAGCGTTTACGATTATATGTTATATGTTGTAGAAAAAAAACAATACATTTTTTTTTTAAAGACGAGACCCATTGGCTTTACCAATGCTTGCTTTTTTGCAGTTTTAATTAGCGTGAACTCGACTGGAAGGTATCGGAGCGCTTTACATGAGCTCCAGTTACATTACACAAGGACACATTCACTTTTGATAGGCACAGGAAGATTAAGTGATTTGTCCAGAATCACAGGATGTTGAGCCGACGCTGGGAATCGAACCTGGTTCCCCAGCTCCAGAGTAGGCAGCTTTGGCAGTTACACCTCAGCGATAAATCAACTCAGTAATGTTTATTTAGGGATCCTCCAAAGATTGAATCTGCGCTCCCCTATTGGCCTGTACGGTAGAGTTCTTCCCTTGGGAGCTCAATTCAGGGAGTGATGCTCTACCCTGGATTCCTCCTACCACAGCACAGAGACAGATTGGTCCAATCACAGGAGTCAGTGCTTCCTGGTCAGGGCTCTATGAGCTCAGCAACCAGTGACCACTTAGTTGTCTGCTTAGCTGTGACCTCATTGTTTGGCTAAGCCACATTTTCCTAATTAGTTTATCAACAATAGGCTCTGTCTGGGCACGTTGAGGAAATTGAATCTGTCAAGTACCCTGAGGAAAGGGGGGGGGGCCTCTGGCTGCTGCTAACTTTGCAGCACAACTCTAGCTCAAGATTCTAAAGACACGACACAACCCAAACCTCCAACAAAATAGCAACATTTCTAGAGGCTCTGATTTTAGTGATGCAACTGTTACCACCAATGCACATTTCCTTCATCTGTGCACACTTCTATACATTTGTGCAGCTTTCCCTAACAAATGCACTTCTATAATGTATGCAAAATTCATTAATGAGTGCAAATTCCGATAATTAATGCACGTCCTCTTCACCGATGCACCTTTCTGTAACCGATGGACGTGTCCTTAAATGGTGCACAACTTTGATGGACGTCTCTTTAATTCGTGCACAATTCTTTATTTAGTGCCCATTTCCTTCATCGAAACACATCTTAAATTTAGATAAACTCTTTAATTATTGATTATGTATTTATTTCACTGACATCTTCCCACAGCTGCCGCCTACATGCATTGACACGCGTCTTGAATTGAATGACGCACACAGACTTCTTTCCCTGCTGCACTTTTATGTGATTGACAGGTCCCACTTCGTGCACCTTTCTGTAACCGAAGCGCTCTCCTTTCATTCATACGTCTTTATTCATGCACGTTTATTTATTCGAATAATTTCGGTCTTTTTATGTACCAACCTCATCAACGTTCGCTTCATTGGCACACGTCTTTAATGACTTCACGTTTATTTTGCTTAGCAGTTCCATTATTCAAGCATCTTGCTATATATAAAAAGCGTTCCCTTCTTTGACACTTGTCTTTAATAGATGCGCACGCCATTTACGAGTGCACGTGTATATCCAGAAGTGATGGGGATGTTCTTAAGTGCTGCCGTTTTTTTAATTCATTTTATTTAACCGATGCTGCGTTGCTGTAATCGCGGCCAGTTTGTAATCTCACATTCCACGGCCGCCTCTCCCCTCCCACCCAGAGCAGCCTCTCTCGGGGTGTCGGGATGACGCGACGCCTTACTGTACCCGGCGGCTGCTGTCTGCCCCAGAGCTCATTGTTCTGAAGTCTGGACGACAAAGGGTTAAGTCAATGTTTTGGGAAGATAGTGGGTCCCGATGACAGGTCGCAGGCTCCGGCGGCCCCGGCTGGATCCCCTTCAGCTGCTGATAAAGGAGGAGAGGGGCTGGAGACACCGCGGAAGAGGGGAGCAGGCTGGTGCCTGGGACAGAGGGCGAGGGGGGCTGGGAGGCTGTGCCTGGGCCCGGCAGGGGGGCCGCGCGAGCTGAGTGTTCCAGTGATCACACAATTGACCCAGTCCAACCTGGGGTATCACCTCAAACAGGCTGCGCTTACCATATCCTCTGGCATACAGAATAAAACAAACCCTACCTGTACCTTAGCCTCATAAAAATATTCAGGTGTTTTCATTCTTTGGGAAATTTGCAGTGTCTCATATCTATCTATCTATCTATCTATCTATCTATCTATCTATCTATCTATCTATCTATCTATCTATGTATGTATGTATGTATAAAATATTTTATTACGCGCTCTGCTACTACAGAGTATCCTGGCGCGATATGTGAGCTTAAACAGGGCCAAACCAGAAGGAGAAAGAAAAAAAAGCAACTAGATACTGAGTTTAAAAAGGTGGGTTTTTAACCCCTTCTTAAATTCTGTCAGTGTGGCTGAAGCTCGCAAAGAGAGCGGCAGGGCATTCCACGACCGAGCTGCTTGGACAGAGATAGACTGGCCACCCAATCTCACATATCTGACTTTAGGCGTAGACATCAGAAGGAGATTAGCTGATCGGAGTGCACAGCGAGGAATATAGAAAGTAAACCTCTTGTGCAAGTATTGTGGTCCTTGTTGGTGCAAGGCACGAAAGGCCAGGACCAGTGATTTAAACACAATACGATGGGCCACAGGAAGCCAGTGGAGCTTTCGAAGATGGGCAGATGCGCTAGTTCTTCTCGGGAGGTGAAATAAAAGTCGAACCGCAGCATTCTGAATGATCTGCATTCGATTGATAAGATATTTGGGGAGACCGCTAAAGAGGGCGTTGGCGTAATCTAGCCTTGATAAGATCAGAGCACGCAGAACCGTCTCTTTTGCTTCCCTATGAAGCAGTGGGAGGAACCTTTTTAGTGACTTAAGGGTCAGGAAACAGGTCGCCGTAAGTTTTTTTAGATGCACTTCAAACCTGAGATCCTGTCCAAACCAGACCCCCAAGTTTTTGGCCAGGCCTCTGAGAGAGCTGGGACAGGCAAAATCAGGCGGCCAGATAAGATCCTTGAAGTTGGCCGGGAAGTTGCCATAAAACAACAGCTCTGTCTTGTCCTCGTTACATTTAAGTTGGGCTGAAAGGAGCCACCGAAAGACATTGGATAGACAGGAGCAGACGACACTGGCATCTAAGCAGTTCTTAGGCCAGGTAAACAACAGCTGTGTGTCGTCGGCATACGCCATTATTTTGGCTCCCCACTGCTCAGCCAGATGGATCAACGGAGTCATATAAATGTTGAACAACAGAGGACTCAACGTCGACCCCTGAGGGACCCCTGTGCTGAGCTTCTTGGGAGACGAGGCGTAAGGAGGTATCCATACTTGCTGCGTCCGCTCCGACAGAAATGAGGACAGCCAGGCCAGAACCGCGCCTGACAGTCCCACCTCTGCCAGCCGATTCAGCAGCAGAGCATGTGGCACCGTATCGAAGGCGGCAGATAGGTCCAGCAAAACCAGGACCGCTCTGCCGCCTCCGTCAAGGCACTCCCTAATAGCCTCTGAGACTTCCACCAGGGCCGTCTCAGTGCTAAAAGCCGCCCTGAAACCCGATTGAGCCGGGTGAAGGGCTTTAGAGGACTCAATGAAATTATTCAGTTGTCTAAAGACAACCTTTTCACAGACCTTCGCCAATGCCGGGAGCAGCGATATCGGACGATAACTGGATGTGGCTAGAGGGTCCAGGCCAGGTTTCTTTAGCAGGGGAAGTAATTTCGCCTGTTTCCAACAAATGGGCACAGAGGCAGAGGCCAGAGACAGATTAACAACCTGAGTGACCTCCTGATATACCAAGCTCGCCGCTCCACCCAGAACCCTGGCGGGGCACGGATCAGAGGGCGAACCCGACTTTAATGACTCTAGGATGGCCAGCACGTCCGCTTGCAGAGCTGGCTCGAAGATGGAAAATTGACTGATGGATTGCTTCCCACCAGAGCTGGCAAAGGGTGCCAAAGGCTGAAGAAGACCACAGGAATTTTGGAGCTCTTCTTGGATTTTAACAATTTTATTGTCGAAAAAACAGGACAGTTCCTCGCACCAAAGATCAGAAGCCGGAAGGACAGGGGAGGCAGCACTGGGAGAGAGGAAACTCTGAACAATGGCAAAGACTTCTTTGCCATTGTTATCCGCCTTCTCTATCCTTTCTGAGAAATACCTGCTTTTAGCAGCCTTAATTTCGGCATAGTAAACCTTCTGCGCCCTCCGCAGAACGCTCTTCAGGTCAGGGCGGAATTCAAGGCGCCAAGCTCGCTCCAGTTTTTTACAGCCGGATTTGAGTTCCCTGAGAGCGTGGGAGAACCAGGGTTTAGAGGGCGATGACCTGACCCGTTTACTACCACCTCTATTGGTGGGTACGACGGCGCTTTGTTTAACCCAGGCATTGAATGAATCCACAGCAGACTCTAGGTTAGACGGCAAAATTGGCCGATTAGCCAAAAGAGACTCTGAAAAAGTGGTTACATTTATTCGCTGGGCGTGAGCATGAGGGGCAGGCAGATCACTCGGCCCTTTAGAACTTAAGGGCCATGTGAACAAAAGCAAGGCATGGTCCGACCAGGTAACCCTCCTAGGGGGTAACATAGTGATCTCGAAGTTAGAGCAAACCAGATCCAACCAGTGACCAGCCTTATGGGTGGGGAAGTTCACCCATTGTGTCAGGTTCGCCAGCGCGAGGACCTCCACCAGAGCCGTTGATTCAGGCAGATCCCCCATGTCCATATGGATATTAAAATCGCCCAGCAGGAGATAGCGAGAAAAATTAAGGGCACGAGGAACAATAACCTCCTCAATTTTTCCCACGAAACTACTGGCATGGCCGGGGGGGCGGTAGAGTAGGGTGCCTCCCAAAGTAAAGTGGGGGGAGAGGACCACAGCAAAGTGTAGCAATTCTGAATCGCCAAGTAAATCTGGCGATTCACACACCACTGCCCAGTGGTCACGATAGATTACCGCCACGCCGCCACCCCTGCCAATCGGTCGATCCATCCTAGCGATCCTAAATCCGCGTGGAATAGCAAGTTCAAGCACCGGCATACTCGACTCAGTGAGCCAGGTTTCAGTAATGAAAAGGAGGTCAAACTCCTGCTCATCGAGCAGCTCAAAAATGTCATCCGCATGACTGACCATAGATCTTGAGTTAATCAGGCCAGCTTTAATGATATCAACATTGGACCTGGATATAATAGCAGGGGACAATTGGCGTGTAAAACAGAACCCGCATGCCGGACAGCGATGGAGAGTAGTCTCTAACACCTCCCAGTGTTTGGCGGCATCGCAGCTGAAGGTATTGAGGGCAACCAGCTCCTCAGATGTATACTTCAGAGAGCCAGCACGTAAACAGCAGGGTGTGTAAGGAGGTGGCAGGGCCCTGGGCCCGCCCGGGACACGGACGGGCACAGACGGGCCCTCCTTTGGCGCTCCTTCGGCGCGCAGACGGCGCGCCCGCAGCGCGCGACCGCTGCGCGCTCGACGCATCGACACGTTAAATAGGGGCGGGCGAGTCAGGAAGCTAGAGCGCCAACCCCGGTGCAATGCGGTCCCGCCTCACTTCCGGGAACCGCTGGGGCCGAGCGCTGAGGTCGGCAATGACCGGAAATGTCAGAAAACGCCGAAGAAAAGTGCAAAGTGCAAAGACCTCGGTGCCCCAAAGGTAGGCAAAATAAATGAATATTCGCGCAAAGCGCTATAGCAGTAATACATACAAAATCAGTGCCAATTAACAGACGCGCGAGAAGAGGGCTTTTAAAAGTTAATGTGCAGGTTTAAAACTCGGTAAAAGTCACATCTATCTATCTATCTATCTATCTATCTATCTATCTATCTATCTATCTATCTATCTATCTATCTATCAATCTATCTATCTATCTATCTATCTATCTATCTATCTATCTATCTATCAATCTATCAATCTATCAATCTATCTATCTATCTATCTATCAATCTATCTATCTATCTATCTATCTATCTATCTATCTAGATGTTTATGTATGTATATTGATAGGTATAGATAGATAGATAGATAGATAGATAGATAGATAGATAGATAGATAGATAGATAGATAGATATTCACTGAAAAAAACAAAGATTACAGGGATGTTACAATTAGGAAACCGCATTAAAAAAAACTTAGAAATTCACTGACAAAACCAAAGGTTCCAGGGATGTTACATTTAGGAAATAGATCAAAATAAACCTTAGAAATTCACTGACAAAAAGTAAAGGTTACAGGGTCGGTACAGTTTGGCTCAGATTTCACTGATTTCACCCTGGACTCCTCCCTCTCCATGACCAGACAAGTCAACGCCGTCTCCTCGTCCTGCTTCAATATCCTGTGCATGCTACGTAAGATCTTCCGGTGGATCCCCACCGAGACCAGGAAGACGGTCACCCAGGCCCTCGTCACCAGCCGACTGGACTACGGCAACGCCCTCTAAACCGGAACCACCACCAAGCTCCAGAAGAGACTTCAGCGGATCCAGAACGCCTCAGCAAGACTCATCCTCAACATCCCCCAACACAGCCGCATCTCCGGACACCTAAGAGACCTGCACTGGCTCCCGGTCAACAAGAGAATCACCTTCCGTCTCCTCACCCACGCACACAAAGCCCTACACAACCAAGGCCCAAGATACCTCAACAGCCGCCTCAACTTCTACACTCCTACCCGCCAGCTTCGATCGACCAGCCACGCCCTCGCCGCCGTCCCCCGCATCCGAAGAGCCACAGCAGGAGGAAGGTCCTTCTCCTACCTGGCCGCCAAGACTTGGAACTCCCTCCCGATCCACCTCCGCCTGACCCAAGACCACCTCGCCTTCAGGAAGCAGCTCAAGACCTGGCTGTTCGAGCAGTAGCGGACCCCCTCCCCAAGCGCCTTGAGACCCTCCGGGTGAGTAGCGCGCTACATAAATGTTTTGATTGATTGATTGACTGGTACAAAACCAGTGAAATTCAGCAGTAATTGTTACCTGAGCTGACTATAACTTATGCCCCTGCCAAGCACTGCTAATGATCTCACATAATACAATGCTCATGACATGGTCAGCGACATCACTGATGACATCATTGATGACATCTCAAATGGCATCACTGATAACATCACTGATGATGTCATGCAGTAAGTGTTTTCTGAAAGTTATGAGTTTTAAACAAATATACCAAGGTGCTACAAAAGTTAAAATAGTATACTTTCTGTGCTACTAATCAGTGATGCTATTTCTAACAAATATTATGTGAGCGACTGTGTGTATCTGTGACGTTCTAGGGTGTCTGAGTGCCTGTATGGGTGCGTGATTGGGTGTATGAGTGGCTGTATGGGCGTATAAGTAGATGTGTGACTATCTGTGTGGGTGATTGAGCAGCTGTGTGAGTGACTACATTTTTGAGTGAGTGGGTGTGTCAGTGGCTGTATGGGTGAGTGAGTGGTTGTGTGAGTAGCTCTTTGGGTGATTGAATAGGTGTGCAAGTGACTGTATGGGTGATTGAGTAGGTGTTTGAATGGCTTTATGAGTGAGTGACTGGCAGTGTAAGAGGCTGTCTAGGTGAGTGAGTTGCTGTTTGAGTGGGTGTTTGGTTAAGTGATTTAGTGTGTGGCTGGCTGTATTGCAGAGTAAGTGTCTGTGTAATTGGATGTATGGGAGAGTGAGCAGATGTGTGACTGCTTGTATGGATGTGGGAATGTGTATGTAAGTGGTTATGTGGGTGTGTGAGTGAGTGTGTGGGTGGGTGCTTGTATGGGTGAGTTAGTGGCTGTGTTGAGAGGCTGCATGGATGAGTGAGTGTGTGGTCGGCTGGATAGGTGAATAAGTGGGTGTGTCAGTAGCTGTATGGGTTTGCTTGTGGCTCTGTGAGGGGTTGTATGGGTAGGTGTCTGGCTGTATGAGTAGCTGAATAGGTGAGTGAGTGGTTGTATGAGTGGCTGTATGAATGAGTGGGTGCATGTGTGGCTCTATATATGAGTGAGTAGTTGTGTGAGTACTTGTATGGGTCTGTGAATGGGTATGTTAGTGGTTGTGTGGGTGTGTGAGTGAGTGTATGAGAGTTTGTAAAGGGGTATGAGTGGGTGTGTGAGTGTTTCAGTGGATGATGTCATGAGTGATGAGATGAGTGATGTCATTTGAGATGTCATCAGTGATGCCGTCAGTGATGTCCATGTTTTCAGTGTTGTAATATGTGAGGTCATAAGCAGAGCATTGCGGCGCAGACGTTATACTTAGCTCAGCTAACTATAACTGCTGAATTTCACTTGTTTGGTTCAAGTGAATTTCTAAGGTTTATTTTATTATATTTCCTAACTACAATGTCCCTGTAACACCTGGTTCTGTCAGTGAGTTTCTAAGGTTTTTTAATGCTGTTTCCTAACTATAATGTCCCTGTAACCTTTGGTTTTAAAAGGGAATTTCTAAAGTTTTTTAAATTGTATTTCCTGACAGTAACCACTAACCTTTGACCGTGAGAGTGTGAGTAAGTGCATGAGTGTCTCAGTAGCTGTGCGAGTGGGTGTGAGAGGGTGCATGAGTATCTGAGTAGGTCTGTGAATGAGTACATGAGCCCCTGAGTGGGTGGGTCTGTGAGTGAGTGCATGAGAATCTGAGTGGGTCTGTGAGTGGGTGCATGAGTGGGTTTGTGAGTGGGTGTCTGAGTGTCTCATTGGGTCTGTGAGTGGGTGTGTGAGTCCCTGACTGGGTGTGTGAGTGTCGGAGTGCTCTATGTTTTTACCTCTCATGCTCTGTTTTGCCTTTCCTGCTCTTTTTTCTGCCCTCTGTTTTGCCCTCATCTTCTCTGTTTTGCCTTTCCTGCATGGTTTTACACTCTGTTATGCCTTTTTTGCTAATTTTTATTCCCTAATTTTAATTTATCTGCTCATTTTTCTGCACTCTGTTTTGCCATTTCTGCTTGTTTTTCTGCCTTTTTTTCACTATAAAATGGGGAAGGGGCGCTGCCGTAATTTCATTAGGGGAGGAGTGCTGTGCAGCCCTGCTCCACGGACCTAATTCAGCCCTGGGGACCCCATCTCCCGGGGACAGGCCGCATCTCAATAGGAGAGGGGGGCACACTGCCCCTTCCTCAAGCCGATTTTGGTCCTAGGGAGCTAACCCCTGGGGTCTGGCTACAATTGAATAGGGGAGGGGGCCGCGCAGCCCCCCTCACAGGGGCGATTTCGGCTCTGGGAAATCCCATCCCCCAGGGCCCAACCATGTGTCTCTGGGTGCCCTGGTCCCAGCCAGGGCACCCAGTCTGCATGATGGATACCATGGGGGGAGCCTCAAGGTCCTCGCAGTCTCAGCCAACTCCCTGCCTCCTGCGGTAGCCACTGTTGCTGCTGAACTCACATAGCTGCTTGAAATGCAGCTCCCTCCATGCAGGAACAATACTTTCACCTCTTTCTCTGCCCGCATCCAGACAGAACAGAACAGGACAGAAGTCCTGGTGATATCTACAGGAACATCACCCTGGTGTGATGGATACTGGCCACAAGAACTTGGTCCTACTCCAATACCAGCAGCAAATGTAAAAAGTCTCGGCATAAAAATTGACTGTGAATTGTCAATGTCTGCCCAGATTTCTACGGTAGTTGGCATGTGTATCGGTCTTATTAGACAACTGTGTAAGCTTGTCCCTCTCCTTTCTCAGTCGATGCTCCGCACGGTAGTGTCAGTCACGATTATATCACGATTGGACTATGGCAATGCCCTTTATTTAGGCCTGCCAAATAGTCTGATCAAGAAACTACAGGTGGTTATGAACGATGCGGCACGCCTGATTTTTAAGCTTCCCAGGAAAGCCCATGCCTCCCCCCTATTACATACGCTTCACTGGCTTCCGGTGAAGCAGAGGGTGGAATTCAAGAGCCTGTGCGTTGCACATAAGGCAATATATGGACAAGCACCGGTCTATATCAAGGATCGTCTGACGCGTTACAATCCAAAACGATCACTTAGATCCTCGGATGCTCAATTGTTGGTTTGCCCGCGTTTCAAACTGGCAACAAAGGGTGGAAGATCCTTTTCCACACAAATCCCACAGCTGTGGAATAAGCTGCCAGACATGCTTCGTAAGGAGGCCAATCTTCTACAGTTCAGAAAACAACTGAAAACAACATTATTCAGGGAAGCTTTTGGCCCTTCTTAATTATAAGGTATTCTATTCCTTCGCTAGCCCAGAAAATTTGTTGTGTTTCTTGGTCTGAAAGCGCCTTGAGACCCTCCGGGTGAGTAGCGCGCTACATAAATGTTTTGATTGATTGATTGACTGGTACAAAACCAGTGAAATTCAGCAGTAATTGTTACCTGAGCTGACTATAACTTATGCCCCTGCCAAGCACTGCTAATGATCTCACATAATACAATGCTCATGACATGGTCAGCGACATCACTGATGACATCATTGATGACATCTCAAATGGCATCACTGATAACATCACTGATGATGTCATGCAGTAAGTGTTTTCTGAAAGTTATGAGTTTTAAACAAATATACCAAGGTGCTACAAAAGTTAAAATAGTATACTTTCTGTGCTACTAATCAGTGATGCTATTTCTAACAAATATTATGTGAGCGACTGTGTGTATCTGTGACGTTCTAGGGTGTCTGAGTGCCTGTATGGGTGCGTGATTGGGTGTATGAGTGGCTGTATGGGCGTATAAGTAGATGTGTGACTATCTGTGTGGGTGATTGAGCAGCTGTGTGAGTGACTACATTTTTGAGTGAGTGGGTGTGTCAGTGGCTGTATGGGTGAGTGAGTGGTTGTGTGAGTAGCTCTTTGGGTGATTGAATAGGTGTGCAAGTGACTGTATGGGTGATTGAGTAGGTGTTTGAATGGCTTTATGAGTGAGTGACTGGCAGTGTAAGAGGCTGTCTAGGTGAGTGAGTTGCTGTTTGAGTGGGTGTTTGGTTAAGTGATTTAGTGTGTGGCTGGCTGTATTGCAGAGTAAGTGTCTGTGTAATTGGATGTATGGGAGAGTGAGCAGATGTGTGACTGCTTGTATGGATGTGGGAATGTGTATGTAAGTGGTTATGTGGGTGTGTGAGTGAGTGTGTGGGTGGGTGCTTGTATGGGTGAGTTAGTGGCTGTGTTGAGAGGCTGCATGGATGAGTGAGTGTGTGGTCGGCTGGATAGGTGAATAAGTGGGTGTGTCAGTAGCTGTATGGGTTTGCTTGTGGCTCTGTGAGGGGTTGTATGGGTAGGTGTCTGGCTGTATGAGTAGCTGAATAGGTGAGTGAGTGGTTGTATGAGTGGCTGTATGAATGAGTGGGTGCATGTGTGGCTCTATATATGAGTGAGTAGTTGTGTGAGTACTTGTATGGGTCTGTGAATGGGTATGTTAGTGGTTGTGTGGGTGTGTGAGTGAGTGTATGAGAGTTTGTAAAGGGGTATGAGTGGGTGTGTGAGTGTTTCAGTGGATGATGTCATGAGTGATGAGATGAGTGATGTCATTTGAGATGTCATCAGTGATGCCGTCAGTGATGTCCATGTTTTCAGTGTTGTAATATGTGAGGTCATAAGCAGAGCATTGCGGCGCAGACGTTATACTTAGCTCAGCTAACTATAACTGCTGAATTTCACTTGTTTGGTTCAAGTGAATTTCTAAGGTTTATTTTATTATATTTCCTAACTACAATGTCCCTGTAACACCTGGTTCTGTCAGTGAGTTTCTAAGGTTTTTTAATGCTGTTTCCTAACTATAATGTCCCTGTAACCTTTGGTTTTAAAAGGGAATTTCTAAAGTTTTTTAAATTGTATTTCCTGACAGTAACCACTAACCTTTGACCGTGAGAGTGTGAGTAAGTGCATGAGTGTCTCAGTAGCTGTGCGAGTGGGTGTGAGAGGGTGCATGAGTATCTGAGTAGGTCTGTGAATGAGTACATGAGCCCCTGAGTGGGTGGGTCTGTGAGTGAGTGCATGAGAATCTGAGTGGGTCTGTGAGTGGGTGCATGAGTGGGTTTGTGAGTGGGTGTCTGAGTGTCTCATTGGGTCTGTGAGTGGGTGTGTGAGTCCCTGACTGGGTGTGTGAGTGTCGGAGTGCTCTATGTTTTTACCTCTCATGCTCTGTTTTGCCTTTCCTGCTCTTTTTTCTGCCCTCTGTTTTGCCCTCATCTTTTCTGTTTTGCCTTTCCTGCATGGTTTTACACTCTGTTATGCCTTTTTTGCTAATTTTTATTCCCTAATTTTAATTTATCTGCTCATTTTTCTGCACTCTGTTTTGCCATTTCTGCTTGTTTTTCTGCCTTTTTTTCACTATAAAATGGGGAAGGGGCGCTGCCGTAATTTCATTAGGGGAGGAGTGCTGTGCAGCCCTGCTCCACGGACCTAATTCAGCCCTGGGGACCCCATCTCCCGGGGACAGGCCGCATCTCAATAGGAGAGGGGGGCACACTGCCCCTTCCTCAAGCCGATTTTGGTCCCAGGGAGCTAACCCCTGGGGTCTGGCTACAATTGAATAGGGGAGGGGGCCGCGCAGCCCCCCTCACAGGGGCGATTTCGGCTCTGGGAAATCCCATCCCCCAGGGCCCAACCATGTGTCTCTGGGTGCCCTGGTCCCAGCCAGGGCACCCAGTCTGCATGATGGATACCATGGGGGGAGCCTCAAGGTCCTCGCAGTCTCAGCCAACTCCCTGCCTCCTGCGGTAGCCACTGTTGCTGCTGAACTCACATAGCTGCTTGAAATGCAGCTCCCTCCATGCAGGAGCAATACTTTCACCTCTTTCTCTGTCCGCATCCAGACAGAACAGAACAGGACAGAAGTCCTGGTGATATCTACAGGAACATCACCCTGGTGTGATGGATACTGGCCACAAGAACTTGGTCCTACTCCAATACCAGCAGCAAATGTAAAAAGTCTCGGCATAAAAATTGACTGTGAATTGTCAATGTCTGCCCAGATTTCTACGGTAGTTGGCATGTGTATCGGTCTTATTAGACAACTGTGTAAGCTTGTCCCTCTCCTTTCTCAGTCGATGCTCCGCACGGTAGTGTCAGTCACGATTATATCACGATTGGACTATGGCAATGTCCTTTATTTAGGCCTGCCAAATAGTCTGATCAAGAAACTACAGGTGGTTATGAACGATGCGGCACGCCTGATTTTTAAGCTTCCCAGGAAAGCCCATGCCTCCCCCCTATTACATACGCTTCACTGGCTTCCGGTGAAGCAGAGGGTGGAATTCAAGAGCCTGTGCGTTGCACATAAGGCAATATATGGACAAGCACCGGTCTATATCAAGGATCGTCTGACGCGTTACAATCCAAAACGATCACTTAGATCCTCGGATGCTCAATTGTTGGTTTGCCCGCGTTTCAAACTGGCAACAAAGGGTGGAAGATCCTTTTCCACACAAATCCCACAGCTGTGGAATAAGCTGCCAGACATGCTTCGTAAGGAGGCCAATCTTCTACAGTTCAGAAAACAACTGAAAACAACATTATTCAGGGAAGCTTTTGGCCCTTCTTAATTATAAGGTATTCTATTCCTTCGCTAGCCCAGAAAATTTGTTGTGTTTCTTGGTCTGAAAGCGTCTTGAGACCGGTGGGTGAGCTGGCGCTATACAAACTAAAGTAACAATAACAATAACAATAACATCCGGCCCCTCTCCTGGAGCCAGTAATGGCTCTGGGGACCCCATCTCTCACGGTCTGTACTTACAAAAATTGGGGTGGGGGATCACTTGCCCCCACCACAGACCCCGCTAAGCCCAGGGGACCCCATCCTGTGGGGTTGTGCACACTAAAGGGACTGCGACAGTGCAGTCCCCCCTCTCGGAGCCTGTAATGGCCCTGGGAACCCCATCCCTCAGAGCCGGGCTCCTGCTATGTTTCCCCCTGAGGCCCTCAACAATGATGTAGTGGGTGCCCTGGGTGGGCTCCAGGGCACCCACCCTTTAATGGCCAGGCCCCGGAGGATGGGGAAGTAGACTTACTTATCAACTATTGCATAGCTAATCTTCAAAGGGGGAGAGTAAAAACTCAAATGTAAACAGATGCAACATTCTAATAATGTGCCCTCATCTACTTTACGTCTCTATTCTTAAACATTTCTTAATGAAACTTTGCCAATTACTTAATGACAAAACATACATTGTGAGACTATAGCTCTAAATCTGATTCCCTCTTTGACTCTCAGTTGTATTATTGAATCGAAATGTGCCTCATTTTAGTTTTTATGCCATGTAAAGTTATGCTTGAGACCAATGATCATTTTCATGCTGAAGACCCTGTTCTGGAAAATAATTTAGTAAGCCACCCCTCAAGAAATACTTATTTTCTTACAACAACTATGTAAAATGACTGGCAGCAAGGTGAGACACTGCATTGGAGGGAGGAATGGTACCAGAACAGCATTGTTAGAAAAACGCCTGACCTAAACATCAAGTTGTAAATACAGTCTACAAGAATGTAGCTCCATTGGAGTTACTAATAGCAAATCTACAACTAATGGCTCAGTGTTTTTAAATTATATTTACAACACAGTATTTATATCAGATGACATTCCTGTATATTGCACTCTGTCAGTGCTTAATTTGAGCCAGTAGTTTCCTATGCTCCGCACCAGCACATAATTCTTAGCACTAGCTCTTGCGACAGCCTGCCACATGGTGGCGCTGTCTGCCCAATTTGGGTATGAACACAACAACAGCTATTTATTAATTTAATAAACATTAACAATCACTAATACCGGCTTTCCAAGCCATTCCTATAGCTTTGTGTTGCCTGAATATTCTGAATTGTTACAGTTGTAGGAGTGTGATGGTTAGTAGTTTGTTGGTACTCTGCCAGCGCTGGCAGGGGCGATGGGTGGTGCAAGCCTTTCGGTCCTCCTGACGAGGGCCCTGTCACTTGTGGTTTTACAAATTAACCACTGCTGACCATATTTTGGCATACTACCCCAGGGCTTTAAGTGGGCCGGGTCCTGGCGGTGCTCAGCAATGGCAGTTCTTAAAAGCAGGTGCTGAAACAGGTTTCTATCTGGCTATCCAATTTACCCTCACCCTCAGGATGAAAAACAAATCTTAACTCAGCATCAGTACCACTGCTTAAAGTATTTGATGTAACTTCAAAGAGACTCATTTAATTCTTTCAATCTCATCATTTCAGAACTGAAGCATTTTCAATATTATATACAACAAAGCCATAGTTGTTGCTTAACTATTTTTTGCAACTAACCACTGACAAAGCCAATAGTCCTGGCTTGTAGTTATACTGTTACTTCATGTATCATATTTCTGGATGCAATGACAGAAACAGCAAAATACCAGCCGGGCGGCACACTATTCTAAGCGCAGATTTTTAGCGTAAATGTTTTTAAGCCACACCCTTAATTACATCGGCCGCGCCCCTTTGAGAGACCTCTTAGTTTTTTCATCCCACTTAAAGCCCTGTACTACCTTATTGCAGCTTGTGAGAGTGCCTTCTAATAAAAGCAGAAAAACGCTGATATTAACTAGGAAATATCAATTCTTTCTCAGAAACAAGGTGAATCGAGCCATTTAAATACAAACAGACAGGGAGATGAAAACCCCAGTTCCATTTTCTATATCGCTTATTTCCTCACAACGTATGAATAATATGAAGAAAATCGTTTTGTAGCATTTTCTCATCGTGCAACTGATTTTTTAGAGGAATAAATGTAGAGCTTCAGACCTCAGTCCTGCTTTCTGACCCCCAGATTACGTCCCCAAATCCTTATCGAAAACACGCCCCAACCCTTGCCGCCCCCTCCCTCCCGAATGCCCCCCACACTATGACGAGAACCTCTTCTGGTCTTGGTGACGTGAACAGATCACCTTGAGATGCATCTGGGCTCATTGTACCTATTGAGGCCTATAAGGTGTTATGTTAGGGTATGCTATGCCATTTCATGGTATGCTATGTTGATTTGGGTTAATTTGCTTTTGATTAAGCGCTCGGTCACCTAAGGCTTCTTGGCGCTGCTGATGTGTGTCTTCCCCTTTGAACGATATCTAACTCGACTGGCGTTCTCAAACGCTCTCCTAAACAATCCCAATAAAACTCAGCTGGAGGAGTGAACATATTTTTGTACTAAAGTTTTTTTAACCATTTATTGATCATTCTATATTCTTGCAAATAAGCTTTCACTTTCAAACTGTGTTTCATACCATATCAAGGAGACACACCTTCCTGCCTTGAGAAATGTAATTTAAAAAATCCTGTAAGAGAGGGGACATGTCTGTCTCTCTCTCATTCCGGCACTGAACTTTTGGAAAATCCCCCCCTGCCCCTAAAGTGCGGCCTGTCACTTTATCTTGAAAAAAAAATGCTTTTGGGCCTAATTACAGATTCCGATGTGAGTCCGACAAGTGTTCTGCAAGTGTTCGGCATCAGAGAGCGATATCGCGCGACGATTGGCCGCTCCGTGTGTTTAGACGTATCTGCCAAAGCCTCGCTCCTTGTCGAGGTGACAGGAACACGCAGCGCCTTAATGGCTGCAGAAGGAGCTATTCTTTCTCCATGACATTAATTGTGAAATATCTAAGGGAGCGGACAGACGAGCGCGCTTTTCCCATCCTTATCGGCCTTCCCTGGTCAGTGTCCTGCTGTCTGAACCCGAGTGATTAATGCCCGCTCTGCGGGTGTTTACTTCTCGGGACAGGGCCGGCTCCCTGGGATCAGCCAGGCTGGCTCCTTCACAGCCCACCAGGGCTTTCCTGCCACTGGCAAGGAGTGGGAGCCGGGCACGGCGACGCCCCAAACATGGCCAGCCCCAGATGGAAAAGTTATATCAGTGGAATTCAATATGAGTAGCACTCCTCTTTTTAGTACTTATTTTATGTTTAGATTCTCTCTCTGAGGGGCTCAGTGCTTGAAATGCAAAAATAGAAGTGCAGGTACTCTGAACTAGAGTACCTGCTACATTCTGAGAAGTGCTGGTACTATCCAATTAAAAGTATTACAATTCTTTTGAACAGCTCTGTACTGCTGTAGGCAGGCTGGGCACCATGTTCCGACACAGTGTCGGCCATGTCACATTGGTGTGTAGGGGTAGGTGAATAGTCAGGCGAATTTCAAAACAACCGACATCACCCCCTTCTTTTGATTTTTGTTTAGTTTTTGGGTTCCTGCGGAGCAGAATTATGGTTCCTTCTATGCTCTGCAGGCAGAAAAAAAGAAGAAGGCACAACACAGTTGCTTTTAGGAGTACTTTGAGGGGGCGAACAATGTATTTATTCTCATCAGAGCCATTTGACACCGTGGAATTATGCGGAAGGGGAGCAGCAAATTATGTGCCAAGGTTGACTAAATTATGTGGCAAGAAAAAGCTAATTATGCAGCATAACATGGCCCTTTTCCATACCATTTCTTCATTAATTAAAAGATTTCACCTCATTGCTACTAGTTTACCAACCAAATGCAGAAAAAGACAACCAAAAGATGACCAGTTAACCTTTCAAAATGGCCTCCCACCGCGCGCGAACTCACATCACCTTTTTTATGTAAATTCGATCTGCCTGAGCTAGAAATTGATTTTTCTCTGTCAAAATCTACAGATTATGCATCAAATAATGGAATATGTGGCAAATACGGCACAGCATGATTATGAGAAAAAAGCAGTGGCAGTAGAATTGCATAATTCCAGTGGCCGGGATCCTTCTGGAAAATGCATTAGGGTTAATACATTGCCCAAACCTACCCGTCCCCCTCCTACACTGTTCATGAAAACAACTTCCACAACAAGGAAGCCTGCATTCAGCATCTGTTTGCAAGGCCCTCCTGGTGCTCTACGAGGTAGGTGCCACACACTAACTCCCCTCCTGATAAATTTGCTTCCATGTAATTTCAGGGCCCAGACAGTGTAATTAACATAATGCAATTACCATGAAGATAATTTTATTGCTGTAGCCCCTGCCAGTGCTGATTGGGCTCAAGATTTCCATGCATTCCTCACTGCACTGACTGAAAATGTCTCATGCTTCAGCGCATTCTGCCTAAATTCTACCTTTTTTCCTTATCTAGGCAGGCAGATACAAAAGCAATGGAAATCGACCGACCTGGCCAAAGTTTTGTATCTTCTTACTGATGCCTAGAAAAATTAAATTCACCCACCTCTCGTAGGATGAAAGATTCACTAATCGCGTATCATGCATTGCGGCTGTTGCATGTTTTGCATCTCCTAACCCGCTGCAAATCATGTATCTCTGTTCCTAATTGTAAAGCGCATAGAAGCAATTAAGCTGTGCAGAGAGCTATGGAAGAGTAAATGAAAACCAATTTAGAATGGAGTTTGGCACAATACACATATTTGTTTGCATGTTTCCGGGACTCAGGTGCAAAGGAAAATGCTATAGTAATAGAGAATTGCAAACATTCTGATTCACAGACTCAGGAGTTACGTCATTTTATGATAGTACATGCCACGTGCTGTGGTGGAAAGGGAAGCAGTTGGACTTTCTCTGAATGTTGTACATTTATTTTTAACTGTAAAGTTTGCACCACCCTAAGGCTGGCCCTGCAAACTGAAGTGAATTCCCTGAAACTCCCATGTTGCTGTGCATCCAAAACATTTTGCAGGAATTTTCCGCTCCTGGAATCCCTCATAAAGTTACTTCTTTGAAAAGGAGGAGTAAATCTAAGGGTTGTAAAGGAGAGGACATGCCCCCATATTTCATGGTAGAAGATTGGGTTACTTCAAATGGAAAAACAATTCAGTTTGAAGACAAAAAAGTTTTATATTTACAAAGGATTTAATCCCACATATGTTTAATCTTGTAGGACCATTTGAGCACACTTTGCCTAGTAAGGGTAATTTTTAAAATCTCAATCAGTTGCAGATTTCCAGGAATATTCTTGGAATTCCTGATGTATCACACAAAGTCGTATATCTGCTTGTGGATTGGGATTTAGTGTTTACAAACAGGGCTTTGTTTTAGCAGAGTTGGCAGGACAACTAAAATGCAACCTAACTAGACTCTTTGATGGGAGTTTAATGGGTCGGCTCCCAAGCCGTCTTAATTAACTCTGTGGGATGAATGAGAAGGACAGTGAGATTTGATTAGACTAAAATTGCGTGGTGTATTAGTGGCTGAGCTTGGTTTCCACACCACATTTGGAAATTGGGGCCTTCTTCAGGTCACATCTTTCACTTTGGTATTCCTGAGACCTGCATGTCTTTGATTCCATGAAAGCATTAGAGCCTGGTGTGATTCAAGCATCACCTTGTCTTAGACCTTAAAATAAGTCATTGGAGAGAAGTGGTGTAGGATATCAGATAAGCAAGAACGTGGAGAGTGAGTGAGCGAGGAACAAGGGATGCTCAAAATGGAACATCAAGTGCGAATATCGACTTATGTTCATCCCAGAGAATATAGGGTGATTCAGCAAGGCACAACTGCTCCTTGCACTGGAACATGAACAGGGCCGGACTGAGAACAGAAACCGGTCCTGGCAAAGTGCTCAGCTGGCCCCCCCTTGGGGTCAGGGGGGTGCAGGTGAGCAATTTGCGACGGCCGGTTTCGGCCGATTTTGTTACCGGGGGCAGACATTGCCGACCCCTGGTAACAAAAACGGCCTCCCAGGGGCTCAAAACCAGCCCCCACCCTAGCGGCCTACCGGGGAAACGCCCGGTGCCCGCTATGGCCAGTCCAGCCCTGAACATGAACTTTAAGGGCCTGATTATGAGTTTCGGTGGTCCTGGAGTGGGCGACATGCCACCAACCCGCTCTAGGACCACTGAAACACACCGCTGCCCACCTGCCAGATTACAAATAATCTTGGGGTCTGGTGGGTGGGTGGCGTGGCAGTCCCACAACAGTGCTGTTTGGTGGTTCATTGTGAGCCTTAAACAGCACTGCCGCAGGATCGCCAGTGCATGTTCCTGCACAGGAAGGAATGCACCATGTCGTGCTTTGCTTCCCGTTCAGCAACTGGTGGTGCAAATCCCCAAAATGGGCACGACATGTGCCCCCATGCATGCACCCCTATGCACAGGGGCAACAGGGGAACCTGTAGGGGCCCTTTATTTTCCTCACAGCCAGCAGTTGCATGGAGGAAGAACCTCCAGGACACTGCTGGCGGTGATGAAAGTTGTAACATTCTTGGCCCAGCCTCAGGGCACCACCAAGCATGTTGCAGCCCTCAGACCGCCGCCGAACTGCACGGAACGTGGTTCCCTGGAGATTGTGGTGGTGAAATGATGATCTGAAAGCCAACGTCCTAATAGGGCACTTGGACCACTGGTGCAGTGGTGGCTGGACCGCCACTGGCACACCCTCGTGAGTCCGGTGGTCCTCGGACGACCAGTCTTGTAATCAAGGCCTAAGTAAGTGGGAGAGTTACGCTTCCTCCAATTCATCCAGTGTGAATACAACAGAAACATGCAATTTTTGCAGCGTAATATCGACTATGATTAAGCCAAATATAAGTGAAGCTTTCACCACATTCTAAAATTTTGGGAATAGCTGCACCCGTAGTGCCACAATTTTGCTACTTTTTGCAATTCACAAACATTACGAGTGGTACACCCGCAAAGTAGCTCGATGCAGGTTTAAAAGCATACCACTGTCAATTATCATGTGCCATTCTATTTTTTACATCTTGCTGTTTCCCTAATGCGGAATTGTGTGCACAGTAGAATTCTAAATCAAGGGAATAGCACCCCAGTTGTGTAATTGCCTGTTTTTCTTTTTCCCCCCAACAGGAAAATATTTTACCCCTTCCTCTGACCCCACCGTAGGTATGGTGGGTGATCCATTTCTTTTCCCTCCATGACAGTAGATGTTTGCCAGCCTTTTGCCAGAGCAGATTCATAGCGGAGTTTGCGCATGTCCATAAAATAACAGATTTTTGGGTGGCCACAGACCTCAAAGACAATCTATTCCTTGAACAGTCCATTCCCCCACTCCATTCACCCTGCTAGGAAATGTTTTAGTGTCTCCTGACCGGTGTAAGCCTGTCCATTTTCATCTATAAATTTACATTTATGGTCCAAGTGGACTGTTTGCATAGGGCTTTGAGTGATCTTGAGCGTGGAGCAAGCAATGCTTATCCCGGTACATTGAAGACTGATAGCAGTGGAACGAAAGATGCTTACACTGGAAGGGTGGGTATGAGTGAGGAATAAAGCAGTGATGTTGGCAGTGGGCAAGTTATTGTGAGTGAAAGAGCTATGTGTGTGTGATGAATGAGCACATTTTGCCATGAAACAACAAGCATGATCGAGTAAGGCTGATGCTTTGCCCCAGAACATCTAGCACAGTGGTTTTTAATCTGTGGTCCAAGAACTCCTGGGGATCCACATGGCCTACTCAGTGGGTTCATGACTGTTTAACAAAATCAAATAATATTGCAACTATTAACCCCTTCCCTGTGGGCTAAATCCCCCGCTGTGCTGGGGGGCGGGGAGCGCGCACAGCACCCCGGTGCTCTTGACGAGCTCAGCTTGTCATGAGCGACGGTGGCCGTGTGCTCGTAACGAGCTGAGCTTGTCACGGCCACACCCGTTTCTTTAGAACGCTCAGCACAGCGGGGGAATTAGCCCCGCGTGCGAGCGTTGCGGCCGTTATGACGAGTTGAGCTCGTCATGAGCACACGGCCACCGTGGCTCATGGCGAGCTGAGCTCGTCATGAGCATGGGAGGGGTTAAAGTATATATAATTAAATAAGTAAAATGAAAAATTTGAAAACGTTTATATATTTTATTGCAAACTAAACCAAACAACTCAATATTTGATCATTTGTTTGATCTGTACTTGTCTTTTGTGCATTACAGTGAGGTTCAAATCATAGAAATTTCTTATCTCTGGGGTCCCCGACTTCCAATGACTCAATGGGGGTCCCTGGATTCAAGTAATGATGCAGTGGGGATCCACAGAAGTTAAAAGGTTACGAATCGCTCAACTAGAGTAATCGAGCAAGGATTGAGTAATGTTTTCACCAGACTTGTGTTTTAAGCACCTCTGCACATAAAAAAAAATACCATTCTAAAATGTCCTTCTTGGACCGGTAAGTGAAACTTTGAATAAGATGCCAAATATGCCACCAGTGCATCTCCATGCACATTCATACATAGGCAGCCATTTTAGAATGAGAAACGCCATTCTAAGATGGCTGCCCCTGCGAGGTAACACACTGCAAGCCTACTTTGATTTTTTTTTTCCAAAAAGTAAACTGATACAGATAGCTGCCTGTGCCTGTGCATGGACGTACATGGATGGTGACGCTCTGGTGCTCTTTTTTATTTTTGGCACTGGCAATAAAAACAAGCATTGGCAAAGTCTATAGCTTGGCGCTCACATTTTAAAGTTGAGGCCTATAGGCTATGCAAATACTTGTTTAGAATTGAGGTGGATTGAGAATAAAGTCATCCACGATACAGAAGCAGATCCGAGATCCAGCAGAGAGACAGTTGATTCAACTGAGTTGAAACTGTAGAAAGTAGATGGGTTGCATATTGAATGTATATCGTTGTTCATTTCATTGTCATTAGTGCCTTATTGTTGTAAAACATGTCAGAGAGATACAAAGTGAGATGGCAAAATAAATATATGTAACAGAAAGAATTTCACATGCCTTAGTGTGGTACATGCACAATGTCCATAAGGAATATTAGGTAATTATCTAATAAATATCTCGCTTAGTTTTAGGTTCTCTTGATCACAGGACGTTTTCTTTCGGGTTTTTTTCAAATGGCAACTTTCCGATCCATCAGGTAAACATCCCATGACAATGCAATGCAGCTGAACAGCGTAAATGTATCTAACATGTCTTAGGGTAGAGGCATCAGAATTAGGGACCATCCTCGTCCCGCACGTTAGAAGTGGACGCTAGCCCCTTATTTATGTAGGTCCATTTCAACATTATCCTGTATTTACATTAGCGAGGTTAAAATCCTGGGCATGACTGATCAAACACTAGCTATCCAGGGCAACACTACCCTCTTGTGGTCACTGGAGAGAACAACTCATAATGCTTATGAACTGCCTACATTGCCTTAGTCACTCGAGAACATCTTCCTGTTTTGGTTGCACTGTTTTGTAGTATTTGTATATGGCTTAGTTACTACCCCTATGTGGGGTGACAAAGAGTTTACCCTCACAGGTAGAAAGCTGCAAATGTAAGTTATTGTGTGTTTGGGATTTAGGAAGCGTTTCCGTGCCATTTGTTAGGAGCACCGATGTGCTGTTATCGTGCTACGTATGGGATGCAGCGCCTGGCGGTGTGATGAGTGAGGAGATGGACCCACAAAGTATAATGATCCTAAGGAATAACCAGCTTAGCCACAGGGGCAGCAGTATGCCGTGACCATATACTAAAAAGGGGAGTGAGGACAGAAGGCCCCATAATCAATATGGGGACAAGTGCCAGATGTCGATGCTGGTGAAAGGATGCCAAAAGAGCAAGGATGGATGGAATTCATGAAATAAGCAGTAGCAAAACACCATTTTATTTTATTTATATTTATTTATAAATGTATGAATGTATTGCTTTCTTTATTTTAAAAGTCAGTGATGCTGAATACCCCGAACTTATAAAACATGTGAGGGAGGAAAGAAGTAGGAGATCAGAGTAATCAAGGCTAGTGACCTGCACAAAACTAAACAAACTTTACAAGGCCCAGATTCCACCTTCTCCTATTATACCACAGTAAGCAAGTAGTGCTTCATACCCCAAGACTCTCTCAGGCTCTCAAAAGCAGATGAGCATCAACAAGGCTAGCCCTTATAGCCATTGCTCAGACCTCAGCCAGACCGGTATGATTGGCACCCTCTACATACAAGGGTGAAGGACCAAGCACCTGATAGGTTCCTGCCCTAAGAGCCCAGAAGCAAATTTACCTGCCTCGTGTTACCCTGCTGACCTCACCTCCTCATGTGAGTCCAATACTTTTCATAGGTCCCAAAGACCCTTGTTCTTCCTTGCTTACATAAGGAGGCACTCACCTTCTTGAATCTCCTCCCAGAACAACTTCTGATTCATTATTAGTGGTAAATTACATTTAACAAAACATAGTAACAAGCCCTGGCAGAGCCAATAGGTCTTGCCATTCAAAAGATGTCAGTTGACCACTTGTTTTGCTACTTCTTGTTGACAATACTGTACTGCATTGGCAAAAGGAGAAAAACATTGTTGCCGATGCTTTTTTAGCATCAACAAAAAAAACTCCAAATGCTTACAGCACCGTGATCACGATCGCATGAAACTGTGGGGTAATTTTTGCTTTTTTAAATATTCTGTCTCAAGATGGGCCTCAAACAGTAACACAAAAACATAAAAAGGCAGTGCAACAGTGCATTTTAATGGAAGGAGAGGCCTGATAACAAATGGCAGCTGGCAGGCCCTCCCAAAAGGAAAAAGAAAAGATGAAAAATGGTCTTGGAGTGGCCGGGGATCAACGGAAGACTGGGAGAAGCAGGGTAGGACTGAACAGGGAGATGAGCAGTATGTGGCTTGGAAGCAATGAAGGAGCAGAAGGGGATGTATAAATAAAACAAAAACAGTTAAAAAGTTGAGCACAACAGGGATGTGGAAGAGCAACACAGAGAGTGTGTGAGTGTGTGGGTGTGAGGGGCAAGCAACGCGCAGGGAAGATAGTAGGAAAGCACATGCACTCCCATGAGTGCCAAAAGCACACAAAAACAGTAGTTCCATGAATGTAAACAGCGGAAGGATCCCAGCTATAAAACAAAAGGGTTTTGAAGAACTAGACTCCAATGGGTGGCCTAAACACAAGAAGAGAAAAGAAAGACATTGAATAAGGAGCAAGAAGATGTAATAGGCAAGAGGGGTAACCACTCATGAGCAAAGGTCTGACCCGAAGCCCAATCTAAGTTCTGGTATTGCAATCTACAGGTTTTCGACAACAGAGAGATAACAATAGCCAATAGGCAAGCCCTAAAAGTCAAAGAGTGAGGCACCTGACTGAGGTGTCTTCCTTCTGATTTGTCAATGGCATCCAGTGCTTCTTTTAATGAGCAGTAACTCCTGTGCCATTTACATAAACGTTTTGAGTCTTTAAAGGTGGATTTGCCGCTCTTTCTGCTTCCAAACCAGGGTCGCCCATGTTACCAAGCCAGGTGAACTAAAAATAAATGATTGCGTGTGATGTATTGCTATCACAAAATAAGAAATGAGGAATAAAGATGCAATTTTATTTACTGTGCATGCCATAAATTGTCCCATTGACACTCTCACCTCTGGCTTGTCTAGTAATTATAAAGTACTTATGAGACAGTCTATTAAGCAGCAACAACGCTGACTAATGCCAAACTGCATCATTCTGCAGATCCTACTAGGGAGAAAATACTCGCTTATTGGGTGAACAACCTTTACAACAAAACTTTTACAACGCACTACCATTACAACGCAAACCATTACAACGCATTGCGCTGGGGGGCGCTCTAGGATAGGGAATAAGTTTAATTTTCTATCCAACACCTTCCCTAGTGTCCACGGGGACTGGAGTTGGAATAGAAAATTAAGCTTTTCAATATCCAGCACCTCTAAGCGCTATGCGTTGTAAAGGTATGCGATGTAAAAACCACGTTGTAAAGGCAGGCGTTGTAATAGCCTGCGTTGTAACGTCATACATATGGACTCACTCTCGCACCTCTGGCTAGTCTAGTACCAATAACAGTACCAACTGGTAATAAATGGCTATGAAAATGATATGCAGAAACAGCACTAGATAGTTGAGCTACTAAACACAGGTTCAGGTGTATCAAAACAAAAGAGTAAAAGAAAGGTCCAGATGTAAACAAATGGCATAAAACCTGCTTATTCTGGATGGTAGAAGGGAGCGACCTAATGGCAAAATGTATTTTTTATCCTGCACCACATATTCCATCAAGGGAGATGTCTAAACCAATCTATTTGTTTTTCATGTTAATTTATGACGGGAAAGCACAGTATGTGGGATATCTTAGACAAGGATTGCAAATAGAGGGTGCTGCATTGCTTGATAGGTTGTCTGGCCCTCTACCCTGTCAACAAGTACCTAAGGAAACAGCTCTTGCAGAAGAACAAAAAGATCTTGTGATAAAAATTCTTCCTGAATAACATCTCTGTGCTTCTGTTTGAATTACAATTGGGTCAGAAAGGTAGTTTTCTGGTCATGGGAGAATTAAAAGAGGATAATTGTAGGATTAATAATCAGCATTATGTTTAGTATAAAAGTAAAAGTATGAGTTAAACCTGAAGTTAGGAAGATTAGTGCTATGATAAAGTCAGGGCAACTGGAATCATGCAGCAACGGAGGTCCAAATTATAGGACAGGGTTGGCTAAATTATGCGGCAAGAAAAGGCAAAATATGTGGTGTAATGCAGCAGATTTTGTGTTAGTATTACCTCATTATTTTGGCTTTCTTACATGTTAGCACTTTCTGGGCAAAGGTTTCACCTCATTACTACCACTTTGACACCCAAATACAGAAATAAGTAATAGCAGGTGACCAGTAAGCCTTTGTGAAGGGCATTCCACTGAGAGCTAACACACATTGCGGCATTTTTGTAATTTTTGATCCATTTGAGCTAAAAACGTTTTTGTTTTTTTGCTGAAATCTGCAGAATATGCAAGAGCTAATGGGTTATATGGCAAACATGGCAAATCCATTATCATGCGGAAAACACCATGCAAGGAAAAATGCTAAATTCCAGCGGTCTTGGTTAAAGGTAAAGCCAACTTTTTAATTATAATTAATATACACAAATAGACTGGTTCAGAGAACTAGTCACCACGAAAGATTGATTTATAAACGAAATGACCAACTATTTTTTTCTATGGAGTTTTTATATAGCGCGAACTTGACCCGGTATCGGGTATCAGAGCGCTTTACATAGCACCAGCTGCGTTACATGAGGACACATTCGTTTTTTGTTAGGCACGGGGAGATTACGCGATTTGCCCAGAATCACAGGATGTTCAGCATCATAGCCGAGACTCGAACCCCGTTCCCCAAATCTGAGGTCGGCCACCCTAGCCGTTAGGCCAACTCCACTCCCCAACTATTGATACATGAGCCAATAGGAGTAAGCCACAAGGATTAAGGGGAACGTTAACAAATAGAATTGTTTTATTTATGCTGTTTTATATAACACTAGCAGCCCGCCCCAGCGTTGCGTGGGGCAGAAAGGGGCTGTGGGCAGCATTTGAGGCTTGCGTGCACTCCCGCCACGACATTGTCTGTGTCCCGGAGCCTGCGCCTTACCTCAGCCGCCGTTGGTCAGGGCCAACCTCCCGCCCTGGCCCGGCCCGGCCCTCTCCCGCCCCGGCCCGGCCCCCTCCCGCCCGTGTCCCGGAGAGCCTGATCCTTACCTCAGCCGCCGGTCCCGATCCAGGCGCCCCGCCCGCACAGGTCGCCACTTCGCCCAGCAGCAAGCAGGGTAGTCCTCCCAGTAGGTCGCGATCTTCGCCGCCATTTCTGGAAGTTTTCAGGAAGTGTTGGGAGCGCAAATGATGTCATCACACAGACGTCGCGGCTGGCGCTACTTGCAAGGGACTACTTTATTTTTATTTCTACATTTTTTAAACAACGTATATTTTTCATTTTTAATAGCCTATGTCCTTCTGCTTGCCCTGAGGTTTTCAAAGATGTCTTGGGTGTGTTGATTGGGGGTATACTTTTCGAGTTTACCTGGCTCAAAGGACCCAGTTCTCTCTTTATAATAGTAGTATAGATGAGCATGGCCCAACAGGGTATTGGAGCTCTTTACACGGACACCAGTTGCATTTCACAGGATCAGATTTTTTTTATGCACCAGGAGATAACATGATTTGCAAGAATCACGGAATGTTGAGCTGACACCGGGACTCGAACTTGGTTCCCCCGTTAAAAGTTGTCAAATCTGGATGTAACAACAAATCCTCTCCCAATGAAATCACCTCAAGGCATTTCCTCTTTAGAACGTAGGATATACATGAAAATGAGAAAATATTTTAGAGTGGGACGTCATGGGAGCACCTTTCACTTTTTACTGGCTCTACAGACCAATGACAAACAGACCACAGAGCTATAATGGTAATACTGGGGATAATTCCTAGTCGAGGCACTATTTACTGAGCGTGTGCGCATATAGTTTCCTTACTTATCAATATAAAGGGGTGATGGGCAACGGGAAATAGACTGAAAGCTGAAAATGGACATAGACGACTCTGCAGTGTAGAGTGGATGTAACTATTTGGGACTAATTTAGTTACTATAAAAAGATAAACTTTGACTTTGTACCCTAATTGTTAATAGATGATAACAAAATAGGCTTCAAGAAAATAAAGAGAGGCTCAGCAAAATAGCCTCAAGGCATTTTCTGGTTAGACCAGAGGGCATACATGAGATTTAGAAATTACTCAAGCACGGAAACCCTTGAGATTTTGGCGCAGACTCTGGGTTACCCCGGAGCTGCTACACTATAGAGATGAACTCAAGGAGATTCTGTCTTTTCCCGGCTCGGGGAAATTCCATTGGCTTGCTTACATAAAGAAAGAATTCATAAGGTTAAAACTTCCAGAGCTTTGGTTCAATCCAGAACAGGGGTGTAACAAACTTTCACCCACTCGGCTCACAAATGTTTTTTTGTACAGATAGTCTCACCACTTCTCAATGTAACCCACACACTGGTTCCATAACAGCCTCTTTTCTCTTGGTTAAAGATTTTTTTCTTTATGGGGAATTTTTAGATAATATCTACCCTCTCTTGGCAAAAAAACTATACGTGCAGTGGAGGCACAGTGTTTTACCGCTCCGAGCCTTTACCTGCAAGTGGTCACCCTCCGCCCTGTCCAGCTGTCCAGCTTGTAAATCTGCCATTGAAAACGAGTTGCACGTGTTGTTTTTTTGCCCAGGCTATTCTAAGGCCAGGAACTATTGGCTGGTTCCCCTATGTAAAAACCTGGGCCTTCGAAGATGCATGCAGGATTTCAGAATACTAAAAACTGACACAACAGGATCGACTGTATTTGCCGTTTCAAAATTCTTGGCTGCTATGTGGTTTAAGCGCAGGTCATTGATTGAACGCACTTAATCCTGTACTTCTAGCCCATGGCATATTGTATTGTATTTTTTATATGTTCTTATATGCTAGATGATATTATTTATAGTTTTAATATTTATAACTGCGGCTGATAGCTATGTAATCTGTATAACCTTTTTGTGCCGTTAAATTCGGTTATAATTGCTTCTCACACAATGAATTTATACCGTTATCAATATCATAATGTTTTATTAATCACTGTCTTCTTTTATGGCACACTGCCAAAATAAAGATCTTTTGAATGAATTAATGATTCAGAATTTACTTTAGAGTCAGAGGTCGTTGGGACCATATTTCATTATTGGTTCCATTAACTTAGAATCCTTTGCCCCCCTTTTTAGCTACAACAAGTCCAGCGGATTTGGGGGAAGACTTGTCTTGAACGATGCATGGTTCGGCCATGGCGCAAGGCTGTATGTCCCTCTAACTTTGGGTTTCCTGTTAATTTATTTGTGTTTGAGGCAGAAGGCCATTCATGATGGCGCCCAGTCAGTGTTGTGATTTCAGAGTGAAGGGATTGAGTCCCAAGGATTCTTGCTACTAATCTGTCCACCATGTTCTGTGCCACCTAGAGTTGCATGTCTTGTGGGGTGGCAAAAAAGAGTGAGTTACTTTGGCCAAAACATGAAGTCCTCATCAGGTGTTATAGGAAAGCCTCTTGTTCCAGAGGAGCTGCAGAAATTGGGACCCATTCAAATTGGGGAGCTGTCATTTATTTACCATCTGAATGAGTGATTTCCCTATAGGGTTTTAGTTTAAGTCCCTACCTTCATTATGTTCTGTTGTAGGGTGTTGCAGTACCAGTGGTTGGCCATGTGTGGTGTTGGAGTTACAGTTTTTTAAAATTACTTACATCTTGATTTTGTGAATAAGTGCAAAGTAGTAAACTTACTAAAACGGGTAAATAACTCAAAAGTGTAAGTTACCTTTGCAAATCAGGCCTGTCATATCCAAGATTGAGGTGCTCAGAAGAACCAGGAAGAGAAGGAGAGGAACCAGGTGATGAAGTCTGAGATTCTTGCTAACATCTGAACAACTCAAATGTGGGTTTTGCTGTAAGTAAGGTTATACTTCCAACCATCCAATTCTACCATTTTCACTTTTGCATTGTAAAGTTCATCTGCATATTTAGGCTTTTAGCTCTTCTGGGTGGCCCCCAATACCTGTTGTCACCCATCCATCAACCTCAGTGCTCCACAGTGACAAATATGATATCTACTAGGTCCGTTGCATGGATTCTGCTAGTAAAGCAGAACTGTGTGTTAGGACGACAGGACGTCAGAAGGTAGGGACTGAGGGCTTATTTATAAGCCCTTTGCGCTGCTGTTGAGTCAGTTTTAGTGACGCTGCGGCAGCGTGAAAAATGTGCCACGTTGCACCATATTTTCAAAGTGACGTATCTAAGCAGATCCTCCATAAACTAGACCTCGATTGCATGACTGAGGCATCCCAGAGCGTTAAGGTGGCTTAAAAGGCCCAACTTGTCTTCTCCGCACATGCAGACGCACCTTTGATGCTTGTTAGAACTCAAAGCGTCCCTGAATGGCTTAGAAGAGCATGCACACCTGACAATGACTTCCGGATGCTTGTTAATGATTTTTAAATTATTAGTCTGTAGCGCACAGAGGAATCATGAGTGTGTAACAAAGGTCCTTAGTGACATGGATTGAGACTCAGAGGTGTGTGTTGTTGTTCAGAGGGGGGCACCGTGTGCACCTTCCTTTACTGAACATATAATGGACTGAAAGTGATGCCAGCATATTGATCTTAGTACCAGGATGAGCCTTTTGCCTAATGCCTGCCCTGGGAGTATAGACTACCGACTTGTTTCAATTGGAATCTCAGCCCAATGCAATTGGGTCCTTCTCTCATTTCATTTGGGACATGAACGTCACATGGTTGTTGAGTAGGTACATGTGTGGTGGTGTAAGCATGGGGTGTGTGTGCTATGTTTAACTGTGAAAAACAGGAACCCATTTTGAGAGGCACACAAGATGGAGGGTGTAAATAGCCGGTTGTATGGCATTTCAACGCGGGCTTTTACCACGCGTGCCATTACAACGCTGTTTTTACAACGCAAGTCGTTACAACGACTTGCGCTGTAAGCGCTGGATAGTGGAATAGTTTAATTTTCTATTCCAACTCCAGCCCACGTTACAGTAGGGAAGGTGTTGGAATAGAAAATTAAACTATTCCCTATCCAACAGCGCCCTCCAGCGCAAGTCATTGTAACGAATTGCGTTGTAATAGCAGCATTGTAATGGTAGTGCGTGGTAATACCTGCGTTGTAAAGGCTGTTCCCCAAATAGCCTTCTAGAAAGCACAGCAGATTCCAAGCGTCGTTCAAAGCATTCATGAAGTCTATTGTGGTGTAGCAGAAGCTTCGGTGTGGGGCATAGGAGACCAGAGGGAGACAGTGACAACAAGAACTTGAAGGATAGCCTCTCTCTCGATTGGTCCTTTGATTTGGGCTCCCGTGCTGGGGAGTTCTCAGCCTGTCCCTCCTTCCTGTTGACACTGTGAGACAAAAAACTGCGTCTGAAACCAATCTGGGAAGAATGTGTAAAACCCAGATCTGTCTGAAACTGGTCGAAAGCTGGACCACTGGAATCCACAATCTCTGTCTGTAACCCATGGAATGGATGACGTTACTACGCCATACATTACCACGCAGTAGGTTACAACGCGGACGGTACATCGTCCGCGTTGTTACCACATGTGGCTTTACATCGCAAGTCGTTTCTACGACTTGCACTAGATGGCGCGCTGGATTTAGTAATAGTATAAATTACTATTCCTACTCCAGTTAGCGCAACAGCAGGGAATGTGTTGGATTTAAAATCCAACACATTCCCTGGTGTTGCGCGCCATCGAGCGCAAGTCGTAGAAACGACTTGCGATGTAATGCCATGCGTAGTAACAACGCGGACAATGTAACGTCCATGTTGTAACCTACTCGCGTGGTATTGACAGAGTTGTAAACGCTGTTTCCCGGAACGCATGTATGCAGATGGGGCTGAAACCCCAGTCATGTTGTCAAGGATTCCCATCAATCAAGTCCAGAGGTCTTACACCAGTGGAGACTGAGAAATCCCTTACTTTTTTTATACTGTCCCTTCCAAGTAAATTGTCATTAAAATGCATGACCGAGAAGCAGGGGGAAACAAAAATGCAAAGAAGTGGAATTTACAAGTAAAAGAAGATTATATTAAAGTTTAGAAACTAATAGGTCGTATTAAAGCACCTATCAAGATCTATGAAATGCACCTTTATCTTCTCAGAGCCATGGCTTTTTTAGAAAAATGCTCAGATGTCCCACAGTTTTTCAAAGTTTTCTTAAAGAGGGTAAATCACAAGAACCTGTGTTCAAGGATTCTTGGCATATAATGAAGGTGCTAAAGTATATTATGAGTGACCCTACAGAATCCATTGGTTTTTAGCACTTTTAGGCGCTATAAATTATTTCCATTATTTGAGGACCGAACACCCACATCCTCAATAGCCCTCGAGCAACTATGGCTCGCTCACTGTACTCACTGTGGGCTTTTCATACCAAGTATTAACTCCTCATTACTGCTAAACTAGTTCATTATCTACAGAACAGTGATTCACTAGGGATTTATTTTAATATCCATTAACATTTTACAGAATTGCAAATTGCAATCTGTGAGGTATAAATAAGGCTATTAAAAATGCCACTAGCCTCTCAATGATCCAATGATTTGAATAAATCTTATAGTTGCTTGAACAGAGTTGTTTGTAACATTATACAATTAAAATAACAGATAGTAACTTTATGACCCCTGTATTCACACAAACCAAAAGAAAGAAAGTGACTAAAGACGTGTGTAGAATAAAAACAAACGACATAAACAAAAGTATGCTGGGTATTGCAATAAATAAATCCGCTGCAACAGTATTTTAGCATTTAATGTCGAAGTCAGGTTGCCCAAAAGGCCAGTCCAACCCTGAATTGCAGCACCTACATTAACTTGTCAATTGAAAAAAAAACATTTTTATTACCTGCCAATGCTGGCCTCAGCGATTCATGCTTATAAAGCTGGCATCTGACAGATTTTTTTTCATTTTTGGAATTAATATATAGGTATTTCTTTGAATGCTGCAAAGTTTTTGACTCTGCATATGTTCGAGCCTCTTTTTTCCAAGCCTCCTACGGACAACTCATACATGTCAACAGACCCGATTCAGGCGAAGAATTCCTGATTTTTAAAGCCATAAATGGCTTTATTTTACCAGTCTCCTGCCTAAAGGTGCCTCTCCTTCAATGTATGTCAATGGAGAAAATGCGTTCCTCCGATTTCTTTTCAAAACTTCCTTCTTTCTGGTTGTAAAATGTTTCCTGTTTCCAATTGTTTATTCACATTAAATAGCTCGGAATTTGTTCTGCTTTATGCATGCTAGAAAACTGTTTATGAATTCCTATCGTGTGGTGTGCGCTCTAGTCTACCGGCGTACACGTGATGACGCGTGACGCCGTAGACTAGAGCGGGATAGACGCGCATGCGCGAGCGAGCAAAAGTAAAAGGCGCGAACAGAGGAAACGGCAGTTGGCGACCGGAGCGGCACACAGTTAGACGCTCAGCGCCCTTAGCTTGTATCTTGCTTGTATAAGATAATAAACGGAGTTACTTACATCTACCTGAGTCAGAGTATCCTGTGGGGGAGAATACAAACATTACAGTGGCGACGAGGCTGGGATCCGGACACCACCAGGTGCAGGGACGACGGCAAAGAAATTGAAACCCCCCACAGCCACGTCCACGAGCCAGGAAGGCACAGGACCTGCAAGGAAGAGCAAGGGCGTGGCAGCAGCGCAGCAGCACGGCCAGGAGCTAAACGCCAACCGCATTAGCCAGGTCAGTGTGGCCCAGGACCCCGGGAGCCCCCAGGCAGCAACCTGGCAACCAAGGGAGACACCCCCAAGTCAGAGGAAGGGGGGAGGACAGTGCAGACAGCGCACACTACGAGGGACAATACTCCAGGTAGCCCAAGGGGTCAAGGTGACACGACAGTGAGCGCAGGAGCGTCCGGTGAACCCACCCAAAGGGCCCAGGAAGGAGTACCTAGAGGCGAAGCCAGAATGGCGAATCAGGCATCGACCCTAATGGCACCGGTCCCTTTCCTAACCAGGCCAGGTGAACCCCAACTCAAATGGGAAGACTGGAAGGAATATTTCCTCAATTATATTGAAGCCCTGGAGGATGAGAGCGAAGGGGAATACAAGCCGGAAAGAAAAAAGAGGCTGTTGCTCCACAACTTAGGCCCAGAAGGGGTCAGGGTGTTTAAGAATCTGGTGCCCAAAGAGAGGGGTGCAGAGGAGACGGACGTCTTTGTGAACGCACTGGACGACCTGGACAGTCATTACCGCCCAGCAGTTTGCGTCTCGATAGACCGCTATAACTTCCAACAGAGAAAGCAAGAGGCAGGAGAGTCCATTGATGACTATGTGGCAGCTCTCCGCCGGCTAGCAATCACGTGTAGGTATGGGAACCTGCAGGATGAATACATCAAAGACCAAATAGTGATGCACACCACCAGCAGAACTGTCCAAGACAAGCTATGGGCGATGAATGAAACAACCCTGAAAGAAGTGGTAGCGATGGTCAAGAAGGCAGAAATGTCGAAGAGAGGCGCAGACGCGGCAAAAAGAGAAAGTGGGCCGAGACCGATGATCAACAAAATCGACGAGGCGCCACAATCCAGCAAGCCCAAAAGCACCTACGGAGACCCGAAGAAGGACACAAGAGGGCCTGGGAAGCAGATGCCTCGCCCCAGCCAGGGAACGAAATTTGCGTGCTATCGATGTGGCAGTGCAGCGCACGCGGCCCAGGACAGGCGTTGCCCCGCGTTTCGCGCCAGGTGCTCATTCTGCGGGTTGAACAGTCACTTTGAAAAGGTCTGCCGTAAGAAAGGGACGAAGTCCACGGTCAAGTGCATCGACGCGGCCACAGCCAATGCGAGTGAAGAAGAGGACCAGGAAGAAGACGACCTGGTGCTATGCATAGAGGATCAAGTGCTGGACGTATCCGGGAAGCGAAGGGATAAGCCCCGCACCGACATGCGCATCGGGGGCGTCAAGGTATATGTGGCCGTGGATTCGGGGTCCCCCTGGACCATAGTGCAAAGATCGATATGGGAAGAGGATTTCGCGCCGGTATTAGGACCCGACCTGGAGCCGCCGGACATCAGACCCATCTCGTATACCGAGGATTCCATTCCATTGGTAGGATGCAAGGACCTGAAGTTCGAATTCAGAGGTCGGTCGGCCACGTGCACCCTGTATGTAGCGGAAAAGGGCCCATCCGTCCTAGGATGGAGAGACGCAGGTGCCCTCGGCATAATACTCAATCCTGGAGGGAAAGAACAGATCCTGCTCACAGACGAATGGCCCCTCTCGCGGGAGGAAGACTGGAAAGCAGCATATCCCAAAGTGTTTGAGGGCACGGTTGGCAAACTGGACAAATTCGTGCATAAAATGGTCCTTAAGGAGGGAGCAGTACCGGTAGTGCATAAGGTCCGGAACATACCGATATCCACAAGTGAGGCAGTGCGCCAGGAACTACGGAAGTTGGAAGAACTGGATATCATCGAGCCAGTGGACAGTGCAGAATGGCTATCGCCCTTGGTAGTGGTAAAAAAGCCCAATGGTAAGGTCTGGCTCTGTGTGGACCTGAGGGAGCTTAACAAAAACCTCATAGTGGAGAGGTTCCCGCTCCCCAGAATAGAGGAGATGCTAGCAAAGACAAAAGGTATTACCCATTTTTCCACCATAGACCTCACGTCTGCATACTACCAGATAGAACTCCACCCGTCGAGCAGGAAGTACACAGCGTTCATAACGCCCTTTGGATGCTACCAATTCAGGAGAATGCCCTTCGGCCTGGCGTCCGCTGCGGCCGTCTTCCAGAAGCTGATGCATAAGTTGTTTAAGGACATCTCGGGAGTGCAATACTTCCAAGACGACATCCTAGTGATGGGCTCCGACAAGGGCGATCACGACAGAAAACTACATCAAGTGCTGGGAGTGCTGCAAGGCAAAGGAATGACGGCGGAGTGGAGCAAGTGCAGGATTGGGTCTCGCTCAGTGACCTACCTAGGGCACGAGATAGGAACACACGGTATCTCGCCGAAAGAGCAAAATGTGAAGGCAATAAAGGACGCCAGAGCCCCTACTACCAAGGAGGAAGTGCGGTCATTCCTGGGAATGGCCGAGTATTACAGCAAGTTTGTCAGACATTTTGCCACGAGAACGCACAGGATGAGACAACTGACCAGGCACAATACAAAATTCGAATGGGATAAGGAGGCCCAGGCCGAATTTGAGTCCATTAAAGACTGCATCAGCCATGCAATCCCACTGCAGGGGTATGTCCCCACAGGCAAGACTATGGTAACGACAGACGCAAGCGACAAGGGCTTGGGGGCTGTCTTAGCGCAGGAAAGGGAGGACGGAACAAAAGAAACCATCAGTTTCGCATCCCGGGCGCTGTCCCCGACGGAACAGAGGTACAGCGTGATTGAAAAGGAGATGCTGGCGGTCACGTGGGCGTTGAGCAAATTTCGCCAGTTCATATGGGGCACGAGATTCAGGCTCCAGACGGATCACAAGCCACTCATCAAAGTATTGACGTCATCAGGTCACGACACAGCCACCCAGAGAATAGCAAAAATGACCCTGAAGTTGCTCGATTATACGTACGACGTAGAATACCTTCCTGGTACGCAGAACAGGGTGGCTGATTACCTCAGCCGGGCATCGGCCATGGAAGAGGCGCCAGGAGAGACTCCGGACACAGAGGAGATGGTCGCTAGCATGGAGGATCATGAGTCGTCCATCAGTGCGCAGGAATGGCAAGCGGCTTACGAGCTAGATGAGGAGAAGATGGAAGTAAGGAGACATCTCACGTTGGGGTGGCCGGACAAGAAGAAGCTAACGGAGGGGGTCCGACGTTTCTATGAGATGAGAGAAGAGTTGTCCCTGAGTGACTCGGGGATATTCTTCTACAGAGGAGAGAGAGTGGTGCCCCCAGTGACTCTGATACCCCGACTGCTGAAAGTGCTCCACGAGGGGCACCTGGGCATAGTGAAAACCAAGGCGTTGGTCAAACAGATGTATTGGTGGCCAGGAATGGATGCCCACATCGAGAGACAAGTGCGGGAGTGCGGACAGTGCCAAGGAGCGGACAAGGTGCTCCGCCCACTCAGACCTGCACTGGGGAAGTTCGACACCCCGCATGGCCCTTGGGAGGATGTGGCCATAGATATCCTGGGGCCCGTCCTGGACAGTAGAGGAGTAAACAAGTACATCTGTGTGTTAATAGACAAGTACTCTAAGTGGCCAGAAGTGGACATACAGGAAGCGATGGACACAGACACGATCTTGAAGTTTCTAACTGGAGTGTTCCTCAGAGAAGGAATTCCCAAAACAATCCTCAGCGACAATGGTCCGCAATTTGTGTCGGACAAGTGGGGAAGATACATGAAAAGGAATGGGATCGAGGTGAGACACACTGCCGTGTACCATCCAGCCTGCAACGGCCAAGTCGAAAGGTTCAATAGAGTGCTCATGGGCTCCATCCAGGCAGCCATATCGCAAGGAAAGGACTGGGAGGTGGAAATGATGAACATGATTTGGGCCTACCGGATAACGCCCTCTGTAGTGGGGTACAGTCCGTTCCAAGTGTTAAGAGGACGGCATCCCTTCACCCGGGACAACGTGGCATGGAGGGAGAAGACCATCACCAGCAAGTGGTCCCCAGCCGTGGTGCAGCACAATCTGGAGAAGGCCCAGAAGATCTACGCAGCACACTACAACAAGAGACGCAGCGCAAAGGAAACGGTGCTGGAAGAAGGGGAGTGGGTTAGGATCAAACTCCCCACCCTACAGAAGAAGGGCGAAAGCAAATTCAGCCAGCCGCTACAAGTCAAGGAGGTGCGTGGCAGGGCGGCTCTCCTCAGTGATGGCAAGGTCTGGTCGCAAGACCGCATGGCCAGAGTCAACAAAATACTGGTCTGGCCCAAGGCCGAGGAAGTCGAAAGATGCATGGATCACCAGGAGGGTAGACCTCTTTCGGAGTTCGGCACAAACAACCAAGGGGAAGGTGCAGGTGAGGACAATGAAGAAGTTGTCCTGAGAGCCAGGCCGACGGACGGAGGAGGAATACAAACGAATGCGGAGCAGGGAACAGATGTGAGAGAAGCTGGGGTGTCCCATGGAGAGACGGAGGCGAGAGAGAACATGCCGGTAAGACACACCCGCAGCGGAAGGGCAGTTGTGGTGCCCTCTCGGTATAATGACTTTGTGATGGATGGACACTAGCTTGGTGCCAACCCCCGGGTGCCCCACATAGACTATGTTCACAGTTGGAGGACACTTGTGTTGGGGGGAAATGTTTTACTTTGTGTTTGGTAAAGGGGGGAGATATGTGGTGTGCGCTCTAGTCTACCGGCGTACACGTGATGACGCGTGACGCCGTAGACTAGAGCGGGATAGACGCGCATGCGCGAGCGAGCAAAAGTAAAAGGCGCGAACAGAGGAAACGGCAGTTGGCGACCGGAGCGGCACACAGTTAGACGCTCGGCGCCCTTAGCTTGTACCTTGCTTGTATAAGATAATAAACGGAGTTACTTACATCTACCTGAGTCAGAGTATCCTGTGGGGGAGAATACAAACATTACATATCGCAGTTTGTTTTACAGCTCATATTTGGACCACACAGAGCTCAGGTTTGTTTGCCTCACAATGGCAGCCGCACCAGACCACAGAGATGCAAGTCCCACCCCATTGGTCGAAGAAATGCAAGTCTCGCCCAATCGGCTAGTGGTCGCAGAAGTTATCCAATAAGACTAATTTGGTGCGAGTATCTTCAGCCCTGCAGGGAATACAGTCATTAATATATAGCCAATAGGTTTGTCCTCTGTATGCTGGGGCAATGGTTATTTTAATTATAAAAATGTATTGCAATACGTCGCAATAATAAAAAGACATTTACACCCAGATTCATGAAGAACACATTTTGCGATTCCTTAATAGCGAAATTTACCGATTCGCTATTAAGGAATAGCAAAATGCTATTCATCAAGAAATCACTCAAGAAATAGCGATTTCTAATTATTCCTTAATTGCGACTCGCAATTAAGGAATATCTCCCCATTCATTCCTATGGGCCTAGAGGCCCATAGGATTGAATGGGAAGACACTCGCAATTTGCTAATCGCAAATAGCGATTCGCAAAATGAAATTGCGATTTCAAGGGTGCAGGGGTGTCCAAAGGACACCCTGTAGCACCCCTGAAATGTGAATTTACGCTGATGTTGTGCACACACATGTCCAAAGGACATGTGTGTGTGTACCATGCAACTTAGAAAAATGCATTTAAATGCATTTTTCTAAGTTTTCGCTATTTACCACGAGGTTTGACTTCGTGGTAAATAGCGGTCCTAAATTGCGAATTCGCAATTTTTAAATGTTTCATGAATAGCATTTAAGGAATCTCTAATAGAGATTCCTTAAATGTTAATCCTTGCAAATTTGCTAATTCTTTATTAGCGATTTTTGCATTTGGGATGATGAATCCCAAATGCAAAAATTGCAGTCGCAAAGGGCCAGATTCTCAGAATCTGGCCCTTTTGCGAGCGCATTTCGCTTGATGAATCTGGCTGTTAGTAGTCTAAACGTGGCTGCCATATGCTTACTTTAAAAAAATGTAAATAACCATTATATGTAATTTTAATAAAACAGTGTGAGTGCTTCCTGGCAGATAGGTGTACTAGGAACAGGCACTTTCCCCCACATGCATCATCCCGGGTGTTTGCGAATTCTAAATTGCGAAAAATAGCGATTCGCAATTTAGAATTCGCAAAACGGGATGCATGAATATTTTCGGTAAATTTATGCGATTCGGTAAAAATTGCAATTTTTACCGATTCGCATAAATTACCGAAATACAATTTGCGAATTCGCTATTCCCATTGGTTCCTATGGGCCAAAAGGCCCATAGGAAGCAATGGGAAGGCATTAGCAAATTGCGATTTTCACATTGAAAATCGCAATTTGTTAATGCATTTCATGGGTGCAGGGTGGGGTCCAAAGGACCCCCCCATGCACCCCTGAAATGTATTTTTCGCATCATGTTTCACACACACATGTCCTAAGGACATGTGTGTCCGTAACATGAATGTGGAAAAAATGCATTTTCAGCATTTTAAACACTTTTTCCAAATTTACCGAGTGGTTCAACCACTCGGTAAATTTGACCCCCTAATTGCGATTTCGCAATTTTAAAAGAAATCATGCATTGCTTTTAAGAAATGGCAAATTTGCGATTTCTTAAAAGCAATCGCATTTTTAGAAATCGCAAAAATGTTGTGATTTCTAAAAATGCTTGATGCATTCCAAAAAGCATTTTTGGAATCGCAAACGGCCGATTTTAAGGAATCGCACCGTTTGCGACTCAAAAAATGCTTGATGCATGTGGGG
This sequence comes from Lissotriton vulgaris, assembly GCF_964263255.1. Classification (NCBI taxonomy): domain Eukaryota; kingdom Metazoa; phylum Chordata; class Amphibia; order Caudata; family Salamandridae; genus Lissotriton; species Lissotriton vulgaris. The sequence goes on from NC_141695.1 coordinate 1,703,259,207, forward strand.
GATAAACCCTTTTTAATTAATAATGCACTTTCCAGGAAAATATGACTCATCATCATCATAAAGACTTAACTCGATTTCAAGAAATCATAAAAGAATACTGTAAATTTCATGAATAAAATGCAGCAACAACACAGGGCTATTTAACAATTCATAGGTTAAAATCACAATTCGAAAGGCTGGAACCTCAAGTTGTTTATCGTCAAAGGTCTACAATGAAAGTGCCGTGTGCATTTTACAGTGTGCAAAAACGCCCTAATTCTTTCATCAATTTTTTAGTCACTTGACAATTGTTAGCCATATCGTTTTCTTATTGAAAGTGCCCCCTTAAAAAATTAAGAGCCACATTGCAGATGTCATGTGACTCCAATGAATAGAGGAGTCTAAAGCCGCCTTGAAATGAAATTGGCCTCTGTGGTCTTATTAAGGGAAGCAAAAAGGTTGTTCTTGCAAAATGATATAGAGGGCAAAACAGTAAAAGGTGTACAGTGGATTGATTTGATGTATTGTCACGAGGACATGGCGGGAGATTTTGCACCCATTCACATTGCAATGGGAATGCCACTAAAACGTGCACAGTGCCAGGGTGAAATCTAGACAAATAAAATCTGTGCTGAGAGATTAAAATGAGCATCAAATTAAATTGCATCACTGAGGAGGAAGTAATCACATTGAGGCTGAATAATAAATAAGTGTCATTGAGAGAGGTAGTAAGTGCTTCTTTATCTCAATGTCCTCATGTCATCGCACACATTTGAGACATTCTTTGGCTTCTACAGTAGGTTGAAAAGTTGAGTATTTTTATATCTTTGTTTATCTCATGGAGGAATGGATGGCAGAGTACATTTTACTTTCCTCGATGGTCTGTTGAGTCTGGAACAAGAGAGTGCACAGCAGTCACAGACTTCTGACACCTATTCCAGGACACAACTTTAATAAAAGCCATGACTAATTGATCTTCAAGTCATACAATTTGACAGTAAGCTCTTGACTCTTCTTGTGTTTCTTTCACTAATCACATCTGTTTAGTAGTTAACAGTAAGCAGAGGAGCGTAGCCCCACTTAAATGACCCCAAAGCTGAAAAATAAAATGGTAATACATTACCATTTTTTTTTTCGTCCTGCACTGAGCCTCAGGACGGGGGCGCGGCTGAATGATTGCAACAGCAGGGGCGGCTCTAGGCTCATGGAAGAGGGGGTCCGGGCCAGTGAAGAGGGGGGGGGAGGGTCGGGGTGTTTGGAAGTGGAACAGAGCCAGAGGCTGCCAAATCCCTGCCAATGGGGCCGCCAGGCAAATATGTATCCATCCTAGGAGGATTATTATATTAAGGATATTAAGGATATATATTGGGGTGGTGGCCCCTGGGGTTTGGCGGCCCTGTGCAGGTGCACAGCTTGCACATGCCTTAGGCCGGCCCTGGCAACAGGGAGGAGGGCAATCATTTATTCTCCTTACTTTCAGACAACATTGCTGCTGTCTTTTGATTCATATCATTAGTGCAAACCATTAACTGTTTTCTTTCATATGTGATTTTTTCTGACATGTATATAAAATGCTTTTTAAACCACAGAACAGATTTTCACTGTTAGAAATGGGGATTTCTGGTTGGCTAAGGCTTGCGCCAAAGCCAGGCAGAAACCACCACTCTAGTCAGGGCAAGGAAGTTACACACCAAAGATAACCCCTGCTCACCCCCTTGGTAGCTTGGCACGAGCAGTCAGGCTTATCCCGGAGGCGATGTGTAAAGCATTTGAGCACGCACCCACCAGCAACAACATCCAAGGCCCCCCACAAATGGAACTCCACACAAGGTTATATCAAAAATAGCCTTTCTATTATCACAACACATCAGAATAATAATCACAGGATGTACATTGTGCCAACTGGCACGGGCAATATTTACAAGGGATTATGTACACCTGACAGGGCCACATGGACCACTGTCAGGATCATCACAAAGTGAACTTGGTAAAGGTGAACTAAAACACACAAGTAAAACAGGTCATAGAACGTACAGTCAGTAAACACTGATAATCACTGCACTTGCAACAGTCTGTGCCATGAAATCCATCATACACAGTATCCCATCAGCCTAACTACATTAGACCCTCACCACCTAAGTAAAACCTTACACTAGGGGCGGAACTCACACCGGGAAGTACAATCTCACTAACATAAACCTAAACAGGTAAAACAACCTCCTATACATGAGCCATATCTAGAGGTATCAGAACACAGGGTGCGCAAAACATACTACACACAGTACATTTCCTAACACCCAAAGCATTAGCACATAAATCACATTTAGCACATAACTCCCATCAAGGTCCAGGTTGCGCCACTGCGCCAAAACCTAAACGTTGCAGCTGCCCACTACTTGCTGGGCAGCTGAGAATAAGACCATGGCCTAAACGCTGCAGCTGGCACTAAGTGCTGCGCAGCTGTGGAAGGCCAAAGTAGGGGCGAAGGAGTGTGACTCACTCCTGAGTCCAAAGACATGTACCTAGAAAGAAAAATCTAAACGGTGCAGCTGCCCACTACTTGCTGGGCAGCTGGGAACTCAAAACTGCGACAAGGGGCCCTCAGAACAAAGACTGCACAAAAGGTTGGAGCCCTCTAGGCTCTGGAACAAACATATTGCGCACTCTTGGAGCCCTCTAGTCTCTGAACACATGAAGTGCATTTTTGGAGCACTCCAGGCTCTAACAGAAACATGTCCCCCCAAGGAGCGCACCGGCTCCGGAAATGAGGAGGAAAGTCGGGGCCCTTCGGGGCCAGTCATACAATTGTGGTGCCCTCGGGCTCGGGAAACAAACGGGGGTGGGGGAGCCACCTAGGCTCCGTTAAACAAATAGGGCCTGTTTGGAGCCACACCGGGCTCGTAAAGAAAGCATGCCCCACTGTGGGAGCGGCCCACTGAGCACCCGGGCCGCTCTTGACTCGGTTCCCACACTGGCACCACTTCTGTCGCCTCTCCCCAGAGCCCTACTCACCGGCCCCGTCGGGGGAGGCTCTCTCTCTCGGGCGGTCGCAGCGCTTTGCAGGACTCTCTCTCCTCATGGGAACCCCGCCTTCACAAGGCGCCCGCTTCACCCGGTCTTCACCCGGTCCCCCATCTCAGAACCGGGACTTTTCAGCTGGAGCCCACAAGGCTCCAGGGTTTCTCGGGGCCACTCGGGGAGGCGGGGTAGGCTCCCGGCCTCCCCACGCAGAACCAGCTTCTTTTGGGCGGCGGGCAGTATCTCTGGTCTCCCTCTCAACACGGGGGACCGGCAAGGCGGGCAAAGGCTTCCCCCAGGCAGGGGGGAAGCGGAAGGGACGCACTCCAGGCCCCGCCCACAGTCAGGCGGGCGCAGTCCTGGCTTCCGGTTTTGCTGCGGCAGCGGCATCTCTTGTCGGGGGCAATAACGAAGGGTAGACACCCTTGAAGTACCAAATAAAAGTAGAAACGGAGTGGGCACCCGTTAAGATGCCTATAAAAATGGGTGGCAGCCTTAATAATCTCCATAAGAAAACAAAGACACAGGGTGGGCACCTGCGCACTCGGGGGCATTAAAATAAGCGGGGAGGCACCCGCGTGTCAGCAAAAGGGCAGGAGCGCTTCCCCCGGAGAGAACAAGCACAAAGTCAATGAGTGACAGGACCGGTAGCTGGGTTGAGGATGTTAATGCATGTATATTTCTTTAAGGAGGAGAGTCTTTAGCTCTTCCCTACATTAGATGAGCATGGTTGGGGCAGTTCTGATGGATACAGGGATGTTGTTCCAGATCCTTCGTACATCGATGTAAAAGGCCTGCTGCACTGACCTTGTGTTCTCCCATGCTCCCCTCTGCTTAAACTCCACCAGTTCTGAGCCATCTTCCCCACTTCTGACAAAATAACTCAAAGAGGCCATAACCATGTTACAGAAAATTATATTGTTTTTAGTAAACAGAGGCAGCCCTGCTCACGCAGAACCAGGGCATATGAAATGTACCTGTGTTTTTCTTTCCACATCACTTTCCAGTATTATTGGTGATTGTGCATAATTAGTACCAAGTATCATTTTTTAATTTCCACAAGAACCATTGTTTTTATTTTGTAAAGAAAATTGTATCGCAGTTTTTTTGCCCAGAAAATCTATAGACCTCAAAATTGGTTATATCTTGGAAAGTAAGGTGTAATCTATATTATATATAGCACTGATGACATTGACAACACAAAATCTTGAAAGCTGCTACAGGGCATTGTTGGACAGGCCACGTGAAAGGCTTGCTCCCTCCCCGCACGACCAGGCCCGAGCCTGGCTCTTCAGGTGTTACACGCAACAACCCCCCGTTTCCCCTCTCATATGGGACCCCTGCTCCTGGACATCTCCCCATCATGGGCCCGATTCCCTACCGGCCCTCTCGCCCGGCCTGGGCGCCATTTTGGACACAGCACCACGAGGCCGCATGGCCTCCGATCGACCCCAACCCTGGGCCTGGCCAGGCCCCGACATCCCGGCACCACCATCCACCCAGGAGGTGAGCGGACTACTTGGCGGGTCAATGGGAGAAAGAGGTGTCGATGGCTCTCCCCCCGCCAGGTGCCGATCGCCCCAGCTCCCCCGGGCGCTGGCTCCACCCCCCTGCTGGGTGTCTGGACTCCCTCATCCTGGACCTCCCGACCTCCAAGTGCGAGGGTCCGGATATCAAAGGGCGCCAGACCTATAACTGGGGCAGCTCCAGAGCAGGAAGGCAGTTGTATCCTGGAGTCGAGAGACGCAGTGAAGAACTCATCCTTGACGGACTACTGGCGCTGCCGTAGCCCTGCCTTGTGAACTATCGACCTGCCTGCTGGCGCTGCCGCAACCTTCTGAAACCTTTCTCGTCGTCGGGACCTGCTGGCGTGGCCGCGGACCGTTTGTAACCACCTCCTTCATCGGGACCTGCTGGCTCGGCCGCGGACCGTTGCTACTTTCAACCATCCCGGGACCTGCTGGCTCCGCCGCGGCCCGACCATCTAGAACGCCGAGCTCGAGGATTGTGAGCTATTTCATCTACCAGATTGGTAACGAGACTGTCCCGCTACCCTTTCCCCAACCAAGAGACTAGAATAGAGGGGACCCCGGAGTCCAGACCTCCTTGTACCATTCCACCGTACTTGAAGTTTTGCTTATAAAGAACGTTGAACCTTATCCTTGTGTGGTGTACATCTGTGGGGGGGAAGTTACTTGTCTGTACGATCGCTGGAGACGGCTCTCCCCGGAGACCTCTCCCCTTGTCCTCGGCCGACCCTCCAGGTCCCGTCTAACATTGGTGGCCAGCGGCGCGATCCGAATCGACGCGTAATCGTACAGAGAGTAGCTCACCCCACAACAAAACCACAATGTCAACTAAAGAAAGCGGATCCACCGAGAAATTTCAGATGGAGAAATTGGAAGAGTACAGCCATCGTGAGTTGAAACAATTCTGCATTGAACTAGGTATCGCTACCACCGGTCTGAGTACTAAAGACGATTTCAAGCACGCCATTGAGTCATGGGCAGAAACCGGGGCCGTCAGACCCCCGGACCAAAATGTCACAGCAGCAGAGAGAAACACCACGGCCCCCGAGGAGCAAAGAACGGGTCTCTCGCAAGATGAGATCCAAGAACGAGAAAGAAACCGACTACATGAGCTAGAAATGGCCCGGCTCAAAATGGATGGCGAACTCAAATTAGCCGAACAAAAACTGAACCTGGAACACCTGCGGCTCCGAGAAGAACGGGAAGAGAAACAGAGACAAAGAGAGCTCGAAGAGAAGAGACTGGCGTATGAACACGAGCGCAAACTGGCTGAGATAGACTTACGCAAGCAGAACAAAGAATTAGGGGTGCCCGAGCAACCGCGCACCCCGGGGGCAACAGAAAAGAAGGTACACATCCCCAAGGATGTCGTTCGAGAATATTTCCGAGATGACGACATACAGCAGTGGTTCAAGGCCTATGAGATCGCTATGACCTCCCACCGGATCGATCGCAGCGACTGGGGAGCCGGTCTATGGGGGAGGTTCGTCAATGAGGGCCGCGATGCCCTGCTACAGCTTCCCGACCATCTGATGACCTCCTATGACCACATGAAAGCTACCCTCCTCACCCGCTATGGGCTCACACCCGAAATGTACCGCCAGAGGTTCCGAGACTGCACCCGGATCCCAGGTACAACTTGGGTGGAATACGTGAACTATTTCAGCCGAGCCTTCGAGGGTTGGATCAAGGGAAGCAACGTATCGACCTACGAGCAACTCTTCAATCTCATGGTATGGGAGCATCTGTCAAACAACTGCTTCGTCGAGCTCAGGCAGCACCTCCTCGACAGTAAATTGACTGATCCGCGGCAGCTCGCCGCCGAGGCTGACCGGTGGGAAATTACCCGAGTGGGCCGAAATGGGTCCCATGAACAGAACCGGAACAACCACGGTCAGCACCGTCCCCGAGGAGGAGGAGGGGGCCAGGGCCGAGGAAGAGACAACGCCCCGGCCGCTCCCGTTACCAGCACCCCGCCCCCGGCCAACCGGGGCAACACCCCGGCGCGGCCGGGATACAGAGCCAATGTCACCTGTCACCGATGCCAGCGAGTCGGCCACTATGCAAACGACCCGAATTGTCCACAGAACCAGACTCCGAGACCCCGCCAGATGGCTGCCGCCGCCCTGGGGGAAGAACAAATCTCCGAAGAACACGAGGAATGTGAGCAAGAACACCAAGAATGGGAACCCGCCGCCATGGTTCTAGCGTGCCTATGGGGAAGAGACATGGTCCCGCGGGTCCCCCTACCCGCCAACACCCGGAAGTACAGTCAGTGGGTGAACATTAATGGACGCCGGGCCGAAGCCCTACGTGACACCGGGGCCAGTGTAACGGCCGTTCGCTGTCACCTGGTGACCCCAGAACAGATCCTGCCGAACGTTCTCTGCCCTGTCCGTTCAGCCGACAATTCGGAGAGTCTATGTCGGATGGCCTGCGTCCCCTTCGAGTGGGGAGGAGTCTCCGGCATGTTGAAGGTGACGGTCCGAGATGACGCCCCCGTAGACTGCCTCCTGGGAAATGATCTTGAGAGTTCCCCGTGGGCCGCCGTAGAGAGGAGAGAGCACCTGGGGATGTTGGGCATCCCGGACTGGGCGTGCGTAACCACCCGGTCCATGGCTGCCCGTGTCACCCCCCGACCCGAAGAACATGAATGGCCGGCGCCTCCTCCCCCGGTCGCTCCAGTAGAAGATACCGACCGTGCCGTCCCCCCAGAGCAAACTCCCGAGGGGCTCGTTCAGCCTCAGGACCTTCCCGGCCTAGCTCAGTGGCGTCAGGAGGGGGGGCCCACCCAGGAACAGTTTCACCACGAGCAGAAGACCTGTCCCTCCCTCGAGGGACTCCGCCAACAAGCCCTCGCCCAGAGTGCAGGGGATACCTCCGGAACCCATTGGGTCTATTGGGACAATGACCTGTTGTACAGCGAACAGAGAATCGCAGAGTTAGGGGCCAGTCGAGTGCTAGTGGCGCCCCTACGCTTTAGAGACTTCTTGCTAAACCTGGCCCACGATGTCCCCCTGGCTGGCCACCTGGGTCAGGACAAAACCTACAGCCGCCTGGTGACTCACTTTTTCTGGCCCAAGATGAGGAACGACGTACTCCAGCACTGCCGGTCTTGCCCCACGTGCCAGGACAGCGGGAAGAGCGGCCGCAAGCTTAAAGCACCTCTGCAACCTTTCCCGGTGGTCACCACCCCGTTCGAGAGGGTGGGGATAGACATTGTGGGGCCCCTGGACCCCCGTACAGCCCAAGGACATCGGTTCATCCTGGTGCTGGTGGACCACGCCACTCGCTACCCCGAGGCTGTTCCCCTGCGAACTGTGACAGCCCCGGTAGTCGGCCGGGCCTTGATGGGGATCTTCTCCCGGGTGGGCTTCCCCAGAGAAGTCGTCAGCGACCGGGGCACAAACTTTATTTCAAAATACATGAAGTCCCTCTGGCAACAGTGTGGGGTCACCTACAGATTCACGACCCCCTATCACCCCCAAGGAAACGGACTGGTTGAGCGGTTCAACCGCACGCTCAAAGGAATGATTGGGGGGTTGGAAGAGCCCCTCCGTCGCCAGTGGGATGTGCTACTGCCGTGCCTCCTCTTTGCCTACCGAGAAGTCCCCCAGAAGTCCCTCGGCTTCAGCCCGTTCGAACTCTTGTATGGACACCCGGTGCGTGGGCCGCTCAGCCTAGTCAAAGAAGGCTGGGAAATGCCCCCTCTAAAGAACCCTCCAGATGTTTTCAAGTACCTCCTAACCCTCCGCAACCAGACCAGACGGTTCAGGGAAATGGCAAAAGCAAACTTGGAGGCCAGTCAGGAAGACATGAAACGGTGGTACGATCAAAATGCCTCCTCCATTGAATTTGAACCTGGCCAACAAGTGTGGGTAATGTCTCCCACCGAACCGTGCGCCCTGCAAGACAAATGGACAGGGCCCTTCAAGGTAGTCGAGCGCAAGAGCCCTGTCACCTATCTCATCGATATGGAATCTTCACGGAACCCTCTCCGGGTCCTCCACGCCAATAGACTAAAACCCCACTTTGTGCGCTCGGAGCTCAGCCTCCTGATGGCAACAGACAGCGGAGCCGAGGAGGACTCCGAACCCCTTCCTGACCTCCTACGGACTCAGGAGAAGGACGGCTCCGTGGACGGGGTCCGACTCTCGGAGGCCCTCACCCCGGAACAGCGCCAAGGCTGCCGAGACCTCCTGCTGCAGTTCGCTACCCTGTTCTCCCTCACCTCAGGGGTCACCCCCTGGTGCTTACATGACGTGGACACCGGAGAGAGCCCCCCTGTCTGCCATCGGGCCTACCGCGTACCAGATCGGGTACGGGCCTGCATCCAAGAGGAGGTGGCCAAGATGCTCACGCTCGGGGTCATCGAGCCCTCCGACAGCCCCTGGGCCAGCCCGGTGGTACTAGTCCCCAAAGCGGCCGCCCCCGGCACCACGCCTGAACTCCGGTTCTGCGTCGACTACCGGGGCTTGAATGCGGTCACCAGGACAGACGCACACCCCATTCCCCGAGCAGATGAACTAATCGACCGCATGGGAGCTGCCCGCTACCTCAGCATCTTTGACCTGACAGCGGGCTACTGGCAGATCGGCCTCACACCCCGGGCCCAAGAACGATCTGCCTTCTCCACCCCTGATGGCCACTACCACTTCAAGGTCATGCCATTCGGCATGAAGAATGCCCCAGCAACCTTTCAGCGGCTAGTAAACCAGGTTCTGGCGGGACTCGAAGAATTCAGCGCCGCCTACCTGGACGATATCGCTGTGTACAGCCGCCACTGGTCCGACCACCTCCACCACCTCCGAGAGGTGCTACAGGCCCTCCAACGAGCTGGCCTCACGATCAAGGCCAGCAAATGCCAAATTGGCCAGGGGTCCGTGACCTATCTCGGGCACCAGGTGGGAAGCGGTCTGGTGGCCCGTCTGCAACTCAAAATCGCTGCCATCCAGGCTTGGCAGCCCCCCATCACCCAGACCGAGGTCCGTGCCTTCTTGGGACTCACAGGCTACTACCGGCGGTTCGTGAGGGACTATGGTAGCATTGTGGGGCCCCTCACGGAACTCACATCCAAAAACCAACCAACGAAAGTCAACTGGACCCCCGACTGTCAAGCGGCCTTCGAGAAGCTGAAGGCCGCCATGTGCTCCGCCCCTGTGCTCCAGGCCCCCGACTACAGTCAGGAATTTATCGTCCAAACGGACGCCTCCGACCATGGCATTGGGGCAGTCCTTTCCCAGCTGAACCCCGAAGGACTTGACCAGCCAGTGGCTTTCATCAGCAGACGGCTCCTGGCCCGAGAGCAACGCTGGAGCACCATCGAGAGGGAGGCCTTTGCCGTGGTATGGGCCCTCAAAAAGCTCCGGCCTTATCTCTTCGGTACCCACTTCCGGGTACAGACCGATCATCGGCCCCTGCAGTGGCTAATGCAGATGCGGGGGAAAACCCGAAACTCTTGCGTTGGTCCATCTCCCTGCAGGGGATGGACTTCACTGTGGAACATCGACCAGGGCAAGACCACGCCAACGCAGATGGCCTGTCACGCTTTTTCCGCCTCGACGAAGAGAGTCCCCAAGAGGATGGGTGACTCTCCCCGCCTTCAGCTGGGGGGGACGCATGTTGGACAGGCCACGTGAAAGGCTTGCTCCCTCCCCGCACGACCAGGCCCGAGCCTGGCTCTTCAGGTGTTACACGCAACAACCCCCCGTTTCCCGTCTCATATGGGACCCCTGCTCCTGGACATCTCCCCATCATGGGCCCGATTCCCTACCGGCCCTCTCGCCCGGCCTGGGCGCCATCTTGGACACAGCACCACGAGGCCGCATGGCCTCCGATCGACCCCAACCCTGGGCCTGGCCAGGCCCCGACATCCCGGCACCACCATCCACCCAGGAGGTGAGCGGGCTACTTGGCGGGTCAATGGGAGAAAGAGGTGTCGATGGCTCTCCCCCCGCCAGGTGCCGATCGCCCCAGCTCCCCCGGGCGCTGGCTCCACCCCCCTGCTGGGTGTCTGGACTCCCTCATCCTGGACCTCCCGACCTCCAAGTGCGAGGGTCCGGACATCAAAGGGCGCCAGACCTATAACTGGGGCAGCTCCAGAGCAGGAAGGCAGTTGTATCCTGGAGTCGAGAGACGCAGTGAAGAACTCATCCTTGACGGACTACTGGCGCTGCCGTAGCCCTGCCTTGTGAACTATCGACCTGCCTGCTGGCGCTGCCGCAACCTTCTGAAACCTTTCTCGTCGTCGGGACCTGCTGGCGTGGCCGTGGACCGTTTGTAACCACCTCCTTCATCGGGACCTGCTGGCTCGGCCGCGGACCGTCGCTACTTTCAACCATCCCGGGACCTGCTGGCTCCGCCGCGGCCCGACCATCTAGAACGCCGAGCTCGAGGATTGTGAGCTATTTCATCTACCAGATTGGTAACGAGACTGTCCCGCTACCCTTTCCCCAACCAAGAGACTAGAATAGAGGGGACCCCGGAGTCCAGACCTCCTTGTACCATTCCACCGTACTTGAAGTTTTGCTTATAAAGAACGTTGAACCTTATCCTTGTGTGGTGTACATCTGTGGGGGGGAAGTTACTTGTCTGTACGATCGCTGGAGACGGCTCTCCCCGGAGACCTCTCCCCTTGTCCTCGGCCGACCCTCCAGGTCCCGTCTAACAGGCATCATGCAGCATTGCCCATATGTGAGTGAACACGCTTCCTGGTACACGGCACACTAATTGTATAAAAGTGCTGTGGAATAATTTGGACCCTGCTTTCACCAGTTTTCTGCGGTTTGTAATTAGGGCGAGCCTTGAATCCAAATTTTAGACAAGACATTGTTTTTTTGCACACTGCACATGTTCAGGCTATGACTTTGTGTGCATGTGTCACTTAGGGGGCCATCACGATGTCAGGCGGACTGCCACCGACAGGCTGTCGGTGGCGGTCTGTCCAACATCCTGGGAATGGGTCCGATCACTGGATTACAATACTTGTGGACGGAGCACAGAGATCGAGGAGTAGGACCGCCATCTCCAACAGGATGAAAGATCCAGTCGGGATAGTGGTCCGATTCCTAACCCTACAATGGGGCGGTGCCTACACAGGCACCGCCGAAGGGATCAGGATATCCCTTTCAGACTGCCTTTTCATGGCGGTCCCACCTACATTAAAAGGCAGCGGGAAAGGACTTTGGGGGCCCCAAGTATGGCCTCCGTAGGCCACTGCTAAGTGGCCTGCGGGGCACATGTAGTGCCTCCCCACACATCCATGCACCGTGTGCCAGGCAACCTACAGTGCCTAGCACACAGTACATGGATGTGCACAACCTGCCTTTTTTCACTGCTGCTTGAGCTGTGGCTTTCCTGGTCGACAGAACAAGGCGCAGTAGAAAAAGGAAATTTCCGACCACCTACACGGTGGTCTAATTGCTTATATGCTAGTAGCGACTGCCGACTCCTTGTTGGCTGATCCCATTCCCGCTCCGATGGGAGTAGCTTGTGTGAACAACTGCCATTGTAAATAGGCCCTTAATAATGATAGTGCGGAACAAATGTTATCCATTTGCACAATGCAGTGGTGTGTATTTTAATGCAACGCTTCCTGATTTTCAGTTTATTTTGTCCTGGTAAAATGTGCAGAATTTGGTGCACCGATGGCTGAAATTGACCACATCTGCGCCAATATTTTTCATTGTTTTCACATTGTGCCTTTGGGGCCTTTTGAGTAAACAGTTTCAGAAAGGTAACTTACACTTCTGAGTAATTTACATTTTTGAACAACTTTACATATTTTGTGAAGAGCCAAAAGTAGTAAATGTACTCAAAAGTGTAAAAGTAAATTTCACAAGTGTATTACTCAAATGTGTAAGGTACCTTTGTGAATAGCCCCTGCAGTTTTTAAATACCACCCAGGCATTTCAGATTGGTGGAGACATGTAAGCTACACTTTTGAAGTACATTTATACTCGAATTGAGTGAATGAGAATAGCCAAAAAGTAGAAAAGTACTAAAAAGTGTAAGTTACCTTAGGGAATCAGCATGCATGCCACCAGACCCGATTCAAGCGGGAGATTCCCGATTTTCTCAGTCCAAAATAGCCTTGTCTCCCGCCTAAAGTCTCCTCCTCTTTAATGTAAGTCAATGTGGAAAATACATCACCCCGATTTTTATCCCTCCAAAATCTCCCTCTTTACCACGTCCAAAATGTCGGCATGTATGGAATCAGGCCTTAGAGCTTGTTATCACGTCTTTTCCCAAAGTTTGACTCGTCTCTGCAAACATTAAACAGTTTTAATTCTCTACGGATGTGTTTTCAAACGGCTGCTTAACATCCTGCAACAGCCAGACTATTAGCCACAAATTTACGTTGCAACAAGCCCTGTTTAAAGCTTCAAGAGCTCGAGCGCCCAAACCCGGGTTCGAACCCTCGAAAGGTCACAGGAGGGATTCCTTCCGCGCCCTTCTACGGGCTGCGCGCGCGCTCTCTCGTCGCGAGACACTTCCCCGCCGACAGCGCTTTCACATTTTTCTGAAATCATAACATTACCACTATGAATATATTTAAGCCCCGTCCTCGCTTGTAAAAGCTGCATATGAGTGTTTCTTTTTCTGGAACGCGCCATTACTGCTTCTTTACAATGTGCAGATGATGGCGGCTGCATGGACTCTGTCTGGGAGATGCGCGCTGCTCCCAGCTTTGTCTATTAAAATATCATCTTTTTGGCACCGTCCCCATTCAAGTGGAATTCAATTATGTTTTTTTATTATCCGTGAAACCCTAATAGGCAGCTAACCACTTAGCAATATCCAACATCTATATGGTGAGATATTTTTTTTTCTTTATCTCCCATGATGCATTTACTTCATCGGCCACTCCCACCTACCCTGAAAATCCAGTTCAAGTTACTTCAGGGCAATTTAAAGGTCCTATTATTGTAGAGGAAGCGTCCCAGTACACAATCTGACAACACTAATAGGTCTTGGATGGCGGCCATGTTAGTGCTGTCTCTCACTACCTCGCTCTCTCTACCCCCCATCATGGCTGTTCCTAGGTGCACCTTAGTGAAAACTCTAAAGTAGTTAGAACCAGTGACCGCTCCTCCGCTAAAGCGGCGAGGCCTCGCAAGACTGCTTTTCAGCAGTGTGAATAAAGGAAAAATAAATGATAATAACTCGTTATTATACATTTATTTTTTCCTGCTCCGGCAGCTTTGCAGGGCTGTTCTGCTCTCAGAGCATGGGGTGGAGTGGTGGGCACTCTGTAAGTGCGCATGAATGTTTGCCCAGCCGTCTTGGGGCAGCAAAACAGTCATACGCACTTTGTGGGTTTCGCCTGGGGAACGGAGCGTAAGCTCCGCCCCCAGAGAAATCTCTAGTCTTCAGTAAGGGACTCTTGGAATACGCCCTCTGTTCCATTGGCTAGCTCCATAAATGGAGGCTAGCCATTGGAACAGAGATCTGTCCGTCAAGGCCGGACCAGATTCGGGGGCGTTCCCGACATTTTTTCCCTCTCCACCCACTTCTGTTCGTCATCGCTGAGGGCGTGTTGTGTGTTTTTTTTTTTTGGGCCGCCTTTCATTTTATCATTTGCCCCGACCTCTGGTGAGTGCTTGCTGCTGTCCTGCCTTCCTCCGTGTCCCTCCTCCCGCCGTCCCCCCTCCCGCTCTCCCCCCTCCCGTTCTCCGTGTGGTCCTGCCTTCCTCCGTGTCCCCCCTCTCGCCGTCCCCCCTCCCCCCTCCCGCTCCCTCCCGCTCTCCGTGAGCCTGTCCCCCCTCCCGCTCTTCGTGTGCCCGTGTGCCTCTGCTTGCGTGGCCTGCTTCCCGTGCGCAGTTTTTGGAGTAAAAGTAATTCGAAACGAGGGAAGCGGTGTTTAAGAGACTTTTGAACCTCGGCACCAGGGTTCACATTCTCTGCTCCCTAGTTTGCAGAATTGCGTGATCCTGGGCACATCAGGCTAACCTTTTCGCCTCTGAACTCTTCTGTGACCAAATGAAGATCTCTAAAGGGAAGGTTGACTCCGGTAACTCGATATTAGCATTTCAGGGGTTTGACGCGTTTCTCCCTGGACCGAGGTGTGCACGAGGAAAAGTAGCGTTTTGTCTGCCATGCCGAATTTTCATTTAATTTGGGCAAATATGTTGCCTCAACTTGCCTGTGGCTGTCAATGCGCCTCGTCGAGTAGCCCACTGATAGGCCCGCTGCTTCAGCGCTTCGAAGCTGCAAGACGATGGCTGTGAGCTTTCACCTGTTCCTTTTTATTTACCAAGCAGAAAGAAATGTCGCGTTTCGCTTTATGGCGCTAGCACCCAATGCCAGGCTCGCTCGCTCCACGGAAGTATCCACCATTTGGCCGAGAACCTCTAGTTAAAGGCGCATTACTTCCGGGTGTAGCTGGGAAGTGCTGTCCCGTTTATCACGAGCAACGTCCAGCAAAGTGTATCTTATATTAATGTCGGTTGGGGATCAGGAAATATTGCGTACATCGTGTTCATGTTTAAACATTTCGGTCACAGAATTACATTTGATATATTTGCACTTTTCGGCGCAGCGATTTGCCCAGAATCACATGCTTTTAAGGTCGGTGCTGAAGCCGGGATTAGAGCCCGGCCCCAGGTTCCAGAGTCCAAGGCGTCGACCCTTTTGCAGTATAGAGGAGCCCCCCTGTGGCATCGGCAGCGGGCCAGGGGCTCCGAGGGAGGCATTGGCGGGTCTCCCACGTCAGTCAGTTATGTGCAGAACCCCTCGGGGATGATGCAATGTTACAGCTCTGTCTCCTAACCCGGACTGTAATATTGTGTCACTGCCGACTCGAGTATACAGCGCCCAGACACCTTTGGGTTAGGTTAGCGCTTAAAACTTACAAAAGTACAGTAGACATTGATCGGGTTGAAAGGGAGACTGGGGTAACGCCAATAGAGTTTGACAAACTGTGCGAAAACGTCTTCTTTGGAAAGTGCCGAAATAACTTTAGACCAGAAAACGAGTATTTCAGGGGAAAGGCAATTAGCAGTACAAACTCTTGCGGCAAAAGGTTATTCCGCTTTTTTGGGGGGTCTTCGCACCTCGTTACACAGCAGCCAGTGGTTCCAATCGGAGCTGGCCCCCCTGTCTGCATGTTGTTGGGCGTGGTAGGGTTGCAGATGAAGAAACATTGTTTGAAAAAGACTTTGTGTCTACCGCTTTTTATGCCAGCTTTGCACTGACCACTTGTGTGCGAAGTGGTGGCTTGAGATGGGCTGCTTTTGCCTTTTTAGGGGGTGGGGGTACGTACTGTGCTAACCTCTTACTACTCAGTGGCTACACATCTCACAGTCGAAAAGAAACATGCCATCTGTGTATTTAAGAACTGTCGCTTTCTGAGAAGGCTGTGGCCTGCCTCCGTCATCTGCAAATACCATAGCGCCAAGAAGCGGTTTTAGTTGTAAAACTGCTTTGCAAGACAGGTGAGGCCCGCAGACGCCTGGGTGTGAAATGCAAGGTTAAACGTGTCGCACGAAAGCGGGGTACACTCAGCCTTTCATCCTTCCTGGTGGGACACGAGTGCCCAGTGACACTGAATGGCAGTAACATATGTGATTGACAGCGCTAAGAAGTCACTGGCCTGGTGGAATATGCGCTATAAAACTAGACATTATCGCGGAGAGCAGGGTCGGGCAAGATAAAGCCCATGGCCAGTACCTATTTAAATCCAAGGTTTAGTGGCCCGGCCTTCTGCCATTCTGGGACCGTATGATTGATTTGGATTACAACCCCACCTTTCATCTCAGCGCCTACACACGTCTGAGTTTGTGGTGTGCGCTATGAGGTTACCTGTCCCCCGTCGTAGGCTTCCTTCTCAGCGGCGCGCGCACTATCTGCTGAGTGTCAGCCGCCTGGCTGGGATGGGGGTGCTGCTCCCCGGAAACTCCTGGCCATTTTACCTGTATTCAGTCTGCAAGTAGTGCATTTTCCATAGTGCTCTCGCCACCTTGGCACACAAAAGACTTGGTATTTTACTGCTCTGGGACGCTGGTTAGTGTGACGACGTAAAATGGTAGATTGGGGTGTCTGACCCGCCTGTCTCTGGGACGCTGGCTACTGTGACGACATAAGCAGGTAGTTTGGGGGTGTCTGAACCGCCTACGACGTAAAATGGCATATGGGGGTGTCTGAGCTGCTTGTCTCCGGGGCCCTGGCTAGTGTGAAGACGTAAGATTGTAGATTGAGGGGTGTCTGATCCGTCTCTGGGACACTGGTTAGTGTGACGATATAAGAGGGTAGATTGGGGGTGTCTGTGCCACTTGCAGCAAGGGCCCGGCCTCTGTGCGTGCACCTGATTGCACTGTGGCGGCGGTGCGTGCACGGGGCTGTGTGCTGGCCTCGGGCCTGGAATGCGTGTTTGTGGACCAGTGGTGGTGCGTGCACAGGGCTGTGCTGTGTGCTGGCCTCGGGCCTGGATTGCCGTGTTTGTGCACCTCGGTGGTGGTGCGTGCAAAGGGTTGTGTGCTGGCCTCGGGCCTGGAATGCCTGTGTGTGGACCAGTGGCGGTGCGTGCACAGGGCTGTGTGCTGGCCTTGGGCCTGGAATGCGTGTTTGTGCACCTCGGTGCGTGCACGGGGCTGTGTGCTGGCCTCTGGCCTGGAATGCTGTGTTTGTGCACCTCGGTGCGTGCACGGGGCGGTGTGCTGGCCTCGGGCCTGGAATGCCGTGTTTGTGCACCTCAGTGCGTGCACGGGGCTGTGTGCTGGCCTCGAGCCTGGAATGCCGTGTTTATGCAGCTAACACAGCTTGGGAGGAGGTGATGGCCCGCGCGCCGTTCCCTCTTCAGTCACACTCACGGGATTAGCCATGGAAGTGACAGACACGGACTAAAGCGGCACCTGCTGCATTTGACTTTTTTAGTTCAAAGTGCGCCCTACCTGGCTCAGCGGCATTGTTGCCGATTTCGTACAAGCCACCCTTTTGAATCCTGGCTACCCCACTTGACCAAACTGTGTGGTTCTTGACAAATTGCCTTATTGCAAAGTTATAGGGAATTCATCAATCTTGCATCTCAGCTGTAGATGGGACTTGGCGCTTTTTCATCCCCGACTTGCGCTGAGTGGCCCTGGGTTTGGTGTCTCCACAACGCGCCAGTTTCACTTTACTGAATTGTGGTGAGTGCTGCGTGTAACCGGCACGCCACAGACTCGGGTCCTTTGAACAATCAGAGCTCGATAAATCGAGTAGTGCAGAGTCGGATTTGGTAATTGCAACATCGTGTATTTACAGTGCCTAGAAACTGCAGCGTTGCGGTAGTACGCACATTCTAAAACTAGCAGCACATCTTGTTCACAGTGCCAAGAAGTGGCAACATTACAGTAGCAGGCGCTGTATGAAAAAGAAGTTACAAGTGAAGGGGTTGAACCCGGCTCAGTCGGTAAAAGGAGCCCATGTCCCCTTTCAGGGGCTTCCGCTGACAGCGCCAAGACACCTTGGTATTTGTGCGCTATACTTAGGTTTTACTTACTTACTCACGAAAATGGTGGTGCCCGTCCTTCACCCGCCCCTGGAGTGGATGACGCGGGCTTCAGGTGTGCCAAGCTCGGGTTTGGATGAAAGGTGAGGGAGAGGGGGGGGGGGTAGCATAAATACAAATTTTGTCATTTACAATGCCAATAGCTCTAACTTTTCCAAAGGCGAAACCATTGCATTGTAAATGCTTGTTTAATATTTACATTTACTGTGCATTGCCTCCACCCAGGCTGCATTACAGCCAGGGTGGAGAACATGCCCAGGCTCCTAGTCCCTGCCTGAGCGCCGAACAGTGGCGCTCAGACCAGAGCCTAGGTGCTTCCTGGGTGCTCTATTCCTGTTCCTGTGCCGGGAGGGACAACGGTGAAAAGATGCGGCGAGGAGGTACGTTAATTTTTTTTCTTTACGCCCTCTCCCCCTCTACCATGCCACCCGCAATCTGTGTCAGGCGCCACTCATGCGAAATGCAGGCAGAAGGCCAAGGAGCCCTCAAGAGCAGCCATTCGCAGACTAGGCTCTAGGAAAACCAAGAACGTTGCACCATAAAGGGGCAGCAGGGACCTGCGTTTCGCCCTCGGGCCTAATCAGCCAAGCACTAGGCCATACACAATCTACAATTATTGTTGCAACCATACAGGACTTTGGTGGGCAGAATGTTCTGTTCTGCCTGCGGAATTTGCAGCATTTTGTCCACTTCACGTTACTCTTTAACACGGAGTTCTGGCCACATTTTTCTCCCGCTTGGCTCCAGAATATGCAAGCTGTTGAGCGCGAGCGAGATTTGGTGCTCCCTTGTGTGATTTTCTAATGCGGGCAGTCGTCGGAGTTCATGAGTGGTCGCAGTCGGAGGGCCGCCTTTCAAGTAGATTTTCTGTCGCATGAGTAGGTTTTCTATGCGAGCAGCAGCAAAATCAACTCAAATGGCCACGCACTCTTGAGCAACTGATGGTGCAGTTCGTGCTGATTTTCAGTGCTGCTCGCACTACGGGCACTAAATTGTAGCACAGCTGCATATTTTCTGCCCTGTTCCTATGTTGCTCAATCCCTGCATATTTTGAATGGTAAGACTGTCGCACAAGGTGTGGGAGAGGTATGGGAAGGGGAGCTGAGTTAAGGGAGTAAGGACGGTGAGTCATGACCTCAAAGACGATGTTTCACCTCAGTCTTACACAGCAAGAGTTCCAAATCGGCTGATAACGTCTATGACACCCTTCCCTAATACTGGATGTGGAATTATTGAAATATATGATATGTGCAATGTGACTGGAGTCACCAAAGACCACTGCTCTTTTACTTAAGCACTCTGAAGTGTAGACCGTCTAACAAACTAGCAGTAAACCATAAGTGCCATAGAACGATAAAGTGTTGCCGAATGGGCATGACGAGTTAGCATGTGTTTAAAACATGGGGTTTGCCAAAAGTGTTGAAGAAGCAATAAACACTTCAGAAAGGTAGATTTATGAAGATCCGGTAAGGGAACACTTTAATAGCATCCTGCCGTCACAGCGTACAGTCTAAAGTGCCGTTTAACCGCACGGCTAACCTATTTAACTGAGGCATCCTGATTTAAGTAACAACATACACACGCGACACACACACGCGACTCAGACCTCCATGCACGCATCCACATTCAAAGAACAACATACAGACACGCGGTACCAACCCATTGACACACCTCACGCGAACACTACACACAGCGATTCACATTCAAATAACAACACAAGGTATTATTGTTGTGAATGACGCGCGTGCATTCACGCGCGTCATTCTTAACAATAACCAAATACTACACACCTCCCTCTTTTTTTTTTTAAGAAAGAACAAAGTCATTGAACCTTGAAGGAATCCTGCGACACCTCGAGCTTCTCAACAACTCGTGTGAATCACAATCAATGAGGGCAGAAGATGATTCACCGTCAATGGAAACAGTGGGAGACACAGATAACTTGGAATCATTAGTGTCAACATCCAAAAATACATTGGACGAATCATCTTCATTCAAAACAGTATTTGATAAAGGAATTTCAGGAATTCCCTTGCCAATATTATATTTGGAAACTCTGCTAAAATGCCACACACTTCCATCAGTCACTCTTACAGCATTCTTAAACACTTCAATCACTTTGACAGGATCAGACCATTTTGCCAAACCTTTATGTACATAGCTGCCTTTTTTTAACCTCACCAAATCACCAACGTGAACAGGCACGCAACTCCCTGTTCTATCTCTTGACAATTCTTTCTTCATCTTTTCTTTATAGATATCAACTTTCTTGCGAATTTCCTCAAAATCCACTTCTGCAAAGTCAACACGATTACTGTCTTTATTTTTTAACCACCAAGGCACTAAATTAGTACTAGGTTTACGTCCTCTTAACATCTCAAAAGGAGATAGCAATGTAATAGCATTGGGAGCAGTTCTATAAGATAATAACATGGACTGTAGAGCTTTGTTCCAACACAATCCACCTTTAACAGCTAGTTGTATAGCCTCCTTGACAACTCTATTGAATCTTTCTATTTGACCATTGGCCTCAGGATGGAATACTGCAATTCTTCTGTGAGAAATACCACATCTGCTAAAATATCTTTCCATTTGCTTACTGACAAATTGCGGTCCATTATCTGTCACTACCTCTTGGGGAATGCCTTCCCTACAGAAAACTTCATCCATAAATTGTATAATAGCATCGCTAGTGACCTCCTTGACTGTCTTTATCTCAGGCCATTTTGAGAAATAATCTATGAGCACAATACCAAAAGAATGTTGTTGTGGTAGAACACTGAAAGGTCCAATGATATCAATCCCAATTTTATTCCATGGTGATGCTGGTAAACTAACAGGTTGTGGTACACTGGGCAAGGCCTTGGCTGTTTTGTCACTGTTGGCACATAATTCACACAATTTCACCTGTTGCTCAACAAAATAATCAATACCTGGCCACCAGAAATTATTCTTTAAACGTCTTCTAGTGACTGATATTCCAAAATGCCCAACATGAGCTAAATCCAAAAACCTTTTCCTGAGACCGAAAGGCGGAATAAATTTATCATTCCTTAGTAATATCCCGTTTTCTATGGCCAATTCATCCTTAATTTTGTGATAACTCATTAAACCACCAACGAAATTCTTTCCTTCAGGCCAACCTTGCAATACAAACTCCTTAACTTTCATGAGTTCTAAGTCTTTGCTCATTTCTTCATTCCATGTTTCCTCATCTACTACAGAGTGTTCCCCAAACACTAAATTGACATCATTATAAACATGTGCTACTTCACATTCATCTTTGTCAACCACGTCTGAGTCTCTACAAGCTAATGGAAGTCTTGACATGCAATCTGCATGAACATTTGACTTCCCAGGAATATATTCCAAGGAATACTGAAAATTCTGTAATCTTGAAGATAATCTGGCCAATCTTGAAGAAAGATTACGTCCTCCCCCTGGTGATAGTATATGTACCAAGGGTTTGTGATCAGTTTTGATGGTGAATTTAGTTCCCCATAAGAAAGGTCGGAAATGTTCAGCACCCCAAACACATGCCAGAAGTTCTCTTTCAATCACTGAGTAGTGACGTTCAGACTCTCTCAATGTTCTTGAGGCATAAGATACAATCCATTCCTTACCCCATTCCTCTTGAATCAATACAGCACCCAAACCACAACTACTTGCATCTACTGTTACAATACATTTTTTTCCAATTACAAATGGTTTAAGACAGGGCGCCTTAGTAATCATTAACTTCACAGCATCAGAAGTTTTAGTCATAGTTTCTGTCCATACAAATTTTGCATTCTTCTTTAACAGCATCCTGAAAGGTTCAATTACACTTGCATAGTTTTGAATAAATTTTGCATAGAATTCCACAAGACCCAAAAAAGCAATTAACTGTTCTTTGTTTTGAGGAATGGGAGCTTTGCTGATGTTTTCCAAATGTGAGTTTTTAGGTCTGATGCCATTAGCACTAATGCAATGTCCAAGATATTCTACTTCTTCCTTCCTGAATTTGCACTTGGACGCACGTAGGGTTAAACCCTTCTCTGATAAGGCATTCAATACTTTAAATAAATGCTTGTCATGTTCCATTATGTCTTTTCCAAATACTAAAATATCGTCCTGGAATGCAATTGCTCCGGTTAATCCATCCAGTGTCTCTTTCATTAGCCTCTGAAACACAGCGGCTGCACTTGCTAATCCAAAAGGCATCCTGCAAAATCTATATAGCCCTTCAGGTGTAATAAAAGCAGTCAAATCTTTTGAATCCTCATGCAAAACAACTTGGTGATACGCACTTGCTAGATCTAAACATGAGAAAACCTTGGCATTGTTCAATGTGGAAACCATTTCATGTAGATTGGGCAAAGGATGTGAATCCACACAAATAGCATTGTTTAAACTGCGTAAATCTATGCATACACGAAGATCTCCTCCAGATTTGATCGAAATTACGATGGGAGAAACCCATGGAGATGATTCGATGGGTTCAATAATATTCTTTTTGCACATGTCATCAAGAATTTCTTTTAACTTTTCTCTATAGGAAAGAGGAACATTCCTCACTTTATGACGGACAGGTAAAGCATTTGCATGTACTTTTATTCGATGTTCGAATCCTTTATATTTGCCTAGAACATCACAAAATAATTTAGGAAATTCTTCTTTAATCTTTGAAATTAAGTCTTCTCCAGTTTTACTTTGTGCAGATTTGTTAGATTCAGAATCAATACAATAAACAGGAGGATCAGCATTAGGATCAAGTTTCATTCCTAATTGTTCTGCATGTGGCCAACCCAATAGTGAATCACCAGATTCTGTTATGTACACCTTCCCGTATGTGGAGTAGGTTTTAAATTTAAGTTCAGCAATGAAATAACCAACGAGTTGCAATTTATGCCCTGTATAACCACTTGGTGTAATATCTGGTTGTGTCAATTTAATATCTGGCCAGTTGGATTTAAACAAGACATCAGGTAAAATTGTATACCATGAGCAAGAGTCAACGAATACTTTGGTAGAGACTCCATTGATAGTAATGAAACATGAAGGAAACTTCCTTACTCTTGGTTCTCTGGTTATGCACATTATAGTATTCACATCAAATTCACAATCACTTGAATTTCCTTCTTCCTGATCCTGAATTAAACTGACTTTTCTTGGTGCAGATCTGCAAACTTTTGAAAAATGCCCTTTTTTCTCACATCTTGAACAAATTTTGTCCAAAGCTGGGCACAATCTTGAATTTCCCAAATGATAACTACTACCACATCTGAAACAGTACATATTATAAGTTCTAGGGTCAGATTTTTGCCACATATTCGCCCTTTGATCAGGTCTTTGCCATGTATTTATTCTCTGATCAGGTTTTTGCCATCTATTTCTGTTTTCATTCTTATACTGGTTGTCATTTCTTGTATTAGTAAATTTCCCATATTTCCCTGGATCTTTAAATCTTTCATTTTCTTTATTTATAGTTGAAATATCAGACTTACTGTTATTTTGTGAACGTATTTCATCTACAAATTTTTCTGAGTGTTCTATTGATTTTGCAATTTCAATGGCTGCATTTAAAGTCATATCTGAAGTTGTCCATAGTCTTTGTTGTATTTTCTTGTTATTTGTACACATAAGGATTTGATCCCTTAAAACTTGGTCATAGTTAATGTGCTCAAAATCACAAGTGACTGCTAATGCTCTCAATGAGGATACATAATTGTCAATAGATTCATCTGCTTGTTGTTTCCTCGAATAAAATTTAAATCTTTCCATAACCATATTGATTTTTTTTCCATATCTAATAGATAATTGTCTAGTGGCAATTTGATATACATCTAGATTAGATGTGTCACTTAACGGAGGAAGACTCTTGAACTCTTTAAGTGCTATTCCACCAAGACAGTGCTTTAATAAGGCTAATTTCCTTTCTGCTCCACATTCTTCCTCTTCTAAAACCTCAACATATGCCAAAAACATGGGTTCCCAAATATCCCACTCAATAGGAGGATCACCTTTACTAGTTAAAAATGAAGGAGGAGGTTGAATTCCAGTCATAGTTAATAAGAATGAAAGATTTAACAGTAAAAAAAATATATAATAATTAATTCAACAAGAAAAGTAAATATGTATGACTCACAACAGTGTGTGTGAATCACAGATGTCACTTACGGTTAATTTCTTCTTGGTAAATACCTTTCAAAGCAAGAAATGTCCAGTAGTTGGCAATCCAAATTCAAAGTGAACTGAAAAATAAAGTTTCCTTTTTTTTTTTTTTTTTGTGAAGCCAAGAAATATCCAATGAAAAAAACTCTTACAGGTTCATTTAGTATAATCCAATGAGAAACGTTGAACAACATCCAATGGAAAGTATCAGTGTAAAACTTCCTTGTGTAACAGCCAATCAGCACGATTTGTTGAAGAAAATGGTTAAATCCTTTGAAAATGCACTCGTTGCACGTATGGGAACGTGTTTCCGATCGTCGCCAGTGTTGAAGAAGCAATAAACACTTCAGAAAGGTAGATTTATGAAGATCCGGTAAGGGAACACTTTAATAGCATCCTGCCGTCACAGCGTACAGTCTAAAGTGCCGTTTAACCGCACGGCTAACCTATTTAACTGAGGCATCCTGATTTAAGTAACAACATACACACGCGACACACACACGCGACTCAGACCTCCATGCACGCATCCACATTCAAAGAACAACATACAGACACGCGGTACCAACCCATTGACACACCTCACGCGAACACTACACACAGCGATTCACATTCAAATAACAACACAAGGTATTATTGTTGTGAATGACGCGCGTGCATTCACGCGCGTCATTCTTAACAATAACCAAATACTACAAAAAGTTCATTCAACCCCTCTCCTGAAAAAAGTAAAACTCTTCCTTGACCAAAAATAACCGAAGAACTGCAGTGCAAGCATTAGTTCTTTCCCACCTGGAAGGAGGCAACGCTCTAATCATTGGCTTTCTTGACACGTCACTGGCACCACTCACCACTCAAAGGCATACTACTCACCTTGGCACATCTCATCAGAAGCCATAAGAAGCTTGATCAAGTCTTTCCAACTCTGAAGGAGCTATACTGGCTCTCTTTCCAAGGACACTTCTTCAGGTGAACCTGCATCACCCACAAGGCCACTGGAAGTGAAATTGATGGATACCTGGTTATGAAATGAACTAAATCAGGTTGAGAGCTTTGCAGCTGTAGTTAGGACAACACCATAATGAAGATGGAAAAAATGCAAGGAGGAAAGGGACTGATGGAAGGCTTTCTCCAAAAATGTGGCCTGGATTTAGAACTACAACTCCATCGACATCAGAACCACTCTTGCCCTCCTAGAACTCAGACATTGATGACACATTTGAGTCATATCTCATTGCTTTCACTGACTGTTCAGCACTGTTCTCACCAGACACATCTGTATCTTAGAAATAGTACCAAATCAAGATTAAGGGGCTCATTACAATGTTGGTGGGAGTTTCCTCTGACCAACATTGTTGCGGAACCGACCGACCTCCAGTCAGCGGTCCCAAAACATCAATTAGGATGCGACTGCACATGGGGCGGACACAAACTTCCATTATACAACGGGAGCTTGTGCGGAGGTCTGAAACCGCCCGCAGAACAAGCTCCCATTGTTACGTTTTTGTACATCCCTGCACCGTGTGGCAGGCACCTCACGGAGCCGTCCACACAGTGCAGGGATGTGAAGGGGCATACCATAGGTGCCCCCCATAAAGCCAGTGGGGAGGGGACCCTGCTAGGGGCCTCCAAAGTAGCCCCCGACAGTCTTTTCATGTCGGAAAGGCCATCATGGAAAGGCTGTCAGAAACCGACAAAATAATCCTGATGGTGGAAACACCTTCTGTTAGGGATTATCTGCGGCTTCCAATTGGCCGAAGGCGTCCTTGAGCCCATCAGAACCCAGTGAATTTGACCGGCCAGTTTACACTCTGACCGCCAACATTATAATTTGGCAGTTGGAATGTAAACCTACGATGTTGGTCTGCAAGCCTCCGACAAGCAGTCGGAGGCTTATCGACCAACATCGTAATAGAGCCCTAAGTGACAAATTTAGAGGAAGCAAAAGAAGACACCAATAGGAAAACTGAGTTGAATATCCTCAAGAATGCTGAGAGAAGACTAAAAAGAGGAAGTGGTGGCAGTAGGTGACAGTAACCATCTCTGGTACTCAAAGGTCTGGTTAACTAAAATAGAATTGTGTGCCATGATGGGTATGGTAATGAGGGAACAATGGATTCCGAGTGGAGGCTGAACGTCCTTGTTAGGCACAAGTTAATTCTTACTTCCACTGTGTGCAAATTCCTATTACAATATTCCCAACTCTAAAAGGAGATGCAAGGATCTCTGATAGTACAGCTACTGTGTTGCAGATTAGATTAGAGTTATATCCTGGATATGGGTTCTTCAAGATACTTGCAAAACACTTTTCAATTGATCAAGAATGCAGTTGTCCACAGTACGGTGGTAGCGCGGAAGTTCAGGCCAGCCCCTCTTCACCTGCAATCCTTTTATTGCCTCCATCTGGGACACACATATTATTTAAGGCACTCTGCATCAGCCTGCCAAAAGTGGCCCCTCCATTTTTAATTTTCACTAAGAAATTGAAAAACTAAGGGCCTCATTTCGATGGAGATTGCTGTGGGATGAAGCCCACCCGACATGTAGTCGGCAGTTCCAGCCACCATATTATAATACGACTGCTGTGTAGACGGTTGGAAATATGCAGTTTTCTATTGCAGCTTGTGTTTTGGCCCAGAAAAGGGCTAGTACATGGTGCATGGGTGTTTGGGGGCACCACATGTGCCCCACTGTCCAAATAGTTGTGGCCCCCAAAGTCCCTTTCTGACAGCCTTTCCATGAAGGTGGGACCACTATGAATAGGCTGTCTGAAATGGATATCGTAACCCCTACTGCAGGGCTTGCGAAGGCACTGCTTTAATTTTAGGGATTACTATCCGACTACCGCCCGATGGGCTCCTTGAGCCTGTCGGAGGCGGCGGTATTTCCCCCTGCCCGCTGCGCTCTAACTGCCAGTATCTTAATCCGGCAGTCAGACCGTTAGCCTGGATGTCTATTGGAATGCCACTGACGGCCTGTCGGTGGCGGTCTGCCCAACATCATAATGTTCCTAATTTGTACCTGTGGTCAGTTTGTTCAAATCTTCTGTAGGGTCCACTATTTAAGCAGTAAAGTAAAATAAGTTTCTTCTTTTTCAGGACCAGCCCCCCAAGTCTTCCTACTCCACATGTGGGTATGTCTTTAATCACCATGTCTACAATTTCGAAAAACAGTTAAAACTCGTTTATTTTGCTGTTCGACTTTTATTCTGAGAGAGTTGCCAAACTGAGAAGAGAAACGAAAACGGTAATTTAGAGTTTGGCAGATAAGGGGCATCTGCCAAAAATTGGCACATTGCATGTCCACCAAACTCATGGTACACCCATCCCATTTGAATGGGGGAGAGGGCCAGCTTTTCAATAGTAGATCCTCAGCTGGCGTCGCCAGGGTAACTTTTGGCCAACGACTAGTAGCCACAGGGCCCTTAGTCAGTGTACATCAGGATGTCAATCTTATTCAGGACAGTCATGCTGCCATAATTGTTTCTTGTTCGGGACTGCCAGAGAGCGCCTGGCGGTCCCATACACTAAACAAGGGTAATTAGCGCCATGCAATAGGAGATAGCTCCACTGAAGTGACAAAAATTTTTGCCTGCCTGGCACGGATCTCTAATACAGTTGGTGGTTTTCAGCTTGGTGGATGGATGGATGGATGGATGGATGGATAGATAGATAGATAGATAGATAGATAGATAGATAGATAGATAGATAGATAGATAGATAGATAGATAGATAGATAGATAGATAGATAGATAGATAGATAGATAGATAGATAGATAGATAGATAGATAGATAGATGAACACGTAGAGGAGGAGGAATAAAAGAGGAAATCCAAGACAATGAGTGTGAGTAATGTAATGTTGTCTTTCTTTAACGTGCACCTTTTCCTTTAAGGTTCTTGCTTCCCTGCTCGGGGACACTCCATGGAACAGGAATGTTGTACAGTTCTTAGAACATGAATGTTACTGTATTCTGTGTCAGTTATGATCTTATGCTGTTGGTGGATGAGGCGATTAAATTAGACTGGAGAACTACACTTCGTTTCAGCTCAACTTATTTATGAAAACACCACATTAATATTGGCGACGATCCTACCTCGATTGCCTCAACACACAGCCTTCGACGATTCGATTTTGTAGGAAAACGTACTTTGATAAGATTAAATGTGTTAAGTTTCATGATGTAAAGGTAGGTGACCTTGTAAAGATAAAGGCACCTGTAGGGAGAAGGTCTTGGTCTAAATACACAAATGTCAGACCTGTCATTAAAGTCTTTGGTAATGCAATCAAAACACAGGATGGGAGGATTTGGAACAAAAGTCGAGTAGTGGTTGTTAAATCAAAAGACAATGCTCATTCTGTCTGTGATTCTGACTCTAATCTCCTTGGTACTATTAATCCTTCTCCGACCTGTTCCAACTTTTCACCTAACAATCGTGAGAGGAGTCAGAGATTACGTAGTGCTCCTATGTATATGAAAGATTACGTGTAGACAATGTTCGGTTTTCCCTCATTCGTTAATTCTTTTATTTTTCTTTCATCTCAAATTTTGTGTGTCATAAGTTGTTGTAAAGAAGGGAGATGTGTAATGTTGTCTTTCTTTAACGTGCACCTTTTCCTTTAAGGTTCTTGCTTCCCTGCTCGGGGACACTCCATGGAACAGGAATGTTGTACAGTTCTTAGAACATGAATGTTACTGTATTCTGTGTCAGTTATGATCTTATGCTGTTGGTGGATGAGGCGATTAAATTAGACTGGAGAACTACACTTCGTTTCAGCTCAACTTATTTATGAAAACACCACAAGTAATACCAAGAGTGTGACCAATGCTAAAAGGAAGACCACCAAGAAGAGTTTGAGGAAAAATAAAGTACGAAATAAAATACAGACGAAGAAAAGTTGTAAAGGCAAAGTCAATGAGAAGTTAAATACCTACTTGATGCTACTTGAGAGGCCAGTAGGAAGGTGTCAAGGACTGGACACTTGAAAGCTCTGTTGAATCCCCTTCTGGATTACTCAAAAAAAGGGCGACTTCTCCTTGTTACCATGTTGACACCCTGCACTGAATACTGTACAAAGAAGGTGTCAATCGTCTCTGTAAGAGGGTCACAAAGTGGACGAAAAACATATGAGGGGAAATACCTCCTGGTAATCTTAAGAGTCTTGGACGAAGACCCAGATAATGAATTAAGTTTCAGCTGCTGAAGCAAAATTCTGTTACAAAAATAAAAACAAGGAGATGAAGAATGTGTTACAAAGAAAGAGAAAAAGTGTTTGCAATATGTCCTTCATTCAGAACTGCCTTTTTAAATATGATCTAAAAGGAACTAACATCACAGAAATGGATTATATTTCATATTAATTGGGAATTCCAAACCACATCCTGTGGACTAACCACCATCTTGGAAAGGGTTCTTGACTACACCTTCATTTTGAAAATCATGGCGCTCACTTGAGAAGCAAAGAAGAAGCCCAAGATTTACATTTATCTCCCAGCACAGCTTTGCCTATGGCCGTGCCAACAATAGGTGTCACAAGTACCAAGCAGTTCTAAGGGCAACTCTTTGAGGGGCTGTGAGCGTTAATACCCTGTGCTAGTTCTGGCAGTGCAGGTGCTGAGCAATGCACTAAGCTTGGCGTCTGAAGGCGTGCCACTCATCAGCACGTCAATGCGACTCCCTCTTTGGCTATAAAGGGCCTCTGGTAATCTGGAGTAACGTGAAAACTAAGACCAATAGAAGAACAACATTTAGACCAAAGGAAGATTTTGCAAAAAGTACAGCTCTGAAGGAAAATGAAAAAGACAAAGACCATGATGAATATATGAGGTTACAATGCAAACAAATACAACACATGCCTTTACAATGCGGTTTTTACATTGCAGCTACCTTTACAAAGCATGATGGTACAACGCATACGATTACAGAGCATTTTTAGAAACTACCTTTACAGCACCTTCCATTACAACGCATACCATTACAATACATACCATTACAACACATAATACTTTTAAGGTAAGAGTGGGGTAAGTTTTGGATAGTGTAGGGGTTACATTACTATTCCCACTCCCATGAGTGCAACAGTAGGGTAAGTGTTGGATAGTGTAGGGGTAAAAATTACTATTCCCATGTACCCCCAAACCCATACCCACCCTAAAACTAAAAAAACCTCCATTACTTACCATATAATGTGTTGTAATAGCCTGCGTTGTAATGGTATGTGTTGTAATGGCATGCGTTGTAGTGACATGTGTTGTAATGCCTGCTTTGTAATGGCATACGATGTAAATGTAGTCGCGCTGTAATGACTGCGTTGTAAAGGTAGTGCGGTGTAATGACTGTGTTGTAATGGTTATTTCCCACCATGATTAACACAATGTAACTAACAGCAAGGCCAAGGTCAATACATGAAAATATGATTTAAACACCCAGAAGATTGCTAAAAGGCATGTAAAAATGTGAAGAAAAGATCAAGACTTGAGAAACAAAGTACAAGAGAGTTATTAAAAGATTATAGTAAAAAATAGAATAGAAACGACCAATTTTATGAGAATGACTAAGCCAAGTTGATGTTAAATAAAGAAGGACAACCAAGACCAACTAGAATACCAAATGCAAGACAGAAAAGAAGTGGTCATCAATAAATGTTCAAAATGTGTGCTTCATAATGAGGGCTCCCGGTTTTATGGTATTTATTTATTTGACATTTCAGTCTGTATTTATCCACATTTATTTTTTGTCAAATTTATCTGTATTTATTATGGGTTTTGTGAATAAAGTTGAAACTGATATATTTCCACATTTATTTAACCAATAAATATGGAGTCATGCGTGCATGCCTGCCAGTCTTCAGTATTATGAACACCTGCAGAAGATAAATCAATGCACTAATATGAAAATATGAAAATTTCTTTTTCAACCTTGTGCATATTTACTGCTGTTTAAGCCTGTTTACTAATCTTCCTTACTTTTATAACCATCTTACATATCAATCCACACAGTTATTGGCCTGGTAGTCATGGCAATGTGTATTTAGAGTCACTCAAAAAGTACCTCATTTCCGTTTTTATCCACACTAAAAAATAAATACAGACATGAAAATAAATAGTTTTCAGTCTGTATTTATCTGTAAAAATCAGTAAAAACAGAAAACAGGGAGCCTTATTCATAATTAGATAACATGCAAACTTCTTTCCTTTCAACGCCGGGCCTACATAATACAAGACCGAACTCTCTATTCAATGTTCAGAATTTGCCTGGTATGGTGTCCTAAAGTATCAACAGATCAAAATAAACAAAGCTTTGAGGTACGGTCGTTCCATTTTGGGAAAATGACCAAAATACAGAGCAGTGTCCAAGTTATCATTTTAAGACTATTTCAGCGTTTGGGGCTAAGGCAACACAAAATTATTGATGTCCCAGAAAGTCAGAATATTTGGGAAACTATATAGGAGCATACTAGCATAATTTACCTTTGGTGAATTCTGATATGGCCTGATGATATTGCTGCTAGTAACTAGGAAAGTCGATTGATCTGAAAGAACTGGTTCAAACTGGAAATATGGTAGCAATAAGGAGAGGATGCATCAAACTTTTTTATCGCAGCCTCTTGGGCTAACCGATATGATCAAAAAATGTTAAACTCATCCCTTTCCACAAGGAGCTTTGGCCTTCCATATGTTACTTTGCTACAATGCAAGATCCTGAATGTTTCCTGTCTGGACTATTCAAGCACCTATGGGATGCAGCAACAAACAAATTGGAAACTAGGTAATCCAGTTCTTCAAATGATCGAGGAATATTTTTCGAATGATGGAAAATATGATCGCCTCTTACCCAAACAATTGATACATTTTTGTAATCTTATGCAAAATACGACGCAGCTTTAGACCTCCATGACGCCCTGGATCAATCGAAGACTTAATACAAACTTACCAGCTTTGAGAGAGGGAATCAGGTAAACTGTCAGTCACGAACCACCTATAAATTACGATTATAGTGAGTTCCATACAATGATCAGTCCTGTAAGACTTACGGAATTATTTGTTTGCTAGTGAGTTCTGAACCCTGGAAGTACACACACAAGAAACTACACTATGAATGACTGTAAGATTTTATTGTAATCCTATCGAAATCCAGCACATATGCATAGATTTAACTATAAAAATAGGTTACAATAAGAACAATTGATCAACAAAATATTAAAAAGAATTGCAACATTGTGACTATTTTCAGAAGTCCATTGCATTGAATTATGGAACCAGTCTTATTTCACAAATCCCTCCCTTCAAGCAAGTAGCTAAGCTGTCGTATTGCCTATCTGAGTTTCTCGTGGTGGCCTGCATCACACATACATTAGCTGAACAACAGGCCTGTTCTGTTCATCAAAAAGGTCACTCACTTGTTGTCTCTGTGTTTCAGTTGTCGAGTTTCAAAATGAGCTCATAAGTCCAGGTTGGGTCTGAGAAGCTGAAGGCCTTTACAAAGAATGTTTGCAAACTCATACAAACTTAGCCTCCCTGGAAATTGAATATTCTTCTCTGCCTAGTACTTGTTTGCCAAAGCTTAAATATACTTTTATGATTCTTTTTAGGGCTCCGGGTGTTATGTTATTTATTTTTTGACATTTCATCTGTATTTATCCATAATTATTTTTTGCTCATTTTCTATGTATTTATTCATTTTTATTTTGTGTTTTGTATATAAATGAAGCTGCAAAGGGTATTTTCCCACATTTATTTAACTGATAAATATATTCTCGCATTTGAATGTTGGAAAAGCCAGGTTTTGAGGTGCTTCCTAAAGAAGAGATGGTCCTGGGTAAGTCGTAGGTGGGCGGGGAGGGTGTTCCATGTCTTGGCCGCCAGGTAGGTGAAGGATCTTCATCCAGTGGTGGTTCTGCGGATCCGTGGGACGGTGGCGAGGGCGAGGCTGGCGGAGCAGAGCTGGCGGGTTGCGTGTAGAACGTGAGGCGGTTGTGCGTGGTTGAGGAGTCCGAACGTGATCCTTTTGCTGACGGGGAGCCAGTGCAGGTCCCTCAGGTGGGCGGAGATGTGGCGGTGTCTGGGGATGTCCAGGAAGAGTCATGCTGATGCGTTCTGGATGCGCTGGAGTCTTTTCTGTAGTTTGGCAGTGGTCCCAGCGTAGAGGGCGTTCCCGTAGTCCAGACGGCTGGTGACGAGGGCCTGGGTGACCGTCTTCCTGGTTTCAGTGGGGATCCAGCGGAAGATCTTACGGAGCATGCGGAGGGTGTTGAAGCAGGAGGAAGTAACGGCGTTGACTTGCCTGGTCATCGTGAGGGAGGAGTCAAGGATGAAGCCCAGGTTGCGTGCGTGGTCCGTGGGCTTGGGGGGGTGCCCAGTGCAGGGGGCCACCAGGAGTCATCCCAGGCGGAGATGGATGGGCCGAGGATGAGGACTTCCGTCTTGTCTGAGTTCAGTTTCAGAAGGCTGAGCCTCATCCAGTCCGCGGCATCTTTCATTCCGTCCTGGAAGCTGGCTTTGGCGGTGGCGGGGTCGTTGGTGAGGGAGAGGATCAGCTGGGTATCGTCGGCGTAGGAGATGATGTTGAGGTTGTGCCTGCGTCCGATGGCTGCGAGGGGGCTTATGTAGACATTGAAGAGGGTGGGGCTGAGCGAGGAGCCCTGAGGCATGCCGCAGATGATCTTGGTGGCTTCTGCGAGGAAGGGCGGGAGACGGACTCTTTGGGTTCTGTCGGAGAGGAAGGAGGTGATCCATTCCAGGGCCTTTCCTTGGATCCCGGCGTGGTGGAGGCGGGTTGTCAGGGTGCGGTGGCAGACCGTGTCGAATGCAGCCGAAAGGTCGAGGAGGATGACGGCGGCGGTTTCTCCGTTGTCAAGCAGGGTCCTGATGTCATCGGTGGCTGCGATGAGGGCGGTCTCCGTGCTGTGGTTCGCTCGGAATCCGGACTTCGATGGGTCGAGGAAGCCGTTTGTCTCGATTAAGGCTGTCAGCTGTTTGTTGGCCTTTTTCTCGATGACTTTTGCGGGGAAGGGGAGGAGCGAGATGGGGCATGTGCTGCACTATATAAAAGAGCATTACTACTGTTTTTATGACTTCAACCATAACTGTCAATTGGCCACATATCATGAGGGTAACTTTCAGCCAGTTGTGGTTTTCAATAAAGTGCACTAGGTATTCTAAGCATGCACTACCCTAAAAGTTAAATAGTGAAACTCTAAGTGTCAACATGCTTAGTGCTGTTGGCTGAAAACACAGGATATCAGAATGAATCACTTTTAGAACTTCAGAAAGAAGTCTTAATATTGAGTCAGATAACTAGGAAAGCTAAAGACCAACGCACCATAGTACCAGCGAATTCTCTTTTGTATAATTAATTGTTGTCCACCTCTCTGGGTTAGCTATCCAACAGCTCAGCGTTAGGAATTGTACAAAATGACGGAGATGTAGGTCCAATTTTTATTACTGCTTTGGTTCAAAAAGTCCAATCATCAATGTTTCAAGACTATCTC
The DNA here is from genome assembly GCF_964263255.1 of Lissotriton vulgaris. Taxonomy (NCBI): domain Eukaryota; kingdom Metazoa; phylum Chordata; class Amphibia; order Caudata; family Salamandridae; genus Lissotriton; species Lissotriton vulgaris. The sequence goes on from NC_141695.1 coordinate 1,703,293,862, forward strand.
AGATGAAGTCATTTTGAAAGGTTCTTTAGTCAAATTCAAATTCAAAATTAGCTTTATTCGGTATTTTGACAAAAAACCATAAAAGCATACAAAATATAGACATAAGCAGACTAAATAGCTTTTCTCATTAAAAAACTTCTTACAAAGATACATATCATAAATACAAAGCAGGTAGAGTTCGTTAAAATGCATACATAAATTTCTAAAATTCATTCATAAGGACTCATGGGGTTCGTACAGTCTCCTGTATTACGTATTACCTGATGCGATGAGGTACAATATAATACGATATTTTATGTTATATTCATGCAGTCCTAAACATTACCCATGGTCCCTCTGCACTTTACAGTGAAGGTCAGAAATTTTATTGCTGTCACTATAGTGATTTCATCTTGCATCATGTACAATCTGACCAGTGCAGTTTTACAGGTTCTCAATCCCCATGTCTTTAACAATGGTAGCAGATATCGTTTTCTCCCCCATTGATAAAATTTGCAAAAGAAAATGCAATGTAGGTTTGACTGTTTGGATAGGTCGTCGCACGGGCATTTTGCCAAGTTGGCCGACCAGTCGTTCGGGGCAGGAAATGATATTAACCTATAGAATGACTCTGTCCTCATTCGAGTCAGGAGCATTCTATGATAGCAGGAATAGGTTGGGGCTAGGTAAGCGTGAAGGCCTGTACCATGTAGAATGTTACGATGGGCTACTATTGTGGACTTGTACCCGTCTAAATACCATCTCCGTTCCTCCAGTAAGTCAAGACATGCCACCTTTAGGGCTTTTTTTGTTATTTGTGAGCATGACGTAGGATTTAGGTAGAGATCTGGTTTGCCAATGGAAAAGAAAAACTTTTTCACATAGGCTAACCAGGGCTGCTTGCTGGAGGCGGGATGGTTCAAGCAGTCCTGGATTACTTCCCTGTTGAAACCTGTATCATCGCATGTCCAGATCTTGAACCACAACATCACTGGGGCTATTTTTATCAGGTCGGTGATATGGACTCTATCCAGTTCATTGTGGCAGATTGTAGTAGACGTGGAACGGGGAACTGATAATAGGTGTCTCAGGAAAGCATTTTCCACTGTTTGGATTTGTGTACAGTCTGCCAGTCCCCAGATACCCGCCCCATAAACAGCAGTGGAGACACATTTCGCTGCATAAATCTTAAGTAAAATGTCTACAGGTTTCCTGCCCAGTCTTTTAGCAAATTGTTTGAGGGCACCTATCGTGCGAGAGAAGGCCAGATTCCGAGAGGTTATTGCTGTAGACCATGTACCCCTGTTGTTAAATATGATACCTAGGTAGGAAAAGGTTTTGGTCATAGCAATCTTAGTATTGTTGACGAAGGTTTTACACTCTGGTATAATTTTCCTTGTTGTACAAGACATTGTGAATGTTTTTCCCACGTTTATTTTTAAACCTCTCATGGTCATAAAGGTTGAGAATCCTGTTAACGCTTTCTGAAGGCCCAATTGGGTACGAGCCATAATCACGGCATCATCAGCATATAGTAATAGTGGTACTGAGGTGCCGTTTATTTTAGGGTAGTCCACATCACAATCTTTTAAAAAGTCTGCTATCTCGTTGATGTATAAATTAAAAAGGAATGGTGCAAGGATGCAACCCTGTCGCACACCCTTTGCTATAGGGAATTTTCTGGTTCGCTCGCCATTTTTACCATATCTGACCGTGGCCCCAGCGTCTCTATACAGTTCCTGAATAAAGTGTAAGATGTTTTTATCTATCCCCAACTTAACCAAGGTTTTCCATAGCATGCTATGGTCTAAGCAATCAAAAGCCGAGGTTAAGTCGACGAATGTTAAAAACAAATTCCCTTTTTTACTTCCAATATATTTACTTGTTATTAAGGCCAGATTTAAACCCTGCTCTACGGTGCCTACCCCAGTTTTAAAGCCATACTGTAAGTTTGATAAAATCCCTTTGCTCTTGGACCAAGTTTGCAATTTTGTTAACAATACTCTGCCTGCGACTTTCATCAGGGTGTCTAGCAAGGAAATAGGGCGGTAGCATTTTGGGTCCTGTCTATCCCCTTTTTTGAATATTGGGATTACTATGGCTTCGTGCCATGTATCAGGGAAACCCCTTTTGTTATACGCATTTAATACGTTTGCTAATAGAGGAGCCCAAAGATCTACGTTTTCTTTAAATATATCGGTGGGAACTCCATCTGGGCCGGGGGCCTCTAAATTAGCACTCTGCGAAATTGCTAGCTCGAGCTCTAGGGGAGTAAAAACTATATTTAAAGGAAAGCTCTCTTGCATCACTGCCTGTTCCACCTGACTATTATTAAAATCATCTTGTGGGGTCATAGTTATTTGATCTTTTTTGTATAGGGAGGTAAAATAATCAACCCAGACATCTTCCGTTATGGCTATCTCCATTGAATCAGCCTTACTGTCAGTGGAGAAGAAGGGGGCATTAATTTCTTTCCAGAAAGAAATATTATCCCTTAGGGCACTTGCCTTTACTAGGGCTTCCCAGGCCTGATTTTTCAATTCATCCTGTCTCTGACGTAGGATCTGTTTGTAGGCTCGCCTGGCATCTTTAATCAAACTAGAGTCTTTAGGGACTGTCTTTAATGCCTGTAGCAGGTCTTTATGGGCTTTGGAACAGGCGGAATTAAACCAGCCGTGTAATCTTTTTACAGCCCCTTTTTTTAGTTTTTTGGTCAACTTATCATTTATAGTGGCAGTTATTCTTCCATAAGCCTCTATAATTAACTGAGGGTTAGTATTAAGTTGTAGGCAGGTCGTGAATTGTTCCAGTTCTTTCTGGACTAGCTCCTTCACGAACTTTGTGGAATCAATTTTTGCCCATTTTATGGCATATCCATTCTTTCTTGCCAGAGATACTGAGTGGCCATGGAGAATACTAGGTATGCTTGTAACAAGGCTCTCGGACTTCTCAATGGCAATAGTGGTGCTAATCGGAAAGTGATCACTTATTGCCAGGTCTTCCGTGTTAAACTCCTCCAGACAGCCCTGGTTCCTATTAGACACTAGGATATAGTCAATTACAGTGCCTGACCCTCGCCCAAAGAATGTTGTCTTAAAAGCTACAGGGGGCTCACATAATTCATTCGCAAACCCCAGGTCCCAATCATGCATTAGTTGGTTTAACATGTTACCCATAATAGAATGTTCAAAATGTGTAGTGGGGTCCCCTCTTAGATTATAAATGCCACAGTTTTTTGTGGCACTATAGGGACACAGATGACAGTTATAATCACCTACTATTAGGGTACAATCTGCATCTTGCCCACCTCTTGTGAGCATTGTAATAAGCTCAGCTATTAAAGATTTAGGATCTACTTTTGGCACATTGATGTATATGTTAATCACAAAAATGGACCACCCCTTTGCTTTGACCATAAGTCCCTGCATTGATCTGGCCACCCCTACTTTAGATCCGCCTGCCCTGTATGGGGTCATTTTTATATTACACAAATTAGAGGCAAAGATACACAAACCCCCCGACCCTCTACCTCGATTACCCTGTATCGATGGGATGTAAAAGGTACTAAAGCCCTCAATGTGAGTCTCCTCCTGGTCCCAACATTCTTGTAGACATATTATGTCCTGTTTTCCCATAAAGGATACAAATGACTGGGCCCTTGATTTATTATTTAGCCCTGCGATGTTCCAGGAAGTTACTTTTAGGCTGGATTTTTGTTGATTGGCTTCTAATGCCAGTGACTGATTAGTTGGCCTCTCCGCTCCCTCTACACTGTGTTCTACCTCCCTTTTGGTTTGTGTAGTATCCCGTGGGATTGTAGATATAACCCCGCCTTTGAATTGGTCTTGGGCTACGGAACCTTCCCCATTTGGGGTCTCATTTAGTTGGAATGATGGATGCTGAGGTGTTAGCAATATTTCCCCTATTGGGGGATCGAATGTGTTCCCTGTTGGCCCAATACTAGCATTGAGAATCTGGTGATCATTTATGCTGGACTCATCTTGGATTGCTAAATGAATTCCTTTCTGTTTTGTTGCCATTATTGGTCAATCGACCATGTCTAGGCAGTCGAACCTGTTCCTTGTGGGGGCCCCCCTCCAGTAATCGGGATTTATGTTTTCTCTTCTCGGTGGCCAGGGGCGATTATCCCACCCTCTATTCCAGTGGTTACTATTATTCCTATTTCTGTTTCTGTTATAGTGCCCCACCTGTGTCCAGGGCCAATCCTGGACTTCTTCCCAGCTGTTTGGGTCACCATAATTAAAAGTGTTTAGGGGTGGATAAAAGAAGGAGAGGCGCTGAACGTCAACCCCCCCCCTTTTCTCCAAGGCTGGCCATGAGGAGATGTAATCAGCTGTGGCGGGGTCCTCACAATTAAGTACAATACAATCGCCCTGTAAACTTTTTTTGGTATCGCCAATCCAGAACACTCTTCTCATTGAAATAATTCTACTATGATTTGATGGATGAAGAGGTCTGTTTTGGCTCAACCACTGCAATACCTTATTACGCAAGGACCAGGGGGGTTCGTCTGTACCATCTGCCAGCTCGGTGACCCCGGTAAGTATGACAGTATATGGGGTCGCCTCGGGTGGCAGATGTATCGGACGCCTATACCTATGGCCTTTCCTCACATTGGCCTGTGGCTGGGGTGGTTGGGCTTTTTGTGAAGTCTGTGGGGTATCCTTCGGCTTCACTACTTGGCTATTTGACTCAGCGGGAGCCGGGGTTTTTTGAGGGTTATCACTGGGGCCTTTTTGTTGTCCAATCCCTACTATTGGGGCAGGTTTTGAGGAGGTTTGTTTATTTTTTGGAGCTTCAGTGTTTACAACTCTTTCGAGCGGCGGGGGCTTGGGTCGGGTAGCTGGTAAAGACTGGGGTTGGGCCGGGTTGTTTGTATCTTTCACGTTCCCCAGAGCCTTAGCAGGTGTTCCTAGTGATTTTTGCTTGAAAGCTGGGGTATTTAATTTGGCTAATTGCTTCTCAATGATCATGATGCTCTTCTCCAAGGGTTGCAGATGGTGTTTTAGCAACAGACCCATGCTTTTAGTGATGAAGTCGTGTAGTGTTACACATGCGGTGCATGGTTTCTGTGTACTGCCCCCGCGGGCTTGATTCTCTGTCAGCTCTCGGAGAACAGCGTCCTGTGAGATTGCTATACAATCAGCATTACTGTTAGTGGGGGTCAGTTGATCTGACAGGGCTATGTCAGTAGTTGGTTTAAGTGAGGACGTCATGTTATGCAGAGCTGGTGTGGTCTCATGTGGGGTCGAGTCTATGTTTTGCATCTTTGCTGTAGCACCCTCCCGCTTGCCCGTGGAAATAGGGTCTACAATATCCACATGATCATAGGGGATTTGTAGATCTGGTGTTTTTTCCAAGTCCTCACTGGAGTTAGACCCCAGTGAGAGTTGGGTGGCGGATAGATCAACGGTATTTGGAACCGTGTGTATTAATGCATTCGTATTGCCCGCTTCCTTAAGTAGTGGTATAATTGGGCCCTGTTGGGTAGGGGTTTGTGCAGAGGCCAGGAGCCCCATAGATGATCTTCTTGCGACCTCCAGTTCATGGGATACCCTCCGTTCTAGGATATGTATGCTTTTATCTATTACCTCGTGGGTCTTGGTAATGAATAAGTCTAGAGGGCCTGTGATGTCAGTTAGGCTAGAGGTCTTTTTACTTCTAGTGCGCTTATTCATGGTTGCGCCAAGTATAACAAAGTTATTAATAAGTACTGTTCAGATACTTGGACAAAAACCTACGAGAGGTCACAGTTCAGGGTAGCGGTAAGAAAATGTGGATGTAAATACCGTGGCCCAGTCCAGTCCTGCTCAGTCTGGAACGGGCTGAAACGGGCCCGCCCTTGGCCCGGGCTTCGCCCCGCGCTGCGTCCCGCGCTGCGGGAGGGACAGAACTAGTTCTTATGTTGTGTCGAGGGGGCGTGGCCGCCGGGGGAAGAGGCACCAGCTGTAAGGGCTAGAGGCTGCTGGTCCTCGCAGTCCCCCGGTGTGGTCAGCAGTAGTTTTATCAACAGTCAAGCGCACGCTGGGAGCATGCAGAGTATCCGCCGAATGCGGTACTGCTCCCACCAGCAGCGCGACCTGTCAGGTATCCCCTGTGGTCCGTGGATTCCTCCGTGGGCAGCAAACAGCTTTCCTCAGCTGGAGTTCAATGCAGGCAAGAGCTAGTGAGCGGCACCCGCGGAGCGGGTGTCGCGAAAAGTAAATGGCCGGTAATGAGGGGGCGTGGCCGCCGGGGGAAGAGGCACCAGCTGTAAGGGCTAGAGGCTGCTGGTCCTCCCAGTCCCCCGGTGTGGTCAGCAGTAGTTTTATCAACAGTCAAGCGCACGCTGGGAGCATGCAGAGTATCCGCCGAATGCGGTACTGCTCCCACCAGCAGCGCGACCTGTCAGGTATCCCCTGTGGTCCGTGGATTCCTCCGTGGGCAGCAAACAGCTTTCCTCAGCTGGAGTTCAATGCAGGCAAGAGCTAGTGAGCGGCACCCGCGGAGCGGGTGTCGCGAAAAGTAAATGGCCGGTAATGAGGGGGCGTGGCCGCCGGGGGAAGAGGCACCAGCTGTAAGGGCTAGAGGCTGCTGGTCCTCGCAGTCCCCCGGTGTGGTCAGCAGTAGTTTTATCAACAGTCAAGCGCACGCTGGGAGCATGCAGAGTATCCGCCGAATGCGGTACTGCTCCCACCAGCAGCGCGACCTGTCAGGTATCCCCTGTGGTCCGTGGATTCCTCCGTGGGCAGCAAACAGCTTTCCTCAGCTGGAGTTCAATGCAGGCAAGAGCTAGTGAGCGGCACCCGCGGAGCGGGTGTCGCGAAAAGTAAATGGCCGGTAATGAGGGGGCGTGGCCGCCGGGGGAAGAGGCACCAGCTGTAAGGGCTAGAGGCTGCTGGTCCTCCCAGTCCCCCGGTGTGGTCAGCAGTAGTTTTATCAACAGTCAAGCGCACGCTGGGAGCATGCAGAGTATCCGCCGAATGCGGTACTGCTCCCACCAGCAGCGCGACCTGTCAGGTATCCCCTGTGGTCCGTGGATTCCTCCGTGGGCAGCAAACAGCTTTCCTCAGCTGGAGTTCAATGCAGGCAAGAGCTAGTGAGCGGCACCCGCGGAGCGGGTGTCGCGAAAAGTAAATGGCCGGTAATGAGGGGGCGTGGCCGCCGGGGGAAGAGGCACCAGCTGTAAGGGCTAGAGGCTGCTGGTCCTCGCAGTCCCCCGGTGTGGTCAGCAGTAGTTTTATCAACAGTCAAGCGCACGCTGGGAGCATGCAGAGTATCCGCCGAATGCGGTACTGCTCCCACCAGCAGCGCGACCTGTCAGGTATCCCCTGTGGTCCGTGGATTCCTCCGTGGGCAGCAAACAGCTTTCCTCAGCTGGAGTTCAATGCAGGCAACAGCTAGTGAGCGGCACCCGCGGAGCGGGTGTCGCGAAAAGTAAATGGCCGGTAATGAGGGGGCGTGGCCGCCGGGGGAAGAGGCACCAGCTGTAAGGGCTAGAGGCTGCTGGTCCTCGCAGTCCCCCGGTGTGGTCAGCAGTAGTTTTATCAACAGTCAAGCGCACGCTGGGAGCATGCAGAGTATCCGCCGAATGCGGTACTGCTCCCACCAGCAGCGCGACCTGTCAGGTATCCCCTGTGGTCCGTGGATTCCTCCGTGGGCAGCAAACAGCTTTCCTCAGCTGGAGTTCAATGCAGGCAAGAGCTAGTGAGCGGCACCCGCGGAGCGGGTGTCGCGAAAAGTAAATGGCCGGTAATTGGGGGGCGTGGCCGCCGGGGGAAGAGGCACCAGCTGTAAGGGCTAGAGGCTGCTGGTCCTCGCAGTCCCCCGGTGTGGTCAGCAGTAGTTTTATCAACAGTCAAGCGCACGCTGGGAGCATGCAGAGTATCCGCCGAATGCGGTACTGCTCCCACCAGCAGCGCGACCTGTCAGGTATCCCCTGTGGTCCGTGGATTCCTCCGTGGGCAGCAAACAGCTTTCCTCAGCTGGAGTTCAATGCAGGCAAGAGCTAGCTTTAGTCAATATTAGTTCACATTTAAAACAGTCAATGTGTTTCGCTCACACAAGAGCTTCATCAGGGCTGTAATATACAAAATTATAAAATATTAAAAACCTCAAATCATAAAATTAAAGACAACATCAATATTTACATTCCTACAGTACCAAATACATATGGACTTTTGTCAGTAAAGAATGATATTTCATCACATCTACATCAGATACACCCAGTTTAAAGAGAGAATACAAGTAAGTGCTACAAATTGAATCAGAAAGTGCGAAAGGTTAAAGAAAGTGGGTTATGTACATGTGGACATTATGTTGTATAGGTGAGAGCTAATCTCACAAAGTTTCTCACAACCTTAATGGTATAGCAAGAAAATAACCGAAAAAAGCACCACATATTCTCGCATCAGTGTGACAAGTCTGCAGCCGTTTGTACTTCCAGTTTCTTGGATTGATTTTTCCAAGAATTTGGAAGTACAAATGTCTGCAGACTTGTCATAATGCAACCTGCACACAACATAAGGTAAACATTAGTTTGATTACGGGTGCGGAATTGAATATGTTTAATTTGGCGCTAGATTTTGAATGAGCAACTGATGAGAGAAAATGTGGTGCCTTTTCCACCGCTTAATGTGAAGTGCACTCGCTTGATCTGCCACTCTCCTTCCCACAACTCCACTATTAAGTGCTAAGACCCAAGAGAGGATAAAAGTGCCACTCTGGTAATTCACACCGCACTCCAAATTGCTTCCCACGTGGAACTCGTTGCTGCACTGTGGCACCTTTTCAAGGGCCTGAAGCGCTCCACAAATTCAACTACCAACACAAAGTTGTCAGGAGAAATATGTGCTTGAAAAATATATTTTTAGTCCGCCGCTTGCCTCAAAGGGACTGCCTGGCAAACAGTTCCCCATTAGGAAGCAGCTTTTCAGCTCCACGTGCAGCGCCAACTGGGAGGATTCCAGGGTTAGAATGATGCCTCCCGTGATGACGTCAGAAAGGCAATGGGCAAATGCGAAGCACGTGACAAGATCGGACGGATGCTCGGATGTTCAAGTGTTTAAAATGGGGCTGTGCAGGGGGCTGCTAATGTTTGTCGAGTTCGCATTTGGCATATTGATAGAGAACGAAACTAGCTGCAAGCACCAGAGAAACCAACATTAATGGGGCTTTTAAGAGAAAATTAAACTTGTTCGGGTACAAGAAATGAGAATTTCAATTACTGATTTGTAATTTAAGCGAGTTGTCATAATCAGGCAATTTTCTTTGCAGTGCCGAGTGAAGGATTCGAACCCAGGCCCCCACACGCCTTCCATCACAGCCTCTTGACCACAGCTCCACCAAACGACGTCGCTGGAGTTTTAAAGGGAGGGCCCATTATCTTTCTTCATCTTTTAGCCAGAACCTGCCGGTCACATACACTGAACAAGCTCTTGAACTGCATTCTTCACAAAACCCTCCTATAAATCTGATTTTCTGGCGCTCGCTGCGGGTGTGCGTGGCCTGACAGGGCCTGCAACAGCGGCACTTCATTTGTCCAAGATCAGAAGGCGTGCTGGCCCCGCCCCGGCACCCGCCGGTCCAGCGAGCCTCACTTGAGCCGGATTTATCTCCACAATTTGCGGTTTTATGCTCAGGAAGGGGAATTTTAATGCAGGGATTATTTGTGTATTGTAGGAGCGGTCTCTAAGGGCTCCAAACAGAACCTCCCAAAAGCAGGAAGCGAGCCAGGAGACAGTGGGCCATGGAGTGAGGCGATCAGAGGGGCGTGGACGCCTATCAGGGGGCGCCAGTGATGGGAGATGCGCTTCCTGACTTCCTGTTGGGTACCCCAGACTCTTGCTATCCCAGGCCTGACGCAGCGGCAGGAACAGATAGTAAGTAAACAAGGTCCCGACACCCTGGTTTGTTTCCTTTAGTTTGCGCATCTTACATTTCCCTACGATCTCACAAGTAAATAGGAGACTGTGTAGTGGCCAAGGAAGGAGCACGATGTAAAACCTATGATGTCATTAGGGGGGGGGGGGGTCAAAGGGCAATATTAATTCATATATATCTTGAGAACAAGACTCGGACGAACCGAAGCGTTATGGCGACATACTGAAAATAAAGTAACTGAACTTACCTTCTGTTCCGAGTCTGCTGATTGTGAGGCGAGGTACCGCTGCCTGTTGCCCAGTAGCGAAGGTTTGGAGAGAGATATATATATATATATATATATATATATATATATACATATATATATATATATTTACACACAAAAACCACCTCCTTCTGTTGAAGTTGATGAGGAGACACAGCGGGGCTTATAAAACCATTTATTTAAACAGGCATGACGCATTTCGGTATTTATACCTTCCTCAGATGCCATCTTGTTTTAAAAGGGCCTCTGGTGCTAACAGTTCCCAAGTGAGTCTTTATGAATGGCCCTACTTCCTAAAGTAGTGTGGGGCACACCTGGAACACGTTACACAGAATCACTCCGGCAGTACGTTGCTTAGGACTGTAATCCCCAGCAGGCAGTCGGTCCATTGCGCTCGAGTATTCCGTTTAGCCGGTGTATTCTTTTTGTTCCAAGGTTGGAAACCGACTAAAGCGTGGCCAGGTTGAAACTACAGCGCTGTACTGGGCAAGAAATGGTGTTTACATCCCTCACTTCCAACCTCGTAATTCCCTCGGTGGCAGGTCCGGAGACGCCGTTGAAGTAACACCTTCTCTCCATGTTAGTATGGACTGCAATGGCAGCATGTCCGCTGTTTCCTCTGGAATACGGGGTGGTCCGGAATGGTGTCACTGATTCCCAGGACTCTAATGGAAGGGCCATCCTCGCGTGTCACTGGCATCACGCAATATAATCACATATATACTGGATACCAAGGAAGCAAATCCACGAGCCCACTCAATCAGGTATGCAGAAGTTTCTTTTCTCGTGAGTAAATATATATATATATATATATATATATATATATATATATATATATATATATATATATATATATATATATATATATATATATATATATACACACAAAACGGCCGCACAGAACTCTCCAGACACCAGACACGATCCTCAGTGAGTTTCACAGTTCTTTATCTTTTCACCATTTCATAAAGTTCCAAAAAACAAACACATTTTCAAAGTTCAAAATCTGCAAAAAAATAAATTTCCTTGGCCGATGTGTTTCAGGTCCTGCCTTCTACTGGGCCCAAAGTTACTACATGTGTGTGTGTGTGTGTGTGTATATATATATATATATATATATATATATATATATAGAGAGAGAGACAGAGAGACAGAGAGAATGAGTGTGAGAGAGAGAGAGAGAGAGAGAGAGCGTGGCTTGGGCTGCACCTACAGGATAGTCTTTGCATCATTCTGCCTCCTATGGAGTGCCTGCATTGCAATGGGTGAGCTCTGTGGAGCATCTCAAAAGTACACTGAATCAGCACATATTACATTATTTATCTCATAAATGAATTGTATGTACAAATGAAATGGTTTTGTTGGTGCTTTTTTCACTGCAGCATGCTTAAAGAAAATATTTTAACCAGGACTCGGAATGCAGGTCTGACCTATTGACTTTGCCAATGCTTGTTAGCCATAGAAGTAAAGTGCACTGATGATGCCTCTGTACTCAAGAAAGCAGCTTCACACAGGAGGCTCTGTGCTCAAATACGCAGCTTCACACAAGAAACTCTGTACACAAGAATGCCCACGTTGCCAGTGCAGGATGAAAAATGATTAGGCAAAGGAGTCCTACATGCAACTCCCCATTTCACCGCTGGCCATGCCAATGTGTCGCAAGTTAGCAACGCCTGAATGACTCCATCCTAGAGTAAGTAGGGGATGCCATCAGAAGGTGAATTTGAGTGACAGTGCTGATAGCCAATCAGTCCCTGACCTAGTGCTCCAAATGTCATAAGAAACAGCAAGGCGACTGATTGAGGAGCGAGGCAGCCACAAAGCAATATTAATGTGAGGGCATAGCATAAGAAGTTTCAGACGTTACCTGAGCACAAGTCCTAGGAAATATGAAACTAGGCTGGAGAGAAGCAGGACCCTGCAGAAGCTCCATTAACCTTACATGGTGTTGCCGAAACATTGGCCCATTTCACTCTCAACTACTAGCTCTGAGGAAGGAGATAAACAACATAGTTGCTTGTTGCAATATTCCCTGAGCACTCAATCCAAGCCAGAAAGAGAAAGGGATCAAGTGTGCCAAAAACAGCTGATAATTCCTGCAGCATCAGTGTCCCCTTCACCCAGTTACTAACTGACCTTCCAGGAAGCATGTCTTGGTACCTGTACCTGGTCGGACTCTCAGTGCCGGTACTCAGTGCCGCCAGCAGCAAGGAATAATACAAAGAGGCACAGCAATAACATTATGGTTGGAATCTTTAAATGAGGGTCCCTCCAAATGAGGGCCAGCAAACCCCGCCCATCTCAACCAATCACACTTCACTTCTCCCTCCGCCCGCTCCATCCACAGTATGGGAGAGAGTTGTGTGCCCACATGTCAATCGCCAGAGATGGGTGAGTTTTTGTGTTTATGAGGTAGTACAGTTAATAGGCAGGACCACATGAAGAGAGAATTCGGGCAGGTGTTTAGAAGTCAGCGGGCCCAAATTTCATGCTAGTCTACTGCGCTACACCGGCGGGCACAGGCCTTAACAATAATGATATTTCCTATTTGTAAAGCACGAACATATTACCCTTAGCCCCTTCGCTGCGGGGGATATTCCCCCGCTGTGCTGGGGGGGGGAGGGGGAGCGCACAGCGCTCACATGCTCATGACGAGCTGAGCTCGTCATGAGGCATGGCGCTCCTGTGCTCATGACGAGCTCAGCTCGTCACGGCCACACCCAATCCCGTGGAACGCTCAGCACAGCAGGGGAATTATCCACGGCTCTTGACGAGCTCAGCTCGTCATGAGCACCGGAGCGCCGTGGTTCATGACGAGCTCAGCTCATCATGAGCATTCAAGGGGTTAAGGGCTTCAAGGCGCTGGGGGCTGTCGGGCAGATTAGGTGAGCTATTGCTCAGAATGACATGATGCTGAGCTGAGCTGCCACCGGCGAGCGAACAGTGAGCCCTGCGCTCCAGACTTAGCTGCTCTGTCCGCTGCGCCACACCTCTCTCTCTACTGCCTTTTCATGGACTGGGATCTAGGTCACAGAACTGATGAGTCAATGTGAAGGAAGCAGATTCGTGAAAAGGACATGTTTAAGCATTTTACGTGCAACCCGTGAGGTCAGCAACTGGCATTCGCAAGATGACGAGTTTGTCAGCAAAGGGACGACTGTGCATAAGACAATTTAGCAACAGACAAGTACAACAGGCGGAGTCTACGTTTCTGTACATCTTCCCCACTTTTTTGCCTGCAGAACATTAAATATCTTTTGGAACAATTCACAAAAATGTCACTGCATATCTCGTCCTGGCCCCAGTGCAAGAACTACTGAGATGAACAGGAACACAGCTTTATGACTGTTCTAACTCCCTCTATTCTCTTCACAAACCTCGCCCCCAAGTCTAGCACTTTGGCTCACCCCAGCTCTTAGCTAAAAGCCAGTTCTTTTTCTAAATTCTCATTAGGCGTCTCAGAGCCATACACTCTAAGAAACTAACTACTTTCGCTGACGGGGAGTCTAAATACCAGTGGCAGCTCCGCCGCTCAGGCAGAGGGTTGTTGCCCCACTGAGCAGGCCAACAAGGAAAAAATAAAATGATAAGCTGGGTGGGGGCGGGGCTGCTCTGGTCACAAAGCAGGGCAGGAGTGGTTTTCTCAGTCCAAGTACGCAAGATGCTTTGGCCTGGCGTCTCGGGCTGGCCAAACTGTCATGTGCACTTTGCATGTTCTCGATGCAGGCAGCCTTACATCCTGGGTGCAGAACATGCCCAGCCTCCCATTCCCTGGCTGATCACCGAACCACGGCGCTCAGACCAATCACAACGCTGCATTGCAGTGTTCTGATTGGCTATGTGGAGCCTGGGAAGCCGGGTACTTCCTGCTTCCTGCCCTGGAAGCGGGCGAAGAGTAACAAGAGGTGGTAGCAACTGTATTGTAATTTTTTTCCATTGACATGTTTTCAATATTGTAACACAGCAGCAGCTCACTAATATTAATGCAAATAACCTCTGTGACACCCTCCCATTTCACCCTCCCATTTCACCCTCCCATTTCACCCTCCCATTTCTCATATGTGAGGTCCTGTTTTGATGTAAAAGAAACTTTTTTATGGCTATTGCATGAAACATAAACACAACATTTCTCTGCAAAATGTCTGCAATACACCCTCATACATCACTCACATTAGAAGTAAATTAAAGGGAAAGAGTTAAAAAAATTGTTTAAGAATTATTCAAGGCCTGGTACTTAGACCAGACCGCTTTAATTTTTGCAAATTTGCAAGTGCTGCTCTTTAAATCTGCTACAAGCTATACTACAGCCCAGGGAAAATAGCGAAATGGGGGGGAACTAAAATTGTGCCACTTATACAGCGCTGATTTGGTTCATGTGTTCGCAAGTTGTCCAGTCCTGGGGGTACAGATTGGGGATATCACAGAGTTTCTGGAGGGGAGACTGGGTCTACCAATAGAACTAAAGCCACAACTTATACTACTTGGGGTTGATAATGAGCTTGTCCCTAGCCAGGCGCAGGCGTTTGTGTTCATTGCAATGACGGGTTTAAGAGTGTGTCTGGCTTGGCTTGGCGGGGTCACTCCCCACCGTCGGTTCAGTAGTGGCTAGCCGCCTCGTGGCTATGTGTCAAACCGAGATGGCAGTCTATGCACTTAAAGGCAAGGGCGCAAGGAAAATGGGACTGGATTTCTACAATGGCTGAGGCTTAGGGGTGCTCTTTTCTGTGAGTTATTTAATGACAGGGCTAGATGTGGATTCCAGGGCATCCTTATTTCTCATGGGACAGGAGCATTTTTTTGTGATTATAGATTAATTTAACTTTGCTGTCTTTATTGGACATGCATTGAATTCATTGTAAGGTGACGTGTCCACTTGGGTGGTGGGGTAAGGGCGTTATAAGTAACTATTGAAAAATGGCAATAAAGATTCAAAAAATAAAGAAGTATTCAAGGCCATTAGGGCAACACTATGCAGAACAGAGCTGGCTATGTCGGGGCACCGCTTGAAAGGATGGAATCCCGAGCCAGAGCCCACTTTGCCCACGCCTTAAATGCAGGAGTAGCCAGTGCAGGTAAGAGTGAGGGGGCATTGGAGGGGCAGGGGATAGGGGGTGAAGTCGACAGATGAAGACGAGGTAAAATAACATTAAAAAAAAGAAAACCACTTACCTTGCGCTTGCCGCATCGCTGACTTGACTACCCTAACAGCAGCGTCCTTAGCAAGAAACAGAGTAACAACCGTAGCTGCCACTATGGCAGGTACTTATAAGAACAAAGGTCCTAAGCTCAAAACAATTTTTAGAAAAAAGAGTAACAAATGGACCACAATCGGAAACCATGTACAGTTCTTCTACTACCCAGCCGGGCATAGAATTTATTTTAAGAATGTTAGACACAAGGTCAGTTTGAATCTTTCAATCACATAACAAACATAATATTGTTTGAAGTAAGGCACAAGCCTGTACCGAACTCATCAGAATATAGAGAAAGATTGTGAAAAAGGGTGCAAAGGAAAGAGTTTTTTTAACATCAGGCAAAAGAAGAGTTGAGCAAAAGAGTGGTACTGCTTCAGAATTAAAAAATTGGCAGTATTCCTACGTTAGGGAATACTGCCAATTTTTTAATTCTGAAGCAGTACCACTCTTTTGCTCAACTCTTCTTTTGCCTGATGTTAAAAAAACTCTTTCCTTTGCACCCTTTTTCACAATCTTTCTCTATATTCTGATGAGTTCGGTACAGGCTTGTGCCTTACTTCAAACAATATTATGTTTGTTATGTGATTGAAAGATTCAAACTGACCTTGTGTCTAACATTCTTAAAATAAATTCTATGCCCGGCTGGGTAGTAGAAGAACTGTACATGGTTTCCGATTGTGGTCCATTTGTTACTCTTTTTTCTAAAAATTGTTTTGAGCTTAGGACCTTTGTTCTTATAAATAGCTATTACCCATGGTCCAAAGCCATTAAGTGGGTCCCCCTTGTTTACTTAAAAAACTATGGCAGGTACAACAACATGAAGCAGACCTGGATAGCAGCAACGGTATCAGAAGGAACCACAGCAGAAAACCCAGCTGGAACCACAGCAGATACCACAGTAGCAAAACACAGCAATAATAACCGCTAGCACAACAGCCAATACCGCAGCAGTAAAAACACCTGCCGATACAGGAATTCCCACAGTACTCACTACTGCTAAGCTGCAAAAAGCAACAGCAGAGACAACTACCAACCCAACAGGGACCACAGTTGTGACCGCAGTCACAACCAAAGCAGGACATTAACAGTGGCCCCAGCTGCCACAAGGGCAACAGCAGCAATGACGCCTGCCACATTAGGAGGGACAACAGCAGAAACCATAGCTGTGACTACTGCAATGACCACAGCTGTCATCATGGCATGGTCCACAGGTGTGACCTTGGCAGAAACCACAGCATCAACCACATTTGCCGCCCCAGCAGAAGCAACAGCATCTGTGATGACATCTGCCACTGTCGGGACGACAGCAGTAATAAAAGGAGTCACAACAGTGTCACCACATCTGCTACAACCACACCAACAACTACAGCTACAATAGTTGGAACCACAGCAGGGAACAGAGCAGCAACAACAGCTGCCAATATAGCAGGGACCAAAAGAACGACCACAGGAGTAACCACAATGGAGACAACAACAGTAACCACAGCTGTCTCCACAGCAGTCACCACAGCTACATTCACATCAGGGACAGCAGCAGTGACAACAGCTTTCACCACCGAGAACATGAACAACAACATCTCCTAACGCCAAAGAGACGACAGCATCAAGCACAGCTAATAACACAGAGCCCGCCTCTTTGTCATGCAGTTGTGCATGTTAAAACCAAACCGGTTGGATTTGTCTGTATGTCTGGATCTTTAATTAATCTGTGATCCACACTACACAAAGAACCCATGCAGAAGCAATTGACTTATATGCCAAACCAGTTGGTGTTGATAGGGTTTGTTTTAGTGGGTTGATTTTGAATGCCTATTATATATAATACCAATATTAGTGGGATTTGGGTCAACCCCTTGTTTATCATGTGTTGGCTTTCTTGTCAATCAGATTTAGCCTCTTCTTATTCTATGGTATTCTTTCCTTATCTTGTGCTGTCTATGGTTAGGTGGAACGCGCAGAGTTTCACTCTGTGGAATTCCGCAGAGTTACAGAAAAAACGTAATTCTGCCAATGGGAGCAAAAAGGCATGTCGCACTGCAAGCGCTACAATTTAGCGCCAGTAGTGCAAGCAGCACTGAAAATCAGCACAAACAGCACCATGCACTACGCAAAAGCCCATGATATGTGAGTTGTATTTTTCGGCTGCTCAAATAGAAAATCTACTCAAGTTACGGCAAATCTACTTGAACGGCGGACCACTTACTGCGACTGCTCGTGAACGCTGGCGGCCAACTGCACTAGAAAATCACACTAGGGGAGGTCAAATTTCGCTCACGCTCGCCAGAACGCATATTCTGGGGCCTCACGGAGAAGAATTCCACCACAAGGCGATTGGTGGAATTTGTCCAGAATGCCACAGTAAAGAGTAAGTCTGATTGGACAAAATTCACGGGCAGAACAGGACAGTAGTTCACGGGCAGAATAGGACATTCTGCCCATCACTATAAATGACTCATTTGCATGTAATTTTGAGTACTGTTGGAGAAATTTTACATAGTGATGCAAAAGCAAATTATGCAAATTCCACACACCCCTACTAGTTTTTAAAGAATACTTTACAAATAAGTATTGGCAAAAGCCAAGGACTCGCATTCGAAAGGCAAATTCTATGGGAATTTGCTGTTGTTTGTTTATACCTCACCTGCTTCACACCCGAGCTACAAAACTCAGCAGCAAGGGCAGTTGCCATGGTCACCAGATGGAGCCATGTCTTTCCCACTTGCAAAAATGTCACAAGTTGCCAGCTCTTGCATGAAGTTCTCATTCTTACATAAATATGCTTGGTCTTCAGCCCTAGTCCTTCTGAAGAGTCTTCTGGCAGGCAGAGATTTAAAAGAGCCACTGGAATTCTGGACCCAGAGCCTCCCTGTGCACTTTGGTTTTTTTTTTTTTTTTAATTCTTTTTATTGAAGTTGTGTTCAGGTTTTATGCAGCATAGATCAAGGAATACTGACAATCGCAGCAAAATAAATATTTACATTTGATTTCAACTTAACAAAACGTCACACCAATTTACTCAAAATAACATCCCCAGATTTGATTGAATTTTCTAATGCCCGCAACTCTTTGAGCATATAACAGTTCGCTTTTCCTAACCCTTTTCATTTTTTCCAGCCATTCCTGTAGCGTCGGGATATAGGTTGAAAGCCAATTCTGCAATAATAAAGATCTAGCCACAGCCATTATAATATATATCAATTTTGCCAGGTGACTTGAAAATGTACAATCAGGATCATAACCAAATAATAACATTGTTGCATTGCATGGGACTGATAACATACAACAAGTTTTAAAAAACCAATAATTTCTTCCCAGAAATGCTTAATTTTGGGACAAAATACTATAATGTGTGACCAATTGGCTTGTTCGCAATTACATTGTCTGAAACAGAACGCAGATGCATTATTATACATTTTAGCAATTATTACTGGTGTACGATATAATAGCCACTTGCTAAAATACAGCATCCGGCGCCAATTGGCACCACGTAGTACACAGAAATTAAACTGATTACAAATCCGGTTTAATAAGTAACATGATATCAAACTCTACGCAGATGATATCATGTTACTTATTAAACCGGATTTGGAATCACAGACCCATATTTTTCAAATTTTTGAAGAGTTCGAATCTTTAGGAGGTTACCGGATTAATAAAAAAAAGACAGAAATATTGGTATGTGGGGGTGCAGACCCAGTTCTTCACAAAGATTTACAAGGTTGTATTAATTCAAAACCGAAAAGATATCTGGGAATTTGGTTCTCTTCCAATATCTTGGATTTATATACACTTAATTTCATACCATTAATAAAAAAAGTTCAATCTATGTTTGCTCGATGGGACCCTTTGCCTTTGACTATTCTTGGCCGCATCAATTTAATTAAAATGTCAATCCTTCCTCTTTTTAATTTTTTGTTCGCTTCAATTCCAGTCTATTTGCCAGGTACTTTTTTCTCCAAAATAGAATCTATGTTTTCCAAATTTATTTGGGCAAAAAAAACACCCAGACTAGATATACAGACATTAACTGCAGAAACTGATTATGGAGGTCTTTCCTTTCCAAATTTGAAAGATTATTACTTTGCTTATTTTGCACAGTATCTAGAGAGATTTAAAAACAGGAATGCAGCTACTAGTTGTTTCATAAATTTTTTCTTTGATCTGATATGTTCAGAAATTCAAATTCCATCCCCTTTGTTCGTTCTGAAATCTCCCAAATTTGTGCGGTATAAAATTCTAAATTGTTTTTTTAAACGACGTAATGCAATGATTAAGAGATATTCACTTCCACCCTTTCATTTACTAACTCCTTTAATTGGAGTGTTTTCCTTTTTAAAGATCAAAATCGATCCCATTGTTATAGAAAATTGGGACCGGGCCGGGTTCAGAACATTAGCAGACTTTTTGGTCAGCGGGACTTGGCTCTCTGTTAACGAGATGTCAGGTCAAATTGTTGGCAATTTTTTGCTAATGGGCTCCTATTCTAATTTAATTTATCCTATGTTGGCACAATTAGATCCCGGTATCATTTCGAATTATACTTCTACTCTTGTTTTAGATCTGTTTGTTAATAATTCGGAGAAGAAACCCGGAGCATGGAAACAGTGTTTAATTCAAAGTCGGGAGGTAGAGTTGACTGCTAAAGCAATCCGTAAATGGTACACTCAGGAAAATTTAATTTTGTCACCGGAAATATGGAAAACTATTAATCAGTTTAATTCCTGTGCACTTTGGTGATGACAACCTAGCTACGTGCATTACCAAATGCTATGTTCCACACAGTGCCTAATTTTTTCATGGAATGAGTGTCGGTGCCCAAAGCTCTGCTCTTAAACCTGCAACCGGTGCAATTAAATGTCGGCGCAGCGAATACCAAGGCTGCTAGTGTGGAAATCTACTCGCTCCTCTAATTCACTAGCAGGTTCTCACTGTCCTTTTATATCACTCCTACAGGCTTCTGCTCTCTACCTTTATGATGGTTTGCCCGTCTTTCTATTACTCCGTCTTTCTGCTTTTTTTGTTTTTCCGTCTCTTGCTCTCTCATGCAGAAAAATAGGTGGCAGTCTCCAAAAATAAGTGTCCCACTGGCAACCACCAGCTCAATTTAAGCACTGGCTCCAAGCAGTCCAGAACAAGGGCAGTCTGCAGCCCTTGCTGCACTAAGAAGCTGTTTTAGTTGTAAACATGTGTTGTTCAAATGCCAGTAACAAAGCATCACTAACTCTGGCTCATCTGCACCATTCAAACACACAGATCCCTGTCACTTCATGCTTCTACACAGCAAATCAGTGGATTTCTAACTCTGGGTGCCCTGTGTAATGAACATAAACCCCTAACTCCTGAGGCATCTGAACAGTGCGTAGAAACAAATACTTAACTTATTATCCTTCCGTGCACGGAATTGATGGATACGTACCCAAATCTGGGTGCCCTGCATAGTAAGACAGCAAAAGTATTTGTCTCTTAGGGGGCCTCTGTAGACTGCCTTGACCCCACTACATTGTGCCTGCCCATACCATATATGTACATTAACACGTTTTCTAAAAAAGTTTTGCTAAGAAATATTAATTAATTAATTGCACTTGTAACCCTTTCCTTTTTTATGTAAGAGGTTTTTAATGTATCATCTATAACCTAATCAATATGTTCAACTCATTTTAAAAGCATTTAATGGATTATTAAAGCTTTAATCTAAACCTAGTACATCTCATGACTCCAATTCTTTAATTATTTTAAAATGTAAATATTTTTCATTCCAACCATAAACCTATTAATAACGTAAACATCTCTACATTATTATTCAATTAATTTACTTTCTTAAATCTTATTTTTATGTTATAGTAAACCCAGTTTTTATTATGGTACAAAGTATTTTAATTACATTAAAAATAAAGCCCATAAATAATGTATTTAGGGGCACCACCTGGACCACTTTGTAAAATTTACATTTATTAAGTTCTGCTTTATTTATTGTTTTTATAATTTTTCTTAACCTATTTTTGTTCATTTTTGGTTGCCCTATATCTTTACTAGCTCTTCTTCTTAATTATTTATTTAAATGTTAAAAAATAATAAATTAAATATGTAAATATTATATTTTTGGGAACCTCACTTAAACGTTGTTATTCTGTTTTATTATTTTAAACAGATTTCATTATTAAATACATTTAATTCAATTTAATAAAAAAATACTGATCTTTAACCCCAATGAAATAATTTTGGTTCCATTTTGTTATGTATAGGTCAATGATGTAGTTGCTTGTGATGCGGCGCCCTCCCATACCGTCCTTGGCCCGCGTCGCTTCAGCCCTTCGAATAACGCGGAAACCACATCCAGGGCGTCCCTAGCAACAACCCGGCCCACCAAACGTCCAACCCTCTGTCCTCTGTTCCAGGAACCAATCGGGAGCGGCGGATACCCGGAAGCACACCATCCCGACCCCGGAAGTACCTCCCCCATGTGGGAACCGGACACTGGAAAAGCCGGAACCAGGAAGCAGTCCGTCGTCGGATCAAGCTTGTGGCAGGCGACCCAGACCGGAGCGGAGACGGAGAAGGCGACCGAGGAGGAAGAAGAGTGGAGCGAGGACTGGTGGTGTCCACAGGAGGTTGCTGGGGAGCGGCCGCAACTCAACCAGGAGAGTTGCGGCGGAGCGGGTGAGTGAACAAGAACCACCCCTGTAGCACATTAGGTGCAGTGTAAATATTTCCCTTGTGTATAAACCTACCCCTAGAATCACGCTGTCACCAGTAGCACTGTATATAAACTGTATAGCACCGTATCACATTGTAGATAGAACTCCTTCGTCCCCCTCACGTCCTATCACTCAGTGCACATACTACCTCTCGATACCCGTCCTGTCACATTCCTAACCCGACCCTACCTTCCCCGCCTCACTGTCGTTTCCTCCCCTTCACGGATACCCGGGTGCTGGTGAAAGGTTCTGACCTACGAAGTCCGGCAGGACTAACGGCTCCTTTTTCTTTGTTTTCCCTCCCGGAACCTCCGAGGACAACCCAGACAGGAACCCCGGAAGAACCAGCTCTACACGTGTCCCGGACCAGAGCCCATCCTTCTACCCGAGGAGCTGTTTTGTGTTCAATTTTGAAAGACACTTACCTACTCTGTTTCTCAAGTGGGAATAAAATAAACAAACATTGCCCACTACATACCGCCTCCGCGCTTGATATTCCGGTCCGCCAACCCCCCACGTCCACATCTGGTGTCAGAAGTGGGATCCGGAAGCATGGAGGCCGTCGTACAGAAAATGGCCGAGTCCCAGGAGCTGTTGGGAAAACTGATGGAGCGCTTCCTGAAAACAGCAGAGGAAGATAGGGGACAACTACACGACGTCCTCAAGGGTCAGGGAGATGCCCATGACCAAGCAATGGGTAAACTTACGGATGTCATTGGACAACAACAACAACGACCCTTAACCTCCCTACCTTCAGTGGTACTACAAAAGTATGTTCCGGGGGACGATCCGGACTACTTTTTTACAAATTTTGAAAGGCTAGCTCAGGTCGCTTCATGGCCAGCGGACCGATGGGGACAATATTTAGGGCCACTATTGACTGGAGACCTCCAAGCCGCTTATCAGCAAGCCAATATACAGGACAACACGCCATACACCGATATCAAGAAATGCATGCTAGAGAGACTAGGCATAGACGATGAGACCTACAGGGTGAAACTACGCCAAGCCAAGGAAGGACCACAGGAAACCCCCAGGGCCTTGTCCTTCCGCATTAAGGACCTCACAAATCGCTGGCTACGCCCTGATACCTCCACAAAGGAGGATATCCTTGCTAAAATCTATTTGGAACAGTTCCTGGCATCCCTACATCCGGCCACCCAACGATGGGTACGGCAACATGCACATCTCACCCTGGACACTGCGGTGGAGATCGCGAGTGCATATAGTCGAGCACAAGAAACACAGAGAGGCAGAGAAGAACACCCCCACAGACCGCATATCAACGCTGTCCGGCCCCACCGACCTTCCATACCCCGGAAACCGGATCCTCCTCCCCTATTGCCTGCTCCCCTCTTGTACAGACCTCCCAACCCGGGTCCACAGTGTTACAACTGCGGTGGTTATGGCCACATTGCACGTGTATGTCCACAGAAGGACGAGCCCATGCAGGTAGGCCTTGTGCAGAACTATGTTTGTGCAACACCTGGAAAGACGCTACCTCCGTTCCGTTGTCCGGTGTATGTTGACGGACATCCAGTCCTGGCTTTGGCTGACACGGGCTGCCGACAGAGCGTTCTACGTCCCCAGGACATGCCAGCTCCGCCGGGACCTCCCACTGGCATGGTGGCCATCCAATGTGTCCATGGGGATACCAAGAGATATCCAACCACCCAGATACGCGTACGACATCCAGCTGATCCCGGAACCGATCGCAACAAGAAGATCCCGTCCTGCAAGAGGCCTGGGGAAAGGCCTTGGATCAGGAAGATCCCCTTCAAGTAGGTCCCTATTTTTTCACAAAGAATGGACTACTATATAGAAAAGGGGGTCCTCGCCAACCGTCCCAATTACTGATTCCCGGGCCCTTCAGGGATAAGGTACTCTTTCTTGCACACAGCCATCTCCTAGGGGGTCACTTCAGTGATGAAAAAACCAGTTTATCCATCCTGGAGATGTTCTATTGGCCAGGAGTACACCAACAGGTCAAACAATACTGTAGAGAGTGCCCTGTGTGTCAGAGGAACAGCAGATACCGCCCTCCCAAGGCTACCTTACAACCCTGCCACTCATTGATATCCCCTTCAGCAGGGTAGGGATGGACATTATAGGCCCCTTGCTCCCCTCCCGCAGTGGCTGTCGGTACGCACTGGTTCTTGTGGACTACGCCACCCGCTTCCCTGAAGCTGTGCCCTTACGCCAACCCACGACACAGACCATAGCGAAAGCACTAATCTCCATATTCGCTAGAGTAGGGTTTCCCAGGGAGATCCTTACGGATCAGGGCACCCCGTTCGTTTCTGCCCTAATGAAACAGGTGTGCTCTAACTTAGGGATAAAGCAGATTCGCACCTCCGCCTACCACCCGCAGACAGATGGGTTGGTAGAGCGATACAACGCTACCCTTAAGATGACACTAAAGAAAATGTTGGCCTTAGAAGCAAAGAGGTGGGAGGAAATGTTGCCGTTGGCCTTGTTTGCCATACGCTGCAAAACCCAAAGCAGCACAGGATATTCCCCTTACGAATTACTTTACGGTCGACCACCCCGCACCCTTCTGGACATGGCCCAGGAAGCGTGGGAGGCAGAACCTGACAGAACACGTCCCCTCCCAGAATACGTCGAAAACCTCAAAACCCATCTCTCGCAAATACGCGATATAGTCAGACAAAACATGGAGGGCGCACAAGCTGCACAGAAACGACAATACGATAAGGGCACCAAACCCCGTGCTTTTGACGATGGAGACCTAGTCCTCCTGATGAGACCGTCATCTGACCAAAAATTGCTGGGACAGTGGCAAGGTCCCTATACGATCCTTCGCCAAGTGACCCCTGTCACATATGAGCTAGAGTTGGACCCCACTCGGGGTAATACACAGGTGTATCATATACACCTTCTCAAGAAATGGGAAGGGCCCCGACCGGTCTTAGCAAACGCTGGCCTACAACCCTCTCTCTCTTTCGAACCCTGTTTTGATCCTGAGATGACCGGGGTCCAGAGACAGAGCCTACTGGAGGCACTACAGCCATTACAGAGGGTGTTTTCCTCTTCACCAGGTCATACGACAATTACAGAACACACCATACAGACAGAACCTGGAAAGATAGTATGGCTACGACCCTACAGGGTCCCCGAAGCCCGTAGGAATGTAATAAGACAGGAAACCGAACAGATGCTGAGTATGGGGATTATTGAGCCTTCCGTCAGTGATTGGAACTCCCCCATAGTGTTAGTGCCGAAACCTGACGGATCAGTCAGGTTCTGCATTGACTTTCGCGAGGTTAACAAGATCTCATCCTTCGACACATACCCCCTTCCACGAGTCGACGAAATGGTCGAGAGTATAGGGAAAGCCAGATATATATCCACCTTAGACCTCTGCAAGGGTTACTGGCAGATCCCATTAAGAGAACAAGACCGAAGGAAAACTGCCTTTTCCACCCCGGACGGTTTGTTCCAGTTCACGGTGTTGCCGTTTGGCCTACACGGTGCACCAGCCACCTTCCAAAGGGCTATGAACCATGTGTTAAGACCCCATTCCAGGTATGCCGGGGCTTACCTCGATGATATTGTTATCTATAGTAATAGCTGGGAAGAACACCTTGATCATCTATGCAAAGTTGTCACCTCATTAGGCACATTCGGATTCACCATCAATCCCGCAAAAACCACCCTGGCAGCCCAATCGGTAAAATACCTTGGTTACCTCTTAGGCGAAGGAATGATTCGTCCACAGGAAAAGAAAGTCGAAGCCATCCAGTCCATCCCATTTCCCCAGTCCCGAAAAGACCTCCGTGCATTCTTAGGCCTGCTAGGCTATTACCGCAGGTTCATCCCCAACTTCTCCCAGACTGCTGCCCCCCTCTCTGACTTGTTAAAAAAATCAGCGAAAACAGAAGCCATCTTAAGGAATCCCACTCCCATACTGCGACTAGCCTTCTCTCGACTCAAGACTGCCTTAACATCCAAACCTGTGTTGGTAAGTCCGGATTATTACCGGCCCTTCCTCCTACAAACCGACGCCTCGGAACAGGGTCTAGGGGCAGTTCTTTCCCAGAAAGACAGAAACGGGGACGAGAACCCTATATTGTACTTGAGCCGTAAACTGTATCCCCGGGAAACCAACTACGCAGTCGTGGAGAAGGAAGCACTAGCCATAAAATGGGCTGTTGAGAGCCTGAGGTATTACCTGGAAGGGAGGGAGTTCGTCATCTACACTGACCATGCCCCTCTGGAGGGGATGGCCCGGAATAAAGGACATAATGACCGGGTCCTCCGCTGGTTCCTAGCCCTACAACCCTACAGGTTTCGGACAATACACCGAAAGGGAACAGAACAAGGTAACGCCGATTACCTCTCACGATACCCCATGACCCAAACCCGTACAAGAAGGACAGCTAGGGGAAGAGGATGTGATGCGGCGCCCTCCCATACCGTCCTTGGCCCGCGTCGCTTCAGCCCTTCGAATAACGCGGAAACCACATCCAGGGCGTCCCTAGCAACAACCTGGCCCACCAAACGTCCAACCCTCTGTCCTCTGTTCCAGGAACCAATCGGGAGCGGCGGATACCCGGAAGCACACCATCCCGACCCCGGAAGTACCTCCCCCATGTGGGAACCGGACACTGGAAAAGCCGGAACCAGGAAGCAGTCAGTCGTCGGATCAAGCTTGTGGCAGGCGACCCAGACCGGAGCGGAGACGGAGAAGGCGACCGAGGAGGAAGAAGAGTGGAGCGAGGACTGGTGGTGTCCACAGGAGGTTGCTGGGGAGCGGCCGCAACTCAACCAGGAGAGTTGCGGCGGAGCGGGTGAGTGAACAAGAACCACCCCTGTAGCACATTAGGTGCAGTGTAAATATTTCCCTTGTGTATAAACCTACCCCTAGAATCACGCTGTCACCAGTAGCACTGTATATAAACTGTATAGCACCGTATCACATTGTAGATAGAACTCCTTCGTCCCCCTCACGTCCTATCACTCAGTGCACATACTACCTCTCGATACCCGTCCTGTGTCACGTTCCTAACCCGACCCTACCTTCCCCGCCTCACTGTCGTTTCCTCCCCTTCACGGATACCCGGGTGCTGGTGAAAGGTTCTGACCTACGAAGTCCGGCAGGACTAACGGCTCCTTTTTCTTTGTTTTCCCTCCCGGAACCTCCGAGGACAACCCAGACAGGAACCCCGGAAGAACCAGCTCTACACGTGTCCCGGACTAGAGCCCATCCTTCTACCCGAGGAGCTGTTTTGTGTTCAATTTTGAAAGACACTTACCTACTCTGTTTCTCAAGTGGGAATAAAATAAACAAACATTGCCCACTACATACGGCCTCCGCGCTTGATATTCCGGTCCGCCAACCCCCCACGTCCACATTGCTCTAGTGATTTAAGTGAGTTGCTGCATAGACAATGATCCATAATTCCTGGGGAATAATTGACATCCAATTACAAGTCCGGCTCTGATAATGGGGACTAACATGCAGATTTTGGTGGTTCCTATAACAATATGTGCATGCCATGGTAATTAGTGCACATTTTTCACCCACTAAGTTTTGGCAGGCTTGACCTGCTGAAATGTATCCAGGGAAAACTTAGAGTGCTGTATTAGCCAGCAAACTTATATTTTCTGTATGTGTGTTATCCACTGTTATCTGCTCGTCACAGACTTGAAATAACAAAGAAGTGCTTAGAGGACTAAAATGCCCTCTGCAAAGTAGCATGTGTAACAGTGCTTATTTTGAGCCGGTAGCTGCTGTTTCTCAGCACCTGCACTTAATTGTCAGCACCAGCTCTAGTGATAGTCCACCTCATGGTGGCGCTGTCTATCCAATTTTGAGTTGAGCACCACAACAGTGTTGAATAAGTCAACATACATTAAAAAAGAACAATACCTGTAGTTCAAGCCAGTATTACAGCTTTGGGGGGCCTGGTATAGTCTGAATTGTCACTCTTGTAGCAGTGTGATGGTTAGTAGTTATGTTGGTACTATCATTGGCAGCGCTGGTAGGGGCAATGGGCGGTGCAGGCGGTGGAGGCTGCACTGGACCCCAAAGAAGGGGCCTTGGCTTACCTTTTCACTTGTCTTGAGTAAGATGAAAACTACAAGTTTCAGTCACAGTAAAATAGCTCAGTGTGTTGCTTCCCCGCTAAAAAAACATTTACAGTTCGCCTGTAAGGCATAC
This sequence comes from Lissotriton vulgaris, assembly GCF_964263255.1. Classification (NCBI taxonomy): domain Eukaryota; kingdom Metazoa; phylum Chordata; class Amphibia; order Caudata; family Salamandridae; genus Lissotriton; species Lissotriton vulgaris. The sequence goes on from NC_141695.1 coordinate 1,703,322,062, forward strand.
ATTCACATCCTTGTTTGATTAACCTCACAATTTTGTTCTTTTAAAATTGTTAAATAAGTAACATTTGATTGTCCAGTAAATATTATCCATTAGTAAGTGATAAAAGCATTCCATTTTGAACTGTGTGCTGTGTGAATGGTTATTAGTAACATTATTGTGCACATTCCCATATGAGCATATGATAAATTATATATTTTCTGTACCAATTAGATATTTTGCTTTTTTCCCACTCCTTGTTTTAGTTGCCTTTTTACATTTGCATCCGTCTTCATTGGAAATCATTTGACTTTTATGAAAGAGCTTTAAAAAGTAGAATCATTTCCTATATCAGCTTGTCTCTTTCGCAGCTTGAAGTAATTTGCAAAGCACATCTTTGTTTCCCCTGATGGGCTGCTGAGTCTGAAGAAAAGATGTGGCAAGATCTAGCTGGCTCCTTGTGACTTCCAGCACATGCACCCAACAATGATCATTCGAATAACATGAATTACTGACTGTCCTTGAAGTGAGGCATTTGGAGCAGGACACACTGGGATGCAGGGAGGAGAGGTTTGGGGAGGGTGAAAAAAAGAGCTTCTGATTTTCCTGCACACTGGCTGAAGGTTAGTGCAGTGCTACAAATACTGAAAGTGCACGTGTCTGCAAAGGTCCTGCCACAAATTGAACATGAAGTTAACTATATGTAGGTAAGTATAGATTTTCTATTCTTAACACCACAAATACATTCCTTTAAGAGATTTATGTTATGTAGGTAAGTATAAATTTACTATTCTTAACTCCACAAATACATACCTTTAAGATATTTATGTTGTCAATGTACATATATGTGAAGTTCAGTACAGCATATCTATATTTACCTCTATATACTTATCTTCATGATATGTTTGAAGTTGCTATTTTGGTTACAATATTCTGGCAGTATGCTCAAGCAAGAGCAAAGTATCTCTGAAGAAGTGGCAGCAGGCCTAGCCTTGGCTTCGATGGAGTGACTGATGCTAGGACACAGTATTGAAATCCAACCTAAACCTGGCACCAACAAACTGGGGATCCAGTACATATGGTGACATCTTCATGTGTTTCTCAGGAAGCACTGGCTCCTCAGAACATTTCACATCAGTTCTATGACTTAGATGGTATATTTGAATGAAATGAGTTCAGATTAGATCCATCTAGCCACAGGTGCAATGAGATGCCCTCGTCTTGGAGAAATGTATCCGGGAGAACCTCAGAGATGGGTTCAACCAGAATCAAAACACTTGAACCTGGCAGTGATGATTTTGATTGGCCAAATGTTGAAACCTTTATGTGGAAGAAAAGAGTTGGGGCCCACTCTGCACCTCAAACAAGAACAGAGTGCTTTCCAACCCGAAGGTTCAGTGCATAATTTCATCCAAGGACTGCCCGAAGAGGTTCCTACATTGGAAGAGAAGGTCTATGGTGATCTCCGTTTGGATTACTTCCAACCGCACCTAGACTACTGTAACAGCCGCCTGGTAGGGGTTAATAAATCAACCCTAAAGAGGCTGCAGGTAGTGCAGCACGCAGCAGCCAGATTGGTTTTAAAACTTCCCTGTAGGGCTTCAAAATTTCTTCACTGGCTCCCTCTACACAAGAGAATTTTATTCAAACTTCTTCACCCCCTTCAGAGCTATCCGCCGACTGGGGCCTGTATAAACTTTCCACATGATTCACACCATACACTACAACGAGGACACTCAGATCTTCGTTTGCGAACCTACTCAAACCGCCTGGTTTTAAACTTAAAACGCGGGGAGGGAAAACTGCAACCGTGTTAGGTGCAAAGGCCTGGAATCTTTTGTCAAATAAATTGAGATCAATAGAACCTGAAATGCAGTTTAGGAAGGCCCTAAAGTCCTGGATTTATGAAGCATCAGACGAACTCTGTCAAGCCCTCATCTAGGTCTCCATTCTCCACTGCTAAGTTTGTTATCTGTACAGCGCCAGGAGTCTCCTTTTGGAGTGACAGTTTGCGCATTATAAATATTACATTTCATTTCATTTCCTGGCTTAGCCAGTCTTCAGCTTGAATCCATCAAACCCTCTATCCAAAAGGAAATAGACCCTCACTTTGTGCCATCTAGATAAGCTCAGTCTCTGCCTAAGTGAACAACCATGGAAAATGTTCGAAACTCTCTGATCAAAGGTTGGGATATGCCATTGGTCCTGCTCAGATGGAGAGTTTCAGCCCAGCCTAGTATTTACCCAATCAGTATCCCCCCTTTAGTCACAAGAATTCTCTCTGTTTGCTTGAGTGGTATTTAGATAAAATATCGAAAACACAAAGATTGTGGCACAAAATATTGTTACGGCCAAAAATATTATCAAGAAAAGTTTCCATTGGTTGGTAAAGTTTTACTAAATGTAACTCCACATAAATGTACCTTTATGATATTTATATCTTCATGGTATGTAGATGTGGAGTTGAGAATAGTAAATCTATACTTAAATATTTGCACTTCTCTTCTCAATATTTTAGTCCTCGATTTTTTTGACACGATATTCTGTCCACACGATATTTGTGGTTTCGATATTCTGTCTGTGTTTCGCTGGAGACAGGGAGGAGGGACCCAGCCATTTCACTAATATTGGATCCACCATAATTGCCTGTGGAAATTCAGAATCAGCTCTCTTCAACTGGGGGGACAATCTTGTTGTAAACTTGGTAATACCCATCTTGCCTAAACCCTTCCAATAATGGAGGAATGCGGCTTGCTGTTGTGAATGGTATGGTACCGGAACATTATAACCAAACAACTGATTACAAGACTAATATGTCCTTGAGATCATTGACAAAAATAGTGCCTTATTGAAGGTATTACTATCTAAATTCAATAGATCACTTTTTTTGTAAATAATATTTAGGACGTTATATCGTCATCTGCCGATAATTTTGCTAATGATATCCTGACATACCCGGGTCCAATATTGCATTAAAAAATTGACTGCTACAAAATCATTAAGACAAGTACATATAGTAAATTTAGATTTACTATTCTTAAGTGCTCAGCTGCATACCTCAGAGTTATATATATATATCATCTAGGTACATAAATGCGGTTTACATAGTAACATATGTATGAGTATTCAGATAATGATGAGTAGTACTTTTTTATTTTTTATTAAGGTTTTATTGTATCAATAAACAATAGCTTGCCTTGGTACATTGTCAAACACGAGCGGCCTACAGGCCAGCAAAAACCAAATAAAAATAAAACACTGCACTGAAAGACTTACACAGCCATAAAGCCAACAACCCGTGTCGGGCAGGCGGCGATACCAATTGTGATTCAGGGGCCATTCAACTGGGCACTCAACTAGGTGTTTATGGTGACTTAAGAAAAACATGTGACCCAATGATGAGTTGTACTTACCTGCCTTCACGCCACCATTTCCTCACTACATAAGGCCTTTGCCGCCAGGACACCACCAGCATATCAGGAACATCTAAATCCTCTCTGTGAAAACTCACCAGCCTGACGGCGACAGAGAACTACGTGCCAGCTGAGAAGACCGCCACAGAGGCTCGAACCTGTCTATTGCTGCAACATCTAAAGATGGCATGGGTCCACAATCAGCTCAATGGAGTACTTGGGACCGCAGCCACGGCGGATGATGGTAGTCCCACCAAGATACAAATCAATCCCTAAGGCTTGAAAGTGTCAGGCTGGCCCCTGTTGAAATTTTAAGAGAGGTAGAATTCTCAAGTTAAGTCTCCAGTGTTCGATCCTCGTAACCCCAAAAGAACCCCCCAAATTCCTTCTGTATTTAAAAGTCCTGGCTAACTGCTTGAATTCTATGTATCTATATCTTCATCCATTTACCTGTCAATCCATCTACCTCTGGTTCTACAGCCATGTATACCATCTTTTCATCCACCCATCTGACATTCTGTCCATCTTGTCACTAACCCATTGCACCCATCTGCTCATTAACATGATGTATGAAGCTGGCTCTGTATATACTATACCAAAAAGAGGTATAGTGTGCAGAGTCCAGAGAGTCCCCAACGGAATGGCAGAGGTATCAGTAGATAGAACCTTACTCTCAATTTAGTGGTGACTGGGCTGAGCAGTTGGGTTTATCAGAGGGTAGTGTTAAGCATTTGTTGTACAAACTCAGGCAAAAAATGATGTCACACACTTCAAGAATGAATCCAGACAACTGTTTGTATAAGAATTTGCCACTTTGTTGCTTTTATTACTAGAACCAAGAATCACTTAGTGCAAGTAAGTTATACAGTTTGTCACTGGCAAGATTTTTCAGGATTGCAGTATGATGTTGTACATGCAATAAATACTTTACAGTTTTAAGAAAGATTTATGTACATGTCAATCAAATACAGTGTTAGACCTTGCAATGATAAAGATATGCAATGCAATGTTATGCTACACTTCAATGTATTCCTATAGAGGAAAACAAGGTTAGAGACTTACAGATAGTACTCGGTTTTGTAGTTCAGTCTCAAGCTGGTGGCACTTACACAGGGCAGGGGTCACGTAGGTAATGAGAGTGCACCATCAGCGACACAGGGGCAGCTGGGTGCAGAGGTCAAGGGAGAGGTTGGGGCCCAGTGTAGGGCTATGGAGACGGGGGTACTAGGAAGAGCACCAATCACACGTAGGTAACTGCAGTTTCTGGGTAAGAGCCCAGAGATCAAAGGTAGGCGCAAAGGGGGCCACAAGTAGGCAGTGCTTAATTTGTGCCGGTGCTTTCCAGTGCTCAGCACCAGCACTTATTTGACAGGGCCGGGGCTATTGAATTTTCCCTCCCTGGCCAGATGTTAGCCCTGCCAAGTACAGCGCATGAGGGATTAGACGAATGCATTTTAGTGCTGGTGTCCGCATCACCACACTAAAATACATAAGTCACACATTTAGATCTACTTGAATTAAATGTGCAGTGAAGCGATGTGGCCTGCACATAAATAAAAAAGATGCTGCTGCGTTCCCCAGACAATATATTTAGCTGACTCGAAGCTCACAACTGATGGCCTCAGGGGATTGCCTAAATTGTTTCTATGGTGAGCTTTTTATTGAACTGTGTCTTTGACACATTGTTTTCAAAATGGCCGGACTGGATATAAAAAACCCAAATTTGCCTTGTTGAGGACCGACCTCAGCCTCTGGGACAAGTAGATCCGGTGCATTCCCATCTGAAGGCGGAGACAAAATCTTCTCTGCACGGGCCACGGGTTGGTTAGAGTGTGCATTGCCACCCCTTCAAACCATGGGCTGCTCTCTGGCCTACCTGCTGCTGCAGCAGGCCCCTGGCATCATGATTTCACCAGCCCTTCAGGCCTCTGTAGTTCTGGCGCAGGCCGAGGCATCACCCTTGTCTGGGACACTCCTGTCCTCCAGGCCTTACAGAAGTTCGGCAACCTCCTCAGTCCTCAAATGTATGACAGACGCAGTGACAGACACTGACTGTCACAGAAAGGCTCTGGTTGGTGTGGGCTGCGGCTACAGGATGTTTTAACACCTTCCATGCTCATGACGAGCTCAGCTCGTCATGAGGCACGGTGGCGCTGTGCTCATGATGAGCTGAGCTCTTCATGACCGCCACGGCGCTCAAACACAGGGATAATTCCTCTGCTGTGCTGAACGTTCTGTGGAAACGGGTGTGGTCAGAGCACAGCGCCAACCTGCAGCGTGATGAACCATGCTCGTTACAGGCACCGTGGCCCTGCGCGCGGCCCCCTCCTCCAGCGCCACGGGGGAATTAGCCCCGCGGCGAAGGGGTTAATTTCAGATTCCTGGCGCAGCCAGCCAGAGTCACCAGGTATTGCTGCTGCCTCCGCAGGAATAAAAGTAAGGAACATCCGCGGCCACGTTGACATGTGCTGCCCTCCTCTGCTCTTGGAGGGTTGCTGGGGGCTTTGCCAGTCATGGTGAGAGAAGGAGCAGAGTGTCTACAGGCCCAGGGCACTGCCCTGAAGGCAGTGTGTCACGCCATGCCCTCTCAGAGCTGCATATTAGATGCAACGCAGCACGGTACTGTCTGCAGAGAAGAGGGCCAGCATCATCTCTATCACTGGGGCAGCCGTTTCTACGGACCGGTAACTGACTCCTGTCTTCTGCACATCATCTTGGCAGTCAGAGCAGCTGTCTGGAGTGAGTGAATCCACAGACTACAGCTACAGCAACAATCCCAACGGAGCAGGCATTATTTACCCACCACTGTCAGTGACTCCTTGGTAAGTCAAACATAACGTGGTGATTAATGTTGCTGCAGAAGAGAGGCCAGAGTTTTGTCTAGGGCAAGTTATAACTCACCAGTAACAATGAGGGTTAACATGCATGCTGCAAATATTGTGTATTTTGCACATCACAGAACTGTATTTTGTGAGTGTGTGTCCACTACGCCGGACACACACTCGACCCCGTCTTCTCATCCAGCAAGGACATCGCCTTCAGCCACGCCACCGGACTCCACTGGACGGACCACAGCTGCGTCCACTTCAGCTTCGCAAGGACCACGATCCACCACCACCAGCAACAGGCTGCACGCAGGAACTGGAACAAGATCACAGCCGACCAGCTCGCGTCCTCCCTGAGCATGAACCCTCCCACCAGCACAACAAACCAGGGGCGTAACACAGGCCCCTGCAGCCCCTGCAGTGCGGGGGGGCCCCCACGCTCCAGGGGCCCCCTCGCTCTCAGCAGAGGAAGATGGCTGCAAGCATGGCAGCAAGCCTAATTAAACAGTGCGTGCACGCCACGGATGGTGACAGCCTCTGTTTAAACATTAAATTACAGGGGCGTATTAATTCAGGCCCCCGCAGGATGGCCCCACGCTCTAGGGGCCCCTCACGGGGCCCCCACCCTCCAGGGACCCCCTCACTCTCGGCAGAGGAAGAGTGGAAGACGACGGCATCACTGCAAGCTAGCCAGGCATGTAAACAGTCAGTGTTGTGCACATCGGAAGGTGACGTGACGGCCTGTCTATTTAACCATGAATTATAGGGGCTATTAACAAGGCCCCCCGCAGAGGGCCCCCTCGCTCCAGGGGCCCCCTCACTCCAGGGGCCCCCTCACTAGTCTCAGCAGAGGCAAGCAAGCCAATAAACAGTGTGCACCACCTCGGACGGTGACGTGCCTCGGCCTCTATTTTAACAATTAATTATGGTGCTGTGCACACGCCCTACCGGCCTTCCTGAGCTTTTTTCATTAAAATAGTTGGTGCGCACTGCGCAGTACGGCTCTCTTGTTGTTTTTATAATTAAATTGGTCCGTGGGCGTGGCGGCGCGCAGTTGTTAGTCTGCGCGCCGCGGTTTTCAGGGGGGGGGCAGGGCTGGTGACAAATGCGTGCAGCGTGCCCATTTTGTCATGCGCATTGTAAAAGTGCGCGTGACTTTAGTACAGAGGGTGCGGCAGCCGTGATACCGTACTAGAAGAGTACTAGCCCCTGCCTGGCCCTGGCCCCACGCGCCCTGTCTTCTGCCGCCTGCCCCATGCTCTCCTTCAAAGCTGCAGGCCAGCCATACCCAGGCCTAAGGTGAGCTGAGCGACGAGTATGTGTCTGTCGTGTCCTGATTAGGACCCGGTGGATGTAATGATAATTTATGAAGTATGCCGGCTATGCATTCTCAGGGCGGCATTGGTAGTATAGGAGAGGCGCAGAAGGGAGATAGCGAGAACCGTTAAGGAAATATTCCTTAGCACTGCCTGGCAGGGCTGGATGTCGATGAGATGGGTGGGTGGTGGGCGGGGGCTGCGAGAGAACGAGTACCGATAGTACTGCTGAGCGGGATCCTGAAAGCAGTTGAGTAGGTGGACCTGGGATGGGCCAGGAAAGCTTCAATGTTCCCCCTCAAGTGCGTGCCAAAGAGATGAGAGGCCCCCAGCGTGAGGCACCGAGCGTGGGGTGGATGGAGCCCCCAAAAGTCACCAGTTCCGCTGTCTGTCTCCCACCCTGCAAGTTTAAGAAATCACTAATAAGTGCTGGGGGAGAACTGTGGGTGCTCAGATAGCCGAGGGTTGCTGCCTGGCCCTGACCCCCAAAAGCCACTAGTCCCGCTGTCTGTTTCCAGTCTCCCAGTGCAGTATCCCATGCAACGTGAGGCGAAAAAAGCGCTACGCTTGTAGAGGGTAGGAGAACTGCAGCGGAAGCTTCCTGGCTCACGGCACCTGGGGGTTGCAATCCCCCAAACGACACCGGTCCTGCTGTCTGTGTACCACGTGCCTACCACGCTGATGCCACTGCTGGTGTGGCAGTGGCACTGTTGCTGGCATCACCATTGTTCAGGGGCCCCCTCAGCAGAGACTCTCGCCAAGAGCTCCTGATAAAATCCAGAGCAGGGGCCTCAAATTTCGATACACCACTGCTTGAATCTGCATTGCCCCCGCTGCCAGAGGGCAATGTTCAGCTCAAAACGTAAAACATAGTTCTCCAGCCACAACGCGATTTAATAAAAAAAAATATGGAGGTCTTAGTTACAGTCAAACAAGGGTTAGTTAAAGCCACGGAGGACTTACTCAGCGCTCTGAGTGACAAGCAAGCTGCATTCACACCAGCAGGCCGCCGAGTAGCTGAGGGTGCTGAGCGCCACAACATGCGCTTACAATGAGGCAAGCATACGCAGGTGCTACCGGAAGTGCTAAAAAAAACACACCCATTATATTCCCCAACTACAGCCAAGATGAACCCTGGGCTTCATGTCCTCTCAAATACGTGCCACTACCGTGACTGCCACCTCGATCCTGCCGACAAACACGTTTTAAAATATATTTAAGAATGAAGTTTTCTATTTCTATATGCACAATCATGATCCACGTTAGTTCACCGGTGATAGAATGGTTACAGACTGGCAATACATTTATAGTACTTAACACCTAGCAGCGCGCTGCCCACATGTACCTTACGTTTATTTTATATTTGAGGCTGATGGAGACGCCATTTTGCCCAGGATCACACAATTATTGCTCAAGTTCAGATCCTTCAGCAGAGAAAGGTTTGAAAGGAGCGGAGGGTAAGTCCCTGTCTAGTGTGTGCAGTGGGTAGATAGATTTATCCCCCACCTCCCTTTCTTAAACTCCAGCAGGGCACAGTATAAACATGATTGTACGATAAATAGCTCCTTATGTGATAAGGACATTAAATATTTGTTTGATTAATTAAAATCATTACAGTAGTTCAGAACATAATAAATAAACAATATCAAAAAGAGACCATAGTCTAAAAAAGGATTAAAATACAAAACACAGTAATTCTTATTAGATAGCTCACTCTAGAAAGGGGTGTAGTCAAAGGGAGTCTCTTGGAAGTGCAGTGTTCCTATTACTGAGCAGGTAAGTTGAGAAATAAGGACATAGTTGGGAAAGCTGGCTGGTTGTCTCTGAGAGTTGAGCTGCCACTGCAGATCTGTATGTTGACTTGGACCAGAGTTCAAATCCATCTCAATGCGCCTAATGTTATCAACATTAGAAGGATTACATTCTAAATAAGGCCGGGATGGGTCGGAAACCAGCAGTGGGCACTGTAGCCCACTTTATTTTACTTTGTGGCCTTTCTAAAAAAAAAAAATCACACTTTGTGTAATCTTAATCAAGATTTGGCCTCTTAAAAAATGTACCACACTGAATTATCTTATCATGCAAGTAGAGTACACAGGTTGTTTTATGTTATCGCTGTTCACTGTGTAAACATTTTATACAGAGAACCATATCATTTTTTGATCTTCATTTCAGCCTTATAAGGAAGATTTTATTCAATTTTTGTCAGTTAGAACTCTATATCTTAATTGCAAGTTATTAATTTTGTTTTCATATAGTGCATGCTACAACTGATAAGTAACACGAGAAAACCTGCTACTCCAGAACCCAATATTACAGTTAAAGTTAAATAATTAATGGATTAGTAATATGTTCTTTCTTTCTTTTTCTGGATTAGATGTGGTAAGTTTGTGTACGTTTGTAACGTTGTTGAGTGATTGTGCATTTAGAGGTGTTTTCGTGAGGACAGAATGATGGAATTGGATTAGAAATAGGAAGTTGTTGTCTTGGGGAATAGTGGACAGGTGTGCATGTTCAGTCAATTGTCTAAAAATGTGGCTGAAGTTAGAGAAGGAGGTTTGGGAGTTCAAAGTAGTAAGAAAGGGATGAGTCAGAGAGAGGTGGGTTGGAACAGAGGTTGAAGGGAATAGATCTTTTTTTTTTTTTTAAAGAACTGAAATTAACTTGTATATCTGTAGAGACATACCCACACAGGGACATAACAAAGGCCCCAGCAGCCCCCGTAGCGCGGCCCCAGGCTTACCCATAGAGGGCCCCATCAGCCCCTACTGATGTGAGTGTGAGGGGCCCCTTCAGCATAACTTGCAGGGGGGCCCCCTCACGTTTTGTTACGCCACTACAACAAACCCTAGCCAGGCGGCCACCAACCTCACGAAGTGGATCAGCGACTGCGCAGACGAGCTCGCCCCCCTGAGGACCCCGCCCAGCAGACCCGGCAGCAAGAAAGCCCCATGGTTCACCGACGAACTCAAGAGCTCCAAGAAGAACTGCCGAGCCCTCGAGAGAACCTGGCGCAGAGACCCAACAACGGACAACATGACTGCCCTCAAGCTCGCCACCCGAAAACACCACCAACTCATCCGCGCCACCAAGAAAACTGCATTCAAGGAACGACTGGACAACAACGCACACAACAGCAAAGAACTCTTCAAAATCGTCAAAGAGCTCTCCAACCCCAACGCCGGAAACAACGACATCACCCCTTCGCAAGACCTCTGCAACTCCCTCGCCTCCTACTTCCACAACAAGATCGCGGACATACACAACAGCTTCAGCACTCAACCGACGAACACCACGACCGAACCACCGCCCCCCACCACCACCCTCCGCGCCTGGACTCCGATCAGCACCGAAGACACCGTCCGCACGATGAACTCCATCCACTCCGGATCTCCGACCGACCCCTGCCCTCACCACGTCTTCAACAAGGCCGACGCTGTCATCGCACCCAACCTGCGGGACATCATCAACACCTCCTTCGACACCGCTACCTTCCCGGAGAGCTGGAAGCACGCCGAACTCAGCGCTCTACTCAAGAAGCCATCGGCTGACCCCACGACCTCAAAAACTACAGCCCCATCTCGCTGCTCCCGTTTCCTGCTAAAGTCATCGAGAAGACCGTCAACAAGCAGCTGGCCGCCTTCCTCGAGACGAACGGATCCCTCGACCCCTCGCAGTCTGGCTTCCGGGCCAACCACAGCACCGAGACCGCCCTGATCACAGTCACCGATGACATCCGAGCGCTGCTCGACAACGGAGAAACAGCGGCCCTCATTCTCCTCGACCTCTCCGCGGCCTTCGACACTGTCTGCCATCGTACCCTAGTACAACGCCTCAGCAACGTCGGAGTCCAGGAGAAGGCACTGGAGTGGATCATCTCCTTCCTCGCCGGAAGGACACAGAGGGTCCGCCTCCCTCCGTTCAGATCTGAAGCCACCGAAGTCATCTGCGGCGTCCCTCAATGCTCCTCGCTCAGTCCAACCCTCTTCAACATCTACATGAGCCCCCTCGCAGACATCGCACGCCAGCACCACCTCAACATCATCTCCTACGCCGACAACACCCAGCTGATCCTCTCCCTTACCAACGACCCCGCCACCGCCATAGCCAACCTTCACGAAGGGATGAAAGAGGTAGCCGAATGGATGAAGAACAGCCGCCTGAAACTGAACTCAGATAAGACGGAAGTCCTCATCCTGGGATCCTCACCCGCCGCTTGGGACGACTCCTGGTGGCCCCCCGCCCTAGGCAGCGCACCCAAACCAACAGACCACGCACGCAACCTGGGCTTCATCCTGGACTCCTCCCTCTCCATGACCAGACAAGTCAACGCGGTCTCCTTGTCGTGCTTCAACATCCTGCGCATACTACGTAAGATCTTCCGGTGGATCCCCACCGAGATTAGGAAGACGGTCACCCAGGCCCTCGTCACCAGCTGTCTGGACTACGGCAACACCCTCTACGCCGGAACCACCGCCAAACTCCAGAAGAGACTCCAGCGGATCCAGAATGCCTCAGCACGACTCATCCTGGACATCCCCCGTCGCAGCCACATCTCCGGACACCTGAGGGATCTGCATTGGCTCCCGGTCAACAAGAGAATCACCTTCCGTCTCCTCACCCACGCACACAAAGCCCTACACAGCCAAGGCCCAGGATACCTCAACAGCCGCCTCAACTTCTACGCTCCCAAACGCCAGCTTCGATCGACCAGCCACGCCCTCGCCGCCGTCCCCCGCATCCGAAGAGCCACCACAGGAGGACGGTCCTTCTCCTACCTGGCCGCCAAGACTTGGAACTCCCTCCCGACCCACCTCCGCCTGACCCAGGACCACCTCGCCTTCAGGAAGCAACTCAAGACCTGGTTGTTCGAGCAGTAGCAGATCCTCCCCCCCCCCCCCCCCCCCCCCCCCCCAGCGCCTTGAGACCCTCTGGGTAAGTAGTGCGCTATATAAATGCAATGATTGATTGATTGATTGATTGATAGTTCATTGGGGTACTGCTTTTGTCACAGGGATCCTTTAGTTACTTGCAGTTCATACATTACAGTCTTAATCCACTCAGTGACCTGAACACTGTCATTAGCCAGTTTGAGTAGAAAGGCATTCTTATTTGGAAAGACAACCCCAATTACTGTGGTACATTTTAAACCCTGAGTTTGTGCTTTTCCAAACTACTCTTAAAATATACTACCTACTTAGTATGGATGACATGATTCTACACCTTATTGTAATCCTCATTAGTTTATTTAACATTTCCTTGGATGATTCATTGTCTCTGTATAATGTGTTTGTGGTATCAAGTGATCGGACACCCTGCACTGGTATGAGCAGCGCTAAAAAAAATGAAATGTTTGTGAGAGAGGAACTATGGAGAGATAAGAGGCACTGTTGGTGAGTGGTGATAAGGGAATCCGTGGTGGGCGGAGCATATAGAGAAGTAGGTGGAGCCAGTGGAGAAATTAGGTGTAGCTGGGGGACGTGGGCGTGGTCTCCTAAAAAATCTCTTGAGCACCTGCACTTAATATTTTACAAATTAAGCACTGCAAGTAGGCACCAAATGCGCTCCTCTACTGGCACTCCGGCAGCAGAGTGCAGGGTGCTATTTACGGGTTGGGCTACCAATGCAAACTAAAAGAGGACATTGGCTGGGAGGAAACACTGCCGGCTTGGAACAGGAGGCTGGACGAGGACAACCAGTGGATGGACAGGTAAATTGGATAGCTAAGGGACACCTGGGCACCATAGGCTGTGCTCCCCAATGTCGGGCCGGAGGATGCAGGGGTGCCTTTTAGTGTCTGGTTTCCGGAGCTGAGTCCGGTCGCGGTCAGGGGGACCCTTCAAACAGAAGCTGCAGGCATCGAGGAGGAGTCTTGGAGAGATCAGCCACCGGTGTAGAGGTCAGGATCACTGGGCAGACTTCTAAGGGTAAGTTGTTTACTCGAACTCGGGTTGTGGGCATCAGGTGCAGTGTCACGGATCTACCCAGATCCGGAGGCTGGTGTTGGTTTCTTTGCTGAACATATCCGATGTCCACGGTAGACAAGAGTCTTTGTCAAAGACAGCACAGGTCCTTTGGGGTTCTTGAGGTTGCTGGCTGTGGGCCACTCCAGTTTCTGGAAACAGGGTTGCTGGAGGAAGAGACAAGCCAGTAGGGCTGCGGCCAAGTCACTCGTCGCCTTCCTCTCCGCTGCTGCACGGCTCTTTGGTCTTTCTTCATCCGAGGTGGTTGCATCTAAAGAGGCAAGGTTCTAGGGTGCACCTACATCCTAGATTTAGGGGTGTTACAGGGGTTTGCAGGTCGGGACCAATGGGTCCCTCCTGAGGGTGTCCACACGCTTTGGTATGCCATCTTCCAGTGGGAGAGGGACATAGTCCTCTTCCTGATTGGGTGAGCCCCCCTCATCTTCAATATGGAGGGAACTGAAATGTGTGCTTCACTTTGCCTTTCTTACCTGATGGTGGGGTTGGCAAAGGTGGGCACACCTCCTTTCCTGGTCAGGTTTTCCTGATGGTTCTTGCGCACAAATGGGGGTCAGAACCAGTGGGAGCCAGTTGCTGATAGCAGCAAAAGGCTGGGGTAGCTAACACAGGCTGTAGGCCTTTGAAGCTTCCTCTTCGTGGACCCTGCCCATCCTGGGGGAGGAGGCATTACACCTCTGCCCAGGATGCGCTTTGTTCCAGGACTCAGAGAGCGACCCAGCTATCTGCCACCACCAGACGGTTTCTGGACCCTTGGATATATACCCAAGGGTCCAGAAACCGTCTGGTGGTGGCAGATAGCTGGGAGCCAATCAGGAACCACATCAGAGTGGTTTGCTTTTCCTGGGGCAGCTCTAAGATGCCCTCTGAGTGCATTTTTCATTAAATGCAATAATGGCATCAGTATGGGTTTCACTGGTAATTTGGTACCCAACTTCCCAGACTTTAGTAAAGCCATCATGGAGCTGTGGAGTACAGGAGGGCGTGGCTTGGATGCCGAGGAGGTAGGCAGCGTGAGCTCGGAGCTCCGTGCCCGATCCCGGAAAATATCCTGAAAATTCATTCGAACCCCGAGATAAAGGACATTATCCGGTACTGGACGGTACTGCGGAGGGTCTGGGACCCGCGGAAGACGACACCGAGCCTTCCCGCAGCAGTAACTTAACTTCGAAAGCTGAACTCGGCCGAGAAGTCGCGGACCCCAAAATGGCGGCGATGGCATGAGATCGCTTGTGACGGAGACATCTGCCCGGAGACCCACTGAAGACCGCTCCCGGACACGCTAGAGGTGCTGGCGGCCGCGTCGCGCCTCTCCCCAGGTGTTGGTAGAACTTTGGGCGCGCCCTTGGGCGGTGGTTGAGGACCGTCTCCTGATTGGGGCGACAACGGTGCGACAGTGACTCGGAGACGAGAACCCCGGATCTCAGGCGCAACTGGCGCTGGCCGAGCCACGACCGCTCGGTGCTTCTTGCCTCTTGGTGACATTTCAGGACCTGAGAACCCGGCCGGAGGACGGTGCTCGGCGACGCTCGGAGGGCGACCAGGAACAATTTGAGGACCACCGCCCATCCCGGCCCAGATGGGGAAACCGAAGGGGAAGGGGGATGGCGCGACCGACACTGAGGCGGCGGAAGGAGCAGAGAGAGACCAGGCGGCGTTACAGCGGATGCAGGATCGCATCCTGGAAGCCATCGCCACCACAAAGGATGCCCTACAGCAAGATATAGCTCAGGTGGCAACGGGCTTGGGCCTCCTGAAGGCCGACCACGACAAACTTAAGGACAGGGTGAAATCCGTGGAGACCACGGTTAAGGACTTGGCCCCGGCCCAGGCAACGGTGAAGGCCCAGATGGCCGACGTGATGGACCGTCTGAAGGTACTGGAAAGGAGGGCCGAGGATGCAGAAAACAGGAACAGGCGCAACAACGTACGCCTAGTGGGCCTGCCGGAGAAAATTGAAGGCGACGACATGGTGGGCTACTTGGATAACTGGCTGCGGACGGAGGTGGCACCTGAAGGCCTGTCCCCCTTCTTCTCCCTGGAGCGGGCACATAGAGTTCCGGCGCGTCCGCCAGCCTTGGGCCTTCCTCCTCGCCCGGTGGTGTTCAAGTTGCTCCATTACCGGGACAGAGACTGGCTTTTACAGAGGGCGAGAGAGGCAGGGCCCTTTCAAGTGGAAAACAACAGAGTCACCATGTTCCCGGACTACACGTTTGAGACTCAGCGACTTCGGGCAAACTTCTTGTCCCTCAAGCGCGAGCTCCGCCAGGAAGGCATCAAGTACTCCCTGTTGTTTCCAGCCAAGCTAAGAGTGGTGGTGGACGAAAAGTCTTTATTCTTTACGACTTCCGCGGATGCATGGGACTGGTGGGATACTTATAAGGCAGGAACGGACGGTGCTAAGGCCAGGGAGGAAGAGGCCAAGATGGAAAAGCCGATCAGACAGTCCCAACGGATCAGAAAGAATCGCAGGAGGACCGGGAAACCCTCGATGTCGCAGACGGAGGCGGAGAGGCAGGCGGCCCTACAGGCGGTGGTGGACTTATCTAGAGCCAGGACTCAGTCTGGGAAGGGCACGGATTCGGAGGCCCCGGGCACGGGCTCAGAGACAGGACAATCGGAATTCGGTGGAGCCCGGGGCCCTATTGTGACGCCGCAGACCTCGGGAGAGATACTGGAGGCGTGTTGAACTGGTTTGGCGGAATGGACTCGTTGGTTGGACACCGGGGCGATGGACCCGCAGCAGTGGAAAGACATTGATTGAGGTTTTGGGGATCTGTAATGTGGGGATTGTGGGGTGGAGCGCGCGGGGCTGATTTGTTGGAGGTTTTATAGCATTGAGCCGCGCCTTACTGGCCCCTAAGGTCATCGCAGTGGGGACTGCGAATATTACCACCTTTCCTTGAGGGGTGATCGGGAGTGTTGGTTTGGATGGGGGTACTTCCAGTTGCGGGGGGGCCTGTCCTGGGGGGGTGGGAGTTGCGAGCAGTTGGGGTTGCTCAAGGGGTTGTAGTTGTTGGAGGGGTTTGGCTTCCTGTTTGGAGAGGGTGGGGGGGAGGGCCCGTGGTCGCGGGACTTAGGCGAACACTGTTCTTTGTTGTATGGTCCGGTTGTGTAGGGGGGAATGGCTAGTACTGGAGCGTTGAAATGTGTGACCTGGAATGTGCGGGGCATGCAGTCCATGACGCGCAGACATAAGGTTCAGGCGTACCTCAAGCGTAGGGGGGTTCACATAGCGTTCCTGCGGGAGACGCACCTAAATAAGCAGGAAGGGGCGGCTCTACAAAGGCGCTGGAGGGGGCAGTTATTCTACACGACATTTTCAGCATTTGCGAGGGGGACATTGATTTGGATACGGGCGGGGGTCCCCTTCCAAGTCTCGAAGTCATCGATAGACCCAGAGGGCAGATATGTGGCGGTGGAAGGAAGGCTGAGAGGCAGGATGATATCGCTCTGCAATGTGTATGCTCCTAATGTAGACCTGCCCGCTTTCTTGTCTAATGTCTCGGGCAAATTGGCGGGCTACTTGGCGGGGCCGGTCCTCCTGGGGGGGGACTTCAACTCGGTTGAGGATGTGCTACTAGATAGGTCCCATCCCCCGCTACGCGCGTCCCCAGCACATAGGATCGCCAAGCGTAGATTAGAATGGCAGGAAAGCTGGGCCCTCACGGATGCATGGAGGGCGTTGCACCCCACCACTAGGGATTACTCCTTTCACTCGCACCTGCATGATTTACATGTGAGGCTGGATGCGTTTCTTTGTTCGGAATGTGTGCTCCCTGCGGTGGGAGGGGCGGAATACTTGGCAAGGACGATATCGGACCACAACCCCTTGTTGATGTCTCTGGAATGGATGGTGACTGTTAACTGCGTGCCAACATGGCGCCTGCAACCTGACACCCTGGACGACTTGTTGTTCAGGGAGGCCCTGAGTGACCGTATCGAGAGGTATTTTGAGGAGAACAGTGGTTCGGCTTCCACGAGGGCGGTTGAATGGGATGCTTTCAAGGTGGTGGTGCGGGGACACTGTATTGGGCACACGGCAGGGGCACGGAAGACTTTGTTGGATGACTTAGACAAGGCTGAGACACGGCTGAGGGATCTTGAGAAGAGGCGCCCGAATCACCCAGAATTGCAGGAGGGGCTCAGCGGGGCGCGGGAGGGGCTGGCGGTAGAGCTAGAGCGGCTGCGTAGCTTCGACCACAAGGCGTACGTGACGAGGGCGCATGCGGAAGGTGATAAGGCGGGGGCGATGTTGGCTTGGCTTGCTAACCCTATCCGGGGGGGAGGGCCGATCATGAGGATACAGGAGCCAGGGGAGGAGCCTTGCCACACCCAACCCGGGATCCTGAACAAGTTCCGAGCTTATTATGAGGGGCTCTATCTGAGTGGTGATACGGGAGGGACGGAGGAGCTTGAGGAGTTCTTGGACGGGCTAGAGTTGCCGCGAGTGGAGGACTCGGAGGCAGAAGAGTTAGGGCGGCCAATCTCCCTCGGAGAAATAGGTTGCGCTGTAAAACAGATGGCTAGAAACAAGACCCCGGGCCTTGACGGTCTACCGATCGAATTTTATGGCAAATACCTAGAGCATCTTGCTCCACGGCTGCGCGAGGTATACAATGAGGCGCAGGAGAAGGGCCGACTCCCGGGCTCTATGTGCGAGGCCCTTATGATCCCACTCTTGAAGCCGGGCAGAGAGGGTGCGGCGCTGTCCTCGTACCGTCCGTTATCTATGTTGACGACGGATTACAAAATCCTCAGTAAAATTCTGGCCAACAGATTGCTGGTGCACATGACGAGCCTGGTTCATGGTGACCAGTGCGGTTTCATACCGACACGCAACACCACTCATAACATCCGCAGACTCACGAGACTGATGGGTGTGGACTGGCCAGACACCGTCTCCCCATTTGTCCTGTCCATCGACATTGAGAAGGCATTTGACAGCCTCGAATGGGGATACCTGTATGAGGTGATGCGCCGCTTCGGGTTGGGAGACGGATATATACAGTGGACCAAGGTCCTCTATACTGAGGCGTTGGCGAGGGTCCGGGTGGGTGCGCTGATCTCGAGACAATACCCGATCAGGCGTGGCACTAGACAGGGTTGTTCCCTGTCCCCGCTACTGTTTGCGTTAGCAATGGAACCCTTCGCTGCGGTAGCCAGACTGGGCCGCCACTACGCAGGTTTGCCTTTTAGGGGGAGGCCGCACCTCATCTCCCTTTACGCGGATGACTTGTTGATGTTTTTGGCCAATGCCGGCGCCGAACTTCAGGGGGCGCGGAGGCTACTGGAGCAGTTCGGTAGGTTATCGGGCCTGAGGGTTAACTGGCCTAAATCCTGTCTGTTTCCCCTGAGGCCGGGAGAGCCGTGCCCACTCACTGCTCAGGAACTCCGGTGGGAGCCGCGCTGCCTACATTATCTAGGGGTTTATGTTTACCACACCCCGTCCGACCTGCTAGATGGCAACGTAACTCGCTGTATTAACGCCCTGCGTGGATCTATGGACTTCTGGGCGACTCTACCGCTCTCTCTGGCTGGTAGAATTTCCCTGCTTAAAATGATAGCCCTGCCCAGGCTTTTGTACTATTTTAGGACACTGCCGGTATGGATCCCGAGTTCGGTTTTCAAACGCCTGAGGTCACTGATTATAGCGTTCCTGTGGGGCACGGGTAGGAGACGCATAGCGCTCGACACGCTGCTACGCCCCAAAGATGAGGGAGGTATGGCAGTGCCGGACTTCGAAGGATATTACCTCGCTGCCCAGCTGCAGACTTTTACTCAGGAGGTGGCAAGAGTTTATAGAGGTCCCGAGGACGCGAGAGTCGAAGGCACCCCGCGACACGTTCTGGCTTATATCACGCTGCACCAGAAACTCCGAGTGGGAGACCTGACGGTCGAGGAGCAGACTTTCCGTCTATGTTGGGACCGGGCCCGTAAGCGGGCAGGTGTCCGCCTTATGTACGCCCCCGAAATACCGTTGGGAATGGTCACTGCCCTCCCACATGGAGGTGACTGGTCACGCTTGCTCGGGTGGGAGGGGGCGGGAGTACACGTGCTGGGTGACCTCTACGAAGATGGGGTGTTGCTGCCGTTTCGGGACCTGCAAGAGAGATTTGACCTACCGAGGGGTGACTATCTGCTGCACGCGGCAGTCACAGGCGCCATGCGAGCCCACTGGGGAGAAGGGCTGCAGGAACCGGGTACCTCAATGGCCTGCCAGTACGCCATGATGGCGGCGGGGACCTTTAAGGCCGTCACATGCCTGTACTCGCGGATGCAGCGGGAGGCCTTGCAACCTCTGGCAGCCCTGAAGGCCAAGTGGGAGCTGGACCTCCAGGTGGAGATACCAGACACGACCTGGGGCCAACTGCTGAGGAGGGCGCGGAAGAGCTCGAGGAATGCCAGGTTCCAATTAATCCACTTCTATGTTATCCACAGGGCATACCTTACGCCCGGGAAAATCCAACAGTACTTTGGGGCGACCGACGCTGCTTGCCCCAGATGTAATACAGCGGGGGCGGATTTCTGTCATATGCTGTGGGATTGCCCCTCTTTAGGCGACTACTGGCAGGAAGTTGGACGGGCCCTTAACGGGGCGACGGACAGGGATATCCAATACACTAAGGCAGTTGGCATCCTTCACTGGTTCCCACACACACCTAGAAATACGATGTCAAGTAAATTTATAGATTTAGGGCTTATCCTGGCCAAGCGGGAGATCACACGAAACTGGAAGTCCAGAGTGGGGCCCACGTATAAAAGATGGTATGGGGAGTGTCTGAGATGGGCCGCGTGTGATAGTACCCTACGATACCAGATGGCCTGGAGGTCGAATGATGAGAAAGCACTGGAAAGGGCGACTGCATGGGAGGTGATGGTGCAGGCGCTCAGGGATGTGGACGATGAGGGGCAGGAAGGCGAGAGCGAACTAGCCGGAGCAGACCCTAACACTATACAGGAGAACACACCTTAGCGATTGTTTGCTTCCTCCTGCAACACACCAGGCACTGATACATGGTTACTCAAGCGCAGCGCGACCACGGGGGAGGGCGGGTAGGAAGCTGGTTTGGAGGGATGTTGGGGTACCGAAAATTGGGGAGGGGGAGGGGCGTAAATCACAAAAGCATTCCAGGGTTATGTGCACAATGAAGCGGTCAGACAATGTAAGAAGTATGAGACCAAGGCGGAGATGAAGCTGCCCGCATCGCAAGCGGGGGGAGCTCCCAGGACGAAAAACGAATGTATTCAACTGAACTGGTCCATGTCATACTCATCTTGTTGTATATCTTGTCTGTACTATTATATTGGTGATGCAATAAAAATGATGTTATAAAAAAAATGGAGCTGTGGAGTACATGTTGACAAACTCCCAGCCAATGTGCTCAAAATGGCTCCCCCGCACTTACAATGTCAGTGAATGGCACAGACTCTGTTATAGCATATTGTTGATACAGTTATGCCCTGTGGTATGGTGCACCCTGCATTTAGGGTTGTAAGACTTGCTAGAGGGGTGTCTAACCCATACCACAGGCAGTGTTGGTGGGCTTGGCACACAGGGATGTGTACCATATCGACTCCTGTTTGGTCTGCACCAAAACATGCAGCCTGCAATGGCAGTATGTGGATGTTAAGGTGAGGGTACTCTGAGCATGGCACGATACGTGCTGCAGCCATCGGAAGCCCTCTCTGGTCACAAGGCCCTTGGTACCAAGGGGAACCTTTTAGAAGGGACTTGCATGTGGCCCAGAGGTGTGCCAAATGTAAAAACAAAGGTACCGTTTTTGGAAAGAACACAGATGAGGGGGCCTGGTTAGCAGGATCCCAGCACATGCCCAGTCATGTTGGCATCAGGTATCTGACAAAATGTTAGGAGGTAACCATGCAAAAAGAGGCACATTTCTTTTTGTTCATCCATCTGTAGGATTGTCTGTCCATCCATCCATCCTTCCATCCACCTGTCCTTCATTCATCCATTAACTTAGCATACCACCTGCTTGCCCACTGCACCTCCCTGCATCAGTCCGTCTGTCCATTTGTCCCTCCATTCATCCATCTATCCATCCATCCAACTCTCTAATACTAGTCCTGCCCACGGTCGTAAAAAAGGAAAACTTTGGAGTGCTGTTCAACATACCTTAAACCCTCTTTTTAGGTGCCAGCCTGTGTCAATAACATATATAAATAGTGAAGATTAAATGTCATTGAGGCTGGGACCGGATCAGTTACTCCTCCCTTAATATCCAGAGTCTGCTTGTGTCATGGTGGCGTGCTATGGGAGTTCACTGTATTCCTACAGCGACAATGATGCCCAGGAATGCATTCGAAAATCTAAAAGGCTCTGACGGGTGTCAAATGTGCTTCAAGAATTAGCATGAGAAAGTTCTGATTCTAACAATTTCTCCCAGACCTTTCCCTGGGAATCAGGATTAACTGGCTTAGCTGGGCTGGATGTTGCATGGCATGCATCTCTGTGACATATTCAGGGCTCGAGAGAGAGCTTACCAATGTCCCACGCTCCTTGCAACTGATTGGGTGTTGAGTATTTTCACTCTTCCACCAAGAGATGAAACAAGCATTGGCAAAGCCCTTGGTCTCGTCTTTGAAACCTATTGGATTTGCCAATTGCTAGTATCCATGTTGCACACCATCTCTGATGCTTTGCAGAACTCTCGTCAGGAGTCCACTGAAGCTTGCATTAACCATTTCCGCTGTCATTGCTGCCAATGACAATAGCAACAAAACTACTAACCATCACACTCCTACATGTGTAACAATTCAGAATAGTCCAAGTCGCAAAACACTATAACAATAGCTTGGGTGGCAGGTTTAAGTCATTTTCAATGTAGATTGAATTATTAAGCAAGTGCTGTTGTGCTCGTCTCTAAATTTAACAAACAGCGCTCCCATGTGGCGAACAGTGATAAGTGCCGGTGTTAACCATGAAGTGCCGGTCCCAAGTACCGGAAACCCCCAGCTCAAATTAAGCACTGTGTGCAGCAAGACTAAAGATTTAAAAAAGCCTTTGAAGCAGGCACTTTTCTTTATCTTTTTAGTTACCAATTCGTGTTGGATCAGTAATTAAAAACAAATTGAAAAGGGCAGAAATATGTTTTAAAGTGGAAGCAACGTGGGGGAAGCAACATGGGGAGGTAGAGAGGAGTATGTTGAAGCAACACGTGGGACGTCAGAGCCGGGAAGCAACACCAAGATGGCAAGAGGAAGGTGGAAGCAAAACAAGGCTGTGGGAATCAACACAGAGTGCGGGGATAGGAGAAACAATGCGGAAAGCACATGAGTGATGCTCCATGACATGGTCTATCTAACACATGAATGATAAGCTGGGTCACAAATGAGAAGCAAGCAAATTAGAGTGACAAGGAAGCCAACCAATGGTAAACAATAGGCTGCTCGAGGCTCCTGCATGTCCTTTATAAAATGTCTCGCAACAGCCAGCGCATGTGCTGTCTAGAAGACTTCGACCTAGAAACTTTCCTCTGATTACCATAAAAACCCAGTCCACTGTATTTTGTTCAAGGTTTACCCTATTTAAAAATCAACCCTTCCATCTTTGGTTGGCACAAGGTTCACACAATTCTAAAATCCTGCCTACTGCATTTTGCTCAAGCTTTACACAATTCAAAAATGTTGCCTCTGGTGTTTGGCCTTATGTTTAATGTTGGCCCAGGGTTGGGCCTGGCAAAATGCAGCAACTCTGCAAATTCCCACTGTGGGTCCCGCTATGATGCATATGTGTGCACTCCATTATCTCTCAGAGTGGGCGGCATCATGGTGGCAGGCACCACTCACGGTTAGAGGCATCAAGCCTTCCTTAAGGTATTGAGTTCTGCTGGGAGGGTAGTGGACCACTCTTACTCCCCTCCACAATGAATCATGAAGCTTGCCTATATAACCTCCTCGTTGCTCCCAAAAATGACACCACCTGGTCTAGCTTCATAACACGTGATGAGATTGGGACTCTAAATCTTCTTACCTTGCTGAAATATTCCAACCACTTCATTGATCCCCTCCCCTCCAAACCCAAGGATCCCTACCAGACTGACTCAAAATTGGTCAGATTACCCCTATCCTAAAAGAACCCAATTCCGACCAATCCGATACCAACAATGACTGCGCCATCTTTAACATCCATCCCTACTCCGGCCAAACTCCTAGAAAAATGTGCCCTTCTACAGCTACACAATCACATTGAACAATTCTAACTCTTAGACCATTGCCAGTCTGGCTTACGTTCTGGTCACAGCACCGAAACTGCCATGATCCACATTGTTGATTAAGCCATATGCCTTCTTGACCAGAATGAATCTTGCCCCCTGATCCTTCTAACTCTGTCGGCAGCCTTTGACACCATCAGCCATGCTACGCTGCTCAACCTATTACAACTTAGGATGGGCCTCTCAAGCACTGTGCTAAAATGGTTCTCCTCCTTTCTACACAATAGGTCACAGCTCTTCATAATTATTCACACTCTATCCGAGCAGACTCCACTATCGCTGGGTGCCCCCAAGGCTCTATACTCTCCTCAACATTGTTTAACCTCTACATGGAGCCCCTGACTGATATCCTCAAATGCTCCCACATCTCCTGCCATATATATGCTGATGACACCCAACTCTACATGAGAATATGCTTCCTGGTTGACATCCACACCCTCAATAACACCCTAACATTAACACAACAATGGCTGACTCACAATTATCTTAAGCTCAATGCCCTAACAACTGAATTCTTACTAATCGCCCCACCCACTGCCACCTCTACCATCAACGACTGTCTCCCTCTTCTCTCTGCTTTGAACTGCACCTCACACATCGTTCACTCCGCTAAATCCCTAGGTATTACTTTAGACAAAGACCTCTCCATGCAAAAACATATCAGCGCCATCACTAATGGAGCTAACCCTCAACTGCATATCCTGAGGAAACTAAAACCTCTCCTCCCTGTGGCTGACCTCACAGCAGCAACTCATGCACTTGTACTTTCTAAATTAGACTACAGCAGCGCTACCTTGGCGGGCCTCCCAAAAACCTCACTTGCTTCTCTGAAGGCTGCACTTAATGCAGCAGCTAGGCTCATTACAGGATCAACATAAAGTTATCACATCATCCCTGACCTTCGAGCTTTGAATTGGCTACCTTTCGAGGGCAGTATGCATTTTAAAATTGCTTCCATGACTCATAAAGCGCTGCACCCCTTCCTACCTGTCCCAGAAACTGAACCTTTCGGGTGGAAACAGATCCTCCAAAAGTACGAGCTCCTCAAGCTACAAAATTTCAAGATAAAGACAACTTTTTGCAGTTCCTTCTCTGGAATGGCCCCATATATTTGGAATTCTCTCCCTACTGAGATCAGATGCAACCCATCCCTCCTCAGGAAAGAATTACAAACCTTTATCAACACCCAATTCTACCTCACTGTGGACTTGGGCACACCCTTGTTTACTGATTTGACCCCGCCCTCCATTTGGCTGCCGTCGCCTGCCCCACCACAATATACTAGAGTCTTGGATCTATGCTACTCTACACACCCCATGTATATCTATGGGTCCCTACCTCAGGGAAAACAGTGCATTTGTTCTCCCCACTCTTGCTTCTCTCTTTCACAAGTACCTCAGAAATTCAGTGTGCACTCTCTTTTGTATCCCTCCTCAGTTATTGTCACTATCTCTTTTATTAACACTCTCAGTAACTCAGTAATTGCTGCTATTCTCGTTACATATCCCACTGTACATCGTTTACTCTTTTACCGTCATCATATTTTAATTTACTTTCTATGTACCTCATGTTCTTGCTGCTGTACCTACTCTGTAAAGTGCTTCGTTGTCATGTATATAAGTGATAAGATGCCATGTACGTCTATCACCTTGTAGAGAAATTGTGCATTTACTCTCCCCACCCTGGCAACCCCCTACCACAACTACCTCAGAACTCTGTGCATTGACCTATCCTTCTATTTATTGGATTCTGCTTTTATATAATGTGTATGTATTTTTATCAACGTTTTATGTAACTCAGATACCTGCTGCTATTTAGTTTATATACCGTCTGCATACCATTTACTTTTTTATTGTTACTATATATTTGTTTCTACTCTCTATGTACCTCATGTTATTGTGATACTTACTCTGTGAAGAGCTTTGATACCTTCGGGTCTAGTTTGCGCTATATAAAACTTATAAATAAACAATAAATAAATAGTAATGCCTCCCCAGGTCCCTGAACTGCCTCCCAGGTGTTTGTGGGGCTTCTGTCTGATCTGGCAGGCGCTGCGCTGGCCCACACAAACCCAACACTCAACGAGGAGCAGAAGAGTCCACACTGACCACAACACCGGCCCTTGGTCCACGAAGGAGAGTCACGAGGGCACCTGATAACACACAGACAAAGGAGTCTGTGGGGAGACTAAAGTTGGCCCACAGTGGCCATACATCAGTTTTCCTGACCATGAAGTGGTGAAGATAAAAGCATACAATCTCTAGGGAAACTGCTGAATGCAATGGATAAATAAAATATACTGATATTTCCAAAGCAGCTGGACATGGTTATAATTTTCATGCGTCGGGTACTCTTGGTGCTTAACTCCAGTACTGCCAAACCTGGTTGTTATCACAGCAGCAACAGGCAAGAGAGAAGGAGGGTGGGGGAAGCAACAGTAATACTGACAGTGTTGGACAAGCTACGGAAGGTAGCCGACAAGGCCACTTCTCAGGCTCTAGTGTTGTTGGATCTGTCAGCAGCATTTGGCACGGTTGACCATGGCATTTTGGTGGACCGTGTCAGGGATGCAGGACTCCAGGGACCGGCTCTTAGCTGGATTATGTCCTTCCTGGAGGACCGCTCCCAGTCTGTTTTCCTCTCCCACTTTACGGCACCTCACCTGACGTCGAAATGTGGATCTTCATTATCCCCACACCTGTTCAATTTGTATCTACTCCCTCTAATCTTGTCACTAAAAGAAAGAAATGTGAGTACATTCAAGTATGCAGATGACCTGCAACTAATATTCACCATCAACAACAAGTCAGATTCTATATCTGAATTCCAAGCCACTATGCTGCACATCCGCAACTGGATGAACAACAACCACTTAAAGCTAAACCCAGAAAAAACTGAGCTGATCCTGACAGGAGGTGCTCAAAATCCATGGAGCTCACTCTTCTGGCCCGCTGAGTTGGGCTCTCTCTCAACCCCATCCTCCACAGCTAAGAGTCTCCAGTCACAATCAACTCCGATCTATCTATGAAGTCCCAGATCGGAACAGTAGTCTGCACTTGCTTCTTTCAGCCGCAGAAGATAAGGAACATCAACAGATTTCTTGCTCGGGAAGCATTGGTGCAGGCAGTCTTAGTTCTGGCCATTTCCCATATAGACTACGATAAATCACTGTACTTCTGTCTGCCGTTATATCTACTCACAAGACTGCAACTTGTGCAGAACCAGGCTGCACGGCCGCTATATCATCAGCCTAGATGGCAACATGCTTCCCCCCTCATGAGGAAGCTACACTGGCTGCCCATATCACAATGCTGTGCCTTTAAAATCGGCTGCCTTATTTTCAAATCTTTGCAAGGCACTTGCCCAGAATTTATTTCTAATATCATTCAGAGATATATACCCACCCGTAATCTGCACTCAGACCACACGAATCTTTTGGTCATACCATCTTACAAATCAAAGCGGCTAGGCAGCAGCAGATTTGCGGTACTGGCTCCCCCTTTCGGGTTTACCTTGCCCCTTGACATCAGATCCTGTACAAACCATCTGAGATTCAGGAAACTCCTTAAGACATGGCTGTTCACCCAGGCATATGAATGAATTAATTTATATTTGTATAGCGCATGGCTGCCCTGAGGCCTCCCAGCTCTCACTGTGGCTACTCCTATATATAGCGCCAAGAAATCAATCAGTGTACTTGAGCTCTACAAATAATTTTAACATAACATAACAAAGGGCGAGGGAGGGGAAGCAGTGGGGAGAAGGACATGGGTAAGCGCAACATGAAAGGGGCAGATAGAAACAAACATATGACAGGGCAACACAATGCAGGGGGAGAGAATTACATAAAGGAGACAGTTCAAAACACACGCACTATCATGGAATGCTTAGCACAAATGAAAAAAGTTATTCTTGAAAAGCAAGCAGTGGAAACAGCGAAGGCAACCAATCAAAAGAGATGTAAAGAGGGACAGGGACAAACACCAGATTGACAAGCTTGGTTACGAATGAAAAGCATGCAAATAAGAGTGACAAGGAACTACAAGAAATGGTAAGCTATAGGCGGGCTCCAAGGCCCTTTATGTTCTCGATGAGCCACAATGTGCCCTGCAACAGACAGCAAATGTGCTGCATAGTAGACTCTGGACTAATAAATAATAATCTGTACATGAAAAAGGGAGCCGAGAGGGAGGCTATATAGTTCCTGTTTATGCTTTTTTGTGCCTGTGTTCAGCTGCCCTGACTGATTTGCATATAACTGATTTTAAACTGAGGTACCGTGGAGTGCAAAATAACAATGGACTAGGATCAGCCCAAATAATTACCAGTGGCCAAGATCAATGCAAGCATTTCATCCATTGCTTTTTGTATGCTTTAGTGTGTTGTCCTTAGTGGGACGGGTATGCCCAGATGTGGGTCCCGTGCAGACTGTGTCATGAAACAAGCTATACCTGGCTGATGAGCCCATACCAAGGATGAAACAGGTTCTGGGTTGCTTGTGTATGCGTTTAGGGAGGACCTGGCTTGGCAGTGCTGGCTGGACTGTTCCCATTGGAGCAGGGTCAAGAATGATTTGCACATATCTGGGTCCAAACTGAAGTGGCATGGTGCAAAAATAACAATTGATTGGGGTGCGACCAGGAGTAATTACCAGTGGCTGAAATTAATTCAAGCATTCCACCCATCACTTTCTGTATACTTTGGCATGTTAGCCTTCTGCTGCATAGCAGGCAGCCTAAACATTTTGGGGGCAGATTTACGAATTCTGGCGCATCTCTGCTAATCGGCAGAGATGCGTCAGAAGAGTTACGACGCATCTGCCCACCCGTGCGCCACCAATGATGTGCCACATTTACAATGTGGCGCACCGTGGCTCTCGGATGGGGTGATGCGTGATGAATCCCAGGTGGAAATGCGGCGCATTGCTGGAGTTACGTCGCAAGCGCGACGCAGCTCCAGCAAGGCTCAAGGGTGCCCTATCTCTAACATGCTGCGTCAATCCTTACGCCTGCTTCAAGCAGGCGCAGGGTTTTGACGCAGCATGACCCTAGAAGTGACTGAGTGACATCTTGTAGATTTCACTCCGCCACTTTTAGGAGGCGTTCCTGCACCGGAACGCCCCCTCCCGCGCCAGAACGTCTTCATATTGCGCAGGGCTTTACAACGTGACGCATCTCCCAGATGCGTCACATTGTAAATACCCTGCAGCATGCCGCTGGCTTTGCGCCGCCGCTGAGTCACAAAAGTGAAGCAACAGCAGCATTAAAGAGGCGCAAGGGGCTTGTAAATCTGCCCCTTTATGTCAATACTCAGGACGAGGTGAAGATGAAGGTGCTCAACACGGAGAATGCTTTCAACCACATTAAATGTGTTGCGTCAAAGCATTGTGGACCTCATATTCAAAGTTCATATAAATGGGCTTAGATGTCATCAATACACTTGGGTCCAAGAGTTTGAGAGGCCAAATTCATTCTAATTATAGTCATTTTTTTGCCTAACCTGGGGTAAGGAGGAGGGGGGGGGGGTCCATTGTTGCATTAGTGTCCAAAGTGCATTTAATACACCACAGTCCATACGTGGTCCCCTATATATTTCCCTGTGCCCAGGCCATAGTACCACTGACAGACGCAATTAGATCCACTCTCTTGATTAAGGAGCTGCAAGTGAGTACTACAACAGCGGTGACACAAGTCATTCTTGACACCCTTGACCAATTTGTCTCAGCACTGGGATATAAACAGAATTACTCTTAATTAAGAGTGATTCCCCCCTCCATGGCTCATGACTAGGGCTCCCGGTTTAATGGTATTTATGTTTTTAACATTTCCGTCTCTATTTATCCATATTTCTTTTGGGCCATCTTATTGGTATTTATCCATATTTATTTTGTGTTTTGAGAATTTATTTATTTTTGAGTTTTAAATAGCGCTAGCTAGACCCGAGGATATCAGAGCGCTTTATGGGTTGTGAGAGTAAGTTTACAAGACGTATAAGAGGGGATTCATATGAGTCAAAAGTTAAAAACAATACAGCTTCAAGTGGACAAAGAGTCACAAAGATATATTAGAGTCATAAAATGGTATATTCCCACATTTATTTAACTGATGAACCTGCATTCATACTTTGATACCTGTCGTTTTTAAGCAAATTAGGCAGCCACATCAATCCAAACACTACACCCTCAGCTAAATATTACCATTAGGTTTAAAAATAAAAAATAATATATATATATATATATATATATATATATATATATATATATATATATATATATATATATATATATATATATATATATATATATATATATATATATATATATATATATATATATATATATATATATGTATATATATACATACATACACACACACAACAAAATATATATACACACATATACATACACACACACACATATGTGTATATATATATATATATATATAAATGTGTGCATGTATATATTAAAATATGCATGTATTTACGGATATCTCATCATGCTTTTTAACTCTCCATGCTGTCTGTCCTCTCAGCTGTTGGTCTGTAATTCATAAAAGACAGACGGAGAGCCACTCACAAGAAACATGATATTCAGTATTTTTCTGCATTTAAGAATGAATACAAACAGATAACACATTGTTTTCTGTCTGTATTTTTCTGTAAAAACTGAAAACTGGGAGCCTTACTCATGACAAATCAAATGCCCCCCATGCAATTACGCTTATACACGCAGCGCTGACTGATAGACCTAAGAATAAATATTTAAGCATTAATATAACACCTAGGCACCTATGCTTCTTACTGCAAACAGTGCACAGAGACCATAAAAGATGGGCAGTCACCTCTCAGAAATCCGAGGCCGCTGAGGATGCTCAAAGTCAAAGTTGGCAAATACCAAAGATCTGTGGCTTTTGATCAACCGGTGCCCCTTCCTGCAGAAAAACAATCTCCCAACGACACAGTCATCCTTGCACCATGGTGCAGAGGTGCCTACATTGGCGCATGGCAGCCAATTGTGCACTAGCGCTGGGGAAAGCACAGTGATGCGACATATTGTTGTAAATATATTGGATCCCTGTGCTATAAAACTAATGCAGCGCGCGCTCGCGGCGCAGCAAAATGACATGCGGCACCATGCTGCATTAGTTCCTCGTGAATAGGGCCCACGGTGTGTACTCTTTTGGTTTCTTTTACTTCCATGCTTTCTCCCTTTCTCACAGTTTTTTCAATTATCCACCGCCCTCGGGGCACCCCCTCCCCTACCCCCCACCATTCTGCCCCTCTCTCTCTCATTTTCTGGGTTAAAATCTGATGATTGGATGCCGGTGGGCCCCAGCTGCAAACACCAGCTCAAATTAAGCACTGCCCAGTGTGAGTTAAGCCTGGAAGGCTGCCTGTGTGAAGAGGCCAAGAAAAAGCATAGCAGTACAGGGTCTGGGACAGCGGGACCGAGCATAAGGCTCGCTGTTCAATTGAGAGCAAATTCAAAACGAGGGTAGAATGCCTAGACTGGTGATAATCTGTGTTTATTTAACCACTTCGCTGTGGCGGCAATTCCGCCGCAGCGCTAGGGGGTGGGGGCCGAGCGGCTCTCGCATGCTCGTGACGGAGCCGCTCCGTCATGAGCCGCGGTTGCGCTGTGCTCATGACGGAGCGGTTCCGTCATGGCCCCTGCCGCTCAATAGAACGTGCCGCGCAGGCGCGGCGGCAGGGCCATGACGGAACCGCTCCGTCATGAGCACAGCGCGACTGCGGCTCATGACGGAGCGGCTCCGTCATGAGCATGCATGGGGTTAAGAGCAGGAATGCCCGCAGCCTGCCTATGCACTAGTGAACCCGGCCCTACGACTAGAGGATCACAGCGGAACAGCCATACAGCAAAGAAAGCGCTGGGATCCAAGCGTTCAGCAGAGGAGAGACCCGCGTGTACCCACTGTGCACCCACTGTGCAGGGGCACAAGGGGAAAGGGTCCTGTGTGTACACACTGGGCACAGGTCCCAGGGCTTGGGGACATGTGTGTACACACTGTGCACAGGCATCAGAGCCTAGGGGCCTGTGTCTACCCACTGTGCAGGGGCACAAGGGGATAGGGTCCTGTGTGTACACAATGGGCACAGACACCGGGAGTTAGGCAACAGTGTGTGCACACTGTGAAGAGGCATCAGAGACTAGGGGACCATGTGTACACACTGTGCACAGACATCAGGCGGTAGGGACCCATGTGTACACACTATGCAGAGGCACTAGGGGATAGGGACCTGTGTGTACACACTGCAGAGACACCAGGGCTTAGGGACCTGTGTGTACACACTGTGCACAGGCATCAGAGCATAGGGGCCTGTGTGTACCCACTGTACAGGGGCACAAGGGGATAGGGACACAAGCGTACACACTGCATAGAAAGGAAGGCTTAGGGACCGGTATGTACACACTGTGCACAGATACCAGGAGTTAAGGACCTGTGTGTACATACTGTGTACAGGCACCGAGATATAGGGACCCGTGTGTATGCAAGGTGCAGAGGCACCAAGGGTTAGGACCTGTGTGTATGCAAAGTGCAGCGGCACCAAGGGTTAGGACCTGTGTGTATGCAAAGTGCAGCAGCGCCAAGGGTTAGGACCTGTGTGTATGCAAAGTGCAGCGGCACCAAGGGTTAGGACCTGTGTGTATGCAAAGTGCAGCGGCACCAAGGGTTAGGACCTGTGTGTACAAAGTGCAGCGGCACCAAGGGTTAAGACCTGTGTGTATGCAAAGTGTAGCAGCACCAAGGGTTAGGACCTGTGTTTATGCAAAGTGCAGCGGCACCAAGGGTTAGGACCTGTGTGTATGCAAAGTGCAGCGGCACCAAGGGTTAGGACCTGTGTGTACAAACTGCAGCGGCACCAAGGGTTAGGACCTGTGTGTGTGCAAAGTGCAGCGGCACCAAGGGTTAGGACCTGTGTGTGTGCAAAGTGTAGAGGCGCCAAGGGTTAGGACCTGTGTGTGTACAGAGTGAAGAGGCGCCAAGGGTTAGGACCTGTGTGTGTGCAAAGTGCAGCAGCACCAAGGGTTAGGAACTGTGTGTGTGCAAAGTGCAACAGCACCGAGAGTTAGGACCTGTGTGTGTGCCAGGTGAAGAGGCACCAAGGGTTAGGACCCGTGTGTGTTCCAGGTGAAGTGGCACCAAGGGTTAGGATCTGTGTGTGTGCAAACTGCATAGGCGCCAAGGGTTAGGACCTGTGTGTGTGCAAAGTGCAGCAGCACCAAGGGTTAGGACCTGTGTGTGTGCAAAGTGCAGCAGCACCGAGAGTTAGGACCTGTGTGTGTGTGTGTGTGCAAAGTGCAGCGGCACCAAGGGTTAGGACCTGTGTGTGTGCAAAGTGCAGAGGCACCAAGGGTTAGGGCCTGTGTGTGTGCAAAGTGAACAGGCGCCTAGGGTTAGGACCTGTGTGTGTGCAAACTGCAGCGGCACCAAGGATTAGGACCTGTGTGTGTGCAAGGTGCAGCGGCACCAAGAGTTAGGACCTGTGTGTGTGCTAAGTGCAGCGGCACCAAGGGTTAGGACCTGTGTGTGTGCAAAGTGCAGAGTCACAAAGGGTTAGGACCTGTGTGTGTACAAAGTGCAGCGGCACCAAGGGTTAGGACCTGTGTGCGTGCAAAGTGCAGCAGCACCAAGGGTTAGGACCTGTGTGTGTACAAAGTGCAGCTGCACCAAGGGTTAGGACCTGTGTGTGTGTGCAAACTGCAGCGGCACCCAGTGTTAGGACCTGTGTGCGTGCAAAGTGCAGCGGCACCAAGGGTTAGGACCTGTGTGTGTGCAAAGTGACCAGGCGCCAAGGGTTAGGACCTGTGTGTGTACAAAGTGCAGCTGCACCAAGGGTTAGGACCTGTGTGTGCACAAACTGCAGCGGCACCAAGTGTTAGGACCTGTGTATTTGCCCCGCCCGCTCAATAGAACGTGCCGCGCAGGCGCGAAATCAGCGCCGCGCAGGCGCGGCGGCAGGGCCATGACGGAACCGCTCCGTCATGAGCACAGCGCAACCGCGGCTCATGACGGAGCGGCTCCGTCATGACCATGCATGAGGTTAAGAGCAGGAATGCCCGCAGCCTGCCTATGCACTAGTAAACCCGGCCCTACGACTAGAGGATCACAGCGGAGCAGCCATACAGCAAAGAAAGCGCTGCGATCCAAGCGTTCAGCAGAGGAGAGACCCGCGTGTACCCACTGTGCACCCACTGTGCAGGGGCACAAGGGGAAAGGGTCCTGTGTGTACACACTGGGCACAGGTCCCAGGGCTTAGGGACATGTGTGTACACACTGTGCACAGGCATCAGAGCCTAGGGACCTGTGTCTACCCACTGTGCAGGGGCAAAAGGGGATAGGGTCCTGTGTGTACACAATGGGCACAGACACCGGGAGTTAGGCAACAGTGTGTGCACACTGTGAAGGGGCATCAGGGACTAGGGGACCATGTGTACACACTGCGCACAGACATCAGGCGGAAGGGACCGATGTGTACACACTATGCAGAGGCACTAGGGGATAGGGACCTGTGTGTACACACTGCAGAGACACCAGGGCTTAGGGACCTGTGTGTACACACTGTGCACAGGCATCAGAGCCTAGGGGCCTGTGTGTACCCACTGTACAGGGGCACAAGGGGATAGGGACCCGAGTGTACTCACTGCATAGAAAGCAAGGCTTAGGGACCGGTATGTACACACTGTGCACAGATACCAGGAGTTAGGGACCTGTGTGTACATACTGTGTACAGGCACCGAGATATAGGGACCCGTGTGTAGGCAAAGTGCAGAGTCATCAAGGGTTAGGACCTGTGTGTATGCAAAGTGCAGCGGCACCAAGGGTTAGGACCTGTGTGTATGCAGAGTGCAGCAGCACCAAGGGTTAGGACCTGTGTGTATGCAAAGTGCAGCGGCACCAAGGGTTAGGACCTGTGTGTATGCAAAGTGCAGCGGCACCAAGGGTTAGGACCTGTGTGTATGCAAAGTGCAGCGGCACCAAGGGTTAGGACCTGTGTGTATGCAAAGTGCAGCAGCACCAAGGGTTAGGACCTGTGTGTATGCAAAGTGCAGCGGCATCAAGGGTTAGGACCTGTGTGTATGCAAAGTGCAGCGGCACCAAGGGTTAGGACCTGTGTGTATGCAAAGTGCAGCGGCACCAAGGGTTAGGACGTGTGTGTATGCAAAGTGCAGCGGCACCAAGGGTTAGGACCTGTGTGTATGCAAAGTGCAGTAGCACCAAGGGTTAGGATCTGTGTGTGTGCAAAGTGCAGCGGCACCAAGGGTTAGGACCTGTGTGTGTACAAAGTGCAGCAGCACCAAGGGTTAGGACCTGTGTGTGTACAAAGTGCAGCGGCACCAAGGGTTAAGACCTGTGTGTGTGCAAAGTGCAGCGGCACCAAGGGTTAGGACCTGTGTGAGCAAAGTGAAGAGGCGCCAAGGGTTAGGACCTGTATGTGTGCAAAGTGTAGAGGCGCCAAGGGTTAGGACCTGTGTGTGTGCAAAGTGTAGAGGCGCCAAGGGTTAGGACCTGTGTGTGTACAAAGTGAAGAGGCGCCAAGGGTTAGGACCTGTGTGTGTGCAAAGTGTAGAGGCGCCAAGGGTTAGGACCTGTGTGTGTGCAAAGTGCAGCAGCACTAAGGGTTAGGACCTGTGTGTGTGCAAAGTGCAGCAGCACCAAGGGTTAGGAACTGTGTGTCTGCAAAGTGCAGCAGCACCGAGAGTTAGGACCTGTGTGTGTGCCAGGTGAAGAGGCACCAAGGATTAGGACCTGTGTGTGTGCCAGGTGAAGTGGCACCAAGGGTTAGGATCTGTGTGTGTGCAAACTGCATAGGCGCCAAGGGTTAGGACCTGTGTGTGTGCAAAGTGCAGCAGCACCAAGGGTTAGGACCTGTGTGTGTGCAAAGTGCAGCAGCTCCGAGAGTTAGGACCTGTGTGTGTGTGCAAAGTGCAGAGGCACCAAGGGTTAGGGCCTGTGTGTGTGCAAAGTGCAGAGGCACCAAGGGTTAGGGCCTGTGTGTGTGCAAAGTGAACGGGCGCCTAGGGTTAGGACCTGTGTGTGTACAAAGTGCAGAGGCACCAAGGGTTAGGACCTGTGTGTGTGCAAACTGCAGCGGCACCAAGGATTAGGACCTGTGTGTGTGCAAGGTGAAGAGGCACCAAGTGTTAGGACCTGTGTGTGTACAAACTGCATAGGCCCCAAGGGTAAGGACCTGTGTGTGTGCAAAGTGCAGCAGCACCAAGAGTTAGGACCTGTGTGTGTGTGCAAAGTGCAGTGGCACCAAGGGTTAGGACCTGTGTGTGTGCAAAGTGCAGAGTCACCAAGTGTTAGGACCTGTGTGTGTGTGCAAAGTGCAGCGGCACCAAGGGTTAGGACCTGTGTGTGTGCAAAGTGCAGAGTCACCAAGGGTTAGGACCTGTGTGTGTACAAAGTGCAGCAGCACCAAGGGTTAGGACCTGTGTGTGTGCAAAGTGAACAGGCGCCAAGGGCTAGGACCTGTGTGTGCACAAAGTGCAGCTGCACCAAGGGTTAGGACCTGTGTGTGTGTGCAAACTGCAGCGGCACCAAGTGTTAGGACCTGTGTGCGTGCAAAGTGCAGCGGCACCAAGGGTTAGGACCTGTGTGTGTGCAAAGTGAACAGGCGCCAAGGGTTAGGACCTGTGTGTGTACAAAGTGCAGCTGCACCAAGGGTTAGGACCTGTGTGTGCAAAGTGAACAGGCGCCAAGGGTTAGGACCTGAGTGTGTGCAAAGTGCAGCGGCACCAAGGGTTAGGACCTGTGTGTGTGCAAAGTGAACAGGCGCCAAGGGTTAGGACCTGTGTGTGTACAAACTGCAGCCGCACCAAGGGTTAGAACCTGTGTGTGTTTGCAAACTGCAGTGGCACCAAGTGTTAGGACCTGTGTGATTGCAAGGTGAAGAGGCACCAAGGCTGAGGACCTGTGTGTGTGAAAACTGCATAGGCGCCAAGGGTTAGGACCTGTGTGTGTGCAACGTGCAGCAGCACCAAGGGTTAGGACCTGTGTGTGTGCAAGGTGAAGAGGCACCAAGTGTTAGGACCTGTGTGTGTACAAAGTGCAGCGGCACCAAGGGTTAGGACCTGTGTGTGTACAAAGGGCAGCGGCACCAAGGGTTAGGACCTGTGTGTGTACAAAGTGCAGCGGCGCCAAGGGTTAGGACCTGTGTGTGTGCAAACTGCAGCGGTACCAAGGGTTAGGACCTGTGTGTGTGCAAACTGCAACGGCACCAAGGGTTAGGAACTGTGTGTGTGCAAAGTGCAGCGGCACCAACGGGTAGGACCTGTGTGTATACAAAGTGCAGCAGCACCAAGTGTTAGGACCTGTGTGTGTACAAAGGGCAGCGGCATCAAGGGTTATGACCTGTGTGTGTGCAAAGTGAAGAGGCGCCAAGGGTTAGGACCTGTGTGTGTGCAAACAGCAGCGGCACCAAGGGCTAGGACCTGTGTGTGCAAAGTGCAGGGTCACCAAGGGTTAGGACCTGTGTGTGTACAAAGTGCAGCGGCACCAAGGATTTGGACCTGTGTGTCTGCAAAGTGAAGAGGCGCCAAGGGTTAGGACCTGTGTGTGTACAAAGTGCAGCGGCACCAAGGATTAGGATCTGTGTGTCTGCAAAGTGAAGAGGCGCCAAGGGTTAGGACCTGTGTGTGTGCAAAGTGCAGCGGCACCAAGGATTAGGACCTGTGTGTCTGCAAAGTGAAGAGGCGCCAAAGGTTAGGACCTGTGTGTGTACAAAGTGCAGCGGCACCAAGGATTAGGACCTGTGTGTCTGCAAAGTGAAGAGGCGCCAAGGGTTAGGACCTGTGTGTGTGCAAAGTGCAGCGGCACCAAGGGTTAGGACCTGTGTGTGTACAAAGTGCAGCGGCACCAAGGGTTAGGACCTGTGTGTGTACAAAGTGCAGAGTCACCAAGGGTTAGGACCTGTGTGTGTACAAAGTGCAGCGGCACCAAGGGTTAGGATCTGTGTGTGTGCAAAGTGAAGAGGCGCCAAGGGTTAGGACCTGTGTGTGTGCAAAGTGCAGCAGCACCAAGGGTTAGGACCTGTGTGTGTACCAAGTGCAGCGGCACCAAGGATTAGGACCTGTGTGTGTGCAAAGTGAACAGGCGCCAAGGGTTAGGACCTGTGTGTGTACAAAGTGAAGCGGCACCAAGGGTTAGGACCTGTGTGTGTGCAAACTGCAGCGGCACCAAGTGTTAGGACCTGTGTGTTTGCAAGGTGAAGAGGCACCAAGGCTTAGGACCTGTGTGTGTGAAAACTGCGTAGGCCCCAAGGGTTAGGACCTGTGTGTGTGAAAAGTGCAGCGGCACCAAGGGTTAGGACCTGTGTGTGTGCAAACTGCAGTGGCACCAAGGGTTACGACCTGTGTGTGTGCAAAGGGAAGAGGCGCCAAGGTATAGGACCTGTGTGTGTGCAAAGTGACCAGGCGCCAAGGGTTAGGACCTGTGTGTGTACAAAGTGCAGCTGCACCAAGGGTTAGGACCTGTGTGTGTACAAACTGCAGCGGCACCAAGTGTTAGGACCTGTGTATTTGCCCCGCCCGCTTAATAGAACGTGCCGCGCAGGCGCGAAATCAGCGCCGCGCAGGCGCGGCGGCAGGGCCATGACGGAACCGCTCCGTCATGAGCACAGCGCAACCGCGGCTCATGACGGAGCGGCTCCGTCATGAGCATGCATGGGGTTACGAGCAGGAATGCCCGCAGCCTGCCTATGCACTAGTGAACCCGGCCCTACGACTAGAGGATCACAGCGGAGCAGCCATACAGCAAAGAAAGCGCTGCGATCCAAGCGTTCAGCAGAGGAGAGACCCGCGTGTACCCACTGTGCACCCACTGTGCAGGGGCACAAGGGGAAAGGGTCCTGTGTGTACACACTGGGCACAGGTCCCAGGGCTTAGGGACATGTGTGTACACACTGTGCACAGGCATCAGAGCCTAGGGACCTGTGTCTACCCACTGTGCAGGGGCAAAAGGGGATAGGGTCCTGTGTGTACACAATGGGCACAGACACCGGGAGTTAGGCAACAGTGTGTGCACACTGTGAAGGGGCATCAGGGACTAGGGGACCATGTGTACACACTGCGCACAGACATCAGGCGGAAGGGACCGATGTGTACACACTATGCAGAGGCACTAGGGGATAGGGACCTGTGTGTACACACTGCAGAGACACCAGGGCTTAGGGACCTGTGTGTACACACTGTGCACAGGCATCAGAGCCTAGGGGCCTGTGTGTACCCACTGTACAGGGGCACAAGGGGATAGGGACCCGAGTGTACACACTGCATAGAAAGCAAGGCTTAGGGACCGGTATGTACACACTGTGCACAGATACCAGGAGTTAGGGACCTGTGTGTACATACTGTGTACAGGCACCGAGATATAGGGACCCGTGTGTAGGCAAAGTGCAGAGTCATCAAGGGTTAGGACCTGTGTGTGTGCAAAGTGCAGAGTCACCAAGTGTTAGGACCTGTGTGTGTGTGCAAAGTGCAGCGGCACCAAGGGTTAGGACCTGTGTGTGTGCAAAGTGCAGAGTCACCAAGGGTTAGGACCTGTGTGTGTACAAAGTGCAGCAGCACCAAGGGTTAGGACCTGTGTGTGTGCAAAGTGAACAGGCGCCAAGGGCTAGGACCTGTGTGTGCACAAAGTGCAGCTGCACCAAGGGTTAGGACCTGTGTGTGTGTGCAAACTGCAGCGGCACCAAGTGTTAGGACCTGTGTGCGTGCAAAGTGCAGCGGCACCAAGGGTTAGGACCTGTGTGTGTGCAAAGTGAACAGGCGCCAAGGGTTAGGACCTGTGTGTGTACAAAGTGCAGCTGCACCAAGGGTTAGGACCTGTGTGTGCAAAGTGAACAGGCGCCAAGGGTTAGGACCTGAGTGTGTGCAAAGTGCAGCGGCACCAAGGGTTAGGACCTGTGTGTGTGCAAAGTGAACAGGCGCCAAGGGTTAGGACCTGTGTGTGTACAAACTGCAGCCGCACCAAGGGTTAGAACCTGTGTGTGTTTGCAAACTGCAGTGGCACCAAGTGTTAGGACCTGTGTGATTGCAAGGTGAAGAGGCACCAAGGCTGAGGACCTGTGTGTGTGAAAACTGCATAGGCGCCAAGGGTTAGGACCTGTGTGTGTGCAACGTGCAGCAGCACCAAGGGTTAGGACCTGTGTGTGTGCAAGGTGAAGAGGCACCAAGTGTTAGGACCTGTGTGTGTACAAAGTGCAGCGGCACCAAGGGTTAGGACCTGTGTGTGTACAAAGGGCAGCGGCACCAAGGGTTAGGACCTGTGTGTGTACAAAGTGCAGCGGCGCCAAGGGTTAGGACCTGTGTGTGTGCAAACTGCAGCGGTACCAAGGGTTAGGACCTGTGTGTGTGCAAACTGCAACGGCACCAAGGGTTAGGAACTGTGTGTGTGCAAAGTGCAGCGGCACCAACGGGTAGGACCTGTGTGTATACAAAGTGCAGCAGCACCAAGTGTTAGGACCTGTGTGTGTACAAAGGGCAGCGGCATCAAGGGTTATGACCTGTGTGTGTGCAAAGTGAAGAGGCGCCAAGGGTTAGGACCTGTGTGTGTGCAAACAGCAGCGGCACCAAGGGCTAGGACCTGTGTGTGCAAAGTGCAGGGTCACCAAGGGTTAGGACCTGTGTGTGTACAAAGTGCAGCGGCACCAAGGATTTGGACCTGTGTGTCTGCAAAGTGAAGAGGCGCCAAGGGTTAGGACCTGTGTGTGTACAAAGTGCAGCGGCACCAAGGATTAGGATCTGTGTGTCTGCAAAGTGAAGAGGCGCCAAGGGTTAGGACCTGTGTGTGTGCAAAGTGCAGCGGCACCAAGGATTAGGACCTGTGTGTCTGCAAAGTGAAGAGGCGCCAAAGGTTAGGACCTGTGTGTGTACAAAGTGCAGCGGCACCAAGGATTAGGACCTGTGTGTCTGCAAAGTGAAGAGGCGCCAAGGGTTAGGACCTGTGTGTGTGCAAAGTGCAGCGGCACCAAGGGTTAGGACCTGTGTGTGTACAAAGTGCAGCGGCACCAAGGGTTAGGACCTGTGTGTGTACAAAGTGCAGAGTCACCAAGGGTTAGGACCTGTGTGTGTACAAAGTGCAGCGGCACCAAGGGTTAGGATCTGTGTGTGTGCAAAGTGAAGAGGCGCCAAGGGTTAGGACCTGTGTGTGTGCAAAGTGCAGCAGCACCAAGGGTTAGGACCTGTGTGTGTACCAAGTGCAGCGGCACCAAGGATTAGGACCTGTGTGTGTGCAAAGTGAACAGGCGCCAAGGGTTAGGACCTGTGTGTGTACAAAGTGAAGCGGCACCAAGGGTTAGGACCTGTGTGTGTGCAAACTGCAGCGGCACCAAGTGTTAGGACCTGTGTGTTTGCAAGGTGAAGAGGCACCAAGGCTTAGGACCTGTGTGTGTGAAAACTGCGTAGGCCCCAAGGGTTAGGACCTGTGTGTGTGAAAAGTGCAGCGGCACCAAGGGTTAGGACCTGTGTGTGTGCAAACTGCAGTGGCACCAAGGGTTACGACCTGTGTGTGTGCAAAGGGAAGAGGCGCCAAGGTATAGGACCTGTGTGTGTGCAAAGTGACCAGGCGCCAAGGGTT
Organism: Lissotriton vulgaris; assembly: GCF_964263255.1. NCBI lineage: Eukaryota > Metazoa > Chordata > Amphibia > Caudata > Salamandridae > Lissotriton > Lissotriton vulgaris. Next base: position 1,703,363,405 of record NC_141695.1, read on the forward strand.
AGGACCTGTGTGTGTACAAAGTGCAGCTGCACCAAGGGTTAGGACCTGTGTGTGTACAAACTGCAGCGGCACCAAGTGTTAGGACCTGTGTATTTGCCCCGCCCGCTTAATAGAACGTGCCGCGCAGGCGCGAAATCAGCGCCGCGCAGGCGCGGCGGCAGGGCCATGACGGAACCGCTCCGTCATGAGCACAGCGCAACCGCGGCTCATGACGGAGCGGCTCCGTCATGAGCATGCATGGGGTTACGAGCAGGAATGCCCGCAGCCTGCCTATGCACTAGTGAACCCGGCCCTACGACTAGAGGATCACAGCGGAGCAGCCATACAGCAAAGAAAGCGCTGCGATCCAAGCGTTCAGCAGAGGAGAGACCCGCGTGTACCCACTGTGCACCCACTGTGCAGGGGCACAAGGGGAAAGGGTCCTGTGTGTACACACTGGGCACAGGTCCCAGGGCTTAGGGACATGTGTGTACACACTGTGCACAGGCATCAGAGCCTAGGGACCTGTGTCTACCCACTGTGCAGGGGCAAAAGGGGATAGGGTCCTGTGTGTACACAATGGGCACAGACACCGGGAGTTAGGCAACAGTGTGTGCACACTGTGAAGGGGCATCAGGGACTAGGGGACCATGTGTACACACTGCGCACAGACATCAGGCGGAAGGGACCGATGTGTACACACTATGCAGAGGCACTAGGGGATAGGGACCTGTGTGTACACACTGCAGAGACACCAGGGCTTAGGGACCTGTGTGTACACACTGTGCACAGGCATCAGAGCCTAGGGGCCTGTGTGTACCCACTGTACAGGGGCACAAGGGGATAGGGACCCGAGTGTACACACTGCATAGAAAGCAAGGCTTAGGGACCGGTATGTACACACTGTGCACAGATACCAGGAGTTAGGGACCTGTGTGTACATACTGTGTACAGGCACCGAGATATAGGGACCCGTGTGTAGGCAAAGTGCAGAGTCATCAAGGGTTAGGACCTGTGTGTATGCAAAGTGCAGCAGCACCAAGGGTTAGGACCTGTGTGTATGCAAAGTGCAGCGGCACCAAGGGTTAGGACCTGTGTGTATGCAAAGTGCAGCGGCACCAAGGGTTAGGACCTGTGTGTGTGCAAAGTGCAGCGGCACCAAGGGTTAGGACCTGTGTGTATGCAAAGTGCAGCAGCACCAAGGGTTAGGACCTGTGTGTATGCAAAGTGCAGCGGCACCAAGGGTTAGGACCTGTGTGTATGCAAAGTGCAGCAGCACCAAGGGTTAGGATCTGTGTGTGTGCAAAGTGCAGTGGCACCAAGGGTTAGGACCTGTGTGTGTACAAAGTGCAGCGGCACCAAGGGTTAGGACCTGTGTGTGTGCAAAGTGCAGCGGCACCAAGGGTTAGGACCTGTGTGTGTGCAAGGTGAAGAGGCACCAAGTGTTAGGACCTGTGTGTGTACAAACTGCATAGGCGCCAAGGGTTAGGACCTGTGTGTGTGCAAAGTGCAGCAGCACCAAGAGTTAGGACCTGTGTGTGTGTGCAAAGTGCAGCGGCACCAAGGGTTAGGACCTGTGTGTGTGCAAAGTGCAGAGTCACCAAGGGTTAGGACCTGTGTGTGTGCAAAGTGCAGCGGCACCAAGGGTTAGGACCTGTGTGTGTGCAAAGTGCAGAGTCACCAAGGGTTAGGACCTGTGTGTGTACAAAGTGCAGCAGCACCAAGGGTTAGGACCTGTGTGTGTGCAAAGTGAACAGGCGCCAAGGGCTAGGACCTGTGTGTGCACAAAGTGCAGCTGCACCAAGGGTTAGGACCTGTGTGTGTGTGCAAACTGCAGCGGCACCAAGTGTTAGGACCTGTGTGCGTGCAAAGTGCAGCGGCACCAAGGGTTAGGACCTGTGTGTGTGCAAAGTGAACAGGCGCCAAGGGTTAGGACCTGTGTGTGTGAAAAGTGCAGCGGCACCAAGGGTTAGGACCTGTGTGTGTGCAAAGTGAACAGGCGCCAAGGGTTAGGACCTGTGTGTGTACAAACTGCAGCGGCACCAAGGGTTAGGACCTGTGTGTGTTTGCAAACTGCAGTGGCACCAAGTGTTAGGACCTGTGTGTTTGCAAGGTGAAGAGGCACCAAGGCTGAGGACCTGTGTGTGTGAAAACTGCGTAGGCGCCAAGGGTTAGGACCTGTGTGTGTGCAAACTGCATAGGCGCCAAGGGTTAGGACCTGTGTGTGTGCAAAGTGCAGCAGCACCAAGGGTTAGGACCTGTGTGTGTACAAGGTGAAGAGGCACCAAGTGTTAGGACCTGTGTGTGTACAAAGTGCAGCAGCACCAAGTGTTAGGACCTGTGTGTGTACAAAGTGCAGCGGCATCAAGGGTTATGACCTGTGTGTGTGCAAAGTGAAGAGGCGCCAAGGGTTTGGACCTGTGTGTGTGCAAAGAGCAGCGGCACCAAGGGTTAGGACCTGTGTGTGCAAAGTGCAGGGTCACCAAGGGTTAGGACCTGTGTGTGTACAAAGTGCAGCGGCACCAAGGATTAGGACCTGTGTGTCTGCAAAGTGAAGAGGCGCCAAGGGTTAGGACCTGTGTGTGTACAAAGTGCAGCGGCACCAAGGATTAGGACCTGTGTGTCTGCAAAGTGAAGAGGCGCCAAGGGTTAGGACATGTGTGTCTGCAAAGTGAAGAGGCGCCAAGGGTTAGGACCTGTGTGGGTGCAAACTGCAGCGGTACCAAGGGTTAGGACCTGTGTATGTGCAAACTGCAACGGCACCAAGGGTTAGGAACTGTGTGTGTACAAAGTGCAGCAGCACCAAGTGTTAGGACCTGTGTGTGTACAAAGTGCAGCAGCACCAAGTGTTAGGACCTGTGTGTGTACAAAGTGCAGCGGCATCAAGGGTTATGACCTGTGTGTGTGCAAAGTGAAGAGGCGCCAAGGGTTAGGACCTGTGTGTGTGCAAAGAGCAGCGGCACCAAGGGCTAGGACCTGTGTGTGCAAAGTGCAGGGTCACCAAGGGTTAGGACCTGTGTGTGTACAAAGTGCAGCGGCACCAAGGATTAGGACCTGTGTGTCTGCAAAGTGAAGAGGCGCCAAGGGTTAGGACCTGTGTGTGTACAAAGTGCAGCGGCACCAAGGATTAGGACCTGTGTGTCTGCAAAGTGAAGAGGCGCCAAGGGTTAGGACCTGTGTGTGTGCAAAGTGCAGCGGCACCAAGGATTAGGACCTGTGTGTCTGCAAAGTGCAGCGGCACCATGGGTTAGGACCTGTGTGTGTACAAAGTGCAGCGGCACCAAGGGTTAGGACCTGTGTGTGTGCAAACTGCAGCGGCACCAAGGGTTAGGAACTGTGTGTGTTCAAACTGCAACGGCACCAAGGGTTATGACCTGTGTGTGTGCAAAGTGAAGAGGCGCCAAGGGTTAGGACCTGTGTGTGTACAAAGTGCAGAGGCACCAAGAGTTAGGGATTGGTGTCTACTCTTTGTGTGGGGGCACTACGGATGAGAGACCCATGTGTGTAAGCACTGTGCAGAGACCCTATTGCCAGTGGGTTAAAAAAAAAATATATATATATATATATATATATATATATATATATATATATATATATATATATATATATATATATATATATATATATATATATATATATATATATATATATATATATATAACTGCAGGTCGCTGGTGCAATAGACGAGGAGGCACTGTGCGAGCACCGTGTCCGCTCCGAAGAGGATGTTACCAGTTTTCAGCCACATGCTAGCACACACCCACAGGGGTAAGACTGTTTATTTCGTCTGGAGGCCCACATTGCCCACTAGGGTTGTACCTAAAAGCGGACTACAGCTACCAGAATTCCCGCAGCACACGCCCACATGGGCGGAACATTTCAATGTGCTCAGGTGGACTGCTTTGATGGGGCTTCCACTGCCAGTGATCAAGGGCGTCGTAGCGCCCGAAACGCGTTGGCTCATTTGTGCACAGTCTGTGGCTGAATAAATCTGAGGAGTAATGGACTAACACGGTGTGATATGGCTTCATCATTGGAGGCAACTCGGTGTATGGATATATATATATATATATATATCACGCTCACTGGGGTAACCACAAGTTGAGAGGCACACAAGCACGAACCAGCCTTTCCCCATTAAAAGCTTTATTCGGTACACGCGGCTTTGCATCTCAGTCCGTGCTGCCACCGCATTCTGCCTGACGCGTTTCGTGATGAAATCACTTCCTCAGAGTCTAACGGAGCAGTGCTGGCCACACCCATTTTATCCCTTATACGTATGTTTCCGCATTTCTGGGAGATGTAGTCGACCTTTACTGTCCTTGAATCGTTGCTCCTGCCGTGGCACAATCGAAACCCTGGATGGGCACCGGGATGTTCAGCAGCGTGCAATACCCAGGTACGTGCTCCAGTCAGAGCTCGTTAGATGAAGCCCCTCGGCCTCCTTCCCTTTACAAGGAGTGGTGCTCTCTCGGCAGCTGGTCTGCCGCTCTTAACATCGCGCTCACTGGGGTAACCACAAGTTGAGAGGCACACAAGCACGAACCAGCGTTTCCCCATTAAAAGCTTTATTCAGTACACGCGGCTTTGCATCTCAGTCCGTGCTGCCACCGCATTCTGCCTGACGCGTTTCGTGATGAAATCACTTCCTCAGAGGCTCACGGAGCAGTGCTGGCCACAGCCATTTTATCCCTTATACGTATGTTTCCGCATTTCTGGGAGATGTAGTCCACCTTTACAGTCCTTGAATCGTTGCTCCTGCCGTGGCACAATCGAAACCCTGGATGGGCACCGGGATGTTCAGCAGCGTGCAATACCCAGGTACGTGCTCCAGTCAGAGCTCCTTAGATGAAGCCCCTCGGCCTCCTTCCCTTTACAAGGAGTGGTGCTCTCTCGGCGGCTGGTCTGCCGCTCTTAACATCACGCTCACTGGGGTAACCACAAGTTGAGAGGCACACAAGCACGAACCAGCCTTTCCCCATTAAAAGCTTTATTCGGTACACGTGGCTTTGCATCTCAGTCCATGCAGCCACCGCATTCTGCCTGACACGTTTCGTGATGAAATCACTTCCTCAGAGGCTCACGGAGCAGTGCTGGCCACACCCATTTTATCCCTTATACGTATGTTTCCGCATTTCTGGGAGATGTAGTCCACCTTTACAGTCCTTGAACCGTTGCTCCTGCCGTGGCACAATCGAAACCCTGGATGGGCACCGGGATGTTCAGCAGCGTGCAATACCCAGGTACGTGCTCCAGTCAGAGCTCCTTAGATGAAGCCCCACGGCCTCCTTCCCTTTACAAGGAGTGGTGCTCTCTCGGCGGCTGGTCTGCCGCTCTTAACATCACACTCACTGGGGTAACCACAAGTTGAGAGGCACCCAAGCACGAACCAGCCTTTCCCCATTAAAAGCTTTATTCGGTACACGCGGCTTTGCATCTCAGTCCATGCTGCCACCGCATACTGCCTGACGCGTTTCGTGATGAAATCACTTCCTCAGAGGCTCACGGAGCAGTGCTGGCCACACCCATTTTATCCCTTATACGTATGTTTCCGCATTTCTGGGAGATGTAGTCCACCTTTACAGTCCTTGAATCGTTGCTCCTGCCGTAGCACACTCGAAACCCTGGATGGGCACCGGGATGTTCAACAGCGTGCAATACCCAGGTACGTGCTCCAGTCAGAGCTCCTTAAATGAAGCCCCTTGGCCTCCTTCCCTTTATAAGGAGTGGTGCTCTCTCGGCGGCTGGTCTGCCGCTCTTAACATCACGCTCACTGGGGTAACCACAAGTTGAGAGGCACACAAACACGAACCAGCCTTTCCCCATTAAAAGCTTTATTCGGTACACGCGGCTTTGCATCTCAGTCCGTGCTGCCACCGCATTCTGCCTGACGCGTTTCGTGATGAAATCACTTCCTCAGAGTCTAACGGAGCAGTGCTGGCCACACCCATTTTATCCCTTATACGTATGTTTCCGCATTTCTGGGAGATGTAGTCCACCTTTACTGTCCTTGAATCGTTGCTCCTGCCGTGGCACAATCGAAACCCTGGATGGGCACCGGGATGTTCAGCAGCGTGCAATACCCAGGTACGTGCTCCAGTCAGAGCTCCTTAGATGAAGCCCCTCGGCCTCCTTCCCTTTACAAGGAGTGGTGCTCTCTCGGCAGCTGGTCTGCCGCTCTTAACATCGCGCTCACTGGGGTAACCACAAGTTGAGAGGCACCCAAGCACGAACCAGCCTTTCCCCATTAAAAGCTTTATTCGGTACACGCGGCTTTGCATCTCAGTCCATGCTGCCACCGCATACTGCCTGAAGCGTTTCGTGATGAAATCACTTCCTCAGAGGCTCACGGAGCAGTGCTGGCCACACCCATTTTATCCCTTATACGTATGTTTCCGCATTTCTGGGAGATGTAGTCTACCTTTACAGTCCTTGAATCGTTGCTCCTGCCGTAGCACACTCGAAACCCTGGATGGGCACCGGGATGTTCAGCAGCGTGCAATACCCAGGTACGTGCTCCAGTCAGAGCTCCTTAAATGAAGCCCCTTGGCCTCCTTCCCTTTATAAGGAGTGGTGCTCTCTCGGCGGCTGGTCTGCCGCTCTTAACATCACGCTCACTGGGGTAACCACAAGTTGAGAGGCACACAAACACGAACCAGCCTTTCCCCATTAAAAGCTTTATTCGGTACACGCGGCTTTGCATCTCAGTCTGTGCTGCCACCGCATTCTGCCTGACGCGTTTCGTGATGAAATCACTTCCTCAGAGGCTCACGGAGCAGTGCTGGCCACACCCATTTTATCCCTTATACGTATGTATGCCGCGTGTACCGAATAAAGCTTTTAATGGGGAAAGGCTGGTTCGTGCTTGTGTGCCTCTCAACTTGTGGTTACCCCAGTGAGCGTGATATATATATATATATATATATATATATATATATATATATATATATATATATATATATATATATATATACACACACACACACATACAAATACACACACACGCACATCCACTCCCACACACACACTAGGCTTCTAAATGTTTACAAGGGCCTAGGAGTTTGGATCCCCTGTAAACAGCGTACAGATACACAAGGTGTTAGTACTGTGAAGGACACCAGGAATTAGTGGTCCATTCACTGTGAACTTAACAAGGGCCCAGGAGCTTGCATACCCTGTAAATAGCGGGCAGTCACACCAGTGTTAGCAGCACTGTGCAGGGCACAAGGAGTTAGGGCTCCATTCACTGTGCACTTAAAAAGGGCCCAGGAGCTTGGGATACCCCTGTAAACGGTAGAGAGGTATACCAGTTCTTTACACTGTGCAGGGCACTAGCAGCTAGGGATCCCTGTCTATGCACTGTATTGGGTAACCAGAAGTTAGGGATATACGTGTCAAAGTGTGCAAGTACACCCGTTCTTTGCACTGTGCACCAGGAGTTAGGGGTACATGCAATGTAAAGGGTCACCAGGAGATAGTGATAGAGGGCAAGCAGCGTACAGATACGCCAACACCAAGTGTTCGCACCGTGCGGGAAACCAGGAGTTAGGACTCCATGCAATGTGCACTGAACAATGTCCCAGCACAAGGTACAGGGATAGCCCTGTATAGAATGGGCAGTCACACCGGGTGTTAGAAGTTCTGTGCAGGACACCAGGAGTTAAGGGTCCATGCGCTGTATAGGGTCACTGGGAGTTAGTGATTGCCGTGTAAACAGTGGGCAGGTACACAAGGTGTTTGAACTGTGCAGGACACCAGGCGTTAGGGATCCATGCACTGTAAAGGGTCACTGGGAGTTAGTGATATATGTGTAAACAGTGTGCAGGTACACCAGGTGTTAACACTGTGCAAGACACCAGGAGTTAGGGGTCCAAGCACTGTATAGGGTCATCAGGAGTTAATGATATATGTGTAAACAGCGTACAGATACACCAGGTGTTTGAACTGTGCGGGACACCAGGAGTTAGGGAAGCCTGCACTGTATAGGGTCACCGGAAGTTAGTGATAGATGTGTAAAAGTGCACAGATACACAAGGTATTAGCACTGTGCGAAACACCAGGAGTTAGGGATCCATGCACTGCATAGGGTCACCCGGTGTTAGTGATATACGTGCAAATAACATACAGATACACCAGGTGTTAACACTGTGCGAGACACCAGGAGTTAGGCGTCCATGCACTGTATAGGATCCCGGGGAGTCAGTGATGAACGTGTAAAGAGAGCGTGCAGGTGTATCAGGTGTTAGCACTGTGCGGGACACCAGGCGTTAGGGATCCATGCACTGTATAGGGTCACCGGGACATAGTGATATACGTGTAACAGCGTACAGATACACAAGGTGTTTGAACTGTGCCGGACACCAAGAGTTATGGAAGCCTGCACTGTATAGGGTCACCGGGAGTTAGTGATGTACGTGTAAATAACATACAGATACACCAGGTGTTAACACTGTGCGGGACACCAGGAATTAGTGATATATGTGTAAACAGAGCCTGCAGGTGCACCAGGTGATTGAACTGTGCAGGACACCTGGAGTTAGGGGTCCATTCACTGTATAGGGTCACCAGGAACAGAGTACTGGTGTTGGGGATCTAGGGTTGTGATGTTAGTTTAGCATAGGTGGCAGCCATGCATGTCATGCCAGAGGCTGTTGGGGATGTAAGTTGTCGGGGTGCGGGACATCTGTCCCCACCTACTCTCCTGAGACCCTAAGATTTAGGGCTCTTTGTACATTCACTTTTCACGGCCAGGGTTGTAACCCATTGAGGGGCCCATCCGGTCCCTGCCACCCACAATATTCTTGGTTCTCAGTTTTTAAAGCCCTTGGGAGTCTGACCTGCTGCCAATATCTGAGTCCCCATGGAGAGACTGCCCAATGGGGCACCCTTTCGGTCTTGGCTCCTTCTGTACTACACGAGGCGCTTTGGTGGGTTTCACATCCATTTGAAGTTCACCAGGACTTCACATTTTGTGTCTACACTCTATGGCCCTCTTTATGATTGGTCCATATAATTCCAGTAGGCTGGCCAACACAGTTCTCTGCAGCAACTGCACTAGCCACCTGACCTATAATACCAGTCTTACACCCTGAGACTTTCTGAATAACCATCACAGTTTGCCAACTGCCCACCTCTCTCCTCAAAATGGCTGTGTTCTCGAAGTATTTTTTCCCTTTCCAGCCCCCAGAGTTGCCCAAGAGGAGCTATCTCAAACTGAGCAGAATTTTGATTATTCTTGCACCAATATAGCGCCTTTCGTCTAACTATGATTACAACAGGAGGTTTGACAAGCCGGCCCTCTTCCCTCTCCCAGCAGAGGGATGTTAGAACACATACACATGCTTAGTGCATTGTATTTTGTTTATACGTTGGAGAATTCGATAGCGCCTTGTTTCCCCAACAACTTCTTAAAGCTCTTCATGTGGCCGGTCAGGGAGCATCTTGGAGTGTTGTGTGCATGGCGGGAAGAGTGTTGGTTTATAGAGTGGCCCAGGAGGAAATAGTTTGGTTGTTTTGAGAGAGGTTTAAAGTGGTGGGTGCTCCAATCACATGGAGGTAAACACATGGATGCTTTTAAGTATGGACCGAGGCAGAGAGATGTAGAAGAGGTAGTGTGAGGAAACAAGCTTTGTGCCGCTTTCCTCCTACCTTTTTCCCTATTTGGACTACTACCTGCTGAGTTTTGGACTCTAGGAGCGCACTGAGGCCTGCTAACCAGACCCTAGTGCCATGCCAGTGTTCTGACCCATCACAAAAGGTATATCGAATTGGATGTCCCCAATTGGCAAGTCCCTAGTATATGGTACCTGGGGCATCAAAGGCATGTAAGGCTTAGTGTCCACCCAGGGCTGCAGCACTTTTTGTGCCACCCTTACTGTGGCAAAGGGCAAAATGGCTTCTAGTCTGCGACTTCAGACTGGAAGGGCAGTTTTTACACTACTCATTCGACTTTGCCATTTAAACTAATGGCAAAGTCACCACCTCCTTAGTATTATATATGTACGTCATTGTTAAAGTTAAACAACTTTTAGAAAGTTGCCACTCTGTGCCACACTAGACCAGTGGCCTCACACAAGCTCTAGCACACAGACAGCTTTCTGCCCATCTTGGAAGATGTGTCAACAACAAAGGCAGTTGCTGCAGATGGGGGTTTGGTGACCTCCTCTCCTAGGAAGGCCAATCGAGGTGTTAGCCCAAAATGTGAGCTTCAAAGAGGAAGCTGCCTCTGAAAGGTCACCTCTGACATCACTCCAGAGCAGGATGTCTTTTGTTCCTGCAGACGAGTTCGAGATAGGGACAGAAAGAGATAAACCTGTCCCCAAACGGATTTTCTTGTGGGCTTATAGCCCTTAGGTAGCAACACCTCTGGAGCAGTAGCGGCCCGTGGTGGGAGTGCTGCTGGGTGCTGTCGTGGGGCGGGGGAGGGGCAGTGTGAGGGGTAGAAAACGACGGATTGCGGCAGATTAGAGGTAAGTAAAGATATAAATAAAGAAAATGAATTTTGTTGTATATATATATATATATATACTTACCTCTAATCGGCCGTAATCCGTAGTTTACTACACCCACCCTGCCCATCCCCCACCCCACATCAGCGCCCAGCAGCACTCCCACCACGGGCCACTCCTGCTCTGGAGTGGCCTGTCAAACTCATCACAGTTGAGAAAATGTCCCAACAGCTTGGGAATGGCAAGAATATTGCACTCTGGGATTGCCAACACATCACTGAAAGTTTGTTGAGGAGGGAACCTACTAGTCCATTGGCTAGTGACCACGTTGTCCCCTTGGGGCACTTTCCAGGGATATAATGAGCAGCCCTGGCACCCTGGACACATTGTATTTGGAAAGAGGACCGAAGAAGGACTGCCCTGCTGCCTTTGAAGCTGCATGAAGAGAGGCTGCACTGTCTGAAGGACAGCAACTGCTGCACTTTGGGCTAGTGAAGTTTGGACTGTACCAGTGGCTCCTAACTCAGGGAAAAGTTGATTCCCGGCCACAGATTGAAGCAGTGACTCAAACGACCTGTCAGCTGATCCCCTGGAATCAGCTAAAGGGATAAAAGAGCTGAAGACATCCAAACCAGCAAGTTGGTAGCCACTGCAGAAATGTTGCCAGTACCTGCTACTGAACACCTAAAGTGGCCAAACGTGGCTCCTGAATCTACTGGAGTGTCGTCAAAGACCAGCACACTAGCCCCCACCAAGGCTTTTCGCTATGAACGCTGTTTCACAAGATCAGATGCCCAGCCACAGCTGGGCATCTAATGTCACAAAGAGGATGTCGTGGGAGCCCGAGTTCTGTGGCAAAAGTCACCCCACCTCACCAATTGACTGCACAGCACCAGCAGCATCTTTGAACATCTTTTCCTCCTGCATCCCCAGCACCAAGATTACTCCATTGTTATCTACGGCGGTCGTTCCCTAAAGGCTGGAAAAGGCTCTGGTAGCCAGATAACTGTCCAGAGTAACCTTACTGGCCCCCTACATCTCCAACCCATTGGATTTGGTCACCCAAGACAGGCAGGAGTTGCAAAATTAACTCTTTCAAAATTTTCAAAAGTTTACAATGCTTGTTTGCAGTTGTATTAAAAGTTATTTAATGCTTTAAAAATCTGTGTCTCCGGAACCCTCCCGGGGATTTTGATGATCAAGGACTCAAAGAATGAAAAAAAAAATGCTCTATTTTTATGATTGTTGTTTTGTCTCTTTCTTGTTTTGTGACTTTCTTGTATGGTACTGTTAAATGCTTTACACTAAGTTCCTTTGTCAAGCCTTGCTGCTCAAAGTCACAGCTCCCCAAAGTTGAGGAAAGGTGATACAAATGAGCCTGGCTTGACCAAAGACAGTTTTTGTGAGTGTATTCCATGACAAGGCCCCGCTGCCATTTCATATAATACATCCAAATCCTCGTGGGTAGATTCACATTTGCTTATAGGTCCATCTTCAAATAAAATGCTAATCTCCTTGTTGTTCAAGCTTGGTAGAGTGTGGGATTATAGAGAAGCTTTGGTGGAAAGAGGTTGGTGGTCATGCCGGAGGTCTGTTTGCCAGGATGTCATTATAGGAGTTGGCCAGTCCCTCTGCAGATCCGATGTTGACAGTACTCAGGGCCAAACTGCTCCCTGCCATCATGTATGGCCATATAGCCTCTCCAGGGGCTTTTGAGAAAGTGGTCCAAGCGGCCCAGGTGAAAGCATACAAGATGGTGCTACGGGCCCCTAGACAGGCACAGAACAACAGGCTTAGACTAGAAATAGGCCTGAAACGACCAGAGCTGGCACTACTGGGGGACTTACTAAAATATTACATTAGAGTGCTGAAATCGCCCGAGAACACCTTAAAGCACTCCCTAAAAATCATCTTTTGTGATGCAGGCTCCCCATGGCACTCCAAGGTGGAACTAGCCATTGAAGTTCTGAAAATCGAGGGAAGGAGCCTGTATCTTCACGAAATTCCATACTCCGCCTGGGCCCAAGCCGTTAAGCGCCAAGTCCAGTCCATTTCTTTTGAGCTTGACCTTTCTTCGCTCCGGCACAACCCACTAACTCTGGCCCTGGACAAGTCCTATATCCCCAGCAAACCCCAACCATACCTGTATGATTCACTAACAACCCAGGCAAGACAGAAAATTCTGTTTATGCGCCTTTTGGCCCTCAGGATCGCAGACTTCAACCCAATTTGGGCACGCACGGACGGAGCCATTGCTTGCAGACTTTGCAACTATCGCAGAGAATCCAGGCTACATCTGCTATGTTGCTGCACAAAGTTGGCCAGCGACCGACAGCGATTGATGCACCCGGCATTACGGAATCTGGGCCATAGAACATGCAGAAAGGCCTCGAACTGGGGTTTCTCAGAAACCACGACCTGCTTATTAGCTAGGGTCGGCAAGTTCATCCATCAAGTTAAAATGGCACTCGACTTTCAACTAAAGGCTACAGATCCGACGGGCCCGACAGTGGGCTTAGTGCTTTCCCCGTCTCCCCAAAGTTGTCAGCCTATAGTTAACTCAGGGAGACGTCGAAAAGTAATAGGAACCATCGGACTGAGGTACTTAATCTGGGTCGGCTAAGGGTCCGATGCAGAATCCATCAGCTGTCATCTGGCTCCGCAGCGTGAGTGAGGATGTCGAACTTCCATACGTCTCTCAGACTCTAGTAGGCGTGGTCTCATGGAGAAATTAAAACACTCATTCTTTTAATAGAATCCTGATTGGACAATAGTAGTTAACACAGTCAGTCTTGTAACTATATAGTTGCACTAATGGTTTTACTTGGTTTTGGCCGAGAAGGGGGGGGGTATTTTTATGCATTTTATTGCAGTTCATTGTATCTTACACTGTAAAGATTTTAAGTAATCGCACAGTTTACTAATAAACTAAACTGTGTGGACAGTTTTAAAAAATAAATAATAAATAAAGGAGTTTCTCCAAGCTCCTCTCAGGCTATAGGAACAGCATGCATTTCAGAAACAATTTAAAGTCATATGTCCTACTAACGTACCAATTTCTCCAAATTGCAAACAATGATCTGGTGTAAGCAGTGCGAGTTTTCATAGCTATTCTAGAAGGTATGTAAATGCACCCAAATGCAATTCATTTTGTATCACTGCCCTATACTAAATCTCAAAACAAAGAAAATAAAATTTAAGAGACACTCTGGTACGTGCTGACTGCAAAAACTGTCAGCCCTCCTTACATTACTTTTATTATCTTGAAATATATCCACCTAACACCTTCCCAGAAAAGAGAGACCACTCACCACACACAGTTACTTCACTAGAAATCAGGTATGTATTGTTATGCTATACTGTCAGCAGTTGACTAGCACATTTCTGCCGTTTGTGGGGCCTCACAGCACTTCTGACCATCCGGAGGATGCCTTTCCATGGAGCTGTGTTGCAAGTTATAGCTGTGCCTGGTCTGTGTATCAATGATCCTATTCTATGTATTGTTTCTATGGTTAAGGCAGTGATACTCAAAGTACGGCCCAGGGGCCGCATTCGGCCCTCCTGACCTTTAACCCGTTGAGTGCTCGTGACGAGCTCAGATCGTCATGAGGCACAGTGCAGCTGCACTCATGACGAGCTGAGCTCGGCACGACAGTTGGAACGTTCGCACGCGGGGATAATTTCCCTGCTGTGCTGAACGTTCCAAAATGGGTGTGGCTGTGACGAGCTCAGCTCGTCATGAGTGCAGCTCCACTGTGCCTCATGACGAGCTGAGCTCGTCACAAGCACAGCGGCGCCGCGCGCGGCTCACCTCCCCCCGCACAGCGGGGGGAAAACACCCCGCAGTGAAGGGGTTAAATGCAGCCCTCTTTGTCAACAGCAGCACCAGGTTGCTGTTGACTTGACTGAGCACTAACCCTTTCAATGTACTAAACAGGCAGGCATTAATTTACAGAATAATTGAAGTTAAAGAAAGGAAGTAACTAGGGTGCCCTGCACTGCTTAACTTTAGAAGCACCTTCATCTTAAAAGAAATCTTACAGCAAAAGTGAAAAAGTATGATAGAGTCCGTTCAAAATTTAAAAAATGTATAACATTAACATGAAGAACCGTTTCACCTTTTTAGGTCGAGCAGACCTACCCTCAATGCGTGAGCATTGAAGGTGTCTGCTTCAGACCTATTGTGGCCCGTATTTAGGAATGTGGACAGCTACCAGACGCGCACTTTGACGATGTCAGATTTCACCTCGGGAGCGCGCGTCTGAGCTGCGCTTGCGCGGAGCAAAGCCCTTGCTCACACACAGACACAGGCAGCCCCCACCCGTCTGCATGCATGCACGCACACACACACACACACAGGCGCGCGCATGCACACGCAGGCACACAGCACACATACAGGCACACGGCACACTATCCCCCGCCTCGCATTCTATCTCAATCACACACAGTCACGCATGCGCACACACATTCCCTCGCGCACACACGCACACACGCGCGCACACACTCCCCCCCTTCCCTCCCCTCCCCTCCCCCACAGGCATACACACAGGCACGCACGGACTTCACATCAGCCCTGGGCCCCACTCACCGACTGCGCTCTTCCGGCGGGGCTCCTCTCGCGCTCCGCTCCTCACGGCGCGGCGCGTCTCCTCTTCTAAATCGGGGCTCCCTCAGGTCAGAGGAGCCCCGCAACAGGCGCCACACTCCTCCTTCTCCCCGGCCCCCTCCTGGGGACCCGGGCTACCCCGGACCGGCAGGGCGCTCCATGCGCCGGCAGCTCGCGAACCTCGGGAGGCGGGACTTCCGGTCGGCCGCGAGCGGATTGGCCGGCCGGCCAAGAGCTTCCGGGTCGCCGCGGGCAGCGCAGCGGCACCCTATAATATGAACTTGTTTTTTATTCTCTGGAAGAAGTGGGTTGTGCATGACTTCGCGTTGTGTACAAGTTAAACACTCAGCAGGAAGATATTTCATTCCTTTGTAGTGCAACATTTACATCTCAACGGCAGTTGAGTCTGGTTGCTATTTTTTGTTTTTCGTCTGGTGATGTACACACATTTTAAAGGAGAAAATCATACGAATTCTACTGTTATAAAGAGTAACTTCTAACAATGCATGTTATAGGAAAGAAATAATTTTGGAAACAACCTTGCTTTGACTATTTAAAAATTGCTTCCACTGAAAGACCTTTCCCACGTGTCGTGTCACGTGATCGTTTCTGGGCACTGCGGCCGGTCCCGGGCACTGCTCCTCTCCTAGCAGCCACTCCGTGGGCGCGTCTGGTTTCAAATGCAGCTCTTCATTGGACTTTGGCGCTGTGCTTGCACAAGAGCTGTCTCCTCGCAGACGAGAGGCCTCCTGCAGCAGCTGGTGAGCCCCAGACTTCAAACATCAATCATTTACCTGAAGACGCCCGTATCCTGGGTCTTTTAGAAACCCCATTCTACCCCTGTGGTCCAGGCAGTGCTTAATTTAAGGATGTTTACCCCCCCCCCCATTGATGCCTGAGTGAGGTGCCCCTACACGCCCTCTGCTGCCCTGAAGCCCAGCTCCCCGGTCCACTCACCGACAGTGATCTATGTGCCAGTCACCCCAAGCCTCGAGTCTAGGCGCTTTCTTGAGCTACATCCGGCTAGATTCCTGCAAAGTCCGTGCGAGGATTGTATGATAGTGCATGTACCGCAGTGAGAGCTGTGCGTCCTTTGCACCCAGGGCATTAAGTGGGACGAAAAAACGAGGGGGGGGGGGGTGGGCTTGTAAGGTAGGTGACGCTCTGAGTGCAGCTCCTGCTATTGTGATCGATGCTGGATGCTACACGGTGTGTCTGAGTCGCAGCGGCCGTCACGGGTCATTCTTAGCGCTCTCTGCCGGGGATTAATGCATATCACATGCTTTCTGCACTTTAAGTGCTGTTTCAATGCACTCTGCTTGTTAAAAAGTCTTCCCTCTTTATTGTGAGTAGGGTGTAGGATCCATAGTGCACTGCGAGGGGCTACTATTCTCCGTAGCACCCCACAGTGTCTCAGTTAGGGCTGCGTGCCAATTTGGTTTCAGTTCGGCTCCAGGGGCCCTCACACTGGATCTTGATGTTTGTGCAAGATTTCCTTCTTCGTTAGCGGCGTCCGAATATTCTCACATTTTCCGATGGCCGATTATGCGATGTATTGACTTGTGTGGACTGCCATTCCTCT
Source organism: Lissotriton vulgaris (assembly GCF_964263255.1). Lineage (NCBI taxonomy): Eukaryota > Metazoa > Chordata > Amphibia > Caudata > Salamandridae > Lissotriton > Lissotriton vulgaris. The sequence continues at coordinate 1,703,380,020 of NC_141695.1, forward strand.
TTTATTCAGTGATGTTGTGCCACTAGGTGTGGAACCGGAGAACTACACTGCCAGCTTCTCCTAGTCACCCTCACACCCTCACTCACCCTCACACCCTCACTCACCCTCACACCCCCCTCACCCTCACAACCCTCACACACCCTCACATCACCCCACCCTCTCACATCCTCGCACCCTCACACCATCACACACTCACCCTCACACTATCAAACCCTCACTCACCCTCATACCATCACACACTCACCCTCACACAATCAAAGCCTCACTCATCCTCACACACCCTCACACCTCCTCGGCTACACACCCTCACTCACCCCCCTTCACCCTCCCTCACTCACCCTCACACACCCCCTCACCCTCACACACCCCCTCACCCTCACACCCCCCCTCACCCTCACACACCCCTTCACCCCCACACACCCCCACACACCCTTTCACCCTCACACTCACCCTCACACACACACACACTCACCCCCTCTCACCCCCTCTCACCCTCATCCACCCTCACCCACCCTCACCCACCCTCACCCACCCTCACTCACCCTCACTCACCCTCACCCTCACACCCCCTCTCACCCTCAAACACCCTCTCACATCCTCACCCCGCATCACTCATTCGCCACCACAACATCAATCTGTGCAACCATTCAACAACTAGTTCAAATATGTTCTCTCAATGTTTCAAGCTTTATTACAAATGTAACAAAAAGATGTTAATATTTCACTTCTGTTCTAGGAGTTTTGTAACAATAAAAGACACAGAACATAATCTTCACAAGTTATTTACAAAAGTTTAAGCTATTGCCATTATAAATTATAATACCTTTTATTTAAGTATTAATTATGTAAAAAAAATTAAAAGCCATTGTTATTTGTAATATCAATACATGTAAGTCAAGTAAATACAACACATATTGCATTACAAGTGCTATATGTGTCACATTTGCAAAAATTATAACTATTGGCATTGTAAATGACAAAGCTATTAATTTAGCTATTTTCAAAAACAGAACCTAACTAAAAAATGTGTCATTTACAATTCCAATAGCTCAAACTTTCCTAATGCGAGACCTATTGCATTGCAAATGCTTGTTACATCATATCAGTGGATTGAAAAGCATTTTGTAGTGGGCTGGTCCCACACCTCCTAGCTGCTTAGCCCATCCTCAACTGACAACACTCACACACAGGCGCTCAAGCATTCCACTCACACTAACATTCTAACTGGAAGATTCACACTGGCTGAGCAGCTAGGTACAGAGAACAGAATGATATAGCCTGTGGATATTACACATTTATTTAAAGTGATAGTTTTCAAACAAGAATTTAGAAACATTAATTCGACCCCCACCCACCCATACTCAGAACAATGCCAATAGTGAACTAAGAGGCAAGGCAGTTATGTGGAGAAGGGTGGCTCAATGGTTAGAGCGACAGACCCTGATGCAGAGGTCTGGCCTGGGACCAGGGTTCAATTCCCCGCCTCGGCGGGTCTTGGGCTCATAATTCCTCGGACCTGATTTCTCGCCTCTGTGCCTATTCCAATCATGGAGTCCCACGCTGCAACTCTGGGCAATAGCTTGCTTATTCTCCACAACGGCCCCCAACAGCGCTGGGGATGCCTGGTTGTACCCTGGGGATGCCTGGTTACACCCTGGGGATGCCCAGGAGTGGACATTTCACGGGAAAAAACAGGAAGGGTTCCCTAGCGGTATGCGTACAGTGCCAGGACACTCAGGAGTATCAGTGCGCTTTACAAGTACGGCTACATTTACATTTACTTTACAAGTACGGCTACAGTTATGTGCACTCTTTCGGTGGGCTGGGTTTCTCCATGAACGGCATTATAGTTTCTTAAATCAAATGCAGGACAAGGTGTGGTACAGCACACAGCCCAAGTCATGTATTTCAAGGTCTTCTTATGAAGAAGAATGAGGGTAAATGAAATAAAACTATTGCCTATGATCAGCAATTTGGTTAGGTGGAGGAGCCAGGATTCACTCCATGTTTTTGGTTTCACATTGTGTAATTCAGAAACGACCTATATGCGCGTTGCTCCCTCTAATACCCAAATGAACATACCGCCCCCAACCGCCCCAACCCCCCATCCGTGACCACCAGCCTGCTGACACCAGTGCGGCCCTCGGTCACATCACAGATCAAACTTTGTGGCCCTTGGGAAAATGTTTGTGAGTACCCATAATTTAAGGGGACCACCCCAGTGAGGCCCTATTGAGTCTGGCCTAGGGTGACCAACTGGCATTGGTGCAAATTCAGGACGGTGAGTGTGAAAATTCAGGACAAAGGGTCAAAATTCAGGACACAAATTCAGGACAGGAGGTCAAAATTCAGGACAAAACTTCAGGACAATAGGTACGTTTTACAGACACATCAGAGGTCGCGCAATAGTATATAAGTAAGCCCAGCCATTTCCAAACATATTCAACCATTTGCAAACCTATCCATCATGTATCCTTCCATCTATCATTTCACTCATCCATCTCTTCATCCATCCCCTCATCCATCCTTTCACTCATCCTCCATTATCCATCCATCCATCCACCCTTTCACCCTATCCATCTGTACACTTATCCATCCACTCTTCATCCCATCCATCCATTCACTCATTTACCCTTTCACCAATCCAGCCATCCTTTCACTTACTAATCCTTCCACCCATCCACTCTTTTAGTCATCCATCCATCCTCCCTTTCTCTCTCCATTGACCCATTCACTTAGCCTTCCTTCCATCCATCCATCCACCCACCCATCCATCCATCCATCTACTCATCCACTCATGAATCCATCCATTGCCCCTATCACTAATCCATCTATCATTTCACTCCTTCACACATCTATTCATCCTTTTGTCCATCTACCCTCCCTTTCACTCTCATCCATCCTTACACCCACCCTTTCACTCATATGTCCATTCATTCACCCTTGCACTTATCAATCCATCAATCCATCCATCATTTCACTCACCCACCTACCCCCATCATCCACCCACCCACCATCCACCCACCCACTCATCCATCCTTTCACCCACCCACCATCCAATCCACTGATCCATCCTTTCACCCACCCACCATCCACCCACCCACTCATTCATCCATCCTTTCACCCACCCACTCATCATCCATCCATCCTTTCACCCACCCACTTATCCATCCATTCATCCTTTCACCCACTCTCCATCCATCCATCCTTTCACCCACCCATCATCCATCCATCCATCCATCTGTCCTTCCCCTCATCATCCATCTATCCATCCATCCCCTCATCATCCATCCATCCTTCCCCTCATCATCCATCCATCCTTTTCCCTCATCATCCATCCATCCTTCGCCTCATCATCCATCCATCCTTTTCCCTCATCATCCATCCATCTGTCCTTCCCCTCATCATCCATCCATCCTTCCCCTCATCATCCATCCATCCTTTTCCCCTCATCATCCATCCATCCTTTTCCCTCATCATCCATCCATCCATCCTTCCCCTCATCATCCATCCATCCCCTCATCATCCATCCATCCTTTCACCTGCCCCCTCATCATCCATCCATCCATCCTTTCACCCACCCCCTCATCATCCATCCATCCTTCCCCTCATCATCCATCCATCCATCCATCCTTCCCCTCATGATCCATCCTTTCCCGTCATCCATCCATCCTTCCCCTCATCCATCCTTCCTTTCATCCATCCTTCCCCTCACCCATCCATCCATCCATCCATCCCATCCATTTATCCTGCCCCTCATCCATCCATCCTTCCCCTCCTTCCATCCATCCATCCTTCTCCTCATCCATCATCCTTCCCCTCACCCATCCATCCATCCCATCCATTATTCCTGCCCCTCATCCATCTATCCTTCCCCTCATCCATCCTTCCTTTCATCCATCCTTCCCCTCACCCATCCATCCATCCCATCCATTTATCCTTCCCCTCATCCATCCATCCTTCCCCTCCATCATCCTTCCCCTCATCCATCCTTCCTTCCTTTCATCCATTCTTCCCCTCACCCATCCATCCATCCCATCCATTTATCCTGCCCCTCATCCATCCATCCTTCCCCTCCACCCATCCATCCATCCTTCTCCTCATCCATCATCCTTCCCCTCACCCATCCATCCATCCCATCCATTTATCCTGCCCCTCATCCATCCATCCATCCTTCCCCTCCATCCATCATCCTTCCCCTCATCCATCCTTCCTTTCATCCATCATTCCCCTCACCCATACATCCATCCCATCCATTTATCCTTCCCCTCATCCATCCTTCCCCTCCATCCATCATCCTTCCCCTCAGCCATCTTTCCCCTCATCAATCATCCAGCTACCCTTCCACCCATACATCCAGCTATTTACATTTTCTCTCCATCCTTCCCCTCACTCATCAATCCATCTATCATCTCTCATTATCCATTTATTCAATCTTTCATTCATCCATTCACCCTTTCACTAATTTATCCAGCCATTCACACATCCCTTCACTTACTTACTCACCCACCTTTCCATATTAATTTTGAGCTGCGCCCTTTTGAGAAGAGACCCATCAAGAACTTCACCCTCGCTGCAGGGGCCGTTCCAGGACTGGGACGGAAGCCACCCAGGGCGGAGACAGGATCCACCACAGGGGGGGACAAGAGCCATCACAGGCGGGGGTGGACTGGAGCCACAACATGGGGGACAGGAGCAGGAGTCATCACAGGAGAGGGAACGTGATCCACCAGGGTGGGCACAGGGGTGGGCATGCAGTATTCTAGTATCATCTTGGGCTTCTCGCCCCCTCCTGCACAAGACAACGAGAAGACAGGCTCTCTGACCAAAATGCCATCCCCACTGTGATATACAGTACTTACAGGAGATACTCTAAGAGAACTGATTGACCTGATTGTCCTCCATACATTGTTAATCAGTGTGGGTGCGATTGTGCCATTTCTTTATTGTATTACATTATGCATGTTTGAAGAACCGATGTTTGCTTACAAATTAGTGACAGTAATTAAGCTCGGTGAAGAGAAGCAGGTGCTGCCTCAGTGTAATCAGGGGTGTAATCTGGCCGAGTCTAGGATGTTTGGGGCCCTGGGTAGAAATGGAATGTGTGAGCCCCCCTCTAAATAGCAGATACAAGACACATTCAGGGCTGTTTGCATGTGAATGGATGCCTTTGCTCCTGAACCTGCAGCCCCTCCCTCTGTCACCTTCGAGCACCTCTTAACAGCTCATCAAGGGCTGGAGGTGTGAGGGTTGCCATCCCGCTGCGCCTCTACAGTGCTGCTGGGGGTCTGAGCTTTCATACAGCATTGGAGTCAAGAAGGGAGGTGGGGGCAAGCTGTGCCCGGTTAATATTACGGACAAATGGCGTCCGTTAAAGAATCCTTCACGGACAACGGACAGACAGCCAAAATTACGGACTGTCCGTGAAATTTACGGACGGTTGGTCACCCTAGTCTGGCCTCCCAGGGAGCCTCTGCGGAGGGTGTTACTGCGTGCGCCTGCGCAGTTGGACATTGCACGCTCTCTCGCACGTGCTAGGGTGAAGCTACAGACCTGGTTAGCATCCAGTGTTTGAAATGGCTCTGGGCTAAGATGGCCCCCTGCCCTCCCCTGGAGATTGTTCATTAAAGCTCGCCATTTTTGTTCCCCACTGCGCCTCTGAACATCAGCGGCTCACAATGTCAATCACATCAGGAGTGACCACGCCCACTCTGCAGACACGCAGGTGTTACATGTAAATGTAGCTGGGGCTGACCAAGCCCTTCTTTCTTCAGCAGTCGGTTAAATCATTGATAGAAAAACCTATCACCAGTGGGAACGGGTAAATACTTTTGCAGGATGGGCTATACAATTAGTTATTTCTATAGTTATTGTTATTTGTATAAAGCAGCGGTAGAAGCAGTGTTCGAAAATCGGTGTTATTGATATTGCCTGCACCTGTTCCTGTTTTTCACTTCTCCAACTTCGAACAAAGGCGGCAGGGCGGCTCCAGCATGTGTGTTATGCTATGAATGAACGCTGCCCGAATAGTGCGTTCTGTTTCGGCAATAACAGCTGATGAGTACACAGCAGTTTTCCGAATAACAATGGCACGTGCGGTTCGTGCTGGAACGGGTGCCAGCAGTTTCACAAATCTATGAAGGTGTGATTGCGCCCTCCTGTGGAAAGTATAGGGAACTGCAAGGAATCCATGGCTGACTAATCTTTCGGCCCTCTCTACGTATGGCGGTGTGTTGAATAATAAACAATAACGAACGGAAGGATGACAAAAATGACCAAGAAATTCGACTGACTGGGAAAGGGGTGAGCTAATGACTAATCTTGGAACTTTGTATAAACACTATTTGACATTCGATCTCTAGACAAAGTATGTTTTCTGTTTGTGTTTCTAACCAGTGGTGCTGGAACAATTTAGGGGAGTGGGCGGTTGAGGGGGAGAGGGTGCGTGTGTGGGGGGGGGGGGGGGGGGGGGGGGGGGGGGCGGACAGCCATCAATGTAACTTCACTGAAGTCATAGGGGTGGCGAAAAATCCAAGGGCCTCATTTATGAAAAGTGACGCATCTTTTCGTGAAAACAGCGATGCGTCACTTTTCATTGCGCCCTCCTTCCAACATGCGTCATATTTACAGTATGACGCATCATGTCGCAAGGAGTTACAGATACGTCAGTATTTCTGACGTATCTGTAGGCACAAAAATGACGCATTGCTGGAGTGTGTCACATAAGTGACGCAACTCCGGCATCATTACACATGGGAAAGTCCCATGTGAGATGTGCTTGCGTCAGTCTTAGCCTGTCATAGATTTCCCTGTGTCACTTCTACAAGGCTTACTTACGTCAGAATGCCCACGCCTGCATACATTATACCTGGCACTGGTATAATGTGGCGCAGGGGTTTACAAAGTGACGCATCTACCTAGATGCTTCACTTTGTAAATATGACGCAATATGGCACATTTTTTAACCCGATGGTGCGAAAGTGATGCACCGGCGGGGCAAAAGTGACACAAGGGCACATAAATAAGCCCCTAAGTGTTGCACTATGAACAAGTGGAGCAAATGAGCCTCGTCCACTCAGCAGGAGAGTGGTGTGTACCCAGTGGTACATTATAGAGCACGCTGTTGCAAGTTAATGACTAAAGCATGGTGTGGTAGCACACTGAAATGTACAGAAATTGCCTTTAAAGTGCATCTTCAGGCACCAGTGGGAGGCGAAGAACTTCACCTAGGAGTAGAGCATCGGAAGGGCCCCGGGAACAGTGGTGGTGGGCCCAGCTCTTCAAGGAATCCCGAACAGACTGTTGACTAGCGTTCGTATTACTCTTGCTTTTATTAGAAGAAGAACCATTATCATCTTTATACACATCTTCACCATTTAAATGTATTATTATTATCTGAAGGGGAAGCGCGTCCTCAGACTGAAGGCCGCCACTAGCTGAGATGGTCTAATTTATCCCAAGAATAAAGCCAGTTGATTTGGTTTAAAAGGGAAATGCCAGTGAGTTGTTTTTTCCTTGTGGAAAAAGCCATTAACACCCAAAAATATTTGCACGAGTCAAGACGAAATTCAAATTGCTGGAGCTTTGTCAATATCGCTATGTAGTTGATTTGTAAATGCCAATTAAACTTGTGGGCGTAGCCATACACAGGCAGAGATAACAACATGATCTCAGGAAAAACAAGATTTAAATTGCAGTGTATTCTCTTTGAAACGGTAAAAAATCAAGTGACAAGACATCACGTGACTTCGAAGGCTCCGCATGTATCTGAGTCAACAAAGCATCAGTGTTGTAAGTGAGAATGAATGGTACATGTGGTCCTAGAAAACATTCAATTTAACAAAGGAACAAGGCGTATGAGGTTAAAAAATCCAGGAAATCCAGTAGGTTAGAAGAAGAGTTTATTAATAACCAACTCTTCCCGATCGTCGCCAAATGTAGGAGGTTGAAATCCAGGAAATCCAGTAGGTTAGAAGAAGAGTTATTAATAACCAACTCTTCCCGATCGTCGCCAAATGTAGGAGGTTGAATAATCCAGGAAATCCAGTAGGTTAGAAGAAGAGTTTATTAATAACAAACTCCACCCAGCATATTGAGCATCCACTCAGCGGGAAGCACGAACGTCACTCAAGACATCGTTCGAACCACCACCAAACGGATCCACCATGCGTGAGCCACATATTCAAAACATAACAAGATGTATTTACTGTACATGAAACATCACGCGCGTATAGCGCATGAACAAATAGAATACAATAAAGCATTGCGCGCTACCCGCGCCATGCACGCTATCCACAACACAAGGTTATAGAAAAAGAGAAATTCTGGTGATCTTGTAGTTAAAGAAACATATTGATAGAAATTACTTTTTAAACAGAAAGGATGTTCATTTACATGCCTCAAACAGGAGCTTATAGCGTAGTGTCCTAGTAAAAGGAATACCATCACGGGATGCACTACAGCTAATTTGTCAGAGGGAGAACTGATTAAGGTATAACAACATAAAAACAAGTAACATTTAGTTGGCTTGAGTCCCCAGGGCCATATTAGGCTTGGTCAGGGGGGCCACACGGCCCCCCTTTTAAAAAATGGTCCTAGGGGATGGGGTCCCTATTGCCATGTCCAGTAGCCAAACCCCCACCGTGCGTGACCAATGGCCCTGTGCAGTGTGGTAGCTGGCTACCTTTAGGGGGGTTGGCCACAGGGCTTGGCTGTCGGCCTGGCCTTGTCGTTAACCATTCATTGCACACATTAGAATGCCGTGTGCCGCGTAGGGTTGGCTGCATGTGGTGGGGTTGGAGGCAGGGCCTTGCTGGATGCCATGCCCTGCTGCCAACCCCGGCCGCGCACGGATAAAGCCCTTGCACAGCGGGGTTTCAGATTTACGTATGGTAATTAAATATTACTTTGCGTGAAAAAACCTAGAAATTCACTGAAAAACACAAATGTTAAAGTAACATTATATTTAGTAACAACGTAACTTTTTAAACTCTAAAAACTACTGAAATTCACCAGTTATAGTTATTTCAAGTACAATATAACTCGTGCTCTATGGTAGCTATAACTCGCCATGCGCTGATAATTACCCCCACATATTACATCACTCATGACATCTTCTCTGACATCATTGCTAATATTACTGCAACATGTGTGCTGAAATTATTGATGAGAAAACTGTGCTTGGCATGGACATAAGTTATAGTTACCTTAGGGCATGTGTTATAGTTACTTAAGCTAACTATAGCTAGTGAATTACAGTGGTTTTATAGTTAAATATATATATATATATATATATTCACTGAAAAGAAACGAAGGGTAAAGTAACGTTAAAGTTAGTTGTGAAAAAAGTTGAGGGGTTGGTGGCAAATCCCACTCCACCAGCGGAGTTCGCAGAGTTTGCCACTCCGTTCTCCGCTTAGAGTGCGTAGTTTGGCAGAAACTCCACCAACCTCTGTCAGAGTGGAGCTTACCTGTGCACTCACCCCTTTAATTATTGGGCGTCAATGTTTCAAGGAGTTCGATGTGCTCACGCCTTCTCAGTTTGGAGCAGAAGGGAGTATGGGGCAGCTGCACCTCAATCACTTCTATCCTCTGCAGATTTGTGAAATCTTATATGTCATTACAAAAGAAACATGCTGCATAAGCCCTTCTCACCTTCAGCGGTCCTCTGGCTCTCAGGTCTCACACAGCCTGACAATTAAAACCTTCTAACCAATCAGAAGTTCAACCTTGTACCCACAGGGTGGTGGGCACTCCATCATAATATATTCACTGAAAAAAACAAAGGTTAAAGTAATGTTGTAGTTAGGTGTGATAAAATGTTTAAAGGGGGATGGTAAACTCTGCTCCATCAGCGGAGTTCGCTGAGTTTTGCAACTTTCACCACTATAAAAAAAAAAGATATATATATATCACCAACCAAAAGAGAGATCCTAGCACGATGAAAAATAAATCTAAAAAGCTGCCAATCACCAACTATGATGCCATTGACCTTTTCAATGAAGCGGTACTAGATGACTTGGATAAAATTTCCATTGGAACAAAAATGAATCAAAAAAGATCGAACATATCTAAAAAAGAGTGGAAGGCAATCAGATCACTCAAAGAGGACAAAACTATTGAAATTAAACCTTCTGATAAAGGAGGAAACATTGTTATCTTTGATCGAGAACATTACCTCTCAGAGGCACACAGACAATTAAGGGATAAAGATTGTTACACTCCCATACAAAAAGCTGAGTACAACAAAAGTATCATAATATTTCACAACATGCCAGATGAGTGGCAGAGAGACGGTATGCTCATTAGGGATGAGTACCTTTTCCTGAAATGTGAGGCACCAATTGTACCAACTTTTTATCACCTTCCAAAGGTGCATAAACATTCCAAGAAACCTCTGGGACGCCCAATTGTGTCCTCCATGGGAAGCCTCCTGGAAAACACTTCTAGATTCATTGACTCATATCTAGCACCCTTCGTGAAAGATCTCCCCTCCTACCTAAAGGACACCCAGGACTTCCTGAGTATCATGGACAATATAACATGGGACTCTGATATGCTACTAATAACATTAGATGTAGTGAATTTGTACACCTGCATCAACCACGAGGAGGGTCTCATTGCCACTAAGTGGTTTCTAGACCAAAAACCCGAGCATTTCCGTAGTCACAGTGCCATGATTTTGTCCATGATAAAATTCTGCTTATACAACAACAATTTTTTGTTTGATGGGACAATGTACAATCAGAAGAGGGGTACTTCCATGGGTTCATGCTTCTCCCCCAGCTACGCGAACTTGTTCGTGGGCTGGTGGGAGAGGCATGAGGCATGGAAAGATGCCAACAGTGAATGGACGGAAAAGATCCTAATGTGGACCAGATACATAGACGATCTGTTTATTATCTGGCACGGTGATCGTCTATCTGCAGAGAATTATATTACCATCTTAAATACCAACAATCTAAACCTGAAATTCACCAGCACCATCAGTGCTACCAGTATTAATTACTTAGATCTGGAAGTGTTTGTGCAGAATAACATCCTACATACCCGCCTGTATAGAAAACCAACGGCGGGTAATGCAATTTTGCATGCGGGCTCATACCATCCCAAGAGCTTGGTGAAAAATGTACCATACGGTGAATTTCTCCGCCTAAAGAGAAATTGTTCTTTGGAAGGAGATTATTTGCAGGTGACCATCAAAGCAAAAGAGAGGTTTGAGAGGAGGGGATACAATAAAAACATTCTCAAACAGGCCAGTGTGAAAGCCTCAGGTATCAATAGGAGGGCTCTCTTAACACCTAAACCAAAAGCAGAGGCACCTGATGAGGTTAGAATGATTACGGAGTTTAACACAAAATCAGGAGAAATTGTGAACATTTTCAAAAAACACTGGCACATACTCACCTCTGATAAGATCCTTAAAAAGAATCTGCCACAAAAACCCCTGATCACGTATAAAAGGTGTCCATCTTTGTCTGACCATTTGGTCCGTAGCCATTTCAAAAATACGACCCAACACATCAAACTATCCAAGTCAAGTGGCTTCTTCCCTTGTCTCAAATGCAAGGCATGCAGATTCAGTAGCAAGGTGTCAGAATATCCAAATCGCACAGGTGAAAGTAAACCCAACATAAAGATCAAACAGTTACTCAACTGCAATTCAGAGTATACTGTGTATTGTTTAACCTGCCCCTGCAAGCTGCGTTACATTGGCAGCACGATAAAACCTGCAAAACTCAGAATCCAAGAGCATATGCGGGCAATTACCAATAAGGACAAAACATACCCCATTGCCCACCATTTTGCCGATTGCCATCAAAGTGACTGGGAGAAACTGAGTTTCTATTGTATTGACCAGGTACCTAAACTAGAACGGGGCGGTGATAGAGACAAATCCCTACGCATTTTGGAGTCAAAGCATATCATCAGTCTTAAAACCATGACTCCGTGGGGACTCAATAACAATGAAGAACTTTGGGTTCACCTCTGATATCGATCCAAAAACTGACTCTTATTATGTATGACTACATTTAAGAACATCCTAGAGAAACAGTCCATTCTTGTCCTGATCTGCAAGTCACTATCTGTCTGTGTGTGCTGTATATGCAATTGCCCATTCAGGGCTAAATGACTAACATCATGTTGTAAAAGAAATTAGCTCTTTTACAACTCTGTATCATATAGGGAGAACAACTATTATTGACAATGGTAACATAAATCCCATATGAACTAAAGGAGCAGCATAATTGCTTATAATGATATAAAAGAATTGCTGTGTTTACAAATTATGAAATAATTGATTTACGTTACATGTTTTTAATTGGCACTATGCACTTTATCTTCAGTCACTTTTTTTAAGCCACGTATTATGATGACATTTGCACATTATAAGATGGCGCCCATCTTTTTCAAATGTTAATAGCCCTTTTTCTATTTCCTTGACATTGTTGATCTGGCTAATGGCTTAAAATGGTGACTGTCATTATGCACTAACGTAACACTGACGAAGCCTGTGAAGGCGAAACGCGTCTGTTGGGGTGAGGGGGGTTTGGTGTGAATAAATTTTGAATTGGGATACCAGTGTGCCAGCCGATTTTTTCCTCTACTCGTGGATGCAAGGAGGAATGTGCAGCGATATATATATATATATATATATATATAGATAGATAGATAGATAGATAGATAGATAGATAGATAGATAGATAGATAGATAGATAGATAGATAGATAGATAGATAAATAAGATATATATTTTATATATATTTAGCAGTTATAGTCAGAGCCACTGGAATTTGGCGTCAAAGGGAGGGCCAAAGTATGCAGCAGGGTTGAGTAAATTATGCAGCAAGAAAAGGCAAGGTATGTGGTGTAATGCTGCACATGTTTTGAAGTATTACTTCATTATTTTGTTCTTTTTACACTTGTTAACATTGTCTGGGAATTGGGTGCACCTCATTAGTTCTATGTTAACCCCCAAAATAGCAATAAGCACCAGCAAGGTGGACAGTCAATCTTTGCAATAGACCTTCCACTGCATTTTAGTAACTTTTGAACCGTTTGAGCTGGAAACAAAATCTTTTTTTTTGTTGCAGATGACAGATTATGTGGCAAATGTAGCAAATGCAGCAAATCTATAAATATGCGAAAATCGTTCACAATCGTATAATTCCAGTGGCCCTGGTTATAGTTACATGAGCTAACTGTAACTTACGCCTCAGCAATGTACTGCTTATGACCTCACATATTACATCACTCATGACATCGTCAGTGACATCACTGACGACATTGCAAATGACATTACTAATGACATTACAAATTAAATCATCCAGGGATTGTGAGTGTTTTCTAAAAGTTTATGAGTGTTAAAGATATATAGGAAGATACTACAAATGTTAAATTAGTAAACTTTGTGTACTACTAATGAGTGATACTATTTGTAACACTAATTATGTGAGTGGTTGTGTAACTGTGTGCTTCCATGTGTGAGTAGGTATTTGAGTGGCTCTATGGGTGTGTGGGTGAGTGAGTGGGTGAATTGGTTTGTGAGTGGCTTTACATGTGAGTGGGTGTGTGAGTGACTGTATGGGTGAGTGTGTAAATGTGAGAGTAGCTGTATGGGTGAGTGTGTGCCTGTGTCAGTGACTGTATAGGTGAGTGAGTACATGTGTTAGTATATGTATGAGTAAGCGAATGGGTATGTATTGTAATTGTATTTCATTTCTAAACTTGTAAAAAATGCCCTTACCACCCCTGAAAGGGTATCTTTGCACTGGAGCAGTCCAAGACGTAGTGTAAGGGACAGTTGATTCCATAACAATGGGGCCATATAAGAAAAGGTCTTCGCCTCCTGTACAGGATTTCTTGAAATGAGGAATGGTAAGGAGACATTTCTTTCCAGACTGAAGGTTCTAACCGGCTGGTAGGGAATGAGTTTCTCGACTAAGTAGCTAGGTCCTCTGCCACTTAAGGGTTTATGTACAATGCAGCAAACTTTTAATTTAATTCTCTGGTGAATGGGCAGCCAATGCAGTTGTTGCAGGAGGGGGAGAGAGGCCATTCAAGGAGGTATATTAGTAACAAGCTGCACCGCCGTATTCTGTGCTACCTGTAGTCTATTCAACAATGATTCATTGACCGCGACCAAAAGGACATTACAATAGTCCAGGCAACTGATGGTCCTTCATAGACAAGGTCTGATCTAAATACACAATTACATTTTTAACCACTGTTTTAGGGATTGGAGCAGTTCCCATCTTCGTCAGCTACCAATCATTGGCCCAAAGTATGTTGGCATTACCAAAGAGCATAATCTCAGTCTTTCCAGCATTTAGCTGTAGGCAGCTATCCATCACCCATGAAGAAATATATTTCATGCCCTCTGAAAAGTGAGATTTTGTGTTTAAGGAACTTTAGTTAAAGGAGAAGAGAAGTTGGGTGTCATCCGCATAAGAAATGGTAATGAAATCAAAGTCTCTCACAATCTTTGCAAGGAGGCCACATATATGTTGAACAAAAAAGGGCTGAAACAGTAGCCCTGAGGCACTCCCTTGGTGAGGTCCATGACGCAGGACAGGAAGGAGCCTAAATTGATGACCTACGTGCGGTGAGTAAGAAGGCTCATAAACCATTGAAAGGCACATCTACAAAATCCAGTCTCCTCCAGTCTTCGCAATAGGATTCAACGAGACACTATATCAAAAGCTGCAGAGAGATCCAGCAGCACTAGCAACACAGCGTGATTATTATCCAGAGAGCATCTGATGGGATCTTATACTGCAATCAGTGTCGACTCCGTGCTGTACATATGCCTAAAGCTCGACTGCGAAGGGTCTAAACAATAAGTAGACTCTATGTGTTCTGTGGGTTTTTTATTGATATATCCTTCCAATAATTTGCTGATCAGAGGGAGAAGGGAAATGGGGCGGAAGTTAGATAGAACCAATGCGGATAGGTGGCCTTTTTGCAATTGGTATTACCTGAGCTGCCTTCCGTTCATGGGGAAGTAGGCCTTCACTCAACAATAGATTTAATATAGCGCAGATGGATGGGGGAAGCTGAGAAGATAGCAATGCAACAATCTTAGCTGGTATGATATCAGTAGGCAACCCAGACTTAGCAGATTTTAACATTTCCTCCACTGTATGTACTTGTAAAGGGGTGAAACTATCTAAATAAAGAGCATTTTTAATGTATATGGGGGAACGTGGAAGGTTCTTTTGAGCTATCCTTGGTTCCCAGTATTTTGGCATAAATTACATTTATTTTGTCTTCTAAGTGGTTAGCGATGTCATCGCATAGTGCTTGAGAAGAAGAAGTGAAATCATCGTCTGCAATGAGATTAGTGAAGGGTTTGAGAATTACAACTCTTTAGAAGAATTCTCCGCTTGACTGACTTGGGGGGATATATGCCTTTATGTGCTTTTTTAATGTTTTTATGATAAAGTGGTAGTGCGCCTTTATAGGTTTCTCTCTCCATTAAATTCTGAGATGAACGCCAACATCTTTCCAATCGTTTACACGCAAATTTATCTGTACCTGACTCCGGTGAATACCAGGGCCTCATCTGTTTCTGAGTCGATTTGTATTGTTTTAAAGGAGCTATACAGCCAGTAGCTGATGTTAAAGCCCTGTGATAGTTCTCCAAACTTGAATTAAGAGCCCCTAGTTCTGCTTCCAGAGGATTCAGGAACTTCATTTTAAAAGTGCCATGAGTAATTCTGTACCATTGACTCTTAAAACTGTGCGAGGTAGTGTTGTAAGGAAGATCCACAAGCGTTCTAGTAATCTGTAAGTCAATTAAGGCTGGGTCTGACAACACTACCTGGCATGGAGCCATTCAATATAGATGAGGAGAGTTGGTTAGAATCAAATCTAACGTGGGGCCAGCAGAATGTGTGGGGCCCACATTGGTCTTTTCCAAACTTAAAGAGGTCAAATCAGACAAGAACAAAACAGCTTCACAATTGGAGATGTTTTCGCTATGCATGTTGAAATTACCCTAATAAAACCAAGGCCTAGATGTAGGTAATAGCAAATTACCGAATGGTAAATACCGAATTTTACCGATTAGGTATTTACTATTCGGTAATTGCAATGTAGGTAAAATATTCGGTAAAAATACCGAATCGGTAAGATTTGGTAATTACCGATTCGGTAATTACCAAATCGGTATTTGCCATGGATTCCTATGGGCCTTGAAGCCCATAGGATTCAATAGCAAATACTGATTCAGTAATTACCGAATCGGTAAAATTACCGATTTTACAAGGGGGACTGGGTGTCACTTTGACACCCTGTTGCACCCTTGTTACTGGCTTGTGTGCCATGTGACACACATACATGCCCATAGGGCATGTCTGTGTGCCACATGGCACAGGTGTACATGCACAGATGTGCATGTACACTGGAATTCGTTATTTACCATGTAATAGTATTACATGGTAAATAACGAATCTGTAATGGCCTGTGGCACTGTTTCCAGTGCCACCTACATCTGTATTTACCGATTCGGTAAATTTACTGATTCAGTATTTTACAGAATCGGTACATTTACCGAATCGGTAAATATACCGATTCTGTAAATTAAATGCCACCTGCCTGTCAATTCCCAAATACCGGTCGGTAACAACCGAATTCGGCTGTTACGACCGGTAATTGGCGACCTACATCGGGCCCAAAATGTTTTGAGGAAATATCATGAATGGCAATTAGATCCAGCAGTTTAAGGGTGAAATCGTGGAGAGAGGATTGGCTTAAAGCGCTAGCAACTTGCACTCCCTGGCAGACAGGGAGCCTTAGCCTGCGCTCTCCAGCAATGCAGCTGGAGCTGGAGAGAGCTTCAATGCGCATGAGGGCTTGGGCGGCCTGAGACGGCTGGCCAAACCCTCATGCACAGTGAAGGTAGTGCACTATCACTCCTCCACCAGCTGTGTCATCCCCTGGACCCGCCCCAAAGACTCGTCAGAGTCTTGGGGACAGGTCCAGGAAATTAAAATAAAACAGGTTTAAAACCTATTTTATTATCGTTTTATTTGAGGGTGGTGACAGGGAGTCGGCGCTCCTCCACCCTAATGGTGGAGCCGCCACTGGTATTTATATGTGTTTCACAGCACCTACTTGTAATACAAATTTCTGATGCTAATATGTAAATTTTTTGTTTTTTGTTTTTTACATTCTCTCTTTGTGAATTTGTTAATAAAGCCCTGAAGAATCTCTGAATTGGGCACTGCAAAACAAGTGTTGCTCATTTTTGTCGTCTCTTCAGCGCCTAGATACCAATGACAAGAAGCGCTCTACAAATTTACTGATTAATTCAATATCAGCTGACTAGCGTTCTCTTGTGAATCAACTTTAGAACCTTGGATGACATTCTAGGTATAAGCCACCATTTTGGAAAGAGCCGCTTATGAGGCCTGGACATGCCACACTTCTGAAACTCCTGGTGTTGCATTCCTTCTTCCCCTCTACTCATATAACCTCTGCTAAGCTCTTGGCACAGCTCTCAGGGCAGATGGAAACCTACCATGGACCAATGATGGTCACGCCTGATTTAAAATAAGTCAATTCACCACACAGGTGTGGGAAACACAGTGAGTGGGTGCAGGCCTTGTCAGCAGTTGATAAGTTCTTGTCAGCACTATCACTGATTTGGGATGGTGAAGCCTAGTTTTGGCAGTACACGGATGAAAATCAATCAGGGACTTATAAAGCATGACTACTCACCCTGAGGGTCTTAAGGCACTGAAAAGGATGTCCGTAAACATGAGGTGACCGTAAGCACCATTAATGCGCCAATCACTGAATGCAAGCTTCTCCATCAGCTGCAGCTGAATAGAAAAGGTATATTTTTAATGTGTTTGACTACTACATTAACTCCATTGCCCCGAACCAACAATTATATCTACTTTTTTAAAAACAAATTAAAATGATCTGAAGTGAATTCAATTGGATTAATAATGCCATGGTTAACTCTAAACTTTAATGATTAAAAAATATTATGTGCTTTAAGAATGATTAACCCTGAATCTTTTTTTTAATTAAGTAAGTGAACTGGACCATACTCCACACATACATTTACATTTCATTAAAGTAAACGTTTGTCCTCTAATTTTAGTTACATAATAAAGTTAAATCAAATTAAATAAAGATCCCTAACCTAAATCTGCTAGTAGCACTACCTTAATCCTGTCTGCATCCCTAATGTAATTGTATTTGTATTACTTTAACTATGTAAAACAACCTTAATCTAATCACTAACATGAGAGAATACAATAAGCAAGTATAACCTGAGAGCACAACGCTAACACATGATGATGAATGGAGCGCTGGAACTTTTAAGACACTCACTCCCATTCACAGATCTGGGTTGAATCCATCATTGTTCTTTAGCTCACTTCGCCACCCTAGTTCAGACCCAGCCATATGCAAATCAGTCTTGACCCTGTGCCTCATGGGAACAGTCCAGCCCGAACTGCCAAGCCAGGTCTTCACTGGACCGTAAACAAGCATCCTGGGACCGGTTTCGAAGTAACATCCCTCTTAGCCAGGCTAGCTTCAATCCAGTGGCAGGGTCAAGACTGATTTGCATATGGCTGGGTCTAAACCGGAATGGCATCTGGAGCAAAAAAACAAAGGATTTAGGCCCTGATCTCTGTACTGGGATGAATGTTTGACATTGATCAGCATTCCCTCCATCAATTGTTCTTTTTACATTCATTACCCGAAGTGGGACGGGTATGCCCTGATGTTGGTCCTGTGCTCTCTCTGTGCCACTGGGTCAAGCTAACATTGCTGATGAGGGGTGATGCCCCAAAACCGGTCCCAGGACGCCTGTTTCAGGTCCAGAGAGGACATGGCCTGGCAGTTCGTGCTGAACTGTTCCCATGGGGAACAAGGTCAAGACTGATTTGCATATAGCTGGGTCTAAACTGAAATGGCATGGGGAGCAAAAAAACGATGGATTTAGGCCCAGATCTCTGTACTGGGGTGAATGTTTCACATTGATCAGCATTCTGTCCTTCAATGTTCTTTTTAACCTAAGAGCACACAAATTACATCACTAACTTGAGAGCACACAGCTGACTCCACTAACCTGAGAGCACAGAAACAGCCATACTGGACTGGATTGTAATCCATAGCCAATAGAAACCTAGGAGCAAACAAATCAGCTCGCTAACATCTATAACCCAGGGGCACAAAACTGGCCTCGATAACCCGAGAGTCCAGAACCAAACCTAAAGGAGTCTGACTACAGAATAATATCCCTAATCTGGGATCACGCAACTGGCCCCACTGACCTGGGAGCACACAACTGGACTCACTAGGCAGAGAGAGCAGAACTAGCCTCACTGACCTCAGAGCGTACAACTGGCCCCACTAACCCGAGAGCGCACAATTGGCCTCAAAAACCTGGGAGCACACAACTGGCTTTACTAACCCGAGCGTGCAGACCAGGCATCACCGACCTAAGAGCACACAACTGACCTCACTAGGCCGAGAGAGCAGAACTAGCCTCACTGACCTCAGAGCGCACAACTGGCCTCATTAAGCAGGGAGTGCAGAACTGGCATCACTGACCTGGGAGCACACAACTGGCCTCACTGACATGAGCAGAGAAATGGCCTCACTGGCGTGAGAGCGCACACCTGACCTCACTAACCCAGGAGCACCCAAGTGGCCCCACTGGTCTAAGAGCGCACAACTGGTCTGAGCGCAGAACTGGCCTCACTGACCTGGGAGCACACAACTGGCCTCACTAACTCTAGAGCGCACAACTGACCTCACTAACCTGAGCAGAGAACTGGCCTCACTGGCCTAAGAGCACACAACTGACATCACTAGTCCCAGAGCTCATAACTAGACTCACTGACCTGAGAGCGCACAACTAACCTCACTAACTCGAGAGTGCAGAACTGTTCTCACTGATCTAAGAGCGTACAACTGGCCTCACTATCCTGAGCAGAGAACTGACCACACTAGCCTGAGAGCGCACAACTGGCCTCAGTAAACTGAGCAGAGAACTAGACTCACTAACCTGAGCAGAGAACTGACCTCACTAGCCTGGGAGCGCACAATTAACCTCACTAACTCGAGAGTGCAGAACTGTTCTCACTGACCGAAGAGCGTACAACTGGCCTCACTAACCTGAGAGCGCACAACTTACCTCACTAACTCGAGAGTGCAGAACTGTTCTCACTGATCTAAGAGCGTACAACTGGCCTCACTAATCTGAGAGCACACAACTGGCCTCACTAACCTGAGAGCACACAACTGGCCTCGCTAACCTGAGCGGAGAACTGGCCTCACTAACCTGAGCAGAGAACTGGCCTCACTATCCTGAGCAGAGACCTGACCTCACTAACCTGAGCAGAGAACTGACCTCACTATCCTGAGCAGAGAACTGGACTCACTAACCTGAGCAGAGAACTGGCCTCACTAACCTGAGCAGAGACCTGACCTCACTAACCTGAGCAGAGACCTGACCTCACTAACCTGAGCAGAGAACTGACCTCACTATCCTGAGCAGAGAACTGGACTCACTAACCTGAGCAGAGAACTGACCTCACTGGCCTAAGAGCGCACAACTAACCTCACTAACTCGAGAGTGCAGAACTGTTCTCACTGACCGAAGAGCGTACAACTGGCCTCACTAACCTGAGAGCGCACAACTTACCTCACTAACTCGAGAGTGCAGAACTGTTCTCACTGATCTAAGAGCGCACAACTGGCATCACTAACCTGAGAGCACACAACTGGCTTCACTAACCTGAGCGGAGAACTGGCCTCACTAACCTGAGCAGAGACCTGACCTCACTAACCTGAGCAGAGAACTGGACTCACTAACCTGAGCAGATAACTGGCCTCACTAGCCTGAGCAGAGAACTGGACTCACTAACCTGAGCAGAGAACTGGACTCACTAACCTGAGCAGAGAACTGGACTCACTAACCTGAGCAGAGAACTGGACTCACTAACCTGAGCAGAGAACTGGCCTCACTAACCTGAGCAGAGAACTGACCTCACTAACCTGAGCAGAGAACTGACCTCACTAACCTGAGCAGAGAACTGGCCTCACTATACTGAGCAGAGAACTGGACTCACTAACCTGAGCAGAGAAATGGACTCATTAGCCTGAGCAGAGAACTGGACTCACTAACCTGAGCAGAGAACTGGCCTCACTAACCTGAGCAGAGAACTGGCCTCACTATCCTGAGCAGAGAACTGGACTCACTAACATGAGCAGAGAACTGGACTCACTAACCTGAGCAGAGAACTAGCCTCACTAGCCTGAGCAGAGAACTGGACTCACTAACCTGAGCTGAGAACTGGCCTCACTAACCTGAGCAGAGAACTGGACTCACTAGCCTGAGCAGAGAACTGGCCTCACTATCCTGAGCAGAGAACTGGACTCACTAACCTGAGCAGAGAAATGGACTCATTAGCCTGAGCAGAGAACTGGACTCACTAACCTGAGCAGAGAACTGGCCTCACTAACCTGAGCAGAGAACTGGCCTCACTAACCTGAGCAGAGACCTGACCTCACTATCCTGAGCAGAGAACTGGACTCACTAACCTGAGCAGAGAACTGACCTCACTAGCCTGAGCAGAGAACTGGACTCACTAGCCTGAGCAGAGAACAGGACTCACTAACCTGAGCAGAGACCTGACCTCACTATCCTGAGCAGAGAACTGGACTCACTAACCTGAGCAGAGAACTGACCTCCCTGGCCTAAGAGCGCACAACTGGACTCACTAACCTGAGCCGAGAACTGGACTCACTAACCTGAGCAGAGAACTGGACTCACTAACCTGAGCAGAGAACTGACCGCAATAGCCTGGGAGCGCACAACTAACCTCACTAACTCGAGAGTGCAGAACTGTTCTCACTGATCTAAGAGCGTACAACTGGCATCACTAACCTGAGAGCACACAACTGGCCTCACTAACCTGAGCGGAGAACTGGCCTCACTAACCTGAACAGAGACCTGACCTCACTAACCTGAGCAGAGAACTGGCCTCACTAGCCTGAGAGCACACAACTGACCTCACTAACCTGAGCATAGAACTGACCTCACTATCCTGAGCAGAGAACTGGCCTCACTAACCTGAGCAGAGAACTGGACTCATTTAACCTGAGCAGAGAACTGGACTCACTAACCTGAGCAGAGAAATGGACTCACTAACCTGAGCAGAGAAATGGACTCACTATCCTGAGCAGAGAACTGACCTCACTATCCTGAGCAGAGAAATTGACTCACTAACCTGAGCAGAGAAATGGACTCATTAGCCTGAGCAGAGAACTGGACTCACTAACCTGAGCAGAGAACTGGACTCACTAACCTGAGCAGAGAAATGGACTCACTATCCTGAGCAGAGAACTGACCTCACTATCCTGAGCAGAGAAATTGACTCACTAACCTGAGCAGAGAAATGGACTCATTAGCCTGAGCAGAGAACTGGACTCACTAACCTGAGCAGAGAAATGGACTCACTATCCTGAGCAGAGAACTGACCTCACTATTCTGAGCAGAGAAATTGACTCACTAACCTGAGCAGAGAAATGGACTCATTAGCCTGAGCAGAGAACTGGACTCACTATCCTGAGCAGAGAACTGGACTCACTAACCTGAGCAGAGAAATGGACTCACTATCCTGAGCAGAGAACTGACCTCACTATTCTGAGCAGAGAAATGGACTCACTAACCTGAGCAGAGAAATTGACTCATTAGCCTGAGTAGAGAACTGGACTCACTAACCTGAGCAGAGAACTGACCTCACTAACCTGAGCAGAGAACTGGCCTCACTAACCTGAGCAGAGACCTGACCTCACTATCCTGAGCAGAGAACTGGACTCACTAACATGAGCAGAGAACTGGACTCACTATCCTGAGCAGAGAACTGGACTCACTATCCTGAGCAGAGAAATGGACTCACTATCCTGAGCAGAGAACTGACCTCACTCTCCTGAGCAGAGAACTGGACTCACTATCCTGAGCAGAGAACTGGCCTCACTAACCTGAGCAGAGAAATGGACTCACTAACCTGAGCAGAGAACTGGACTCACTAGCAGAGAATGGTATCTATATATGACTCATTGTTTGCTACTGTTTATTCTCTTTGAAAATGTATTAAAGAACTGACATAAAAAAAATATAAACGCCATTATTAACTGGTGTGCAGACAGCTCAGCTGCTCTCACTAGTCGCACTTCAAAGTGCCCAATCGGAACCAGGTTTAGCAGCTCGTTTACAGACATGAGTGGCGTGAAAGCACGGCCCGCCTCGGTAACCTACGAGCCTGGACCGGTGCAAACACACTCTCCGCCTCAGTAACCCTAGGGCAGACGCCTGGGCTTGCTCTCTTTGAACAGAGGACGGGTTAATTCCCTTGTGTGCCGGGCCTTACTGGCACCCCTCTCTGCCTTTCAGTGCAAAACAGCCCTCCCGCTCACCCCGTCCCCCATCCCCCCCTTCAATAATGGTCTCTCCCTTTGATTGAGCCGGCACCTGCCCCTCGCGGCATGTGTGCACGGGCCTCTCTCCCTTCGAGCACGGACGCGCGCTCCTTCCCCTGTGTGCACAATGCACGCCTCACTCCCGCGTGATTCGGCCAGTGACTGACTGCCCTTGGAATGTGGTCTGTGCAGTCCGGCAAGGTGTGTGTTTGTGTTCACAAAGAGAGGGTATTAGGTCTGCGGGGTGTGTGAAGTGGACTCACGTTACACCCACAAGTTAAGGGAGCAGAGATGGTCAAGATTGAAGGAGGCATCGGCAAACAAGCAGGCCGATTGACTTTGGCAAGTTTTTTTGCCATGCTGCGCAGAATCACGGCTGCAGTGCAGCACGGCTAATTATAATTAGCACAAAGACACTGTCGCCATTATTTTGAAGGCGGAATACATGGGCGCACCCTCAACATGACAGGTTACGTTTTATTGTATTTAATTAACTAATCAAAGGCAAGGTAAATAAATAAAGGAGCACAAACTGATGTTTTAAAACCATAAAACCACAGCGTGAAAGCGCTTAAAAAATAAATGTATTAATTAACAAGCATTTACAATGCAATGGTTTTGCCTTTGTTAAAGTTAGAGCGATTGGCATTGCTCTTGACATTATTTTTATTTATGTTTTTTTTTAACATAAATAAATGGCATTGTCATTTACAATGCCACTAGCTTTATCTCTTGCAAATGACACACACCAACACCCACAGAGAGCCCCCCCAACACACACAAACCCCCCCCCACACACACACCCACACAGAGCCCCCCCACACACAGCCACACAAAGCCCCCCACACACACCCACACAGAGCCCCCCCACACACACACCCACACAGAGCCCCCCACACACTGCGAGCCCCACCCCACACACTGTGGGCTCGCTGCGAGCCCCCCCGCAGGCAACAGAGGCACGAAAACAGGGTCACAAGCAAGCAACAGGGTCACAAGCAAGCAACAGGGTCCCAAGCAAGCAACAGGGTCACAAGCAGGCAACAGAGGCACTAAAACAGGGTCCCAAGCAGGCAACAGAGGCACGAAAACAGGGTCCCAAGCAGGCAACAGTGGCACGAAAAGAGGGTCCCAAGCAGGCAACAGAGGCACGAAAACAGGGTCACAAGCAAGCAACAGGGTCACAAGCAAGCAACAGGGTCCCAAGCAAGCAACAGGGGCACGTAAAGAGGGCCACAAGCAGGCAACAGAGGCACGAAAACAGGGTCCCAAGCAGGCAACAGCGGCACGAAAACAGGGTCCCAAGCAGGCAACAGCGGCACAAAAACAGGGTCCCAAGCAGGCAACAGAGGCACGAAAACAGGGTCCCAAGCAGGCAACAGAGGCACGTAAAGAGGGCCACAAGCAGGCAACAGAGGCACGTAAACAGGGCCACAAGCAGGCAACAGAGGCACGTAAACAGGGTCACAAGCAGGCAACAGAGGCACGAAAACAGGGTCACAAGCAGGCAACAGAGGCACAAAAACAGGGTCACAAGCAGGCAACAGAGGCACAAAAACAGGGTCACAAGCAGGCAACAGAGGCACGAAAACAGGGTCACAAGCAAGCACTGCTCTCCCACTGCACCACAGTCTTAACTTGCACCCCAACCCCCAGCTGTTCCAGTGCCCGGCCCATGCACTGCTCTCTCACTGCACCACAGTCTTAACTTGCACCCCCACCCCAACCCCCAGCTGTTCCAGTGCCCCGGTCTATGCGCTGCTCTCCCACTGAACCACAGTCTTAACTTGCACCCCCCCCCCAACCCCCAGCTGTTCCAGTGCCCCGGCCCATGCACTGCTCTCTCGCTGCACCACAGTCTTAACTTGCACCCCCCCCCCCAACCCCCACCTGTTCCAGCTGTTCCAGCTCTGAGGCCCACACAAAGCTCTGCCAACCAAACCCTGCTCTGCCAGTGCGCCTCACTTCTGACGCACATCTCCCCTGCTGTTCCAACACTGAGTCCCAGGCGCTCAGTGACGCATCACACAATGACGGCCCCTCACGCGCACTGGGACGAGGGGCTGCAGTGTCTCACAGACGTGCATTGGGGACCGTTTGAAGTATTGGGGGCCCCATGAAGAGTCCCCCCTGCTGCGCAGGTATCTGCGTCACGCCCCCATCTTTCACCCATGCCGCACTGCTGTGGTTGCGGAAATGCCCCCACCCCCACGGCGCTCGGTCAGCGCACCTCACGCCTTACCTGGGACCCCCCTGTTGTCCCGGAATGGAAGCGGCCGCTGGTCTGAGCGGCGCGAGCGGCTCTTCCGGCGCTAGGCCGAGGGCGCCATAAAGAAGAGTGCGGGAAAGGGGACCGGAAGCGTTGGCACTGCACCCCAAACCTCTCCTGCAGCACTCTTGCATGCCTGGACTGGGGCCCACACACAGCTCTGCCCAACCCCGACCCTCTGCGTCACTCAAGAGATGGCCCTCTGACAGCAAATGGGGCAGAGGGCTTCCCCGCGGGGTGGTCTCTCTCTGGCATTGTGGGGTCTCTGTCTGTGGCAGCTAGTAAAGTCTACCTGTGACTGTCTCTTGCTCGCGGGGAGTCTCTCGGGCAGGGTGGGGGGC
Source organism: Lissotriton vulgaris (assembly GCF_964263255.1). NCBI lineage: Eukaryota > Metazoa > Chordata > Amphibia > Caudata > Salamandridae > Lissotriton > Lissotriton vulgaris. The sequence goes on from NC_141695.1 coordinate 1,703,406,083, forward strand.
AGACGGTCACCTGCGAGGCCTAGAGGGAGCAGAGAGCGGTGTCAGCCCAGACTCACAGCCCCCACCCCTCCCCCCCAGGGACACACATCAGAACTCAGATCCCTGAGGACCGCCACTGTTAGCCCTGGCTGGCATGCCCCCACATAGATTGGGCTCATGCAGGCTCTCTAAACCCACAGCTTTAACCACCCCTGAACCGGTGAGCACGTAATCCCGGGTAAAACTTACAGCCCGGTCGGCTACCGAATCCAGCCGGCGGAACGTAAATTTCTGGTACCCACAGACTCGTGGGTGAAACTTGGTTCGTTGCCCACGGTGCGCACCTTGGCGCCCTTAATGTTTAACGGACAGCGGGAGGGGGCGGGCAGGCTCACGGACAGCGGGAGGGAGGCGGGCGGGCACACGGGCAGTGGGAGGGGGGAGGGAACGGCAAGAAAGCCACTCACCTAGACGCCAACTTCTTCCCCCGGGCTGCGGGGGGCGGGCACTTCCGGCCGGCCGCGCTAGGATTGGCCGGCCGGCCAGTCACGGGGCGGGAAACGGGAAGAAGAGACGCAGTAGTGCCGGCAATGCCGGACCAGACACGGGGGCGTTCCCGGCGTCCCGTGACGTCGGCAAAAGCCAAAGAATGTCGGGAACGCCCCCGTGTCTGGTCCGGCATTGACGGACAGGCCCCTCGTCCAATGGCAAGGCTCCGTTTACGGAGCCAGCCAATCAAGGACGAGGGCCGAACCAAGCCACACTACAGTTAACATCAGGTTTTCGCCTGCGCCGAAAAGATGCGCAGAGCGCATCTTCGGCGAGGCAAAACCTAAAAAGGATGACCTGGTGGTGGTAAGAAGCAGCGCGAGCAAAAGACAGTTACACAGACTGCACGAGGGAGAAAAGCACGCAGAGAGAGTGCAACACACATGGGGAGGGAAGCACATGGTTGAGAGAGAGTAACATTGAAGGGGTAGAAAAGCACATGGGAATACAGCTGGAAAGCACACCCATTCTCACGGAGAGCTTAAACCAAAAAAAAACGTTCCTAAAACCAAGCAGTGGAAGCATTGAACCCAGGCAAGCAAAGAGATGGCATAGAGGCTGTGCTCCATGGGAGGGACAAATGCAAGACTGAAAAGCTTTAATACGAATAAGAAGCAAGCAAATGAGAGTGACAGTAAAGCCAACCAATGGTAAACAATGGGTGGGCAGCAAGCCCTGCATGTTCTTGGTAAGCCCTCAATATGGCTTTTGCAAACAGACAGCTTGCAGTGGCTGGTAGGCTCGACCTAAAAACAAAGGCAAGAGTGCATTCAGGGCCCAAAGAAGCTGCACTCAGGAACAGGAGGAAGGTGCATTGAGGGGCATCAGATAAAGGTACCTGCAGAACAGAGACACACCCTCCTCATATTTCTGTGAGGGAAAGATGTAGAATGTTCAGTGACCCACAGATTTTGTACAACCTACCATTTGCTTAAGTCTCCTGATAGAATATGGTATCTCACTTGTATGGTTGGGCCTAGTGCCCACTATGGGAAATGCCCCAAAATTTAATGTGGAGACCTCAATATTTCCTGTCACAAAAATGATCTGATTTGGCAATGGGGGAAGCAACTTTGTTGTGGCCAGGGATTGACCGCCACCTTGGGAACCCTACCAGACCCAGACATTTCTGAAAACTAGACACCAATGGGAGCCCAGGGTGGTGTGCCCCAAGTGGATCCTACAAAGTTAGCGTAATAAAGGAGCTGAGAAACTCAGATACAGTATGAAACAGTAAATACAATTGATTAACCTTAGAAAATTACACTTAATTACGCAAGGAACTAAATGGTTTAGTTAAAATCGTGGTACATGAAGAAAATCCGAAAATACTAGGAACTTCTGAAAGTAGTGATGTAACCCACACACTTCGTTCTGTCTGAGGTAAAGGGAATGAGAAGGATCTACGTTTGCACCCTCCCAAATAGAATCCACATTACAAAAAACAAACAAGATGCAAAAAAAAGAGGTTTCACGTCTGGGTTGTACCTTATTTCTTGGGGGTCTTCGGTCAACGATATGGAGAGACCCAATATACTTGAGGAAAATCAGGGTACTTTCCAGGCATAGACCCCACTTTTTTTTTCTTGTTTGCTTTTTGTGAAATATTAGTAGTTATTAAATTTTTTTTGTTCTGATTTTGCATTTTTTGTTCCATAGTGGGATGTGGGTTTATAGGGGAATAGGGTGGGAAGTTATTTAATTGCCTCAAATTGTAAAGCGCTCTGATATCCTTCGGGATCAAGTTCGCGCTATATTAAACTTTATAAATAAAAAAATGGAGTGTTCCAAGCAGAACTTAAGGGAAGGCCTGTTTGTGCTGGGACAGAAAAAATGTCCACTGCATGGCTCGGGAGACCATGCCCCCCAACATGCGTTCATCATAGCAAGCTTTAAAGTTTTTACCCCACACCTCAGCACAGACGATGATCATGCCTGTGAGCTGGAGGCATCTGTGACATGGGTTGATACCCAGAGCAGGACTCTGTGGTTAGGAGGGCCAACCAATGTCCATCGTGATTCACAAGCATGGCTTCCTTCAGCTCGTCAGGATGTTGGGACAGATGATGACAACAAAAAGACGTGGCAAAGCAGGCCTTTCTACCTGATCCTGACTGGGAGAGATGCCCACAGGCCTCGCTCATGTTTTTAAATTGGTCTGCCAGTCCCCTGCTACGGGGACTTTGCATATCCTTGTGGAACATACAACGGCACTTTATATGTTTATGTTTGTACAGCCTTGAGAAAGTCGCGGGATCATGCCCCGTTAGCGACGAAACACGTGTTGGCTGTGGCTGAAAACAACAGAATAAAGCTTGAACAAAGGAAATTGAATGAAACGGTGTATATTTTGTTTGTACATTATTATATTTGCTTGTGAATAACAGGGAAACCTGCTACAACTTTAAACGTGTGCTTAGGAGTATAACTCATAACAATTTTAGGGCAACAGTAGGGTGTTGGATAGTGTAAGGGTAAAAATTACTATTCCCACTCCAGTGAGTGTCACAGTAGGGAAAGTGTTGGATAGCGTGGGGGTAAAAATTACTATTCCCATTTACCCCAAAACCCATACCCATCCTAAAACTAAAAAATCTCTATTACTTACCTTATAATGCGTTGTAATGGCTTGTGTTGTAATGGTATGCGTTGTAATGGCATGCATTGTATTGACATGCGTTGTAATGGCATGCATTGTAATGGCATGCAATGTTAAGGCAGTTGCATTGTAACAGATGCGTTGTAAAAACCATGCGATGTAAAGACTCTGTTGTAATGGATGTTTCCACCTCCAGACATTCCAGGGATCATTTGGAGTCGGTCAGATATTTGGGTGTGGAAGAGAAGAAACAATGTGCCCTTTCTTGGCCCATTGAACACCACAAGGGCTACCCTCCATAGGTTAACAGGTAGTTAAGACATACAGGGACCCTCTCCTTTGTACCCTTGTTTTAGCTCGCTGCTGATGGGTGACTCCCATCTCCAAACCACCTGGCTGTCAGCACCTTGTTAAAAAACATTGATCAGAACAGTCTAAATCAAATACTCAAAATAGGCAGAATTGCCTAAAATTGACCTCAGAGCTCATCTTGGAATGCACAACCCCTGTCTTCAACTTTAGCGTAAAGATGGGCAAAACCTTTCAGCTTATTTTCCATGAATTCACTACCAGAACCTATGGTCCCACACCAGTAGCGACCAAGGACAGTTTTGTGCTTCGGGTCAGGGAAATCCATCATCGACTCTCCTTTTCAGGTTCACACCTGAATCTGAGGAAGTTTGAAAGATTGTGAAGAGAAACTGCTTTCAAGCCTACTTAGCGGAGTAGAGTTGGCCGAACGGCTAGGGAGGTCGACCTCGAATCTGGGGAACTGGGCTCGAGTCTCAGCAATGACGCTGAACATCCTGTGATTTTGGGCAAATCACTTAATCTCCCCGTGCCTAACAAAAATGAATGTGTCCTCATGTAACGCAACTGGTGCTATGTAAAGCGCTCTGATACCCGATTCGGGTCAAGTTCGCGCTATATTAAACTTTTTTTAATACCTTGAAGAAAAGAGCTGACGACTACTGAGAAAAGGCGCTGGAGGTGCCGTTCCATGACGAAGAGGCAAGGAGGACAGTGAAGGAGCTGAGGAGGTGGAGAACTCTAATGGCCACCGCAGCCTGCAGAAGATCTGCACTGTTTACACTAACAGGTTGGTTCCTGGAGAGCCAGGTGCCTCTATAGTGTGCACAGTCCTGTGGGAAAACCTAAGACCAAGGGGCTCCATCTACACCTGCAAAGTTCTTAGAAGGCCACCGCATTGCAAGGAATTAGCTTTTAGAAGCATGAGGGGCTTATGTCAGTTACATCGGACTGAGCTGTGCAATAGAGGAGAGCGGCCCTTATTCAAGTCCATAGACATTGGCCATTGCCTCTCTCATTGCAACCTGGATGGACTCTTAGGTTTGTTAGTGTGGAGAGCTGTTGTCTAGGTCATAGGAGAGGATGTGGCTTTACGGCCAGAGCTGCCGAATTTGGAGCTGGGGAACCAGGTTCGAGACTTGGCGTCGGCTCAACATCTTCTGATTCTGAGCAAATAACTTAATCTCCCCGTGCCTACCAAAAATGAATGTGGCTTTGTGTAACGTAACTGACTGGTGCTCATGTAAAGCGCTCTGATACCTTCGGGTCGAGTTCACGCTATATAAAACTGCAACAACAATGAAAAAGAATCCATGGAGCAGGACTGACCTGTTTGTGAGTGGCGTGGCCGCCGATATACCAGTACTTTTGCTGTCCAAGGCTTCCCTGACCGAGGGCACACTGGAGCATCTATTGCAGACCACAACTAACGTGGGCTGGCCCAAGGAGAAGAGAAGCCGAGCCCCACATGGTGGACGTTACTGCACTGCGTACTCCCTGGAGCGGCCAGGCCACAGACCAGTGACGAATTGCGATCCTGGCAATAGGTCAAAGGACATAAAGGTACTGTGTCATGGTGACCCAAGCAGTGTGGGGAGAAACAATCCTATATTTTAGAGGACTAGGGGCCAAATGTAGGTGGCTAAATACCGGTCAGTGATGCAGAAATTCGGTAAATTTCAGCATTACCGACCGGTATTTAGCCATTCCTAATGTAGGTAAGGAATCTGTAAATAAGGAATCGGTAAATAAGGAAACGGTAATTACCGATTCCGTATTGCTCTTGCATTTAAGGAATCGGTAATACCGATTTCTTAAATGCAATGTAGGAAGCACATTAAAGAATGCTTTTGAGCCGTAAGAAATCGGTAATTACCACCAACTTCAAGTTGGCAGTAATTACCGATTTCCTTTAAAAAATCACTTTTTTGTTAAGTGACATGTGGCACACATTCATGCCCTTAGGGCGCCACATGTGCACGCATGCTCATTCCAGGGGTGCAACAGGGTGTCCTTTTGACACCCTGGCACCCTTGAAAGTGCTCCTGCTATATGCGATTCTTTACCGAATCGCTAATAGTGAATGTCTTCACATTCATTCCTATGGGCCTCCAAGCCCATAGAAAAGAATGGGTAGGTATTCCTTATTACCGAATCTCAATTACCGATTCGTAAATAAGGAATATTAAGGATTCAGTATTTTTTACCGAATCTTTACCTACAGTAAAATTTGCTATTAAGAAATCGGTATTTCATATTTACCTACATTTGGCCCTAGATATGATAAACTCTTTAGCAGAACTGATCCACAGAAACACCCCAATGAACAACTGCCCTGAATGTCACTTGAAGGGTCAAAGGCCAATGGACATTACCACTGAAGGACTGTCCAAAGGGAGCACTTTAGGCTGTCCCGCAGCTTGCCGCACTTTCTAAAATACTTTTGGTATATCATTACCGAGCCTTTAACACCAACTTCAGGAGTCAGCCTTGGACTGCTCAACTCCACTCTCTTGAGAATTGAGTGCTAAAGGGTGTACTTTGGGCTCAATTTTGGGTTCTATAGTAAGTAAAGCCCGAGGGCCCCTGTGATTGAAGGTTCTGGTGATTACATTTGAAACAGGTGATTGCCTTGGGACTCCTGAAAAAGGTCCCAAGATGTGATACATGGATGGGTGGATGGATGAATCAACCATAATCCTACAGCACAAGGCGAAAAAAAACATGCACGACTGGAAAACACACACTTATCACCAAATGCGAAATCCCTCCTGAAAATAGCTCACTCTAAGTATCACTGCATCTGAGATCCGCGGAACAGCTCTGTCTATCCAAAGGTTGCCAAATCATCCCTCTTAAATAAACAATTTGAAGCATCCCAAACAACCTGGTTGCAGTGAGATAAAAAAAAGACTCTAAATGTGGAGAATTATGGGCGCGGTCAGGAAGTGAGAGGGATTCTTGGAACTGAGCTTCAAATGTTTTAAACATTATTCCACAATTGCTCACTGAACCCCGGGCATTGATCTGTTGATCCCTGGGGTTCCCGGCGGCCCTCACTGGGGGACACTTGCCTAGAGAAACGTACATGCCAGAGCTGGTCAGAGATGAATACACAAGCTCGAGAAAACTTTATGTATATGGCAGGAATTGCATGCAGGAAAAATGGCACAAGCAGGAACTAGAAAATGTGAATGCTATGTCTTGGGTGAGGTGCATGCAGGAACTAGGAAAATGTGTATCCAATGACTTGGGTGAGGTACATGCAGGAACTAGGAAAATGTGTATGAAACGACTTGGGTCAGGTGCATGCAGGAACTAGGAAAATGTGTATGCAATGACTTGGGTGAGGTACATGCAGGAACTAGGAAATGTGTATCCAATGACTTGGAGGAGGTACATGCAGGAACTAGTAAATGTGTATCCAATGACTTGGGTGAGGTACATGCAGGAACTAGGACATGTGTATCCAATGACTTGGGTAAAGTGCATGCAGGAACTAGGAAAATGTGTATGCAATGACTTGGGTGAGGTACATGCAGGAACTAGGAAATGTGTATCCAATGACTTGGGTGAGGTTACATGCACGAACTAGGAAATGTGTACCCAATGACTTGGGTGAGGTGCATGCAGGAACTAGGAAAATGTGTATGCAACGACTTGGGTCAGGTGCATGCAGGAACTAGGAAAATGTGTATGCAATGACTTGGGTGAGGTACATGCAGGAACTAGGAAATGTGTATCCAATGACTTGGAGGAGGTTACATGCAGGAACTAGGAAATGTGTACCCAATGACTTGGGTGAGGTGCATGCAGGAACTAGGAAAATGTGTATGCAATGACTTGGGTGAGGTACAAGCAGGAACTAGAAAATGTGTATGCAATGACTTGGGTGAGGTGCATGCAGGAACTAGGAAAATGTGTATGCAATGACTTGGGTGAGGTACATGCAGGAACCAGGAAATGTGTATCCAATGACTTGGGGGAGGTACATGCAGGAACTAGTAAATGTGTATCCAATGACTTGGATGAGGTACAAGCAGGAACTAGAAAATGTGTATCCAATGACTTGGGTGAGGTGCATGCAGGAACTGTGAAAATGTGTATCCAATGACTTGGGTAAGGTGCATGCAGGAACTGTGAAAATGTATATCCAATGACTTGGGTGAGGTACATGCAGGAACTAGGAAAATGTGAATGCAATGCCTTGGGTGGGGTACATAAGAGGACTAGGAAAATGTGTACACAATGACTTGGGTGAGGTACATGCAGGAACTGGGAAATGTGTATCCAGTGACTTGGGTGAGGTGCATGCAGGAACTGTGAAAATGTGTATCCAATGACTTTGGTGAGGTACATGCAGGAATTATGAAATGCTGCATGCAACAGGAGGAGTTGAAGTTGACGTAAGCGAAGCACACCTTTTTTGAGAGGAAGTGCCAGTCCGACTGTATCCAGTAGATGCATCTGAAGAAGCAATGTCTGAATGTAATGGCCAGCAGGAGAGTGTCCCTCCCAAGGATGCCATATTTTCATGCTTGGATGGTGCTGATGGGTGAGGAGAAGGTGGGGCTGGGGTGATGTCTGATGCTCCTTCCTCCCCCTAGTGCAATGAAAGGCCATTCCCCACTAGGAGCTGACCTAGGATGGCCTATATGGTCAATGAAGTGGGGGGTCTAGTATATAATACCTGAGCGGGGACATCATTAAAAGAACATTTGCAAGGTTTATTTCTTACACGATTTAATCTTCCTTTAAAACCATGATCATAGGCAATGCATATCACACATAACGTTTGTTCTCTTTGCGCTTATATTGATCATGCCGATTTAGCAGAAGTCATGGCTGAAGCAGAAACCGTCATATGTGAAACTGGTTGTGTGCAATGCCTATATGCGCTCCCCTAGCAATGCCCATTGTGTAACTTTATGCATGGGCCATACCTTGAGCTGGTCACTTGCGTGACTTGTGTAAGCAATGGCATACGTTCTATGTAGTTCTCACGCGGTTGACCGCCCACTCTTAATTTTAATGACTACTGGAATTGTTGCAAGAAATACTCTTTCAATGGATGAAAACAACAAAGAGTTTCTGATCACCTATAGTGACAATGCGGGTGCATGTGTGCCCTCACCTATAGCACTATGTGACATTAATTCTGCGCCTCCACTTTGTAGGAGGACAAAGAAAGTCATACACGTCCAATAAGCCCCCAGCTTATCACTCGGCAAACAGATAAGGACAAACTTGTCTATATAACAAGGATCTTCGTCAGCCCACTTGTGCAGACCAGGGGCAAGTTATACAGGATACCCATTAGCCCTACAACCCACATGCAAGTGGGGTTAATTCCTGCCTCCATTCCTACCTTTGTAGCACTTGCCAGTGAAACATAATAAAGGCCACTTAAAGAGTCATATGAGGGTGGGAGGGACTTGCTGGTCTGTGTCCCTTATAAACCAAGCAAACCCTAGACATCCGTTGGCTCTATCAGTGCGACCTAATCGGACTAGAAACCAGGCCGCCGGCAGGACTCAGAGGCGGCTCGGGGGCTTCAGATATGGACATCTGGATGTCCTGGAGGCTTCCCTCTCTTGCAAGAGCATGTCTTCCAGTGAATCGCTAACTGGATCCCCAAGATTTCTCAGTGAGTGAAGTGCACTCCCTCTACAACCTGCGAGTCACAGGTTTCACTCCCAGGAAGTCAAACTCATCCCTGTGGGGTGGGTGAATTGAGTACCATTAAATTCACTAATAGTAACACATATTATTTACAGCACTCATAAATGGCATATTTACAGTACGAAGCATTGTATAAAAATGTATCTTTATACTAAATATTATTATTATTATTATTATTATTATTATTATTATTATTATTATTATTATTATTATTATTATTATTATCATTATCCTACTAGGCTGAGGCATCTGTGAACTGGAAAGAGAGGCTGCCAATCTCCTTTGACGTAGCGGGCCAGCCTGAATAACCTACCTATTCGTAGAGTTGCTACACTTATTTGATGGTGCAGCTCTTCATCTTTATTTTCCCCACTTGGTGTGGGTTGTCAAGAGTCCAAGCACTGCTTCTTGTCCTCGTCTGCACTATCAGAGCCCTGGCTGAAGCCCAGGTTTTCTCTCAGTCCACACATCCATTGTGCAAGCTCTTGTCTTATCACACATTGATCGGACCAACGCCCTGCTCATCTGACTCCACCCTCATTCTCGGTTGTTTTGTACTTGGGATCCCATTATATAATTCACAGACATGCATACACACACCTTCCATGCAGCTAACCACCTGATCACCTGTAATGTGTTTTAACATGATATGCCCACGTGATTGCTGGAAAATCTGACACTCCCCCTCAGTCTTACTGACCAAGCTACGCCCCTGGGAAGGAGGCTTGAATCGCAAGCCTCCGCTCCAACACCGTGTGATTCTGTGCAACTAATTAATAATTTCCCCACACTTAAAAAAACATGTAACCTAATCTGCTTCCTTTGCAGAGCGATCTAATGCCCCCAGGCCAAGCTTGTGCTATATAAAACTGTAAACTAAAACAGGCAGCCAAGGAAGAAGTCTGGGCTTCGTGTTATCTTTCTTGACAGTTGATATCTGACGTGGTCGAGCTACATTGCAAACTGATTGGCTTTTGTAGTGGCTTGTGCTTATTTATCATTTAGGGCATTTACAGAGTGCCAAAGCTAGCTTTGATAGGCGCTGTACACCGTGGAGGGGTGGGTGTGCAAACAATACAATAGCACACTCTAGTGTAGAGCAGGGACATTTGGTTGATTTTGGGGGCCCTGGGCCAAACATATTAGGGGGCCCAGTTGGGAACAGATTTGAATTTATGATCCAGCTTCAGCTCTTTCATGCCCTCTTTGGCCAGGTCACTGGCAGTGCACAGGCACACTCCTCTGCATTTTAAATGTGTTTACAACTAATATTCAGGGGCAGTGGTGTGAGTTTTTAATAATATAATACAGCAGCACGTCACTAATAAAATTATTGCAGGTCATCTTGTCAACCCCCTCCCATTACTCAAATGCGAGATTCTAACCCTGGGCGGAGCTGGCATAGTAAAACTACGCGGAGGTCCACGGAGTTGGGGGGGAAACTCCGTGGAACTCCGCTACGCTATGCTTCGCCACCCGCCTCCACCTAAAACAGTTAAGATTATTTTATGGTTTAAGTAGTTTTTATTGAGTATGCATTGAATTCGTAACAGTACACCCACCTACAACCACCGGCCGGGTGGGAACCTTCAGTCAAATTCAAACTTTTATTGATGGAAAAGGAGAAAGGACGAGAGCACTCCTGTGAAGAGCAATAAGAAAAATAAGAGAACAGAAGGGTAAAGAAAGAAGTTCCACCCATAGAGTATGACAGGCTCGGTAGGGATCGATGATTGAGGAGCTGGCAAGGGGGGCCTTTGGGTCCGGCAATGGGTCTGCAGGGAAGCATAGGACTCTGAGGTATCGAGGGCAGGTGAGCTCCACAAACTCGGAAGAGAGGTATGCCACCGTGGAACCCCAGGTATTATCAAACTCAGGCAGTGTGCGGTGGATCCCGGCAGTGATTCTTTCCATACCCACTATGTCCCACATTTTGTGTAACCAGTCTAACTAAGGCGGGACCTGCACTGTACCCCATTTAGCAAGGAGAACCTATCTAGCCGCCCCAGTGCTGAAGTAATTGCCCTGCCCCTGCAGGACCTAAGAGGGTATGTGAGAGGATTGGGCAATCCCAGCAGGATGTAGCTAGGGTACCTGAGGAGTTCTGTCTTGTATATATGGTCCATTATAGGTAATATGGTCTCCCAGAAGGCTTGGACCATGGGGCACTGCCAGAGAATATGGAAGAGGGTACCCTCCTGTCCGCAGTTACGCCAACAGAGACTGCTACCTTGGGGTTTCCATTTCGCAACCCTCACCGGGGTATAGTACCAATAGTGTGCAATTTTTAGGAGCATCTCCTTCCCTGAAGTGCTGCATGAGGATGCCGGGGCCCTGTGTAAAATGTCCACCCACTCCTTAGGTGAGAACTCTCGACCCAGCTCCACCCCCACTGATGCTGCGCAGGGGTCATTATCTGGGTTCTTGCCCTGTTGAGAAACCTCTATATGTCCGACAGAAGGCGCTTGTTGGACGTGCGGGTAATATGCCAGATCTCGAATTTTGTGAGGAGTCATCCCACATGCGGGCAAATCTGTGGCTGCGTGACCCAATGGCGCAATGCCAAATACTGCCAGTATGCAGTCTTGGGGATGCCATAGGGGGCCACCAACCGGGGGAAGCCCAAGATCCCTCGCTCATCAAAAAGATCCCCAATACGTTTACATTGTGCATCCTGCCAAGGCAGGTAGGAGTCACCCCTCAGGGCGTGGGGGAAGTCCAGGTTCCCGATAAAAGGGGTCAAAGGAGAGACCACGGAGGACAACTGGCACCTCTCCTGTACCCTGTCCCATGCTCTCATAGTGGCACGGAGAACTGGGGCAAGATATGCCCCCAACGGGCAGTAGCATCGAGGGGGCCAAGGAACTTTCCAAATGTGCATCCCTGCCACTCCCCTATCTATGAAGCACCAGTGCTTTTCAGATTCAAGTTGATACCACTCACCCATCCAGCGCAGTTGCGCCACCTCATAGTAGCACCTGAGATGGGGGAAACAAGACCACCCTCGTCCTGTGACAGATAGGTGAGATGGTAGGCCATCAGCGGCCTTTTCCCTCCCCAAATGAATCCCTTGACCAATTGCTGCATTTGAGCCAACACCATGGGGGGTGGACAGAGAGGGAGCGTCTGCATAATATAGAGCAGACAGGGCAAAATCATCATTTTGACAGCAGTAATTTTACCCAGCCATGAAGGGGCATGTTTCCTCCAGGTGTTCAATTCGCTGCGGACCACGTCTAATGCCATTATGTAGTTTACCTGTGCAGTCTTCATTGTGGTGGAGAAAACCCTAATCCCCAAATAAGTGATATGTGAGTCTGCCCAAGAGAACGGAAATTGAAGCGCAAGCTGACGGCGCTCCACCGCTGGTATTGTAAGATTCAGGCCCTGAGTCTAATTCAGGCTGATCTTAAACCCCAACACCCCATTAAAAGCCTCCACCTCTGACAGAGGTGGGAGGGACCCCTCCGAATGAGTTAAAAAGAGAAGCTTGTCATCCACATAGAGATCTTGTGCTTCCTATCCCCCATACAGATCCCAGTAACAGTAAGTAATTGGTGCACTCTCTTCGCAAACGACTCCGTATAGAGCTCAAGGAGGAGGGGGGGAAACGACTCTGTTGACTGGGATACGGGCTTGCAGGCAGTGATATATGCAGCCTATCAATTTCCGAAACCTCTCCCTCAGCCCGAAACGGCAAAGAACCTGTCTCAGGTAGGGCCAGTGGACCCAATTGAACGCCTTTTTGGCGTCCACTGAGAGGAGTATTATTGGGGTCTGTGTCCTTTGCGTTTTGTCTAACAGGTGACACAATTGTCGTTTCCCGTCTCCGCTGTTGCGATCCAGGATCAAACCCGATTGATCTGGGTCCACCATGCCCGTCATGTGGGGGGGCGAGTCGAGAAGCCAAAATACTCGTGAACATTTTCAGGTCGACATTAAGTAAAGATAAAGGGCGGTACGAAGCACATTCCTGGGGTCCTTCCCTGGTTTGGGGATGACCACCACTTCTGCTATGTCCATCGTGGGGGTCAGCTTCCCAGTGGAGCTGAAGGAGTTAAAGAGTTGCACCAAAAGAGGAGCCAGGTCTGACGCGAAAACTTTATAAAACTCGACCGGGAGGCCATCTTCTCCCGGAGCTTTACCTACAGCGAGTCTCTGGATGAGTCTCTGGACTTCATCTGGACCAATGTCAGCCTCTAAGTCAGTCACAGTGTGAGCCTCGATGGAGTCACTGGCGCCGCCTGAACATATTCTTTCATCACTGCGGGATCCAGGTACTCCGCGGAGTATAAGTCTTGATAAAAGGACTCGATCTCGAATGCTATGTCCTCATCCTGCCGCAGGATTTCATCCTATACATTTTGCAATTCCGCCACCCGATGCGCCGCTGTTTCCGCCGCAAGGCGTGTACTAAAAGCCTCCCCGCTCTATTACCACTCACAAAATCACGCTGTTTGGTGCGGAGTAGGACATATTCGGCATGGTCGAGGTCCAGTGCTCGCAACTGCTTCCTAGCCTGTGTAAGGAGCCGCCGTGTTTGGACCGCCCCCATATACCATGCCCTTACTTAAAGTAATGATTATGAGCTCATGATTATGGTTAACCCCCTCCAGTTCCTTGATTTGATCCTCCAATTCCGCCCTCTTTGCTCTACGGTCCCTATTCAGGCCCGCCACTATCGCTATTCATCTGCAGCGGAGGACTTCCTTCAAGGCTTTCCATAGAGTGTTGACCCTCACTGAGCTGTTGTCATTAAGCTCCAAGTAAGCTTTAATAGCCCCTCTGAGCTCAGTGACGTTGGTGTCATGGATGAGCAATTTGCGTTTCAACCTCCAGGAGCTCTGCTTGGAAGGACCTCCTGGAAGTAGCAGCTTGAGGGTCACCGGTGAGTGATCCGAGAATTCCGCCGCCTCTATAGCCACCTCTACAGTAGATGCCGTAACCCTGGGCGAGGTCCAAAAAAGATAAATGCGGGTGTAGGTTTGATAGGCTACAGAGAAAATGGTGTAATACCTCGCTTTCGGAAAGTGATGACGCCACGCATCCACCAGGCTGGCCTCCCCTAGTCTCCCGAGCATGGTATTAGAAATCGAGCCAGAGTGTCCCACCCGAAGGGTTGACCTGTCTACATCCGCTACAGGGACTAGGTTAAAGTTGCCCCCAATGATAAGGTCCTCGTCTGGAGATGCCAGAATGGAGGTAATCGTGTCTCGCAAAAAGATTTCTTGACGTTCGTTAGGGGTGTTCATGGCGGCAATTGTGTGTATACGCTCCCCCATCAGCACCCGCAAGGCCAGGAGGCGCCAAACCACCTCCGCATGTGTACCCACAAATTTCCCCTGGAAGTCCGTGGCCGCTAGACTTGCCTCTCCAGCCATTTTCCCCGGACCCAAGGAAAAGTATTGCCTGTCAAACCATTTTAGTTCTGAGTCGCTTCCAGTCCGCACGCATCAGGTGAGTCTCCTGTAGGGGGCAAATACCACATCCAGCATCTCTCAACAGGGCAAGAAGCGACCGCCTTTTAACAGGCGGATTAACGCCTCTCACGTTGAAGCTCATAATCATCACTTTAAGTAAGGGCATGGTATATGTAAAATGGTGCTAACATATTACGGTCCGTCCCTCAACACGGTAACCAGCAAGTATAGTGCAGCCCCCTCTCAGCCCGCCCACAGGCTCCACCTTCTCTATCTCCCCCTCATAATTGTGGCTTGTAAGGTCTGTATAAAGCAGTCCCGCCAACCCCGCATACGTGTGTGAAGGCGGGCCTCGAGATACAACCCAGCGCACCTCCCTGCTCCAATTGAAAAATACACTCAGGGCCCACATGTCGCACTGCCCCATCGAACATGATGATCCCGCCCTTCTCCCAAAAGTGGTGCCCCATGTCCTACCCCTCCTCGCCTGTCCCTGCCCCCAAAGACGTTGTCACTCCCTACCTGTCTGCAATCCAGTGGTATATTCCTCTGGGGTGGAGAAAGGAGAAAGAGAATAGAAAAGAAAAGAAAGAGAAAAGGTTGGATATATTCAGAGACAAACATGAGAGAAGATCAAAAAACAATTTCCAATGGAACTTGTAGGCACAAATGTGCAAGGGTCCATGGATCCGATGGTCCGACATTGACTCTCCAGGGGTGGAGGTCCCCTCAGCAAGACCGCTCACCTGTCTTATGATGTTAGCCCGAACCTTCTGCAAGCATGTCTAGAGTTCATGTCCCCAAGATCCCTCATTCTCCGCCATCGTCTGTGCCTTCCCGGTTCGGTAGTTGTCACTGCCTTCCTCTTCTGTTGGCGCTCCTCCTCTGTCGGTCTCAGCTGAACTCCCCTCTTGGGGCCTCGTCTCCTGCTGGTACATGGGGGCCTCCCCTCTGGGCAACCCCCCTCTGCCCCCTCGGCGTCTCCTGTCTCGGCCAGGGCCTCGCCCTACACTTCCCTCACTTCTTGTAAGCTGCAGACCCCACAGGTTTTGTTTTGCCAGATAAAGGAGAGGCAGAACAGGTGGCCCCTGAGGAAGGATGTTACTGGTCGCATGTCCCTGCGTCGTTGGAGGTTAAGAGGGGGGAGATCCTGGAAGACCCCCACTTGAAGAGCTTCAAACTCTGGCATGGTGAGCTGAAAAACGATGGATTTAGGTCCAGCTCTCTGAACTGGGGTAAATGTATGACATTGTTCTGCATTCTGTCCATCAACTGTTGTTTTTGCAACCTTCAAACTACACCGTGGTGCAGTCGCATGTGGTTGCCATGATGAGCTCTTTCTGGCGGTATGAGTGTAGACAGGTCAGGATGTCCTGAGGTTGGCCTGGGCCAGAGGCAGGGCGTCCAGCTCAATGTGTGCGGTCCAGCACTATTTCCTTGACACTGAGAGCCGGAACAAGGTGTTTGATGAACCGGGTGACCCACTCCTCCAACTTACCTCCGTCAGTCCGTCCGCCTGAAGTGGTACACCTTTGAGCCGGACATTTAAGCACCTCGGGCGGTTCTCAAGGTCTTCCAATTTGAGGTATAGCTCCTTGTTACGCTCTCGCAAGTCTATGAGTTCTTTGGCCGGTGTGGTAAGTTCCTCTTTGCAGCGGTCCCCATTACATTCCAGGATGTCCAATCTATCCCCCTCCTCGGTGAGGTCTGCCCAGAGCTGTTTGGTGTCGGAAGCCATCTCCTGTCACAAGCTCGCGAAGTCCTCTTGGAGTGTGCTGAAGAGTTGCTCCAGAAATTCTTTGGTGATCGGGTCCACTGCACGTCCACCCTCCAGGCCGGCTCCTGTCTCGCCATCCTTATCCCCCCCTGGTTTCTGGAGCAGGTCCTTGATGGATGGGTCCTTATGTGGGGTGTCCTTCCTGGACTTCTGCATGTCCATGACAACGGTTAGATGAGTGTAGCGCGCGACTGCAGCAGAGGGGGGAATGTGGCACCCCAGACGGGTCTCCGTGTTCACTAAGATAGGCAAAGGGGCCACTCCCAGACCCCCACCATTGAGGCCCACCGGCTCCCACTTCCTTCACGTGGGCTCGGGCCTTGGTATGCACCACCCGGCTAGCACCACTCCCCAGCACAGTCCCCGCCCAGGCAAGTCCCTCCCGGGGCCGTCGCAACCTCTCCTTCCTTCGTTATTTCCTCTTGGTGCCCCCAAGAACCGTCGCGGTTCTGGGCCCCAAATTGGCACTCTACTTCGTCAAGAGGGTCGGGCCTGTCCCGGTGGAGCAGAGCTGCGTTCCAAGGAGCCAACCCCCAAGGTTGGCGATAGGGCCGGGCCAATGTGCGTCTCCCTGGCAGGCCGTCAGCCAGGCCACGCTCGGTCCCCTCACTCGAGGCCACCCATCTCGCAGTGCATGTTCCCCAAGAGAGGCCAGTCCCACCTCAAATTCTCACTCCACCGTGGGCCAGTCACTCATCGCCCAAGTCCCCAGAAAATGTCTCTCCCCTCACCGAGCTCCACACCTCTCACCGGGCCCCACGTGGTCAACTCTTACTTGCTCCCATGTGCCAGCTACCAGTCTGCCCTGGGCATGGGCCCCTAGAGGCCCCCCTGCTCCAGGCGCCACCCGGGAATCAGAAGGGGCACAAGAAGAAAGGCGCGCCCCAGCTCCTCTCCCACTGCCTGCCGCTACCTGGCCACTTCGTGATAAGTGGCGTCTGCCACACTCTGCGCTCGAACCACTCTCAGGGCCGGGGGCACCGGTCGTCCAGCGATGCACAGCAGGCAGGTGCAGGGGAGCGCAGCGCCCCGGAGGTCGCCAATGTGCGAGCGCTGCTTGCTCCGTATTCCTCACCATGTTTCATCACCTGATCGGGCTGGGCCCCTCTTCCCCCGGTTCTTCGTCCAGCTAGGCCTCACCGGGCCACGTCTTAACTGGAGACCCTCCACGGGGTCAACGGACCCCTGCCTTTCCGTAATCTGCTCCGGCAGAGCACAGGGTCCCTGCCGCCTCGGCCGTCAACCGAACCGCTGCTTTTGTGCGTGCTCACTGGGCCGGGCCCAGCCCAGGGTGATCCGCCGGGGCCTCCGGCACCACAACATCTGCCTGTCATGAATCGTTGCGGCCGCTCGCCGGGTCACTGAGGGAGTCGCGGGTTACCTCTGCTCCATCTGTGTGTCAGCGCTTGCTGCAGGACCCCCAGGGCATGTCGTGAATAATCGTCAAATTAAGGCCTCGGGGAGCGGAGCCCCGAGAAGTCGGTGTTACTCCGCCGCCATCTTGGTCACGCCCCCTAAGATTATTTTAAAATTTAATAAAAACCTACCTACCTTTCCTGTGGTGTCCCCGGGCTGCCCTCCTCCTCCTCGCCATCAATCTCTCTCCTACATGGGGCACATCTTGAGAGAACTGTACATGTGCTCGAGCGCATGCGCAGTTCTCACAAGAACTCTTGCGAGAAATGCGCATACGCGTGCATGCGCAGTTCTCTCAAGATGTACCCCACGTAGGAGAAAGAGAGATGGCGAGGCTGGCTAGCTCCGCTGCGGGGAATCGGAGTTATGCCCTATACTCCGCATTCCCAGTGGAGCACGGAGTGGGCAAATCCCTGCACACACCGCTGGCGGAGCAGAGTATATATCCCACGGTTAGTTTTGATCCAAAATAAATTTTTTATGGCTGTTGCCTGGTGTTGAAAACAAACATTTCTTTGCATGATGTCTGTATTACACTAATATACATCACATCACCCACGCAAAAAAAACAAAAACAAAAAAACGAAATTTGTATTTATTTAAAGCAATCTGTTTAAGAATTATTCAAGGTCATCAGGACAAGACTCTCTGCAGAACAGAGCTTGCTCTTTCAGGGGGGCCTGGAAGGCTGGGGCCTTGGACCAGAGCTCACTTTGCCCATGCAGGGTGACCAGACGTCTCGGATTTCCCCGGACAGTCCCGGTTTTTGGAGAGTGTCCCGACACTTTTCTCCAAATTGAAGAAATTTCACAGTTTTTGGGTAGTGTCTGGGTTATTTAAAGAAATGTCTCAGTTTGGAAGGGAGGGTTGGGTCAACCTGCACGTTAATCACACTGTTGTGCAGGCTCACATTTCGACCTGCCCTCTTAGAAACGTAAACAGAGTTAAATTCTTGAAACTCTCCTGCTGTGCTGCTTTGCTTCATTTGAGCAGCACAGCAGGATTTAATGAGGTGTGGATCAGGGCTGTAGAGACCACAGTGCAAGGCCAGGCCCCCCAGCAGCCGGACCCTGGAGCTCTTTGCAGAATGGGCGGTAAAGTAATGTGATTTTTTTATTAAAGATTATATATATAGATATATATATAGATATATATATATATATATATATATATATATATATATATATATATATATATATATATATATATACTCCAACCACCCCCGATTTCTCTTCCAAGAACCGGACATCGACACAGGAGCAGATTAGATCATCAGCCTTTCAGGGTTATTTTTATTATAAAAGCATGACGCGTTTCGGCATACCTGCCTTGTTCACATATATATATATATATATATATATATGTCTTTCTTGGAGGAGTTGTCTATATATATATATATATATATATATATATATATATATATATATATATATATATATATATATATATATATATATATATATATATATTACCTACTGGCGGTCGCCAGTAGGTATATATAGTTAGGATTTTTTCTCTATGGAACTTTTGAAAATTCTATGTCTAATAACTTTGGCGTTTGTGGAGAATCGGCTGAAATTTTCAGGAAAATGGCACATTTTGTTTCTGATCAGCCCCTAAAAATTTGGGGGGGTTTCGTCAAGGGGGGGCCGAGAAAAAAGGGGGGTCCCAAAACGCGTTTTTCCCATTCATTTTTCCATAGGGCGTTTGGCCTCACTTTTAGCTCGAACGGCTGAATGGATTTACACGAAACTTGGCAAAATTGTAGGGACTGTTAGCCCGATGTGCCTTTGCTGGGTCTCAATATATGTGCTCCAGTGGATTTTGAGAAATTAACGTTTTAAAAAACAGATATATCTGTGACAGCGTCCTGGATAGCGGACTAGTTTGCGTACTATTCGCGTAACGGAGCTTTGCAAAGCGAAGCTGATTGGCTGTCCGGTGTCTGTCAACATTCTAAACAGTCCGGAGCAGCCGCCATCTTGTCTCTCGGTAGGATCGAGAGACAAGAGGAGGCCAAAACGAAGGGGGAAATGAAGGAAAGGGGGCAAGGTAGACCTCTTCTGACCCCCTAAGATTGATGAGGGGGATATTAAAGTGCCCCGCGGGGCCCCAAAAAAAAAATTGTGATTTTTTGTCGTAGAGGCGCAAATCGGTACGTGAACCGGGCAGCTAACCGGGCAGCTAACCGGCAGTGTAACGGGAGTCTGAGGAGAAGCTGAATGGGTGTCAACATTGTAAACAGTCCAGAGCGGCCGCCATCTTGTCTCTCGGTAGGATCGAGAGACAAGAGGTGGTGAAAAACGAAGGGGGAAATGAAGGAAAGGGGGCAAGGTAGACCCCTCCTGACCCCCTAGGATTGATGAGGGGGATATTAAAGTGCCCCGCGGGGCAAAAGAAAAAAAAAGAAAATTGCAATTTTTCGCTGTAGAGGCGCTTCCCGGTACGCCAACCGGGCAGCTAACCGGCAGCGTAACGGGAGTCCGACATCTTGTGTTTTTGGACCGTCCGGTTTGCGTACCGGGTAGCGTTCCGGTAAGCCTAACAAGGGGAAAACCAAGAGAAACAGTAAAATAAAATTTAAAGGAATAGATTTCCACCAAACTTGGCAAAATTGTAGGGACTGTTTGTTTGATGTGCCTTTGCAAGGCCTCAAGATATGTGCACGTGTGGATTTTGTCTAATTAAGGTTAAAAAAATATATATATATCTGTAAGCGTGCTCTGGCGCGCTTACGTTACGGGTTTTGTTTGCGCTGCAGAGACGATACGTCACGTTTATGCGACGCGTCATGAGGCGTCTCACGTGGCTACGTGATACGTCACGTAATAAAGAATATATTTTACAGCTACAGATATTAGCTTTTAAAAAACCAATAAAATTCACTGAAAAAACCATAGGTTATAGACCATATATAGTTAGGAATTTGCATTTACAAAACCATGAAAATTCACTGAAAAAAACATTGGTTATAGACCATATATAGTTAGGGATTAGCATTTACAAAACCTTAATTTACTCGCACAAAACCATAGAAATTCGCATATATAGTTAGTTGCAATAACTATATATCGCGCACCCGCAATCCACTGCTGATGATGTCACATATTACATTAGACCTCTTCTACTCAGCATTAGGAATCCTTGATCATTTCAGAAAATAATTAGTTTGTTGATCTGCTGTTTTCCAATGCTTTATGTTTCCACTGTGATACCGTATTGTTTGTAAATAACTGTAAATATATCTTGATTGTCTTGTGTGGTATGACTGACGAGTGTGAGTGGATATTTGTCTGTCTAATTACCGTTTTTGCCTAATGTCATTTGTTTAGAATTTGTGTTCAGTTTAATAGAGTTGAACTAATGAAATGTTTCTTGATTATAAAATACAAAAAATCGCATACGAAATAGACACATGCATTTAAATCAAAAAATAAAATAGAAATGATTTATTCTGAAATCTGGTTCATTGAGAATTACTGCTTCATTCAGTCATTCGAGTGATCACCCGGGATCCAGTTTAGAATAACGTGGCAATATTGGAACCTGTTTTTGGTTTATCATTATTCTGGTGAGGCTTGTCCTTATTGCCAGAGAGCCCAGACCCTGTTTTTGGTGTTAATACTTTTGCAGAAGCTGTTCTGCGAGGCCTTCTGTATACCCCATGTGGAGGGTTGGACTTTGTTTTGACCAAAGTCTTATTGGTGTTGCATGGTTGTTTGTGTTACATTTTGGTTTTGTATATGTTGTTTAAGTCACAAGTGAATCCTAGCCCAGTATGTCTGAAGATCAAACATTTGCCTATAATGAGGAACATATAAAAAATCTCTTGGCAAAACCCCCTCCCTTCGCTTCAGCGACATTAAGCACAACTGCCAGAAATCAGAACGAGACAGAGAAACTTTTGAGACTCAAAAAGAAACAAATTCGCACAGACCTACATGGTCATTATCTCCTCCAGCATCTGCGAGCTGGCACAATACCAGGAGGACTACAGATTAAAAATATCCCCGTGATATTCACCGACGACCCCGTTTACAAGAAAGGATACAGTTTTATCGAGACAAAGTGTAGCCGAGACCTCATGGTCTTAACGGTTGAGACGGCACAAAGGATCTCGCTGCAACAATTAGAGGAGATTAAAACTCTGGAAAGCGAAATACTAACTAACCAACTCATCCCGGATGCCAAATCATTACTGGAGAAAGTCGAAAAGGACATTCTAGAATTTAAAGACTATACAATTAACCAAAAAGAAAATCAGTTTCAAAAGGATAAGAAAAACTTCAACTTCGAAAAAACATATCCCTACCTCCAAACTGACTTTTACTCCAGAGTTGAGTCAAGGAGATTCTTGGGAGAATACCAAGGACGATCAAATAACAAGTTCATCTCCTTCTCCGACACCTCTTCAGCTTCAAGCAATAGTGATAGTGACGGTTATAACCAAAGAAGAGGAGGAAATAAAAGAGGATCTTTCCAACAGCAACCAGGACCCGCTGCAGGTCCTTTTTTAGGAAGAGGCCAACCGGAAAACCGAGCACGCCCACGGTACAACCAACCATGGGAAATGTCAACACGGAGGAGGAACTACAAGAATTGGTAGTTTCCCCAATCTTCAACCTGTCTAATAAAATCCTCACATTACCAGAGAAAAGTATACTTGAAAAAGGTCTTTCTTTCGTCCCCAGGAGACGTACCAACTTCGTCAAACTAAAAATGGAGGCCCTAGAATTTTGCCGAAAAATTAAACTCAAATCCTTCTTCGCCCTAACACCAGTAAATCCAGCGCTAGAAGTAACCGGATTGAAAAGAAAATCTAAATTTTGCCCACCAGCAAATAAAATTGCGAAAGAAACTATTACTTTTGAAAAAACAATCATATCAGCAATAAGCAAAATGGAAGAAGGTAAAAATTGGATTAAATTTAACATCTCTTATGCCGAAAAATGTGCCTTGGAGAACCTGAAAAAAGACACCTCAATCGTAATCAAACAGGCTGATAAGGGCGGAGCCATTGTAGTTTGGGATACTGAAAACTACAAAAAAGAAGTAATGAGTCAACTTCAGAATGTCAAATATTACAGGGAAATAAACCATAATCCCACTGCAGAATTACAACAGCAACTGCATCCAATTCTGGAAAAAGGCCTATCAGAAGGCATAATTGGCAAAAAAGAATTTGAATATTTGAAATGTAACACCCCCAGAACACCTTTATTTTATGTTTTACCCAAGATCCACAAAGATGAACAAAATCCCCCCGGGAGACCCATCGTCTCGGGGTGCGAGTCACTATTCGAACCAATTTCTAAGTTTGTTGATTTTTTCTTGAAACCGTTTATGACAGAAGTTAAATCTTTTCTTAGAGACACGACTGATTTTATGAATAAACTTCCTACTATCCCATTCGATCTAAATTCAGACTTTTTAGTGACCATGGATGTTTGCTCGCTATATACCCAGATCCCCCAGAATGACGGATTAGATGCAATTGAGTTCTTTCTGGACCAACGACCAAGACCCACCAGAGTACCAACTGAATTCATTGTACAACTGGCCACATTGGCACTAAAGAAAAATTTCTTTAATTTCAACGGAGATTTCTATTTCCAAATAAGTGGGGTAGCCATGGGTTGCCCCTTTGCACCGGAGTTAGCCATACTTTTTATGGCATTATTCGAAGAGAAATTTGTGTACCAGTCTAATCCATTCAAAGACAAGATCACAAGTTGGAGTCGATACATCGACGATGTGTTTATGACATGGAAAGGAACGGAGGATGAATTGAATGAATTCCACCAATGGCTAAATGCGAGAACGGAGGAAATTAAATTTACAATCAACTACTCCAAAATTAAAATGGCATTTCTTGACGTTGAAGTTCATCCGACAGATGACGGTCTGGTCACAACATTGTACAAAAAACTGACGGACAGAAACAAGGCACTGCATTTCGACAGTAGCCACCCACGAAATTTGAGAGAGAACCTCCCCTTTTCTCAATACCTGCGGATCAAGCGAAATTGCTACTACAAAGACGCATATATGCTACATGCTGCTAACCTGACCGAAAAACTATCCCAAAGAGGCTACCCAAAAAAACTTCTTCAAAGAACAATGAAAAGAGTTTGGTGGATCCCCCGAGACACTTTACTAACAAACAAGGTCAAACCACCACAAAATAGGATGGTTTGTGTCTCTACATTCTGCCCAAATTCAAATGACCTCAAAAAAACAATCCTTCAAAATTGGCATCTAGTGGAAAACATCGATGAGTCACTAAAGGAAAAACCATTATTTGCCTTCAAAAAGGATCAAAGTGTAGCCAATCATCTGGTCCGAGCAGCACTCAAACCAAATATAACCACAATCACCACTATGCTTGGATTACCACCGGTCCAAGGACATCATAGATGTGGCTCTTGCATCTGCTGTGCCAGTACTGAGGAAGGAAATCTTTTCCAGCACAAACAAATATCGTGGAAACATGACAAATTTACTAACTGTAAATCTAAGTTCGTCATATATGGTATCAAATGTCCCTGTGACAAAATTTACATCGGTAAAACCAGTCAAGAAGTGCGTTGTCGCATTACCCAGCACAAATCACGCATAAAAAAGAATGTGCTAACTGCCCCATTAGTGAACCATTGGATCAATCACAAACACACCGTTGAGGAATTAAGATGGACAGTAATTGCAAAAATTGAAAAGGACCCCAGAGGTGGTGACATGGAGGAGAAATTGTCACACACTGAAGCAATGCTGATAGTGAAATTCAACTCCGCTATAAATGGTCTCAATGAACTCTCTGAACTTTATCGCCTTTGACTTGACTGAGACCCGGACTGCTGTTTCCCCACTAGACCGTGAGTTACGGCTACTACACTTTAGACGTTTGAACGCGGCCCGTCCCCATAGCAACGGGCCAAACTACAATCCCCAGAATCCTTGGGCAACCAGGAAGTGAGTTTTAACTCAACCGAACGCGAGAGCCGGTTCACCGACTGGAAGGCGCCGGTCACTGGACACAATCGCACAGAGACCGAGGAGCGCAGACCCCCTGTAGCAGATAGCGGACACGACGCTTCAAGGTAAGACGCTGACCTAAGCTAGATCCCCCGCAAACTAGGCGACTACTTCAATCGGTTTGGTTATCTGATTCTAGCTCCATTCCATTTTCAGGCTTCTGGAGCACGTTACGGATTCACTCAAGACAGACATAGATAAACGTGAACTCCCTGCGCTACCTACAAAACAGTAAGTTGCCGATGTCTGAAATGAGAAATAAGGACTCTAATCGCTTCCCGCAATCTTACTAAAACCATTTCCTTGCCCCCCCTAGCAACCTACATCCACCCAAGCTGCTCAACAATTGCACTAACAGCCGCATTAGGCGCAACAAGATGTAAGTAGACACGAATGAATGTTCTGGTCATGATTCAATTTCTGTCCCTTGGACGCTTACACTTGAGAGGCCTAACCCCACCTCATTTTTTTGCCTACAGTGACTTCCACAAAAGTAAAGTCGCCCATTGAGAGGTATGATTAGTTCATTTGTTCCCCACACTGTAGCGTTGTGAGGAGTTTGGTTTTGTCCCCCCCGTGTTGATTCTATCTCGTTCTCCATTTACAGGCACTTGGTCCTGATGAGATTTCCCCGAAACCAGGGGTGATCGAAACGCGTAGACCTCTTCTACTCAGCATTAGGAATCCTTGATCATTTCAGAAAATAATTAGTTTGTTGATCTGCTGTTTTCCAATGCTTTATGTTTCCACTGTGATACCGTATTGTTTGTAAATAACTGTAAATATATCTTGATTGTCTTGTGTGGTATGACTGACGAGTGTGAGTGGATATTTGTCTGTCTAATTACCGTTTTTGCCTAATGTCATTTGTTTAGAATTTGTGTTCAGTTTAATAGAGTTGAACTAATGAAATGTTTCTTGATTATAAAATACAAAAAATCGCATACGAAATAGACACATGCATTTAAATCAAAAAATAAAATAGAAATGATTTATTCTGAAATCTGGTTCATTGAGAATTACTGCTTCATTCAGTCATTCGAGTGATCACCCGGGATCCAGTTTAGAATAACGTGGCAATATTGGAACCTGTTTTTGGTTTATCATTATTCTGGTGAGGCTTGTCCTTATTGCCAGAGAGCCCAGACCCTGTTTTTGGTGTTAATACATATTACATCATTCATGACATGGTCAGTGACATCACTGATGACATCTCAAATGACATCACTGATGACATCTCAAATGACATCACTGATGACATCACTGATGACATCTCAAATGACATCACTGATGAAATCACTGATAACATCTCATTTGACATTACTGATCACATCACTGATGATATCATTCATGTGATAATACGATGAACCTCTTCAGACTCTAATATAACCTTAGATACAATCAGTGTAAACAGTGCCGGTCCTGCCAAAGGATGGTCTTGATTTATTTACAGATTATGTGATAAAGGATTTGAAAGATCTGTCCCTACAAAGCTCGGATGAGTTCTACAAAAAACATCAAAACAGGAATGCAACATATGAAAAACTAATGGAAAATATCAAAGCGAGATCTGACATTGTAATCAGGTGGTCAGATAAAGGGGGAAACATTGTGCTATGGCCGTTGGAAATGTATAACATCGAGGCAATGTCACAATTGCAAGACCAGGAATGCTATGCCATGATAACCCCCACGCACATTGTGGGTATTCAAGAAAAGTACACAAATGAACTATATAAATGGAAGAGTACATGACTTCTGAGCAAAGATGAATTTGAATACTTGAAAACTGACTACCCAGTATGCCCACAACTTTATCTTATTCCTAAGATACATAAGAATGAAAAAAAGCCACCGGGCAGACCAATAATTGCTGCCATAGGGAGCCTTTTTGAAAGAACTAGCATATTTATTGATCATTTCTTGCAACCATTTGTCAAGAAACTCCCGGCATATATAAAAGACACCAGCGATTTCCTACGAAAAATATATGATGTGAAATGGGAAGATGATTTTGTATTTATGACTCTTGATGTACAATCATTATATACAAGCATTAGACACCATGACGGGCTACGAGCAGTAAATCACTTTTTAGGGCAGAGACCAATCACACTGTACAATCACACAAAAATGCTGTTAGAGATGACAGAGTGGTGTCTAACTAATAATAACTTCATCTTTAACAGACTCCACTACAGGCAAATACAAGGATCCGCTATGGGGACCTGTTTCTCCCCCAGCTATGCGAACCTACACATGGGCTGGTGGGAGGAACAGGTACTAACTGCTAAACACCAGACCACATTATCTAAAAATGTGGTCATGTACAAGCGGTACATCGATGATATTTTTATACTGTGGAAAGGCCCTAAAGAAGAAGCAGAATTGTTTGCATTAGAACTAAACGAAAATGCACTCAACTTGAGATTTACCTGTACCACTGACACCACCTCGATACAATTCCTAGATGTAGAACTCTACATAGAACAGGGGAAAATCCAGACAAGAACATATCGAAAGCCAACTGCTGGAAACTCAGTGCTTCACGCACAAAGCTTCCACCCGCAAAACCTCAAGGAATCAATTCCTTATGCGGAGTGCCTACGGATGACGAGAAATTGCAGCACTAAAACTGGGCTAGACGAGGCGAAAGAGAACCTGTTCACGAGACTAAAACAGAGAGGGTACAGCCAAAAAACTTGCAGTAAAGCAGACTCAAAATGTAGTAAGACCAATAGGAAAGATCTCCTGTTCACTCAGAGACAAGATCAAACAGGGCAAACCCCTAAAAGGGAACCCCCTAGACTAATAACAGGATTTAATGCATATCACAACCAGGTCAGGAAAATACTAACGAAACATTGGCCATTAGTGAGGAAAGACCCTATAATTGGAGAACTATGTGGCAATAGGCCAATGATAGCATTCAGGAAGGCAAAATCCATGAGGGATCACCTAGTCTGCAATGCACCCTCAATCAAAAAATCTGGCGATTGGCTTTCTAAAATTAAGGGGTTCAGCAAATGTACCAGTGTAAAGCGTGTAAACACGGTGTAAACACTACCAAGGTAGAGGTGCCCTTTAGAAAGAAACCATACAAGATCCGAGATAAATACAACTGTAAAACGGATTACGCGGTTTATGTGTTAACTTGCATCTGTGGAAAACGATATGTGGGGAGTACCATTCACCCTGTGCATGTAAGAGTCCTCCAGCATCTTCGCGCAGTCACCAATGATGACCCGGCCTACCCTGTGGCCAATGTACAAAAAGGTGAGCAACCCAATATACCCTTGCAGGCTCGGGCAAAGTTTATAATGGAAAATGGCCAGCAAGGGGTTTTGTTTATTCTAAGATTTTTACAGCACCATTAGGACTTGTTTAAGATTAATCACAGTACCTAAGCCTGAGTTTGATCAGTGGCTGTTAAATTTAATTCAAAGGAAACACGTTCCTAAAAAAGGAACACAAGATGTTACCACACTAACATCAAAATTAAACACGAATAATCAATAAAACGTGAAACCAGGGTTTTTTTTGTCTGAGAGTTATTATTGAACTTCAAGGCAAAATATATAAATTTCTGTACAAAAACAATGAACAATCATAAAGAATAGGGTGCATACATAGATATAATAAGGATATTCAAGAGTTGGACTCTGCTTAGTTTGTCTCATGTCATCTTTTGATTTTCTTCTGACTTTGAGTTAAAATCAATCAACTACTGTGACCCAGCAGTCTGGACTTAAAATTTGGATATGTCCAAGGATAAGCAACCAAGGCCTTGAATATCCTTATTATATCTATGTATGCACCCTATTCTTTATGATTGTTCATTGTTTTTGTACAGAAATTTATATATTTTGCCTTGAAGTTCAATAATAACTCTCAGACAAAAAAAACCCTGGTTTCACGCTTTATTGATTATTCGTGTTTAATTTTGATGTTAGTGTGGTAACATCTTGTGTTCCTTTTTTAGGAACGGGTTTCCTTTGAATTAAATTTAACAGCCACTGATCAAACTCAGGCTTAGGTACTGTGATTAATCTTAAACAAGTCCTAATGGTGCTGTAAAAATCTTAGAATAAACAAAACCCCTTGCAGGCCATTTTCCATTATACCCAGTGGCCAGGCACATCAATACGGCCCATGCAGGCGACATAGGAGTACTAACATACTTTGTCCTTGACAATGTCCCAAAAAATATCAGAGGTGGTAATCGCCTCCAGAGTTTGAGAAGATTGGAATCCAGGTATATTATTTTACTTAATTCAAAAATACCTAATGGCCTCAACTCTGACGAAGCTCTAAGTGTACACCTTTAAGTATGAGACCAGGGCCCAGGTTTGAATAGGTTAAGTCAGACCTCTTCCGCAATAGAATTCTCTCCCTTCCAGGAAAAACATCTTTTGTTCAGTTTTAATTCAATTATCACTGTATATAAGAGCACAATCACTACCCCGAGAGCAGTTTCAGCTTGCTAGGCAGCATTCTTAGCGGAATCACCTGTTATACACACACAAAAACTTGAGAGGAAGAATTACTATTCAGAATGTGCATGTAAAATATCCATAATGTTGCATGTGTGATTAATATGACTAGAAATGCTATCTGTAATTACATGTACAATAGTGCATGCCTTATAAAAGATATGAGCTACGCTGAGCGCAAAAAATTAAACACGCCAGAACGCCTGTCCACTAGGAGACGACTATAGTAGCAAAAGGCGACCTGGTTTTGACGAACACATACAGCATTGCTGATATGAATTGATATAATTTTACCGTCAGACCTAGGCACATAACGTAGCGCTACGGCGGGTGTTCACCACAAACGAAGGTATGCTTTGCAACTATAGATAGTCCCCCAAGGTTCCCCTAGCAGACACGTATCACAAAGCGCTAATTATGCGATAAGACATCCGAAACCACCGGAGTGCAACTTTAACTTAGTCCCTCCCGCACCCGGCACGAACGAGACAATATTTAAATTTATCGTAGCGAGCGCTTACATACTAAGTAGTAACAAATATGCCTCAAACGCCACCAATAACACCCAGTACCCGACAAAGTGATTAGATTAATTATCAAGGGGCGATACTAAATAACACTCACCAGCACTGAGGGGAATGGAAAGACAGGAGCGCGCGAACGTCTGTCATCAATACGGGGGCAGCGCGCCGCACGCCGAGCAAAAGGGAGGAAATCACTGGGCTGAGATTGCCGGAAGGTTTCTATAGAAACAAGATAACGTGAGAGGGAGGGTGACGTGATTCGGGATGGTGAAAGTGAAAGTAACTTTTCTATGTCAAGCTTACTTAGGCGTCACCCGAGGTTGCCATGGGGACCATGTCGAAATAATATAAAACAAGCTAGAATGTGCCAAAAAACAAGAGTGAAACACGCATGATGTAATGCAATGACAGAGGGGTATAAATGTAACCACAGTCTGTTAAGATGTTGTGAACAAGGCGGGTGCTTACCGCCGAAACGCGTCAAGCAGCCTAAATGAGTGAATAAAACTTATTTGGGATCATCAATTTCACGGAGTCAGTGCCTTACTTGCATGCTGAAGTTTGGAGTGTTCCTGATATATATATATATATATATATATATATATATATATATATATATATATATATATATATATATATATATATATATCGAAGAGAAATCCTGAACCGCTGGATCACAGACGGCACCAAGCAGGTAACGACCTCTTCCCCAAGAGTAGAAATGCTCAATAACAGACCACCCGACACAATAAAGTGTAAGCAGTCATTATTTATTCAGTGCAATTACGGGCAGCTGCCCTCCCTGACGCGTTTCGGTCTGACAAGCAGAGCTTGATCACATATGTGATATATATATATATACACACACACACATATATCAATCAATCAATCACGGCATTTATATAGCAGGCTACTCACCCGGGAGGGTCTCAAGGCGCTGGGGGAGAGGGGTGTGTCACTGCTCGAACAGCCAGGTCTTGAGTTGCTTCCTGAAGGAGAGATGGTCTTCGGTACGTCGAAGGTGAATGGGGAGGGAGTTCCAGGTCTTGGCTGCCAGGTAGGAGAAGGATCTTCCTCCGGCGGTGGCTCTGCGGATGCATGGTACGGTGGCGAGGGCGTGGCTGGTCGATCGTAGCTGGCGGGTGGGCGTGTAGAAGGTCATGCGGTCGTTGAGGTACTTGGGGCCCAGGTCGTGTAGAGCCTTGTGTGGGTGGGTGAGGAGTCTGAACGTGATTCTCTTGCTGACGGGGAGCCAGTGCAGTTCTCTCAGGTGTCCGGTGATGTGGCTGTGTCGGGGGATGTCCAGGATGAGTCGTGCGGAGGCGTTTTGGATGCGTTGGAGTCTTCTCTGGATTTTGGCTGTGGTTCCGGCGTAGAGGGCGTTCCCGTAGTCCAGTCGGCTGGTGACGAGTGCCTGGGTGACGGTCTTCCTGGTTTCAGTGGGGATCCATCTGAAGATCTTGCGGAGCATGCGCAGGGTGTTGAAGCACGAGGAAGAAACAACGTTGACTTGTCTGCTCATTGACAGGAGGAGTCCAGGATGAAGCCCAGGTTGCGTGCGTGGTCCGTTGGTTTGGGGGCGGTGCCCAGGGCCGGGGCCACCAGGAGTCGTCCCAGGCGGAGGGTGATGATCCCAGGATGAGGACTTCCGTCTTGTCTGAGTTTAGTTTAAGGCGGCTGTTCCTCATCCAGTCGGCGACGTCTTTCATCCCTTCGTGTAGGTTGGCTCTGGCGGTGGTGGGATCGTTGGTGAGGGAGAGGATCAGCTGGGTGTCGTCGGCGTAGGAGATGATGTTGAGGTGGTGTTGGCGTGCGATGGCTGCGAGGGGGCTCATGTAGGCGTTGAAGAGGGTCGGGCTGAGAGAAGATCCTTGTGGTACGCCGCAGATGACTTCGGTGGCCTTGGATCTGAACGGAGGGAGGCGGACTCTCTGGGTTCTTCCGGTGAGGAACGAGATGATCCACTCCAGTGCTTTCTCTCGCATTCCGATGTTGCTGAGGCGCTTCACTAGGGTGCGGTGGCAGACCGTGTCGAACGCTGCGGAGAGGTCCAGGAGGATGAGGGCCGCTGTTTCCCCGTTGTCGATCAGGGTTCTGATGTCGTCGGTGGCAGCGATCAGGGCGGTCTCGGTGCTGTGGTTGGCCCAAAATCCGGACTGCGAGTGGTCGAGGGATCCGTTCCTCTCGAGGAAGGCGGCAAGCTGTTTGTTGACGGTCTTCTAGATGACTTTGGCCGGAAAAGGAAGGAGCGAGATGGGACGGTAGTTCTTGAGGTCGGTGGGGTCCGCCGTTGGTTTCTTCAGGAGGGCGGTCAGCTCGGCGCGCTTCCAGCTCTCCGGGAAGGTGGCGATGTGGAAGGAGGAGTTGATGGTGTCTCGGAGATGGGGTGTGATGGTGGCGGCGGCTTTGTTGAAGATGTGGTGTGGGCACGGGTCGGTTGGTGATCCTGAGTGGATGGAGTTCATCGTGCGGGTGGTGTCTTTGGTGCTGATCGGGGTCCAGTTGCAGAGGGTGGTGGTGGCGGGCGTTGGTTCGGTGGTAGGGTGCGTGGTCTGTGAGTCGAAGCTGTTGTGTATGTCGGCGATCTTGCGATGGAAGAACGAGGTGAGGGAGTCGCAGAGGTCTTGCGTGCGGGTGATGTCGTTGGTTCCGGCGCTGGGGTTGGAGAACTCTTTGACGATGCTGAAGAGTTCCTTACTGTCGTGGGCGTTGTTGTCCAGTCGTTCTTTGAGTGCCGTCTTCTTGGTGGCGCGGATCAGTTGATGGTGTTTGCTGGTGGCGTGCTTGAGGGCGATCCAGTTTTCTGTGGTGTGGTCAAGCCGCCAGGCTTTCTCAAGGGTGCGGCAGTTCTTCTTGGATTCCTTGAGTTCGTTGGTGAACCAGGGGTTTTCTTGCTGCCGGGTCTGCTGGGAGGGTTCCTCAGTGGTGCGAGATCGTCGGCGCAGGCGGTCAGCCACTTGGTGAGGTTGCTGGCTGCTACGTTGGGGTCCGTTGTGCTGGTGGAAGTGTTCTGGCTGAGGGAGGCGGTGAGCTGCTCGGCGGTGATCTTGCTCCAGCTGCGGCGGGGGACCCGTTGCGGTTGGTGGTGGGTCGTATTTCTACTGAAGCTGAAGTGGACGCAGCTGTGATCTGTCCAGTGGAGTCCGGTGGCGTGGCTGAAGGAGACGTGCTTGCTGGATGAGAAGACGGGGTCCAGCGTGTGTCCGGCGTAGTGGGTGGGGGTGTCCACCAGTTGCTTGAGTCCGAGGTTGGCGAGGTTGTCCAGCAGGGCGGTGGTGTTTCTGTCGTTGTTGTTCTCCAGGTGGAACTTGAGGTCCCCTAGGAGGATGTAGTCGGTGGAGGGAAGGGCATGCGGGCTGATGAAGTCTGCGATGTCTTCGCTGAACTGCGTGCGCGGTCCCGGTGGCCTGTAGATGAGGGTGCCTCGGAGGGTGGTCTTGGGGTCGGTGTGTATCTGGAAGTGCAGGTGCTCGGCGGCGGAGAAGGTTTTGTCGGAGTTAGTCGAGATGCGGAGGGTATTCTTGTGTACGATGGCGATGCCTCTTCCCGTCTGGTTGACGTGGTCCTTCCGGGTGATCTTGTATCCGTCCGGGATGGCTGTGGCGATGTCGGGCGCTGAGGAGGCGTTCATCCAGGTTTCGGTGAGGAAGGCGACGTCCGGTGCAGTATAGTCGAGCAGGTCCCAGAGTTCCACGGCGTGCCTGTGGACGGAGCGGGTGTTCAGCAGGATGCACTTCAGGTGGTTGTTGATAGTGTTGGAGTCGGCGGGGGTGGTGCAGGTGAAGCGGCAGGCTTTGCAGGCGAAGGGTCCGTTGGTAGGTCTCGGGGTGGCTTGGTAGCAGGCAGGGTTCCGGCCGGCATTGAGTGCGTTGAGAGTGGCGGCATCGTAGGTCAGTCGGGAAGTCTGGCATCGGCGGTGGGGACCAGGGGTCCTGGCGCTGGGCGCGGTCCAGGCGCGGACAGGCGCAGACGGGCTTACCTTTGCCGTGCCCGCTGCGCGTCAACGCTGCGCGTGTGCACGGTCGCCATTTATGGCGAAGTGCAGGGAGGGAGGAGCAGCTGAGAGGCGGGAGCGGGGAGGGCACAGAAGGAAAGGGGGCGTGTCCGCACTCCCGGCGGCAGGAAGCGGGGAGCGGGGTGGGTGGGCGCAGGAGGCACTGCAGGGGAAAACTGCACAGGGAGGGACAAAAAACACAGGCAAAAAGGTACAAAATAGGTACTAAATTACAATTAAACTACAAAAGCAGATCAGTAAATGCGGTAGATAACAACGAGCGACGGCGGGGGGCGTGGCCAGTAGGAAGGCTCAGCGAGGCTGAGAGCAGCGGCAGGCGGGGAGCACACGCGACAGCTGGTGGCCGTGCAGCGCGGGGTGTCCTAAGAATATATATATATATATATATATATATATTAAATTGGACAGACTTATTGTCTGCAAACTTTGGGACTACTTTGTATCAACTTGATATAAGGATTTATTGTTGCATCATTATAATCTTGCTTATGTACACTTTGCCATTCAATCATTAGTTATTGAAGGATTAACAACTGATAACATTGCGTTGTTTGCACATTGTCCCAAATTACATGTATTTTTATAATGTATATATATATTGTTATATTACATATATTTATTTATTTTTTTAATCCAAAAAAATGAATTGTACATTGTATATAGATTGAGATGTAAATAGCGCATTCATGCTGTTATTATATTTGTGTATTGTTTTAACGTGGCACCAACTAGAGGAAAGACTGCTTCAGCCTTAGTTTGGTAGTGTGTCTTTTATGTCACTTTATCACGTGATGGTGAAAAAAATGCCCGGGAAAAACTTTATGTATTTAAGCCATTATGAACTTACTGACATTTGATCTGTGAACAAGGGCGGACGCCCGAAACGCGTAAGATCTGGTGGCCTTGAACGCAATAAAATCGTTTTAGCCCACAAACGGACGTTGGAGTGGCGTGGCTTTCTTTCTTGGCTGTTTGGCGGCGGCTGCTGCGAGGCTTTGAGGAGAGAGCTGCATCTGCGCATATATATATATATATATATATATAAATATATATATATATATATATATATATCGCTGCACGTTTTCTGTATCAGTGTGGTTTCAGAAAAAGAAAGGCTGGCACGCTGGTATCCGCTTTCAAGAATTTTAATCACCAAAAAAAACCCTCATCCCTTACAGACGCGTTTCGCCTTCACAGGCTTCGTCAGTGTAACGTTAGTGTATCATTAAAATCACCATTTTAAAGCCATTGGTTAATTACACACTCCATTAACATAGAAGAGGGACATCTTTACCACAATATTTTGGGCGCCATCTTGTAACGTGCAAATACCATTAGTTCAACGGCTGTGCAATGGTGATATCGTGAAAGTGCATTGTGCTCATTAAAAACAAATAACGTTATTAAACATTTCATATTTTTGATCAATTACATATTCACAATAAGAAAGAATAAGTAAACAAGTGAGATATTTACATTAACTCATTTCTTGTTTAAGGTTATTCAGCCCTGAATGGGCGATTTTTACGCAGTGCAAGATAGAAAAAACATGTCAGGCATGATTGATCATTGGGAAAGTAGAGATGTCTCTTGTTCAGTTTCATGATCTACTATAGTTCCCTGATCGTTCAGCTATTTACAAATGAACCCAGAGTTCTTCGTTATTATTTAACCCCCAAGTAGTAATGGTTTTGAGGTCAATAATGTGCTTAGACTCTAGAATACGTAGAGCCTTATCCCTGTCCCCTCCTCGCTCTAGTTTGGGGGCCTGATCTATGCAATAGAAACTTAGTTTCTCCCACTTGCTCTGATGTTCTTGTGCAAAGTGGCGGGCTACTGGATATGATTTATTGTTGTTAGTAATAGCCCGCATGTGTTCGAGAATTCTAAGTTTCACAGGTTTGATGGTGCTGCCGATGTATCGCAGCTTGCAAGGACAGGTGAGACAATATACAGTGTACTCCGAGTTGCAGTTAAGCAACTGCTTTATTTTTACATTGGGTTTGTTATCGCCTGTGCGATTTGGGTATTCAGATATTTTGTGGCTGAATTTACATGCCTTACACTTAAGACAAGGAAAGAAACCTACTGATTGTGATATTTTGATGGGTTTGGCAAAAGATTTAAAATGGCTGTGGACCAAATGATCTGCCAAAGAGGGACATCTTTTATAGGTAATTAGAGGTTTTCTTGGCAGATTCTTCTTGAGGACTTTATCAGCAGTGAGTATGTGCCAGTGTTTTTGAAAGATGTTGACTATTTCACCTGACTTGGTGCTGAATTCCGTGATCATACGGACCTCATCAGGTGCCTCTATTTTAGGTTTAGGAACCAGGAGATCCCTCCTGTTTGTTTTAGAGGCTTTGACACTGGCCTGTTTGAGGGTGTTGACGTTATAACACCTACGCTCAAATCTACCATTAGCTTCCAATGCTGCTTGCTTGTAGTCTTGTTCAAGAGAACAATTTCTCTTTAGGCGTAAAAATTTGCCGTAAGGTACATTTTTTACAAGACTTTTAGGATGATAGGACTTAGCATGCAGGACCGCGTTGCCTGCTGTGGGTTTTCTATACAGGCGGGTGTGAAGGATGTTATTATACACAAATATTTCTAGGTCTAAGTAATTAATACTGCTGGTGCTTATGGTGCTGGTAAATTTTAGATTCAGCGTGTTGTTATTTAGTATGGTAATGTACTCTTCTGCTGATTGACGATCACCTTGCCAGATTATAAATAGGTCGTCAATGTACCTAGTCCACATGAGCATTTTTTCAGTCCATTTCTGATTGGAGTTACTCCATGCAAAAAAAAAAATATATATATATATATATTCCAAAAAGGTGCTCAACAAGTGAAGTGCCACACACAACGTTTTCTTTACCATATTTTATTCAGGAAGCTGCAGCGAAATCAGCACAATTCATTCAGCCTCGTCATTTCAAGCCTCTTAGTGCCAAACGCGTTTCTGGAGTCTATCTCCCTTGCTCACTGGCAGGCATGTGGAAAGCAGGACCAGCTGCACTTCGTTTTTTTCACCAATTTCAAGTTTGTAGTCCCGCCCTACTCGGGGGCGTGTTTATGATTTGCATAATGGTATATGCAGTCCAGGTAAGTTAAAGCTATAGTAGCGGCAGCCGTCCCTTTGTTTCCTACAGCAAATTACACGTGCCTTGAAAGATGCTGTTTAAGCTTCATACTTGTGCTTCCTGAAAAGGTGACGTCGTTCCTTTTTTGTTGCTCTATACTCCAAGCAACAGGACTTGCTCTCTCTGCACCGGGGCGACTTTGTGACCAAGAGCGGGCCACTTAATATTCCAAAAAGGTGCTCAACAAGTGAAGTGCCACACACGACGTTTTCTTTACCATATTTTATTCAGGAAGCTGCAGCGAAATCAGCACAATTCATTCAGCCTCGTCATTTCAAGCCTCTTAGTGCCAAACGCGTTTCTGGAGTCTATCTCCCTTGCTCACTGGCAGGCATGTGGAAAGCAGGACCAGCTGCACTTCGTTTTTTTCACCAATTTCAAGTTTGTAGTCCCGCCCTACTCGGGGGCGTGCTTATGATTTGCATGATGGTATATGCAGTCCAGGTAAGTTAAAGCTATAGTAGCGGCAGCCGTCACTTTGTTTCCTACAGCAAATTACACGTGCCTTGAAAGATGCTGTTTAAGCTTCATACTTGTGCTTCCTGAAAAGGTGACGTCGTTCCTTTTTTGTTGCTCTATACTCCAAGCAACAGGACTTGCTCTCTCTGCACCCGGGCGACTTCGTGACCAAGAGCGGGCCACTTAATATTCCAAAAAGGTGCTCAACAAGTGAAGTGCCACACACGACGTTTTCTTTACCATATTTTATTCAGGAAGCTGCAGCGAAATCAGCACAATTCATTCAGCCTCGTCATTTCAAGCCTCTTAGTGCCATGCCTTGCTCACTGGCAGGCATGTGGAAAGCAGGACCAGCTGCACTTCGTTTTTTTCACCAATTTCAAGTTTGTAGTCCCACGTGTAATTTGCTGTAGGAAACAAAGGGACGGCTGCCGCTACTATAGCTTTAACTTACCTGGACTGCATATACCATCATGCAAATCATAAGCACGCCCCCGAGTAGGGCGGGACTACAAACTTGAAATTGGTGAAAAAAATGAAGTGCAGCTGGTCCTGCTTTCCACATGCCTGCCAGTGAGCAAGGGAGATAGACTCCCGAAACGCGTTTGGCACTAAGAGGCTTGAAATGACGAGGCTGAATGAATTGTGCTGATTTCGCTGCAGCTTCCTGAATAAAATATGGTAAAGAAAACGTCGTGTGTGGCACTTCACTTGTTGAGCACCTTTTTGGAATATATATATATATATATATATATATATATATATATTCACTGAAAAAACCATAGGTTTCACACCAGTTATAGTTAGGAATTAGCATTTAAAAAAACCTAAGAAATTCACTGAAAAAACCATAGGTTTCACACCAGTTATAGTTAGGAATTAGCATTTAAAAAACCTATTAAATTCACTGAAAAAAACATAGGTTTCACACACGTTAAAGTTACCTGGAAATTTTACTGACATAAAACCATTGAAATTCCCACGTTATAGTTAGTTGGACTCACTATAACTTGCGCGCCTGCAATGCACTGCTGATGACGTCACATATTACATCACTCATGACATGTCAGTGACATCACTCATGGCATCACTATATATATATTTGTATATAAGAAGCCCTGAAACCTACTAGGGCATTTTGTCCTATTTCTATGATATTATCGAATTTCCCTTCGTAAAACTTCCCTCAAGATAATGTTTACATTAACATCTGTGTTTAAAAAATTGCGACATTTGCACATTTCTGGAATGGCCAGAAGTGGAAACTCTCATGTGATTGTATGCACGCCGACACATTCAAAACAGTATGTTGTGCGGCGATTCATGCCGCAAAACGTCCAGCATGATGCTGATTAGCTGCTGATACAAAGACTGACAATGACAGGGGAATGGCTGAAAGATAAAGAGCAACAAAAACATACGCATGTATAAAAATTGCGATATTTGCACATTGTCTAAATGTGCTGCTATTCATAAATCAAGGTGTTTGTTAAAATGTTTTCAGATTTTTGGACGGAAAAGTGAAATCGGATTTGCAGGGCGATGTTTCGGTCGGTAATCAGCTCTTAGGATGTGTTTTTTTGCATCTTTGCTTCCTGACCGTTGCAGACTGTCTTGTTGTTACATTCATGATTCTGCCTTCCCAGCACTGAATTCACTTTTTTTCCCGCACCTCTGTACCCAAGGGCGGATCAGTGCTCTCCTCCCTTCAGAGTTCCCCCGGTTCTTTGCGCCCCGGGCCAGATGTCGCCTCTTTCATGTCTGAACGGCGCTGCGGCTTTGATCAGTCATCTCTAGTTTCTTGCCTGTCAATGCATGTTTCTCCCCGCGTGGTTGTAGTATTCACCGCTTGCACGATGCGTCCTCGCCAGACGCAGCTTTGTCAAAGGGTCGAATCCTTAAACATGACTCTTTCTTCGACTGTCCTCGTATCCAGTGAGGGTCGGACTGGCCTGGAGGGCAACCGGGCACTTCCAGTCGGGCCGGTCTGAAAGGTCACTGCGTGTCCCGGTTATTTGGCTACTCGTGGGCCTGTTTATGGTCGATTGGGCTGGTTTTTATTGCTAATTTACCAAATATTATAACAAACCTTGCCCGCAGCAAGCTCATATCCATGCAGTCTTCCATATTTTGCAAAACACTCTACAAGTACAAAACGGTCCCAATTTGCAACTGTGGACGACTGTTTTAGCTTTCTAATTCACCAGTGGGGGACACTTTTTTCTTTTTAGGGCCCGTGTCTATTTCCTGTCCAAGTCCGACCCTGTATCTACTTGTATTAACAACCAGTAACAATTCTCAGATCTACAAAAAGCAACGCCCCAGAAGCCACAACGCACTGGTTTCCGGGTGAGCAAAAAGTTAGCCTTCGGTTGCAAAGTGGAAGTCTAGGAATGCACCCAAAATCATTTCAATCACTGCACCAACCAGACAGCAACTTACCAAGAGCTGGGTCTGCTCAGACCTCCTG
The DNA here is from genome assembly GCF_964263255.1 of Lissotriton vulgaris. NCBI lineage: Eukaryota > Metazoa > Chordata > Amphibia > Caudata > Salamandridae > Lissotriton > Lissotriton vulgaris. The sequence continues at coordinate 1,703,445,953 of NC_141695.1, forward strand.
GTACCAGAGGCTGAGGAGCCAGGAAGAAGAATGGTCACTAAAGGGGAGGGGGGGGGGGGCATTGCTGGACCCTTCAAGCCAGAAATGCCATCTCCATCAACTTTCAGCTACAGAAAAAAATCAGAATGTAACCATGTCCCTTTGTCCTCTACAACTTCTCAATAAGACTTTCAATTAATTGATATGACAGCATACATGTTAAGAGCGGTGGCCTTTTGTATCCATCACTCTTTTTGTGACACCACTGGTAGTAGGGTGTGTGATATTGATTAGCGCCACGTCGCTTTTCTGTTACTAACTGCATTTCTTCATTACCCACGTAAATTTGTTGTTATGTGAGATGTGCAATAATATTATCCACTACTACAGCTACACATACATTTAAATGAGTTAAATCCTGCTGTACCTATTGTGTATACACTTCTCTACGTATGTTCTTTATGTGTACTGTCACATACTCAAGCTCTCTTAAGTTGCTTTTAGCCGCATGGAGTACTATGCAAGAGAAATTCAAAGCATGAGTGATTGCAGGCAAGGTAAGGGTGTAGGCTGCAGTGATTGTCTCCACGGTGCAATGCAATACTGCCATTTGTAGGTTGTTGTCCTCAAGGAGTTCACAGGTCAACTTCCAAAATCAACCTTCTGAGCCTGTAGGGCAGCTTTCTCCAAGCTTGGTGGTGCTTGCAAGGACAGAGCATAAAAAAAGATCACATTCTTTGGTGTGGGCTCCAGATCTGCCCATGCCACTGAGGTTCAACCCTTCCTTCCCTGAATCTGTGTCCGCGTACAGAGGAACTAGGGCCTGGCGCCAAGCAAGGGCCTCTCCCCGTGATAGAGCCATACCTGTTCCACCGCTCCGAGCTGCCTGGTGCAACCGGTTCGACAACTTGCAATATGGTTCACCTTGTTTCTGCTTCTGGGCTGGAGGAACAGAAACTGGAATGGCCGGTTCGGCGAAGAAAAAGAGAAAAAAAATATTCAGATATTGCTCACTGCTTGTACAAGTTCACTCGCCGCTCACTCACCCTATTCCCAAGTGCGCGTTGAGGGCTTCTTCCAGCCGCCCAGCGTTAACCTTGAAGACTAGACGTCAACAGGAGAAGGCAGACTTCATAGGTGAGTACCACCGATGTGTTTATTAATCCAGAGATAATGCCCAGATGATCTGAGGGTGGACACCTGTGCTAGCACAGTCACCGCAGCATGCAGCATGCAGCAAGCGCGAGCATGCTCACCTAGTGAACCTCCTGCACACCAGGGCATTCTCATAAATGTTCTACAAGTCTTTATTTAAATTGAGATCTCAAATAAAATCCCAGTGTACTGTAGGGTCTTGGTTAAATTGTGTTGTGATGATAAAGATGAGATTTGTTTTTTGTGGTTAAGCTCAAATCTGTTCCATTGGTTGCTTAGTAATGCTCCAGTGATTACATTCAGTTTGCCCGGTGATCAAATTGAGCTGTGGTCCAGTGGTTAAATTAAGGTGTGATTCAGTGGTTATGTTAGATTGTGAACTAGTGATTAAGTAAATTTAGATGTGGTCCAAAAGTTAGTTTGAGCTGTGGTGAAGTGTTTAAATGTAGTTGTACCCTGAATTGTAGCATGTCCTTTATTGGGAAGATTGATTAGTGGTCTAGTGTTTAAAGTGAGTTCTTGTCTAAGGGTTGAGTTGAGATGTAGCCTAGAGGTTAAGTTGAGTTTTGACCAATGCTGAGGCTGAGTTATGATCTTGTAGTTAAGCAGAGGTGCTTTGAGATATGTTCTAGTGGTGAAGTTGAGGTATGATCTTGAGATTATGGTGACCCGATTGACATGAAGTCTATGAGTGAGGTTGTTGACCATGGAACCTAGAGACATTAAACTTGTCAACGCACCTCTGCTTTACCACTCGATATTGCGTTGTTGTACCCTTAGAGGATCGCACTGGTGCATTGTCGGACAGAAGAATTTTGAGGGCAGGTGTTGGGGTTTTGCGTCTATTAAGCGGCTACTGCTGGGTGTTGTACACCCTCAGGGTTGGCCGTGGTGAAACAAAGTAAGTTCTATCAGGCAAAAGTCATAAAGGAACTTCTGTAGTATACTTACAGGTTACAGATTTATCCATAATCACAAAGACAAGGAGGAGTTAGCACAACCCTGTGGCTGCAACACCTTCCGCCCAAAAGCATCTGCAGGATACAAAGACCATTCACTCTCAGCACATTTTGTATCATGACATAACCGTTCACTTGCACATCAAATTGTGGTATAACACATCCCTCCTGACAGTCACACCTATATTAGAGGAACTACACTACCAATAAACTAATTACTACGCACTTTCTTCCTTCACAGCGAATCGCATCTTAAATAACAAGCATTGGCAAAACCACTGAGTCTGATTTGCATTTTGAGTCCTGACTAATACATTAAAAAAGCATACAACAGTTAGCAAAAATGAATAAGGATTGCTTTTTGTTTATAATGCATTTGTGAGATAAAGGATTCAATGTGCGATGATTGAGTATGCGTTTAAGATGTAAAATAGTTTCTCATGCGTTGCAAGACATGCCCTTCTTAGAAGGAGGAAAGATACACCAAGTTCTGTCAATCAAGACCCAAAAGCTACCCAAAGATAGAAACCTATATAAATGGATTATCCACACGCAATTTAAACACAACTACTGCACACATCAAGTCCATACATCAATAGGGTTCATGACAAAATGTTGTGAATCTGCAGTAAACCATACAGGGGACTGTTAAAACACACCCTATATCCCTCACCTTGTCTAGTGTTTCATTTGTGAAAGATATAAGTGCAAGGATTGAAGTATTTTTGTGTGGGTGTGACACAAGTACGGCTGAATGTTGGGGTTCCGAATTACCAAGACCAACTCGCCTTGATTTCACCTCACATCTATTTCTTTCATCACCCTACGCATTTAGGTCCGATGTGCATTTTTGTTTTCCACATTATATTTCTTTGGAGAAATGCGTTGATACATAGGAGCCTTTACCTCTATCTCACTCTATCTGGTTCCTTTTCTTCCCTGACTTATCCTCTTTCCCGTCTTTCTTTTGCCTTTTCTCCCATTCGCTCTCTTGCTCCGAGTCGAACTTTGATGATCAAGGATATATCCTGTCCCTACAAGGATATATCAAAATAAGCCACTACAGAGGGCTTTACCAACAAGATAGAGACTGTGTAAATGTGTGCTTGGAGCCCTACGGAGCCCGGCACATTTTAATTGAAGAACATACATTTCTGACCAACCCTTGGAATTAAAAAGGATTTTTAACAAGAGAGACCGCTAAATACTTTGTGTCTTGCAGAAGGTGGTTTACATCAAGAGAAATACCACTGAAACGCGTCGACGCCTTTGGGTTGTTATACATGGTTTAAGTCCAATAGAGGATAAGGGTTATGGACATTTTAACAAATAATAGAATGAATGCCATGTGAAACAACCAAAATGGGATGTAATTAATAGTTTGCACTTTCACTTTTTTGTGTCTCTCAAATTTATATGTATATTATTTTGTGTTTTTAATGTATTACGAATTGATCCATGATTCTATTGCCTTTATGGAATCTGGTTTCATGAAATTATTTTAATAATAACCCTTTTTTTAAACACATTTCCCTGCATTATCACATGTGAATCTTGTAATTGTCCAGTAAGGTCCCGGCATTTTGATTGAATGTGGATAGGTGGTTATTGTGTTGAATATAAGGAGTTAGAGAACATTAGTAATTGCTGTGACTTTTCAGATTGTCCCAAGAGATCTTTTGCACTTTTTGCCAACAAATGAGAGCCAGTGCCAACCACCAGCAACCACAGGCAGAAAGTAAGCACTGTCTTGTCACACATAGCAGCCTTTAATTGACCCCAGTAGTCCACTTTTCATTGGGACCCATCCCTGGTTCACACTTTGATATCTCCAAGATGGCTGCATGGCTGGCATTCCTCTTGCCCTTCTCAAAACTTCCTTGTAGGGGGTTCGACTCGCACCTGAATAAGATCTTCTCACCATCAACGCAATTAAATGATCTCCAGCAGTAAGTTTGCTATATAAATTATCTTTATAACACTTACAGGTTACAGAGAGGTTAATATTCATAGACCCTGCAGAAGCTAACTCCCCAGACTGCCCCTCCCCAGAAGGTATAGAAACATATCTTGCCAGTCTGTCTATGCCCCAGCAGATATGGGCACAGTTCTATCCAGAATGTCCATCAACCTGCATTTATGGACATAGTTCACCTCTATTGCTAGAACAACACACCTTGATACATGCGGAACAGTTTTACTAATATTATGAGGCAAATAAAGCTTCTTTATCCTACATCAACCGTCTTCTCTTACCTCCAAGCTTAAGATCTCTGGAGGCCTCTGTAACACCTGCAGCACATCTGCTGCCTGTTGGAGCATCCCTCTGGCCAGGAAGGCTTCGGAACTCCCTTTCACAGACTCCTAGACTTGCATCAAGACCTTTTAGGTTTTATTAAAAACATGAAGACCTTTTAGCTTGCTCAATTGGGTTCCCAAATCTATTGTTTTTGTTTATTTGTCATTTTTTATTCAGCTGTGATTATTGTAATTGTTGTTCAATACTTCCTTGGTATAGTACCAGAATATAGTTGCCAGAATATTGCCTGTACGTAAATATTGTGTCCTAAATAAAGTTTACCAAAAATATCACCCTATTTGAGTTAATAACAGAAAATCTACACCTAGTGGAATAATGTTTTTGTTATGTATGGCTCTCATAGAAAGCCACTACAGTTTATTTCAGTTTACAAATGGCATAACTCACTGCTAAGACGTAGAAACAGTTGATGACAAAATTAGTTGCCCACTGTTGCTCCGTCATTAAGGCCTTTCAGGACAGGCTGAAAGGGTCTCTGAGAGCCTGTCAGCGAAGCGCTGCATGTCTGCTTTGACTGAAAGCAAAAAGCACAACTGCAGGAGGGGGAAGGAAGATAGAAAGTTGGTGGAGGTAGGCAATGGATAGCAAGTACTTAAAAAAATTGTTATCTTTGGGACAGGGGCACATAACAGAGCCCTTGTTATGTATGGCTCCTCCATTATTCAATGAAAACCCAAATCACATCTATAACCTCGACCTGCCATCACCAACTTAGGAAAATTACGAAAATCAGCAGGTTGCTCACGTGAAAAGCACAAATACAGGCTGTTCTTGCCATGGTGATCTCCCACTTAGACTATGCTAATTCACTTTTTTGGGCATAACACTGTAGCTCATTAAGAGACTGCAGTTGGTTCAAAATAAGGCAGCTAGGCTGGTCTTTCAGCAACCCAGGTGGGAACATGTCTCCGCTTATGAGGAAGTTGCATTGGCTACCCATTCTACAACGCTCTGCTTTCAAAGAGGGCTGCTTGATTTTTAAATCCCTACATGGCCCTATCCCCAAATTCATGTCCAACCTCATTCAAAGGCCCATACCCGTGCGCAACTTGAGCTCGTCTCACATGAACCTGCTAACCATACACGCCTATAAGTGGAAGCGAAAAGGTGGTTGTAGATTTGCAGTGTTGGCTCCTGGCTTCTGGAACTCCCTGCCTCCCGCTCCTACATAGCAACTGAAGGCAGGAGCAGATGGTTGTGGGACCAGACATAACATACTATTCTAGAAGGATAAAAAGTGAATTACTGGGGTGTTTTTCACCTCAAAGTTCTGAGTGACATCATAGACGACTCAAGCTCTTATTGTCTATTTGATGTCACTCAGAAACCCTCGGTGAAAAACATCCCGTAGTTCATAGTTACCCATCTATAATTCTATATGAAAATAACATTTAAGATACAATATTCATGTCAGGCTATACTTCTGTTGACTATATTCTGAAGTATTACAACTCCTCGGTTACGGTAAGGTTCATTCTATATAAGAGTATTAGTATATATATATATAGTATATACAGTTAGGAATCCTAACTTTACTACTCCTAAATGCCTTTTGTGAATACCGAAAGTCATAAAGTTAGGATTTTGTCTCAGGTTAACTTTGTGAATAGGGCCTGGGGTCTCTAGTTGGCAGTGGTTTGCACCTTGTCCAAGTAGGGACCCTCACTCGAGCCAGGGTAAGGGAATCACACAGCTAAGATAACCCCTGCTCACCCTCTTGGTGTCAGGCTTATTTCTGAGGCAATGTGTAAAGCATTTGCACATCCACGCACAGTAACACAGTGAAAACACTATGAAATGAGTCCATACAAGCTGCACTCAATTTAGAAAAACAGCCAATATTTATCTGAATAATACAATACCAAAACAACAACAATCCAACATACACAATTATAGATATCATGTAATCTATAGAAATTGACGGATGCGTCGCTTGAAGCAGAAGTACCTGGGATGCGTCAAAATTCAAAGATGAAAACAGGCTTAGGGGAGATGAGGTGCCGGAAAAACAAAGTGATGCGTTGGTTCCTTTCTCCCAGGGGACGTGATGCATTGGTTCCTTACTGCTAGGGGAGGGGATGCTCCAGTTCCTTACTGTCAAAGGGAGGTGATGCGTCAGTTCCTTACTGGAAGGGGATATGTTGCCTCGTTCTCCAGAGTCCAGACATGTGGCCTGGTTCCTTACTGCTGGGCAACGTCAATGTCAAGGGACGATGTGTTGAAATTCCAGATGCGCTGAATCGATTCCATAGTCATGGAAGCATGCGCTGCGCCAGAGTTGGAGAGGTGCGTCACATACTTCGGTGATGCAGTCCTCAGAACTCCAGCTGCAGCAGTTCTTCAGAAGCGCTGCAATGGAAAGTTGGGTCCTGCGTTGAAAACTATGGTTGATGCGCAGATCGGGAACCACGCTCCGGTGCTGGCAGCGGGGATGCGTCAAAGTGTGTAGCAATGCGTCGAAAAAAGCAGGTGCTGGGAATCAATGCATAGATTTTCTTCTGCAGTTCACCATATTCTACTTCCAAGGACTCAGGAGCTGGATTTGGCACAACTTGGCAAGTCAGGACTCTCAGCAGAAGAGCCCATGCATTGGTAGGTGAAGTCTTTGATGGCCCTGAGACTTGTTAACAGGAGGCAAGGAGACACAGGCCATTGGAGAACCTTTGAAAGCAGGATACAGAAAGCAAAGTCCAGTCCTTTCACTCCCAGGACAGAAGTAGCAAACAGCAGGCAGAGTGGCAGTTTCCTCCTACAGCATCCAGCTCTTCTTCTTGGCAGGATATCTTCACTCCAGAAGTGTTCTGATTTTAGGGTGTCAAAGGCCCAATACATATAACCCTTTCTGCCTTTGAAGTAGGCAAGCTTCAAAAGAAAGTCTTTGTAGAGTGCAAGACCCTGCCTTTCCATGGCCTGGCTGGCAACAGCATTATATGAGGACAGGCACAGCCCCATTCAGGTGTCAGTGGGAACTCCTCCCAGGACTCTAGCTCAGGAAGGCCCATCGACCTGGTGATGGTCCATCAGGATATGCAGGGCGCACCTGAGCTTCCTTTGTGTGGCTGTCTAGAGTGAATAAACAAGAGCCCATCCCAGACGTGGAATCTACAGACAGGCTGAGGCACCGAATGGTTAAGCAAGTAAATGCCCACTTTCTAAAAGTTGCATTTTCCAGAACACAATTTAGAAACCAATTTCACCAGAAGATGCATTTTTAAATTGTGAGTTCAAAGACCCCAAACTCCAAATCTCTATCTGCTCGTAATGGGAAATTACACTTAAATGATATTTCAAGGCAAACCCGATGTTACCATATAGGCGAGATAGGCCTTGCAATAGTGAAAAACGAAATTAGCAGTATTTCACTATTAGGACACGTAAAACCCACTGATACATGTCCACTCTTTCAAATACAAGACACCCTGCCCTGGGGCTGCCTTGGGCCTGTCTTAGGAGTGACTTATATGTAGTCAAAGTGAAGGTTTGGACCTGGCAAGTGAATGCACTTGCCAGGTCGAAATGACAGTTCAAAACTGCACACAGACACTGCGTGCAGGTCTGAGACATGATTGCAGGCTACTTACGTGGATGGCAAAATCAGTGCTGCAGGCCTGCTAGTAGCATTTGATTTACAGGCCCTGGGCACACCTTGTGCACTTTACTAGGGACTTATTAGTAAATCAAATATGGCAATCAAAGATAAACAAATCACCAATACATGTTACAGAAGGAGTTCTTGCGCTTTAGCACTGGTCAGCAGTGGTAAAGTGTCCAGCGCTCTAAAACCAGCAAAAACCAAAACAGAAAAATACAGAAGGAAGGCAACAAGTTTGGAGATAACCCTGTAAAAAGGACCTGGTCCAACAAAGTGTAACCCATTTCTATGAGATTTATTCATCATAGGACACTATGGTTGCATTTAATAGAAGCCACAATTTGCATGGGGTAGATACATTTACTGTGGGAACATCTCCTGTTATTTTTCCATAAAACTCTTTATGCTATTATTAGTTCTAGTAGTGTGAAGGCCCCAGGGCCTGACAGGGTGCCTGTTGACTTTTTAAAAACCAATCTGGAGTTATGGATAACATTACTGACCAATATTTCAAAGATATTTTTTGCCGCTGTTCCCATATTGAACCACGTTCGAATCTGTCTGAATTAGACGTCATTACAGTGGGACGTGGCCTTGCTGGTTACTTTTTGTCTAGATATATACAGTACAATGCTCTTATTACAATACCTCATTGGACGGGGAACTGCTCTCAGGAAGAACCCCCCACTTTTTTCAACAAGTATTTGGAGGGACTTGACCCCATGCTATTTTAGTGCCCTGAAGAAGTCCTGTATAAGGACGAAACGCGTTGGCTGTTCGTTGCGTTGAACATTGTGTTTTATCCTGAATGGAAATTAAAGAAAATAAAGAAAGAAAAAGAAAATATTGAAGACTTCTCTGTTTCTGGATATGGACAATTGACTTGTTTGTGTTGATAAAGTGATTTTGGGTGGTGCACCTTTGCTTCTTTTGTAAATTGTTAAGTCCCGGCTGGGAAGTAGAACTGTGATGGTGGTACAAAACAGTGGGCACACAGCTCCCACGCAATATAGTGGGGACATCATCAATAGAGTAGAAAAATCGGGTAAGGTGCTGTCAGCTAGGAGGCTCCACTGTCAGTTTCTTATTGCTTACTTATTAGGATATGACCTATTGTATTGTGGCATAGAATTTGGACACAATTGGAGACAGCCCTAAATAGGCTAATAATTACTGATTGTCACTTTCAGGACTGTGTCTATATCTAACCATTAATTCTGCTCAGGGCAAATGGAAACATTGTAATGGTGTTGCCTTCTACATCGATACCTATGTTGATGGTATTAAATTGATGTGCCCTACATCAAATGCCAATTCTCCGAAATACATGAATCTACTTTTAACTTTTATCAGATATGCGTGGGAAGAGCATAAAGAGTTGATTGATCAAATCAATAAGCTGATGGCGGACATCAACGCTGAATCAGATCAACAATGACTGATAAGTACACTGAAACTAGTCGATGAGTGTATTTAGATATATGAAAAGAAGGTAATGAAAAGGAAACTGTACAAATTTCAGCACAATCAGAATGATTATGAGTCAGGACGCATTCTGACATTCACGAAAAAGTTTGATAAAGTTAGAAGCGAGTCAGCTAGCATTAACGCTACAATCGTTGGATAAAAGGTAGGGAATTATAGAACTGATGTCAGTTCTGACCTAGATCATGCGCGCATGCCCTGTTACAGAGGGAGACAATTTATTTTTTTGAGGAGTATTGGCTCCTAAAACAAAACAATGGACGGTTGTTCAAAGGCATTCAACAAAAAGGCAAAAGCAGAAAATACAAAATTAAAAAAAAAAGAACAGAGGAAAAGACAGCAAAACCGGCATGGGAACAAGCGGCCGAGGACAAAAGAAGCAATAATGGATTGGGAAAAAAACAGCAAACCAACTAACGGCAATCAACTTGTCAGCAAGAGAACTTACTGACACTGCAGGGGAGGTGTTGAGATTGGGACTGTCCTGCCGAGAGTTTCATGTGAATTATGCACAAAGGCGGGAGAACCTATATAGATTTACTTGTAAATTGAAATTTGTATAAAGCAAATGCCTTGACAACAAAAAAAGATCAGATTCACGGAAGTGGTACATTGAATGTTGAACGACTCGACCAACTTATCAATGACATTGAAGTACTTAATACCCTCTACGATTTAAGTAACTCAACTGATGACACCATAACAAGGGAGATTTGTGACCCATTTGATCCAACACTAGTAATGAACAGGGGTAGTGAGCTTGGGGTATACACACAGATTTGATTCTTTGAGACTAAAATTTGACAACTGTTTAAATATGTACTGCAAACATCAAGGTAACACATTGATATTCATTTTGTGAGTTGGTATCCAATGACATGCTAAAATTATGTAATGAGTGATTGACATCACATAATTGAATTAAGAACCAATGGGAGGCGGTACTATCATTACAAAGAGACGAGAATTTGATCATCAGACTTTCTGATGATGGGGGTAACGTAGTTCTCATATCAATGGAGAACCATGTGAAGAAGGCACAAAGGCAATTAGATGACACACTATGCTATGAGAGGAAAGCTAGAACATAATATGTCGATCTCCAAGTAGGATATTTAGATCTTTTGAAGGAATGGTACAATAACCAGCTCTTAAAATGGGATGTGTTGAAATTTCTAAAAAAATGAAACACTCACAGTTCCCACTCTTATTTGCTGACAAAAATTCATAAGATCTTAGATAACCCTCCTGGGACGACCAATCGCCTTGTCCAAGAACAGTATCCTTGAAAACACCTCTATTTATGTAAATTATTTTCTTTTCCCTTTTGTTTGCAATGTAAACTCATGTGTAAGGGACACTAATGATTTTATAATGAAGATACAACATCTACATTGGGAACAAACTTGCACAATGGTGTGTCTTGTTGTACAAAGTCTCTACATGAACATAAGACACAAGGCTGGGCTCAAAGCATGTATATATTTCTTATGAGCTTGGGGATAAACTATTTGGAACATAAACACATGTTACTGAGAATGAGCGAGTTTTGCTTTCTGAGAATGTTTTATGTTTGAGAAGCATTTCTTTAACCCCTTGCCCGCGGCCGGAATTCCGCTCCTGTGCGGCACATTCCGATCGCGGGCGTGGTCGTGACGGCTCCTGGCCGTCATCAGCACACGAGCACTGTGTGCCAAGATGGACGGGAGCCGTCACCAGCAGGCAAGGGGTTAAACAAATACAAGGCACTGCTATGGGAACCTCCTTTGCCCCCAGCTATGCTAATTTGATTAAAGGGTGGTGGGAGGAGCAGGTGCTCTGGGGTACCAACTTGGCACGGTGGACATACACGATAAGTATTTGGCTAAGATACATCAATTATGTGTTTTTTTTAATCTGGAGTGGTAATGAGGATAGTCTAAAATTGTTTAGTAAGGCTTTGAATGAGAATAACTTGAATCTCCAATTTACAATGAATTACAGCCAAAATATGGTAGATTTTTGGGACTGCTAACTTATGGTGAGAGATGGAACCCTGGTAAAAGAGCTTTTCAGAAAGACAGTGTTGGGAATTGGATTTTACATGCGAAAAGTAGCCATCCGCCGAACTTCAGGTGAAGTATTCCTTTTGTGAGTATCAACATGTGAAGCGGAATTGTAGCTTTGAGAAGAGTTATCATAAAGTGAAGGATGAGATGACTGTAAAATAAAAATCAAGGGGTTACCCTAAGAAAACCTTAGCATTTGCAGGCAATCTTGTAGACAGCATCAATAGAGAGGAGGCATTATTTAGGCCACCCCAAAAGGACTCTGATTGAGGAGGAACCTGTAGGTTTCATTACCAGATACACACAGGAATCTTGGAGGTTAAAATATCTTGCAGAATAGGCAGGACATTTTGGTACAGGACACTATTTTAAAGAACAAGATACAGACAGTTCCCTCTGAAGGTATCAGAGAAATGCAACCTAAAGAGACCTATTGGTCCATAGCTATCTGTCCCCCAAACAAGCTAACTGGCTGAAACAGGTAAGGGGGTCAAATGATGTGGCCAGTGCAAGGCTTGCAAGCATAGTCCCATTGTACAATCCTACCACGTGTAAAGAAAAAATGGCGAATACCTAAATATATCATTTGTAAAACTGATTTGTGGTATATGTTAAAACATGCCCGAGTGGGAAGTGGTACATTGGTTCAACTACGTTTCTGGCTGAAAGCGGATAGTAGGACACTGGCGAGCCATCATAAATAATGATCGGAGCTATAGCACTGTAAAACACTTCAGTGTGAGTCATGAAGAGGATTGGACAAAAGCTACACACTTCGGGATTGGCACAGTACCCAAACAACCCAGGGGGTGGCGGGTGGAGGGTTGGACAGAGAAGTATCACAGCGCAGATTGGAATCCAGGGTTATCCTGGAAGCAGAATGTATTACTCCAACAGGGATGAACGCAGACAAGTTGTTTGCACATCTGTAAATGAATTGAAAGATGAGAGTTTCAGCACACATTTTAGATTGAGCTTTATTTTTTAGATTTTTTTTTGCTGAGTGTAGAGTTTGTGTAGACTTAAGTCATGCATGCTGATACTTTTTTAAGGATGCTTTTGATGAGGATGAAGTGAATATCCAATGAGAGCATATAAATATGAAACAAAAAGGATGACATATGTACTTGATGTGTGGAAGGTAACATGGCATTTGCAAGCGGCAACTGTAGCCTTCGTGCTATCTGAGTTTCCCAATCCAAGATGAAGAAGTAGCGCCATTCCTGTCATATACATTTCTGCTGTAAGTGATATTTTCAAGTGATGGATGTGTCATTACTCATTTAAGCCTTATTTTGTGTTGCGTTCTTCACACCCTAGCTCCTATTTTTGTCACTGAGTTCTTCTTCAAGTAGTTAGAACTTCTACTAGATCGACTTTTGGATACTTTTGCTTTTCCCTTCATCTTGCCTGATGTCAGGAAGAGTTTGGTGCCTAGTTAATAACTTTTTGTTCTTTTGTTGCTTTTTCCTCCATTGGAAAGTCTTAAGGTGACATTTAGACCCTTTCACATGTACTGTTCACTGCAGCGAGATGAAGAGACGAGCCACCCTTTTTTTGAGTGATCAGGAAGGGGACTCAACAAACCTCCCCAGCGTCTAAACCTTGACAGCAGGCAGCAGCCAGACCAGCTCTGTAGAATATCCACATGGGATACATGTATGTAGAAAAATGTAAATGAGAATTATTTAAATAGTGGTTATCCTAAAAATGTGGCACTGTCCCAGTTTACATGCTCTATGCTTGCAAATGCCAAAGCAGTACTATCCTCGAAATGACAAACGGTCAGCCTTGAAGTTGGGGAACCGGGTTCGAGTCTCGGCAGGGACGCTCAACATCCTGTGATTCTGGGCAAATCTCTTAATCTCTTCGTGCCTAACAAAAAGGAACATGTCTGTCTGTAACACAACTGGTGCTCATGTAAAGCGCTCTGAAACCTTCGGGTGGAGTTCGCTTTATAAAACAAAAAAAAGAGGAATAGAATTTTTAAAAAATGTAAATGTAAATTGATACTTGTATAGCGCACTACTCACCCTCAAGGGTCTCAAGGCGCTTGTACGAATACCGCTGTGGAACCCATCCTGGCTTTCCCTGTGAGGCGTCCACTCCTGGGCACCCCCAAGGTGGAGACCAGGCATCCTTAGCGTTGTGGGGGCCGTTGTGGAGATTAAGCAAGCTATTGCCCAGAGTTGCAGAGTGGGACTCCATGATTGGAATAGGCACCGAGGCGAGAATTATCAGGTCCGTGGAATTAAGACCTGCAAATTTCACCCACAAATCATTGATTTCTAGTATGTTAGTTTAATGAAAGCAAAATAAAACTACAAAGCACAGAATGCATTAAGCTACCACACGAAAGTCCAGGACTGGAAACAGTGTTCATAATGACTTTGTGGGGTGTAGTCATCTATTTGAAGAACTTCACCCAAATGTGTATTCAAGGAATCAAGCTATGAAAATAGAATGTATGTCATACATATGTTGTGTCATATTGTAAATTCATAGAGAGCTTATGGCCCGATCATGTTCCCTCAACGAGCTGAACAGTCATTGAACCAAAAATTTAACATGGGTGTACTTACGCGCCCACCTAGTGAACATATTTATCAATCAATCTTCAGGTATATTTTAACAAAGTGTCCCATCTTGAAGTTGAACGGGTTGATTTCTATGCATGTTCTGTCTAACTTACTTTGTGTAATGTATTATTTCTCTCTTGCGGGTTTTTTAGATTTTGTAATTGGTTACAGAATGTTCCATTCGATCTGATTGTCTGATGTCTCATGTTACTTATCGAATGCATGGAACACACTGCAAAATTTAGAAGCGCAATTTCTGTTATGCTGGCATAATCTTGCTTGATTACGGTAATTTATTGATACATTTGTTACACGACATTTGTGAAATTATGCCATTAAGCCATATCACATAATTAGACGCTATTCACTGCAAAGATTTAGTGCGAGCGCAAAGGAAGAACACACACTACTAGAACGTGTGTGACTGCTATTTGTTGCATTGCTTGTGATTTTTGCACTATTTCCTTAGCACAAAATGCACTTTCCCATGCAAAAATAAAGTGCCCAATGCCAGTTTTGCATTTGCATTATTTATTTTTTTTTTTTGTCCTCATCTTGCGATTACTGTATGCTTACGGAGTATCAGGTATCTGCCTCTTTGATCTTTTCCGACACTGCCCCTTGATTTCTCTTGACTGGGGAGTTATGACCTCTTGTTGGTTTTGAGGAGTTTCCTTTACTCGTTACATAACAATGCTTCTGGCTTGGATCGAGGGGAGCTAGCCAACTTGACTACCCGGCAAGTACCATACTTGTCCACCAGAAGATGTATCGCTTTAATCATAGGACGTAAGTGTGGTACTTATTTGGGGTTTAAAAAGGTTTCAAAACTATCCCAGAACTTAAATCTTTTGCTTACATTACTTAACTTATCCAGTTTATTGATTCTTATTGACGAGTTCAGCCATTCTGCGTGAGTCGGACAGGTGGATCCTATCCACTTGATACAAATCTCTCTCCTAGCAAGAACTATTAACACAAAGAGGAGATTTTCCTGCTCCTTGGTAAGCCCCCCTTCATTACCTGAGTCTAATATCCCAAAAAGAACAAGAGTAATACTCACAGTTAGTTGTTTGGACAGGATAGTGCACAGGGTCTTACCGACTTGGTCCCAAAACTCTTTCAATTGAGGGCAGTTTTTAAACATGTGGATGTCGTCTGATTTTTCCTCTCCACATTTGGGGCATTTCTTTATTCCAGCATTTTTAAATTTGGAGAGTTTTTTTGGTGTCCAATACGCCCTATGAATTGTATATAAATGATTTCTCTTCAGGGCCGCAGATTTCAAGTTGGACCAGCATTTGTCCACTGATTTTTCCCAAATTAAATCTAAATCTGTTATTGCAAAGTCTTTCCCCCATATTTGGGTTTCCATGTTAACGTTAATGTTATTGGCCATAATCAGAGCCCAGTACCACTTTGCCACTTCTTTTGGTTGTCGCGTTGATTTAATCATGTCATCTTCCAGTTTTTCATTGCCGTTTATACTAGGCAAAGTTCTGGACCAGCTTAACATTTGATAGTATTTGAATCTGGATATAGTATTGTTTGTCATTTCTTGCAGTTCTAACCATGTTTTTAGGTTTGAACCATTTAGTATTTGTCCCCAATTTTTGATGTTGACTTTTTTCAGTGCTAATGCAAGAGTATCTTTTAAGCATTCTGGGGTTCCAGGAGATTCCCAGATTGGGGCCCACTTGCTATAGTACGGTATTTTTAGAACGCCTCTGATTTGTGTCCACATCTTTGCTGCATCCCTTAATATCTTAAGCTTTATTTTTTTTAAGTATTTGGGGTGTCCAAACTTAAACAACACATGGTCCTCTGATTTTGTGATTGCTTTAAAATAGTCGGGGTAGTATTTGTGGTCTTTTAGTAGTACTTTGATATTTTTGAATTGGAAAGCTCTACAATATTCCACCAGGTCTGGGCTGGCTAGTCCTCCATCTTTCTTGCTCCTCCTGATCTTTTTCCATGCAATTCTTGATCCTTTTGCTGCCCATATGAAGCTTGTTATGTTTCTTTGTGCTCGAACTAATTCCCTCTTTCCAAATTCCATGGGTATCGTGTTGAATAGAAAAGTAAACTTTGGCAGGACGGTCATCTTGATTATATTCGATCTCCCGATCAAGCTCAACGGTAAAGAGGTCCATGTCTCAAGCAGTTTCCTTACCTCTCCGGCAACTTTGTTTAGGTTTCTATTTGCAATCTTCTCTATATCATGATTTATTAAGATTCCTAAGTACCTTATTTCGCTTTTTATAAAATTGCTTTGAAAGGTCGTGTTCCATGTCATGAGTTCTGTCTTAGTTTGATTTACCAGGTATCCTGATATTTTCCCGAATGCCTTTAAGGTTTTCTCGATACTTGCCTTGGCTTTTGGATAATCTTCAGTGAAAATCATTAGGTCATCCGCGTAAAGAGCGATTTTTTTCTCCCATGAGCCGTATTTGAATGGAATGATATTATTATTGTTTCTTAGCTTATTTGCCAGCGGTTCGATATATAAATTAAATAGTAAAGGGGAGAGTGGACATCCCTGTCTCGTTCCTCTGGTTATTTTTATATTTTCTGTTAAGCTACCATTAATTAGAACCTTTGATCTTGGATTTTTATAGATCTGGTTTACCATATTAATAAAGTGAGGTCCGAAATTGTTCTTAACCAAAACATTGTCAAGAAAAGCCCAATTGACCCTATCAAAAGCCTTTGCGGCATCAATGGCGAGTATGGTAAGTGGAGATTTCTCATTTGTTGCGATATCTATTGAAGTTAAAAGTTCTTGAGTTACTTCATGAAGATATCTTCCTTTTATGAAACCTTTTTGATCTTGTTGTAATAATTTTGATAGTACTCTCCCTAGTCGTGCTGCCATTATTTTAGTAAATATTTTATAGTCTGTATTTAATAACGAAATTGGGCGATATGACTCGCATTTAAGGGGGTTCTTGCCGGGTTTCAAGATGATTGCATTTGCATTATTACACATAATCTCACATAATATCCCCTACATTTGGAATAATTGCACAAAAACAAATTAGGCAAATTGCCCACACCCATAATATTTAGTAATCTGGGGATTATCATGGTTAATCTGGCTGAAGTGAGGGACAGGACTCCATCAGAAGCCATCAGGTTTAGCAGCCTCTCCTGTGTTACTCTGGTCATTTAGCCTGTGACTGGCCAGCAGTAGCAATAAAGGATGATCCAAAGTAGATACAGGTTATGTTTTCTTCTATAGAGTGTGGTAAATGCATTTGTGGGTTGAGTGTAATCCACATGCATCCTCCTCCAAAGGCTGAACATACCTTGTTTAAATGACATCAAAAAGACTGTATCTTTCTTGCCCAGGAAAGCGATTGATTGAATTGGATCAGGCGAGTGTTTGTGTGTTTAACTCTCAGCAAGTTGCTCCTTTACCAGCTGCAGACGTGCACACTATCAGCATAGGAGCTTTATTGGTTATAATCTGTGCCACTGCAATTATGCGGACTGGAGGACTAAATTATGTGGCATGGCTGGCTAAATTATGTGAGATGGCAAAGACCAATTATGTGGCAAGAAAAGGCAACGTTTATAGCATCTTGTGTGATTAAAGACAAATTATGTGACATGTTCTGTAGCAATACTATCCAGCTATTGGTGGAAAAATTCAAGAAACATTGATACAAAAGGGATCCCCACACCACAGAAAGTACTAAAACATTATGGGAAAGTAGAGATGTGGTAGTGTAGGAAGAGGAAACCCTCCTGGGAAGGGGACTGCCTAAAATGAAAAGAAACAAACTCCATATAAATAATGAAAAATGTAGTAAAGATCTGTTGGGAAAAAGGTGGGTTAATGAGATTCCTAATTGCGATTGCGCCGCCTGTGCATCACTTTTTTGGATGCACCGGCGGCGCAGTGTGTTTGCCCATATTTACAAAATCACCCAGCTTGACTTTTCTTGGCCTTGTAAATATGGGCCCCTTTAACGCTCTACTGTGCACGAAAGGGTTTTTTCCATGGGGTTGCTGTGGACGTTCCCGCGCAACATCCATGGAAGCGCACATTCTTAGACTTACAAAGTTTTGCAAAGCTGGGAATGTCTCAAAAATATATGCCTCCCCAGGGGAGGTGTCGGAGCGGCACAACAAGGAGAAATACTTTTCCTTGTTTTTTTTCCTCTTTCTGCGCGCGCTGCATTCTGCAGCACGCATAGAAAAAGGAAAATGCCATCACTTCTTTTTTTTTGCAGGAAGGTGTCCCTTCCTGCAGAAAAACAATCATCCCTGCAACACACGCACCCTTGCAACATGCCGCACGGTTGCCTGCGCTAATGCATGGCAGCCGATTGTGCGCCACTGCAGGGGAAAGCACGCGGATGCATCATATGGTTGTTATTACGACTCATCCCTGTGCCTTTAAAACTAGCAGCTGGGCACAGCAAAATGGCTTGCAGGCCGCGCTGCATATTTTTTTTGTAAAAGAGGCCCGTAGTCTTTTAAGAAATATCCAGTTAATGTGTTTAGTGCCGCTGCTTATGAGACCCTTTCTCTACATAGTGCTGAGAAAATCCAGGTGAGATTATTTTAACATAGCAATTTAATTTTTGGAGTATGAGTATCCATTGATGAGCACAGAACCCAGTATTTTCTTAAGTATGTAGGTAGAGGTGACGTCAAGACGGAGGATGCTCAGGGTTTAGAGTAATAAGCAGTCTCAGAGGTATCTCTAGGGAAGGACAAAAGATGGGGTGCCTCGTATCCACCCCCTCTTCTGCAAATGTCATTAAACATGAGTCACAGCTTCCTCAAGCCTTCGGCCACACCAGACAGAAGAGTGCCATAAAATTGCAACATCGCTGTCAGTGATTAATTTGTAAGAAAAAAAAGAAAATGAAAATAATAATTATATATATATCACCGCGTTCGAGAATTGAATCATCTCAGCTGGGCTTCCACCAATAGAAGCGAGATGGACAATTTGTAGAGCGGCAGGTGTCAGTCTTTGGTGATTGGCATATGATTTAGGCACACATGCCGAAACGAGTCATGCCTCCTGTGTTGCAATAAAGCTGGTCTTCTTGGTCCCCTGCTGTGTTCCTCCGGTTCTTTCCTTGGCGGGGAGGAATCTTCGCGTGGATAGATGTATATAAATGGCGACGAGTGATTAAAATGCCTCTAAGCTCCGAACTCTGTCCGTGTCCGTGATTATGTGGAATACAAGATATCCAGCCAGCGGAGTTCTCGATATATATATTTACCCGTGAGCAAGAGATCGGCTGATCTCGAAACGCGTTTGGTTGTTTTTTCTTGCCTAATAAAATCTGAAGCACCGTTTACTACATTGGGGCTCCGACTCTGGTTTTTTCACTAACGAGGAACGTAAACCAGGAGTGTGTTATATATATATATATATATACACCAGTTGCCACTCAGTATTTATAGGTAGGACCATGTTTCCATAGGAAACAGAGTTTTTGGAAACTTTCCAAAAAAACGTCACAACTATCTCAGCCTCTTCCAGCAAAGTTTGAGGTGATTGAGGTGATTCATCACGCACCGTCTGGAAAAAGTGGGGGTCTCAATACACGTTTTCCCTATGCTATTTTCCATGGGAAAATTGAACAGTGATACCGCATGCGCCTCCAACCCCCTGATCCATTTGCAGGTCTTAGGGGAGTTGAAAAGACTGATCTACGATCTCACAGCGAGGTCAGGTCTCCCAGTTCTACTACAGACAGCAACAGAACCACTCAGCTTTAAGCATGGGCGAATTTTGTGAATCTCGCGTTCGCGAATTTTGCGGATTTGCGAACTCGCAATCCGCAAAATCCGCGAATTCTCCCGAATTTGCGGATTTTTTTTTTTGTGGTCGCGCGGGTTTCTGCCAGTTCGCGAGGGTTTTGTACAATTTCTCAAACGCGAACTTACCTGTCGGGTAGCAAGTTTTGCGAACTTGTTGTTTCTACGTGTCCAGCCTGTTTGGGACACTCTTCTTCATCACTGCCACTCTCTGTCACCACTGCCACTCTCTGACTACTCATGCCACCCTCTGGCCCACCCATGCCACCCTCTGTTTCATCACAGCACCCTCTGGTTGTCCAGTGTACATTATTGTGGCAAAGCAAAGCACACCTTCCCTGCCTCAAGTGACCTGAATTAATTTGGGGCTGATTAATGTGTCACAGAATATTTTTTTAGCTGGCACCTGCTTCCTTAGTGCTTCCTGATTAGTGATCTTTTGAACTTGCTAAGTGCTTTCATTGTTGCAAAATTAGTTACAACACCTGCCCTGCCCCAACTGACAATAATGAATTAGGGGCTGATTAATGTGTCACTGGATTTGAACTTCCAGCCTGGCTCCTGCTTGTCTGCTTTAGCTGTAATTCAGGACCTTTGTGTAACTATTCTGAGGGTCAGAGCAGGGTCACATAATAGTTGCAAGTAGGCAACTGAACTCTGGAGGGGCCCCTCAGGAAGCACTACAGGAAATGGCTACTAATGATGAGCTTGAACTTTTGAACCTGGTAAGTAGTTTCAGTTTTGCTAAGATCGTATTTCTGCAATTTAGCGCTTATTCGCGGGGCGCGAAGTTGAACTGGGAAGCCGCGAACTCACGCGAACAGTGCGAGCAAGCCATAAAATCCGCTGCTCGCGGATTTGCGGATTTTGCGGGAAATTCGCGAATCTCGCGGATTGCGAATTTACCGAAAATCCGCAAAATCCGCGAGCGGAACGGATTTTCCGCCCATACTTACTCAGCTTCATCTCACCCCTCCCCCTTTCTAGGTGCTTCTTACTTTTTTTCCTGATTCATACAGCTCTATTTGTTCAGTTATTAAAGCAGCAGCAAAAAGTATTTTGACAAGATATGCTGTACATAGTTGTAGTTACATGGTAAATAGGCAAGAATCAGTTAGGATAGGGACATATAGAAGAGGTAAAGGACATTGGTGTGCCGTGGACGTTTAACACAGTCGTGACAATCCAAAGTATACCTATTTACAGAGCATGTTAATGTTTGACACCAAGAGAAGTAATCACATACTAATAACCTCATAACTTTTTTTAGTTAGAGTAAGAGTCGGACTGGGAGAGAAAATTTATTTATTTATTTATTTATTTGTTTGAATTTGTAATGCGCAACAGCTACCCACAGTGGGTTTCCCGGCGCAAGGGAAAGACTAAAGAAGAAAAGGACAGTTCCATAGGACAAAAGCAGCAATTTATATATTTATTGAAAAAGCAGCTTGGGGCCCAAAATACAAGGAGTCCCATTAGTGAATCAGATAGCTACAAAAGTGGCCCACGTTTGCAAACCAGGGCAGTTTTCAACTTGTACAAACACTCTACATGGGTGTTTTGCAGGATATGCATATGTTTGAGCTGTCTGCAAGTACTGTTTGTGGTAACAACAGGGAAATCAACAGGAAAAACTCCCCCACCAGACCATCCAACAGGCCCAAAGATAGCCAAACAAAATGTCCCACACAGTGACTTGTCAGGCCAGCTCTTCTGATACTGTCAAATTGCCCTTTATGGCAGTCCAACCCTAGTGAGAGTGCAGCTAATTCTACATTTGCATTAGGGACTTACAGCATAATTATGCATGGGCATTTACAATAATGTATGTTCATTAACTCTGGTAGAGGCTACATTTCCTCCCAGCATGAAAACAGGCCATAAATCAGTTCACAGAGCACCTCTCTGGGCCAAAGCCCCATTGGCTGTTCAGCTTGATTCATAGACACCTCTGTTTTGAGACTCTGTCTTGAGTACAGTTGAACACATGTCTCAGGCCAACCTTTCCTTGTCATTAGCAGCTCAAGGTGATCCACTTCGGAATGCGCCAAATCCCCAATTTGGTCTCCACCTCAGTGCCCCACCCAGAGATGATTCAGTCTGTGTTGTGTGCGTTACCAGCGACTAACACAACAAAACATGAAACATCACATTTTAAAAGACTCTCCAGCGCAAAAGGGGAATCCAGCACTTAGAATCTGTTTAGGATCACACCTTGCACAGGTCCGAATATTTGTCGGAGTGACTACTTCGCCAGACGAATTTGTGCAGAGAGGGATATCTCATCATGAAGTGAATTAAGGATGGCATGGGCTGGCACTGTTGCCCCTGGCTTGCCCTTTGACCCCTGGTACTACCCCTGCAATCCCTGATCTCAACTGTCATCACAAAGGCACCATCTTTAAAAGAAATTAAATAGGAGAGTGTGAGCTGTGTTTACTTTCTAAAATTTCCACTCTTTGCTCTTCTTTGCCTCGAATTTAAAATCCTCAAAACTGCCCCCCTCCCCATGCTATATCCACTTCTTACATCCTACGTTCCCCGACAAACGCTGCGTTCAGAGGGACAGAACTTGGCAGTAGTGCCCCGCTTCAAATTAGCAAGAATGGGTGGCCGTTCATTCAGATACCTCGCTGCAAAACTCTGGAATGAACTCCCTATTCATATCCGAAGAATTGAGGATCTACTACCCTTCAGGAAAGCCATAAAGACTCACCTCTTCTGTTAGTGTGCAATTGCCCTACTATGACAGCACAAACACCCCCTACCTGTGCAACTTCATGCAGCTAGCGCCGGGACGCCCCTTGGCTGGGGTAGCCGTGCGCGTTACAAGTTCATTTAACATTAACATTAACAATAGCTCCTCTGCTGCAAATAGGAGGGGCACAAGGGAAACAATTAATAGGAGTGGCCTGTAAGGCATTGCTAATTTGTGAGATGGACTGGACTGTGAGAAACAAGAAATGCTTAAAAATATCCATGAAAAATCAGACAAGTCCTTTTTTTGCAGCAGCAGCAGAACTAGTGTGTTTTTGCTACAGCTGGTAGAATTTGTGTACGAAAATCTCTAAGATTGGAGTCTTCAACCTTTTTAGTAATAAGAGCTACTCATGCACAATGAGAATCACCCGGGACTGCTAACATTATTGGTGTTTTAACAGTGGCCAGATTACATTACTGACCACCATATTCAGGATTACCAGCAGGGATCCCCTCAGTGCGTCAGGCAGGTTTGTCAGTAGTAACGTAAAAAAGGCTTTGGCAATTTTTAATGCTTTTATGTGGGTAATACATAGGTATACATCTCCCCATGCCACATGATTTATCACTCAAACATCAGCATTTAATATATTTTTGAAATGCACCAGTTTTTCTCCAAGCATTGCTTATGAGTTCCAAAAATACACACATTTTAGCCTTGAATACACTCAGTTTTGGTCTACTTATATTAGCTCGACCATGCAAAACCACCTAATTTAGTAGGCTGGGCTGCACACAGGAGAGCTACTTCCAGGTAACGGGAGAGCAACCGGTAGCTCACGAGCTACTCGTTGGAGAAGCCCGCTCTGAGGGTCATCGGTCATACAAAAGGGCGATGGGAGGATTGATTGCAAAGAGCTCTGTATAGACTTGCTATCTTTGATGTGAACATGTTCGCTTGTAAAGTGCTCTGATACCTGCGGGTCTGGCTAGCACTAACATTTTCAGTTGTAAATCGCTCCGATACCTTCCAGTTTAGCTGGCGCTAACATTTACTGTTGTAAAGTGCTTTGACTCCTTCGGGTCTACCTAGCGCTATATAAATTCGCAAAAAGTCTAACCACTGACAAGCGCCCAACATCTAGCACGTGATTTTAGCAACGGTATGGGCAATACATTGAGCTGGTGTCTTGCATCCTTTCTGCGTGTAAGGTCATAGCTAAGGCTCCCTGTTTGCAGTTTTTACGGATTTTTACAGATAAATACAGACAGAAAACAATGTGTTTTCTGTACGCATTTATTTTTAAAAGGTAATACATACAAACAAAAAATGATGCTCTTTTTAAGTGACTCTCCATGCTGTCTTTGATGAATTAAAGGCCAGCATCTGAGAATATGGACAGCATGGGAAATTAAAAAAAACAGGATGACATTTCTGTAAATAATGGCATATGTCAACAAATATTCATGGAATAATGCTAATATTTACCAGTGGATGTATTGGTATCATATTTGACAGCTTAAATCGCTAAAACACAGCAAACATCAATCTATGAGTGCGCCTCTATCAGTTAAATAAATATGGAAATGTGCAGTTTTTCAACTTCCTTTATACGCAAAACCCAAAACAAATATGGGTAAATACATATTTATTATTTATTTATTTATTATTTAGAAGTTTTCTATAGCGCTAGCAAGACCCGAAGGTAACAGAGCGCTTTACAGTTAGAGGCTGACAAATGAACAACATGACATATAAAAAGTAATAGCATATAAAATGGGCAAAAAATAAATATGGATAAATACAGACGGAAATGTTGAAAAAAGAAATGCCATAAAACCGTTTGCCCTAGTCATAACCCATGCGCAAACATTCCGGATGACTTCCCATGGGAATTACATGTATTTGTGGGAAAACAATATGCAATCTGGTCCACCCGAGAGGGCCACTTCCCCCCTACGCGTGCACCAGTGAGTGTCCGGGCCTAGGCTGTTCTCTTACAAATGATTGCTGTTATGTGATGTAACCAATTCGGTCAATGGAAGCATATCAAGACTACACGTCCCAGAATGCATTATGATGTCAAACTGAAGGCTCGGGGCTGAAAACAGGCTGCCCTGGAGATCTAGGAAAACAAACAACAGAGTGTACTGTAAATAACAGGGCCTAGCTTCACAGACTGTTCTATCTTATGTACTTATGTGAAGCACATTCTCTAATTATAAATGACTCGCGGCGCTCATCCCTACATTTATTCGAACAAATCAAAACCAGTATGCCACGTCGTCATCACAAGTCCTTACTTTTGTTCTGTAGCGCCTTGAATCGTTCTTAGGCCCAACACGCTATGACCACAGACATATTTGGAGTAAATGTGAGCTCTCATCAGGTGACCCCGGCTTGTTTTCAGAGCTTGCGCGGTCTATTTTCAAAGCTTCGAACACACCCCGTTTTCAGACAGAAATGGACTTTCCCAGTTTTGTTTTCTGAGAAACTTGAAGCCGGAGTGCATTGTTCTCCGCTGTTAATTCTCAGAAGTGGCGGTGCCCGCCCTTAAGCACCCCACGGCACGTTATCCTTGCCCAAGGATAGCCGTGTGGAGCCGGTGCAGGGCGGGGCGTGCAGCAGCTGTGTCTGTATTTATTTGCCCGTGCCAGGCGCCTTTACCGCCACGCCATGCACCCAGTAGCGCCTGCTGGTGCCAGTCTTCAAGGCGCATCGCGTGTGCCTCTTCTGAACTGAGTAGGAGTGTAACTGGTGGCGTTGGCGGTGCTGAGTTTTGTGTTTTCTGCAGGACTTTAAGTGGGATGAAAAAATGGAGGATAGACATAACAAACACATACATAAATGCATTTCTGTGATTCACATTGTGTTCCACTTGATCAGAATGTTGGTTCCTCTCTCAGCTTTCTGTTATTGCATCTGTAGTGTAGTGTTGCAAATATTTGTATAGTGGGGCTCTTCTGGTCCCCGAAGGACACTGTAGGAAGGACGTAAGCGTTGGGGGTGTGTCTAGGTGTGGTTAATTAAAGTTGATGACGTATTGAGAGTCGGTTAACGGTTGCACCCTGAAGAATAAAGACGTGCACTACTGAGTTCTGCGTGTGACGTAGCCATTTGCATACTACGACGGTGCACGGGAGGACCCTACAACTGGCGACGAGTCAGGAGTCTCTGTAGATTCATGAGTGCTCTCCCAGAGAGTTTGCCGAGATCCAGCATACTGCTCGTGCGTGCCACATGTGACTTATTTGAAGTGACGATCAATGGTTGGCGTATGTGGAGCCTTAGCGCCAGTAAACACGAGATTTCCGAAGAAGGCAAAGGCCCTACTGCAAATTCAGTCAGCCCAGAACCTGCTGGTGAGGCCGAAAGTAGAGGTCCTGCGCCATCACACAACATCGAACTTTCATGCGTACATAACAAGAAGCGAAGAAGGCGGTGAGAGCCAGGTGCGAAAACATGCCTAAAGTTAAAGCACA
Source organism: Lissotriton vulgaris (assembly GCF_964263255.1). Taxonomy (NCBI): domain Eukaryota; kingdom Metazoa; phylum Chordata; class Amphibia; order Caudata; family Salamandridae; genus Lissotriton; species Lissotriton vulgaris. Next base: position 1,703,472,040 of record NC_141695.1, read on the forward strand.
CAGAAGCCAAAAATCGCTAAAGGCAGTGAAGCACAGGTACAGTGCACAAGGTTGAGAGCAGCGATGAACATGTGCAAAATATAAACCCGACACTTGCCGAGTTGCCGACAATGATGAATAAGGGGCCATTCGACATCATGGCAGTCGCAACGACACTGGTGCATGCACGCGGCCGGGGTCTAGAGATGGTATGAATGGAGCAGGTCCTAGCGGGCAGCAGACAGCACTGGAGCAAGCCCTGCTCTCAACAGCAGGAAGATCCACAGGCCATTATGGTGCCGGCGCCTTCCTGAAACCGCTGCTCCCATTGGACACTGTCAAAATGTTGAAAATTGGTGGCAGATAGACTGCCTGGATTGAGAAGTTCGATTATTTCAACAACTTCCTAGAAGAAACAGATGACAAGAAGATCCTAAAAATCTTAAAGAACTATGCAGGTGACAGAGTGAAAGAAGTGATAAAGGAAATACCACAAGCTGATGAAATCTCTTATAGACAGGTTAAAGCGGCTTTAGAGGTCAAGTTCAATCCAATGCCGAACGTTGACTTTGAATGGTACATCTTCAACTAAGCTAGACAGCAAGCAGGAGTAACGATGGGTGATTTTGCTGAAAGACCTGAGACTCTCATCAAGCATTGCAAGTTCAATTCATTCAACAATGAAGAAGCCAATCGTCTCTGAGTAACCAATGGGTGCCTCTCTTACTCGTTCAGGGGATGTAGGCGGCATGAGACACTCAGTATGAAGAGAGTGCTCATGGCTGCGAGAGCGGAAGAACATGCTGATCGTCAGGCAGTGGAAATGGAAGCTGGAGTAGCCCAGAATGAATCAGCATTGAACATGAAAAGTAATCAGAGAAACAAGGTCGAGGGCCATAAATTGATGTCTCTGAAGAAAATGAAATTGTGCTTTCGATACAGATTCTCCTTTCCGAGTGCAAGTAAATGTCCCACCATTGGACAACTATGAAAGGGTTGCATGCAAAATAATTGTTTGCGGAGTGAAAGAGAAACCAACTACGTTACGTCAAGAGGAGAAAAATGGATGCCAGAAAGTATCTGAAGCACCCTAGTCATGCCCACAAGGCCAAACTGCAACATCAAGTGAGGCAAGTGGAAACTGAATAAAGGCGATCGTCATCCAATTCATCATCCAAAAACTCTTTGACATCAGTGTCGAAGGACTGTGAAGAAATTGGCAGTGCGAAGATTGTGTCTACGAGCAAATGACTGGCACTTGTAGGTTTGGCCTCATGCAGAGAAAAGCCCAAGTCCAAGAGAGGTCTCCATGTCGAAAAACCACATTTCTTTGGATGGTGTCCTAAGATCACACTCAAGTGAATCGTTGTCCTATACCTTTTATCAGTCAGTCATTGAACTTTATTCGATTTTAAGTAAAATCATAAAAGTATACAACACATAAAAATATCAGCATGACAACACAGAATACTTATGTGTAGAGTACAGGAAAACATTAGCTGTACATTTGATTTTAAATAAAATCATAAAAGTATACAGCCCACAAAAAATAGGAGCATAGCGTCACAAATGCATATGCATATTTTAAAGTATAAACAACTACCCATATCTAATGGCATACAGAAAACGCTCCAGAAAGAAAATGATATAAGAAGAAACTGATTTGGGGTGTCGCCAACAGCTGGAAAGAAAGAAATGATGGTCTAATTTACCTAAAATTCTCTGCATTTAGAAGTGGTCTAACACATTTGTGTCGTAAATAGGAATACTTTGGGCAGATCAGTAAAACATGCATGGTAACACAGATAGAGGTGTTGTTGCAATTACAAGCATGTCAATGAGGCTGTCTGAACCATACACCTTTCAGAAACAATAACTGATGGAAAATGTCCAACCTCAAAAGTGTAAAAAAAAGTTGATGCTGATTGGACTGGTTGAAAAGGAGATAAGGTTCAATCCCAGGAACAGATTTAGCCATAGTGTATTTACGTACAGACTACTTTGCTAAATCAAGGTGCTTGCTCCCTGTGAACAGTAACCTTTTGGAGAAAAGCTTGCATAACACACAAGAGATTCCTTTTCACAATGTCCCTGGGGTTATTGAATAGACCTAGTTGCCTTAATTCACAAAAATATTTTTTAATATATTGTATCCATGGGATTCAGTTTCAATGGTCAAGTAGCAGGAAATCCTGAAGAATGAGCGTATTAAGATGTAACTCCTCCTTAGACCATACAGAACACCATAGTAATAGTGGGCAGACTCAAATAAAATCCCAAATCTATGTCAGGCCCCGTTCCTCATGGATAAATTCTGCAACATCTAATACGTTTCTCAAAAAAACATTTCCTAGCCCCTGCAGATGATCAATTTGACTATAGCCTCAGATTCAACAGCTAAAATTAGCAACTGGTACACATTTAGCTTTATAAACATCTAATAAAAGTTTGGTAGGCTTGTGTCGAATGCGGCAAGCGAAATCATGGAGGCCTGAAATAGCCCTCTGTGAAGACCCTTCATTTCTCGTGAGTAGAGGTTTCCAGCTATGCCCATAATTGAGCAAAATCCCAAGATAAAAAAACATTTTCCACTTGAGATAAAATCTGTCTCTGTATGACATAATGGCAAGATCTTGTTTTCTTGGGACCTAAAACCTTAAAATGCGATTTATTCAATTTTGTGGATAAATTCAAGCTGTTCATAAAATGTATTAAAAAATTGAAAAGACATTGAAGGCTCCTAGCTGTAAAAGTAATTTAAATCACATCATCTGTGTTTAAAAAGGACAAGAATGGGTCTTCTTCCAGCTTTGGGGACATCTGCACCAGTGTCCACTAGCACCTTCTCTAGCCGATTCATATATATAATAATATAAATGAGGCGAGGATGCAGACCTGCTGGACACCTTTTCAAAATTCGAAAGTCTGGGTGATTTCACCGTTAGGTCCGTATCTGATCCCCCCTGTTAGGCCACTATGTAAAGCTCTCATGAAAGATATAAGGACTTTATCTACCCCCAGAGACCCCAGCTTAGCCAGAGGCTTATCTCTGCTAAAACCTTTTATCATTGACAGTGGTGCATCGATAAACATCATGCTAGCAGAAAAATATTATGGCCTGTCTCCAGTGCCTCGTCTTATGCCTTCAAAGACAAAGGTATACGCGTGGGCTGCTTCCATGACATTACAGAGTCAGGGATCATTTGTAGCAAACATATGGCACAAGAAAACAAAGGTGCACGCGCTGATACATTTTCTTGAAGAAACTTCATCAAGCGCATGTTTCAACACAACTGCTGACATGCTTCTTATTTCTATCAACCACAACGTACATGAACATGCAGCCATAGTAAGTCAGTTCCCATCCTTTTTTCATCGACTAAGAAAGCTCAAAACCATGAAGGTGCAGCTTCACATTAATAAAGACATTCATCCTGTTGCTCAACGACATTGTCAAATGGCTTTTCATTTGCATCAAGCTGTTGAAGAAGGACTGGAAATGCTGTTAAAGCATGACAGCATTGAACACTCTATTGGTCCGACGCCATGGTTCTCACCCATAGAGATAGTGTCAAGGAAGGACAGTGAAGGTGCCATGCGCATCTGTATTGATATGCACCAGGCCAACAAGGCAATCGAGTGAGAAAGACATCCAGGTCCACGCATTGCACATATGATTACACAGCTGAATGGTGCCAAAGTCTTTTCCTGCCTTGATCTGAACAAAGGGTACCATCAACTCAAACTGGAAGAAAAGTGCAGGTGCATTATGACCTTTTCGGCCCATGTTGTTTTGTTCAGATATAAACACTTAAGCTTTGGGTATTGTCTGCTGCCGAATTCTTTCGGGATGTCATTCGCTGCATAATACAGCCTGTCATACATGCCTTTAATTACAGTGATGCTATTTGGGTGTTTGAAGCCACTCGAAAGGAACATGGCAAAGCCCTGACATAAGTCTGCCGTTTACTTGCTGATGCAGGTCTCCACATTGAACACAGAAAAGTGTGAGTTTCACAAAACAAAGCTCAATTCTTCAGACATGTTTTCTTTGAAGAAGGAATGACGAAGGAATGACACCAGACCTGGCTAAAGCACAAGCTTTGTTATCCACTGGTCCCCCGGAGGATGTGACCATGCTGCGGTCCTTCCTTGGTATGGGCAGTTCCTGTTCCATGTATATTCAAAATTTTGAATTGAGGGACTTGACAAAACAGAATGATGTGTTCAGGTGGTTGTATGAATGTGATCACAGCTTCAAGAAAATCTAACATGCAAATGAGAACACTACTGAAATGGCCTATTTTCATCCAACATTGCATACTTAGATTGTGGTTGAGTAAGCCCGGCGGGGTTAAGTGCAACCCTGGCTCAGCACAATTTTTTTGAAAATGCACGGAGAAGCATTATGACTTATGCGAGCAGGAGTCTGTCACAAACTGAGCATGCTTTTTCCCACCTGAAAAAGAAAGCCTAGATGTGGTGTGGGCTTGTGAACACTCCCATGTGTTTCTATACAGAAATGTTTCACCTTTGTCTGGCCACCAGGCATTGCTCACCATTTTTGGGAATCCAAAAGCGAAGATACCCCCTCAAATTGAGAGACTGCAAGAGTAAGATTTCTCTACTGTGCACAGCCAAGAAAGATCAAAATTCTGCTGACTACTTTTCGGAAGTGCCATTGCAGTGCCATGACAGAGTATCTAAAGCGGCTAATGCCTATGTGAACGTCAAAGACAGCAGGCCTGCGGCTCTATCAGTAGAACATGTTCTGACTGCGACAAACACAGATTAGGATATGATTATTATCAAAGACATTATCTCACAACATTCCTGGAGGGAACATACTCAACTCTAAATGAATGAGTTTAAATATCAAAAGTTTGAAAATATCAGAGAGGAACTTTCTGTTAATCAAGAAGGTAATATACTCTTAGGTACGAGGATTGTCATTCCTGAGAGCCTGAGGCAACAAGTTATTGAACTGGCTGACAAGGTCATTGTGGCATTGTCGCAACCAAGAGAGCTCTCCGAGATCAATAGTGGTTTCCTCGCCTTGATGAAAGAGTTGAAAGAGAAAAAAAGGCCTGTCACTTGTGTAACTGTCTTTCTCCCAAAACAATGCAGCACCCATTAAACATGTCTTATCTTCCAAAACACACTTGGGAGCCAGTTGCTGTTGATTTCTTAAAAATCACAATTTATATGAAAAAAGTATTTTTTGAGAAAAGAGTAACATGCGTGTTATGTCGAAGCCTACCAGACAGCGCAGCTGTTTGGTTGGCTAAAACGCGCTGGGAGTGAAAGCTCTCCTGTGGCAACATTGCTTCCTGCGCTATATTTTTTTATGGTTCGTTGAAAAAAAACGCTTTTAACTATCACTGATCGCTTGTCTGTTTGTATTGACAATATGTATCTTTTTTAACTGGCACTATTCCGTTTTCACTGACCCTGTTTCCCTTCACATACTTGATCTCCTCTGACGCCCTTTTTTCACCGCATACTCCCCGTTCCACCACCGGTCTTCCCGGCTTTTGTGGAGGGAGGTAGCGGCATATTCCTTCTGGGCTAGAGGAAAAGGAGGCGGGAGATCAAGGCCTGACGGTCACTTGACCGGGTATTCAAATTGAATGCTTCTCACTCCGTGCAGCGGACGCGCGCAGCGGGTGCGCCGGCGCCGCGCCAAAGGCAAGCCCGTCTGCGCCCGGCCGGGATCAGAGGCCATGACCCCTGGCCAAATGCCTCCCAATAGACTCATATTTTCATCTAATGATCTCCTAGCCCTTCGCCCGGCTATTAAACCCGATTGTATCCAGCTTTTTGGCGATAACTTAGGAAAAGAATATTGTTCGGACTGCAATTGCTCGTTTGCCACTCCTCAGCTACATTATCCTGTTTCTACAGGAAATAGTTCTGTCACATCTTTTACTGCTTCCCCCTCTAAAGAGTTCACTTTTTTCAGTGTAAATTGACGCTCTCTCCCTAATCATAAAAGGGATATTTTTGACCTTCTATTTGAGAATTCACCCGACGCGTTTTTTCTCCCTGAAACGTGGCTAAATGAGAATGGTGGCCCCGACGTAGACACTGCCCTATCATCTAGCTATGCCATCGTTAGAAGGCATGGAGGCATGAGAACTGGTGGGGGAATAGACATTATTTACAAGAAACACCTCCAATGTAAATTTGAGCCTATAGATCTTCTTAATTGTGAAGCGGCCTAGTTTAAAATTGCACTTAATCCCAAATTCACTTTTTCTGGCTTATTGATTTATCGCCCGCCCGGCCCTCCCTTCTTATGGGCCACTTCTCTACCAGGTCTCTTATCCCCATTAATTATGAGCACAAAAATGTTTTCAATACTCTGGGACCTAAATCTACATTTAGATGATATGTCCCGCTCCACGTGCATTAATTTTATTTCTGACCTTGCTGCTATGAATATTAATCTCCGCAATTCCGGTCCTACACATACAGCAGGACACCTTCTTGATCCCATTTTTTCCAATTTTGCTGACATTCACTGCGCTTCAGCAATACCTATTTGCTGATCCGATCATTTCTTACTAAAGTTTCCAATTCCTCTCCCACCCTCTTTGGTGTCCTCACACCCTTCCCTTATGTCTTGTAAACGTGATAGGAACAAAGTTGATGCTAATGTCCTTAACAATCACTTAAATTGTAATCTACCTACTTCTGACTCGCAGTTCATCGCATTTTCGGAGAGTGTCAATACCTGGCTTTCCGATGCCATAGCTTTTACATCATTGCCCTCCTGCCCCTTGGTTTAATGACACTTCAAAGACTGAGAAATCTAAATGTAAAGTATTAGAACTAAAATGGTGTAAGGATTATGCGTCTGATATTAAAGATGCCTATAAAAAGGCGTTAAAATATACCATAATCTCTGCAAGATGACCAGGGTCAGTTTTGTTTCTAAAACTATTACTGATAAAGCTAATTGCTCTAAAACACTTTTTGGGTTAGTAAAGAAACTAGCCGGATCAGAAGCTACTGGCAACCCCATGCCTTTAAACAAACAGCAGTACGAAGATCTGGCCCAATTCTTCACTCAAAAAATTGAGAAGATTCATCTTGAAATTGCTAACTCTCCCTTATCCATGTCTCCGCAATGAAGTTTGACAGCCGCTAGTTTCACACTATCTTCTTCTAATTTGACTGCTGTCAGGTTACACTCAGCTATGGAGTGTTGCAATACCACCCTCGTTTGGATTGTTGGCCCCCTCTTAATTTGCACTCTCACACTCTTATTTTGGAGAAAGTCAAGTCCGGCCCTCCTAATGACCCATTACCAACTTCTATTCTTAAGCAACTCGACTGTTCTCACATGAAGGTCATCTTGGATACACTAAACTCTTCCCTAACGGAGTCCAAAGTTCCTCCACTGTGGGAAACATGCCATGGTAACTCCTCTTCTTAAAAAAACGACTGCGGATCCTGTTATTCTTACTATCTACCGTCCGATTTCTCTCCTGACGATCTTCTCTAAAATCCTTGAAAGGCACATTCATTTTCATCTGTCCCAGTTTATCGAGACCAACACAATCCTTCACCCCTCTCAATCTGGGTTCAGAGCAGGATTTTCCACCGAATCCACATTGTTGGGGATCACAGAGAGGCTCCGCCACCTCCTGGATGATGGAGAAACTGTTGCGCTCATATTATTAGACTTTAGTCCAGCGTTCAACACTATCTCCCATCCCATACTAGTTAACATGCTGAGGTCCTCCTGCATCTGTGGTTCTGCTCTGGGCTGGATTGTTTCTTTTCTGGATGGTCGTACTTTTCAGATTTTTTCCGCTACAGATAGGTCTAACATCCATCCATCTCCCTTTGGGGTACCTCAGGGCTCGATACTGAGTCCCTTACTGTTTAATATATATGTTAGGCCTCTAGCGAACATTGCTGAAGAGGTTAGCCTGACTCTTTTTACCTATGCTGATGATTCTCAGATCATCTTTTCACTATCTCGCTCTGACCCCGGTTTTACATCCTGTATCCAATCAGGCCTCAGGCGTATTGCTATATGGATGAACCAGAACTTCTTGAAACTTAACGGTGAAAAAAACGAGGTTTTAGTTCTCGGCAAGTAGAAAGATCTATGGGGCCCACTACATTGGCCTGCTGAGATGGGAGCTCCCCCGCAGCCTTCCAGCCACGTCCGTAATCTGGGCGTTTATATTAATGATTCTGTATCCATGCATCATCAAGCAGTCAAGGTCACAGCCACCTGCTTCACCATCTTAAAATGGCTTAGGAAAATCCTTTGGATGTTACCTAAGACCACCCAGAAAACTGTGGTCCATGCCCTTATCACCTCACGGCTGGATTACGGCAATGTCCTTTTTCTGGGTGCTAATAAGGCTGTGAACCGTAGACTGCAGCTGGTGCAGAACGCTGCAGCGAGACTGCTATCCAGTGTTCATAGAATCACACCCATCTCCGGCTATCTCCGTGACCTACATTGGCTCAGGGTGGAAAATCGTATACAATTTAAAGCCCTGAGTAATATGTTTAAGATCAAATGGGATTTAGCTCCACAATATCGGCTTTCTTTGCCTTGCCCATATGTTCCTATTCGCCATCTCAGTTCGCCTTCCCTGGGAAAATTTGTGGTGCCCAGATTTACACTTGCCAGGATGGGTGGCCGCTTCTTTTCCTATCTTGGCCCTACTCTCTGGAATGCTCTCCCTTTTGCCATCCGCAAAGAACCCAGCAATCCCCATTTCCGCTGTTCCCTGAAGACCTGGTTATTCAATCAGAAACTTCTTTCCATTTTTGCTTTCTCCTGCTCTCAGTCCCCGTCCTGGCGCCGGGAAACCCTTTGTGGGTAGCTGTTGCGCCTTACAAATTCATTCAATAAAATAAACACATCTTGGGGACATTCAGAACTCTTCCATGGGAATGCATTCTACCTGTTGCTTAGCATTGGCTTTGTGGTTTGCAACTCACATGTTTTGGGTTTCTGTTTGCTGGCTTTATTTGTTTTAGGCTGTCCAGGTTCAGTTCATAGCACCCAAGGACCAAAGCTTATTCAAACCAACTCTTATTGTATTCTTCCACAAGTGCTCCTTTCTGCAAATAGGCCTGTAAATATTGTTCTTGTCACATTTGCTGTGCATTGAAAAACAGAAATCATATACTAGGCTCTGTCTTCTGAGGGAGCTTGGTGTTTACTTTTCTTTCTACGACTTCAAAGGGAGAGGATTTATATGAAAATCTTGCTGGATACTGGGGATAGAGGAACGTTTTTTTTCTAGCACACAACATTTAAATGGGCTGTGCAAGTATTTCAGAATATATTAGAATTAGCAAAGTATAAACAAAGCACATTTTTGTTAGTTCTGCTGTGTTAGAAACAAATACTTTAATGTGATCAAAACAAATTAATAAACTAGGTGATGCCATTTCCACACAATATCGTGCATGCGTTGTATACATTTATCAGTAAAAATGTATGCCTGTGCAAATGTAATGGTCATTTTAATTGAAAACGTGTCGTCTGTAATGGTAGTGTGCTCCCACACCATGCATACTCCACAATATGCCACTCCACTCTATTCTGCACCACTCCACACCACTGCACTCTACTCTGCACCACTCCACTTTACATCACACCTCAGCACTCTGTGCCACTGGACTCTATTCGATGCTGCACCACTCTACTGTGCACCACTCTACTCTATGCCAATGAACTCTCCACCCACCACTCTCCTTTACACCACTCCAGTCTAGGCCACTCTACTCTACTCTGCACAACTCCACTTTACACCACTCTGGAACATTGCACTCTACACCACTTCACTCTATGCCACTTCCCTCTATGCCAGTATACTCTCTGCCACTCTCTTTCAATGCTCTCTACTCTGTGCCACTCCACTCAACACCCCTACACTCTATGCCAATCCACTGTATTCTATTCAGATCTACTCGGCACCACTGCTCTCTATGCCACTGCAATCAATACACTTTATGCAATTGCTCTATGCCACTGCACTCTACCCTGCACCCCTCCATTCTACACCACTTCACTCTACTCTACTCTGAAACAGCCGACTCTATGCCACTGCATTCTACGCCACTGCACTCTGCACCACTCCTCTCTTAGCCTCTGCTCTCTATGGGACACTACTCTACGCCACTGCACTCAATGCCAGTGCACTCTAAGCCTCTCTACACCGCTGCACTTCACAATATTCAACTCTGCAGCACAGTACTCTCTGCCACTGAACTCTAAACCCCTACTCTGCACTACTGCACTGTACGTCACTGCACTCTGCAACACTCCACTCTGTGCCACTGCACTCTATGCCACTGCACTCTATCCTGCAATACTCTACTCTTCACCACACTACACCATGGCACTCTATGTCACTCTACTCTGCACCACTCAACGACACTGTACTCTGTGCCACTGCACTCCATGCCACTCTACTCTGCACAACTGCACTCTACACCGCTGTATTCTATGGAATTACACTGTGCACTAGTCTGCTCTGCACTACTCCAATCTGCACCACTGCACTCTTTGCCACTGCTCTCTACTATGGACCACTCTAACCTGCGCCATTGCATTTAACAATGCTGTATTGCACTCTACTGAATTCTGTGCAGCTGCACTCTATGCCACTGCACTTTTCCCCACTATTCTCTGCGTCAATGCACTGTACACCATTCCACTCCTTATCTATGCCACTCCACTCTACCCCACTGTATTTCACTGAACTCCACTCTACTCTGCACTACTCTACTCAACCCCACTACACTGTACGCCACTGTACTCTACGCCACTCTCCTCTACGCCACTCTACTCTACTCCACAGCACTCTATGCCACTGTACTCTACTCTGGCCCACTTACTCAACTCTATTGTGCTCTACACCCTCTACTCTACACCCCTCTACTCTATGTCACTGCACTCTTCGCCAATGCACTCTAAGGCGCTCTACACCACTGCACTCCTCAACACTCCACTCTGCACCACTTTACGCCACTCTACTCTGCACCACCTTTTGCCACTCTACTTTGCACCACTCTATGCCACTCTACTTTGCACCACTTTATGCCACTCTACTTTGCACCACTCTATGCCACTCTACTCTACTCTGCATTACTACACCCTGTGCGACTGTACTCTAGGCCACTGCCTCCTGTTGCCAGTCAGTTACCCGTAGATCAGGCGAGACAGTCTGGTGACCGTCGGACAAACTCTATGGTAACGCCTACCCGCTGAATTGCTCAAGAGACATCCTGTTGCAGAAGGAGCAGAGCAGGACTCACTAATTCACTCATTGTTTTAAAAGGAAGCATGCTGGCATGCAGATGAGCAAACAAAGAGAGCAAATACCTGTCAATATCTAGGGTTCAGCAGGGTTTTCTGAGGTGAACTCCGGCTCACTTCCGCGTGGGACAGTGACACCAAGAGGCCTTCAGAGATCACACTGACGTGACTTTACTAGAGAACAACGACAATGCTCTGCTAAGTTGCAGGATGGCCCAAGGAATGGAATCAAAATGGCAGTCGAGCAGGCGAGCTGAAGTCCTAGTGCAAGTGCTGGATTCCTTGCAACTTGAGGAAGGACTTTCACCAGTAGAGACTCATTCATTCACCCATTCATTCATTCATTCATTCACCCATCCACCCATCATGCCTCCTCTAACCAGTGGAGAAGTGTGGCTCACTGGTTAGAGGAGGCAGACCTGGAAGCAGAGGTCAGCCCGGGACCAGGGTTCAATTCCCGACTCAGCGGGGTCTTGAGTCCTAAAATGTCCACGGACTCGACAATTCTCGCTCCGGTGCCTACTCAATTCACGGGTTCACACTCTGCGACTCTGAGCAATAGCTTGCTTAATCTCCACAACGACCCCTCGCGGCGGGATGCCTGGCTTTCACCTGGCGGATACCCTGCCGGTCTTATCTCACAGGGGAATACCAGGACGGGTTCCCTAAGCAAGTGCTTAGAAACCGCTCGGTGATTTGCGCTATATAAATTCCTGTACATTTACATTTACATCCATCCAATCATGAATTAATTATTTCATTCATTCATTCAATTGGTAGAGACTGTAGGGGCATGGAATGACCTTGACTCCAAGGTATTGCTTATCCAGGCTCCCACCCTAGCTATACTTTGACAAGTTGAGGCAATTCCAAGCAGAAGCCCAAGGGGCATTTTAGATATGTAAGGAACTTCTGGAGTTCCATTGGCCTTGTGCCATGAGAGCGAGGCAAAGCGCACTTGGAACAGGACTCGCTTGTCAATAAGGACCCACCAGAAAAGAGCTGCATGAGAGCATACCTGCCAACTCACAGGGTGCCACCGTGGGACACACAATATAGTCTCCCATCACACGGTCTCTGCTGAGGAGCCGATATCACACGGTGGCCGGGAAGATGAGCGTGAAACAAGTGTAAATAGTGGTTTTCCAGTTCGTTTTCAGAGTCTTTGAACTGCCGACGTCCATTAAGGGGTGTGAAAAGACCACATGAAATGGGCACCAGCCTCAGCAAGTATTGTGTTTTGTGAGGGAGGGGCTTGGGGGCGGAGTAGGGTTCAAAAGTGCCTCATAGTTACCTTTCGTAGAAAACACATAGTGCCCAAACCTCAATTACTCAAAACATTTTTTGATGAAGGGTAAGAAACCAATTTATTGTCGTTCCCTAGACAACTATTATTTTGTGTCAATCATTTAATATTTTTTGTATTTTCAAAAAAAATCATAGCAGAAGAAAAGACATTACATTCAAATATTTACAAAACTAAATAAACTTTCTACAAACATTAAAGGCAAACATTATTTACACATTAGAAACCATTATCACACATTAGAAAATGTTCTCGCATCAAACATTAGACAAAACAATTCTTACAAAAATGATAAAGCAAATTTTATCACAAACAACACATATTGCAAACAATCAATGAGAGACACTGAGGGTTGGGAAGAAAAAATATAAGTCGGTCAATTACTTGTATATATTTAAATACTGGACCAGATGGTCCTAGTATTTGTTAGACAGTGATAATTTATATCTCCCAACCAACACTGCCATAGTTACCTTTCGGCACGAGGCACCTCCACCTTCAAATCCCCAGAACCTCCTCACACTCTGAGATTGTTATTCAAGTTGGCAGGTACATGAGAAGGAAATTAGAGAAGGAATGGTTTGGGGAGTGATGATAAGGAGATATAAATAGTCTAATCTATGAAGGGGTAAGTTGACAGATGTACAAAGCACTTTTGCAGTCGTAAACTCTATGATACACAAAAATGAACCAATCCAATTTTGCGAGTATGAAAAGCCTTTTCAACTCACAAGAGTGGGCATTGTGAATCAGAATTGGAAGGGGCGTCATAGCGGTGTCCGGTTCTAATTGCGAGTCTCAACGAAATGTATGAGTGGTTTGAGGCCACTACTGCTGTCCTGCTGCCCCGATGTTTTCCCGAAAGGATATATTTTTTTATCTGCTCCAGTGTCTTTAAGGAACATAGGCTGCTTTAAAAGATGTTTTCTGTTTGGGAATGCAATCACATGAATGGTGATCTGCTTTTCCTTGCAGGCAACCATCCTTTCGTTTGCAGCTAATCAGAGGGGGTGCAAAGAGTGACTTTCCTAATTAATATTCATGAGGCAGGTCATTCTGTGAGCCCCTGCAACAGCGACATATTAGCACATAGGTCGCATCACAAAATTAAAAACCGGTCTCAAAAAATCTGTATGCAATTTGTGACCACATTGTGCAACCATTTTTTTGATACATCCGCCCCATGTGTCGACTAAAGTGTCCCCATCTAGGGTCCAAACACAGCCCTGAAGTTGGTCATGTGAGCTTGAAGAGAGACTTAGAGAGAAAGCAAAATACTGTAAATGTCTTCAGCAGAAAATAAGTGGGAGAGATCCAGTAGTGAGATGACGCAGCTCAAAGACATTGCGTAAGGGTAGAAGTTGAGGTGGTCCAAGGAATGACTTTGCAAAGATGCCCAGAGGGAGTGGAGCTGTGAGAGCACAGGTACAGATAGGAGAACCATTAACGAATGAGGGAGAAGAGTCAGGCGAGAGTACCACTTTAAAGAATCGTCAAGAGAATAACCCAGTAGTCACTATTGCAGGTGGTGATGTAAACAAAATTGCAGCGGAAAAGAAAGATGGCTGTGGTGGACCCTGGGTCTTCACACGTTGCAAGGTATTGAGGCCAATATCATAATGGGTAATTCCATCACTGAATAAAGAGTTAATAAAATGGTAGTTCTTCTCAAATTCCCATCATGGATGTAGTAGAATTTAGAGGGATATTATACTAAGTGCCTGCTTGGGCGGGTGCGTGAGGCAAGTGTCTACAGTTGTGCAGCACAAACATGCTAAATGGAAAGATTTGAATCAGTCTGAACAACACACTGTGTTTGAGAATGTGCGGCTCAGATACAGGTGTGTCGGTAAAAGAGCAATAGGATGCCTGGAAATTCCCTGCCACAGTTGCCATGGAGCCCTCCCTTTGTCCGCGACTGGTATCATGTGACGCGGTAACCATGTCGGGCAAGCAGGGACTACCCAGATGGTAAAAACATGTTTTAGTTAAGTTGGATTATGGAATTTGTATTGTGTAAAAAAAATAGTGGAGACACAAGTCATGCTCAGTCCATTGGTGCAGATGAAATCAGTGTTTGCATTGAATTACAATATTCTGCATCGTCATCTCCATCCACTGTCTTACTGATTCTTGATTATGGTTTTGGGGGTCTTTGGCAACCTACTTCTGGAAATGTTTCTGTTTCTGGCTCATCCTAACTCTAGCATCACCGCACATCCCATCCCCTTTGGGTAGAATATTACCGGTTCTTCTCTAGTTGGTGCCCCTTGGGGTTATCCTCACAACATTTTCGAGATCTAAGCTTGCAAGGACTGCCAAGGGCACACAGCATCGTCTGAGTGGAAAAATACTGAACACTCGCTAAGCCACTTCACCTCGTGACGAGGTAAAACCAGTTGTTCCAGTCAGTTTGGCTTAAGCTTAACACCAAGAGGTCCACATACCTTTCTTACTGTCACCTGGACTCGCGTGCCTTCTTATTGCCTTCTTGTTGTTTACCACCAGCTGACACAACAGAAAATAGAGTTTGACGGGTTCCTGGCTCTCCCCAAACTAGCCGACCTCTTAAAGCCTCCGCCCTGCTTATCACTCTCAGAATTTTGATACTGGTCGATTGCATGCACCACATGGATCAGGTGACCTGATCTGAAGTCCGTCCAGCTTACATTTTGGGAAATTTGTTGGTTTTAATACATGCTAAGTAATTTTACCTTTGAAGCAACAATGCTACTATGTTGGGATTATTGATGGGCTCAGGGGATCAATAGTACTCAAATCACTTGTTACTTTTTTACAATTTCTTTAAAGAATCTACACACAATTTTGTAAAGTTCAATATAGTTTCGTTTATACCTTTTTTCTACAGCTTGAATAAACTTTAATGAATAAAACATATTTGACTAAAGTATAGCTGTGGTTTTTCCATCCATTGCCTTCTGATGTTTTTTATTACTGTTAAAAGAAAGAATTTAACAGTTCTCTGCTTCACTGGAAGAACATTGTTGGACAACTCTGAGAACAAGAGGTCTTGAGATCCTTTTTTAACTGAAATTTAACTAGCGGAAGCCGAGGTTTGGTGCTCCTAGCTCAAAAACACTAGAAGGTTACTTCCAACATCCTAAAGTCGCCTAATCTAGAAAAGCCCTACATAGGTAAGAAGCTCTCCAGAAAGGTCATGGGGCATATTACCAAGCAATAGCAATAATTATCGCTATTGCTTGGTTAGAGAAAAGAATTTACCACTGAGCTGCGGCGATTTTTATCGCAAATGTGATAAAAATCGGCCGCAATGCATGAATATCGCTGAAAAGTCAGCGATATTCATGCATTACCGAGCTAATGCTCTTAGCCATGTTATCCACCTCCCATTGGATAACATGGCTAAGAACTGCTCAGGGCAGGTGTTAGCTTTTGGAGATATTCGTGCTTAGCGCAAATATCTCCAAAAGTTGGTAATAGGAGATAGCGATGTTAGCGACTGTTTCCAGTCGCTAACATCTTGGCACGCCCACTTTGCATGTCATTAGTGATAAATATCACTGACATGCAAAGTGGGGCCCAAGATGGTCGCTATCTCCTACTAGCTGTCGCTAACTGGTGTTAGCGACAGCTAGGTAATAGGGAGATAATTTTATCTCCACTTTCTTGGCTTTTAAAGCCAAAAAAGCGGAGATAAACCCCCTTGATAATATGCCCCCAGGTTCTTTGCCTAGCTCTTTCTCTTATGCAATGAGGGTTTTTGCACTGCCAAAATAACAAGATGTAAAAATGGTTAGATCCACAGGGATATGAAATAAGTGAGGAGAATAATCTAACTATTGGGTGATGGAAGGGACGCATTCTTATTGATTTTCAGAAGCTTAACTGGTCGCTGATAAATCTAGTGACTTTTGTATGGCACTATATAGAGGTGAATAATATTAGCTTAAAACAATATTGTACTCACTATGTTGCCTACCACTACATCTTCAAGATAGGTACGTAATTCCGATTAGTAATTTCTAATCAATTTCCGTACACTTACCATATTATGCAATGGTTCGATTGTTGTAGTGGTTAGGATATTATTGTCATACAGTATAACACATGCAATATAGTAAGTTATGCCCAAGCATTAAAAGGTTATGAATTCCAAAAGGATAAAGAAAGTCTGTCTCGCACAGAAAAAACTCCCTTTTTTTAATCTCTTCCTCATCGATTTTGATATGTAGGTGACTAGGCTCAGTGGACAGAGATCGCGAAATATATAGACATTTCCTCTCACTCAGCTTGTTCAAAGATTGAGCTATATTTAAAAATGTAGAACAATGGAGGTCTGATATTCAGTCAACCATATTGTCTTTGTACGCAAAGACTACAGACATGGAATGTATTTACGCTCAGCATTACCTAGACTTCATCCAGTATTAGTAAGGGGTGTGGCTCAACTCTAGGGTGCTGTCAAAATAATCAACTAATCCTTGTATAATCATTACCATGATGTCAAGGAGCACGGCCTCCATTTACAGCCAATGATATGTGAGGGGAGAAACAAAGAAGGGACTTTCCATTTCTCATTTTAGAAGAACTAGACTGGGTGGAAGATGATTCTCTGTGCTTGCTGCTGAGGAATGGAATTAGCTGCCTCCTTCCCTTAGATTAATTCCTCACGCTCATTGGCTGTGTAAAGGATAAAGACTACTTTACCCCCTTGTGTGCGGCTCAAATTTTCGCTCTGTGTGGGGATTTAAATAAGTGGGCAGAATTCAGACGGCCATGGGATGTCCTCCGCACACGCCCACCGTGACACGTGGCGGTTCCTGGCTAATGGTAATATGTGAGCTTTTCCAATAACAATAATGTTTGATCTTCAGTGCCATGAGATATATGTGTGAGTTTGCTCCATAATTCCAAATGACATCATAATTAAGGCTTCCTCTTTTCCGTTTTTACAGATTTTTACAGATAAATACAGACAGAAAACAATGTGTTTTCTGTCTGCATTTATTTTAAAAAGTGGATAAATACAGAAAATTGTGCTCTTTTAAGTGACTCAACCGTGCTGTCTTTCATGAATTGTGGCCCAACAGCTGAGCAGATGGACAGCATGGGAAATTAGAACAAGCATTGGAAATGCAATAGGTCTCGCAGTAGTAAAGTTTGAGCTATAGGTGTTATTTATTTTTTTGTTTTTTATTTATGTGTTGTTTTTTCTAAATAGCTAAATTAATAGCTTTCTTCTTTACAAAGGCAATAGTTATAATTTTTGTAAATGTGACACCTCTAGCATTTGTAAAGCAACATGTTTTGTATTAACGGGACTTATATGTGACTTAGATGTATTGATATAAAAAAATCAATGGCTTTAAAAAACAATTAATAATTAATACGTAAATAAAATGGATTTTATTTTATATTGCCAATAGCTTAAAGTTTATTAAATATATTCAGTGAAGATGCTGTGGTTGCGCTGAGTGAGGGTGAGTGAGGGTGATTGAGGGTGAGGGTGAGTGAGGGGTTGAGGGTGAGTGAGGGTGAGGGGTTGAGGGTGAGTGAGGGTGGGTGAGGGGTTGAGGGTGAGTGAGGGTGAGAGAGGGTGAGTGAGGGTGAGTGAGGGTGAGGGGTTGAGGGTGAGTGAGGGTGAGGGTGGGTGAGGGTGAGGGTGAGTACCCAGGTGTTCTGCAGAACTCCTGAGGCACTCTAAACCGACCACACAAAATAGAGAGATTACGGTCAGAATTGTGAATGATAAAAGGGATATAGTGGCGTAAAACTGGACTGGGTGAGTGAGGGTGAGGGTGAGTGAGGGTGAGGGTGAGTGAGGGTGAGGGTGAGTGTGAGTGAGGGTGAGTGAGGGTGAGGGTGAGGGGTTGAGGGTGAGTGAGGGTGAGGTAATTTAAGATGTTATCAGTGATGTCTTTTGACAGGTCATGAGCAGTGCAATGTTGGTGCTTGTTATGGTTTACATAGCATGCCCTAATTGGCAGTCTTTTGGTCTTTAGGTTGTATTTTGTGTACAAATGCGCTGTTTTGAATAGGAGGATGGCTGCGGAGTTCCACGCCATGTAGCCACAGGTGATCGCTGCCCTGCCCCCGGCAATGGTGGATCGTTCCTGGCGTGCGGAAGGCTGGTGTCCTCTGAACCCTTTAATTGTGGCTCTACTCGGGAGCAAGTGCGAAAAGCAGTGAGGGGCAATCGACAATACTAATGGCAACGTGGTGAGAGACGGTAGCTGCAAATGCGGCGGCCGCTTTCTTTGAAGTGCTGCTGGTACCGCTCTCTGCTTGGGGGTCTGGCACCTCGCATCTGTTTGTAAAGAGTAGGGAGTCTTACCGGTGTTCTCTAGCGGTGGCTAGAAGAAGATCTCCGCAAAGAGAAAAGTTGCAGAAGCGGCAAGTAGCTCTTTCAAGCACAGCAGACGAGTTTTCCCTCAATGCGACAAAGTGGTGAAAAAAGGCAGAAAAGGCAGCAGCGGTATATGCTGCGGCTGCTTGTCCTGAAGTGCTGGGGGCACCGCTATCAGCCTGGGGGGGGGGGGGTCCGGCGCTCTTTAGCAGCCTTCTCTAGCGCTTCTACCCCACGAGGCCCCGAGTTCAATTACTGGCATGTCCTCTTGTCTAATTATGTGGCGGCAAGAAGAAGAGCTTTGAAGTTCTGGGATTCAGCAAGTTGCTCTCTCAAACATTTCAGACGCACTCAGGGCTGTGAGAACAGTAGTTACAGCAACTGTAACAGTAAAAAAACAGTGCTATATGGCAAAAGCGGCATGAAAGTACTCCTATCTATCCATTTGTGAGGAGTGTTTAGTGCTCTTCAGTAGTCTTGTTCCTTTTTCCTGTTCAATTACGTGGCGGCAATGACATGGCAGGCAGGGGAGGGGGCGGAGCGGGGGTGTGGGAGGAGTGCGGGAACAGACGGCGAGGGGAGGAGAGTAGGAGGAGGAGAGTAGGGGAGGCACGGCCTAGCGGCCGTGCAATCAAGAAGTGAGGGGGCGGGAGAGTAGGCAAGGCAGGCGGCTGGGGGCATGTGCACGCGCTTTTAAGCTCAATGCGCATGCGCATTGAGCTTAAAAGTCACGGGCACTGCAAGGAATCGCCACGATTCCTTGCAAGTTGGATAAAGAGTGGATGAGCCCCCATAGTCTCGCTTGCTCGATGCGCATGCGCATCGACAGGCGAGACCTAAAAAACGGATGAAATGTCTGTAAATAATCGCATATGTCGACATACATTTGAGGTATAATGCTAATAGTTAGTCAATGTATAGTTTGGCGGCTTAAATAGCTAAATCACGACACATATCAAAGTATGAGTTCGTCTATCAGTTAAATAAACTTGGAAATGCAGTTTTACAACTTCATTTATACACAAAACACAGAATAAATATGGATAAATACAGATAAAATGGCAAAATAAATATGGATAAATACAGATGGAAATGGCCAAAAAATAAATACCATAAAACCGGGAGCCCTAATCATAAAATCCTACCAGCAACCCTCACTGTGAGAGGCCTGTAAGGATCATGGGCCCAGTACTAGCCCTATTACTGCCCCCATCAGAAATCATTAGGTCGGCAAACCTATCATGGACCTTACATGTTAACCTCGGCTAATTCAGAAGCTAAATAATGCCATGGAAATGAAGATTTACTGGACGAATTGAACATGGGATTAATGATTCTGCAGGTAATTGCTCATTTTTTGTCTGTAGACTTTCATTATTCAACCCACAATCCCAGTTAATTTCACACCCAGGCCTTTTTGGACCACATGTTTCATTAATTCCAGGGATGCAGAATTAGCACCTCACTTCCAGGGACCTTCTAAATGAGGCCCAGGAGAAATTTCCATTACCCTGGTGTATCTTGCATAATTGTGGTAATTTTGTGTTCCACTTCTTATGCGAAATTCCCGAAACTGCAACCTTGTGTAATGTCGTTTAATTATGCACCATTTGGTGCAAAAATTTAGCTTAAACGCACTGGAACAACAGGAACGAGATGAACGCGAGTGGCTGCTGTTTGCAGCACTTGTGTTTTTTTGTGCTTTCTTTAGCGCTAAATTCGCCCTTGTGTCCTACATCATTGCGACGACACATTTTGCACTCAAATATACCGCTAAATGCCATTTTGCATTGCACGTAATTATGTGCAATAGAACATTATTTTTCCAAAAGTTCAGGAAATTACACTAAAGCAAATTACGCGTATTTCACATACTCCAGGTCTAAGTAAGGCAGTAAACGAGGAACTATAATTTGGCACCAGCCTCATCCACCACATGTTTTCTATTGTATTGTAATTGCATTTACATAGCGCTTACTACCCCTGACGAGGCGTCGAAACGCTTTTCAATTAGGGGCATGCCTGCTACTTCTTTCCTACATATGCATTTTGTAAATGCATTTTTGACCATAGGATTTTCACTGTCAGCGGAGATTCACAAATCAATACTCAGGACAAAAATCTTGATGGGTAAAAATCCCTTTAAATTCCCTTTAAAAATTCACACTTAATACGTCACACCAGGAGCCATGTTAGTGCAAGCGACCTTCGTTCCCTGAGTACGCTCCTACGACGCACGCTGATACCTCACACCAGGAGCCATGTGGCAAGTATCTCCAAGCCTTGGAGTAGGCTGTGACCTTAGACACCTGATTCCCCAGTCAAGGAGGCTTATTTGTGTGAGCTGTGCTCATGCCCGTGGGCGCACAGTGACTAGGGGGCACCACTTCTCACAAGAGGCCTTGTTTGTGTATGTCTTGTTCATTCTTTCAAGCGGGTGGTTAGAAGGGACACCTGATTCCTCACACAAGCAGATGTGTTTTTATAAGCACTGTTCATCCATTTAGAGAGGTTTGGACAAGGCGCTGTTAATTCCTTGCACAAAGGGGTCATGTTTGTGTACTTTGTGTCAATTCCTACTGGCATATCATGACCTTTGAACCCTATAGAAACCGTGTTTAGGTCCATTTTGTTCATTCATTCGGGCTGGGTGGATGTGTGGCGTTCTCTTTGTGTAAGCCGTGTAGCCCTCTTTGTGTTAGCCGTGTTGACTCCATGCCACCGTAAGACACTGTACTAGTCTCATGAGTACCCATCGTTGTGTAAGGCTTGTTCACTCCTTGCAGCCATGGGACACTGTACTATTCTCATGAGTATCCCTCTTTGTGTGAGCCGTGCTCACTCCTTGCAGCCACGGGACACTGTACTATTCTCACAAGTATCCCTCTTTGTGTGAGCTGTGCTCACCCCTTGCAGCCACGGGACACTGTACTATTCTCACAAGTATCCCTCTTTGTGTGAGCTGTGCTCACTCCTTGCAGCCACGGGACACTGCACTATTCTCACAAGTATCCCTCTTTGTGTGAGCCGTGCTCACTCCTTGCAGACACGGGACACTGTACTATTCTCATGAGTATCCCTCTTTGTGTGAGCCGTGCTCACTCCTTGCAGCCATAGGACACTGTACTATTCTCATGAGTATCCCTCTTTGAGTGAGCTGTGTTCACTCCTTGCATCCACGGGACACTGTACTATTCTCACAAGTATCCCTCTTTGTGTGAGCCGTGCTCACTCCTTGCAGCCATAGGACACTGTACTATTCTCATGAGTATCCCTCTTTGAGTGAGCTGTGTTCACTCCTTGCAGCCGTGGGACACTGTACTATTCTCATAAGTATCCCTCTTTGTGTGAGCCGTGCTCACTCCTTGCAGCAACGGGACACTGTACTATTCTCACAAGTATCCCTCTGTGTGTTAGCCTTGGTCACTCCTTGCAGCCATAGGACACTGTACTATTCTCATGAGTATCCCTCTTTGTGTAAGCCGTGCTCACTCCTTAAAGCCACGGGACACTGTACTATTCTCACAAGTATCCCTCTTTGTGTGAGCCGTGCTCACTCCTTGCAGCCACGGGACACTGTGCTATTCTCATAAGTATCCCTCTTTGTGTGAGCTGTTCTCACTCCTTGCAGCCACGGGACACTGTACTATTCTCACAAGTATCCCTCTTTGTGTGAGCGGTGCTCACTCCTTGCAGCCATAGGACACTGTACTATTCTCATGAGTATCCCTCTTTGAGTGAGCTGTGTTCACTCCTTGCAGCCGTGGGACACTGTACTATTCTCACATGTATCCCTCTTTGTGTGAGCCGTGCTCACTCCTTGCAGCCACGTGACACTGTACTACTGTGATTAGTAGCCCTCTTTGTGTCACTCCTTGCAGCCCATGAGACACTGTACTATTCTCACAATTATCCCTCTTTGTGTGAGCCGTGCTCACTCCTTGCAGCCACGTGACACTGTACTATTGTCATTAGTAGCCCTCTTTGTGTCACTCCTTGCAGCCACGGGACACTGTACTATTCTCAAAAGTATCCCTCTTTGTGTAAGCCATGCTCACTCCCTGCAGCCACGGGACACTGTACTATGCTCACAAGTATCCCTCTTTGTGTGAGCCGTGCTCACTCCTTGCAGCCACGGGACACTGCACTATTCTCACAAGTATCCCTCTTTGTGTTAGCCTTGGTCACACCTTCCTGCCATGGGACACTGTACTATTTTCACAAGTAGCCCTCTTTATGTAATCCATGCTCAGTCCTTGCAGCCATGGGACACTGTACTATGCTCACAAGTATCCATCTTTGTGTGAGCTGTGCTCACTCCTTGCAGCCAAAGGACACTGTACTATTCTCACAAGTATCCCTCTTTATGTTAGCCTTGGTCACTCCTTCCTGCCATGGGACACGGTACTATTTTCACAAGTAGCCCTCTTTGTTTAAGCCGTGCTCACTCCTTGCAGCCATGGGACACTGTACTATTCTCACAAGTAGCCCTCTTTGTGAAAGCCTTGGTCACTCCTTGCAGCCATGGGACACTGTACTATTATCAAAAGTATCCCTCTATGTGTAAGCTGTGCTCACTCCTTGCAGCCACGGGACACTGTACTATGCTCACAAATATCCCTCTTTGTGAAAGCCTTGGTCACTCCTTCCTGCCATGGGACACTGTACTATTCTCACAAGTAGCTCTCTTTGTGAAAGCCTTGGTCACTCCTTCCTGCCATGGGACACTGTACTATTCTCACAAGTATCCCTCTTTGTCTGAGCCGTGCTCACTCCTTGCAGCAATGGGACACTGTACTATTCTCACAAGTATCCCTCTTTGTGTTAGCCTTGGTCACTCCTTCCTGCCATGGGACACTGTACTATTTTCACAAGTATCCCTCTTTGTGTGAGCCGTGCTCACTCTTTGCAGCCACGTAACACTGTACTATTGTCATGAGTAGCCCTCTTTGTGTCACTCCTTGCAGCCCATGAGACACTGTACTATTCTCACAAGTAGCCCTCTTTGTGTAAGCCGTGCTCACTCCTTGCAGCCATGGGACACTGTACTATTCTCACAAGTAGCCCTCTTTGTGAAAGCCTTGGTCACTCCTTGCAGCCATGGGACACTGTACTATTATCAAAAGTATCCCTCTATGTGTTAGCCGTGCTCACTCCTTGCAGCCACGGGACACTGTACTATGCTCACAAGTATCCCTCTTTGTGAAAGCCTTGGTCCCTCCTTTCTGCCATGGGACACTGTACTATTCTCACAAGTAGCCCTCTTTGTGAAAGCCTTGGTCACTCCTTCCTGTCATGGGACACTCTACTGTTTTCACAAGTAGCCCTCTTTGTGTGAGCCGTGCTCACTCCTTGTAGCAATGGGACACTGTACTATTCTTGCAAGTATCCCTCTTTGTGTTAGCCTTGGTCACTCCTTCCTGCCATGGGATACTGTACTATTTTCACAAGTAGCCCTCTTTGTGTAAGCCGTGCTCAGTCCTTGCAGCCATAGGACACTGTACTATGCTCACAAGTATCCCTCTTTGTGTGAGCTGTGTTTCACTCCTTCCTGCCATGGGACACTGTACTATTCTCACAAGTAGCCCTCTTTGTGTGAGCCGTGCTCACTCCTTGCAGCCATGGGACACTGTACTATTCTCACAAGTATCCCTCTTTGTGTTAGCCTTGGTCACTCCTTCCTGCCATGGGACACTGTACTATTCTCATAAGTGTCCCTCTGTGTTAGCCTTGGTCACTCCTTCCTGCCATGGGACACTGTACTATTCTCACAAGTATCCTTCTTTGTGTTAGCCTTGGTCACTCCTTCCTGCCATGGAACACTATACTATTCTCATAAATATCCCTCTTTGTGTAAGCCGCGCTCACTCCTTACAGCCACGGGACACTGTACTATGCTCAAAAGTATCCATCTTTGTGTGAGCCGTGCTCACTGGCTCCTTGCAGCCCCCGGACACTGAACTATTCTCACAAGTATCCCTCTTTGTGTTAGCCTTGGTCACTCCTTCCTGCCATGGGACACTGTACTATTTTCACAAGTAGCCCTCTTTGTGTAAGCCGTGCTCACTCCTTGCAGCCATGGGACACTGTACTATTCTCAAAAGGAGTCCTCTTCGTGTAAACCTTGGTCACTCCTTGCAGCCATGGGACACTGTACTATTCTCACAAGTAGCCCTCTTTGTGTTAGCCTTGGTCACTCCTTCCTGCCATGGGACACTGTACTATTCTCAAAAGTATCCCTCTTTGTGTAAACCTTGGTCACTCCTTGCAGCCAATGGACACTGTACTATTCTCACAAGTAGCCCTAATTGTGTTAGCCTTGGTCACTTCTTCATGCCATGGGAAACTGTACTATTCTCAAAAGTAGCCGTCTTTGTGTAAGCCGTGCTCACTCCCTGCAGCCACGGGACACTGTAATATACTCACAAGTATCCCTCTTTGTGTGAGCCGTGCTCACTCCTTGCAGCCGTGGGACACTGTACTATTCTCATAAGCATCCCCTTTTGTGTGAGCTGTGCTCACTCCTTGAAGCCGTGGGACACTGTACTATTCTCATGAGTATCCCTCTTTGTGTGAGCCATGTTCACTCTTTGCAGCCACGTAACACTGTACTATTGTCATGAGTAGCCCTCTTTGTGTCACTCCTTGCAGCCCATGAGACACTGTACTATTCTCACAATTAGCCCTCTTTGTGTAAGCCGTGCTCACTCCTTGCAGCCATGGGACACTGTACTATTCTCAAAAGGAGCCCTCTTCGTGTAAACCTTGGTCACTCCTTGCAGCCATGGGACATTGTACTATTCTCACAAGTAGCCCTCTTTGTGTTAGCCTTGGTCACTCCTTCCTGCCATGGAACACTGTACTATTCTCAAAAGTATCCCTCTTTGTGTAAACCTTGGTCACTCCTTGCAGCCACGGGACACTGTACTATTCTCACAAGTAGCCCTATTTGTGTTAGCCTTGGTCACTTCTTCATGCCATGGGAAACTGTACTATTCTCAAAAGTAGCCGTCTTTGTGTAAGCCGTGCTCACTCCCTGCAGCCACGGGACACTGTAATATACTCACAAGTATCCCTCTTTGTGTGAGCCATGCTCACTCCTTGCAGCCGTGGGACACTGTACTATTCTCATAAGTATCCCTCTTTGTGTGAGCTGTGCTCACTCCTTGCAGCCGTGGGACACTGTACTATTCTCATGAGTATCCCTCTTTGTGTGAGCCATGCTCACTCTCTGCAGCCACGTAACACTGTACTATTGTCATGAGTAGCCCTCTTTGTGTCACTCCTTGCAGCCCATGAGACACTGTACTATTCTCACAAGTAGCCCTCTTTGTGTAAGCCGTGCTCACTAAGTATAGGCGGAAAATCCGTTCCGCTCGCAGATTTTGCGGATTTTCGGTAAATTCGCAATCCGCGAGATTCGCGAATTTCCCGCAAAATCCGCAAATCCGCGAGCAGCGGATTTTATGGCTTGCTTGCACTGTTCCCAGTTCAACTTCGCGCCCCGCAAATAGGCGCTAAATTGCAGAAATACGATCTTAGCAAAACTGAAACTACTTACCAGGTTCAAAAGTTCAAGCTCATCATTAGTAGCCATTTCCTGTAGTGCTTCCTGAGGGGCCCCTCCAGAGTTCAGTTGCCTACTTGCAACTATTATGTGACCCTGCTCTGACCCTCAGAATAGTTACACATATGCCACAAAGGTCCTGAATTACAGCTAAGGGAGACAAGCAGGAGCCAGGCTGGAAGTTCAAATCCAGTGACACATTAATCAGCCCCTAATTCATTATTGTCAGTTGGGGCAGGGCAGGTGTTGTAACTAATTTTGCAACAATGAAAGCACTTAGCAAGTGCAAAAGATCACTAATCAGGAAGCACTAAGGAAGCAGCTGCAAGCTAAAAAAATATTCTGTGACACATTAATCAGCCCCAAATTAATTCAGGTCACTTGAGGCAGGGAAGGTGTGCTTTGCTTTGCCACAATAATGTACACTGGACAACCAGAGGGTGCTGTGATGAAACAGAGGGTGGCATGGGTGAGCCAGAGGGTGGCATGTGGTGACAGAGGGTGGCAGTGATGAAGAAGAGTGTCCCAAACAGGCTGGACACGTAGAAACAACAAGTTCGCAAAACTTGCGACCCAACAGGTAAGTTCGCGTTTGCGAAATTGTACAAAAACCCTCGCGACCTGGCAGAAACCCGCGCGAACACAAAAAAAAAATTTGCGAGAATTCGCGGATTTTGCGGATTGCGAGTTCGCAAATCCGCAAAATTCGCGAACGCGAGATTCGCAAAATTCGCCCATGCTTAGTGCTCACTCCTTGCAGCCATGGGACACTGTACTGTTCTCAAAAGTAGCCCTCTTTGTGTAAACCTTGGTCACTCCTTGCAGCCATGGAACACTGTACTATTCTCACAAGTAGCCCTCTTTGTGTTAGCCTTGGTCACTCCTTCCTGCCATGGGACACTGTACTATTCTCAAAAGTTTCCCTCTTTGTGTAAGCCATGCTCACTCCCTGCAACCACGGGACACTGTACTATGCTCACAAGTATCCCTCTTTGTGTGAGCCGTGCTCACTCCTTGCAGCCACGGGATACTGTACTATTCTCACAAGTATCCCTCTTTGTGTTAGCCTTGGTCACACCTTTCTGCCATGGGACACTGTACTATTTTCACAAGTAGCCCTCTTTATGTAAGCCGTGCTCAGTCCTTGCAGCCACGGGACACTGTACTATGCTCACAAGTATCCATCTTTGTGTGAGCTGTGCTCACTCCTTGCAGCCACGGGACACTGTACTATTCTCACAAGTAGCCCTCTTTGTGTAAGCCGTGCTCACTCCTTGCAGCCATGGGACACTGTACTATTCTCACAAGTAGCCCTCTTTGTGAAAGCCTTGGTCACTCCTTGCAGCCATGGGACACTGTACTATTATCAAAAGTATCCCCCTATGTGTTGGTCGTGCTCACTCCTTGCAGCCACGGGACACTGTACTATGCTCACAAGTATCCCTCATTGTGAAAGCCTTGGTCACTCCTTCCTGCCATGGGACACTGTACTATTCTCACAAGTAGCCCTCTTTGTGAAAGCCTTGGTCACTCCTTCCTGCCATGGGACACTGTACTATTCTCACAAGTATCCCTCTTTGTGTGAGCCGTGCTCACTCCTTGCAGCAATGGGACACTGTACTATTCTCACAAGTATCCCTCTTTGTGTTAGCCTTGGTCACTCCTTCCTGCCATGGGACACTGTACTATTTTCACAAGTAGCCCTCTTTGTGTAAGCCGTGCTCACTCCTTGCAGCCACGGGACACTGTACTATGCTCACAAGTATCCATCTTTGTGTGAGCTGTGTTCACTCCTTCCTGCCATGGGACACTGTACTATTCTCACAAGTAGCCCTCTTTGTGTGAGCCGTGCTCCCTCCTTGCAGCCATGGGACACTGTACTATTCTCACAAGTATCACTCTTTGTGTTAGCCTTGGTCACTCCTTCCTGCCATGGGACACTGTACTATTCTCATAAGTATCCCTCTTTGAGTTAGCCTTGGTCACTCCTTCCTGCCATGGGGCACTGTACTATTCTCACAAGTATCCTTTTTTGTGTTAGCCTTGGTCACTCCTTCCTGCCATGGAACACTGTACTATTCTCAAAAGTATCCCTCTTTGTGTAAGCCGTGCTCACTCCTTGCAGCCACGGGACACTGTACTATGCTCACAGGTATCCATCTTTGTGTGAGCCGTGCTCACTCCTTGCAGCCACCGGACACTGTACTATTCTCACAAGTATCCCTCTTTGTGTTAGCCTTGGTCACTTCTTCCTGCCATGGGACACTGTACTATTTTCACAAGTAGCCCTCTCTGTGTAAGCCATGCTCACTCCTTGCAGCCATGGGACACTGTACTATTCTCAAAAGTAGCCCTCTTCGTGTAAACCTTGGTCAATCCTTGCAGCCATGGGACACTGTACTATTCTTACAAGTAGCCCTCTTTGTGTTATCCTTGGTCATTTCTTCCTGCCATGGGACACTGTACTATTCTCAAATTTATCCCTCTTTGTGTAAACCTTCGTCACTCCTTCCTGCCATGGGACACTGTACTATTCTCATAAGTATCCCTCTTTGTGTTAGCCTTGGTCACTCCTTCCTGCCATGGGACACTGTACTATTCTCACAAGTATCCTTCTTTGTGTTAGCCTTGGTCACTCCTTCCTGCCATGGAACACTGTACTATTCTCATAAGTATCCCTCTTTGTGTAAGCCATGCTCACTCCTTGCAGCCACGGGACACTGTACTATGCTCACAAGTATCCATCTTTGTGTGAGCCGTGCTCACTCCTTGCAGCCACCGGACACTGTACTATTCTCACAAGTATCCCTCTTTGTGTTAGCCTTGGTCACTCCTTCCTGCCATGGGGCACTGTACTATTTTCACAAGTAGCCCTCTTTGTGTAAGCCATGCTCACTCCTTGCAGCCATGGGACACTGTGCTATTCTCAAAAGTAGCCCTTTTCGTGTAAACCTTGGTCACTCCTTGCAGCCACGGTACACTGTACTATTCTCACAAGTAGCCCTCTTTGTGTAAGCTGTGCTCACTCCTTGCAGCCACCCGACACTGTACTATTCTCACACGTATCCCTCTTTGTGTTAGCCTTGGTCACTCCTTCCTGCCATGGGACACTGTACTATTCTCACAAGTAGCCCTCTTTGTGTAAGCCGTGTTCCCTCCTTGCAGCCATAGGACACTGTACTATTCTCAAAAGTAGCCCTCTTCGTGTAAACCTTGGTCACTCCTTCCTGCCATGGGACACTGTACTATTCTCACAAGTAGCCCTCTTTGTGTTAGCCCTGGTCACTCCTTCCTGCCATGGGGCACTGTACTATTTTCACAAGTAGCCCTCTTTGTGTAAGCCGTGCTCACTCCTTGCAGCCATGGGACACTGTGCTATTCTCAAAAGTAGCCCTCTTCGTGTAAACCTTGGTCACTCCTTGCAGCCACGGTACACTGTACTATTCTCACAAGTAGCCCTCTTTGTGTAAGCTGTGCTCACTCCTTGCAGCCACCCGACACTGTACTATTCTCACAAGTATCCCTCTTTGTGTTAGCCTTGGTCACTCCTTCCTGCCATGGGACACTGTACTATTCTCACAAGTAGCCCTCTTTGTGTAAGCCGTGTTCCCTCCTTGCAGCCATAGGACACTGTACTATTCTCAAAAGTAGCCCTCTTCGTGTAAACCTTGGTCACTCCTTCCTGCCATGGGACACTGTACTATTCTCACAAGTAGCCCTCTTTGTGTAAGCCGTGTTCCCTCCTTGCAGCCATAGGACACTGTACTATTCTCAAAAGTAGCCCTCTTCGTGTAAACCTTGGTCACTCCTTCCTGCCATGGGACACTGTACTATTCTCACAAGTAGCCCTCTTTGTGTTAGCCCTGGTCACTCCTTCATGCCATGGGACACTGTACTATTCTCAAAAGTAGCCCTCTTTGTGTAAGCCGTGCTCACTCCCTGTAGCCACGGGACACTGTAATATACTCACAAGTAGCCCTCTTTGTGTAAGCCGTGCTCACTCCTTGTAGCCATGGGACACTGAACTATTCTCACAAGTATCCCTCTTTGTGAAAGCCTTGGTCACTTCTTCCTGCCATGGGACACTGTACTATTCTCAAAAGTAGCCCTCTTTGTGTAAGCCGTGCTCACTCCCTGCAGCCACGGGACACTGTACTATGCTCACAAGTATCCCTCTTTGTGTGAGCCGTGCTCACTCTCAGCAGCCACAGGACACTGTACTATGCTCACAAGTATCCCTCTTTGTGTGAGCCGTGCTCACTCCTTGCAGCCACGTGACACTGTACTATTGTCATGAATAGCCCTCTTTGTGTCACTCCTTGCAGCCCATGAGACACTGTACGATTCTCACAAGTATCCCTCTTTGTGTGAGCCGTGCTCACTCCTTGCAGCCATGTGACACTGTAGTATTCTCATGAGTATCCCTCTTTGTGTGAGCTGTGCTCACTCCTTACAGCCATGGGTCACTGTAGTATTCTCAAGAGTGTCCCTCTTTGTGTGAGCTGTGCTCACTCCTTGCAGCCACGTGACACTGTAGTATATCCCTCTTTGTGTAAGCTATGTTCACTCCTTGCAGCCGTGGGACACTGTAGTATTCTCATGAGTATCCCTCTTTGTGTAAGCTGTGCTCACTCCTTACAGCCATGGGTCACTGTAGTATTCTCAAGAGTGTCCCTCTTTGTGTGAGCTGTGTTCACTCCTTGCAGCCACGTGACACGGTCCTCTTCTCACCAGTAGTGTAAGCTGCCTTCAGTTCTGTTGACAGCCAGTGACCAGTATTCTCACACGGAGCAGCATGTTGCAATCCCCGCTCTTAGCCTGGAGCCGCTGTGAGCGTGGGATCGGATCCCTGCACGGGCCGCCTCCTTTTAAGCTGTTTATTCCTCCGGGTGCGCGGAGCCGGTCCGGCGGGTTCTCCGGGGCCGCGGCTCCAGCGCACCTTTCTCTAATGATTACCTGCAGGAGGAGGCGGGGCCCGCCTTCACCAGGAGGGGCGAGGAGCCGCTGCAGAGGGGGGGCTGCACCGCCGTGGGGAGGTCCTTGCGCTTTCGCGTCAGTCATAAGATTTCATGACTTTAAAAAAAATCTGTTGTTATTATGACATCAATTCATATCCGTCATGATGTCATGCGCAGGGTCAATGCACCAGGTAGGCCCGGGCTAAAGCCCACGAGGGGAAACAGGGGGAGGCGCTGCAGGTGTTAATGTGCCAGCCCTCTGCACTACTGTTCAACTCAAAATGGCGCGAAGAGGGGCATGCTTGCCCTCCTAATCGTACCGCTGCCCCTACCTGATCAATCACCTCCTAAAGCATGGGGTATATCCAGGGCCACTGGAATTATGCGGCAGAGGAGGTCCAAATTATGCGGCAGAATTGACTAAATTATGCAGCAGGAAAAGCCAAACTATGCAGCATAATGTGGCATATTTTGTGACAGTCTACTTCATTGTTTTGTCATTTTTTCACCTGGCAATAGTGTCTGGAAAAAAAGTTCACCCTAGGAGTACCAATTTAACACCCAAATACAGCAATAAGCTACTGAAAGATGACCAGTCAGCCTTGACACAAAGCCTCAGGTGCGCAGGAAACACAGTCGCCATATTTTTTTGCTACTTTTGATCCGTTTGACCTAGAAACAATATTTTTTGCTAAAATCTTCAGGCTATGCAGCAGATTATGGATTATTTGGCAAATCCATAAACATGCAAAAATAGTCGCAGCTGCAGAATCACATAATTCCAGTGGCCCTGGGTGTATCAGTCCAACTGTGCGAGGAGGTCAGTGGCTCACTCATGAATTTTTCGGCACCTGTAGCCAAACACACCCACCTCCCCAGGATGTTATGTTATATTAATTTGCATAGCGCACCCGAATAGGGTATGCAGGCACTTGGGCAGATGTCCAGGTTTGTGGATGAGAATTGCTCAGCGGAAACATTTCCTTGTGGCGCCGTGGATGATAGACCATGCATCAATGAAAAACCAAATTAAGCTGCATGGAGATTTAACTATATCTCAAATAAAAAAGGTTAATTTTGCTATATATTATGTGATTATAGAAAAATTCAGTGGCTTTATTTTCCAGCCATTTTCACATTTTAACCCCAAATTGACACTACAGAGATTCAAATTTTCTGAAAGCTTGTAGGTTTCTCAGGAAATAATACAGTGCACGTTCAGCAGATCTTATTCAATTTGTTTCTCACCTAAAATTAATGATTTATTCTTGTACAAAAGTGCAAAAATGCCATGTAATGGACACTGTCTTTCTTCACCCCAGAGTTAAATAGTTTGTGTAAAACATATGCAATGTAGCACTCATCACAAACCTGCCTACCTGTACAAGTCTCAACACGGGGCTCTTTTGGATTCAAGACATTGGATGATTACAAAATAAAACTTGAAGAATTTTTCTATAGTTTGAATTGCCACTTGAAATTTCTTCCTCTTCCTCTTTGAGGACACTTTTTGAACTAACGTCCTCTTTGAGAGCAGTGTATGTGAGGTAAACATGAACACTGAGGGGCCTTCTATGTACTTGACCATCCCCACCAATGCCTTCAACGAGGAAAAACAAAAATGAATTTTTTAACTCACCTCTGTACGCTGAGACTGCACATATCTGACACCCCATGCGCCTTACGGTCCAGTGGGACACCCTGACTGCAGCGGCGACTCTTGCACTGTGCTCCTGGGCATCTAAGACACACTCAACCTAGCACGTCTTATCTTCTGAGCACTGTGGTGGTGAAGCTGTGAATGAATCCTTTGGTATGGACTCAGACCCATCAATAGCAGCTTCCGGTGTGTAGAGCAGCATGGACTTCAGAGCACAGCGCGTGCTCTGCCACAACCAGACTGACACCCTCCCCAGGCAAAGTTTCACAGAAGAAGAAGCATTGTACACAGACATTGGGGACAATGAGTATGTGGGTGGATGTCCCCAGCTGCCCTGGTCCAAGCAGGTTGGGGAAGTCCTTCAGTGAAAATCCAAGATGGCGTCCAACCAGTTTTGACGACATGTGAGTTGGGTAAGCAGGAGTTTCTCTGCGAGGTGAAGGACCTAGCCACTCACAGACCAGAGAGTCTAACAGGTGGCCCTTCTCGGGTTGTCGAGCAGGTCGGGACATAGTTCTGCTTCTAATCAGCTAACGTCCTGGATCTGAGGGGCCCCATGAAGCATTATCATGGCCCTAGAGCTTCTACAGAGAGCTTGGGGTCTGTTTTGCTGAGAACTCTAAGGTGATGGTTGCAGCACCACCGCTTACTTGCATCCGAATCTTGAGGGCACAACGTTGTTGAGAGGGTCTTGAGGTTTCATGCTCAGCATCTTAGCCGCTAGACCAGAATGCCAATGAGATCTAAACCCAATGCAGCAACCTGCTGACAAACAGTGACCCAGACCCTAGCCATGCCGGTCAAACAATGCTCCAAAGATCTCAGTCCCTCCTACCCGAACCCTGAATCTACAACACTTGAGGGATCAACATGATCTCTGTTACAGAAACTGTGCACCAGTGCAAACTCCACAGGAAATCTTTTTAGACCACCTTTGCTGTTTGTATAATTGAGCATGGAGGAGAATGCATCTGTACATGAAGAGACATGGCACTGCTTGGCTATCACTGTTTCTGCTGAGTTTACATAATAAGCAGTGGGGGAATCCAATTTCTATTTTTTCAAATTCGAGAGATGAGACTTTGAGGCAAAGTCGCCTGTAGTTAGACAAGAAGCAAAGGAGTGCAAAGTCAGTTAGCTCCATTTTTTTTAAAGAAAACACTATGCTTTCCATTTGTTTTTTAAAATCGTACAGGTATGTTAATGTTTTCAAAGCTAATGATATGTGTTATATTTGTTCGGTATTGGTTCCACAATCAATTTTCTAATGCTTGAGCTGGTGTAAAAACGTTCCCATAATATGGGCTGTGGGAACAAATATTTGCCCCTTTCCATATTACACACACAGCAAAATATTGCAAAATGCTTTTGCCCCGTTCTTTGCACAAGCACAACCTTTTTTGTAACATGGTAACAAATGTTAAATACCAAGGTTCTGAAGAATAAGGGTGGCACTAAGTGAAACAAGAAGGTAAGTCTGCATATACCCGAAACCAACAGAAAATGTAACTTCAAGCAGATGCTAAGGATCAAGGCGAACATTGAAAAGAATGGAATTACCACTTTTTATTTATTTATTATTTTTTTATTTAAGGATTTGTAAAGCGCCTGGTGACCCGGAGGCATCCCCGCGCTGTGAGAACTAGAAGTTGACCAAGAGGGGAGGAAAACATTTATTTAGGGAAAAGCAAAGTTTTGAGCTGCTTGCGAAAACGCAAGTAGCAGGGTTCCAACCGTAGACTGCGGGGAAGCGAATTCCAGTGAGTGGCTGCCTTTACGGAGAAGCGGCGGCCTCCAGTACGTACCCTCCTGAACTTGGGGACATTTATTGGTAAGGTGCTGTACCGGAAAGTAAATGGCCGGAAGGTACAACTCCAAAGTAGGAGTGAATTATCACAGGCATGGCATGAGACAACAGAGGGAGAACCAGTTCCTTTATGCTATATCCTGGCTGATACAACAAAGTGGATGCATATTTTCACGTCCCAGGATGTAACATAAAGATAAAGAAAGTATTTCCTCCACCAGCTTATCACAGACCAGACATCACCATTGAAGCCTACTCAAAAAAGGCAGATTTAGAGCAACATTAGTATCAATACCACAAATACCATACATATTAGTGGCCAGTACTCATCTCCAGATGTATTCAGTCTTTTTATGGATATTCGGGATGGTTTATGACTTACAGCAACTTGCTCATACTTAACTACAATCTCTCTTCACATGTATTCATAAGACCGCCAAATAGCCCTTAAAGAAGTCCTGCAGGTGAAACGTGTTCACTCTATGGTTCTTCTTGGCACACTTTGGCTAACATCTTAATAAAAGTACTGATAATATATTACAGACGTCTACGGACAATCTACATTGTTGGTTTTAACTGAAATGCTCATGTGCGCCCATTGATTTATTCTGTACCGTGAATAATTGATTTTATATTCTCTCTTATTACATCTGTGTGAGCCAAATGTTCCACTAGCCTGAAACAATTTATTTACTTTAAGCTAATGAAATTGGTCAACTATTCGAGTGTATATTCATCTTGTTTACACTGTTCACCTGTTATGGACGTGTAACTGTGATTCCATAATTTCCATTGTAAACTTGGTACTGTATAATTATATTTCTTATCTGTCCCCCTTTCCTTTTTGGTTTCCACCTAGGGAGCACATGCGCTGTCTCTTTGAGATATGCTGTATCTCCACTGTGGGCTTTCAGCACGCCCATCTCTTTTCATTTGTTCCTTTGTGTACTAAATGCCTTTCATTTCTGTGGTGAATTGTTCACTCCTTTCAGTGTATTGTTCCCACCTATGGTGACTGGCCCTGTTTCCTGTATTATTTCTCTTCTGGGCATTTCAGTTAGTTTCATTGCAAAATTAGTTTTGTTTGTTTTGGGTTGGCTGACTTCTGGGGCTGGCAGCCTGTGGGCTCCCCCCAGCCTCTATGGTCGGTGCCTCACTCGGTTCCAATCCAGAGAAGGGCCAGTTTACTCCTAGGATTTTGTCGCTTTCCGTGCTGGGCCTTTCTCAGTCTTACGTCCGTTCTGGGCAGGCTCTCCTCGGGCCAGCCACGATCTTACATGGGACACAACTTTCTCCTCTGTCTTTGGGCCGGGCTCTAGTCTCACCCGGACTCTCTAGACATTGATCGAGTTTTGTTCTGATTAATTCACCAGTTTCTTCCCATTCTCTCTGGACAGAGTTCGACTCTGGATTTATCACTGGGCCTCACAGGCTACCATTCTCCTTCAGTTCCTCCCAGGATTACACATTACTGAACCTCTTCCACCCCTCCCCCATAGAGGCTGTTACAGATTAACAGCGCCCCCTCTCCTCCCTCTGCTCAACCCTCATCCTCCGCCCCAAGGCCAGGGAAAGGAAAAGGCCAGCTAAGCCAGGGAAAGGGCTGGTCTGTTTTCGTGTTCAGGGATAATTACCATCCACCCCATACCCTGCCCCCTGCCTCTGCCATTCCCTTCTTATGCAGCCTCTGTCAAACCTCGT
The DNA here is from genome assembly GCF_964263255.1 of Lissotriton vulgaris. Lineage (NCBI taxonomy): Eukaryota > Metazoa > Chordata > Amphibia > Caudata > Salamandridae > Lissotriton > Lissotriton vulgaris. The sequence goes on from NC_141695.1 coordinate 1,703,508,648, forward strand.
AATCTGCAGGTGGCAAGACCCCAACCATCATTTTACTATTTAATATTCTCCTTTATCTGCCCGCCAAGCTTGGCTTTAGCCTTTCAGAAGTTTCTGCCTATACCAGCCATTAGCCCAACACTCATCAATTATTCCTGCCAGGCTGAAGACATTTACCAGCAGCCCTCACCCCTCAAATATGTCTCCATCAGTTCTCTTCTTTGGTCTCTAAAGCTTCAATTGTGAGCCTTTCAGGCTAGTCCACTCACCTTTAATCTGCACCTTCCGTTGCTCACCCTCTGCATTGCTTCAAGGCTTTTCAAACTTTTATTTGCTGCAAGGGTTCATTTTGGAACCTTTTTCTGCAGACCTCTCCATCTTCCGATGCTGCCAAGCAGGTCCTCCTGTTCATGCTGCCAACCATTTTCACTTACCCTTTCTACCAGTTTCCATCTTGTCCTTCAGTTTTCATCTGTTGTTATGTTTTGTTTTTCCCCTGAACTTGAAAATCTCCAGTGTTTCCATGTCTTGTAATTTTTTTTTAAAACAATTTTTATTGAGCATTTCTCATGGTATTGCATTGACAATATTTGTATACAGCATACAGATATATACTCAGCATTATGTTTACAGTCATTCTCATAGTCTTCAAAATACAGATCCACCAGTACCGTTATCATTTTTGTGTGCATCTGTTTCCAGAAACCATACATTCGAAAAGGAACCCTTGACATAATCTGTTCATATGCTAGTATCAGACTCAGATTCCTCCACCTGTGGGGGTTCACATATATTACCCCTATAAATATTCCAGCCTCCCCAAACCTTTGCCCACTTTTTCGGACATCCTCGATGAATATACACTGATTTTTCCGCCACCATTGCTGTGTGCATATTTTTACACCATAGGTTGAGAGTAGGGCCAACCCTGGAACCCCAGCGTTGTGCAATGTTTCGTTTTGCTATCTTCATGCCCAGAGTTACCCAGTCCTGGGCATTGAGATCTGTAGGTTCCCAGATGTTGAGTAAGCAGCATCTCGGGTCTGGCAATATTGTAACACGTGTGACCTGGGAAAGTGTTCGCATCACCGTCGTCCAGTAAGTGACAATCCCGAGGCACTGCCAAATAGTATGGTAAAATGTACCCGCTTCTCCGCATTGTCTGAGGCAGAGTGGTGTGTCTGTACGGTGTATCTTATGGAGGAGTGTCCAAGTGTAATACGTGCAGTGAAGAATTTTTAGCTGCACTAGCCTTAGTCGCGATGGAATTGCAGCCTCTCTGAGGGACGCAAGTGATTCCTGCCAATCAGCCTCATCAATGTCTCCTAATTCACGTTCCCATGTAGCCTTTAGTGTTGCTGTGGGATCCGAGTGATTGTTAATTATTTTACGGTAGGCCAGTGAGATTGCGTTTTTGTGCAGATGATCCATTATAAATAAATAAATAAATAGGAGTCTATCCTCAAGCGGTGAGGATTCTTCAGGTCTTGTCCCTAGCAGTAGGAGGGATTGGAGTGCATGCTTAACTTGCAAATAACGAAACAGTTCTGTCTGTGCCAGGCCATAGGTGGCCTGTATATCGGCAAAGGTGACCATTTCCCCTTTCTGCCATAGGTCTCCAACTTTCGATACACCTATTAGGTGCCAGTTGCGGAAGCCTTTGGTATTGCCCTGCATCCCAAGTCTCTTTGTATCCCATAGCGGCTTCGCTTGCGTGACTACCTCTTCCCAGCCCAATGCTCTCTGCGCCTCAAACCATATGCGTATTGTGTGTGACGTTGGACCTGTCAAATTGTGTCTCTTCTTTTTATTGTATAGTGCTCCCATGATCCCTGATGGTGCTAGCAAGTGTCTGTCTAATCTAAACGCTGGATCCTCTTGTGGGATGTGAAGCCATTGGTTAATAGCCACAAGCTGGGATGCCCAATAGTATACTTTGATGTCAGGAAGAGCTATTCCTCCATCAAACCAGCTTCTGGTTAGTTTGTGTAGTGCTATATGGGGTGCTTTCCCTCCCCATAGCAAGGTCGTCACTTACGCATTTATCGCAGCGAAGTAGGCAGTGGGGACAGGAAATGGTGCATTCTGTAGTGCGTATGCGAACCGTGGGAGTGGCATCATCTTAAAGAGGGCGGCTCTCCCCATTAGCGTCAGAGGTAGTGTGCGCCAGTGCTTGACATCTTTTTTAAATCGCAATAGGGGTTGTGTCAAGTTCCTTTCCGTAAACTGGGCACGGTCATGTGTTATAAATATCCCAAGGTACTTGAATCCGTCCGTGACTATCTGAAGCGTACAGCCACACAGGAGTCGTGGAGGGGGGCCATGCAAGACATAAAGAAGCGACTTCTCCAAGTTGATGGTATATCCCGATACGCACCCATAGGCCACACAAATGTCTAAGAGGCAGTTGATGGATCGTGTCGGGGACGCTAAATACAGTAATATATCATCCGCATAAAGCGAGATGCGGTCTTCCCAACCGCTGGTCCATTTCAGCCCTCGTATAGTCAGGTCTTGCCTGATCCATGCCACCAGCGGTTCAAGTATTATCGCAAATAGAAGTGTCGACAAATGACCGTTCACCACTACCCGTGCCACTGGCTGTGTGTATAACAGTTGGACCCATGCACAGAACTTAGGTCCAAATCCCATACGCCTAAGCACTGTGAAAAAGAAAGGCCATTCCACCAAGTCAAATGCCATTCGCGCATCCAGCGAGAGTATAGCTGCATCTTCCTCAATGGTCGATCTACGTTCCATCACACCAAGCAGCCTTCTGAGATTTAGCACTATGTTGCGGTGGGGCATAAAGCCGGACTGATTTGAATGGATCACTGCTGATAAGTGTGGTTGCAGCCTGGTTGCAAGCGTCTTGGCTGGTATTTTAGCCTCCGCATTCAGGAGGGAGATTGGTCTATAGGATGTACACTCTTGTGGCGGCTTACCGGGCTTATATATTGCTTCTATGGTGGCGAGTCTCTGGTCTTTAGGTAGGATCCCTCTGTCTAGACTCTCCGTGTATAAGGTCAGTAGGTGTGGTACAAGCTGTGGGGCTGCCCGCTTATAAAACTCAACTGGGATCCCGTTGGGCCCCAACGCCTTCTCCGTGTGTAACGCCCTTATTGATTGTGTAAGTTCCTCCGGTGTAATATCCTCATCTAAGGCTGCTATGGCCTCTGCGCCTAGTTCGGGCATGTGTATATCATGTATAAATGCAATGTTCTCGTCTACCGTTGCAGAGGCAAGGGTGTATAGATTGTCTTGTAGTGTTGTGCAAGCACTTCAGTAATTTGGTGTGGTGTAGTGACTAAGTCCCCATCAGTGGATTTTATCTGAGCTATCCAATTGTGTGCCCTTTCTTTCTTTTCCAGCCAGGCCAATAAACGGCCTGCTTTATCCCCCTGCTCATAGATCGTGTGTTGTGACTTAGTCAGTCTAGTGGCGGCCTTTTCATGTGCGAATGTCTTATATTCCTGCAGTGCTAAGTGTAGTCTAAATGCGGTCTCTTCAGTAGTGCTGGCTGCTAGGGCCACTTCTGCCATTGCGACCTCTAATTCCAGCCCGTCAATGTGTTTTTGGCGTTCTCGCTTATGTCCTGTAATTAGGGAGATAGCATGCCCTCTGAGCACCGTCTTGTATGCCTCCCATAGGGGTGTAGGAGAGCAGACTGAGTGCTGATTTTCTTTGAAATAGCATTTTGTCGCCTTAATGAGGTCTTTGCTTATTTTACGATCCTTGAGATATCCTGGGTGTATTGGGAACAACCTCTGGTTTTGTGGGGCATACTGTGCATATGTTATTAGGACTGGAGAGTGGTCCGATATACCTCTGGGCAGATGCCTGATCTCCGCTAAGCCGAGTACCCCTGTGGCCAGGGTAAATATGTAGTCAAGTCTTGATAGGCTAATATGCACTACGGAATGAAATGTGAACTGTCTGTCATCTGGATGTCTAATCCTCCATATATCCAGCAGCCCAAGCGCGTCTCCAAACTCCCATCCGAAAGCCCCAGCGGTCCAAAGCTTTGACCGTCGTTCCTTGTAGGTGGGTCTCTTGGAGGAGCAACACCGCTGGAGTCTTCTGCTTAAGATATTGTAACACCAACCCACATTTAATGTTGTCCCCTAACCCATTTACGTTCCATGAAATCACAGTCAGTGGGGGGCCTTGCCGCTGGGCGGTTTGCGTCCGTAGGGCACCGTCCCTGTCACCTTGGTGTGTGACTGTCATTGTTGTCGTTCGTATTAAAACTATCCTGAGCCTTTCCAGATCTGTATGTCATGTATTACTTTAGAGCAACTCTTCTGATAACTGTACAACAAAAGACTTGAAACATATCCAATAACCTTGCCATTAACTGATCCCGTCCCTCCACCCCCCTTCCTGCCTCCCTGCCTAGCGGATTTAGAACTACCCGCCATCTTGTACATTCTTGCCGATCATGCTGTTTGCATTCTGAGACATACAGTATCACTTTTACCATTATAAATATGACCTATTGTGTCGTTATTGACTTTACAGGAAAAAAGACAGTGGCAAAGATAATAGCTCTCACTTAGGCAAGATCTGTTGGCTTTGCCAATGCTTCTTCTTTTTCTATTTGCCTGCCACCACTTTAGCCGTGGCTCACTGTAACTGTCTCCTTGCTGTCATTCTCATTTTTATCTGTGTGTCTTCCTTGTTACCTTTGCTGTCTGTCTGTCTTTTCTCATATATTACCTACCTACATCTTTTCGGCCCACCCATGGTGGTGCTTCAGCACTCTGTCTCTTTTTCAGTTCTGCCCCTATGCCCATCTTGTCCCATTTTCTATATGCACGCCTTCTTTCTTTTCAACTTTACTGGACTTTTTTCTAGCACTCCAAGTGTCAGCCTCCACACACCCCCTTGCCAGTTCATATGTTCTTGTTTTTTTCTAATTATATATTCATTCTGGTGTCTAATTCTTCCCTCTTATTTTGATACCTTTTTCTATACATTTGTGAAGTTATGCAGTCTTGTCCCTGAGCACTTTGGTACAATGCACATAGATGCTTAGCAAGTGGCAGTACAGCGAATATGGCTGTTTACAACGCATGCAAATACATCGCATGGAATTACAACGCAGTCGTTACAACGACTGTGTTGTTAGAACGCATACCATTACATCGCAAGTCATTACAACGACTTGCTGTAGGGGGTGCGCTGGACTTTTAAATCCAATAACAGGGCACCCCTTACAGCAAGTAGTTGAAACGAATTGCGATGTAATGGTATGCGTGGTAACAACGAGGTCGTTGTAATGACCGCTTTGTAATGGAATGACGTTTTGGAGACCGTTGTAAACGCTGTTTCCCTAGTACAGCATATGGGCTTCTGCAGTGGTTGACAAGGCCCACGTCTTTTGCCAGAGGGACCTGAAGAATGACAGACATTTCACGGTGCAATATGTGCACACACAGCACACGCAGCGTACATCTCCACTCTATGCAACTCTGCAGAGCCAGCACACTGGTGGTGGATCCATCCGATTCTAGGGGAGCAAGCGGTACTGATTGGATCAATACGTCATAAGCGCCTTCTCCTCCCGGCATCTTATGTATATAGTGCACAGACTTTCATGGTTATGGACCATACTAGCTTGAGAAACAGGTGCGTTAACTCGGAATAGAACATGGGTGTGAAATAGAGGCAGTAAGTGCTGTGACATGCAACAAAATGTGTCAAATTAGCTCTCAGTTTCCCAAGATGTGTATATTGAGACACACACACACACACCCACACACACACGCTTTATGTTACAATCTGCTACTTTTGTTATTCATCCATTCGCCCGCTCGTCCATCCACCCACCCTCTGTCCGCCCAACAGCCACCTCTGCCTGTCTGTCTGTCCACTAGCCCTTCCAACAAATACCTCCATATGTCTGTCCATCCACCCTACCACAGTCCTTCAAACACCTAACTCCTTACATTGGTTCACCCACGCAATGTCCTTCCAACAACCATCTACATCCGTCCACCCATTTACCCACCCATTGTCTTTCCAACGCCCACCTCCGTCAGTCCATCTATTTCCAGAGCAGGTGTATAATATGCAAATATAGATATGTGCCTAATGGGTATTAAAGATAAGTAACATGCATGCACCATATTTGGTAGATAATATACATTTAAATACATGTATCAACAATGTAACAAAACACACTCATACACAAGTACACACGGTCAGACGTCCAGTTGTGTTTAGTGCATTCTGGAGCCATTACTGCAACCATTTCAGGCTTCTATGAGCAGTGTAAACTTCTGCGTACAGCTGAATAGAGGATGTAGGGCCATATGTATCATAGTTCCGTTTTGTTCAATTTACCACCAACTGGAAGTTGGTGGTAAATTGCGATTCCTTAAGCTGAATTCGCAACAGTAAAATGCTTCATACATAGCATTTAAGGAATCGCAAAATTGCGATTCCTTAAATGCTATGGCAAATTAAGGAATCACAAGTATTTGCGATTCCTTACGATGCGATTGTTTGATACATTTCAAATCATGCTAATTAGCCTTTTGCGATTCGCAAAGGCCGAAATTCGCCGAATTTCGGCCTTTGCGAATCAAAAAAGGCTTGATACATATGGCCCGTATATGCTTAGATAGACAGGATTGCAGCGTGAGAAAGTGCATTTTGTTAAGGTAGATTGTGGTTTCGCTCTTCTAAGCAAACAAATGCCACTTGTTTACTTTGCTTCACAAGTCATGTGCCTGCAATTTGGCATGCACTTTTTATTTTGTGTGCAGTTTATTTTCTTTTTCTATAAGTGGATACAATTTGGGCTTGATTTAGCCTTACACATATTCAGGAATTAAGCTACAATTGAACTACCCAGGTTAATGTGCTGCATGGCTAAACACGTATAAGGTACCAAAGGCAAGACCTATTGGCTATGCCAATGCTTTTTTATCTTTTGAAGACAAGGGAGTCTAGCTCACAAATATTCAGTTGTAGGTAAGTGGGACTCCATCTTTTAGTACTCCTGGCTTTCTCCTGCTTTACAAAAGTGATATTTCTGGATGCTAATGGAATTCAGAAGTGCTACAAAATAAATAACAGTCAAATCTTTGTGGAGCTCTGCCCTTAGATGTTCTCTGTGCTTGTTGTGTTTGAGGGTGTGGCTCAATGGCTGATGTGGCTGACTGAAGCTGGGGAAACAGGTTCGAGTCAGGTGGGAGGCTCAAGCATCCTGTGATTCTGGGCAAATCACTTAATCTCCCAGTACCTAAAAAAATAAAAAAATGTGTCCATCTGTAATGCAACTGGTGCTCATGTACAGTGCTCTGATACATTCGGGTCGAGTTTGTGCTATAAAAAAATACATTTTCCCCTAAGACTCCCTAAGCACATTAGCTTATTTTTTCAGGGTTTTTTTTGTTGCCACTTGTACAAAGTTTTGCAGGCAGTTAGTGTATTCCACAACTCCTCTGAAACTCTGTAATATATATTGCATCACTTCAATGAAACATCAAAGCAATGTGTTAATGATACACCTCTGTGGGAGTTAGAATGATTTCAGCCATCTTTAATTCAAGACAAATATTTAAATCACAGAGCAATTTGTAGATTTTGTTCTGAAATCTCCTGCTGAGCAACGCAGCTTGACCATTCCAGAATTGGAAAAAAATGTCAACAGTGTACTGTGCCCTGCTGCCTATTGGCTAGGTTACCGCTATAGAAATATCGCACTTCTGGAAAGCAGTGTGACTGCGGAAGAGTTGGTGAAGGCACAGATGAAATAGATTGCTTTGGTGATGGTGTGATTTTGCACTGACATTTTTGGATACATAGAGCGCACTGGTGCTTCCCAAAATTTGCAGCATTTGCACCACCTGAAATCAGAATTTGCACCATGAAAATCATTGCGAAAACAGTCATTTGCACCAGTCCATCAATTCAAATGGCATTTCTAAATTGCGCCAGTGCAATCAATGTAGCTCAAGAATGTCAATGCCGAAAGGTGAACCGAAGCCTTGAAGGCCCAGTTCATGTATTTAAGTGTGACATAAATTCTTTTGAACATATATTCATATTATGATGTTGCATATGTCTTTCTACTCTGTTTTCTTAGAAGGCAGTACAAATGGGTCCAGCAAAACTCAGAATGCTTCAAATTGCTACCTATAAAAGCCCCCTTTTTTCACCCTTAGGCTTGGCTGAAGACGCGAATGGTTGACACGCTAGTCACGGTGGCCCGAGGGGTTGCGCCTCTGGCCAGGACGCAGCGAGGTGGCCATGGAGACCTTCACTGAAGCTTGGAATAAACTCAAGGATCTCCACGAGAAAGAAGTTGTAGGTGAGAGTCACAAGTGTACATGCGACATTCCTAGCATAGACGCAGAAGTTAGACTGCACCAGAGATGCAAGCTGAGGCAAAGTGACTTTTTGACTTCAAGGGTGTCCCTTTGCTGCTATTCCAAAACTGAAACTCCCCTTTTAGCCCCAAGCTAACCTCAACCCAATCCCCAACACTTGCTCCACCATCATCCCAAATTCAAAATAGGTGGGAACCGCACACTCAACACCAAAATTGATGACATAAGTAACATGTAGGGTAACCTATAGCCTGTCAGATCAATATTGCTGAGAGGGTTGAAAAGGGACCATCAGATTTCTTGGTGGTCGAAATAAAAGAAGAATGGAGTGCTTCCTCCTCATCCTTAACAAACTCCACTGTCCATCAGACAGCCCTTCATCCGTTCAAAATCCTCTGTCTTAAATTCAAATTCCTCACAACCTCCAACCCACCTGCACCAAATCCCCAACCTAGCAACCTAACAAGCCCTTCCGCTCAGCCAGTCTGCCGTTCCACGCGGCTCCCACCACCAAGCATGTACCCAATCTTTACGAAAATCCACCTTTACGTATCAGAATCCAACCCACCTACATTCATTTCAGGAAATCCCAAAAACCTCCTCCTCCCCAGAGACCAGTAACCTAGACAACATGCAGAGTATCTCTTCTCCCACCCTTGAACCTCAGCTGATCACTCCCAGAACCGGGAAACATCCTTTACAACGCAACTTTTACAACGCACTACCATTACGACGCAACTTTTACAATGCAAGTCATTACAACGAATTGCGCTGGAGGGCGCTCTAGGATAGGGAATAGTTTAATTACTATCCAACACCTTCCCTACTATCCACGGGGACTGGAGTTGGAATAGTAAATTAAACTATTCACTATCCAGCGGCCCCCAACGCATGTCGTTGTAACGACTTGCGTTATAAAAGTTGCGTCGTAATGGCATGCGTTGTAAAAGCATGCATTGAAACGTCATACAACCCCCAGAACCACATAGTCCTCACTGGACATGACTACCTCCCTTCACGAACCGGCATTATGAAGCTCGATTATTCGAAGAAGCGCCTGGAACCTCCAAGTACCTTCTTTTATGGGACAAATCCGTACTTAATGAAGTAGACAAAGCTGGATTTAGTTTATAGTTTCCTTCAACATCATACTGTACGCTACTTTTAACCATAAACCTACCTTCTATTGTAATCTTACTCGTCCCTGCCCCCTCGAAAACAATTCTGAAACCCAATCGTCCCCTTAACCCTAAACCTCTTAACTCAGACCCAACTCACTCACAACCTTGAATAATTTATAAAAACCCTGAAATAGCCAAACCATAATCCCTTAAATTGTATTATTTAACCCTTCCCTTTAATAACAACCTCCTAACTCTGGCCCTTTACCTGTAACCCTTCAGCCACAACCTCTTATCCCCAACCCTTTAACACTAACTCCTTGGTGGTATGCTACTTATTTCATTTAGAAGATTTTACAGTGGCCTCCCCCTCCCCTATTAGGTCATAGGAGCATCGTCCCCCCTGCAGCCAGTGCAGCAAAAGTGAAAAATAAAATGGTAATAAAATGAATTACTGTTTTATTTTTAACAGCTCCCAGCCTGAGCAGTGGTGAGGGCTGGACACATATGTTGATACACAGACGTGTTGTGTTTGGGTAGAGCGGTAGTGTGCTGGATTGTGCCATGCTCTATTGCACCAAATGTCAAGAGGTGAGTGGTGTACTGTGTTTACAACAACAATATACAACATCTTCACCGTGAACTGTGTATTGTGGTTTACTTACGGTTTATGGGATGTGGCGGGGCATTTGGCATGATGTGTGGTTTATGGCATGAAGTGTGGTCCGTGATTCAAGTTGTAGTTTATAGGAGGAAGTGTGTCTATCTGGTAAGAGGTGTGACCTCTGATAGGAAATGTGGTCTGTAGCAGGATATGTGGTTTTTGACACTTGGTATGGCCTGTGGTAGGGGCTGATTTGTGGTATGTGTGATCTAAAGGAGGAATTATGGTGTATAAACATGAGGTATTAAATCTGGTATTTGGTGTGGTCCAATGGAAATGGCCTAGTCTGTGATAGGCAGTGTTGGTTATGGCAAGAAGCCTAGTATGTGGCACAAGGTGCGGTCTATGACAGGAGGTGTTTTTCATGATATGAGGTTTGCCAGTGGGACGGGGTCTGGCTTAAAGGAAGAAGTGTTGCATAATGCAGGATGTGTGTTATATGGTAGGTGGTGTTGTCTTAAGCTGGATGCGTGGTCTGTTGCTGGGGTTATCATCTACATTAAGTGGATAGGGGTATACACTAACACTGGGCAGTGAACCTCGCTCCGTTTGCGGACTTTACAGAGTTCTCTGTACTCCGTGCTCCACGGAGCATGCGGAGTTCCCAAAAACTCTGCTACACAGAGCGTAGCAGAGTTTTTTCCTCACTCCCGCTCATCAACTGCAAGTCGGCGAGCGCAAGCACAGAAAACAACCCTCCCGGTGAGATTTTTCCTCGCTCACTCGCCAAGGTCTAGTTGGCGAGCAAAGAAAATCATCCTCCTGGAGAGATTTCTGAACGCGGGTGGTCAGATTTCTAAGTGTGAGTGGTTGCGGCAGGTTGCGAACACTCGCATTGAGAAACCTTCCATTCACATTGAGAAAGCTTCCACTGGAGTAGAAAATCTCTGCAAGCAGAAAGGAAGCTGCACCCTCTAGTCCTGCCCATGGTGCAAATCATGATAATTTTACAGCGTGGGACAAACACCCGGTGCTCAAAATCACCACGAATGGCATGACTCTAACCCACTCCGCCGGTACTCTAGTGCCAGCGACCCTGTGACAGCGCCTCTATGCTGGAACGCTTGTGGCATACCACTTCCTAGTGTTGGTGTCAGCATCCATGTGTTTTAGCATTGCTGTGCCATGTCCTCATGCTAATGTACATATGTCCTTCTCCCAGCATTAGTGGTTGTACACTTATCAGTATTGACGGCTCAGTGTCCACAAGTCAGTGTGGGTGCCCATGCGTCAGTGCCGCTCTGTTTGCTCCACCCTGTCAGTATACAGCAAATACTGTCAGTGTCCCTTTTTCCATTTACCCCCCTGCCAGTACCAGTGTACCAGTGTCAGAGTGCGCTCCATTTCTTCTGTGCCATAGTCCATGTGCCAATGTCAGCATCCTGATACCAATGCCCACAGGGCTTCTGTGTGCTCTTGCCCCATGCAGCGAGGTCCTGGAGGTAACCCTAGACAGTAACAGTATTGCAGTGCTCAATATTCATGTTAGTGTTGCAGTGTCTGTTTCAATGCGTAACTGTTAGACTGCATTGACAGGCTGCCTGACAGGGACATCGTAATCTCTACAGCGGTGTCTGAGCAGGCACCTCCCCATTGTAGGCGATTATTTTTCGACTGCTGCCCGACGGGCTCCTTGGGCCTGTCGGAATAGCAGCGGTCGGTCCCTCTGCCCCCTGCCTTCGACCGCTGCATCATAATGCGCCAGTCGGACTGCATAGCTAGATGTCAGTCAGGCCGCAACCAACAGTCTGTCAGTAACCTTGTCTCAGTATGGCAGTGTCAGAAACCTATGTCAATAATGACAGGTCAGTGCCCCAGTATTGTGTTACCCTGGTCGGAGCCCCCGTGTTAGTGCCCCTGTGTCATGTTGATGTCCTGGTTTTAGGTACAGGACCTTTGTCACTGCCCTATTCCATTGTACCATCATCAATGTTTGGTCTCTGTCAGTGTTCCTATGTCGCTGCCTCTAAGACTATATCCCTGTGTCAGTGTCCATGTATCAGTGTACCAGCAGCAATGCCCCAAAGTAGGTGCCTTTGTGTCGCTGTCGCAGTGTGATTGATGGTGCTGCTGTGTCGGTGTCCAAGTGTCAGTGTTGGTGCTCCTGTGTCAGTGTTCTAGTGTCTGTGTCTCAGTGGCAGCGTTGTGTCTTCATGCCAGTGCCCTTGAGTCAGCGCCCTCTGTCGGGGTCCACGTGTCAGTACACTATTGTTGCATCCCCACAGACAATGCTCTTTGTCCTTGTCCCTATGTTGTGTCACTGTTCTGGTCCTTGTGACCTAGCATTCCTTTGTGTGTGTCTCAGTGAAACTGACCCATGCTAGTGTCCCAACACAGGTGTTAGAGCCAGATGTGAGTGTACCAACATCACTATTCCTACATCAGTCTTAGGCCTGAATGCCATAGATCCTTATGCCAGTGTCCCAGTTTCAGGGTGGGTTTACCTGTGTCAGTGTCATGATGACAATGCCCACTCACAAGTCACTGTGTGTCCTTGTCCCTTTGTTAGCATCCGAGTGTCAGTCCTTCTTGGTCACCGATACCCATTTCAATGTCCCCATGTTACTGTTGGTGCTCCTGGGGCAGTGTGTCTGCTACAGTTTTGGAGTCCCTTTTTCATGTTGGTGCCCCAGTATCAGATTCTTCGTGTCATCATGGCTCTCCCTGCATCAGTTTACTAGCCTTAGTATCCCACTGGATGTCACTTGTTTGTACTACGTGTATATTCTTAAGACCATTTCAAAGCACCAAGGGGATAGAAGAGCTCCAAGGGTTCAAATGTGGGAGAAATGTGATGATCTAAAAATGAATCAGGCATGAGGAGTATTTCAGAGTGGATAACTTGAAAAAGAGAGGTGAAATAATGTTTTGTTAGAGAGAGGCCAACTTCAAACAAGCCTTTGCAATGCAATCGGTCTCGCCTTTGGGACCTTATATATATTTAGCTATGCAGCACGACAGGCAGCTGAAACATCTACTGTTTTTTGATAAAAAGCCACATTGATACGAGATGACGGACCAATCGGTTTGTACTTCACTTTTTCTCTGCTCCCTTGTCAGGCTGGTTGTGCACAATGATCCGGCACCTGTCACCCTTTTGTGCCTGTGATCACCGATTCTCCCAACGATTTAAACAAATGGAGGTGCACCAAACATATTGAAAAAGAGTCCAATATTTTCTTTCTTTTCGTCTTTTATTTCTTATTCAATACTGTTGCCCAAAGACAGCCAACGCGTTTCGTTCCTCAAAATACAAAAGTTCTTGGAACTTCATCAGGGCTCATTAGTGATTTTGTCTCAAATTACTTTTGTGAATCGGGCCCTAAGTGTACATTTCTCACTTTTAAATTTATAGTTCATTTACGATTAATAGCACATGTATATCATATAACTTTTGCTTTATTATAAAATTGATAGTGCATCAATTTCTCATATATGTGCATTAATGTGATTTATATTGAGGAACGTATAAAAATGTAACAGAATTTGTATGCCAATTCTTACATTTTACATCATTCATCATGAGGTCAGGCTTTTTCATAATAAGAGTATTTAAGTCTGACAAAGACACATATTTGGGGAGAAACCTTTCCAGCTTTCCTTCGATGCATCTTTGGCAGGGTGGCTCCTTTGCTAAGGCGGAGGTGCGTTTCCTCACTGATTTAAGAGCAATGAAGATGAAAAATATAAGCATGGGCGAATTTTCCGAATCTCGCATTCGCCAATTTTGCGGATTTGCGAACTCGCAATCCGCAAAATCCGCGAATTCTCGCGAATTTGCAGATTTTTTTTTGTGTGTTCGCGCGGGTTTCTGCCAGTTCGCGAGGGTTTTGTACAATTTCGCAAAACGCGAACTTACCTGTCGGGTCGCAAGTTTCGCGAACTTGTTGTTTCTACGTGTCCAGCCTGTTTGGGACACTCTTCTTCATCACTGCCACTCTCTGTCACCACTGCCACTCTCTGACTACTCATGCCACCCTCTGGCCCACCCATGCCACCCTCTGTTTCATCACAGCACCCTCTGGTTGTCCAGTCAGTGTACATTATTGTGGCAACGCAAGCACACCTTCCCTGCCTCAAGTGACCTGAATTAATTTGGGGCTGATTAATGTGTCACAGAATATTTTTTTAGCTGGCACCTGCTTCCTTAGTGCTTCCTGATTAGTGATCTTTTGCACTTGCTAAGTGCTTTCATTGTTGCAAAATTAGTTACAACACCTGCCCTGCCCCAACTGACAATAATGAACTAGGGGCTGATTAATGGATTTGAACCTCCAGCCTGGCTCCTGCTTGTCTCCCTTAGCTGTAATTCAGGACCTTTGTGGCATATGTGTAACTATTCTGAGGTTCAGAGCAGGGTCACATAATAGTTGCAACTGGCAACTGAACTCTGGAGGGGCCCCTCAGGAAGCACTACAGGAAATGGCTACTAATGATGAGCTTGAACTTTTGAACCTGGTAAGTAGTTTCAGTTTTGCTAAGATCGTATTTCTGCAATTTTGCGCTTAGTCGCGGGGCGCGAAGTTGTACTGGGAAGCCGCGAACTCACGCGAACAGTGCGAGCAAGCCATGAAATCCGCTGCTCGCGGATTTGCGGATTTTGCGGGAGATTCGCGAATCTCGCGGATTGCGAATTTACCGAAAATCTGCAAAATCCGCGAGCGAAACGGATTTTCCGCCCATGCTTAGAAAAATATAATGATAAGAATGGCAAGTTACTGTCGTTTTATGTTTCCATTGCGAGGGGTGGGGAGGGGCTTCCCAGAGCAGTGGCCAGAGGGAGGAGTTTTCAGGACACTCTACCTGCACATGACTGTTTGTCTGCCCGCCTTGGCCCGGCCAAACAGTCATGCACACTTTGCATGTTCTCCACACTGGCTACATTACAGCCTGGGTGGGGAACGTGCACAGGCTCGCTGTCCCCATCTGAGCACCAGAACACGGTGCTCAGACCAATCACAACACTGCATTGCAGCCTTGTGATTGGCTTAAGGGAGCCCGAGTGCTTCCTGCGATGGAGAGGCGGCGGCTGGTGACGCGACCAGCAGGTACGTTTTTGTAATTTTTTTCCGATTTTTCTACCCTCTCCCCTGCCGCTGTTTCCTACCAGCAGGTGCTGTTCTTTGGAGCTGTGTACTGCAAACATCTTTAGTGAAAGCCACATGCTTTTGGAGACAGGGCTTATCTGCATATTTTGTAGCTCAGGAATGCCATAATAGAAGTACACTTTGACCTTCTCAAAGTACCATAGCTGATTGGAAATAACTCTGTTATTCAGCAAAGGTATGCAGGTTGAAGGTCACCTGGGTAATTCGAATGGGTACTTTGGTGGTAATAACATTTTGCTATGAGGTAGAAAAGGGAGGGATTGGGTTGTTCACAAACAATGATTTGGTCATTTAATGCTTTGATTTGATAAGGGCCTTTTAACTACCATCAAATATGTTGCAATTCTTTATAACATATCCCTTAATTGTCTTATTCTGCATAAATTTGGGCTTTAATTTTTAATAAAGCCTTTTCAAATATATAGTGTGTATTTCTTTTGTGTGTTTACCCATGGGGAAAGAGGCTACACCACTCGACCGAGACTCGACCTCGGACCTGGGGATCTGGTTTCGAGTCTCGGTAACGACGCCAAAACCTCCTGTGGTTCTGGACAAATCACTTAATCTCCCCGTGCCTAAAATGAATGTGTGTCCTCATGTAACGTAACTGGTGATAGGTAAAGCGCATACCTGATTCGGTTCGGGTCTATTTCGCGCTATATAAAACTCTGCAAAAAAAAAAATATATATATATATATATATATATATAAATCATCCTGTTGTCTCCCAGGGATGATAGTTTCCCTCTTTGCACCATCCTCGAGGTATGCATGAGGGGCTTGTGGGTTACAGTCCCTCCGAATCCCAGGCTCGTGCTGGAAGCCTGGTTAGGCCTACACCTCCCAGAGAGGTTTGAGCATCTAAAACTGTGCCATATTTTCCAGAAGTCCTGCAAAAGCATATCTTATCATCAGGCTATAATAGATGCTATGAAAGATGTGCATGACGTGCAAAAGTGTCAATACTTACTTTGTATGAGCCGAAATAGAGTTAGATATTGAGAAACCTCTACTGGTGTCCCTGTGGTGGGACAAGGTGAACATCAGGATAGAGGTGCCCCATCAGAGCACTCAGAAGGTCTCAAGACTCGAATATAAGTGTATGGCACAGGGAAGGACAGAGGTTTCTCGTTAGAGCTCTGGTCATTTCTCAGTACTTAAATATTAGTTCATGGTGCAAGTCAGAGTGCAGGAATAGAGTGACAACTTAGGGGCATATTATCAAGGACCGGTGTAAAAATGATCGCAGTTGTATCGGAAGGAAACTGCCGATAAAACGGCGATAATGGGCTTGATAATACACCCTTGTGAATTCCCATAGAAGCCCCTGTTAATACCAGAACCTCGCCTTCTATGGGAATTAACAAGGGCGTATTATCAAGCCCATTATCGCCGTTTTATCTGCAGGTTCCTGCCGATAAAACAGCGATAATTTTAACACTGGTCCTTGATAATATGCCCCTCTGTGTATGTCACAGTATTGGGATATTTCTGGAAGGTACAGCCATATCAGAGAAGTATTGGGAAAGCTCGGTTGATGCCCCAGTAGCGAGGTAGTAGTGTATGGTGCATGGCCTTATTGTAGTGCATTACATCCAAGAATTCACTGTGCGCCTACTCACGTTTCTGCAGAACCAAGAACTCACTCTTCGCTTAGTGGTGCTTTAATCAACCAGAACTCGCTCTGCATTTACTCATGCTTATGCAGAACCAAGAACTTGGTCTGTGCTGACTCACACTTCTGCAGAACCAAGAGCTCACTCTTCGCTTACTCATACAACAAAAAACGTAAGAACTTGCACTGCGTTCACTCACGCTTCAGCAGATATAGGAACTTGCTCTGCATTTACTGGTAAGCACAAACTCACTTTGCACTCATGCATCTTCAGAGCCAAAAACTTGCTCTAGGCTTACTTACACTTCGGCGTACCCAAGAACTTGCTCTGTGTTCACCAGGGCACAAGTCGTAAAAAAAGAAGTAGGGGGACGCTGTCACTGGATGTGACGTCATGGCAGGAAGTGACGTCACTAAAGGTGCCGAGTTCCTCGTCCCAGAGAGGCCAAAGAGTGAAGTCCAGCTGTGTGGCAGGGGGGACGGCGTCCCCCCGGTAAAAAAAGTGGGGGGACGCCGTCCACCTGCGTGGTACCCCGACTCGAGCCCTGGTGTTCACTCATTCTTCCGCACAGCCAAGAACTCGTTCTGCAGTCACTCGCGCCTCAACACAACCAAGAACTCACTCCCTTTGTTTACCCATACTTCTGCAAATCCAACACTCTACACTTAGTCACATCTCGAGGCAACAAAGAACTCGCTCTGCACTTACTCACACTTCAGTGCAGCCAAGAACTCACTCCACATTAACTCAGGCTTCTGGAGAAGCAAGACCTCGTTCTGCACTTACTCGCGCTTCTGCAGATCCAAGAACTTGCTCTGAGCTTACTCACATTTCAGTGCAGCCAAGAACTCACTCTGTGTTCACTCACGCTTCAGCAGAACTAAGAACTCACTCAGTGTTCACTCACGCTTCAGCAGAACCAAGAACTCACTCTGTGAATTCATACTGCATTACTAACTCTTGTACATAACCAAGAACTGGTTCTGTGCTAAATCATAATTCAAAAGAACTAGGA
Organism: Lissotriton vulgaris; assembly: GCF_964263255.1. Taxonomy (NCBI): domain Eukaryota; kingdom Metazoa; phylum Chordata; class Amphibia; order Caudata; family Salamandridae; genus Lissotriton; species Lissotriton vulgaris. The sequence continues at coordinate 1,703,526,492 of NC_141695.1, forward strand.
ACTCGCTGTGCCCTGGGTGGTACTTTTACATGAGCAAAAACTCACTTTGCACTAATGCTTCAGCAGAAGCAAAGACTTGTTCTGCCCTTACTTTCTGTTCAAAGCAACCAAGAACTCACTCTTATTCAGGCTACAGCAGAATAAGGAACTTGCTACGCAAACTCACTCTGCATTTACTCACTCTTTAACACAGCCAGCAACTCGCTCTCCACTTACTCACTCTTCAACGCAACCAAAGGCGTGTTCTGCTCTAATTCAACTTCATAGGAACCAAAAACTCACCCAGCATTTACTCGCACTTTAGCAGAACCGAAACATTCCCTGCATTTACTCACACTTCTGGGTTCAGTCATGCTTCAAACCTGCAAAGAAAAGGCTTTTGACTTGTCAAAGGCTTTTTTAAATTCTTTAGCATACTCCACAGCATTGGTGATGCATTGCCACATATATAAAACCATTGACAAAGCCAATAGGTCCCAAAGGCAAGACCGATTGGCTTTGCAATGCTTGTTTCTTTTATAAATGCTAGCCTACACATACCAGAATACAAAGGATTAGTAACACTGGATCATCTATTCACACTAGATGTGGAACACCTCGAAAGAATCCATCTGCATGAATGTGGAAAGCGGCATCATTCAAATTAATGGATAAATGTAGTGCATGTATTGGTATTTTTATAGTGCTAAGTGGGATTAGCTAGGATCAAGGAGCACTGCATAGGATTTACAGAAGAGGTTTGCAAGCTAAGGCATGGCACAATAGGGGTCAGTGGGCAGTGCTGGCAGCAGGCGACACAGAGTACAATCACCTAAGAAAGTCTTAATCAATTAATTATTTGTCACAGGCTCTTTTCTGATGCAGTTCCCCAATTGAGTCACCTCGTCATTTTCCTTGACTGCCCCTTTTCTACAACATACTTCTCACTATTCGCACTAAGGGGCATATTTATAAACCCTCGTCGTCACCGGAGTGTCACTTTTTTTGACTCTTTGGTGGCAAAGCACCAATAGCCATATTTCAAGGTGGCACTAAACCACTTTGCATGGCTTAACGCTTCCTTTCTGCCACAGTCCTCTGCAGCAAAGAAAGGGGTGTGCAATGTGTGTTGCTGTGGGCATTCCACCACAACACCCATTGCTTTTTGAGGCTGCCCCAGAGTCACATGGCTGAGGCAGCGCCAAAAACTGACGCCATGGAATATCAGCCATTAGAATGGCACAACGAGGAGAAATTATTAATTTAGCCTCGTTTTTTGCTCTTTCCATGTGTTCTCCATTCTGCAGCACATATACAAGGTGCAAATTCTCAATATTGATTATTTATGTGCAGGACAGTGTCCCTTCCTGCACATAAACAATATTCCTTGCAGCACAAGCACCCTTGCAACATGGCTGCAGGAGGCCTGAGCTGATGCAAGGCAGCTTTTTTTGTGCCAGTGCTAGGGGAAGCACAGGGGTGCGCCGTATTCTTGTGAATACAGCACATTTCTGCGTTTTGAGAATGTCGGAGCGCGGCGCTGCCAAATTTGGCAGAGCTCCGCGCTCTGACATTGTATTGTAAATATGCCCCTTAAGCTCCCTCCTGCCGTCATTAATGTGTTGTTCATTTATATTGAACAAAATGCAGTTCAGCGGACACTCCCACTCAGAGAGTTGTGCCTAGATGTGAAAAAGAGCAATAATTCATGAGACGAGCTGAGCCAGACACGAGCCAGGGGGCCGGCTTGACTCTTATAGCCCAAATACGAGCCCAGTCCAGAGAAAAAATCTGTTTGGGAACTATAAAAATGGAACTCACAGTTTCCAGCCCCGCAAAAACTGAAGAAAGAGCAGGGAACGCTGATTATAAAGTAATTTACACAGCTTTCCCCCTGGGCCATTGGGCTGGGGGTCCGAGATGATGTGCTAAAAGGAAGCCCCTTCCTTCTTGCTGTGGCTCTATTTAGAGTTTCAGCCTGTGAAAACCAACATTCTGTTACAACTTTAAAAACACTATTCTGTTATAACTTTAAACCAAGCATTTCAAACAGGTCTCGTATTTGCGAGAGTTTAAGCTATTGGCATTGTAAATGACAAGGCCTTTTATTTATCTGTTTTGATAATTAACACATAAATAAAAGGCATTGTCATTTACAATGGCAACAGCTGAAACTCTTGTAAATGCGAGACCTATTTCATTTCAAAGAAGCTACCGCCATTGTCCGGGGCTGCTAGGAAAGTGAAAGCGCGCATGGCGCGCTGAATGTTGCAGGAAAGCATGCTGCGCCTGCAGTAGGAGAAACTCATTAAGAAAATAATGCTTACAGACTAAATAAGACATACAGTGTAGCAACAGAGGTAAAAGGGCCAGTCCTCATGGGGGGTTACGAATAAAGACAAGGTGGTACTAAGGAGAGACTATCAAGACTATTATCAAATCAGAAGCCAGCATTTACAAAGGACAATGAGTCAAGCCAATGAAAAAAATGGGCGGAGAGTGGGCGGAGCTTCAACTCCATACTCGAATACAGCATGCCTCGCAGAACAGCACATGCGCTGCCCAGGCTCGACCTAAACACACAAACACGTGTGGCACACTATTTTTTATAAAGACGTTCTAAAAAGCATGGTGTTTGTGTTTTTAGAGCTGTAACACAACGCTGTTTTTCAGGGCTTGTGAAAACCAACAAGTTACAAATTACAAAAAAAAAAAAAAAAAACATCAAAACGGGCGCATTGTCTATTGGTAAAAGATGCCCATAGACAATGCTGAGTGTTTGTGTTTCTTGACTTGGTATTGGGCTGGGCGCGGATCGTGTTGGGCTCGAGGCTCTATGAGGGCCCCCGAGCCAGAGCTGGCCATGTAGCTCGAGGCAGGCTCGGGCTTTTAAGGGCTCGCCCACCTCTAGTTGTGTCAGTATTTGTTGCACGGGTTCAGGTACGTTTGTTCATGCCCAAGCACGAACGCAAAATGCTTGAAATGTCTCCCTTGGGGTCAAATGGGTGGGGCGAGGAACACGGATTGGTAACTCTGCTGCCTCAGCTCAATAACCCCGCAGATTTATGGCACCTCCGTTTTGACTAGCTTGTGATTCATGTCAGTGAGTTCACTACAACTGGGCCATGAGAAAAAATACTGAAGTTAACGCTAGTGAGTGTTGGGCTGACTAAAATGCTGGTGGATATTAACAACCTAGTTACAAAAATATATCTTCTCTTTTGTTCTTGCTATGAAGCCTCCAGACTTGAGAGGTGCTATAAAATGACTTTAAATAAAAATACTCCCGTGTCACGCTCCTATCAATCCATCTGCTCACCTTCTAACCTTAGCCATGAATTTAGTCCTCGAGCACTCCCCAAACGCTTTTGTATGTCTCATAACATTCCCTAATCTCCCCAATCCATGATATGAATCCGAATCTATCTAAATCCATTCTTTTAATTCCTGCATTAGGATTCATTTCCTGCAGACCACGCATTTAAACACAACATTAACCCTAACTCCCTTTACACAGGTCCTTTCATTGCCACTCACTCGCAAACTCTCTCCCAATTTCCATGGTTGTCCCATGTTCTACAGCCCCTTCTGTGAGCTCGAAATGCACCATTATGTTCAGGGGACAAGTCCTAAAAATAGAAGTGGGGGGGACGCTGATGTCACGACAGGAAGTGACGTCATGAAAGGTGGCTTTGGGCTCCGATCTCGCCCCAGAGAGGCCAAAGATTGAATGTGTGGCTCCATTTGCTCCAGTTATCGATAAGTGGGGGGGCGCCGTCCACCCGCGTGGTACCCCGACTCGAGCCCTGATTATGTCCCTGGACCATTGCCTGCCTCCATCGACAAAATCCACCGAAATCTGCATGCTTTCATCAACCTCTAAAGGGTTCTGCACTCTCCTTCAGACCGACTTTCGATTTCCATTATTCTCCCAAATTTCCCACATCTGCAGTTGGACGTTCTTTAATTCCAGCAGGGTCGTGAATGTGCAGGGCACGCCCACCGATGCCCGTCACTCTTTTCCTGGGTCCCTATCATGTTTGTGCTGCACGTTCAGTTTCACCTCTTCTCCATGTTTCTAATTGTCTCTCGTTTTTCCAGGGCTGCAGGCAAAGCTGGCCGAGCTGACGATGGAGAAGTGTCGGTGAGTCTGAGAGAAATGGCAAAGAATTAAGAGCAGTTACAGCATATGGGCCCGATTCACAGAATTAACTTAAGACAAAATCCTAACTTACTACCATTTTGGTATTCACAGAAGGCACTTACTCATTTTGGTATTCACAGAAGGCACTTACTCATTTTGGTATTCACAGAAGGCACTTACTCATTTTGGTATTCACAGAAGGCACTTACTCTTTTCGGTATTCACAATAGTTAGGAGTCCTAGCTTTACTACTCCTAAACTGGGAACAATCCTAACTTTACGACTTTAGGCATTCAAAGAAGGCATTTAGGAGTCCTAAAGTTAGGACTCCTAACTTCTGTGAATACTGAAATGAGTAAGTGCCTTCTGTGAATACCAAAATGGTAGTAAATTTAGGATTTAGTCTTAAATTAGTTCTGTGAATCGGGCTCTAAATTTGCACATATTATGGTTTGACTGCGTTTCCCACATAATCCACCGTCTGCTGCATAATTCGCGGATTAAAGAAAAAGCCCTCCTTAGATGGAACAACTATTGTTAAAATGCTGCACATGAGTACCCGTGTTAATTCTGTATCTATACATTGAGTGATTGAGACCTCTGAGTGGGAAGACCCCTCTTTGATAACTTACAAGTAGGGCTTGTGTCTGCAGCAGGAGACAGGAACCCAATATATAAAAATGTGATATAAATGGGATGGAAAGGACAACCCCTTCTTTGTCATTAAAAGGTTTTGTTCCATTATTCAAGTGAATTCAGGTGTACATCAGTATCCCCGAGCAATCTTTACATCAAAAGGGCATGTAGAATTTAGAAAACTCCCAAATTATCTATTATTATGAAGATGCACTATTTTAGGTTTTAAGTGCAGCACCCTCATACTAAATGTGTAATGTACTATATTGTTCAGCTGCACTTTTTCTTATTGAAAACAGGTGCTTCCAGAGGATACAGATTAAAACCAACTCAAGACAAGTTATAAAACTTTATAAATAAATAAATAGCGGTGAGGCACAGAATAAAAGCAGCACCTGTTATTACAAGAATCCAATACACATTGACTAGCTTTCTGCAGAGGGAACAATGGTTTATGATTTACAAAAACTATTTTACTCTAAAGGGTAGACAGGACACTGTTCTTAAAATGACATTCCTCATACAATTCAAAATCATTAACTGCTGGGGAATAACATTTTTAATATGCTCTAATGGGCTTAGTTTTAGTTTTAAAGACGTATATTTTATAGAACTGGGATGCCTTATGCATTAATGCGTGTCAAAATTGGCAGATAAAAATGTTACAGAGTGTGTTGGATAATTTGGATAATCTCATAATATGCTGTGCAATTTGCCTTTCCTTGTCACATAATTAGTCAACCTTTCCCCATAATTCGGCCACAATTTCTGGATAAATCCAGTGGCCGTGACACAAACACATCAGAATAATTACGCTATTACTTAAAAAAAAAAAAAAAAAAAAAAAAAATGTCCTACACACTTCTCATAGACACGAGGCTTGCAAATGTTTGCGTGAATTGCTCATATTTCGAAAAGCTACCTTGGCCTTGAATTTGCGGACTTAGAGCCTAACCCATGTTAAATAAAACCCCAAATAACAAAGTGAACAATGACATCACCAGCCCTAGTTTTTACCCCCTGTAGCACATCAGGTTTCCTCCCCTCTCTCTGCTTGCCCCAGGAATGGTGGTGCTAAATATTTATTTCTACCCATAGTGTGACTGCTGTAACCATTCATTAACAATAGAAATCTGCATAGAGCCTTGCTGTGTCAGCAAAGTAACCTCAAATCTGTATCCACCTCTCATCCCAACTCCAGGGACACGCAGAGAATTGAAGAGTTGTTTGGAAAAAACCATCTCCTGAGGGAACAGCAGAAGGTCCTAAACGAAAACGTGAAAGTGCTGGAAAATCGGTAAGTTGGCGACCTACAAATATTTGTGTCTGATTGTCGTGGTTCGCCAAACATATGTATTGTGCACATTATCTTAAGTTAAGGGGCATTTTTTAGACCCACAAGTACTATGGTGCATGTCCTCTTGCTGCAGTTGGTCTTAATTTGTTGTGTTGGTTTAACTCAGAGGAGGGTGTACATGATGAGGGTCTGGTCGTGTGAACCTTCACCAAATGTACGTCCATGACCACCCTTCCACTCAAGTTGCATGTGTTGATTTACCTGTTACTGATTTAGAGTCATTGTGTTTATGGGTTTTAATCTCTATGCACAGGGATGATGTGTTTTTGTTGTGTTCATCTACATGCTCACTACTCAGTGATCTCTTCTACCATCTGTGGGTTAACCCATGGGTGTCTCCATAAAGTGTGAGGTCTTGCATCCTTTAGACACCCCATTGGATATCTTTGTGGGTCATGTGTGTGGACAATGGTCTGGTTGGTTGTGTTTGTGTTCTTGAGGTTCATGGGTTGTATTCAGCAGGTTCCTGGGTGAGTCTAGTTAACCTTAGGTTTTCTATGACACTCAATCAAGTAGAAGGTTCCTGGATGCCCAGGTGTTTAATATCTCTATAGAATTGTTGAGAAGGGCCTTATTGATTATTATGCACTTGAAATTGTACAGTTTGCAGACATATAAGTGGGACATTAAAGCTGATTCTAATACAGAAATACAATTTCAGACATTCCAGGCACACCACGAGTGCCAGGTCTGGTGGGAGTGATAGGAAACCCATCGAAATATGATCCAAGCCTGTGTGATTTTTACAATTCTTATTTACTAATTGTATTTATATAGCAAGAGACATTCCACGGGGCAACACAGAACTGTGCAAAGATGGGGAAATAAACTTTGGCCAGTAATCAATTTGATTACAAGAGCAGAAAGTGCAATACAATTAGAAACAAATTACAACTCTCATAACATAACATTTAAAATACAGTTTGTATCTCATACATGGCATACAAGTTCCTAGACTCTGTTGGTGATATTGGCAATCAGGTTATGTTATCTGTTCTAAGCTTTTTTATTCACACTCTTATTCGCTAGTTTCTGTTCTGTCAGTATAGCAAAATGTATCTTTCTTTTATCTGTTCTCTTTGCATCATTCTTTATTATTCGAACATTAAACACAAAAAATTCAGAAAGCAAAAAGTCTAACATGAATTTAATGTAAAAATAGCAATAGGCTAGCAATAACAATGAACAATTATCACTCCAACAAACCAAATCAACCCTCTGTTTCAGCTGAAGCATCTAAATGCTAAAATCTATACTTTTTTGGAACAAATTTATATATTTTCACTCAATACAACATGTGGTAGGAACAGTTACTACGACAAAGCTAAATGATGAGCAGGAGGCAGGATATTCTCAAGAGAAGGAATTCTAAAAGAGCTTGAAGGGTGATTGTGGTATTCCTATTGCTATTCTCAATTATCAGAATTGTATGTGTGCTTAAGTTCCATCAACTGCATGAAGAAATGCTGATTTCACTACTTTATGAAAATTATGTTTCTGGTTGCCAGTCCTCATAACAAGGGCACGCTTACACACAGTGCCGTAAATTTGCACATGTACAACACCAAATAGATTGCTGCAGGGAATCAGAACTCCTTACAGCTTAGAAGACATGTTCACCCAAATTTATACATTAAGGCCTGATTTGAAATTCGGCGGAGAGTTTAATGTCTGTCAGGGCGATTGGGTGCTCTGTCACCCTGATGACCTTCCCGTCCTTCAAATTTAGAGATATCGATCAGTCAACACAGACATATCTTTACCTTGACAGGAAACCCCTGTTAATGTAGGACCTCCAAATCAGCGCTTTTGTCTGGTATGAAAAGTACTTTGCAATTCAACATAAGATATTTTCATATATATGAAGGTGCAACGACACTGGCAAGTTATAATAAGCATTGGCATTCAGGCACGTTAATCGATAATTCTGTTTTTTCACCGTCACCAGACCCCCAGAGAATAACATTACCATAGAGGTTCCCCACTGTTTTTTGTGTGTGTTTTTTTGTATTTATTTACTAAATATTTACATGTTCATTACTCTTATGCCCTTAACCAATTGTCTTTGTGATGTATTTTTACTTGTTACATTCTATTATCGTTTGCGAACTGTGTCCGGAATTTTAACCTATTTCGGAACAATAATGTTGTTGTTGTTCTGTTGTTTGCTCATGCCATATGCATATTCTCAAGGAAGGCCTGATTGTTCGTACTATAGGGGTGAATAGGGTGTTCCTCACAGAAACCAGAGGGAATGGTGCTAGGCGCTAGGTTGGTTTAGCTTTGTTAGACCTACAGCGAGACTGAGGCTGCTCTCCCCCCCAGTTTCACAATCCGGTTTCCTACAGTCTTTTCAGCTGCTCATGTACATGTGTCTATCATATCTATATATGTATAGTAGTAGTTGTGTGCATTTCGCTCTCTGTTATGTACAAACCTGTAGTACATTTCTCAATGCCACTTCCTTGAAAACGTCTCTCCCCAAGTAGAGCAGTCCTACTAGACCCATGGATGCATTTGATGCATTCTGTTGGCAGCTGCTCTGGTGTAGAAGGTTCCAGAAGGTACTCTTTGCTTAGCATCCAGAGCGTCTCTTCACAACCTGTTTTTTGTCTCTAGTGTACTGAAAATCGGTTAATGAGTCATGGAATAATTATTTGGAACTGGAGATAGAGTGGGTGAAAAATAGGTGGCGGGTTGCAAGCCAAGTGGAGAATGACTTGTGGGACATTTAAAGGTGGCGCATGTGAAAATGCAGTAGGAAGCAAGAGACAAGGGCCAACAAAAATAGAAAAGAAGCTACTAAAATAGGGCGTGGCTATCATTATTACAGCAGGAGGAGTGAGCCAGGACTCGGCGGTGTGAGCGGCACTGCACCTCCATAATGGTTGCCTTTTACTATCCCAACAGGATGATGGGACATTTTCTTGTATTGTATTCCATTGTATTTTAATTGCATTTACTACCCCTGACGAGGCATCAAATCACTTTTTCGGCGCTTGGCACCTTTATTGTGAAGCTATGAAGAAGAGAGGTGAAGGGTGACAGGAGAACAGATGAAGAAAAGCTATAAAACTGTTCCAAGTCAGGTGTGGGAGGCTGGTTTTATTTTGGATTTTTTTCAATTAAAAGTGCAAAATGACAAATACCAAAATGCAAAGAAAGCAGGACGGAGCAGCATGACATGGGTCGACCTAATATTTCTGGTGGAAGAAACGTCAGAAGGGAGTCACCAGAGAGTGGGAAGAGGAAGGGAGCAGGCGGCCTCGAGAGAGGTATGGAAATGACTAATATAGTGGGGAAGGCAGGGCGGGATGGAGAAGAGGTGGGAGGCTGACGTCATGGGAGAAATAGAAGGAGAGCAAGAGAAGTAAGGAGAGAGAGAGACGAAATATAGGAATTGAAGAGGAGGTAGAATTGAGGGGTGGAAGAGGTATAGTAGGACTGGGAAAGAGGCAGATGAAAAATAATACAGGACACAGATGGTTGATGTGGCAGAGGGTGTGGGGGGGGGGGGGGGGGGGGCAGACAGGCTTCCATGAAGGCAGGAGTGAAGAGCGAATCCAGTTTTTTTGGTGGTTTTTTTTTTGCATTCTGGCATAAATTTGTACACACTTGAAGAATAAAGACATTCAAGTATTAAAATGGAAAGAAGAAAACAAAAATGAAAAACCAGCTGGCATGGAACAACTAGAAATCTTGAACATAGGGAGATGATGCTTCTGGCAGTTAAGGGAAATTGAAGGAGAGGAACATAGATGAGTGGCAGAGGGTCAGAGAGGCTGTGAGAGGGAAATTAGTAATTGGCTTCATCGCGGCTTTAAGTGGGCCGGGTCCCTCTGCACCTCAGATCCGGTAGTAATTTAAATCGGACCTTGAAACGGGTCTCTTCAGGCCCTGTATTCGTGCTCTTAACGTTACATGCAAAAACACTAATCGATTTCTAAACAATAAGTGTAAAAAACATTAAGGTAATCAATTTTTTTCAGGCAGCATATTACTTTTCTCTAGTGCTTCATTTCAATTGAGTTTCGGCCAGGTGCTTATAACGGGGCGCAATTGAGTTGTGGCTGAAGGCAGTGCGAGTATCTCTCAGTGCCTGTGAGGGACAAAAAGGTTTTCAGACTACGTGGTCATTCAATCCTTGGCCTCTCTGCAATGCGCACAGAGCAATGGTCACGTATGCCAGTTGCAGTTGTGATACTATGCAAATGGATGGGTAGGGTGGGACTCTACGTGAATTTTAGTGTATATGTTTAAGCCACGCACTTAATTATGGAAGGCCCGCCCCTTTCAGGGACCCACACTTTTTTCATCCCATTTAAAGCCCTGACTTTCTATTACACCTCCCCTCCACCAGTATCATCGCAGTGGCAGCGGATGGAACTGCAGTCTATGCCTGGTGTAAATGTCTGATCAATTGCATCCACTCAGTTACTAAACCCTCAGTCACTCTCCTCTGTCAGTCTCAATGTATAGGTTCACATCCAAATTACCAGCCCTCTATTACCATCATCTGTACATCTTCTCCTCCCAGTCAAGCCCCCACTAACATGTATGCTTCCACCCCCCCAAGATCCAGATCCACAACATTAAAATCCATGATCACCCCCCCCCTGTACTAGTCCTCCATCACTAACCGCGTACATCTGCACATCACCCAGTACAAGTAAAACCTGCAACCAAAATCTATGCACCCAAAACTCACACACACCAGTACCATAGTACGGTAAGAACCCAACTCCATGTATTGGCATCTCCCATCGCACCAGTCTTGAAGTGCCAGCTTCGATATATGCAAAAACCACAGTTGATGGACAGAATGCAGAACAATGTCATACATTCACCCCAGTACAGAGATCTGGGCCTAAATCCATCGTTTTTTTGCACTCCACACCACCCCAGTTCAGACATGGCCATATGCAAATCAGTCTGACCCTGTGCCTCATGGGAACAGTCCAGCCCGAACTGCCAAGCCATGCCTTCCCTGGACCGGAAACAAGCTTCCGAGGACCGGTTTCTGGAAATCCAGCCGTCCCATGCTCTCCACACCACTGGAGTCAAGCTATCCTGGATGAAGACGGCTGATAGCCAGAAACCGGTCCTAGGATGCTTGATTCTGGTCCAGGGAAGACATGGCTTGGCAGTTTGGGCTGGACTGTTCCCATGAGGCACAGGGTCAAGGCTGATTTGCATATGGCCATGTCTGAACTGGGGTGGTGTGGAGAGCAAAAAACGATGGATTTAGGCCCAGATCTCTGTACTGGGGTGAATGTATGACAGTGTTCTGCTTTCTGTCCATCAATTGTTGTTTTCGCCAGCTTCGATATACCCTTTCGTTCCCCTTACCAGTGCGCATGCATTGCCACTTTTGACACCAGTGATTGGCTTTAATGAACTAACATATGCACAAACAGGCATGCACAAATGCTGTTCCAGGCACTGCATGCCCATGCACAAATGCTGCTCCGGTACTGCATGCCCATGCTCAAATGTTTCAGGTACTGTATGCACATCCACAAATGCTGTTACAGGCAGTGCATGCCAATGCACAAATGCTGTTTCAGGTACTTCACGCCTGTGCACAAATGCTGTTTCAGGTACTGCATGCCAATGCACAAATGCTGTTTTAGGTACTTCACGCCTGTGCACAAATGCTGTTTCCGGTACTGCATGCACATCCACAAATGCTGTTTCAGGTACTGCATGCATATCCACAAATGTTGTTTCAGGTATTCCATGCACATCCTCAAATGCTGTTCCAGGTACTGCATGCCAATGCACAAATGATGTTTCAGGTAGTACACACCAGTGCGCAGATGTTTCAGGTACTATACGCAGATGCACAAATGCTGTTTCAGGCACTGCATGCTTGTGTACAAATGCCGTTTTAGCCACTTCGTGTCCATGCACAAATGCTATTTCAGGCACTGCATGCCCATGCACAAATGCGGTTTCAGGTACTTCACGCCTGTGCACAGATGTTTTAGATACTGTACGCAGATGCACAAAACCTGTTTCAGGCACTGCATACTCATGCGGAAATGCTGTTTCAGGTACTGCATACTCATGTGCAAATGCTGTTTCAGGCACTGCATACTCATGCGCAAATTATGTTTCAGGAACTGCATACTCATGCACAAATGCTGTTTCGAGCACTGCATGCCCAGTGCCAAATCCTGTTTCAGGCACTGCATGCCCATGCACAAATGCTGTTTCAGGCACTGCATGTCAATGCGCAAATGCGTTTTCAGGTACTTTACACCTGTGCACAAATGCTGTTTCAGGTACTGCATGCACATCCACAAATGCTGTTTCAGGCACTGCACGTCTATGCACAAATGCTGTTCCAGGCACTGCATGCCAATGCACAAATGCTGTTTCAGGTACTTCACGCCTGTGCACAAATATTTCAGGTACTGTACGCAGATGCACAAAAGCTGTTTCAGGCACTGCATGCCCATGCACAAATACTGTTTTAGCCACTGTGTGCCCATGCACAAATGTTGTCGCAGCTACTGTATACTCATGCACAAATGCTGTTTCAGGTACTGCATACTCATGCGCAAATGCTGTTTCAGGCACTGCATACTCCTGCACAAATTATGTTTTAGGAACTGAATACTCGTGCACAAATGCAGTTTCAGGCACTGCATACTAATGCACAAATGCTGTTTCAGGTGCTGCATGCCCATGCACTAATGCAGTTTCAGCCACTGCACGCCCATGCACAAATGCTGTTTCAGGCACTGCATACTCATGCACAAATTATGTTTTGGAACTGCATACTCAAGTACAAATGCAGTTTCAGGCACTGCATACTAATGCACAAATTATGTTTTAGGAACTGAATACTCATGCTCAAATGCAGTTTCAGGCACTGCATACTAATGCACAAATGCTTTTTCAGGTACTGCATACCCATGCACTAATGCAGTTTCAGCCACTGCACGCCCATGCACAAATGCTGTTTCAGGCACTGCATACTCATGCACAAATTATGTTTTGGAACTGCATACTCAAGCACAAATGCAGTTTCAGGCACTGCATATTCATGCACAAATGTTGTTTCAGGCACTGCACGCCTATGCACAAATGCTGTTCCAGGCACTGCATGCCAATGCACAAATGCTGTTTCAGGTACTTCACGCCCGCGCACAAATGTTTCAGGTACTGTACGCAGATGCACAAAAGCTGTTTCAGGCACTGCATGCCCATGCACAAATACTGTTTTAGCCACTGCGTGCCCATGCACAAATGTTGTCGCAGCTACTGTATACTCATGCACAAATGCTGTTTCAGGTACTGCATGCCAATGCACAAATGCTGTTTTAGGTACTTCACGCCTGTGCACAAATGCTGTTTCCGGTACTGCATGCACATCCACAAATGCTGTTTCAGGTACTGCATGCATATCCACAAATGTTGTTTCAGGTATTCCATGCACATCCTCAAATGCTGTTCCAGGTACTGCATGCCAATGCACAAATGATGTTTCAGGTAGTACACACCAGTGCGCAGATGTTTCAGGTACTATACGCAGATGCACAAATGCTGTTTCAGGCACTGCATGCTTGTGTACAAATGCCGTTTTAGCCACTTCGTGTCCATGCACAAATGCTATTTCAGGCACTGCATGCCCATGCACAAATGCGGTTTCAGGTACTTCACGCCTGTGCACAGATGTTTTAGATACTGTACGCAGATGCACAAAACCTGTTTCAGGCACTGCATACTCATGCGGAAATGCTGTTTCAGGTACTGCATACTCATGTGCAAATGCTGTTTCAGGCACTGCATACTCATGCGCAAATTATGTTTCAGGAACTGCATACTCATGCACAAATGCTGTTTCAGGCACTGCATGCCCAGTGCCAAATCCTGTTTCAGGCACTGCATGCCCATGCACAAATGCTGTTTCAGGCACTGCATGTCAATGCGCAAATGCGTTTTCAGGTACTTTACACCTGTGCACAAATGCTGTTTCAGGTACTGCATGCACATCCACAAATGCTGTTTCAGGCACTGCACGTCTATGCACAAATGCTGTTCCAGGCACTGCATGCCAATGCACAAATGCTGTTTCAGGTACTTCACGCCTGTGCACAAATATTTCAGGTACTGTACGCAGATGCACAAAAGCTGTTTCAGGCACTGCATGCCCATGCACAAATACTGTTTTAGCCACTGTGTGCCCATGCACAAATGTTGTCGCAGCTACTGTATACTCATGCACAAATGCTGTTTCAGGTACTGCATACTCATGCGCAAATGCTGTTTCAGGCACTGCATACTCCTGCACAAATTATGTTTTAGGAACTGAATACTCGTGCACAAATGCAGTTTCAGGCACTGCATACTAATGCACAAATGCTGTTTCAGGTGCTGCATGCCCATGCACTAATGCAGTTTCAGCCACTGCACGCCCATGCACAAATGCTGTTTCAGGCACTGCATACTCATGCACAAATTATGTTTTGGAACTGCATACTCAAGCACAAATGCAGTTTCAGGCACTGCATACTAATGCACAAATTATGTTTTAGGAACTGAATACTCATGCTCAAATGCAGTTTCAGGCACTGCATACTAATGCACAAATGCTTTTTCAGGTACTGCATACCCATGCACTAATGCAGTTTCAGCCACTGCACGCCCATGCACAAATGCTGTTTCAGGCACTGCATACTCATGCACAAATTATGTTTTGGAACTGCATACTCAAGCACAAATGCAGTTTCAGGCACTGCATATTCATGCACAAATGTTGTTTCAGGCACTGCACGCCTATGCACAAATGCTGTTCCAGGCACTGCATGCCAATGCACAAATGCTGTTTCAGGTACTTCACGCCCGCGCACAAATGTTTCAGGTACTGTACGCAGATGCACAAAAGCTGTTTCAGGCACTGCATGCCCATGCACAAATACTGTTTTAGCCACTGCGTGCCCATGCACAAATGTTGTCGCAGCTACTGTATACTCATGCACAAATGCTGTTTCAGGTACTGCATACTCATGCGCAAATGCTGTTTCAGGCACTGCATACTCATGCACAAATTATGTTTTAGGAACTGAATACTCATGCACAAATGCAGTTTCAGGCACTGCATACTAATGCACAAATGCTGTTTCAGGTACTGCATGCCCATGCACTTATGCAGTTTCAGCCACTGCACGCCCATGCACAAATGCTGTTTCAGGCACTGCATACTCATGCACAAATTATGTTTTGGAACTGCATACTCAAGCACAAATGCAGTTTCAAGCACTGCATATTCATGCACAAATTCTGTTTCAGGTACTACATGCCCATGCCCAAATGCTGTTACAAGCACTGTATGTCCATACACAAATGCTATTTTAGGCACTGCATGCCCATGCACAAATGCTGTTTTAGGCACTGCGTGCCCATTGCTAAATCCTGTTTTCAGGCTCTGCAGTCCCATGCACAAAGGCTGTTTCAGGCACTGCATGCCCATGCACAAATGCTGTTTTAGGCACTGCATGTTAATGCAAAAATGCTGTTTCAGGCACTGCCTACCCATGCACAAATATTGTTTCAGGCACTGCATATTCATGCACAAATGCTGTTCTGTTTCAGGCACTGCATGCCCATGCACAAATGCTGTTTTAGGCACTGCGTGCCCATTGCTAAATCCTGTTTTCAGGGTTTGCAGTCTCATGCACAAATGCTGTTTCAGGCACTGCATGCCCATGCACAAATGCTGTTTCAGGCACTGCCTACCTATGCACAAATATTGTTTCAGGCACTGCCTACTCATGCACAAATGCTGTTTCAGGCACTGCATGCCCATGCACAAATGCTGATTTAGGCACTGCATACTCATGCACAATTGCTGTTTCAGGCACTGCATGCCCATGCACAAATGCTGTTTTAGGCACTGCATGCCCATTCACAAATGCTATTTCAGGCACTGCATGTACATGCACAAATGCTGTTTCCAGCACTGCATGCACAAATGCTGTTTCCGGCACTGTATGCCTATGCACAAATGCTGTTTCAGGCGCTGCATGCTCATGCACAAATGCTGTTTCAGGGACTACATGCCCATGCAAAAATGCTGTTTTAGGCACTGCATGCACATGCACAAATACTGTTTCAGGCACTGCATACCCATGCACAAATGCTGTTTCCGGCACTGTATGCCTATGCACAAATGCTGTTTCAGGCGCTGCATGCTCATGCACAAATGCTGTTTCAGGGACTACATGCCCATGCAAAAATGCTGTTTTAGGCACTGCATGCACATGCACAAATACTGTTTCAGGCACTGCATACCCATGCACAAATGCTGTTTCAGGCACTGCATGTCTATGCACAAATGCTGTTTTAGGCATTGCATGCAGATGGACAAATGTTGTTTCAGGCACTGCATGCCCATGCACAAATGCTGTTTCAGGCACTGCATGCATACATTCTGGTTAGCACTTTAAATCTGGACAAATCTTGGTCGGAAGTATGAAAAAGGATCGATTTCCTTCCAAAAAGCACATTGACGGTAAAAAAACATTGACACAAACAATCCAATGACTGTGTGTACTTTTCAGATGTAAAACAGTTGCCCACGCATTTTATCATAAACACTCCCTAGAAGGTGGAATGATACACCAAGCAGTCAATATTCGCATGAGATGACAGAAATATTTCTCTGAGAGCCCCAACATTCACTCTGTGGGTAATTTGCAGAATCAGTAACAATAGGTCATGCTGCTCTCAGGCCAGACCTAAATCTTTTATGAGCCTTGGACATAAAATGGGGAAAACTATGTGATTTGGGATAGTCTCCCAAGCTGGTGCTGGGTCAAGAACCTCCCTCCATGCAAGGGCGTTGTGAAGGACCCGCTTCCGCAGCTGCAGCGGGGGTTGACTCTGGTCTCCATTGAATATATTTTATGGCTGCTTTTGAATTTGATCTTCCACTCCCAGGTCCCCCTCAGAAGCTAATAAATAAAACAGTTGCAGAAATGTAGGTGTGGACTAAGAGTTACCAGAGAAGTTAAGCACCCTGAAGGGAGATTGAGAAATTATAAAACTGGCAAAGAAAAAGCGAGAAGTGAATTCACAAAAGGGAAATGGAAGGAAAGACAGATGAAAGCAAAGATGTGAGGAAGGAAGAGTGGCAGAACAGGCGCAAGGAAAGAAGGACGGGTGGAAAGAAGGAGAGGAAAAAAGAGATGTAAGGATGAGATAAATGATGAAAGTAAAAGGGGGAGGCAAGGGGAGAGTAAAGATAGGTCGATAGAAGAAAGGCTGAAAGATACAGGAGAGCAAGGAACTAAAGTTGGATATAGGATGAAACAATGGATGGATGGCAGGAAAGATGCCAGAATGGATGCATAGAAAGATGGACGAAAATAGAAGGAAGCGTTCAAGAATGGAAAGGCTGAAATGTAGAAGGATAAAAGGGAGATAGAATGAGGGAAGGAAAGATAGAAGGATGGAAGTAAAGACAGATGGAAAGAAAGGTGGTAGCAGGATGGAAAGATGGATCAGTGGAAGGTTGAAGAAAAGATGCACGGAAGGACATAAGGCATGTACAGGGCTATTACATATAAAAGGCATCCCCTGGCATTTTATCAAAGCTTCCTCGAAGGGACCACCTACTCCTCTTTATTGCCATTCAGGATATAGTTGAACGTGGTTGTATTTTATATCTCTAGCTACTCCCTTGCCTCTATGAGTGCTGAAATAGGTGAATACAAACCCTTTAGTATCCCTCAACATTTACAATTGCATATCTTGCAGGCAGGACTAACCCATGGACCACTCAAGGGCAGCCTTAAACTATATAACCGACAACTGACACTTAGGTGAGCCATGCCATCGGCGCCCCCGCGCTTGTTTGGCTTAGTTGCTTGAAGTATGATTTATCCCTATTTTTTCTGGCCCCACTCAACTTGGCGCCTTAGTTGACCAACTAGTGTTCCCAGGTGGACAGCCTGCCCCTGGGTGTACTCCGCACTGGACATTTGATGTGTTCCACAATGTCATCAATTGAAGAGGCTACTTTCAGTTTCTTTGAAAATTACTTTTTTGTGACTGCATATGCACTTTTCATGATGCCCCATCCTGTTCCATTTCGTTTATGTATCACCCTCTATGTCCTCTGAATTATTTTTATCTGTAAAATGTATTTTTTTTTTGTATGTTCTTGATGTTGTGCTCATGTTCTTCTGACACTGGACAACACCCGGTTGCATAATTTGCATATTGTAAAACAATAAATACAATTTGTTGTTAACTGTGAAGCTTAATGCCTTAGTGCGCAAAGAAAGCCCCTTTGCACCTTGATTGAAATCGTCGCCTTGATTGTGAACAGTCCTGCCATCCATAAGCCACCCATAAGCTATAAATTTACTCCTAAAATAGAGTTAGACTTTAGAGCTTCAAAAAAACCCGAGACAGAGCTCCAGGTAATCAGAGCAGCCAAGTTCATACCCAGACATAAAGCTTGACTCACTCTTCTTGGCACAAGTTGTAACACCCAAGGTCCTTCCAAGGCGCACCATGACTTTACAACAGATGAGTTATTCATTCCAGGAAATCGGCTGTAATTTTTGATTCTTGTTAAAGAATCTCGTCCAGGAGGTGCAGCAACACTCAGTTCTGCAAAATCATCTTCTGAGAAACCAAGCTATTTGTGTATTTATTTGTTTATTTGCTTGTTTGTTCGTTCCTGTGGAGTTTTGCTATTTCATACAGAGTTTGGGATAGAAGGTGGACACGGAAGAGTGCACTGTCCACGTCACCGAAAATGGTGCTTGAAATATCCTTTGTTGTCACAAAGTCCTTCAACAATTGACAATTACTCAACAACTGTTTTCCCTGGGATCTTAATAATACGCGTGCTTCACGTTATTGCACTTTCAGAGGTAATTGCCTTGGTTAAATAAAACTTATTTATTTCATATTTCATCTTATAAACATATTCAATTCCTTTCAAATTGTCTTGCTTAAAAATGTATTTATATATTACTCCTTTAAATAAATACTCAATACATTATCATCAATAGTTCATAATTGTCACTCCAAAATAGCTCTCCACTCAATTGCTTCCAGAAATCACCTCTCTTTTGCCCATTTCTTTACTGAGTACTTGACAACACGTTTTGCAAGAAACCCCCACTTCCCAGGGCAATCTTACGCTTTCCATACATATCATTTTTCCTGTGGAATTAGACCTCTTTTTGCAAGCGTTATCCTTCAGTAACGCGCTTCTGATAGAAATTCCTATTCTTCATGCCCACTACCCCACAGCGTAGCATTCCCACATTTTAGAGGATTACAGGATCGCATTCCCACAGATTGTGTGTAAATTGTGTACAGAGAGTCAGTGACATGAAGATGGTGCAAATCCTGGGGAAGAATGATATGTTTCCGAGAGATGAACTGACAGACTGAAAGTATTTGAGCGAGGAGCCATTTGAGGTGAACACTGATGAGCTCTGGATAAAACTGTGTTGAAGTCAGGAGTTATTTGGAATGAGCAATATATTGAGCAAGATAGTTGAATAGGAATGAAAAAAGGTATGTTTTTACCCAAACCATGTATTCTTCTGCTTTTATGGGTTTTAACCGATAGTAAAGCTTTTTTGACTGACTGACTAGGAATGAAATACCCTATGGGGTGAAATAGGAATGGCTAGAATTAAACTGAAAATAAGCACGTTTAATTAACCCTGAAGTGAGTAAGTTTGTTTGTCAAATAATATGTGATAAGCAGGTAAAACTCGAATACAATATTAATAGCGCCGTTCCACACCACAACGGTGGGTGCAGAGCAGATCTACACAGGGTTGCCAATGTTTGAATCTTCTCCCTGGCTCCTCTCATCCCAAAATGAATTGTATCTAACATTCCTAGTGGCTCCTAGGCTCCATAAAGCCTTTCTCTTGCTGTTTCATTCCAGGTTGCGAGCAGGTCTCTGTGACAGGTGCACAGTTACTCAAGAAATGGCCAAGAAAAAGCAGCAAGAGTTCGAGAGTTCTCACTTCCAGAGCCTCCAGCACATCTCCTCCCTCAGTACGTAAAGCGGCAATGGGGTATATCATTGAGAAATGTTCAGTGGGCGACACAGGACTACGATATGTTATTAACCCCTGCGGTGCTGATGACGGCTCCCGGCCGTCATGAGTTACGGTGGGTGTGTGCTGATGACGGCTGGGAGCCGTCATGACCACGCCCGGGCTCAGAATGTCACGCACAGGCGCGGAATTCCGGCCGCAGCCAGGGGGTTAAGAAGTATTCCGCATTGGGTGATCTGGGAAATGGATGTGTTAGCGTTATAAGGTTACAAACTGGGTAAGAAGCTCTGGGTGTAATTTACAATGGAATCATTTTTAAGTAAAAGTAGTAAATCTGCACTATGAAGCTGCAACATGTTATTGAGTCAACATTTTAGGTAAAGATTTGCAAAATAAGGACCTATCTTGACCTCAGCCATGTTGAATAAGGTCCAGTAATCTACGAGAACAGGCTGTGATTGTATGGTATTGAGTATTTCCACCACAACACCTATGGTTTATCAAGAGCTCGCTGAGAATCGACAACACAGCGCGTTGCGTTACATGAAGGGACAAATAAAATACAGAACAAAAGCCATTCTTCAGGGCTCAGAGACTTGCAGTCAGAGAGGCATATCAGAAATAGTTCATAAACTTATAAATGGCTCACTTAACCTATGACGGCTCCAGGCTGAGATGGTGGCAGCGAATAAAGCTAAGATCTTATACATAATAAAATAAAATGCAGTGATAATATCCAAGCCAGGTATTAGGACATTTTCTCAAGATAGAGTTGATTTATTCCCTGAAACAGATAATATTCTTTTTTTATTTACGTAGTGCTGGTTTGTTAGGTGAAACATGCTGTTCCCAAGCCGCTGTATCAAACAAGAGTCTCGCAATACGATTCATGAAAATATGGCCATACCCTGGAAAGTCAAACTTCTCCTCCTAAATGTCTGGCTGCATTTTCAAAACCTACAGGTCCCACTTCACTGGCGGGCCCTATAGGAAATGTGGACACACCCACCGGGCTAATGCTTCCATAGCAAGGCAAGGTAAGTCCATCGGTTGGCCGAGACTACACTTGTTTCCCAAAAACTCATGCATAATATGCAGACATAACAGGGTTTGTGGTCAACGGGCCACATCCATTGGTCGATGAAATTGTTAAACTAGCCCTGATGAGGAGTTGAAGCACTTTATGGCGAATAGCACACTATTCCGGAACCGTAGGTTAGTGGCTATTCCAGTGGTCAATAGTTATTGTTGGTTATTAGGAGTTATGGGGATTCGTTTTGTGCTCTCAGAACTGACCCATGCATTTTCTCCAGTTTCCTTGTGGTAGTTAATAGGAGTTAAGTGTGATCATTAGAACGAGCACTTGCAAATGGAAGGTGTGATGCATAGATAGTATAGAGAAGGCTAGCTATTGCTAGATTGCAATAAATGGTTACACATAAGAAGAGTTTGTGATTTGAGAGGAGAGGTATGGCCAGTTTGCAGACATGCAGTAGAGAGTGAGATAGACATGTATGGGCGGTGGTACAGCTGACAGATCCCTAATATCAATCCTAGGACAGGAAAATTACAGAAATAAATGGACTTATAAAACTTGGTGTGCGTATACGCAGATTTTAGAAATACATTTGTGGAAAGCTGATAACAGTCAGTAGAAGTCTTAATCGTTTTTTATAGACTCTGGATGCCAGAATAAGCTTCTTAAGGGACTCAGCCACCAGGCCCCTAGTAGATTCAGACAATAAGGTTATTGGTTCCAGGAAGCAACCTCAACAATGGAAGATTCTGGAAATAAATTACCCAGTTCCAGGCTGTCAATATGAAACTGTTTTCATTACCTTACCTTACGCACCCTCTCTAGAACATGCATCACATATACATTATGGAAACAATTTCACCATCCATTGATCATGAGCTAAAAAAAGATCGAAAGAGCCCTGAACAAGATCCTCAGCAACTCCAAGGAACTCTTAAGCATCATCCAGGAATTCACCAAGCCCCCAGTGAAACCACGGACATCACCCCATCCCAGGACCTCTGCAATAAGCTCGGCTCTTACTTCCATCTGAAAATTAAGGGCCTCTACGACAACTTCAATGACTAGACACCTGACTCCGAAACCACTTTCTATTCCAGCAACGCCAGCCAGCCCACCTCCTGGACCTCAGTCACCACCAAAGACATCACTTCGACCATGAAAGGCATCCACTCAGGAGCCCCAATGGATCCCTGCCCCCGCACATCTTCCACAGCGTCGCCACCACCATCGCCCGGAACTACGATGCACCATCAACTCCACCTTCGAGACCGGCATCTTTCCCAATGACTGGAAACACACAGAAGTCTGACCCCTGCTCAAGAAACCCTCAGCAGGTCGCACGGACCAAAGCCACCGAGAAGACTGTCAACGCCAACTAACAAAATTAATCGAAGAAAACTCCATCCTTGACCCCTCCCAGTGCAGATTCAGCATCAACCAGAGCACTGAGACCGGTCTACTTGCCGCCACAGATGACATCTGCACCCTCCTCGACCAAGGACACACTGTAGCCCTGATCCTACTTGACCTCTATGTAGTGTTCAACACCGTCTTCCAACGCACACTCACAGCCAGACTCCAAGATGCTGGCATACAGGGAACCGACCTCAACTGGATCCACTACTCACCAACAGAACCCAAAGAATCAGACAGCCACCCTTCCTCTCCGAACCCACGAAAATCAACTGCGGAGTACCCCAAGGATCGTTACTCAGCCCCACACTCTTCAACATATACATGGCCCCCTCACTGCCATCGTCAGACAGCACAGACTCAGCATAGTATCCTACGCCGATGACACCCAGCTCATCCTTTCCCTCACCAAGGACTCCATCACCACCAGACTCCACTTCCAGGAAGGAATGAAGGACGTCGCACTCTGAATGAGCAGCAGCTGCCTGAAGCTCAACTCGGAGAAGACAGAGGTCCTCGTCCTCGGACCCTCCCCCTCTGCGTGGGAAAACAACTGGTGGACCACCGCCCTCTGCAGCCCTCCCATCCCCACAGACCACGCCCGAAACCTCGGCATTGTACTCGACTCTTCCCTCTCCATGACCCAACAGGTCAACGCTGTCGCCTCCAGCTGCTTCAACACCCTCCGCATCCTCCGAAAGACCTTCAGATGGATACCACCGAATCAAGGTAGACCGTCACCCATGCACTCATAACCAGCAGACTAGTCTACAGAAATGTCCTCTACGCCATGATCAACAAGTCTGTGCTCTGCAAACTCCAGACCATACTGAACGCCGCACCCAGACTCTTCCTCAGATTTCTAGAGTTGGAACGCTTTCAAGATGATTTAATTTTTTATTTTTCTCTTTCCTTGCCTCCATGTATTGAAAGTTGTTTTTATGTTCTTAACTAAAAACAAAACAAGGATTAAAGGATACAAAATATATAAGCAAGAACATTTCTAGTTAGGGTGGTTACTTTAGGGTAACAGTATGGTGATACAAGATGCTATGCTTAGTGAAGGTTATACCATTAAGTAACAAACGTGCACCGACATTCAGACACATATTGTTATGGGTTTCAATTTACATTGGTACTTAAATGTAATATACATACAAAGATCTGATTTTCAAAGATTATCCTATTGGGCTCTAAGGTCATTTTTTAAAAGCTCATTGATTTCTCACCAAAGCAAAAGCTTAGTCCTGAAGCCCTACCTGCCCCTTTCAAGTCCTCTATTGAACTATATTTCAGTATAATTATCAACAAGATGCTTTCATTTGTGTTTTGCTGAGAATTTAGTTCAGAAATGGCATCAAATCAGTTGTTGTTGCCTTCTGCGTCAGTAAAGGTGCAGAGTTTGGTTTGATGTAAAAAACATAAAACTAGGGAATTGCACTAAGAGCAGAACATCATGGTGATGACTGAAAGAAATCTTAAATACATCATCTGCTGATTTTCCTATTTGTAAGGTCTTTTCTCGGGGTGTGCGAAATTTGCTTAAATTGGGTTTGCACAATTATGTGAAACTTCCACATAATTATATAAAATTAAGTGTAATTACACAAAAGGCAAAACTGGCATTTGGCGTGTATTTTAGCATGAAATGCAGCCTTGCGTCCACATTGAATGTAAAAATGCATTTTTTGCTAAAAAAAAAACAATACTGCAAAAAACAAAAGCACCTGAAAAAACAGCTGGTCGCAATCTATTGCTCGCATTGTTCACAGCAAACTGCGCTTTTGTGGTAAATATTTACCACACACAGTGAGAAATTACGAGATATAGCATTATTTCATGAGTTTTGGGCAACAAGAGTAACACAATATGACACTTATTACATCAGTGTAATATGCATTTTAATCAGGCCCAGTCTTTTCTCTCTTTTAGAAGCACAAATGTTTCTGACAAGATGTCTGACAATGCCTTGACAAGAGTGAATTCAGGGGGTACCTGATGCCAAATGACAACTTATACAATATAAAGAGGCGGTATCAGCTATCGTTTGACAGAACATCCCTATTGGACCAATATTTCCCATTGCTGGAGAGTATTTCAAGGTGTTAACGCAACTGAAGATGTTGAGGCATCTATGGGCGGTGTTAGATGAAATGTCGGGAAAAAAATTGCGTGGATAGCATTTTGTGTTAGGAATACTGAGGCCAAACATATCATGAAGGTAAGTTTCTATGGGTAAGCAAAGTTTTACTAAATATATGTCCACATATATGCACCTTGACGATTTATATATCTTCAAGGTACGTAGGTGTAGAGTTAAGAATAGTAAATCCATACTTACCTACGTACGCTTATCTTCTCAATATTTTGGTTCTCGATATTTTTGACACCATTTTTTGTCCACACAATCTTTTTGTCAATGATATTCTGTCAGTGAACCCTATGGGTTGGGGAAGAAATGTGTAGAATACTACCAGGCAAAAAGATGCTATCCACTAAAACTGTGGGCCCAATTCTTAGAACTAACTTAAGACAAAATCCTAAACTTACTATCATTTTGGTATTTACAGAAGGCACTTACTCATTTCGGTATTCACAGAAGTTAGGACTCCTAACTTTAGGACTCCTAAATGCCTTCTGTGAATACCAAAAGTCCTAAAGCTAGGATTTTTCTCAGTTTAGTAGTTCTAAAATTAGGAGCCTAACTTTACTACTCCTAAACTGAGAACAATCCTAACTTTAAGACTTTCGGTATTCACAGAAGGCATTTAGGAGTCCTAAAGTTAGGACTCCTAACTTCTGTGAATACCGAAATGAGTAAGTGCCTCCTGTGAATACCAAAATGAGTAAGTGCCTTCTGTGAATACCAAAATGGTAGTAAGTTAGTATTTTGTCTTAAGTTAGTTCTGTTCTTCGGGCCCTGTGAGTCTTACCCAATCAATAACAAGGTTGCAAATAAAGGTCATATGATTAGACCGTGCTCCATTACCTACATGAGATCGCATTTGGGATCAGGGGAAAGTGTGGAGTTTCCCGAAGCCTAATTCATGACATGGTTAGTTCTCGGGTATGGCTGGGGCTAAACAAGCTGGGTGACATAGCTGTGACATGTGGTCTAAAGTAGAGTGTAGGGATGGGTATTGCCTAGTAGAGGGAGCAACAGGGAATCAGGAAGCACCCTTAGAGCATGAGACATAGTATAATGCGCAGGATGGACCACGGAGCAGAAGGCATCGCAGGTGAGCTGGAAGGGGTGGAACTGCTAAAATTCTTGGGATTTGCATAAACCTATGCCATATGCTAAACTCACTATGACTGCTCAATGATGATACATTTTCTCCTTCTTCATCTTCCTAGCAAATGAAATTAATGGGCTCAAAGAAGAAAACAAGACTCTTTTGGAGGAGCTGAATGTGATCAAGAACCCAGAGTAAGCTTCACACATGAATTTATGTAATAATTTTGTAGCATGTAGACCAAGCTGGATAGGTGATGAGTACTGAAAAGATTGCTTAAGATCGGAGAATAAGATTTGTGAGAATTTACAATGAGGGAGAATTGTTGGTTGGCTGAGGGGTTGGTTCTTATAGTACATGGAGGTAGAATTCTCGTCTAGAGTATTCTGTCTTTAGTTCCTTTATGTGTTGCATGTGGTTATGACCACTCCTGATGTTGGTGGAATACGGTTGCAGATCCTCGGTGTACCTATGGAAAGGCAAAACTTCTTGTTTGTGCTGTTTGTTTGCAATTCTTTGTTTCTAACCTGGTACTATCCTGGCTTCTGGAGTGGTGCTGGCAGACTGAGGTGGGTAATTTGTCAAGCAAGTAAGCAAGAGTTTTGTTTTTGATGGCCTCGATAATGATGCAGATGATTTTCAAGGTTATGTGGGGTTGGGGGAGGCAGTGCTCTGCCATAAATGTAAGGATGATGTAGTCAGAGTTCTTAATGCCTTCAGTAAGGCCTGCTGCAACATGTAGTATGCCTTCCAGTTTGAGATTGTGGTGTCAGAGAGGACACAGAGAAGAGATTTGCCTCCATTAGGTGAGAGAAGACTAATGCTTAGGCTACCGTTCTGGTAGGAAATGTGTATCTTTTGTTCCGTAGGGAACTGGAACCATGCTATTGTGGCTTTCTTGGCAATATGTTCTTTGAAACAGATGTCTCTGCCGAAGGTACATTTAACTAGTTTGCCATTAGCTATTAGCTGGCATGTAAATATATTCTAGGTCTTTTTTGAATAGACAGTCTTGAATAAGTGGTTTTGGTGTTGTTGACGAGTGCGTCTTGGTTGGTTTAAGTTCAAGGTAGCCCTTTTAGATCTAGTTCTATAAAAGTTTGAAGCAGGTTTTGAGTCATCAACCATCAGGAACCTTTTAGAGTTTCAGCTAGCTGTGTTTGACATCAGCATATTGATGGAATGTGAACCTGCTGATTGTATGTGGGGCTCCGGGGGCTCCAAGCAGAAGATGAAGATGGTGTTTCTGGTGTTATGAGGCTCCCCTCTAGATTAGTTGGTAGCAGTGAGTAAACTAGGAATTGACAGTGGCAGGGCTCTACCTAAGAGTTAATGTGAGCTCCTAGAGTTCACATTAGTAATTGGGAGCTGTCTTTATTAAAAGACGTGGAAAGGTTAAGTAAAATCAATAGGCGGGGATCATTCTTGTTGGGTATAAGGTGGACGTTGTTGGCTATCTGACATTAGCAGCATATGCTACTGCATGGTTTTAAACCAGATTAGTAGCCCTGTACTAGGTTAGATTTACTGATAATGTCTTGTAGTTCACATAGACTGCTTCCTCAATTATATTTCTGATGAGGCTGGTGATGGGGTAGCAGTTGGTTAATTTGTGTCTGACCAGGGAGACTTAGTAGAGGATCTGTCTTGATTTGGCATCAACTGGGAACATTTCCTGACATTGGGTTGATATGACATTATTGCGGAGGGGAATGAGAGCATTTTTTATAGGGGCTTCAGAGTCAATGATGGAAGAATGCAGGGGCATCTTCAGTACAGGTGGCGCCCGGTGCGACATTGTTTGTTGGTCCTCCCCCATCCATGGTAGAGGTGGTGACCACCTCCACCACGGATTCCCTCACCACCACCTTTTAACAGTGCCCTTCAGGTCTCCATAACCCCTCTCTTTCTGATGCATTTAATTAGTTATACAGCACCACTCATACCAGTATAGGGTGTCAGAGCACTTTGTATCACACACACGTTACACAGAGACAATCATTCAAATGTGTGTAAATCAGGTTATAAGAAACGTTACATAAGCCAGTGGACTACAAGGTGTAGGAGTCACATGTCATCCATACTGGTAGGCAATATAGTTCAAGAGTGCTTGGTCTGGAGAAGCACAAACTCAGAATTGAAAACAGAACACTATAGTTAGGGGTTCTCTTTAATAATAAGAACCGATTTCTACCCAAATGAACCCTTTTTGCAACATTAATCTATGCTCTAATCTATACCTTGCAGTGTTCATGCATTTCCTTAATGATAGTTAGTAATTCACTGTTCTATATGAGGACGTTAACTTATAAACTGCAAGTAACAAAAGAGTGTCTCTTAGGGAAGGAGTAGCCCGCTGACCAATTTACATTATCTGCTCTCTGTAATCTGCATGGTACACATTCTTTGCAGCAGGCATGTTAATCCTCTGTGCTATTTTATGATCAATCAAAACCTCAACTAGGTAAACCTTGATCTCTCTCCAAGAAGAACATTAATCACCGGCGTTATCTTGACATTTTTATTGTTGCCCGGAAATTGCTGGATGCAAGGAATCCAGCAGCAGATACTTTTAAAACCAAAATAAACTTGCAAACATGGCGGCCCCTGAAGTCATCACCAGGTGCGGTGCCACTGGTCACACCACCCTAGACCCAGCCCTGGAAAAATATCGTCTTCAAAGGGGATGGCCTTGGGGGACACGGAGTTTAGTGCACAAAAAGGGGTTTAAATCTACTCAACTGATGATGGGGCAAAGAAGGATTAGATACAGTAAGGCTGCCTGTTTGGTGTTGTCGATGTGGGTCTCATTATGTTTATATGTCCAGGGAAGAAGTGATTAACAGTGTTGATTTTACTGCTCAATAGCTTCTGGTCTGTCTTCTCTCTTTAAGAGGCGGGGCCTGGAATGCTGAGAGTGAATAATGCTTTAATAGACTGTTGATGTGTGTTTTTGGTTGTGTGTTGGGTGGATGCAGTTGGTAGAGTGCGAAGTCCTGACTATAGCTAGGTACCTGACCCTGTATCTAAGTACCAACATGTCAATAAAAAAGATACCCTTCTCTACCTGATTGGCTCCTGTTTCACCCTTATTCAACCACCAGCAGGACTTGTCACCGTGCTAGTCCTGTATCGGTGTCTTTACTCAGGTCTGCATTTGCTCTTCAATTCTAACCTTCTGCGCTTCCTACAACAAACCCCTTCCTCCATTAAGGGATGTTCTAAAGCATCTGAGCCATCACTGCGGATGTCCTCAGTCTCCTGGGTTTGAACCTGGGGGTTGTAGCATCGAGAGTTCTGTGTTATTATATTATTCAGTCATCAGTGAATGTTGTTTCATCATTCATGGTGTCATTTTCTTTCCCTTAGTGACAGAACAAAGACCCAACCAATTTTCCTGCCTGAAACTCCCTCTACTCCCAACTCGCCCTTACCTCTGTCATCTCCAGGGATCCAGAAGAAAAGCTTTGAGAAGACCCCTAACAGAGAAGGGGAGGAGCGAGAGGACGGACCCTGTCCAAGGCTGGCAGAAGGTGAGTTTTACCTGTGCCGTCACACAGCATACACCTGTCAGGTGTCCTTTAGGGGCTGCCAAGTGCTAGGCCACACTTAGGATCTGCTCGTCTTTGGCCCGTCTACCCTCAGATCATCCATATGAACTGGATCTCAGTACTTACCGACTGACTCCCAATGAACATGCCTGCTCCACTGATCCTCAGCACTCTACATACAGTCACTCCCCCAGTGATCAAGAGCTCTTTACTTACAAACTGACAAGAAATCACCCGGGCTGTATTCAGTGAACAGGTGCTCTGTGGTCATATCTGATTGAGTCAAGGAGCTCAGTAATTACAGTTCACTCCCAGTGGGTATGCACGCTTCACTTGCCCTGAGCTCTGTACTTACAGCCTCTCCCAGTGACCAAACACTCTGTACTTCCGGCCTCTCCCAGAGTCTGTGATGTGCTCTGTACTTACAGCCTCCCCCGTGATCAGGAGCTCTGAACATACATGGTATATTCCAGTAAATAGGAGCTAAGTACTTAGTGCCTGATTTAGATATTTGCAGACGGGTTACTCCATCACAATAGTAATTTGCGGATGCTGATTTGTGGACTGTTATTGTATTTTGATGCAATTTTCTTTGAAGAGATACGTCTTCAACTCTCTCTTAAATTTACAACCTCTTCCAGTGACCAAGAGCTCTTTACATACACCCTTAGGCACACTGAACAAGCCTGATCTTCTGACCATGAGCAATACACTTTAAAGCCTCTCCCAGTTACCAGCGGCTCACTGGGACCATAAGCTCTGTACTTACAGCCTTTCCCATTGCCCATAAGTTCTGCACCTATATGGTCTCTACCAGTGACAACACTGGGCAAGTCTATTGAACTGGTCATTAGCTATGAACTTACAGCCTCTCCAAGTGACCAAAAACTCTGTGCTTCTAAACTGTCACATAGACAACAAGTTCTGTACTTACAGACTCTCCCAGTGACCAGGAACTCTATACTTACAACGGCCTCAGTGACCAGGAGCTCCGTACACATACAGTATTTCCCCATGAATAGGAGGTCAGTACTTACAGTCTGAATAGAATGGACAAGACTCTTCCACCGATCATGAGATAGGTACTTACAGCCTCTCCCAGTTACCAACAGCTCTGCCTTTAACTCCGCTCATGGCGACCAGGAGCTCTGTAATTACAGCCTATCCCCATCACAAGGATCTTGGCACTTATAGACTGACAATATACATGCATGTTCCATTCACCATGTACTCTGTACTCTATCAGTGAGCAAGAGGTCTAAATGTACATTCTGTGTTTATCCCCTCGGTTAGTCACCAGGAGCTCTCTAATTGCAATCTGACGGCTACTGGTCCATTCTGCACAAAGTGACCAGCACTTCTGTGCAAGCGCTTGAATATCCTGGCCCATTTCAATCATAGGGAAGTGACCTACTATGAGGGCAGTATGAAAGGTAAACACTGCCCGCAGCACATTCCAAAGAGGTGTGGACTCAACAGAGCCAACATAAAACTGGCACCTGATTCTGCACCAGAAGGTCTGATCCGAGGCCTCTGCCCCAGGCAGGCTGGTGAACCGAGGAAGAATCACCCAACTGTTAGGCTGATTCTATGTAAAGGTTTCCAATTAATCAAGAAAAAATCACATTTTGTTCTAATCAAAAGCATCTTTTGCAAATGGTTTGAAATTGCTTGCTACTAAGGGAATCTTCGATTCATTGAGTGTGAATTTACATTAGTCATCTGTTTTTTTTTCCTTTAATTCTGAACCCATCCTTAATACTAACCTATACCTGTACTCATACCATAATTTCAATCATAATTCTAATCCTAACTCTATTCACCTTACTAATCCTAGTTTAACCCTAAACTATTTTGTAAACCTATCTCTGACCCAACACTAACTTTTACCCTCAACTTAAATCTAACTCTAAGCCAGATCCATAAGCTAACTTGATCCCTCGCCCTAATCCTAGCCCTTACTAAACCTAACTCTGACTTTCACCTCATTCCAAACCATAAGAACTTACCAGAACACTGTCTCTTTACATTTTTTGAGCTTAACTTATCAACAACTTTTGCTTTTCTCACTAATTGTTTTTCAATCTATTTGTTTAGAACTAGGTATAGTTGGAAGGAACCAAATGATCTGAACTAATGGTTGATTAGCATCGGGCTGCTCAAAGGCCTCTTTAACAACCAGTCCACCTTTAACCCCTTCGCTGCTGATGACGAGCTGAGCTCGTCATCAGCCACGGTGGTCGTGTGCTGATGACGAGCTGAGCTCGTCATCTAACGCGGCTTTTTGAAAAAAGCCGCACAGCGCAAAAATATGCGCCGCAGCAATGTGGTTAAAGAACTGAAGTATATTTTTGGGGGAAGGCCAGTCTCCCTTTACGGAAACTTCCGATTACCATAATAGTTTGTATTTGTATTTTAGAAAAATCAGTGCCAAGACTTTCTCCAGGACCCAGAGCATCACCTGCAGTAATGGCGACAACAGATAGGCGGTTATACGAACTGGTAAGTTAGTGGAACTTACCACCATCTTGCCTGCTCATGCAGTTAAACATATAGGGAACCTATTACATTTTCTGACAGATCATACCTTGCATATAGCTGTTGGGGCTGGGGTGGAGTCAGGCACATAGTAGGCATGTCCTGGAAAATCTCTGAAATTGACCTGGTGGCAGTCATCTGCTAGGATAAGTCAGATGATCAGTAATATTGGAAAGTAGTGTTATTATAGGTCAGTTTAATATATACAGACAACTGGTCAAGGGGAAGCCTTTGAATGCAACACCAGCTAATAGTTGTGATCAAAAGAGAGACAGCAGGTCAAGGCAAGGCTTTTGAAGGTCACAACTTCTAACTTTTGTCCCTCTATATTGAGAACTCGCAGCGGATATCCAATCAACTTCATGGAACGATTGCCGTTGTGCGTCCTGGTTCCAGGCCCTGCCAGAATGAAAGAAGCTCAGATGGTCCAACACAGATACCGTGTAAAGCAACGATGGCAAACTACCACAGCGATGCTGACATGTATGTACCTCTTCAACGTAGACACTTACATGTAAAGTAAAAAAATGTAATATGCACTCAATATATAGAGAGCGCTTATAAGATTTTAAATTGTTGCTTTTTGACTGTGGTTCAGCTAAGGGCCTTGTTTGGGGGTTCTGATCTATGTTGGCGAGAGTGCAAACAGAGGGGAACGCTGCTACATTTCCAGCAAATTTGCTGCTATGTGTGGAGGTACTCCTCGGTGACCCTGACAATGCCAAATCTACCCCCTATACACATCAAGTGGCAAACTCATATCTCTATTGATGAAGTAACTGATATTTGCCTACGAGTGGAAACAGGATGCCCTCCTCCAGAGAGCCGGCGCAGGAATGGAATTGTAGTTGACAATCTCACCTGGTTTTTCCTTCCTCTCCCTGGTCCCACAGACCCAAAGCAGGCAGTAGAAAGTGGGCAGTGCTGTCCCTGTGCCAACCATTTTCCCCATGGTCAGCACAGACCTCTTATAAGCAGAAATAACCAAACCAATCTTTAACAATAATTTTTTCAGTGGATTTTGGAAGTTTTTATGATAAGCTGCATCTAACATCCATGTTGATATAGTGTGCTGCAAATATGTCCTGTGAGTTGCGTGCCACCTAACCCATTTTATACGGTTCTGGACATCCAAAGCGAACTATGGCCTGGCTTACAATCAGGCCATGACAAACAATAAAGTTCCCTGTGGCAAATTCTCAAAAAACTACAGTACTGACTGTGAAAATTAACAATCAAACAACAAACATAGAAAACTATATATTTATTAAATTATATCACTTATAAGTTACAAAACATATAATAACACATAAGAACTTTATTGATATATAAGAAAAAGATTTTGTGATAAAAACACATATATTTGGCACTTTCTTGCAAACATCATTGGGTATTCAATCATACATGTAGATCTCTGAAACCAGATGCAACAACAAATGAACCTTGTTATACTTTTTGATGCATTTCGATGGATTAACTATAATGGAATCCATCTTCTTCAGGACACTACAAATATGTATTTTAATCTTTAATAAAAAAAATCTTGGATAAAAAGTTCAATTGAGTTGTAAATATATAAGTTCTCCAAGAAACAAACAATAACACTTTAAACAACATACATTTTAAAACATTAAAAACATTTACAAATTACATGATTTTTGCACAGAAAGCACCATGTTCACTACAAAAATATTGTCAATGATAAGACCTGGAAGGGAAATATGACACATATGGCCTGATTACGATGGTGTTTGGACCGCAACTGATGAGCCGTCCACTCATGCGGTCAGAAGCAGCGGTCGGAGGGACCATCCAGCGCTTTCCGAAGGGCTTAAGGAACCCGTCGGTGCATCGGAAACAGTTCATAATCCATTAATGATGGTGGCTCCGCAGTCGGGATTATGATGTTGATTTCCGACAACCATTCCATGTCAGCCTTTCTGACATGGAAAAGCTGTTGAAAAGCGACATTGATGGCCCCTAGCATGCCCCGCTTCCCTCCTGGTCCACCGAATTTGGGCCTGAGGGGGACATATGGTGCCCTCCTAAGCATCCCTGCACCGTGTGGCAAGTGCTGTGACGTGCCTGCCACACGGTGCAGGAATGTTTGAAAACATCTATTTTTGAATGGAAGCTTGTGCAGTAGGCCTTTTCCGCCCGCCGCACAAGCTTCCATTGAAAAATGTATGTTTCCCACTGCCCTATGGGCGTTTGCATTCAAATTGGGGTGTCTGAACCACCAACCTAAGGTTGGGTGGTTCCTTTCCCACAATAGTGTTCTGCCCGACATTGTAATAAGGCCCCTAGTGTCATCAAATAGGAAGAAAGGGGGGAAGAGTAAAAGAAAAGGAAGAGAACAAGACCTTTAGACTGTTATCTATACTACTATTATAAAGGAAGAACTTTGAACATTTGAGGCGGGTAAACTCGGGAACCACACCGCCAATCCACACACCCGATACATTGTTGTAATTGTCAGGGTGTGCAGATGGACATAGGCTATATAAATTAAAAAAATATAAGTTATTTAAAAAATTTACGAGAAATAAAAAGTAGTCCCATGGAAGTAGCGCCGGCGGTGACGTGCGTGCTGACATCAGGAGCGCGGGGAGGAGCGGCGTCCAGGAGCGCGAGGAGGAGCGGCGGACATGAGCGCAGGGAGGAGCGGCGGACATGCGGGGAGGAGCGGTGAGGAGCGGCGGACAGGCTGGGAGGAGCGGAGAGGAGTTGCAGACAGGCGGGGAGGAGCGGCGAGAAGCGGCGGACAGCCTGGGAGGAGCGGCGGACAGGCGGGGAGGAGCGATGACCGGTGAACTCAGGAGCGCGGGGAGGTGCGGCAGATGAGGTAAGACTCCGGGGGACCCATGGACAATGTCGGGGCGGGCGGGGGCCCTGAAGACAAGGTCGGGACGGGCTGCTACTCCGGGGGACCCACTGACAATGTCGGGACGGGCGGGGGCCGTGGCGGGCGGGGACCCTGAAGCCTGATTGCTCCCGGACAAGGTCGGGACGGGCTGCTAGTCCTTATATATAAGAATAATAAGAAGAGCTTCCTCAAAAGGGTGCCAATCATCACTCCTTTTCCCCATCACCATTGTCCCAAAAAACCTCACCTTTCATACCCATACGACATCTGGTCAAATTATTAGCCAGGCCCATGCCCGTACGTTAATTATTCATGTCCTAAGGACCAGTGCATAACTTAGCTGCTTTTCCAGGCCATCCAAATGCCAATGCATATTAGAAAGGAGCCTCACAACTTCCTCTGTAGGACAAATATAATTCTCATTAGGGTATTATCCACCTAAAAAATGATACTAACCTCAATAAAAACACTGTATTGCGTATATGCACATCAGGTGTTTACTTCATAAACCTGTCACTTAATGCGTCTGCCCACTTCTAAACCACCGACTTCTTAAAATCCTAGAAGGTATAAAATGATTTGATATGAATACCCCAGTAGAAAAATATAGTGGTGCTATACCATCAAAACTTTCTTACCGTGGGGGAAAAATACATATAACTTACGTAGCACTAACTCTGGAATACCAAAGCCACAGCAAGCTTGTCAGCTCACTTAAATGTGGGTCACATGGATTGATTTAACCCCTTGCATGCATCGGATGGCCCCTGGCCGTCTGACATCACAGTGGGCATGTGCGGAGGACGCCCAGGGGCCGTCCGATCTCCGCCCACTCTTCTTTCCCCAGCACCGCAGCGGAACTTGCGCCGCGGTCAAGGGGTTAAGATAGCATTGACTACAACAAACCAAAAGGACTCATCTGTAAACACCCCCTATTCATCCTGTTCTTCCAATGTATACTATGGGAAATACTGTCAGAGCCCAAACAAAAAGACTCTGCAGATCACAGATAGGGGCACATACGCTGCTGCATTAGCATGCATTACCAGGAGAATCTGTTTTTGTGACAGGCTCATGTATATACAAGGGGAAACAGCATTAACAACGCAGACTAAACCACGTGTGCCATTATAACAGAATAGAACATAGCGGAACAATGCTTGCCTTAACCACACATATGCGTGGTAAAGGCAGTTAGCGTTTTAGCAGTGCAGCAAGTAGGTGGGGATATTGGAGACTTCCTGCAGTCGAAATTCCATGGAACGACGGCTTGGTCAGTACTTTTTTAACTTTTATTTAGGTTTCAGGGAGGAGCAGTTTTTAGGGCTGCGTTGGTTTGAGTGCTCAGGGTGGAAAGGCTGGGGTTGGGGTAGTTATTAGGGCTGGGGGCGGGTTTTAGGGCTCAGGGTGGTGGGAAGGGGCAGTGTTTAGGACTGGGGTCGGATTTAGGGCTTAGGGCGGGGGTTGGGGTAGGTGTTAGGGTAGGACCGGGTTTTAGAGCTCAGGGTGGGGTGTCCAGGTAGTTTAATGGGCCGGTGGGTATTTTGCAGGACTTGGGGCTGGGTCTTAGGACTCAGAGCGAGGGAACTGGGGTCTGATCCATACTACGCATATGCCTCAACAAATCATGCCTCTACCATGCGCGATAAAGACGCGGCCATGGTTAAGATCATGTTGTTTAGGCATGCGTTGTTAAGGCATACGTTGTTCTGTCATGCAACCATATCCAAGTACACCGAATAACTGATTCATGGTCCATACCTGTTACTTACCCAAAACAGCTGTGATCTCAAACTTAATGGGCATTCTGTAAAATGAGCGACCATGAAATGGCTGCTCTCCTACTCTTACCTCATGCTGCCCAATAGTTGAATTGTTTGGAAAATCTGACAAGAATAACAAATATCAATAATACCAGGCCACTCGAGCCATACAAAAATGCAGGAAGCATATATGGTCCAAAAAAATACCTGGAGAGAAAAAAAGGGTAAAAAACACAACCTAAGATATGCATATGCAGACTTCTTAAAAATAGCCGCCATCTTGGAAGGGTCTGAAAATACTTGGCAAGCATAAAGATAGGGCTCCTATCTCACTGTAATACATATTTCCCTAAAAACAGATCTAAGACTCTATAAATATATTTATCTACAGATTTTAAGGGGCTAAAACTGAGAACAAAGAAAAGCTTTTGAGAGGATTCCAAACCTGAAAACAGGCTGAAACTTTCAAGGTTGTGTTAATGCCATTATTACAGATGTTACCTCATACAGCCACCCCCTTCTTCCTGATTGTTTAGCCCTAAAAAGGACATAAGGTACTGTTGCCTCGTTTTCCCTTTCCTTACCATGTCACCCCACTCTCAGTGATAGCAATATCTTCTTCAGAATGAACCACTACATTTCATTCTCATTATGGATCACTAGCTTACCCGTCGTGCGTTGCTGTGATCTCTGAGGAAACTTATTATGATAACATTCAATTTACATTGTGTCATTTTTATTGAAACGTATTCACTTTAATATCGAAAACATTTTAAAGTGTTGTTTTAATTCTGTTTATTTATTCGAGTGCTTGTGGATACACCGTATTTTTTGTTTTTCTGTCTGGTGCGTACACGAATAAATCAGAAGGTTTGCCGACGCGTGAGCTGGCCACATACAGTTGTCCATGTGAGAAGCACGGATTCTCCAAATCTAGTCCACACACTTGCAGCGATTGTCCTTGTGCTTTGTTGATGGTCATTGCAAAAGCGAGTCGCACCGTAAACTGTAAATGTTCAGTATTGGAAAGATTATGAGGGCCCTGGGGGGCCGGGGGGCCGATATTGAACAAATTTTTCTTTCTTTTTTCTTTCTTTTTTTGCCAGACACCTTCGGGTCGCTCCTTTCGATACCTGGCACCTCGGTGCTGGAATGAGCTTCCCGTTTCCCTAAGAAAAGCCAACAGTTTGTTCTCTTTAAGAAAGGAGTTGAAGACCTGGCTTTTCTCTCAATAATATTCTTTCGGCCCTTTGTGAGTTGCTGTGTTGTGTACTTTTTTCCAGTTCTCTTTGCCAAAGCGCCGGGACACTCCTTGGAGTAGCCGTGCGCTATAAAAGAGACCATATAACATAACATAACATAACATAGATTCTCACATAACGCTCAACTAAGGGGTCTCCCCATTTCTTAGTGGGTATGGCTGATTTATGCTCACAAAACCTATAACTTACTCTGATAAAGTAAAATAGTATTGCGGTCTGACGGTTTCCTATATAATTTCACTTTTAGAACTCCTTTATTTCTTCTTTAAATATTAGATCCAAGAACTCCCCTATTACTGTCCCAGGAGCCAGTATATTTCAGATTAGGTTTCCTAAATGTAACCATTCAAGGAATTTATCAAGTAATGAATAATTCCCTGTTCAAACGAAGAAATCCTCGTCTATATACCACAACAAATGCCTAACATTCTCATAAAACAAGAATAATTCACTAAAAATGTGCTTCGCCTCAAAGTTCCCAATGTACAAGCAAGCCAGACTCGGAGCACACTTGGGTCCTATACTGTTCCCTTTTAGTTGAATGTAAAGTTCATCCTTAAATAAAAAAAATATTATTTTTAAGGATGACCCTTACACGCTCAACCAAAAAACTCTTATCGGGTATTTCAATATCGCCTTCCTGAAGAACTCCCTCTATCACCGAATGGTATAATTCTGGGGTATATTTGTGTACAGTGCTTCCATATCTAAGGTTACCTTCTACGTTTGGGACCATATTGTAGTATAGTTCACATGAAGATTTATGCTTGTATACCAATTCTTTAGGGAAATGGTCAACATATTCACTCGGAGGTAGGTGTGGGCAAAGAATTCCTCTCTGCCGGCGGAGTTCGTGGAGTTTTGTCCACTCTGCGCTCTGTGCGGAGTTCTGAAAAACTCTGCAAAGTGATGCAAAGCAGAGTTTTTTTTCTCGAGCACCTCGCCAACGGTAAAATAACGCGCGAGAGATCCTCCTGGCAATATTTGTGATGGTGGGTGAACGCAGCAGATCGTGACTGCTAGTGTTGAGAAATCAGCCATTCCCATTAAGAAAGCTGCCGCTCGAGCAGAATGTCTACTTGAGCGGCAGAAAACAGCAGCTCTCTCAAGCGCGACGCATAGTGCCATTCGAGCCGATTGTACAGCACGGTCCAAACGCCTGGCGCTAAAAATCAGTGTCAGCAGCATGTCTTAACAGAGTCCTCCACCTTGCTGAACTCCGCAGAGCGCAACAGACTTTTTCTGGCACTTTGTGGAGTTCCGGGGAATAAAACTCGCAAACTCCGCCCAGGCTTACTCAGAGGTTCAGTAACAGAGTTCGAAATAGACACAATTGGTCTCATTGGGTGGTCCAACATTTTTTTATATACATTCGGCAGGCCATAAATAGCTGGTATAGTTGAATTCAGATTCAGAAAGGATGCACATTCCTCTTCACATATCCAAATCTCTCATTTCGCCTTATCCCGTACTATTCTTTTTTTTTTTTACTTTTTATTAAATGACACGACATTTCCATTCACAATTTTGCAGAAATGACTTACAGTATATAATGAACATCATGATAGTCACCATTCAACAGTCAGTTCCTGTCATTACGAGAATACAATTTCTAAGGTGTTACAGGATCCTCCAAAGAGAGAACAACAGGGGGTTCACATATATTTCCACGGTAGTTATTCCATTTGCTCCATATGTCTATCCATTTTTGGGGGCACCCTCTAGAAACATGCACAAACTTCTCACGCAACATACACCAGTCTAAGCCTACCTTCCAGCCCCCGACCGTGAGCGCAGCCGCAGCCCCCCACACCTTGTCCAGGTTTCTTTTTGCGACCATCAGCCCCAACGTTACCCAAATATGGTCTTTCCTACCCAAGTCTATAGGCTCCCAGACATTCAAGAGACACCTCTTGATCTTCATCCCAACTGCAAGCCCGAGGACCTCCCCCAGACAGGTATGCAGACCCCTCCAATACCTTTGTATATGTTCACACTCCCACAGGATATGGATGAATGTGCTCTCCTGTCCACATTGTCTCCTGCACATACCCTCATCCGCTCTGCCCATACTGACCAGCTGAGTCCCCGTAACGTAATTCCTATGTAGGATCTTCAGTTGGACCAGACGTAGCCTAGATGAAATTGCTACTTCCCTCGGGGAGGCCACTGCCCAGCCATTCTTCATCGTCGAGTTCCAGCCCATCATTTCCCCAGTGGTCACGAAGCACCTGGAG
This sequence comes from Lissotriton vulgaris, assembly GCF_964263255.1. Classification (NCBI taxonomy): domain Eukaryota; kingdom Metazoa; phylum Chordata; class Amphibia; order Caudata; family Salamandridae; genus Lissotriton; species Lissotriton vulgaris. Next base: position 1,703,566,561 of record NC_141695.1, read on the forward strand.
GGGGCCTAGAGTGTTATTTACCACTTTCTTGTACGTCATGGAGACCTCCTTAGTTGGTAAGTACCCGTCTAACAATCTGTCCTCTAACAGTGAACCATCCAGGAGGGATGTTCCCCGTTTCAAGTTAGTCGTCAATGCATGCCTCACTTGTAAATACCAAAAGTATTCCGAGTTAGCTAGTTCGTAATTTTGCTGTAAAGTGGCAAAGAAGAGCACATCTCCCCTCTCCCATAGGTCCCCTATTTTAGTGATCCCGATTAGGTCCCATTTATCAAATCCTTTCGAATGCCTCAGGGTACCCAATTGTTCTGAGTCCCACAAAGGGGTCGCCATCGTAAGCTTAAGAGCCCACCCCAGGGTCCTATTCACTGCATGCCACACCTGCACTGAATGCCTGGTTGGTCTGGTAAGGGGAATACTCCTAAACCTGGAATATAGGGCCAAGCTATAGTTACCCCAGGCAATAACCACCTGTCCATATCATAGCCAGGCAATACCCACCTGTCCATATCAAGGCCAGGGTCGTCTCCCTTCGATAGGTGCTTTGATTTATGGCAGCCAAGTGGGCCGCCCAATAGTACTTCCTATTATCAGGTAGCCCGATCCCCCCGTCGTACCAACTCAGTACTAGCTTAGGAAGGGCAATACGGGGGTGGCCATCCCAGAGCAATTCCCTCTGGAAACTTCCCGCCTCCTTGAAGTATTTCGCGGGGACTAGATAAGGGAAATTCTGGAGTGCATATAAGAACCTCGGAAGGGACATCATTTTAAACAATGCCGCTCTCCCATCGGATACTATTCTAATTTATTTTTTAAGATTAGACATTCTACTCTAGCACACTGATGAGTAACGTTCTTTTACATTCATTCAGTTTCCGTATCTGTGTTTCATAGTCTGCTGTGTCCATAACTACAATCTCCCCTCCTCTATCAGCAGGCTTCTCTGACGCTTTTCACAGCCAGCCTTTGTGCTTTAGACACATTATTAGCCAGACCTTTTCTCTGGGGTCTTAAATAGTTTCTCAGCTTCTCTTTCAATCATACTCTCACAAAGTTCACTTCTTTGCCTACCTGTGAGAGGGAAAGAGTAATTGTAGATTTCAATTTCAACCCAGATCTATTACTAGTTTCTATATTTTCTTTACCTTAAAAAACCTAGTAGGTCTAATCTTTCTAAAAGAAAGGTTTCAAATCATTGTCTAATTCATACCTGTTGGCCAAAGTGGTAGGATCAAACTTAACCCTTTCTCTAAGACACTAACTTCTACACTTCTTAGCTTCCTACAAGACACATTTATAGTAGGAGCTTTATCTAATACTCCTGATGTTGCCACTTTCTCCATCTCCTGGACCTCATGTATTGCTATTGAAGATGCATTTGAAAGACCCTCGACCCCTTCCTTGATTTCTCTTTGCTCCCCCGTTATGTCGGTTCTCTAAAAAAAGGAGGGTGAATGGAGCCCATTGTTCAAGGAATATGAATTTATTCTGTATTCTGTTTCGTCTTCAGAATCTGTTGCAGAAATAGAAGTATTTGAGTAGGTAACTACTTTAATTGATCCTTTATTGTCCATGATTCCACCCTAGGGTATCAGGCAATGCCAAGCATTTATGCCACCCAAATAATGACTCCCAATCTCTGGCCATATACAACTTTCTATATGCACAGGGATTGGTCTGCTTGCAGGCTCATGGCACACGGCGTTTAGCGATGTGCATTAGACTTTAGGCAATAGTCCTGATGACTGGGCTTTTCACCAGCCTCTATGTCACAGTGCTCGCTGGTCATGTCCCACTGTGAATCTTCTTTTTTCATCTCTTTTCAGGATTCAGACAAATAATTTCATATAAAATAATTTGCATTACATGGGGGAGGGTTTTTCGGGTGCAGTATCTGCACCTTTGGAATTCCTTCACAGCTTCTGTGGTTGAAGTGGTGCCCCATTATCCCCTCCTGCACTTGACACCTCCTTTTTCCAGGATGCAGGCTTTGGTCTCTGACAATTTCTAACTGCCTCTGTGGAAAATAACTTTAATTGCTGCCAGCCTTTCAATGATTCAAGGTTGGCAAACTCCCTGAAGATCAGAATCCTGCACTGGGCAATGTGAAAACATGTTCCCTTGTCCAATCAGAGCTACTTTTTCCCCCAAAATGTGGTCTCTGAACTGCCAGTTAAAATATACAAATTTTCCCCCTTCAATCAACCCTTTGTAGCCACTGGCTCTCTTTGTAATGCAAGTATCTCAAAAAGTGACAAACAGATTAAGATTAGGACTGGGGGCAAAATTTGTAATTACACCGAAGTGATTGGAGTAATTTCATGTTACTCTTTCCTGAACATTATAAGATTATGCCTGTTGTTGTAGTTTAGAGTAATTTGGACAAAAATGTCTACTCAAGAGCACAGGAACAGACCACAAGCAATTGCTGGCTGTATTTGTACCAGGTTTGTTGCCTTTAGAGCTATTTTCTTAGCACAAAATGCAGAGTTATGCTCCTCATAAAATTCCACATATTTCTGCGTAATTTTACTTTAATCTCATGTAATTACACTATAGCAAATTACGCGAGTTCTACCCATCCCTAATTTATATCGAACTACAAAAATCATGTCTCTGAGTAAATGTGTGGCTTCCGCATCACCTTGCTTCTTACTGGCCACGCCTCCTGCTTCCTGCCAGCTGCTCACTTCCTCCTGAATTCTTCCTGGGGCTTCTGCCCATCCATGGAGCATGGACCTATATCAGCTACATGTTTGCAGCCAGTGTCCTTCTACTGGCCGCGCGCTGCTTCATGTACATTTTTTTAAACTTTTTGCCATGCACTCTTTAAGAGTAATAGCACTGAAGGGTCTCAATCATCTGAACCACGCATTCCATTTACAACACAAGTCATTACAATGACGTGTTAGGTAAAGCGATATTGGACTTTAAAGTCCAGCGCTTTCCCTTCTGTCGCGGCGACTGGAGTTGCAATAGTAAACTATACTATTTCAAAGTCGAGCGCGCCCCTAAGGCAAGTCATTGTGACGACTTGTATGGTAAATGGAAGGCGTGGGTCAGATGTATTCGTTGTTCTGCACTCGTTGTTATGTAACGCCTGGGAAAGGAAAGTGTGGTTGTGTCATACAACCATTTTAATGTGCTTGACATCGATTGCTCCAGCTCGCGCTGGAGCGGGTGAAGTGTGCGTTTGCATTTGTATATGTACAAAAAGGTAACCTGATTGGGTCACAGAGAACTGCATTTCCCAGAGTTCCTGAGGACACAGTTTGACACAGTGTTTACTACCAATCTCAGAAGGAAGATACTGCAGCTATTAAGTTGCTATTTACGATCAAAGTTTGAAACATTTTAGCACAGACAGATTGTTACGGGGTGCTCTTTCGAAACACTAATACAGGTACTGTCTGCTTACAAGGAAAATGTATCTTTCTTTTCAACTTTCTCTATCTATTTGTAACAAAGATTTACAAAAACATTACAAAAATAGCATTAGCAAAGGCAAGAGGTCGGCAGACAGCACCAGCCCGATTGGCTTTTCCAGGTTTGACTTTAGCGAAGACCTTCGAATTTTACTAAAATTATGGGGCAGATTTACTGAATGATCAAGCAACGCTGCAAGGCAAGCTGCTGCGCAGTGTGGATGGGAGAGAGCTGAACAGCATTCTATTGACAAAAATAAGGCACTGTTCACCTCTTTCCCTGCTCTGGTGCACCTGTGGCTGCCTAGCACCAACACAGGCACCCTTCTGCCACTACACAAGGGTGCCTGGGCTGTGGGTAGGATTTTGTGAAGGAAGGGAAACCCACATGCACAGAAACACTTAGAGACATGTTCCTCTTTCCGCGTGTGCTGCAAGATTCAGCAAACATGGAAAGAGGAAGCAAGAAGCTGAAATGAAGGAGATTTTTCTCCTTGTTACACCTCTCTTGGTTAGACGCACCATTTTGGCACCAACCCAAGTTCACTGTCTTTAGTAAATTTGGGTTTGTGTCAAAATCCATGGGTGAATGCATGGGAACGCCTATGCTCCCCCCATGAAACAACTACCAGATGCAGTTTAAAGAAACACAATGCAAGGTGTTACTTTTTTTTAATAAAAGCCACGCAAGGCAATGGATGTGGCCTTACGGCTAGAGCGGCCGACCTCAATGCTGGGGAACCAGGTTCAAGTCTCAGCAGGGAAGCTTAACATCCTGTGATTCTGGGCAAATCACGTAATCTCCCCGTGCCTAACAAAAATCAATGTGTCCTTGTGTAATGCAACTGGTGCTCATGTAAAGCTCTCTGATACCTGAAACCTTTGGGTCAAGTTTGTGCTATATAAAACTCTGAGGAAAAAAAAACTACCTTTGTGTGGCTTTGTAAATCAAGACTAGCATTTTGTGTCCTGGACAACCACGACGCAAAAATATTAGTAAACCTGGGGCAATGTGTAAAAACTAGTTCGTTATGTGGGTTTTCAGCCAGAATTCATGCATTAGCCTGTTGTTGTGTAATTCATATTTATTTCACCCACTACACCATGGTGCAATGGCTCAGCCCACTTAAGCCATTGGCTGACTTCATTTTGAGTAATGACGCGCTTGCCCTTTCACAAAGAACACTTTCACACACAAAGTAGTTCCCTTCAGTGCCAGGGACCACTGTGGTAAAGTGTGCTTTTTTGCCTTTAACCAATATTTTTTTTAATTGCTGTGGGCCTGGACGCTCCCAAACATTAAAGGTTTCCAAACACCAAGAGATAACAAAATTGGAATTGCTGAAACCAAATACTGCCAGCCAATGGTAAACCTTTTGGCTTTGCCAATGCTTGTTTTATTTGGGGGCAGGAAATACTCCCACTTCAAATGCTTTTTGTCCTTGAGTGCCTAAAATCCTTTAACTGTACCTGTAGTTGAGAAATTAAATGCCCAAAGAAACATAACATACAGGTAGAAGCAATATAGTCTTTTGTTCTCAATTCGCTTCCTAACTCCCCTGTCCTCTCTTTACCCCCTCCAGACATAGCCGAGAATCCTGGGAGAGAGGGTCTCACTATGAAGCACTGAAACAGAGCAGCCGCGATGAGCATTTCTATCGCCTGAACCAGCAGTTAGCCAGGCATCGGACTGCCATGCGCGGCCACGCAACACCCATGGACAGCATTGCCAGGTTCTCAAGCCACGTCCCAAAGGCCAGAGAAGCAGAGCCAGTCCGCAAGCGCTCCCAGGATGACGCGGATGAGAGGAGCCCAGTGGCTGGACGAGTAGTGTACCTCAGCGAGCAGGATTTAAAGGGGCGGCTTTCCATTCTTGAGCAGCGAGAGCGACTTCAGTACTTCCGGGTCAGGAAGCAGCAGCAGTTCCAGTGGGCCAGAATGGAGTCCCCAAAAGATTCAAGTTTACCCCAGACATATCTCAACCAGCAGGTCATGGGAGCCGAACGAGTGCAATGCAGAGACACTAACAATGGGGAACTCAGGTCTCCGAACGCTTGTGACCAACAAGACAGGAGCCAGCTTCATAAAAACTCTAGAAACCCTGAGACTGCGTGGACATCAGTCAGTGGCCTGCCAGACAAACCCTTGGATTTGTCTGATTATGGCAGAGGAAGAGATAGCAATGAGTCCCCGGAGAACAGCTGGCCCAAACTGTGCCAGCCTGAGCCAAACCGCCAGAGTCCAGCATGCAAAGAGGACTGCTCGATACTGGAGACCGTAACAAGTCCCTCCAACACACTAGACAATAATGTTGGCAACCACTGTTCTCGCATCTCCCTTTCCATGATGGCCGAAAGCCAGTTTCGAGGAGAAAATGATACAAGCCAGGCCACTGCAGTGGATGTAGACTGTGAATCCTCTCTGGTAAGAAGTTGATGCCTTGACGCTTAGTCATTGTGGTCTCTTTATGCATGTTGTTATCTAGGTCAGGAAAACTCTCAATTCGAGACTGACTGTTTCTTAAGGATCATTCTGCTTTCAGGTGTCACCTGAGATAGAGCATGCACCATCAGGTTCTTTATTTACAGGGGGTTACCTTTGGTTGGCTTTATCATCACTCTTTCTGTGTTTGTCCTTCCCCTGGAGCATGACCCAAGTACTGCTTCCTTGCCCACTGTCCTTCCACTGCTGCTTGCACTATTGGAGCTGCTTTTTTCATTTAGTTGCAGAACTCTATAAGAGTATATATGTTTGCAGGCCATCTTCCCTCTTGTCCCAGTCCATTTTATTGCTTGGTGCCTGCTGCGTTGTTGCTTGCCCTTTCCATCCAGGCCTCCTCTTGCACTGTTGCTTGCCTCATTCCTCCCTCCTCCTTTCGCATTGTTGCATGCCCCGTCCGTGCGTCCATTTACAGATTGCTTGCCCCATCATCATTATTTGCTCTTCCACTGTTGCCTGCCCTGTTGCTGTTATTTGCACTGTGGTTGCTTGCCCAACCAACTCCTGCGTTGCTGCTTGCCACATCAGCCTCACTACCTTCCATGTTGTTGCTCGGGGTCTGCTCCTCCTGCCACCCTACTATGGTGTTGCTTGACCTGTCCTTCCCACCCACCTCCTGCATTTTAGCATGCTCGTCCCGCCCGACAACCCTGTGTTGTTGCTTGCCCCGTCCCTCGAGCCCGCCTCCCACATTGTTGGTTTCCCTGTCCCTCCCCCCCACTCCCGCCTTGTTGTTTACCCCCACTCCCTCTCACATTCTCGCATGTCCCCTCCGGCGTTGTTGCTTGCCCCCTGCTATCCCACCAGAGAGAATTATTCGACCATGGCACCTGTGTACAGTGATTATTCAGAATTTATCAACTGCAGGCAGCAATATTCTATGTGAGTTTAGTGCCATACATGCCATCACACTTAGAGCCTTACTATGAGTCTGGCGGTACATAAACCACAAGACTAACGGTGGCAGTCTCCCGACCACCCTATTACGACTAGGGCGGTCACGTTTCCCTGGGACCACGGCAACCACCACGAAACCGCCATTCTCTGACAGTTGCTTGGCAGTCCAGAGGCCGCAATTTGCTTGGTGGTGCCATTGCAGCCCGCCAAGCATATTACAAGTTTCCTCACTGCCATGCTTTTCATGGCGGTGAAACTGAGGAAACAAAGGGCCCCCTGATGCCTCGCGCCATGTGGATGCACACAAGGGGTACAACATGTGCCCCACTGAGTACATGCACACCCGTACCTGCATGGTATGGAATGCAGCAGTCCATGCCATGCAGGTACGTTCCTTTGACGTTCTCATTGCGATGCCTATTCCGTAGGCATCGCCCTGGGAATGGCAAAGAACCGCCTGCCAGACCAGGATAAAGCTCCTAATCTGGTGGGTGGTTCCTACACAGGATTGGCAGTACGGAAGCTGGGTGGTCTTGCTCCCGCACCGCCAAACTCATAAAATGGCCCTTAGTGAACCTGATTATCTGTATGGGCTCATGGCCATACATGACATCACATGTACCTCATTGGACTCACTCACTACTGGTAGAATTATCAAATGCCATCACAATCACCCTCTAAATCAACCAATCAGGTACCCTAAAGCCCTGACACCTGCTAATAGCAAGATTGTCACACTGCCACAAGACACATCACATAAGCAAATCTATGCGGAAATCGCAAAAGACATTCTATAGTCCGGGAATATTACTGAGAAATGTGGCTGTAAAATTTGATTTGTGGTATTCTAAATGCAATAGGGTAGTTCCTTTGGGATGATAAAACCATAAACATTAAGCCCTAGAGATACTCCAGGATTGCACTGACTCCATTTCCCATTATTCAACAAGTGTCACCTCTTTTGAATGCTATTCAACAGGACTGGAAACCTTCGCCGCAAGGAAACGACACTAGACAAGTTGCCTCGTGTACCCGAGATGAGTCTTCAGGCATTAGGATGACATTTTCAGTGAGAAGACAGAACCCTGACTTGGAACCAGGTAAAGACATGTTCCTTCAAATCTCATTGAAAAATGACAGACAAGGATGACACATGTACATTGAAGACACCCAACTAATGACTCTATGGTTAAAATAGAGACACAGAGCATAGACAATTTACTTGGATATGGATAATAGTCTTGACTAACAAATTTCGTTATTACTGAGAGAATTAAGTGTATAGTTCTATATTCTTACAAAAAAGATTGCTAAGTAAAGTAATCAGCAGTTTTGTAACGTTCTGGCAAGAAAGAAAAGGAGTGAGAAAGAGAAGGACACTAACACAATAAATTTCCTACACATTATTTACCCCGAGACCAATGATACTAAACACTGGGGGCCCGATTACGATGTCGGACGGACCACCAGCGACAGCCTGTCAGTGGGGGCCCGTCTGACATCTGGTGCCGTAGTCCGACTGCGTGTTGTGATACGAGCGGTCAGAGACAGTGGGATGAGGGACCGACCGAAGCGTCCAACAGGTTCAAGGAGCCCATCAGACCATCGGTCGGAGCGTAATACCCTACAATAGGGGCACAACACCAGCATGTACAGGAAGCAGCAACAGAGGCATCCACAGGCAGCAGCAAGAGAACAGACACAACACTGACATCTACAGGCAGCAGTAAGAGCAACAGACACAACACTGACATCTACAGGCAGCAGGAAGAGCAACAGCACAAGGTTCTGTTTCACTCCCAGAACAGGTACAACAAAGGCATGTACAGACAGCAGCAACAGAGGCATCCACAGGCAGCAGCAAGAGAACAGACACAACACTGACATCTACAGGCAGCAGGAAGAGCAACAGCACAAGGTTCTGTTTCACTCCCAGAACAGGCACAACAAAGGCATGTACAGACAGCAGCAACAGAGGCATCCACAGGCAGCAGCAAGAGAACAGACACAACACTGACATCTACAGGCAGCAGGAAGAGCAACAGCACAAGGTTCTGTTTCACTCCCAGATCAGGCACAAAAAAGGCATGTACAGACAGCAGCAACAGAGGCATCCACAGGCAGCAGCAAGAGAACAGACACAACACTGACATCTACAGGCAGCAGGAAGAGCAACAGCACAAGGTTCTGTTTCACTCCCAGAACAGGCACAACAAAGGCATGTGCAGACAGCAGCAACAGAGGCATCCACAGGCAGCAGCAAGAGAACAGACACAACACTGACATCTACAGGCAGCAGGAAGAGCAACAGCACAAGGTTCTGTTTCACTCCCAGAACAGGCACAACAAAGGCATGTACAGACAGCAGCAACAGAGGCATGCACAGGCAGCAGCAAGTGAACTGGCATCTACAGGCAGCAGTAAGAGCTACAGCGCAAGGTTCTGTCTCACTCCCACAACAGGTACAACAAAGGCATGTATAGGCAGCAGCATGAGAAACAGCACAATGTTCTGGCTTGCCCCCAGAACAGGCACAACATAGGCATGTACAGGAAGCAGCAAAAGTCACAGAATAATATTCTATCTCACCTCCAGAACAGGCACAACACAGGCAGCAACTACAGAGATAGATTGGGCCGCAGCATTGCAAACTTTCTTTCCTCTTGGAGCAGGTAGAGGAGTGCCACAATACTGCAAGCGTTCTGCCCTCATAGAGCAGGTATCCCTTGGGCAGCAGCACTTAGAAGCTCCCCCAAGTACAGGACAAGGCAAAATGGACAGCAGGAAAACAAGCTTCTTTCTTTAATAGGAGGCAGCAGGGCAAGCTTCTCCTTGGGCAGCAGTACTGCAAGCTTTCTTTCCTCACATAATATGAATAACGTGGGCACCGTAGCGTCCACCCCAGCCTGGGTACCCACCAATGACTACGCAACACACAGAGCTTAATAGTACAGATCATTATTCCTCAAAGTGTAACCCTGAACTCAACATTATAAACCAAGCTTTCAGTGCATTCTGCTCGAACACCTACATCACAGCTTTACGGAGTCCGGTGGGTACCAAAAGGGCTTCGTCATACAAGCTTGTAAGACACTACAGGCAGCAACAGTTAGAAACTTCCCACAGTCACAGGCCTAAACAAAATGTAAAGAAGGAAAATAAGCTTCCTTTTGTCACAAGAAGCAACAGCAATGCAAGCTTCACCTTGCTGCACAACAGGCACAGCAGGGCAGCAGTACTGCAAGGTTCCTAGCCTCGAAGAACAGGTGTAGCTTGGCCAGCTGTAATTGGAAACCTCCCCCAGTCACAGGACAAGGCATAAAACAACCTTCCTTAATTTGTGTTAATCTTTTTGTCTCCCATTTCACTATTTTTTCATTCTCTCAATTTCCTCTTGTTTCATTTTCATTTCTGTTTTTACTCACTTCCATTACCCTTCCGTCCCACACACTTTCTCTTATCTGCTTCATGCAAGCTGTCCCTCTCTCGATCCCTCCCCCTTAATTTTCTTACACCTACTCTCTCTCTATACATTTCTCTCTCGCTCATCTCTCGTTTTCCTTTCTTTTTCCTTTCTTTCACCTTCCTCCCCTCTTACTTTCTTCTATCTCCTCTGCTAAGACAACACTTTTTACCAAACTTATGTAAAGGACATTTTTCAATACCATATTTCCAATCTAGCAATTGTGCCACATTAACTGTCAACATGCAATATAACAGGAATATGACAAGAACCTTAGGCACCCACCTAATATTTCACTCCCTACAAATTGACCCTTTCTCACCCATATAAGAGCTGAATGCAAGTGCCTTGGAGGGAAACTGCTGCTTATCGCACCCAATAAAATCCGACTCCCTGGGGTTCATAATTTATTGGGTGTGATAAATTGCACCTATTCCAAGTTTGTGGGGAATAACATGCATATTTTGGTGCTTGCTACACCAAAACTGCATGACACTTTAAATATTATACTCTTTCCCCTTGTTAATTGCAGCTGGGTTTTGCCCGCTGAAACTTAAGGAAGTAATAAGGATCCATATTTTATTTCACCCGGTAGCCCATGTGTGCAGTAAGTTCCACACAACTCATAATCCTGACCCAGCGCAGCGATTTCTCAAGGGTCTGAAACTGCCAGCCCAATTGTAATCAGGGTACTAGTGTGACATGTTTCATTCTAAGGCCCTCCAGCTAGCTGAGACGCAAAGAAGATAGAGGGGTCTGTAGATAGAGGACGGCCATGTGTCATTTGAACTTACCATGAAGAATCAAACTCGTTCTAAAGGCGGCCACAAGTAGTGGCAGATTCAGTTGCAACACTGTAAACATAAGAGATACACATCTTCTTTTAGTGTTCAGTGATGTTAACTGAAAACACCAGCGAATCCTCTAAATTATACTATAATATGCAGTACTCCTAAAACCAAAACTTTTAAAGAGGGCTGAAACATGTTGACTTGGTTTCAAGACACAAAGAATATGTATTCATAGCTCCGTAGCGTTAATCCTGTGAAAGGGGCATGAGTACATTTTCATTTAGACCCCAGTGACGGACGCAGAGCTCCCTTGTTGCATATTCAAAATGCCTCAAACTTTTTCGATTTCACCAATTGTTTTTATTCTCATTTTTCATTTCATCCTTGGATTTTCATTATTCTTATCCTTTTGCCACATGAAAGATGCTTACATTTTCAGTTAGCCTTAATGCTGCAAACATGCCGATCAGGGCCTTATTTTGTAGCATGGATTGTATGTAAGTTGTTCTTAAGTGATTGATCTTTATTAACTCAATGCATTTCGGGCCTCTTTTTCCTGGCCCTTCGTCAGGGGTTCTCTATAAATTTAAAAGCATTATGTTAGACTGTGCGTACGAAACCTCTAAAGCATGTGCAATGCAGCTCTCGATATTCAAAAGTTTATACACTTCTCCGCATAATCGACATCTTCCCGCAAATATCATAGCCAAACGCCATTACTAAGTAGATACTCAGGTCAGCCTCTCCGTTTCCCCCACTTGCTCAACTGAATTAATTTTTTACCTTAACCTCTTGAACCTACACTTTCCGATCTATTAATTTGCAAAAAAACGAACCGTCTACCTAGTAAGTGTCAACCTAAAGCAAGTGATAATCTTGACTGATTCATACCTTCGACATCAATCCTGGTCATCCCGTTTCTGACATTTTCAGTGCCTCCGTAATGCTGAACTCTGTTTTCTCGTTGCTACTTAAACACCTGTGATCTATCCCCGCCCTTTACTTCCACCATCAGTGCAAATCCTCATTCAACGAATCACAATCCCTGTCCTCATCTATCAGCCTACAACTCCCATGGTTCACTGCTTCTAACTCCCTTCATGTTCCGTTGTGGTTGATAAAACTCGTCTGCACTAAGCATGGGCGAATTTTGCGAATTCGCGATCCGCGACTTTGCGGATTTGCGAATTCGCGATCCGCAAAATTCACGAATTTGTGCGAATTTGCGGATTTTTGTTTTTTGCATGTTCGCGGGGTTTTTTGCGTGTTCACGGGGCTTTGTGCGTCTTCGCGAGCCGCTTGCATAGCGAAGTTACCCATGCAGTCGTTTATGGGAGAGGGAGATAGATAGATAGATAGATAGATAGATAGATAGATAGATAGATAGATAGATAGATAGATAGATAGATAGATAGATAGATAGATAGATAGAAAGAGAGGGAAAGAGAGAGGGAGAGAGAGAACAAGAGAAAGAAAGAGAGGCCGGATCTCTGAAGGGCCAGATTCCTGAGTTGCCCCTACAGAACATACAGCTTTTTATTTTTAGCAAAATGCATATGAAAATTGTGCTGTAAAGGTCTCTTTTAGTTTAACCCCTCCTGACAACTCAAAATGGGTGTATTTGCCATCCTCTCCCTTCTTCCTGTTTTTTATATCTGTAAGCGCTTCCTGATGAGGTTTAATTCCTTGGACAGGTGCCTCGTTGCCTACTTGTAACTATTCTCTGACCCTGCTTCAAGGGTCAGAGCAGGGTCAGAGAATAGTTGCAAGTAGGCAACGAGGCGCCAGGAAGCAATTAGCAGCAGGTGTCCAAGTTGAAGTTAATTTGTTTGTAACCCTTTTGTAAAAGGTTACAAAGAAATTAGGTTCAACTTTTGCACCTGCTGCTGTAACCCTTGCTTGGCTGAAAATTCGTCCCCGCTGATTCGCGATTTTTACCGCGATTTCGCGAGATTCGCGGATCGCGAAATCGCGGAAAATCCGCAAATTCGCCCGCGAAACGGATTTTACGCCCACCCTTAGTCTGCACATCTCAATCCCAAACTCTATACCTGCAAACTGCTTCAGTATCTAACTTGATTGCCCCGCCCTCCCATATATGTCATAAATAATGTCAATTATGCAATGACCCACATTTCATATGTATCCGAATTCCATGTATAGACGTGAGCTGGTAATACCAATATCAAATGCATATTAAACATGCATGTTCACACTCTCGATCTTAAAGCATGCAAATAAACACGATTCCAATGCCATAGTCCATCAAGTGCTTAAAAAGATATGCATAAAATCCACTTTTAGAGAAAGATGTTTGAATGTCTCTCATATGACCATTGATGTTTGTTCAATTATTTCTTGTAGTCCATGGGTGCAGCTCATCTAATAGGCAGTCCGTGAAATATTTCAAGTCAAGGGGGCAACAGAGTGCACACCGGTTTTTAGGTTGAGGCTACCGTCGTACTGCGAAGCAGTGGGTGGGCGGAACCGAGATTTTATGACTTCTACAGTGGGGCTTTAACCCGCCTCTCTCTTCCATTGGCTAGCTTCGTAAATGGAAGCTAGCCATTGGAAGAGATGTGCGTCACTCGGGGCTGGAGCAGATTCGTGGGCGTTTCTTGCTTTTTTAAGCCCCACCCCTTTTTGTTTGTCATTTGGAGGTGGGCGTTTACTTTTTTTTTTTTTTTACACAGGTGTTTTTCGTCATTGCTAATCTCGTCCCGGTCCCGCGTGGTTGTATCCTGCCCCCTCCCGCTGTCCGTCCCCCCTCCCGCTTTCCATGTCTTTGTTCCCGCCCCCCTCGCGCTGTCCGTGTCTCCGTTCCTGCCCCCCCTCCAGCTGTCCGTGTCTCCGTCGACTATCACGGCGCTAACGTAACTTTGTTAAGGACAAGCGTTTCTTCCAAGACTTTCAGCATCTGAGTTCCACAAACGTCGCTCCGGCTTTTTCTAGGTGTTTTATTGGTGTCTACAAACACTGTGTGATGCCCAGTGCCTGGCAGCCCAGGAGCACGTTAGTATAGACACCCGGGCTGCTTCGTCGTGTGTTTGTGCAGCCCCACTTCTGTAACCCTATTCGACGATAGTTTGCTGTCCTTCCACTCCTGTAACATCTCAGAGCCGGCTCCCGGAGTCACGCATTGTGCACTGTACGTGTTTCACGGGTATGTTCCTTGAGCTTCTAACACCCCTCACTTCCCCCATACAACACATTCATTCACGAGTCAAGCCTGCCCATGCCGTGGCCCTCACGTTATCCTACAGCAGTGCTCTGGAAAACATTTCATATCAAGCCCCCCTTACACACATGAATTCCATGTTCACGCATTGAATGCCCTGCGCTGTCCTCCGTCTGGGGATCTCAAGGCGAACCTTTCAACTTCAAAGGACCGGACGCCCCACTCAAGACGCAAACAATGCTCACGGTAAGGCCTCGGGAACTAGGCACAATTCCCCCTTTTTTGGGCATTTTTTTTTTCTTTAAAGCGCGAGCTCGAGCCGAAGGGGTCTGAGCACTTTACAGGAGCACTCGTTGCATTTCAGACGGACATATTGATATTTTTTAGGCTCGGAGAGATTAAGTAATTTGTTAATTTTAGAATGTGATGCTCCAGCTGAAGCTCCAACCCGGTCCCCCAGTGTCAAGGTTGGCTGCTCTGGCCATTACGCCACATCCCCTATTAACTTCAAGGTGCCAGAGTAATTTGAGATAAACAAAAGCCACCTAAAAGCCGAGCTAGGGCCTGCCACAGCTTAGCCTCACTGTTAAAAGAATAAGCTTCCCCCTTTCAGCCTCTGGAGCTCTGTGTGCGCTGCACTTGAGATTGAGTACAGGGTTGAAATCACTTTTGTCTTTCTTGTTCACCTGGTGTCAATGCCTGTCTCCCGTTGTCTGGAGGGGGCGGCTTCTACCGCCTTCTTCTATGTCTCCATTTTGGTTTTCATTCTCACCATTTCGTCATCAGCAGAGAGTGGAACCGGAGAACTGCAGCTTCGGCTTGAGGGGTTTCAGCCGGAGTCAAGCTTCACTCCATGACCGTGTCTATGTGTGGCTAGGAGGGAAGAATCCGCAGCTGACTAGACCCCATGGTCCCCGAGCTGAAGATCTCCATGAAGTCTTCTCCCGTCTCTTGGGAGAGGTTCAGTGAAATGCTGTCTGGAACCCCTGAGCTCTGTCAGATCTCCCAAGAGAGCTCTGTTGCTGACTGCTTTCATTGGTGTTGCTGTCGTGCTGCAGACTCTGCTGCCTGCGAGTTCAGTTTCCTGCTGTCTTTATCCAGAGGAGCAGATCATGATAAAGATGTGGAAGGGTACTTCTTGGCCTCTAATATTATCACAGAGTCTGGTGAAGGATCAGAGCTGAGCAACAGAGGTTCTTGTTCAGGAGCCCAGTATTTCTTCTGAAGCCTCGACATAACAGGCTTAATTATAGCCGGTGTGAAAAAAAGCTCCATTGCAGGCTCTAGCAGGCCAGGGACCAACGGAAGTAGAGGTCTGGAAGATGTAGGCACACAAGCCAGCATTTACCATTTACTTCTGCTGAGAAGGAGCGGACCGGCCCCTACCCCTCCCCCCTTCCTCCCAGGGTGAATGCGACCTTTCTGAAATACGCTTAATCAAGAATTGATGCGCCATGGACATGCGGCCGGCCCAGCGCTCCTGCGGCCACGTTTGATGCTTAATTCACCAATACTGCAGTCGGAGGCTGAACTTCCCTCTCCTCAGGCCGGCCGCCATGTTACTGGGGTTTCCCTTTGACCCGCTCCCTCCCTCCCGCTCTGTGTGTGCAGCTTTTTTTGTAGGTGGTTCTGTGTGTGTGTGGGTGGCTCTGTGTGTGTGTGTGTGTGGGTGGCTCTGTGTGTGCAGCTTTTTTTGTAGGTGGCTCTGTGTGTGTGTGGGTGGCTCTGTGTGTGTGTGTGTGGGTGGCTGTGTGTGTGTGTGTGTGGGTGGCTCTGTGTGTGTGTGGGGGGGGTGGTTCTGTGTGTGTATGTGGGTGGCTCTGTGTGTGGGTGGCTCTGTGTGTGTGTGGGTGGCTCTGTGTGTGTGTGTGGGTGGCTCTGTGTGTGGGTGTGGGTGGCTCTGTGTGTGTGTGTGGGTGGCTCTGCGTGTGTGTGTGGGTGGCTCTGTGTGAGGGTGGCTCTCTGTGTGTGTGGGTGGCTCTGTGTGTGTGTGGGTGGCTCTGTGTGTGGGTGGCTCTGTGTGTGTGTGTGGGTGGCTCTGTGTGTGTGTGTGGGTGGCTCTGTGTGTGTGTGTGGGTGGCTCTGTGTGTGGGTGTGGCTGGCTCTGTCTGTGTGTGTGGGTGGCTCTGTATGTGTGTGGGTGGCTCTGTGTGTGTGTGTGGGTGGCTCTGTATGTGTGTGGGTGGCTCTGTGTGGGTGGCTCTGTGTGTGTGTGGCTCTGTGTGTGTGTGGGTGGCTCTGTGTGTGGGTGCTCTGTGTGTGGGTGTGTGGGTGGCTCTGTGTGTGTGTAGGTGGCTCTGTGTGTGTGTGGGTGGCTCTGTCTGTGTGTGGGTGGCTCTGTGTGTGTGTGTGTGTGTGTGTGTGTGTGTGTGTGTGTGTGTGTGTGTGTGTGTGGGTGGGTGGCTCTGTGTCTGTGTGTGGGTGGCTCTGTGTCTGTGTGGGTGGCTCTGTCTGTGTGTGGGTGGCTCTGTCTGTGTGTGGGTGGCTCTGTCTGTGTGTGTGTGTGGGTGGCTCTGTGTGTATGTGGGTGGCTCTGTGTGTGTGTGGGTGGCTCTGTGTGTGTGTGGGTGGCTCTGTGTGTGTGTGTGTGGGTGGCTCTGTGTGTGTGTGGGTGGCTCTGTGTGTGTGTAGGTGGCTCTGTGTGTGTGTGTGTGGCTCTGTGTGGGGGTGGGGGTGGCTGTGTGTGTGTGGGTGGCTCTGTGTGTGGGTGGCTCTGTGTGTGTGTGTGGGTGGCTCTGTGTCTGAGTGTGGGTGGCTCTGTGTGTGGGTGGCTCTGTGTGTGTGTGGGTGGCTCTGTGTGTGGGTGGCTCTGTGTGTGTGTGGGTGGCTCTGTGTGTGTGGGTGGCTCTGTGTGTGGGTGGCTCTGTTTGTGTGTGTGTTTGGGTGGCTCTCTGTGTGTGGCTCTGTGTGGGTGCAAATGCAATAGGTCTGGCATTTGCGAGCGATTAGGCTATTGGCATTGTAAATGACTATGCCATTTATTTATGTTTTAGAAACAAAAACATAAATAAAAATAACAACATGAGCAATGCCAATACCTCTAACTTTAACAATGCCGAGACCATTGCATTGTAAATACTTGTTTCACTTGTTGTTCTGTTTATTCTCCTTTTTTTCCATTGATTTGTGTGCAAGCCCGTGCATGTGGTCTGCCCAAAGCCACGTATTTTATGAGATAGTACTTTTCAAACTGGATCCTGGTAGGCCCCAGTGACGGACGCACAGCTCCCTTGTTGCATATTCAAAATGCCACAAACTTTTTCTTCTCATTTTTCATCTCATCCTTGGCTTTTCATTATTCTTATCCTTTTGCCACATGAAAGATGCTTACATTTTCATTGTAACCTTCATGCTGCAAACATACTGATCCGGGCCTTATTTTGTAGCATGGATTGTATGTAAGTTGTTCTTAAGTGATTGATCTTTATTAACTCAATGCATTTCGGGCCTCTTTTTCCTGGCCCTTCGTCAGGGGTTCTCTATAAATTTAAAAGCCTTATGTTAGACTGTGCGTACGAAACCTCTAAAGCATGTGCAATGCAGCTCTCGATATTCAAAAGTTTATACACTTCTCCCCATAATCGACATCTTCCCGCGAATATCATAGCCAAACGCCATTACTAAGTAGATACTCAGGTCAGCCTCTCCCTTTCCCCCACTTGCTCAACTGCATTCATTTTTTACTTTAACCTCTTGAACCTACACCCTCCGATCTATAAATTTGTAAAAAACGAACCGTCTTCCTACTAATTGTCAACCTATAGCAAGTGATAATCTACACTGAATCACACCGTCGACATCAATCCTGGTCATCCCCTTTCCGACATTTTCACTGCCTCCGTAATGCTGAACTGAAAAGCCAAGGATGAAATGAAAAATGAGAAGAAAAAGTTTGTGGCATTTTGAATATGCAACAAGGGAGCTGTGCGTCCATCACTGGGGCCTACCAGGCTCCAGTATGAAAAGTACTATCTCATAAAATACGTGGCTATGGGCAGACCATGTGCACGGGCTTGCACACAAATCAATGGAAAACAAGCATTTACAATGCAACGGTTTCGCCTTCGGAAAAGTTTGAGCCATTGGCATTCTAAATGGCAAACTTTTTATTTATGTGTTGGTTTTGAAAACAGATAAATAAATGGCATTCTCATTTACAATGCCAATACACACACCCACACAAGAGCCCCCCACACACACACACACACAAGAGCCCCCCACACACACCACACAAGAGCCCCCCACACACACACACAAGAGCCCCCCCCACACACCACACAAGAGCCCCCCACACACACCACACAAGAGCCCCCCACACACACACGCAAGAGCCCCCCACACACACGCAAGAGCCCCCCACACACACGCAAGAGCCCCCCACACACACACGCAAGAGCCCCTCACACACATACGCAAGAGCCCCCACACACACGCAAGAGCCCCCCCCACACACACACGCAAAGAGCCCCACACACGCGCAAAGAGCCCCACACACGCGCAAAGAGCCCCAAACACACGCAAAGAGCCCCACACACACGCAAAGAGCCCCACACACACGCAAAGAGCCACACACACACGCAAAGAGCCCCACACACATGCAAAGAGCCCCACAATTAAGAGTGGAACTACGGATAGATAGATTTTTTTTTTTTTTTAAACGAGATAGAAAATTACTTTCATATGTAAACCTAAGGAGGCATGCAAGACTACTCCCCGGTGACCTACGGTTATACTAACGCCCTGTATATAGAGTCTAAGAAAGGCTAACAAATCAAAGAAGCTGTCTGAAGGAGAACATTTTTTAAAGAAGCAATAAAGCTAAGGATAGAAACATGGTAAATGTTGACTCCATGGCAGGCATGTGGTATTGAAAATAGGTAGGGCAAAGTGTAAAATAATTTGACATGACAAACATTATCTGCCCTAAATTTATCATACGTAATAAAAAGTAAATCATTAAATACCTGAAGGAAAAACTACACCAGTGTAAAAAAAAATATTTAGATAACAGAAAGCAAGGTTCCAAGTAAACCATCACTAAATGGGTGAACCTATGTGGCACAAATCAAATAAAATTGTTTCAGGAGCACCATTACATATCTCCTTGGCATCCCTTTTATGTAC
This sequence comes from Lissotriton vulgaris, assembly GCF_964263255.1. Classification (NCBI taxonomy): domain Eukaryota; kingdom Metazoa; phylum Chordata; class Amphibia; order Caudata; family Salamandridae; genus Lissotriton; species Lissotriton vulgaris. The sequence goes on from NC_141695.1 coordinate 1,703,585,938, forward strand.
AACTCCCTTAAACATGTATCTACTCCATACATTTAATCACCTTATTATCTACTTAGACTCCTTTGAAACCTCAACCCTCCTGTCTGTTTATCGAAAGCAAAGGTTAAATGGAGGGCAAGGGAATCTACTTTCACTTGCTAGATAGACCTACATCTAATTTGACAAATAGCAGTAGCAAAACGTGGACATTATATTTTGTAGACTCTGGGGGGAGTTAATATCATTGAGGTCATACCAGAGAAAGATCTCCATGTTCAGCACAATTATTTTGGCATTATGGTACCCTCCCTCAAAGGTACTCATCTGCTCCTTGTGCCAGCTCCGATTCTCTTGATCTAACCACGAATGTTTGACAACCCAACTACCTTCACAAAGTAATCACAGCACCAGATAGGTCCTTCTCCTCAACTACTACCTAAGCATCCCTGACATACTTACTGTTATTTTCTTCAGCTTCGTTCTCTGTTCTCATCGGAGATGTTTTAAGGCTGCCTTTTTCTTTAGTCCCTTTAGCGGACTTTTACATAAGTCCATTGACTACCAAAGAATTCTCCACAGGACGGCCTTACTTATATATCCCTCTGTTCTTGCAACCGCTGTAAAATCTTTTCCACTCTTCAAGACCACCGAAATACCCAGGAGAGGAAGTGGGATGGGGCAGGACACAATGCACAGGAGCCAGTACATGTTTTGTAAAAGTTACCTTTTCTGTGGCGTATATTGTTTGTTTGTAAATGAAAGTACTTTTCATGACTAAAGTAAAGCGCTGGGTTGGACAATTGTGTTACCCCTGAGAGTCAGGTGCTGAAGGGGTCGTTACTGGCCCAGTTTGCAGATCCATAGTAGAAAGGACCCTAGGACATCCGAGGGAAACCTCTCCCAGCCTTCACCGCTGAGAACCAGTGGCCCCTGTGGCCCTATGACTGGTGTCTGACATACTGCATCAACTCGTGCCCTGAGGAGCGGTGGTCCCCGCTGCATCTTTTCTGTGCTTAGCCTTCTTCATCCCAGTCCAGCTGCTGGAACCGGCCCCGTGCGCTTTGCAGCTCCTCGAGCAGTGCTTCTGGCTCGACCCTGGCATGGCGAGTTTGAGAGCTCATGAGCATTGGTTTACGAATGGGAAGTGTGCAGAGTCGGAGTCCGTGCTCCTGGGATCTTCCAGCACCAGTGAGTGCGTACCCCGTGAAAGCCGCGGCTTCAGAAACACGAGGCTCGGCAGGTAAACCCAGCGATCCGCCCTGGCTCAGCACCTTGAACGAGTCGCAGTGGGCTGAGATGTGTACGGTGCTCTCTTACCTACCACTGACTGCTTCCAGAGCGCCGTTGGTTGTCATTGCCCATGCCCCACTCCTTGTTACACCGTTTATAGCGCGTATTTAAAATGCTGGGCCCTATTGCTGGGTAGAGGAAGCAGGACATTCTGCTTGCCTCGGTTCGTCGCCATTCCCGGAAAGAAATTCCTTTTGTGCGTTTCTGTGAGCCCTTCTGTTTAGGCCATACAGCACTGGCCTGTGTGTGTTTACTCTTTTCCCTGCGAGTGTTAGAGCCAGCCAGGCTCTGTGTGTTCTCGGGCGTTGCACATACCTGCCCCGACTCCTTGTGATGATCTGTGTGCGTCGGTGTGTTCGTGCGGGGCAGTGTGCTGCTGCGCCCTGCCCTCGCTGGCAGCGGCCTCTTCGGGAACTCGAACACCCCCGCCCCCCCCCGTCTCCGCCGCCGTCTAGCAGTGCCGGGGCTCAGCTGGCAGCGCCCACGCGGTTGTGAATGAGATTTGTACCAGCAATAAAGCGCCAAGAGGCGGCTGATGAAACTCGTGTTCAGTGCCCCCCGCGGCCCCTGCGCGCCTTTCCTCTGCCTGGTGATAGCCGGGTCAGGGGCCCGCCGGTTCGGAAGTAGGCCACGCTGCCCGCTGTGACTGTAGCGCTTGCTGGCGCGGCGAGGCGCTGCCGAGTGCGCAGTACAAGTCCCTCCTGCATGCCGGGCGGACACAGAGCTAAGCAGGTTAGCGCAGTGTACACTTGCTCCACCGCAGCTCTGGGTCCGGGTTGTATGTGCACTCTCTCCGTCTGTCCCCAGGGGAGTTGTCTGTCTGTGTACAACTTTTCAGAGTTTATCGTAATCGTTGTACGGATACGATCTGTCCCACCCTTCTGTCCCATTTCAGCATGTTTTTAGCTCGTGTCTGCAGATGGGTTTATCTGTCCAAGACCTGCTGTGGACCGTACCCATTATTTACAGGGGGCCTGGGTGAGCCTGTTGCTTCTATCCCCTGGATTTCTTGTCACTCTTGCTTGGATCTTGATCAATGACTTTCTGTTGGTATTAAATGTCGGATCATGCATACATCGTTTCATGCAGCAGGCTGCTGGTAATCATGCATACTACATTCAGAGGTGTTCGCAAAAAAACTATTTCCTTCATCCCTGTTCCCTGCATCAGCCTCCGCAGCAACTCCATAGAAGCGACCAGAGTAACAGATACACATCACCACTTAGTCTCGAGGGTACCACCCTTCATCAGCTGAAGATGTTTGCACCCATGTAGGAAGCAGGGAGGGTCAGTATCATCAGGTGCAACACGAGCTTCTAGTCGGGCGAACATGGTGTATCGAAGTCCGCCTTGTCTACCGTTCAGTAGCGTGGAAGTGAGATGAAGGCTACTTCGTAAAATGTGTGTAATTAAAAATCAAGAGGTATTTTATGATTAAGCAAGACCAACACTGCTAACATTGAACCAGTCACAGCAGAGTTGTAGCATTTCAAAGTACCAGCTCGTTCCATGGTAGCTCCTCCATTATGCATGGACTCAGTGACCTTCCTGTGCAGTGCTCAACAGTGGTCATTGGAGGCACTCACGGCGCTCCCTCGGCGAGGTCGGGTCGGTCTTCCCCGGCTTCGTCACTCCCACGCAGCTTCCTACCAAGCAGGGCGCCGAGGACCAATCCGGTCGCGGCGTTCACGCCAAGCCTCCACACACGCCCGGGAGTCAGCCAATGACAGCGCGGCTCCCGGGACCAGCCCCTGGATGATGCTGAGCCGGCAGCCAATCAGTGCGCGGCCTCGGCGATGACGCGGCGGCGCTGGGCCAATCCCAGCGCGGCGTTACTGGAGGGGCTCGTCTTGCTGGGCCAATAGGAGCGCGGCGGCTTCGATCTTTGCTGCTGCAGCTCCTGGTCACGAACGGCCGCTTTGGAGGGTGTTTCTGGCCCCGGGCCGCGACGGTGATTTGGGGGCAATAGATTTTCGGGGCCCCAGGTCGCGGTTAGACCGTTTCTAACCAGCAGATCAACAGGGGGGATCCTGGGCGCAGGGAAACACCGCGGGCCTCGTTTCACCCCTGAATCTGTGCCAGCAGCAAGCACGGGCCGGCCGGACCAGACACGGGGGCGTTCCCGGCGTCGCGTGACGTCGGCAAAAGCCAAAGAATCTCGGGAACGCCCCCGTGTCTGGTCCGGCTTTGACGGACGCCTCTCTGTTCCAATGGCTAGCCTCCATTTATGGAGCTAGCCAATGAAGCAGAGAGGCGTCTTCAAGTCACCCATACTAGAAACTACAGATTTCGCTGGAGGAGGAGCCTAATGGCTCCGCCCCCCAGCGAAACCTAACAAGCATTTACAATGCAATGGTTTCGCCTTTGTTAAAGTTAGAGCTATTGGCATTGCTCTTGACATTATTTTTATTTATGTATTTTTTAACATAAATAAATGGCATTGTCATTTACAATGCCACTAGCTTTATCTCTCGCAAATGACACACAGAGCCCCCCCCACACACACAGCCACACAAAGCTCCCCACACACACAGCCGCACAAAGCTCCCCACACACACAGCCGCACAAAGCTCCCCACACACACAGCCACACAAAGCTCCCCACACACACAGCCACACAAAGCTCCCCACACACACAGCCACACAAACCTCCCCACACACACAGCCACACAGAGCCCTCCACACACACCCACATGGCACAAGCAGGCAACAGGGGCACACTGAGGCACAAGCAGGCAACAGGGGCACACGGACGCACAAGCAGGCAACAGGGGCACACTGAGGCACAAGCAGGCAACAGGGGCACACGGAGGCACAAGCACATCTGTCACTTGTGAGGAAATAAATGGCTCTCCGTGTGGCCAATGGGCTGGCAGTGACTCAGGAGGTCAGCCAACCATGGCAGCCCACCAGCACCTGCCGCCATTTACGCGACACCCCGGCCAGCACGCACAAAGCCAGGCCGCACTCTCTGAGCCCGGATCACCAAGGGGTGACCTAAGGCACACAAAACATCCCCCCCAAGGAAGGTTGGCATTTGGAACCCTCCACCCAGCCTTTGTTACAGCGTGGCCCTACACCAATGTCTGCCAAAAAACACCTGCATTACCATAATGTCTGTGCGGGTTCAATGTGCTAAATTACATTAACGCATCTCTCTCCTGCATACATACACAGAACCGTCTGCTTCAGAAACGTGTTTCTAAAACTCCCGTCAAAGTTTTATCTCTCTACTTTGGTTTCCAGTTGATTTTCCCATACTACAAACGGGCTGCGTTAAACCTCTTTACTTCAGGTGTGTATCTTGTGTACAATATGTGATCTCTTTACTCGCTCTCTGATTAACCTGTAGCAGTTAGAATCAAGGAAAGGCGAACTCCCCGTTTCATCCTTCCGAGGTCGATACCCCAACCATCATGCAAACGGGTGATAGTAACACCTGTTATGTACAGCGCCTATTGGTGGCAAAAAGTGCAACATTAAGCGCTGTAAATAATATTTCATGCTGGCTCCTACTCAGCCCCCAGGTGCCTTCCGTCAACCTCAAAAATTGAGCCCCATCAGGACCACGGATCACCTCTTTCCTAAAGATGCTTTGCACAGCTGTGCACAGGAAGGCTCAAACAACAGGCAGAATTTTTGGCTGTCTTCCTTGGAGGAGTCTTCTTTGGGGAACAGAGTAAATAAAAGACCATGGCGGGGATATTAACCTTGTCTTAAAACATAAAAAATTAGCCTGGTCTTAAAACATAGCCCGAGTCCAGTGCCCCTGGTGGGCACAGGATAGAGGCAGCCTGAGAGGAGACCACAGCAGAATTAACAAGCGTGTCATGCCTTGTAGAAACCATTACAAAGGATGGTTCGATATACACTGATGCACTGTGTAACAAGTGCACTTTGCACAAAACTCAATTAAATGAATGACATTCCTATGGAATGGTTTCACATGGTCATGCTAAAGTTTTCTGCCGAGTCATCCAAAGACCTTCCTCCTTCCAGTGTCCTCCCTGACACTCCTGTCGAACTGCCAAGATTCTGCTCCCCTTACCTACCTTGCACCAAACAGAGCAGCAATCTGCAAAACCAGATCGCTCAAGGTCCCTTCTGCCTCGTGTAAGTGGTTCATTTTAACTAAGTTATTTTATTTGTATTCTGGGTCTTGTAACTGATTTTCTCATTATAAGCCCGAGAATGCAAAGAACAAGACTGGACTGGATGAAAGAGAAATAGAATGAGCATCTCAAACAAAGACCTGGAGGGTCTCACCCCTGCCCCAGTTCATCCCTGTAAAACCAGTCACCCTGAGCTCCCCTGCAGAGTGGGCCTCCACGCTGCGCATTCGCACACCAACTCTCCACACCTAAGACGTAGGCGTAGCAGCCCTCACCGAGACCAGCCACACACCTTGTTCTACCCACTCTAAGCATCCACGCACCAAATCTAAAATCCGAGAATCACTCCTGGGAAGCAATCAAATTTTGAGCACACCAAAATGACCCAGCCAAAGTTTTAACCCAGAATATACACCAGAACTGATCAAATAAGAAACTTTACAATGCAATGTTAAATCCCAGAATAAATACGCATGCCTTCCATGGGCACAACAAAGTCTACAATTAGGACGAATATGCAGTCCTTACTATCATGGCTGGGTGACTGGGGTAATATTAAACAAACGCTGCACCCAGATCTGTTCGCTCCGAAGCGAACAGCGTTTCTTCCATGAAAGCAGCATTGCATGTTACTCAGAAAAAAAATTACAGCAGATTTAGGAAAGAATGACAGCAGTTTCGGGCTTACATTAAGTTGTGTACTTCCTGTTGCAAAAGGAAAGATTGCTAGAGCAGATGGTAATTAAAGAGGGTTGTGCTGCAGTTTAAAGGCGTGTGTCTGGGTTATTGTACTACAACATCACTACAAGCAGGGAGCTGTCACACTGTGGCGTCACATTGTTGCTGTAGCTAGTTGGACGGTCAAGGGCATCACATTTGAAACGAAACATACACCACATATACAAAGAGGCATGCAGACAGAAGTGCACACAGGACAGGTGCACCGACACCTGCACACAAAGAGCAATCCAGACACACTCACAAACAGACGCTGCCCCAAACATATACACGCGCACGGGACACCCGGACGAACCACACCGACTCGCCCTCGAAGAATACACAGACTCACGCTGTCACACACAAACACACCGACATAAAATGCACCGAAAATAAGGTAAGTGGCATACAGACACCGCAATACCCAATCCCACACACAAAAAGCCCTCACTCGCACTCAGTTGAATACAGAGTCACACACTCTCCGACTGATACAGATACCCCTCTGCACACAGTCACGCAAACAGGTGCATACACCGACTTAAAAATACACGTAAACTCAGGGGCATGGCACACAGAGACCGGAACACGCGAACTCACACACTAAAAACCAACATGTGGACACAGCCAATACTCAGGCACATACACGCCGGCAAACACACAAAGACACAAATACCCCTGTGCACACCAGCACTCACAGTTACACAAACATGCCACAAATGTGCGTTCTCTACCTAACGTCGTGCAGTGAATCTCTGCCGCGTACATAGCTTCGGGTGCCCTTCGCTGCACCTGCAGACACCCTGCCGCTGCGCATGCTCAAACACTAAAAGGCGCGCTCCACGGCACAGCAGCCTGGCACACTTGTGGTCACTTATAATTCGGCGCTTAGAAGCACAAGAACCCACTGCAGTGGCCTGTAAAGCACTACGGGGCACATGTAATTCACATTATATTCCAACATAGATAAGTAGTACCTCAGAATGAACAGAGAGGAGGATGAGATGTAGAGGGGTAGGTGGATGCAGGGAAGCATGGATGTAGAGGAGGATAAGAGGTAAAAGGGTAGGTGGATGGAGGGAAGCATGGACGGAGAGGATGATAAGAGGTGAGGGGGGTAGGTGGATGGAGAGAAGGATGGATCGACGGACAAGGGACAAATGGAAAGAGTTTAGATTGAAGGGGTGGATGAGAGAAGGGTGGACAGAGGGACAGACACAGATGAGTGGGTGGATGGAGCTAGGGATGGCTGGGTGGGAGGAGAGAGGGACAGATGTATCAATGGACGTACCTCCTGTTCGCGTACCTGTGTCAAGTGCTGCTCATTGTGACGCGTCTCTGACTCGCGCTGTGGTAGCCTTTGAGGTTCACTGTGACGTGTGTCAGACTCGGGCTGTGGCTGTCGTTGATCATTGTGACGTGTCTCGGAGTCAAGGTTAGGCCGTGGTTGTTCGCTGTGACGTGATTCTGTCTCTCGCTGCGGGGTTAACGTCACACAGGGCTCATGCTGCACTTGAACAGACGAGTCTCTCAGACAACCCACGCACAGCACAAGCAGGGCACAGGCATACACAACACTTACAGGGCCACACGACTCTCAAACACACAGACAGTGCAACACTCGCAGAACATAGACAGACACCACAAAAAACAGCACACCCCACAGAACCACATACAGGACCATCAATATATTACACCACCTGGTGACACGTAGGAAACAGGACATAGACAAAAAACAGCACAAAACACACACAGACAACCCATCCGATTTAGAGGTAGCATATACAGACACAACACAACGAGATGCACACTAGACACACAAATCAGCAACATGATGCAGACCCCTGGTAGCACTCTTACCTGGCATGGCCGGCCGGCTAGCTGTGCTGGGTGGGCATGATCTTGAGCCCGTTAGCGCTGGGTCGGTTAGCGCTCGATAGTCAAGTGCTCTTCGGCCATCCTGGGTACCTGGTGTGGCCATGATCCAATAGGAATGGTTTAAAACAGTTTCAATTCCCTGCCTTTAAATGTCCTGACAAAAGTACCTGAGTGGCCAATATTCTTGCCCATAATTTTAAAAAAAATTAACAAAGAATGTTTTTACATATAATTGAATTTAAGGTGGTCTCAGTTTATTAAAGTGAAGCGATTTGCCTAGGATCACACAACGCGGTCAAGTGTTAAAGTGGGGATTTCAAATGCGTTTCGGGTTACACTGTTTTTCAGCGACTAGATTCATTTCTCTTCCATCCCATATTGTGAAAGGACATTGCTTGGAGTTCATATTTCATGTCCTTCATTTGTGCATTATGTTTACTCAGTTTAAGTACTGCATTTGTATTCAGTCAGAGCCCATCGATGCATAACATGTGAAACCTTCCTTGGACGTTAAGGCATGAACTACACGTATGTTAATAAGACTGCCGAACTCCGACCTAAGCAGTATGGGGTGAGCGGATCAGCACCCCAATCAGCGGCAATTGCAATCAGTAGGACAGCCATAAATTATGCATTGAAGCTCAGCTCTGCTGCAGACAAAATGTTTTATAGATGTTATGCGCTTAACTTTATACGTCTAGTACTTTTGATATTAAAACTGTAATCCCTTCCGGCTGCCTAAAATAGAAAAGTGGAAATGTAGCGCCTGGGTGGGCCCGGTTTTGGCTCGCCCCATTTGTAGTCCAGCTAGTGCTTGCCACAAACTAGTGACGCATCAAGGAGGTGGACGAGCCGACATATGAACCAGGAGAGCCGTGGAGTCATGCGTGATGCACACAACGGCTTCGTCAAAAAGGATTTGCTCAGGGTCAAACATTGGTAAACGAAGGAAGCCGGGATTAATCTCGGATTTTGCAATTTCACGAGTCCAGCTAGTGCTTGCCACAAACTAGTGACGCATCAAGGAGGTGGACGAGCCGACATATGAACCAGGAGAGCCGTGGAGTCATGCGTGATGCACACAACGGCTTCGTCAAAAAGGATTTGCTCAGGGTCAAACATTGGTAAACGAAGGAAGCCGGGATTAATCTCGGATTTTGCAATTTCACGCTGCAATTCAACCAACTGCCATTTATAGCGTGGTTTCAAGTCAGTGGACTTCCGGGCCTGCGGTGGGGACAGAGAGCGGGCGGCCGGTGCTCTGCGTGGCTGGGCGGGGGAAGGGGCGGGAACGGGGACGGGAGCAAGCAGCGACAGGCTGGGCAGCCCAGACAGAGCGGCAGGTTGGAGAGGCACTTCTCCGCTCTCCCCGCGGGCGCCGCCATAGTGCTTACCGTCTTCCTCTCCTTCTTCCCCGGGCTGCGGGGGGCGGGCACTTCCGGCCGGCCGCGCTAGGATTGGCCGGCCGGCCAGTCACGGGGCAATGCAATCGGGGAGGAGGAGACTGGAGGCCGGCGACGGAGGAGAAGAGACGCAGTAGTGCCGGCAATGCCGGACCAGACACGGGGGCGTTCCCGGCGTCCCGTGACGTCGGCAAAAGCCAAAGAATGTCGGGAACGCCCCCGTGTCTGGTCCGGCATTGACGGACAGGCCCCTCGTCCAATGGCAAGGCTCCGTTTACGGAGCCAGCCAATCAAGGACGAGGGCCGAACAAAGCCACCCTACAGTTCTCAACAGGATTTCGCCTGCGCCGAAAAGATGCGCAGAGCGCATCTTCAGCGAGGCGAAACCTAAAAAGGAGAATAAACAGAACAAGTGAAAAAAACGGTGTGCACTCTGTCTCCCCCCTTGACTTGATACATTTTCATTTACTCATTCTCATAAATTTTTATCCCTGTAGTAGTAAAGTGACTAACCCTTGGCCCAGGTAAGTACACATAGATGTAGCTAGGAGGGAGACATGATAGTGTAATGCGACACCTACCTTTTCTTTTTGGTCTCTATCTGACAAACTACTGACTGCTACGGGGCACATGGACATCCACATGAGTGTTTAACCAAGTACTAGGTACAGAGTCCTATGATGGCGCGTGCTGCACTCCATGGGTGATGGCTTCAAGCCTCTTTCAATAGATGCAACTTGGGCTATGGTAAAACACTCCCCTGGCAAGGATTGTACTGTAATTTGTGGTCTTCATGTTCCTCTTTTGTGTTGACAAATAGCAGTTCAATTTTTGAACAGTTTTGTTTTTCATATTTGTGGTGATTAAAACAAAGCTGCATTCCACGATGAGGCAATGTCAACCAGGGTCCAAGCTGATGATGTGTGAGAAGCAAATTATGATATCAATGGATGTTTTCAAATGGGAATTTGAGCAATTCATTGAAATTTGATTCTTAAAAAGATTTTGGATCGTTTTGAAACTGTCAGACTTTATGTTGATCCTTTAATTTTCTAGTGATTGAAGAGAGTTACTTAAGTTATATTGCTATAAACCCATGAATCTGGTGTAAGTTGCAGCATCCTCGACAGGATCAGCAAAGCTACATGTATTCCTTTCAACATCTTCTGCCACACAGCTCCGCATGCGCTCACACACTGACATGTACGCACGCAGTATTAGCATGCACTTGCACATTCATACACAAACACGTTCTCTATTGCTTGCACATGCACTGACATGCGTGTTGTTGAGTGATATTAACATATCATAATCGCAGGTTCTTCTTTTGTCTTCACAGATGAAGAAAATGGAGATTTTCCAAAAAGGGAGTCCGATGAGTCAGAGTCTTCCGACAATGAGGTCAGGTATAATTTCTTCACTTTGTTGAAAATATGAGCCCCAATCCGAGCCCCCTCAAACCCATGAAGGTTGATCCCAAGCTTCTGATAGGCACCTTGTTCCAGACATGGATACTGCCTTCCCTTAAGAGGCTACGATGCAGACCTGATGACCTAAACTCACAGAGAACACCTCTTGTAGTTGGATTTCACCATTTTTCAGGTTACCAGGAGATGTTTCACAGCCATCTCCTTTCTTATTGACCACTAAGAGATCCCTATTTGAGCTTCGATTCTCCAGAAGGTTCAACGCTTGCTTCGTTGGCAGCCATCTTTGATCTCATTCCAGTTATAGGAGATGGAGACTTCCTTCTCTTCATGGGACACCATCTGTGGGTGGATGGCCCTGTTTTCATAAGTTGTTGCATTCTCTAATTTCAGGGTTAAAGCCAATAGAGTTCATGAGCCGTGACTGACAATTCCAAGCCCGACGTGCCTAACAGAGGCAAGAGCCTATTGCTACATCACCTATGTGCCATAGGCCTGTTCACCTTGATTGATTGGCTTAGATCCCTCAGTCCAGCTCGGGCACTAATCCCCAATCAATTTAGTTCCCAAACTTAATTGTGAGTTGTGTGGCAGGATTCTTGTGGATGAATAGCGCAGCATTTCTGTTTGTGCAACTTGAAACAAGGGAGAAGTAGCGCGGTGTCCATGTTATTCCCCATTCCGCGGTCTGAGTCTTAGAATGGTGTAATAATTGTTTACATCCTAATTATCAGTGCTCCTAGTATTGAATACTGTGGGTGTGCAGTTACTGTACCAAGTTTGCATCAGAGTTAGAGGAACAAGTCTTTGTTGTACGCAATCACAATGTGTGAGCTGAGATGTGTGCAACTTGTACATCAGATCAAGTTTTTGTTAAAAAAAAAAAGTAAAGGACTCTCATTGTTGAGCACATTTTCTTTAACCCTGTGATGGCTTCTCATGACTTTGCCTTCTTTACAGATGAACAGTCAGTACAGCACTGAAAGTAACTCTCAACCCCAAGCTGAAGAAGGGAAGTACTTCTGCGTGAAGGACAAGGTGCAGGGGACAGCGAAGAAACGGAAAAGAGGGCATGACCCCTGGACAAGAGGTAAGTAGCTGTGGACTTCCATATACCACCGTAGGAAGAGGGCGACTGTCCGCACCTCACCACACACCATTCTGCCATCATTGGCTTGCATCCTCTCACCCTCAGCTGCTCAGGCAGAAGCATGGAGTGTAAAGATAGCGCCATGAGGGCCCTTACAATTTACTAGTGCTAATTTCTTTACTGTGCCTGCGAGGGAAGGATGTGTCAGTTCCTATGGAATAGGCGGCAGTGAAAACACCTCGCCTTTGACACCTTCTCCATGTAGTAGGATAAAGTTGGAAACATCTGCTTAGAATCTTTTTTTTAGCTTAAAAACATTTCATGAGAAAGCATTTACTTTGAAAAAAGTTTGGAAATTGGGCTTAGACCATCAGGAAAAGTCACTGTTGTCACATATTGGCTGCAGCACCCAAAGAGGCTAGGATTGGAGGTAGAACTCTAAATTTGCCCAGTTGAGATCTGGTAAATCAAGGCAATGGCCACAGTCAAAGTTACAGCCAAGTTAGTGAAAGAAAAAGCAGCATTACCATCCTCTTTTTTTAAACATATTCTTTGACTAGGATACTACTGGTAACTAGGTGGTGCCGAAACATGTCTACTGACTGAGTTATTGGAGATTTATTTGGCTCCTTGCAGTTAGAAATATCTCAGAGAGCAGCAGCTATGGAGTATCTGATCACATAAAAAACAGGGACTGCAAAGGTAATACCAGTGCAAACCAAGATCTTCTTACACAGAGGATAGGTACACATTGAGCAGCAACAATTAAAACTTGACTGACATCTAGAACAAATATACCATCAGTAGCATCTGTGCAAGCTTCACTGACATCTAGAAAAGTTACAACATGGCCAACAGTGTTTGTCAATTGGAGCAATGTCACTGCAATTGACCATTATGGAGGCCTTGAAGGTCCCATTGAGGGTGGTTGCACCCATCTTGAAGGGGTGGGGGTATCCTGCGAGTAGCACAGAGTGGCAGTTGAACAGCAACTTTATGCTTTCGTGCTGAGTTCACATGCAGTAACCTACAGCGTTCTCCTTGGTAAGGGGCCACTGTAACCCCTGGGGAATAACAAACCATATAAATGATGCAGAAAGATTCATGAGCAGCAACAAATTATCTTCAAACTTACAATCTATTGCAACTTCTATCTCTCAGTAAGCTTGCAACTACTTGTTTTAATTCACGGGTATCCAAGGCACAGATGTGTCATAGAGTTATACCACTCGTTAACACACTTTTGGGCATAAACAAGTAAGCAGGGAGGGAAACATTACTAAGAAAAATAAATAATGTAAGGAGCTTAAAGAACTAGGCACAGCATTCTATCATCTTTTGGTAAGGTAGCCCTGAACGTTATCCCAACCAAAAGAACATGTACAAATGCACTAATATAAAAAAAAAGACAAGCATCTCAAAGGAAGGCAGCTAGTTAGCGCTACATTAAGGTAAAGATCAGCCATTCAAACTGTAAAGTGGGGTGGTATAGCTCCTACTCGCCCTAAACATCTTCTAGAAAAACAACATTAAAAAAAATATATTGTACTATAAAGCAATGCAGCAGTCATGACAGTGAACACAGTTGCACAATCTGAGAAATGATGAAATTGAAAGCAATGACCGCGTGAGGATTACATTTGTCCAAGTCTATGTTGCCCTGAAGTGGCTGGTTCAATAACTCTGTAGCCGAAACACATCAACCCGACCATGAGGCACTTCATGTGATGAAATTAATTAACAAAAGCTTCTGCCAGATATACAAAACTGGTCATTCTGCAGAAAATAAACTTCCAACCATAGGCATATTTTTAATACTTATAAAGGATACAGTGTAGGGTTATTTTTAAGTGGTCAGGGACTCTCATATATTTTGTTTAAGCATATTTACAAAAAAAAATATTTTGTTTATGAAATCATTGTTAACTAATTCGTAATAAAAATATATAATGAGATTAGAATTCTGGATATCTGTTTTATACCATTGTAATGTACTCCAGATAATGAAAATAAGTAGTCATAACCATTCTGGTACACAGAGGATGTGATTACTTCAAAGTTCTCAAATTTAAAGATGATTATTGATTCTTATATTGGAAACTTTACATATTCATGTGACCCAGAGAGTTATGGCATGTGCTGGAGATGGTGCTTTTATGGTTATTAGTGCAACCATTTTTATGACCCAGCTACAGTCTTTGAGATGAAACCCCTATATTGTCAGTGGGCAGGCCTTGGATCTGGGATGCCAGCAGCTATCATTACAGAAAGGGGACTAAAAGAAGACATGATTGTAAGAGAGCAGGATTTAGAATGTGTCCATGTGCATAGGGTCAGAAATGTCTGTTGTGAAATCCCTCTCTATCTTTCTCAGCTTTAGCCATGTGGCTTGTTTTACTATGCAAAAGCTCTTTTCACCAGCTAAGGTGCTGGTCCACCAGGAAATCTGGTAACTCATCATCAGTAGGCTTTACCCCATGGCAGGGGCCTGGTAAATTAAGGTATATTCAGTACTTTATGCTCAAGCACTGACCTGTACCCTTCTTTCTTTCTTTCTTTCAAAAGCGCACCGGAGATTCACCAAAGGACGAAAGAAAAGCAAGAATCTACAGTCGCAGCCAGCAACGGAGGAGATAGACAACAGCACATCTTCTAACAATTATGTATTTGGAGGCACATAAGACTTCAAATCAGCGGGGGAACTTAGAACTGGAGTCTAACTCCACTCACCCATGCCAGCAGGCTAAACAGGGACAGGCACAACTCCTAGGACTGGAACCGGGGAGTCACACACATGGTTTGGAACCTGCTAGAAGCGGAACACCAAAACGGCTCCGGTTGACCAACTCGGTTCTCCTACTGCCATGGTCTGACACCTAAGTCAACCCATGGTAGGTGCAAGATAGATGGCGAACTGTACCAAGAGTCAAGTTTATCCCATAATGTACTGATCCACATGCTTCAAGGAAGAAGACCAGTATTTCTTTTCTTTTCGTCTATAACAAGCGTATCTCACCCAGGAAAGTACAAATATAGTGTGGATTGAGCCATCTGATACAAGTGCCTTAAATCCTGATATTATCTTTTGAAACGCTCTGCATCATCAGTATGTGTAGATAACACCCCACATCTGTGGCGCACGCTGCACAGTGAATAGGTGGTGTTATTGACAATACGTAGATGGAACCAGAGCGCATCATCCACAATACGTTTGTACTGTTATTCAGGCCGTCTGTTTCATGCGATTACCAAGGTGGGAGGGGTGCTTTGACTTCATTTGATGTTTGGCATGTTTGACAATGTAGCTTCCTACTGGGTGATCAAAAAAAGGATCCGTAAAGTTATAAAAATCCTTCTCCACGGGTGAAATGCACTATTGGCCCGAACACATTATCGAAGCTCGGAAGGTTACAGAAAATAAAAAATTATGTTGAATAAGGAGGACCTTATAGTCTTGAAACACAGGAAGGAATGTACTAAAATCTGCCCTGGAAGTGGCTATGATTTCACAGTTAGTTAACTGACCATGGTCAGAGGCAGTGGTAAATGGAGCACTTATAGACTGGGAGAAGAGCGCGGGTGGGGGACACAGGTGGCAGCACTGGGGCTGACATAATTTAACATATTTATTAATGATCTACAGAATGGAATAGAAATGTTAATAAACAATACCCTACCGAGTGCAAGGGAAATGCAAACATATCTAAAGAGATAGAAACTCGGCTTGGTTGGTGTAAATGGGTTGAGGTTCCTCTCAGAGGCATATAACCTCATACACCTTCGGGGTAACAAAGTGCAATTAAGTAGAAATGGGGCAGAATATAGTTGTACTGTAGAAACTATGAGAGGGATCCAAGTCTAAATAAAACAGCAAAACAAACCAGATCCAAGCAGTAGATAAAATTTAGTAACAAAAAAAGCATAAGCAATTCCATACTAGATTGGGATTGAAAAATGCAATTTCAAGACGAAACAGAAGGCAATGGTACCACTTGATGGTTGGGCTGCAATGTTAAATGTCATTTTCAGTTTTTGTCCGCCCAATATTTAAAAAAAACATGTGCCACTAATTTAGAGGGCTAGAAAGTTTAACCTATTGATAAAGACCTAACCATCTTTATCTGTACTTTAAGGACAGGAGTGAAAGTAGAACATGCAAACTTCAAAGGCAGTAATGCAGAAGAAGGAGAGACCCTATTTTATGCAAAAAACACTAACGCAAGAGATAACAGAAGAAGAAATTCAGGTTAGATACTAACATAACCTTTTAGTGCATGGGTTTTCTACCAACGGTTGGATACAATGTTCCTAGTGGACACTGTCTCATCTGAGGATTGGGCATGGTGGCCTATTTGTTCTCTTTTAGCTTCTCCATGCTCAAGTGAATGAACTGGTGAAGGTAAGGCAAAGCAGAGCTTAGATAGCCAGAGGTCTAAACCAGGCCTCTTTCCATACCATTTCTATTGTCAATGTCAGCTTCAGCACAGACCCAAACCAAATAAGTTCTTAACTAAGGGAAAAAGGAAATTCACTATCATGCTGGGATTCCAGGGAAAAACCTGGGTTCACATATAGTATGCAGGCCATGGTCTAAAGTCACCTCCATTCCTTTAGGTACAGAGGCAATGATGAGATTGGAAGGTTCTGCATACAGAGTAACCTGACCGGAGAAAATTATCTCTTGTTTTTTGAGAAAAGAAAGTTACTTTTACTTTTCACCAAAAAAAGCAGCAATTAAAAACTACCGCGTGTGGAAGGATTCTCATTCATTGGAGATTTAAAAAATCGCACATTCAAACCATCATAGCTAGCATCTGCTTAAAAAGTAGACCAAAATCTTTCAATGGTGCTCTTGCTAATTGTATATTACATGGATATGAAAAAAATAGAATATCAAAAAGATATTTGTCATAAATATAAATAAAGTGAAGGAAGGATTCATTTGTCCTGTCTTTGTTTAAATGTTTGTCTTCTTATCATTGTCATCCCTGTAAGTTTTAACTGTGTCTCTAGTCTCATTCAGGGTCATTTCAGCTAGAGGTTTAAATTTAGATGAATGCTTGCATGAAAAATACTTTGTTTGGCAGATTAATTAGGTCAAAGATTTCAAGTTGACCTCTTTTCTCATTATTATTCTGGTATCTCTGTAATTATAATTCGAAAGGCCAGAATGCAGGGCAAAGGACCAGAATACCAACCGCGGTCGGTAGTGGGTGTAACTGCAGGGCGGTGACGTGGGGAGGGGGAGGGGCAGGGTGGCGGGTAGTAATCTATGGATTACGGAGCTTTACAGTTAAGTAAACATATAAATAAATAAAAAGAATTTCGTTGCGCGCACTGCATCGCATTTGGGGATGCAGTGAACGCAACAAAATTAGTTTCATTTATTTATATGTTTACTTACCTGTAAAGCTCAGTAATCCATAGATTACTACCCCCCCCCACCCTGCCCCTCCCCCTCTCCACATCACCGCCCGGCAGGTACTCCCACTACTGACCGCGGCTGCAAAATACAAAGAAAATAAAGCTCTTGCACACAACATGGGACATCTTGAGATCTCGATTTGGAGCAGGTCTCCATCTACTTAAGAGGATTACGCTCTCCATAGGAGTGGTCGGTAGCAGGTAGATTTGCCATAGCATTGAATTAAGAGGGACACGCTTGATATAGAATGACTGCTATCCCTGTAAGCCTTTTAGTAAGACTCAGGATGTAAGACCAGTAACGTCTGTACACTGCATTCAGGAAGGCCTAGTCTGAAGGCTGCTCTCATTAGGGTATTTAGCATACACAATAGTTTATCCTCCATTAAAATCATCACACCATTGATTAGTCATGTGTAAAAATGAACCTAACATCTAGATAAAATTGATTGGGTATCTTTATAATCACCTCAACACGGTTCCTACTATTAAAGGCTTGGTATAAGGGCAAAAGAGAGACGAGGGGTCTGATTCACAAAGTTAACTTAGACTTTTGAATAATTGAAACTTTTGAGTAAGTTACTACTTTTTGCTTCATCACAAACTCAGAATGTAAGTTACTACTAAAATAAAAGACAGCAGTATGTCCAGCACATACATGGCCAACAACTTGTACTGCAAGGCAACACTCTCTCATAGAAAATAATGGAGGTTAGGGAATTAAAATAAAACCCTGTAAGAAATAATATAAAATTAAAATTATTTAAAAAAAACATTTAAATAAATATAATTTAATGTTTAAAGAATGAATACACGTAGAGCATATTTATTATTTAATTATCAATTATTTCATACCCTATTTTGAATTTATACATTGAGATACTATAATGCAACCCTAAACGTTACCATGCGGAGATCTCTGGCCTGTCTGACTAGGTTCCCAATGGTAAAGAATAGGGAAAATGTAAATAAATATTTAAATCAAATTTTATTTTTTTTATTTAGAAAAGGCCACTTGGGTTTAGTTACTCAGGATTCAATTATTTTCATTCCTTTGGAAGTTATTATTCTGGAAAGCGCTATGTTGTTTTTAGGGTCAGTTGTGCTTTCACTCTGCTGTTACAAAGCGCATCAATTTAGTGTTTTTCGATTGATTGGGAAACAGGTTTTTATTTAATAACATAGTATTGCTGGGCATGCTGCTACAGTATAATAAAGAAAGAGTATTTTCTCTCTTCTTATTTTATGGACTCATGTGATCAGTTAGAACTCTTTAGTTTTCTCCCAAACTGGTTCTTTTTACAGTTCCAAGGAATGTGTCAAGATACCTCAATACTACTTGAGACCTATAGTGTGCAATTCACCACTGTGCCTGTCAGTCAAGAGATGCTGCCACAGTTAGGAAGAAGCTGATGAGAGGCTGGTAGTAGCTTTTGGTTATGTTTCAGATGCTAGAACACAGAATTGGAAAATTCTGAGCAGGCTGTGGTGTGAACGTTGTACTCAGGAAAGTTAGGATTGCGGAATTTTCTAACAGAATTTCCCAGTCCTCACAAGCTTCCAAAGAAATCCACATAAGAGTTAAAGTTGCAGGAGAATGCCTCTCCCCTCCAGGGAACGATGTGACAAACTTGCTAAGTTCTTCATTAATAAGGTAATTCTCATTTAAGACTCCCTGGGAGGGGATTCAGTTCAGCACTCTGCCGCTAAAGGATGTCTCCTGGAAAGGCATGCCATTCCTACTCTTTTGACTTTCCCCTAGCTAAGCTGCAACACCAACAATGAAGTAGCGGGTACAATTAAACCTGGATCTCCCATAGATCCAGCTCCTTTTGGCATTAGGTTGAAAAGAGGAGATATCATTTTATCAGTCTTAACCACCCTGTATGATCTGTCGTTGAAGAAGGGGCAAGAACCTGACCGCTGGAAGCATGCGATTAATAATCCACTACTGAAAAAAACCTCCCTTAGACCCTGCTAAGGCAGATAACTGTAGACCCATATCTCTACTCCCAGGGGTCAGTAAGATCATAGAGAAATTGGTCGACAGTTATTTGTTCGATTTTTTGGAAACCCGCAACCTTCTACATCAAACCCAAATCGGTTTCTGCCCTGGATACAGTAAGGAAACAGCTCTCCTACTGGCCACGGAAGACCTCAGGAAAATATTAGATCACTGTGGCTCAGATCCGCTCATCCTTCTTGATTTGAACGCAGCCTTCGATACGGTTTCCCACACTATCCTTTGACACAAGCTAGAGGCGCCTGAATCACGGGCAACATGTTAACCTGGCTGACCTCCTTTCTGGATAATAGGAGCTACCTCCGCCTCATCCTTGAGCCCTACTCTCTCTAACGAGTACATGCGTCCCTTAGCGAATATCATCTGTTCAGCCAGTTTCACAATGGTGTTGTATGCTGACAACACCAAGATCGTCATATCTTTGGCACTTAACATCAGCGTTACTAAGGCAAATCTGTCTACCTGCTTGGAGTAACTGAACAGCTGGATGACAACCAGCTGTCTTAAATGAAACTGTGACAAGACCGAAGTTATAGTAGTTGGGAACAACCCCTCCCTCAGAGGCCATCTTTGCTGGCCCTCATGTTTGGGGGTCCGCCCTTCCCCGAAAGCAGAAGTCAAGAGCCTGGGAGTTATCTTGGATAAAGACCTTACCAAGCCAAGAAGGTAGCAGGTTCCTACTTTGGCCTTCTAAGAGTCCTCAGGAAGACGATCAGATGGCTTCCTGAGGAAACTCGTAGACGAGTGATATAAGGTCTCATTTTGTTGTGGTTAAACTATGGCAATTCACTTTATCTAGGCATTCCTGAGCTTGCCATCAGGAGGATGCAGATTATCTAGAATGCTGCAACCAGAGTTCTGCTGAGCATTCCAAGATCACAGCCTGCACCCTCGTCCTTGGTTAGCTCCCAATGGCTACCAGTAAAAAAAGGATACAATTTATGACGAATATAGCATGCTACAACGCATGCAAATACATCGCGTTCCGTAACAACGCGGTAGTTACAACGACCGCAGTTGTTACAACAACTGCGTTGTTACAACGCAATGCCATTACTACGCAACTCAACTAAGAACCAACAGCAACTTGCTAAGTTTCAGAAGGCAGCTAAAGACCCATCTGTTCGCATAAGCAGCGTGAATATGACTCGTTATTACGCGAGTCATTACATCGATTGGCATTACAACGCGGTTGTTACAACGACCGCGTGGTTACCACGCAATACCATTACTAGGCAAGTCATTACATCGACTTGCAGTAGATGGCGCGCTGACATTAGAAATGTATAATTTGCTATTCCAACTCCAGCCTACGCAACAGTTGTGAAGATGTTGGAATAGTAAACTATGCGATTTCTAATGTTAGAGCGTCATCTACTGCAAGTCGATGTAATGGCTTGCGTAGTAATGGCATCATGGTGTAATCACCATGGTGTAAAGGTCATTTTCCAAGCAGCGTATGTTTCCTCCTGTTAGCGCTGAGAAGCCCGTTCTGGGTAGCCGTGTGCTCTAGGAGAACCGTTAACATAACATGTCACATGTTGTCAGGATCCTTTTATCCTGTTATTGAATGGTGTTACCTGAAGTTCTGTTTGATGTTGCCTCCCATTTGGAATGTGCGCCCTATAGTAATGTTCTTTCACAAACCTCCCTAATGTTATTTGAAACCAGATCCAGTCCTGTTTTCTGTCCATTTTTTACTTCCCAACTACGGATGCACTCTGGGTTTTGTATGCCATCCCTCTGGCATAGGAGATCTTCACGCAATCTAATTATACTTTGGAACATGTGCTATCCCATCATATATGTCCCTGTGGTCCTTTGTGCTCTTTCCTGCCGTCATGCGGCAAGAAACATTGTAAAATGGCTCTCCTCCAATGAATCAGCAGCAAGCAAATGACACAGACAAGAAAGCCAACCAATCAATAGGAAGATAAGAGCTGAATGTAGGCTAGACCTAAAAATTGCATTCAGGCCATTCCTTGTCACTTGGGGTTGAAGATAACAGATCTGATCGTATTTTTCTTTTAATATATTTTTTAATGGCTTTGAAAGTAGGAGTATTTTCTTTCAGGGTAATTAATTTTATTTATTTTTTGTTTTATTTATAAAGTTTTATATAGCGCTAGCTAGACCCGTGGGTATCAGAGCGCTTTACAGACACAAAGTAAAAGAAAATTGCATAACATCGCAGGACATGAGGATGCATAAAGATATGATTTGGAAAACTTGTTTGACTTGAAATTATTTAAACTAATAAAATTGAATACTCTAATTGTTTCACCAATAAGAAGGTAAAAAAATGTGTATTTTCTATACTAGAGTTGGATTAACTTAAGTAGGTGTTTTACAGCTGACCATATTAGCTGAATTCGCAAGCCAGTACAATTGTTAAATGCTTTTCTCAATGGTGTGCAAGCGACAGGGTGAGTTTCACAACAAATGTGTATTCTTTTACAGAAATACAGAACTGTTACACTAAGATTTAATGTTTAAATATTTCCCATTCACAACCTCCATGCTATAGAGCTGTACATGAATAAACTTCACCTGTACAACGTGCCCTCAGAACCATTTGATTGGCTACAGCAGGGGGCTCCAAAACAAAGAGAGACTCTTTACCCCTGTGAAACAGAGAACTACATTTCGGTTTTAACCGACGCCTCTACACAATGTATACATTCATGCAAAATAGGAGAGGGCGGGGGCATGACGTACAGACTGGTTGACATCTTTAATTTGCTAATACGAACATGTTCACTGGGAGTTGGAGAGAAAAGGATTTTGTTGGAAGAAAACAGCGCCACACTCAGGAAAATACTTTCACTGCAAGTTCATTCCTGAAAGGCGCTTTGGAATTGTCATTACATGGCAGAACACCAAAGACAAAATTATAGCACCTACATGCTCTTTAAAATATCCCCAGTGGAAGACACTGGGAAAGTAGGAAAATACAAAGTTGTGCCCGGGCAACAGGGGCTACTGACCAATGAGGATGCGATGTTGGGGATCTTGTTTGCCCTCTACGCCAGCAGCTTGTGTAGCCCGGAAATATCTGCCTGAGGATCGGGCCCTTGAGGCTTGCAGGGCCATAGGAAATCAACAATACAAAAGCTCACTCAAACTTTGGGTGGATTGGGCATGGTGTTAACCTCAAAGTCTATGAGGCAATGTGCTCCTGGAGACAAGTTTCGAAACAGCATTTGAAAAAATAAAGTCAATAAAAAAAAGACTGACTCATAAAGGGAGATTAAGATTAGAATTTACAAAATGTAAAGGCACAATACAGAAATGATAGAATGGCGGTGCAGCAGTAAATGGCAGAATCAGGAAAATGCTAAGTCTCAATTGTGCAGCAAAATCATTAAGAAATCCGATAGTATTCCTAGAGGCCCGGAAGAGGACTCAACGGAATTGTTGCCCACCCCCAAATTAAAGGCTTTATATACAGTTTTATTGAATTAAAAGTATATAAATTTAGCACAAACCCACTACATGACTATTGATTCGCCCCTTCCGACCTAATGTCGTCCGGGGATGTTAGAACAAACTAGTTACATAAACAACAAAGAACCGTTATGAATGAATGTAGTACAGTGTGCAAGTAGAAAAACATAGAATTGTTTTACAGAAGGATTTCTTCTAGTAAGCTCTTCAAGAACAGTGTCATTCAGAAATACAGAAACCACATCTTGCAGCAAGTAGTATCTCGAGAAATATAGTCACAGAATGATCATAATATGGCTTCCATTTTGAACAAGATGGCATCTAGGTCTAACTGAGGTCTAGTTAGCCTAAGCCAGAAACACTTTAACACATGTAATAATTTCGATTCTATTGCATTGCTTCCATGTCAGTATACAGGTGTGAATCACAGTGCAGAGTGAGTAGTATTAAAGCACATTTTAGTTTAAACCCACAAAAGATTTACAACACTCTCGCCCACTGTCCCAGTTTGTTGCTGGCTTGGCATTGGGCCATGCTAGATGGTGTCAGTCTCCTGCTAGTAATAATGCTTGATGCAGGTCCATTAGCCCGAGGGTCGGGGAGCAATTAGGAGTGAGGGGGGAGATGCACAAGAGAGTAGTTGGTGACAAAAACACTAACAAGAGATCACAACAACGAGTGCTTAGAGAAGACAGGCACATGGACAGAAGTCACAACTTGGAAGGGCTATAAGCAGAGAAATACACAGATGAGAGATCACACCATAGATCATGGGGGGCAGGGAAGCCCACAGATGAGAGATCATGACATGGTGGGGGGAGAGCAGAGAAGTACAAAGACAAGAGAGATAGCGATACAGAGCATGGGGGAGCAGAGAAGCACACGGATGACAGATCGCAACATGGAGCATGAGGCAGCAAAGCACAAGGCTGGGAGAGAGAGCAACATGGGACAGAGAAAAGCACAGAAGGAGACAGCTGGAAAACACATGCACTCTCATGGTGTGCTAAGACAAAAAGGAAGAGGTAGGTTCCTAAAAGCGAGCAGAGGAGCCATAGAAGACAGCTAACCACTGAGCTGGTAAATAGGCTATGCTCCAGGGGAGGGACAAACACAAGATGGACAGGCTAAAACAAGGAAAGCCCTCAAAGGGAGAGCATTCAAATAAGAGTCATAGTAAAGCCGGCCACAGGTGAGCAATAGGCGGGCTGCAAGTTTGTGTATGTTCTTGTTAAACCCACAATAGGTCGTTCTCAACCAGACACCTTGAGCTCTCTGTCAGGTGAGTTTCCTCTTTGGTTTCCTCCGAACAAAATACAGAGATTACAAAATCAATAAGAACATTGGATGCCTACGTGATTTTCTCTCCTGCGATTGATCATGTAAATGATTTGTAATGAAAATAACTCGAATGCCACATCTAGGGATATGATTGTGTGCTGAATTGTCATTTTATAGGCTTACATCCCATTAGGAAGGCACTGCATCCTTTCTAACAAGGAAGGTAAATTTGGAGCAATTGGTTGCATGCATGCATGGAAATGAGACCTTTGGTCTTCATGGGTGCGCCTGTTCAGCAGCGAGTCTTTGCAACACTCTCTAGTCTTGACCTTGGTTTATTAAAACAGCTCGTCCCAAGGTCAAGGAACACTGAAGGAAGAAGCACAAACCTGTCCCTCCTTGTAATCACAACAGTTCCCAATGGCAGCAGCTGCTTCTCTCTGCTGCATGAATTATAAATTCCTCCCCGAGGCAGCATCTGTCTGCAAACCCTTAACAAGCATTGATATAGCCAATAGGTCTCTTCTTTGGGACCTTTTAAGTATTTAGCCATGCAGCAGATTATCCTGGGTGTGGAAACATCTACTGTTCTTTAACATGGAAGCTTTGACACTAATAGGCGTACTATAGCACTACTTTGAGAAGTACTTATTTAAAGTGTTATTTTTGTACACCTGGAATTCTGAACTCACATATCTGGAAATGCTTTCATACATGATGCATACTTTCCAAACTTTCCTTGGGGGTAGGTTCTTCACCATACTTTCGGAAAAGGGTCGGCCTTGCTGGATAGAACATTGCAAATTACGCCTATTTATAAACAATTAAATAAATCCAAGGATAGTTTGAATTGCCAGCTCACGCCCGTTTTTGGCAGCTGCTTGTTGCTAGTTTTTTTACATTAACACTTTTTCCCTTTGAAAACAAATCTGTTTCCCAAATTCTGAGTAGTGACAATTTATTTTATCAGTCCCCTAGAAAACTGTCAAGCTTTGAATTCTTTTGCTAATATCAAGAAGACTCAAAATTGCTGCTTTTCTTGGATTTGTTCAGCAGCAAGAAAAAAGGAAGCCAGCCACTTTCTTCCCCAGAATGAAGTAATCACACTTGCTGCAACGAACTGAACTTAGGGGGAAGTGACGAGGGCGAACTCTGTTCGTTGTGGGAGCTTATGGGCAAAACACGGGTGTTTCTTTCGACGGATTTTTAAAATGGCGCTGTTGCTACAAGCTGTATTTAACTACAGATCTGACACTTATGAGGAGCCTGGTGGGTGCGTGCAGCCCACCCTTCAGGCTCTAGAATGGCAAATCCGGACCAGTGCTCCCCAACATTCTACTGCAGAACCTTGACTGTCGGATGCTGGGCATGCACAAAGGTAAATAGACCCCTGGCTCACAAACAACCTTGCAGAAACTGCAGTCTACTGAAGTGCATGGGCTGAATGCGTGTGCAAGCACGGTGCAGTGGGCGAGGTAGGACCCCTGCACAGTTGTTCCACGCCCTGTCGTGCTGCTTGTCACACTGAAGTTATTGTGCTTACACTAAAAAAGTTAATTTGTGATTTAAAAGAAAAACAGCCATAGGTTAAAGATCTGGGTGCACTTACAAATGAAAGTAATCCAAGTAGTGCCAAGTAGCTGTATTTATTCACGTTTCTCCATTCTGTGTAACAGCAACCAAATACTGTACACCTTATAAATGTCATGTAATGCGCTGATTGACTAGTCCGGAGACAGTTGTTAGCTAAAATATAAGCCGAGGCACCAGTCCTAAATAAGAAGGGGCAGATTAGGGCAATCAATGGTTGACAAGCCGCAATCAGTTGTGTCCTGTGCATAATGTCGTCTTCACACGCACGTAAACTCTTTAGGCCGTGCCATAGAAATACTGGGAGGCCCCTATACACATTCACTTAAAGGAATGCAACACCGCCCGAAGGAAACATCACATCCTCCAGTTTTGGGTGGTTTAGAGGCAATGTTGGTTAATTGTAATCCTGTCTTTCAAATAAACAATAAAACCAGTGTGTGAGGTTTTGAAACAGCAGACATAAACCTTATTGGAACAGCTGCTGTCATAAGCAAGCGGCGCTGAGGAGAAAGCAGAAAGAGAAGGGGGTGATAATGGAGGAGGGGTGGGGAGATGAGAGGATGGGACAGGAGATTGAGTTGAGGAGAATCAACAGTGAACAGCGGGGGGAGGGTGATTGGGGGATAGGAGAAGAACCAGTTGTCAGCTGAGCGCATTCGGAAAGTTAATAAACACAACAAGCTTAAAACACAAGCCTGAGGCAAATGAAAAAGTAATGCGCCAAGACTAACATAAACAAGCATGGTGAACGTTTCATCAAGTCGGTGAAAACACAAGCAGGGGTAGGCAAACTAAAAAAGAGTGCTCACAAGTGTAATAAATAGCATTAAGAGTAAGAGCACATGTAACAGGGGCAGTCCTCATGGGCGGTTACAAAAGCACAAAAGGAGGAACTACTAAGCCTATTAACCAAAGAAAAGCAGGCATTTATGAAGGACAGAAAAAGGAGCCAATTAAAAAGATGGGCGGTGCTTGAAGCCCATGTTGTAGAGACCGCTTGTCCCGTAGGAGACAGCCCATGCACTGCCTAGGCGAGACCTAAAGCTAAACTAGCAATCCATCACTAATGAGAAATGTTTGTCATTTTATTATATGTTTTAGAATTTTAATAGTTAATACTTTATTTTAAGTTTAATTCTGCGTTTTTAGTTCCGTAGCAGGTTGTGGGTTTATAGGGGAATAAGTTGGGAAGTAATTTAATTATATAGATTTAAAAATTAATTTATAGTAGTTAATTTTGTTTTTTAAAGTTAGAGATGTGCTTTTTTAGTTCCGTAGCAGGTTGTGGGTTTATAGGGGAATAGGGTGGGAAGTAATTTAATTATATAACATTTATGGATTTTGGGCAAGATGGCGGCGTCAGGCTAGATGCCGGTAGCAGCTCTGAATAAGACAATGGAGCATGCCGTGAATAACCTTGAGACTGACGTTTTAACCGAAGGGGGAAAGGATTGAAACTCCGATGGAAAATATGCCAAAGCCCTGGTAGGAACTCAGTATGCAACAAAAGCGGCTAAAAACTTTACCAGTCGAGGACCTGCCCTCCGCAGGGACACCGCTCACGCTTACACTTCTTGCCTCCGTAGTCGGGTTTGCCGTACTCAGGCTGTTGATCGGCAATCACCGATCTACGCGTGCACTGCGCTCCTTCTGCTGGCTCTGTCAGTCGAACCCGGCTGAGGCAGCGAACTCCGCAGCGAACTCCGCAGGATCCGTGATTGAGACGGATCAACAGAAGCTATCCCCCGACAGTAGCGTGATTGCCTCGCTACCACCGATGGCCCCGAAAAATGCAGCAGCAGTAGCCTCGGCAGCAGCTAAGACAAGAGCTGCACGCCAGGCGCTGCGAGATCAAGAAATGAACAAACAACAGCGTGGTGTTACCAGCGGGGGAGCGCAAGGGCAAGGAATACAAGCAGAAACAACAGTAACGGTGCTCGAGAAAACAGTGGAGAAAACACCGGCCCGGAGGGGGGTCTCCTCTAGCAAAACATCATTAATGTCCCAGCCAGCTAAGAATGCCTCAGCTAATATCACAACAGTGGCTACAATTTTTCGGGCCGCTAATCAAAGAACGATGGCTAAAGACACACAACAAAACACTGAGAATACTGGAAAACAGCAAGCCGCTCCCCCCATTGAAGGTGGCAGTGTATCAGTAGATACTGGGGGTAAAGGAAGTGATAATGCAGCAACAGAAATAATGATCGTAACAAACCCCGCGGCATCAATACTGGCAGATGATAATGAGGTACTGAGTCAGATGGGAGCACAGGAGGCACAAGCGATGCAACCGGAGCTAAATCGAGTGGCTGTCCCTGTGTCCAGTGGTGTATCCGAGAGACTCAGTCTTATCGCAGGGCAGGTAAGCCACCTTATCCCTTCTATTTCTGCATCTGCATCTGCATCACACAGTTCTGGTATTAACAGTCAGGCGGATACAGATAACTCCAACGAGAACTTTGCGGATAAAAACAGTCTAGTAAATCAAGAGGTGGGCAGTAATGATAATTGCAATGTACAAAGTGTATCCATAAATAAGAACATTCAACAACATGTCAATCAGCAGGAAAATATAACTCCTTCAACTTACATTGAAAGCAGCACGAGCAATGAGATTGTTGGTCAGACCCCCTCTGTGAATCTCCAAAACAATATGGAGATACACACCGATCCCTTACCAGAGAGTGAAACAACTGATATACAACTAAAATCATCCTTCGACGCAACCCACATATCACAAGGTGGGGCCAGCATAGGACTCGAGACAAGGGAAGGGAAGACCCTAAAATCCACGGAGACATCTAAACCCGACTTAGAAATACCACAAATCAGCTCTACAATAGACCTGCACCCCGTTGATGCTATAGAGGTACTAGAGATTGATAAAGATATAACTGACTTCTACTCTTTCTCCGAGGATATTAGTTGGTCAGGAGATACTGATGAAATAGATGAAGCTGATGACCTGGAGAACGAATCAGACTCTAACCTAAGTTCAGATTTCGAACCTAATCCACCAAAAGAACAACGCGACAAAAAAAGAACAATACTTAAAAAGAAAAAATCTGGGCACCACGGTGCCAATGAGCTATCGTGGGATTATACCCCAACAGTTCTTGCATTGAACCAAAGCCACACTCCTGATCCTAGATCCCAAAGGTCAACTTTAGATCAAAATGTGAATAAAGAAACTCTGGAGGCCTCAGGAACTACTTTAACACAAGTAATGGAGACAGTGCTACAGGCTATAGCATCACATCGGGAAGAAACTTCTAAAGACAGCCGCAAAGCTCGGGCTGGATTACAAAAGGTTCAAGGGGTGGTTCGTAAACTGTCCAAAACCATGGGTGCATTTACTGAAAGGTTAAATGATATAGAAGATCGTATTGTGGTTAACGAGACAGAGGCTGCAGCTACAAATGAGCGACTTGAAGCCACCGAAGCACAGGTTCACGACATAAGATGGAAGCTCGAAGATTATGAGAACAGACTCCGCAGAAACAACTTACGAGTACTGGGAATTCCAGAAAAAATGGAAGGCGAGGACTGCCGCACCTTTATAACACAATTGTTCCGTGATACCCTGCCTGAGTTAAATACCTGGGAGTGGGGATACGAGGTGCAGAGAGCACATAGGGTCCCAATATCCTTAAAACCCACTGCACCTACAGGTAAATATCCTCGTGCAATTCTGGTATATTTTGGAAATTTCCTACTTCGCCAGGCCATTGCGGAGAAAGTTACTCCTGATAAACACCGCAAAAAGGACTCAATATCATACTTCGTGCGCCCTGACTTTTGCCACTGGACTGTCGAAAGGAGGTGGCGACTCAGGCAACTCATCAAACCCTTTCAAGAGAAGAAGGCAACAGTATATTTGAACAATCCTGCAAAGCTAAAAGTGATATATATGGGACAAACAAAATTTTTTACATCCGAAGTTAAGGCCAAGGAATATCTAGAGAGCTTATGAAAGAACAACTAAACTCACATGAGAGCAGGCTGGAGAGGCAGCTGATTTAGACTAGAGATGAAATTACATTTAGACCACTGATCTTTACATAGACTAATATATATTAGTTTATGTCGATGTATTTGATTATAAGCTGCGGCATTTGAAAATAGGAAAATAAGAAACTGAACAGATACTATCTTATCTTTAATCGTCAATTATTGATCTTTCTATTTTTTCCCCACTTCTATATACTTATTATCTTTTCTACTTTAAATATGTCTCACAATATGTTTTATCGCTTTCTTTTTTTTGTTTTTCTTCTTTGTGTCTCCGGTAATTGTCACTACTACACTTTAAAATGCATGCTGCACTAGTCCTGTTCGGAGCGGGCTAAATCCATCACTGTAGACTCCGATGGAGCCTCAACGCCCACTCTGGGAGAGCAAGGGGTGGGGAGGGAGGAGAGGAGAAAGGAGGGTGGGGGGTGGGATACAGGGCGCACTCGGTGCACTCGGTGTGGGGGGGCGAGCAAAAAAACAAAAAAATGAGCAAATTGATACTTAAGAGGGAACGCAGACTGATGAATATTGATCCAAAAATAGTACAACCAAATGGGTAGGTTAAACATAGGATGTTGGAATGTGGCAGGCTTAAACGACAAAGGCAAGAGAGCCCAATTTTGTCAAATAATTGCCCATAGTACTTGTGATATCATCTGTTTACGAGAAACCCATATTCCAATCGGGGAGATTAAACAACTAAAAATACCTGGCTACCAAATATTAATCACAACAACTCAAACCACAAGAACTAGGGGAGTCATAATTTTAGCAAGAACCAGATTAGGCAGCCCGGTACGTAAAAAAGCTGATGATCACGGAAGATGGGTCATTGTCCAATTAGAATTGGGTATCACAATTTGTTCAATCTATGGCCCTAATCTTGACGACCCCACACTTTTTGTCGAAATGGAAATGGAATTAGCATCATGGCCTAGTACCCTGATTCTTTGTGGCGATTTTAATTTGACATTTAATCAAAACCTGTCCCCTCAGAACCAATACAAGTATTCGGGTCGGAAGCCCAGGGTGTTCAGAGCTGTATCGAATTTAATTCAGACCCACAACCTCCAGGATATATGGCTGCTTAAAAAGGGTAAAGATCCCGGATAC
This sequence comes from Lissotriton vulgaris, assembly GCF_964263255.1. Lineage (NCBI taxonomy): Eukaryota > Metazoa > Chordata > Amphibia > Caudata > Salamandridae > Lissotriton > Lissotriton vulgaris. The sequence continues at coordinate 1,703,616,731 of NC_141695.1, forward strand.
ACCTTTTTTTCTTACCCACATCGGAAATATGTCCGCATTGATTACTTCTTTGCAACTCCAGACATTGCTCCGAATACCCTGATCGTTAAAGACCCAAAAACAATCTCCGATCATAATGCTATATACATTACAATGGAAGTACCGGGATATAATCGGGCCCACACACAATGGACATTTGATAGGAAACTATTAGTTAACCAGGAATATATAACTCACATAGACCAATGGACAAAAGAATTTTTCGATGCAAATCAATATAGTGCTTCGCGCTTCAGCGTTTGGGACAGCTATAAGGCTGCACTAAGGGGGGAAACTGCCACATTCGTTGCCACCCGTAGGAAAGAACGAATGAAAATTCATAACCAACTAATAAATGATTTAACACACCTAGAATACAAACATGCTAATCAAATACAACATGGTGAACATGCCGAGGATACCCTAAGAAAGATTCTAGTGCTCAAGGCAGAGCTAAATAATGAGCTAGCTGTTAAAGCCGCTGAAATTTTCCAAGCTCATCGAAACAAATCCTACGAGGCGGGGGAAAATGTTGGGAAACATCTTGCCCTAAAAACACGACAGACTCAATCCCATAACACAATAAAAAGCATTAAATATTGCGGTCACGAATTTACTACTCAAAAAGAAATCGCTAATTGCTTTAAAGAATACTACCAAAAACTATATCAAAATGAGGATGTACATACGGCTCAAGAGACTAATGAGTTCTTAGTCAACTGGCTTAGCGAAACTAATATGTCACAAACTGTTGATGATGACGCAAGGAAAGAACTAGATAAAGAGATTACTAAAATAGAGGTTGAGTTGGCAATAGCAGAACTAGCCGCAGGGAAGGCAGCAGGGCCTGACAAGATACCTCTAGACTTATATAAAATACTAGGAAAGACCATAACCCCATTTCTTCACGATTTATTCTTAGGCATCCAGTGGCATGGAAAATCTCCAGAATCATGGCGACAAACAAACATAGCAGTTTTCGGGAAAAAGGACAAACCCCCTGAATTAACCACATCATACAGACCTATCTCGCTGATTAATTCAGATTCTAAAACCTATGCAAAAATTTTCGCTAACAGACTTGGCAAATACATTGAACAGTTAGTGTCTCCCTGGCAACACGGGTTTATACCAGGCAAAAGCACCACCGACCATATACGCCGAGTAATAACACTCTTCGATATAATGAAGATAGAACAATCTCAAATGTCTCTGATTTTATTAGACGCTGAAAAGGCTTTTGACCGGGTCTCATGGCAGTATTTATGGGAGCTTTTAGCCCTTAACAATATCGGCCCGGGGTTCATAAAATCAGTGAAAGCCTTATACGTAGAACCTAAAGCCAAAGTTCTGACGGGAGGTAGCGAGTCTGAAAGTATAAACATTCAGAGAGGGACCCAACAAGGGTGTCCGTGCTCACCACTTTTATTTGCATTATATATTAATCCCTTAATCATCAAACTACTAACATCACCAAGGATAATCCCAGTCAAAACTAGAATATATAATACTAAAATACTTGCCTATGCCGATGACGTAGCGATTCTAACAACTAATCCTACTGAGGCTATAGATGAAATAAGAGTAGTCACTAGAATATTCGGGCAGTACTCAGGGTACTCATTAAATCAAGACAAAACGATGGTTGTCTGTACCGATAACATGCCCTATATAAGTCAATACAGAGTCGGAAATGCAAAATATTTAGGGGTCAATATTTCACCTAATACTAACGAAATGATCACACTTAACTATGACCCTGTAATCACAAAAATAAAAAAAGATCTTGTCAGAGTTAATAACCTTCAATTATCCATAATTGGTAGAGTTAACTATATTAAAATGACAATATTTCCAAAACTACTATACTTATTTCGAGCAATCCCTTTCCTTATTGACAACACCTATATAAAGAAGATAGACCAAGTAATAACATCATTTATTTGGAATTATGGGAAGACAAGACGGGCCATAACCAAATTAGTGTTACCAACATCCCGAGGCGGATTAGCAGTCCCAAACTTAACCTACTACATGTGGGCCGCCATTCTGCAGCAGATGACCTTCTTAATTACTTCTAAAATTTCAGATCAAACAAGATCTCCTCATGACATCCCCTCTATTTATGAACTCACATTAGGAGATACAGCGCGAGGATTACTGCTAAGACAAATCGAGCCATCATATTATAAAAAGATTACATTTAAAATAGTGACAGACGCATTCAAAATATGGACCAGAATCGCTAGAGTACTGTCATTACCTAAGTATACCAAATATACACCTTTATGGCGCAGCTCTATAATCCCGCAATATCTTAATGATAATATCACTAAACGCTGGGAAAAGTTAGGCATCGTCACTATTGGCGATTTCCTAAACTCAGACGGTAGAATTACTTTTGATGAGCTATGCCTCAAATATCAGATTTACCCCACAGACTACTTTAAATTTATTCAAATTTCCACATCACTCGGACAATACGCCACAAATTTAAACCTACAGTCGTCATCATTACTAGACCTGATGCAAAAAATATCGGTCAGAATTAGTGATATTTATGGGATCCTCATAAACAACCATCCAGATGACCTAGAGAAAATAGAGGAAAGTTGGGCTAATAAACTAAATAACTCTAATGTGGATATAGATATGGTGCTACAATTATCCTCTAAAGTTATACTTGCAAGTAATCTAAAAGCCCAAATTTATAAAACGGTATGTAACTTATACTATACACCGCTTAAATTGTTCTCATGGGGTAAGGCTAGTCATGACAAATGTCCTAGATGCGCGCTCGGCCCCGCAAATTTAATACATATGTTCTATGATTGCCCGAAACTCGAACAACTAAAAGAAAGTATAGGTAAATACTGGGTTGAAATTTTTGGCCGGGAGATCCAAATATCATCAACTTTGTTTGTATTGGGTTTTGATAGTTCTTTAGAACTCAATAATTCAGAAATATATACAACTTACCTATGCACAGCTATATACAGAATTATGTTAGCAGCCCGCTGGAAGGATACAGAGGCCCCTACATTTCAGGGATGGATAAATAGACTCCTGGCAATATATAAACTAGAAACAGCAATATATAAAAGCAGAGGGAAAAAATCTAGAGCTAAAGGGGAATTGATCTGGGCTCCTGTAGCTAGTTGGTATAATCAGCAAAGGGCCTGACCCTAAAACCACTTGAACTATGTAGAAATAATTGTCAACTCTACATAGAAGCATGGAGTAAGACAATGAGGGTATATTTCATGTTGAATATTTATTCCAAAACTGTGCCCTTCTCCATCATCAATATATCATTATATCTGTCACATACAACAAGAAATAATTTGTACTATTAATTGTATTTATTGTATTATGTACAGCCTTTTATGCGTTCCTCTATAATTTGTGAAAAAACTCTATTATACTAGAATATTGATACTATATATGTTTACTGTTATTCACTGTTGTATATCTAAAGTTTGCTCAATAAAAATTTACAAAAAAAAAAAAATTATATAACATTTATTTAATAATTATTGTGGTAATTGATTAATGAATAATAGTTTAATAATTAGTCGTTAATTCATTTCAATTAGTCAATTAATAATTAATTATGTTAATTGTTTAATTAATTTTAGGTGTGTGTTGTGGTGTTTATATGTCCAAATGGTGTGAAAGGTGGTAAGTAATTCATTTTTTATTGATTAATTATTACATATTTTTAAATTAATTACCATTAATTAATTAGTAATTATTAATTGTAATTGTGTAATTCATTTTAGGTGTGTGTTGTGGTGTTTATATGTGTAAAAGGCGTGAAAGGTGGTAAGTAATTAATTTTTATTGATTAATTAATTAATAACAATAAAATTTCATTAATTAATTAGTAATTGTTACATTTAATTGTGTAATTAATTTTAGGTGTGTGTTGTGGATATTATATTGTTAAAAAATGTGTATTTAAATATTTTGTATTATCTTTGTTAATAATAATATATTAAAATTTATATATTAATTATGTTAATATTGGAAATTACATTTAATAAAAAATGTTGATGGTTGTGATTTTTATTGTTTTGGGATCCAGCGCTTTCTCTACTGTTGCACTCACTGGAGTGGGAATAGTCATTTTTACCCCTTTGCTATCCAACGCTTTCCCTACTGTTGCACTTACTGGAGTGGGAATAGTAATTTTTGCCCCTGCGCTATCCAATGCTTTCCCTACTGTTGCACTCATTGGAGTGGGAATAGTAATTTTTACCCCTCCGCTATCCAGCGTTTTCCATACTGTTGCACTCACTGGAGTGGGATTAGAAATTTTTACCCTTACGCTATCCAATGCTTTCCATACTGTTGCACTCACTGGAGTTGGAATAGTAATTTTTACCCCTACACTATCCAACACGTTCCCTACTGTTGCACTCACTGGAGTGGGAATAGTAATTTTTCCCCTCCGCTATCCAACGCCTTCCCTACTGTTGCACTCACTGGATTCGGAATAGTAATATTTACCCCTCCATCATCAAGCGCTTTCCCTACTGTTGCACTCAGTGGAGTGGGAATAGTAATTTTTACCCCTATGCTATCCAACACTTTTCCTATTGTTACACTCATTGGAGTGGGAATAGTAATTTTTACCCCTCCGCTATCCAGCGCTTTCCCTACTGTTGCACTCACTGGAGTGGGAATAGTAAATTGTACCCCTCCCATATCCAGCACTTTCCCTACTGTTGCACTCATTGGAGTGGGAATAGTAAATTTTACCCCTCCGTTATCCAGTACTTTCCCTACTGTTGCACTCTCTGGAGTGGGAATAGTAATTTTTACCCCTATGCTATCCAGCGCTTTCCCTACTGTTGCACTCACTGGAGTGGAAATAGTAAATTTTACCCCTCCGCTATCCAGCACTTTCCCTACTGTTGCACTCATTGGAGTGGGAATAGTAATTTTTACCCCTATGCTATCCAGCGCTTTCCCTACTGTTGCACTCACTGGAGTGGAAATAGTAAATTTTACCCCTCCGCTATCCAGTACTTTCCCTACACTTGCACTCATTGGAGTGGGAATAGTAATTTGTACCCCCTCGCTATCCAACGTTTTAACTACTAATGTTTTTATTTTGTTATTAAATGTATGTATTTTTTTTAATAGTTAAATGTGTTAATTAAATATATAATATTTATTCTATTTTAAGTTATTTATATATTTGTTTATTTGATTTTTATATAATTAAACAGGTTCATAAATTAAATAAAGATAATAGTTAATAAAATGTATTTAAGTAAATATATGTATATGTACACTTTTTTATGTTTATATTTATTAAATTAAGTGTATTTGTTATAATTAGTTAAAATATATATTACATTTAATTTATTTTGTTCATTATATTATTATCTAATTAATTTAATTTAAGGTATGTTATTTCTTAAAGTCAATATTTTTTACTTCTATATATTTTACATCAATATTTTTGAGTTGATATTATTGTAGTTACCTGTTTAAATATAGGGAGTCGATATTTTTGTAATTGATATTTTTACATCATTTTTTTTTCATCTATATTTTTCGCATCGATATTTAAACATGAATCCGGACGTGGTGTTGGTGTTGGATGTGGTGGTGGTGGACGTGGTGGTGGTGGTCGATGTGGTGGTGGTGGATGTGGTGGTGGTGGTGGATGTGGTGGTGGTGGACGTGGTGGTGGTGGACGTGGTGGTAGTGATGGACGTGGTGGTGGTGGACGTTGTGGTGGTGGTGGACGTGGTGGTTATGGTGGACGTGATGGTGTCGGTGGTGGGTGTTGGGGAGGTGGTGGACATGGTGGTGGTGGATGTGATGGTGGTGGTTGACGAGGTGGATGTGGTGAATATGGTGGTGGTGGTGGACGTGGTGGTGGTGGTGGACGTGGTGGTGGTGGTTGTGGTGGACGTGGTGGTGGTGGTGAACAACTATTGGGGAGGGTGCTGGCAGAATGCGGAAGGAGAGGAGGATCTTCAAGGGGGCACATGGGAGAGCAGAAAGAGGCCGAATATTAGAAACAAAAACGGCGAGTAGATAGAACACGAAACAGATTTTATGGGGTGGTCCCTTCTTATAGCGCATGTGAATGTTCCCGAACATGAAACAGATTTAACGGTGTGGTCCCTTCTTATACGGCATGTGAATGTTCCTTAGCACCGCATTTATAGTAAACAGGGGGACCATGGAGAGATTAATTGATTAATCACACATGAGGATCGCTCTGCACAGCCCAGGTCTGCATTTAAAATTTAAAGCACATTAAAGCGCAATGCTCCGTTAATAAAAAGAAACACGTCGTGCCTGCAGTGAGAGAGGCTCACAAAGAAAAGAAAAAAGTGCTTAGCGGCTAATTAAGAGACGTTGTCTCCAGCCGCTAGTAAAAGATTCAATCCCAGTGGGCGGGGCAAAAGTGGACAGGGTGGTAACCAGGAGGGACTAAAAAGCCTCCTGGACAATCGTAACACCCAGTTTTGCATAATGAGTGACGCAAAATGACGCGCACCAATGCGGGCGGAGCAGAAAGCGAGCTTCTGGAATCGTACCGATTCCAAGAAGCCCTCACAGGGCGAGAGCAGCGGATGTGCGCTGCTAACGCCAGGCGAGGCCTAAAAACACCGGACTCGTCATTGGAGGCAGAGTCGGAAAGCGAGAGTCCAAAATAAGTAAGGAACCCGAAAAGACAAAGAAGAGGACGAAACCGCAAGACTTGGAATGCTACGAGAGCAGAGAGGGACCTGGAGAGCAGTGGTGACTCCAGAAGAAGGCAAAGGAGCCAACAACGGTATACAGAAGGGCTGTGTACTTTCTTCCAGCCATGACCACCCCCCCCCCCCCCTTGGTGGGCCAGCTGTCCAAGCCACGCTGCAGGAGGAGCATGCCTTATGCAGCTGCATGACAGGGTCAGGGCATAGGGAAAACGAGGGAGCTGCATAAAAAAGACTGAGACCGCGTGTCTCTCATAAAGACGGTCACATTCAAGAATTGTGTTTTTGTGTTGTTTTTTAAATTCATCTCCTCTTATCCGGTGACTATACATTATGGCACCTATAACAAGCTGTGTTGCTTGAAACCGTCTCATCCATCTCCTGGGGATTAAATCACAAACTAAGCACTAACCCTGTCAAGCTCTAAAAATACTGCACATTAGAGCACAGAGAAGGTGAACTTTTAACCCCAAAAGATACAGAAAACTTACCTGCTTTTGCTTTTCTTCTCTCCTGAGGGACTAACGGGGAATTTACAAAGCCTGGCCCTGTAAAGAAGAGCGAGATGGAATTCACTGTTGAACTGATACAAAAGACTTCCTGTAAAGAAATTAAAAAGCACACATATGCAATTATTATGCACCCTGTGCCGCTTGTTACATACCCACAAGGCACAAGGATCACAGTATGGCGACAAGTTGAAAAAGCTTCTGTTCAAATATGACCTTGCATTTGCTATTGAATTGTGTATTCCACTGGCTTTATTCAATTAACCATTCAATGGCAGGGGTAATAACAATATCACTGATTCAATTCTAACTGCATCACGATTACAGCCTTTCCTTACTAATTTTACTGCGCATTCTGTTTCTCTGAGTGATCATTTTTCACAGAGTCTTAGTTTGAATCTTAGTCCTCTGATAAATCCAGTGATACTGGATAATGAGCACCGTGTGGAGAATATCGAAATAGTATCGCGTAATGGTATTTCTCTACGATGGACAAAGATAGATCCAACAGATTTTATGGAAAGACTGGTCTGTGAGCAAGTGTAGGACTTTATTACTTGTATGGACGATACAAATGATTATAAGGACATCCTGGATGCCTTCCTTAATATCACAATGGGATTACGTTATGCCTAATGGGCCATAATTCCCAGGGAAGCAACCTTAAGAGTGGTTGGTTTGATTCTGAGGGGGAACATCCATTACGACGTGGTATTTACACCGCACTACCATTACAACGCTGGTTTTACAAAGAAAGTCGTTACCACGACTTGCGCTGGAGGGCGCTCTAGGCTAATGAATAGTAGATTTACTATTCCAACACCTTCCCTACTGTACGTAGGCTGGTGTTGGAATAGTAAATCTTACTATTCCTAAGTCCAGCACCCACCAGCGCAAGTCGTGGTAACGACTTGCATTGTAAAACCAGTGTTGTAATGGTAGTGCGGTGTAAACACCGCGTTGTTTTGACATACAACCATTCTGAGTGTTATAAGGCACACAAGAAACTTAAAATGGCTTGGCATAAATCTCCAAGGTGCAGTATAGAGATTCAGGCCAGCAAAGAGAATATAAAACAGCCTTAAAGCTCAGGAAAAAATATTTCAAGACTGAAACCTGCGAGGCTCTTATGGCAGCTAGCCTGAATATAGACAGCCTAACCTTTTGGAGTGTTATAAATGGCACTTTTTACCAGATGATAAGACAACGAGTTTGGACGTTTCCATCACCGAATAAGAAGGGGTGGCCCATTTTGCAAAGATGTATGCTTACCCAGCCCTTCTCGAGGGAGCCTGGAGGATGTCAGGCTAACTGTCTCTAGGGAATCGTCACAACGGATCTCAGATCTTCATTTTACCTTAGATGAGATAAATAGGGCTTTCATGGCAAGCAAAGGTGGGAAGGTTCCAGGTCCGACGGCATCCCGGTTGATCTATCTAAAGCCAACCTAACATTGTAGGGACCTAAGCTTGTACTGGTTTTAAGGGTGTGCTGCAGTGCAGGCTTCTTAAGTACTTGTTACATAAACAAGGAGAATCCTACCACTTATTGGGAAGAAAGGTGAGGAAAGGAAGGGGGACACTCAGTGTTGTGTAAAATACCCCTCACACACCAACAGGCCCCTTGGTGTCATGCTTCATCATCGGGGTCTTCGCACCCCGCTAAGGGGATGCGGCACGCTACGACCTACGACTACGCGGGAGCGTTGACAATTCAGTCTATGTGTGGTGTGTGTTGAGTGCAAGTGAAAGGAATAGGATGTGAGTGGGAAGTGTAGTGAGAAAAAAAATTAAAAAGGACCTGGCCAGTGGGTAAAAGGAAAAACTTTATTCTGTACCTCTGGCTGGTACTATTAAAAAAGTGCTAGATGGCGAGGTTTTGTGTCTTAGTAAGGGACAGAACCTCTGGTGTGCGTCGACATGTTTCGGTACATACGTACCTTCTTCAGGACGGGGCACAACTCCCAACCCTACTCACGTTTCTCTACAGAACAAGATTATTGTTCTAACTTTCCTAAAAAAGTGATTACATTTACTGAAGACAAATACAATGTGCCTACAGCGGTTTTACTTGAACATGTAGTTACATGTCTTATTGTATAAGCTGATTAAAGCCTCATGAGCAATTTCAGAACATCAGGGTAGGTAGGTAGGTGGATCCACAATGAAATCCGCCTCAGTCGGCCTCTTTCCTCCACCCTGTGTTGCTCCGTCGTAAAAGTACTTGGTCAGAATCCCTAATAGTCCCTATCTATGAAAAAGATGATCGCTCCGTTTCAGCTTGTTACCTGCCTATTTCCTTGCTGAATTCTCTGGTAAAGGACCTGGGGAGAATCATTTCAACAGGATGGAAGAGTGGGCAGAATAAATAAATATTTTGTTATATCCAATATGGTATCCAAAGAGGACTAGGGACTATTGAACAAAATGTAAACCTCAACCTGCTAATTGGAAAGTATACTCTGGTCAAGAAGGGCCACATGTTCTTGGCCTTTGTTGACTTGTCCAGTGCGTTCGACTGTATCATCCATGAATCCATGACAAATTGCAGTCTATATGGAGGACCTTAGTGTATATAGTATAGTATAGTGATATTAGCATTTCTAAGGGAACTGTATTCTGGGAGCCGGGCGAGAGTGTGGTATGGGCTTTGGGCTGAATTACATCGTCCTTTAGAGTAGAGCGGGGTGTAAGACAGGGCTGTGGCCTTGCACCTTTTTTATTCACCTTGTATAATAACAGCTTGGGGGATACTTTGACGCAATGTTGCAGGGATCTCCAACAAATTAGACAGCTTAAAATCCCCACCCTCATCTGTGCAGATGATGCAGTATTAATAGCTCGCACCCCCATGGGTCTACAACACTTACGTGTTTCTCCAACTATATGCTGGAATTGGGCCAAAAAATCAATCTAGGTAAGACTTTTGTAATGAAGTGCGATAAGGGAGTTGTGAGATGTTGTGATCTATCAGTTGACAATACTAAAATATGTTTTATAACATCGTTTTCCTATTTGTCCTTTTCTGGGGAAATGGGTCATGGAGGGATGCCAATAAAGCCAGGGAATTAAGTTTCACAAAAGAAACCTCAGCATTGCTAACTTTTGCACACAAACTGGGTAAGAAACCTGTTAGTGTAATGTTAACTCTTTATAAGAATAATTGTGTAGAAACAACATTGTATGGGGCAGGTTTATGGGCTTATAGTGACATCAATCCCCTTCAAGTCACTGAGAAAGCATTTCTTAAATATTTATTTGCAGTTGCCCAAAGTTGTTCAGCCCAGATCTGTCATTCAGATCAGAACTGGGGATGCCATTTATCACTGACATGGCTCGCACCCAGATAATTTTGTTGTGGCATAACGTTTGGACCTGTGAAGACACGAGTCGAAATCATCAAATATTAACGATTGTATTTACTTGTCTGCGCTGCTAAGTATTCCATGGTTATATCATGCCAAGCAGATTTGTTTGGACCTGGGGACCCCTGAATGTTTTAACATCCTGACACACTACGGTCTGAACCTAGGAAGATGTTCAAAAAGATGTGCCTTACAATGTATGAGGAAGCAAGGCTGCCCATGGAGTTAACAAAGCCAAGTGTCATTAAGAACCAACTGATTTTGGTCACTTTTGATGTCCAACCCTATCTAAAGTTTGTTCACAGTAGTTACCATAAGTTTGTTTTAACACATTTTCGCTTTAATATATTTCATCATTTGGTATCTTTGCCCACTGTGAATAACTGGTCCGGCAATATTCCCCTGTGCCCATGCGATGATTTATCTATTAAAAGTACGAGTCGTACCTTTTAAAAAAAATATTTTAAGGTTTTAAGAAAACGTTTTTTTTATTACCAATCTTACATGACCTGAATTTTAAATAATGTCGCCCTGTCTACTTGTTTTACCAAACATTGCCTTCGCTTTCGATCTGTTATTATTTGTTTAGCTTCTTGTGCTCAGTTTTACAACTCAGAAAAAACATGGATATTCTAGTTTTGTTTAAGACTGGGACTATTTAATGGCACCTGCACTTTAATATTGTACTGTTTTATGATGTAAATTTGCAAGATCACAGGGACTTATTCATGCTGTTGGGAAATTCAGTAATAATGTTTTTAATATGTACGCTTTTTCATTTTAAAATATGAAATCGATAAAGCGGAATTTGATTTGATTAGGTATGGTGATTTTAATAAAACGAACAACTCACGGATTTGTTGCTGGCTTTCTCTAGCCAGGGGTAATTGAGTGACTTGTTCTTCTTTTGGTTGCCTACAGAAGGAATAAAGAGACTAGTAAAAAAGGAAAGAGAGGAGAATGAAATCAACTTCAAACCAAAGCTGTTTAATGAGCTGAAAGCCTCGGAGAAGACACAATTGAAAACAAGAATAATTGATGATACCTTAAAGCAGTGTGCACTGTAGTTTGGTGATGATTTCAAAATCATCGGTCGGGGAGACGTAGGAGCGTTTTTAATAATTAGAGAATAATGTTTATTTAGATGTGTTTCGTTTGGCATAACTAGGCCACAATTGACAAGACTTGGCTTCAGCCTGTTTGCACTGACATACATGTTAAAGCCGCTCAAGAAAAAATGTTGCTTTAATTTTTCTTGAATGAGCTTTCACATCCACATCTCTAGCTGGTGTTTTTCATTTTCAGAAATTAAACTAGAATTCCATTTCATGGAGCGTTAGAAGTTGCAAATAAAGTGTATTAATTGATGTTCCTTAAGATGTACCAGGATATGTGATTTGTACGTAACAAGTTCAAACCCTACGGGCCACAACTGTGCTTCATTCATTGCTTAAACTGTCTATTTTGTTTGCTTCAATAATGCAGTGTAATTTCTCTTGTTTGTAGGGTAAAGGGTGCTCAATTATTATTCGTAATTTATGTATTTTCTAAAAGCTTCCTATTTTATGTAACACAATTTCTCCAATATTGATTGGTACATGTCATGTATCTTTGTTAGTACAGCCCTATGGTCTAACATTAAACCACGTCAAGTGTGTTTTTTCTCTGCCGGAAACCTATAAAATGTGCCCTTTCTGAGTTATGTTCCAGACTTTGCTTGCATTTCAAACCAAGCAGTCTCTATATCAGACTGTATCTGACTATACTTAGATTTCTTGATTACTTTCTTGAAGGCAGATTGCACAATGGTCTCTCTGCTGATTTACACTTAGGGACTTTTCTTGTTTTTCAAACTGTGCAGGAAGACTCGGCACTAGAGTCTATCTGGTTTATACTTTGACTTTTGGCTCCCTCTGTAGAGGCAGACTTCCTCAAGCCTCTTGCTGATGTGTACATAGACCCTCCTTGACTCTTGAATTGAGAAAATGTATGCTAGTCATTTGCTGAATCATATTTGTTTCTGGCTCATTACTTGCTTTGGAGGGTGACCTTATGTTATGACCTCTTGCAATTGGCTTTATTTGCACGCATTATTGTTGCTGATTTGACTATGACTTAATTTTTAATAAATGTTTATGGTTTTGACTTGGAATATTGCTTTGGGAAGTTTTTCTTTCATGGCAAACTGCCCTGTGGGACCCACACGGCACAATCCTGTGCATCAACCCTTTTATTAGTTAAAAGTGTTTACAAGGATGTTTTGTTTTGTCCAGCCCAGATTTCCTCCAGGGGCTTACCAAGGCTCTACATTGCATTTTTATTACGTTAGATCTTTGTTGAGCCATGTATTTGCAGCTTTATGTTCTGACTTGATTTTTCTCTATTTGAAAGGTGCTAAGATATCTAAAAATGTATACTAGAACCATGACCTAACTAGTAAAGGTTGATCGGTAGAGTGTAGTATTGACTTGTGTTTGCTTCCATAAATTACAATGCTACATTTGTGCACCATCTCAATGCAATTGAAAGGAGTAAAGAACATGTGGTACAACTGAAATTACAGTCACTTATGAGCAGATGCTGGGTTCTTCTCATAGGAAAAATGAGTGAAGACATTTAAGGAGATATTGTAAACTAAAGTAATAAGGAGGACTTTACAAAATCTGCTGTTCTCGCTTTGCAGTACCAAAATCAAATCGAGGTTATGTTTAATAGAACAGCTAGGTCAAATCATTGTACAACACAGAATAATACAATGGCAGGGCATTTAAAAGATGTATAAAAGTGCAATAATACTAAGACTTTAGTGTGTGTTAAGCAGGTACAAAAATGTGTTTTAATCCAAACAGAAAGTCATCAGAGGTATGCAGGTCACCTGTGTGTCTACTGTGCAACAGTCGGTGCCAAAAACTTGCATACAACCAATATTTTCACAATTCGTGTCTGGTGGATGTCCTAGCCAACAGGCTATGGGGCCAACATAGCCATGTGTCAAGAAGGAATGGGAGCATGGTATGGCCAGACAGACGATTCTTAAGGATTATTGAATTCTATGAATTAGGCTAATTCAGAAACGTTTATAAGCATGCTATACTTATCTATGTTGTGAAACATAGCTGAAGAGAGAGAGAGAGAGAGAGAGAGAGAGAGAGACAGAGAGAGAGAGAGAGAGAGAGAGAGAGAGAGAGAGACAGAGAGAGTGTGTCTGTGTGCGTGCGTGCGCGTGTGTGTGTAACATTTTCAGCAATACTGCCATCTTCAGCAGAAGTACCATACACATTACTAGGTAGAGGTACTGTAGGATGGCCAATGGTTGTTCGAAGATGCTATTATACAGGAAGGTCTGCAGAGTAAGACTGTGCCAGCAGTAAGAAAGGCATTACTTTTCACAATGATTACATTACACGGGGGTATGTACTGCAAAAATGTATAAATAAATACTAGAACGCAACCCTAATGCCTTACAGTATTGTGTGTAGTGGGAGATGAACAATAAAATGAGCAGAGTTTCATTTATTTTTAACAGTAAAAGAAATGAAAATATATGCTGATGCAAAATGAATATTTTACAATATGTTGTGAAATCTAGAGGAAGACCAACTATTGCACAACATTATGTTCAGCAGTAGGCACATGAATCCTGGTCACTGTTCAGTGTCCTGCACCGACATATTAATAACTAAAGACTTTGAAATGGTGCTTAGCCATAGTAGGTACAAATTAAATTAGGATTCTACTTTGAAATTCTTAGCTTGCAATGAGAGAGGATCATGGCAAAAACATTCTCCAAAGACACTTGCGGCCCCATTAGGATGGTGGGCGGATTGCCCCCGCCAGGCTGGCGGTAGCCACCGCCGGCCTGGCGGGGGCAATCCGCCCTCCATCCTTGCTGCATAGACCCCCCCGCCATATTAAAATGGCTGGGGGGTCCGCGGCGGACAGAAAGACCGCCTGCCGCTTTTCCGCCCCGGTCGCCTTGCGACCGGGGCGGAAAAGGGTTTATATGGTGACAATGTCTATCAGACACCGCCAGCCATATAAGTATGGGCTTCTTCAGATGCCTTTCCGTGGCGGCAATGCCGCCACGGAAAGGCATGCGGAGTTTGCTTTGGGGGCCCGATGCGGGCCACCATGGACTCCGGGGGGGTGGGGGTGCACATGGGGGGTACCTATGGTACCCCCCAGCAGTTCCATGCACAGCATGGCAGGCACTGCGGGTTGCCTGCCATGCTGTGTATGGAGGTGCACAGCATGCCTTCCTGCCATTGTGGAGTGCACAGCCCGCCACAATGGTAGGAATGCTGGATGCGCCCACCACTGTGGCAGGCGCATCCTAATGCTGGCCACGGGACCCACACCCTTATGGCGGGCGGTCCCTTTCACCGCTAGGATGACGGGCGGACTTTGTCCGCCCGTCATCCTAATGACCCCCTTAGTATTTCAACAATAGAGCTGCAATATTCTCTGGGAGGTATAACACATACGTCAGAGGCCAGAGCTATTTGCCTAAATGCTCTGTTTTCCATAAGAGTTCCCCTTCATATATCCTTGATTCAGCATAATACTAATTGGGCTTGAGCAATTGTGGGATCTAGATGCCAAAAGCAGATCGGTGTCAGAAGAACAAATTACACATAAGCTAATTGTTTTTGTATCCTGGCAAAGCCTACGAATTTAAAAATAACATGGTTGTGTAATTTAACAAAAATGACTATTAAAGTAATTATCTAAAATAGTATTTTCATTATCCTTATGGACATCAGTAAGCAGAAAAACAATATTTGTTAAATAGCCAATATTATTGTAAGCGGGAGGGAAGATCACACAAATTATTAGCAAACCGTTTGTGCACCGTTTAACCAAAATAAATATATTGGTGATAGTTATAATTTCGTTAAAGTTTCTACAGGGGAAGATAGTAAAGGGTCCTTGGAATACAACAAGAATCGTAAGGCAGACACTGGGGGTCTTCTATCGAGCAAATGGTTAGCTTGTTCAATTTCAGAAGCACAAGATGATTAAAACGGCTAATTACTGTAGACAAAAAGGAGCTGCCTGCCAAAGGTTCTACTGCTTTAGAGGCAGCCATCCCTGTTTTATATCATTGTTAAATATTGTCATGAAGATATTGTCCACAATGTGAGAAAAATCAGCCTAGCTCTACCCAGTACACTAGAACCGCTATTCCCAATAAGAATAAACCTGCCCCACCAAGTGTATTCAAACACCACACAGCCATTAGAACTAACTCCCTTCATATCCACCAGAACCAACCTGCCCCTTCCCAGTCCATCGTAACCCCATTTACATCTGCAATCTCCAACTCACCTGTGCCAAGAGAAACTCAGGCCAGGTTGAGATGGGGCTAGGGGCCTTCCGCGTTGCTTTACTGATTATTGCAGAAGAGAGGCCGGGCCTGGCTTTTCAGGACTGGCCTCAGATTGTACGGTGTTCCGTTATGGCTAGTGCATGAAGCCTTTGCTCTGTGTCAGCAGAGAGGGGCTGCTGCCTGTGTGTCCTAGGGGCTGCACTGCTCTGACTCCTTAGGTAAGCTTCACTGTGTAGAGCTTTGAGTATCAGCTTGCTGTCACCCAGGCCGCCATGGTGACCCTGGTGCCTGTGCACCAGTGCAGCTGAAAGAGGGCATGTGGTGAACGGTGGTTCAGTCAACAACTCTATAACATTCGGCTAAATTAACCTGTTTGGGAGGGTGCAGGGGCATGGGAGAATGAGCAGGTCAGATTTTAATTAAATTATTTCATTCTGCCAGTCAAGGAACAATAATATGGGTTTGTTTTCACTTACCGACCTGGAGAAGATGAAAGGCTATGCTGGCTCCATCAGTATTCAATCATGTGATGCCCAGGTGCACTAGGATTCCATCATCAGGAGCATTCACCCCAAAGTATATCAGCATAAAAGGCATGACTGGATGAACTGCTCACACCTGACATGGGGCAGCTTCAGCTATCTGCAGCAATGGCTATCGTATGGGGAACGATGGTAATTTTACAGCATATTTTAATGAATATTTACAAAATAAAAACAAAACAAAAAAACTGCTCAAACCCAAAATAATAGAAACAATGACAGTATGTGCATTTAAAGAGCTCAGGAATGAGTGATGGGGCATCATTCACACCACTACCACACAAGCTGGTGGGAGCGTTTATTGGGGCTTTGCATGTTTTCAGACAGCTTAAGCACAGCCAAGCTGGGCCTATTCCCAGGCAGCACTGATTTGTTTGCATAAACGTCATGCAGCAGACTCTGCACAACCTGGCTCCAAAGCAAAGGGTATTTAGTCACTGTTTCTGCCAGCTTGCGGCACCCATATTCATACTGTCTGCACAACTCCTGTTAGAAATGGGGATTTCCGGTTGGCTGAGGCTTGCGCCAAAGCCAGGCAGAAACCACCACTCTAGTCAGGACAAGGAAGTAACCCGCCAAAGATAACCCCTGCTCACCCCCTTGGTAGCTTGGCACGAGCAGTCAGGCTTATCCCGGAGGCAAGGTGTAAAGAAACTCCACACAAGGTTATATATAAAAATAGCCTTTGGATTGTACCAAACACATTAGATAATAAACACACAATTTACAATGTGCCAACGGGCACGGGCAGAATTTACAGGGGATTATGTACACAGGACAGGGCCACGTGGACCACTGTCAGGAATAAGCACTTTTAGAACTAGCACTTTTAGAACATATAATACTTGTAGCACCAAATAGCAAATGTAGCACATAACCAGTAACCACTGGTAAAAGGTAAGTATCTCCTACGCAATCCTAACCACCGTAGGCATATATCACGCAGGGAACCATGAACTCACTAGTATAACCCATACTAGATAAAACAACCTCCTAAGCATAAACATATATCTTGAGGTATCAGAACACAGGGTGCGCAGAACATACTACACACAGTACATTTCCTAACACCCAAAAAGCAATAGCACATGAATCATAACAGCACATAAATCACATTAGGGTCCAGGTAGCGCCATTGCTTCAAAACCCAAACATAGCAGCTGCCCACTACTTGCTGGGCAGCTGGGGACAATAGCACGGGGCCTAAACGCTGCAGCTGGCACTAAGTGCTGCACAGCTGTGGAAGGCCAAGGTACGGGGCGAAGGAGTGCGCCTCACTCCTGAGTCACATAGAGCAAGTCCCTAGAAAGAAAACCTAAACAGTGCAGCTGCCCACTAATTGCTGGGCAGCTGGGATAAAACTGCAACATGGGCTCTCCCTGGCACTCTGGGACAAAGACAGTGCCCAAATTCTGGAGCCACCTGGCTCTGACATAAACACTTGCCCATCGTTGGAGCCCTCTAGGCTCTAAAACAATGGGGGAGCCATCTGGGCTCGGGGAACGTTGGAGCGGCCCGCTGCCAACAGAGGCCACTCTACCCTCTAAAATGACCCCCATGTGCTTGGATCTTCGTGGGCTCTAGATACAAACTGCCCCCTTTGAGCCTCGTGGGCTCGAGAAACAATGCTGCCCGCTGCCAACCGGGGCCACTCTACCCTCTGCAATGCCCCCAAACAATGGTCGGCCGGAGCGACGACAGCACCTGCAGGAGCGGAGGGGCAGACACTGGCAATGTGCCCCGACGCCCTCCTCTTCAAAAATAAACACAGGGGGCCCCACTCATTGGCTCGGTATGACTCCTCTGGTCGGCGGTGCGGGCAGGGCTCTCTGTCTCCGGGGCTCCCTCCTCTGCATGGGAGCTCTGCAACACTGGTGCTGTGTTGCCGGCGGCCCCAGGTCTCTGGCCCTGGGGCTCTCCCTAACTCCTGGGAGCCCCGGGCCGCGGGAGGTCATAAGTCAGCCGACTTCTTCTCTTTCCCGTGCCGGCGAGGGACTGCAGCCAATCCCAGCACGGCGGCGGGCGGGACTTCCCTTCAAAACCGGAAGTCCCGCCCCGCATCAGACACTACGGTGCCTGACTTCCTGTTTGCAGCTGTACCGGGCCGTGGCGGTGATTTGGGGCATCGGAAACCGAGGGGTGGGCACCCTCGGTAAGCACATGAAAAGTAGAAGCGGGATGGGCACCCGCTAAGGCCCTCAGAATTGGGGTGGCACCCGTAAATAATAAATTAAGTGGGGTGGGCACCCGCAGGGGCCACAAAAGGGCAGGAGCGCTTCCCCCCCTCCCCCAGGGAACACGACAGGGCTCTGCCAATAAATGCAAAATAAAGCGCCTACCAGGTGCTGGGGCACAACAACTACTAAAGCCCCCAAAGAAGGATCCCCCTAAAGCAAAAAGGGGGCCCAGAGGTCCTGGGCATCAGGAGGGGCAATGCAGGGGCCAGCACACATAGCACTCCAGCAAGGAGACAGCCCCCATGGCGGTCCCTCCTGGGCCCCACCAGCAGCAAGCCCCCTACTGTTAGGATCCAGGCATCCAGGGGCTAGGCAGGACCCAGGGAGGCAAGCCTTCCCATGGGCCCCAGCAGCAGCATGCCCCTGGTAGATTCAAGTATCAGGACACAAGAACATTTAACATGAGGTCATAGCCTCTTTTTATACACCAAATCCCTTTGTCTCTAGGGTGCAGGGTGGGAGAAAAACAGACGCAGCTGGTTTTGACGCACTCTGTTGTGCTCAGCCAATCTCCCCATTCACAGGACAGGCTAGGGTCATCAGTCTCACCACAGGGGGTGGAGCCAGCATTGTGTAGGGAAAGCCCAGCCCTATTCAGGTCCCAGGTGCACTCCTCCCTGCCATCAATATGCAGATCTCTCCACTCACCACCGGAGTAGACCCATCCTGACTCTTGGAGCCAGGCACACCAGCCAGCTCTAGCCAATCACAAGCCAGACAGTCATTTCACCTTTATTACACAGACATGCCAACTTCTAGAAGTGGCACTTCCACACTAGACACATTAACACCACACACATCATCGCGCAGCATTCAACCTCACGAGTTCGTACATACCAAACTCAACCTTGCACTCCCCATGCATCAGGAATTACCATGGACACACATATTCCCCATGCATTCCTATTGAAGGGCAGGCCAACCTCACACACGCACTCAGAGAGCGCATGCACTTTACACTGCGCTACAATGCTAAAGTGCGCAAAGACCAGAAATCACTATAATGATGTAACATTAAAAGGTAAAAAGTTCAGGGGTGAACCTGCCAGAAAGGCCAAGTCCAACAACTCCCTTTTCTGATTCCCCTAGCTCGCCACATATTTTCCAATTTTTTAAGAATGGACACCTTTGTATCTTAAGACAATTGAAAGGTAGGCAAGTGGGAAGGAAGGGCAGACTTTGAACTGATTGTACGCAGCTCCAGTACTTAGTCCCCTGGGCCAGTAGAAGGCACATTTCCAGATTAGCTGTGCCATCAATTTGTAATCTAGACTAAGAAATGCATGTGGGTGTACTACGAACTCTGTGACTTACAGTACCCTTTCACCGTAAGTGTACAATCTATGTGTGTGC
The DNA here is from genome assembly GCF_964263255.1 of Lissotriton vulgaris. Lineage (NCBI taxonomy): Eukaryota > Metazoa > Chordata > Amphibia > Caudata > Salamandridae > Lissotriton > Lissotriton vulgaris. Next base: position 1,703,636,811 of record NC_141695.1, read on the forward strand.
AGCCGAGAACATCACACCTAGTAAAGTGTTCGCTGCTTTGGTTATCACAAGCCTTGTGTGCACTTATATTAACATTTGGACACATGCCTGCCAAGTATCACGCATCAGGTGTGATGCCCACGCATTTCAGTGCGGTGTTCCGCATCACCGCACTGAAATGCATTGTCACGCATTTATACCACACTCTGAAACTGGCTGGCACGCCAGCACGCGCCGCTGGCACCTCTGCACCTGTGCGCCGGCTCTCAGTGCTGCTCCGAGGCATGCTGTCAGCAGCTGCTGGGCTCAGAAAGTTAATAGTTAAATGTTTAATGTCTGCTCTCAGCTCGAGGGGCTGAGAGTGACTGTTACACTGTTACAATTGTTCTGCCCATTCCAGCGGCCTCCTGTCGTGATTGGCTGTATATTTCCTGCCTCGGTGCGCGTTTTTTTTTTTACACGAATTAGACGCCAGCCGGGCGAGCCTGCCCTCAATGGTTGCTGCTAGCTGTGCCCGTCCGGAGAAACAGGAAGTGAGGTAGGTGGGTGAAAGCGGCGGGAGACTCAATCTGAGTCCACGAGTTGAGTCGGTTGACTGCTGACTGTCTGCGATGTGCAGCGCCGCAATAAACCCCCTGGCATTCACATTGCAAGAGCAGCGGGGACCGGAGAGCCGAGGCCAGATCGAGACCAGAGTGAGTGACTAAATAATTTACGTAACTGACCCGTCACTGACAAGGCGCACCCCGCTCGCATATCTTCTAAAAGATTCCTGAGGACAGAAATCTAACACCTTTAATATGCTGCCTAGAAACATATGGCTGTGTGTTGTCCGGAAATATAAATGCATCCCTAGTAAATTCCAAGTCCGCTTTCCAAGGTTGTGTTAAAACCTGCACGTACTTTCCTTTTCATCATTTCAGCCAGCGGGTGAAAAGTGCAGCCTTTCCGAGGCAGTGCCTGTGAAAAGGGGACGTTTTATCAAACTGGGTTTAGTTCCCATGCATACGCTGCCCTTTTATTTCTGTAACCAGTGGCCAGTAAAGTCACTATGTTTTTGCATATTAACTCTCACAACATGATGTAGACTGACTCTCCTTTGTTACAGCGGTTGCGCTATCCCGTGTGGTATCAGGAATGTTTTTGATCACGCGTGTTTCCAGGCACAGCGAGGTTCCTCCGACGTAATGTTGGCAGCATTAGAAATAGTAGAAGGCGATTATCTACAGATAATTCACTCACCGACAGGACTGTGGACACTGAGGTCTGGGCCGCCCGTGCAGCACATCAGAGGCATCGGTGATGATCGCGGGCGCAAACTAGTGCAGCCGGGCAGGGGACAAGTCAGTGAGTCTGCACTCAGTGTGCTGCAACTGCTGTGCAGCTGCTGGTCCATGTGCGGCTCATGCCGCGGCCGCCGGACGGACCAGCACAATCACGCAGAGACAGCAGTCTGAACTCATCTAGTTCATTAAGTAAGTGTTGTTACAGTACTTACTTTGGCCAACGCGCTGTGCGCCAGTCACGAGTGACTGACTGTACTGTACACAGTTAGTTTATTGTACTTGTGTCTGTCAGCGCCGCCACATCTACCTCAGAGGCCCCCTGTCCTCTCTCATGATGATCACAGTTGTAACTTACTTCACAGCACGAAGCGCACTACGCATTGCAGATGAGATGAGATCTGTTAATTGGGACACAGTGAAATCTGCAGGCGCAGGTCTGGTCTCTCTCATCATCCTTGAGGTTTACATAATCTGAAAGATCTGAGATTTCATTTCAAAATCTGACAGTCTCACAATAATAATCTCAGCACTGGCCGCAGGGCTGCTCTGTCTTGTCATCCTTCTTGGGTACCAGTACTAATCACTTGAGGGAATTACCTTCAGACTAAAGAGTGTGGTGCGTGTTTTGCCACTAGGGCTCTCTGTGCTCTGTCTGTTGCATCCAGTAAGTATTTGTGCATTTAATTTGCAAGAGTCAGCATATGTACACAGAACTTTAATAAAGTACTGGTACTGAAAAACCTGTTTAATATCATGGTTATGCAATCGTTTACAGTACAGTCAGGTTACAGGAGGGAGTACTAGGGTTGGTGTCCTTCCATTTCTGGTGCTCTGCAGCAGTTTCAAGAAGTTCTTGGAGTTTCTTGTTGCTCAAATGGCTGTAATTTCTGATATTTATAAGTTTCCATGGCTGTAATTTCTGGTACTTATAAGTTTCCCTGTCTTCATTGCATGATTTTTGCTTACGTGAAAGTGTCACTCATCGTCGTTGAAATGTCACTCGTAATTTCACTGAAATTATAAAAATGTCACACATGGCAATCTAAAACCTTGGCAGCTATGTGGACATAATAATTGTGTTGCTTTGTGCCTGATATTTAAAGGCCATTGCAGAGTATGCTGTGTCTGTCTGACGGTCATATTGGGGTGTCTCCCAAACGAACAATGCTAGTTCTGCGTGGTATTAGAAAGGAGGACAGCCAGGTAAGGGTCAGTGTAGTATCCTGGTTTGGATGCCATGTGCCTTTTCCATTAACCTGTCTTGCTACTTAGCCTATCTGGGTGAATGGTGGAATGTTGAGTGTGTGAGGTAATGTGGAATGTGTGGTGTGCCTGGTGGATGGATGACAGTTGGAAGAGAGGGCTGAGTAGCAAGAGAGCTTGTAATGGCTGGATTTTCTGTTTAGATGGGATCAGCCCCCAGGGGCCCCTGTAACCCAGCCAAAACGTACTCACCTTCCCTTCTTAGATCGTATTCACAATAAGTAGATATGCAGATAAATATACAGGTTGCACCTAAGAATGGGGAATGACAATATACATATACAGATTTTCTACAATATCTTATTCACATCAGTTGGCCTCGCGGTCACCCCGACCCAGACCGTTCTACCCTAGGGCAGATCTGACACACAATCTGGTGCATCTACACACGGGCCTGCAGAACCCAATGCTCCCTTTTCCAAACCGTTCGCGATCCTGCGAAACCTACACACTAGTTCAACCACCTAGTGCTCTCATTTACTCAAGCCACAATCCTGTGGGTATCAACACTGGTTCGACCCCCCAGTGCTCTCATTAACGCCGCATATCAACGACGACCACATTCCTATGAACACCTATATATATATATATTGGGATATTATCTCAGCTGTCTACTCGGAATGAAACTACAATAATGACTTTGAATATGGGTCCAGATTGTATAGTGTACTCGCTGCTTTTGGCATCAAAGGTTCACTCACTCCCTATTTATGTGATCACCACTTACCTGATTGGGATTGCTCATCCATTCATGTGCCTAGCATTCACCTAGGAGTATCGTTTACCAAGATTGAACATAAGCACCAGGTACACGGTAATTCTATATGAATTAGGATATTTATTAACAATAGACATAAATCACATGACTATGCAACATTACATTTGCAAAGGGAATAAAAGATAAAGATTAGAGTGCACATACTACAGGAATTGGTCGGATATCACCTGGTTACTGGGAAATCGGGACTCGGCAGTCATCTAGGCTCCTGTCTCGTCTCTGGGTCCTGGCTCGCCTTGCAGTCACCCTCAGCCGTCACAAGTACACGTCTGCACCGCTAGGCTCAACCTCGTCTGCTCTCCCTCAGGACCTCGGAACCTTGCTGTTTATTAACTACCGTCTCTCTCTCTCTGTATTTAGTGCGCTCCGCGCCACTTCTCGTTCAGTCTATCTCAGAGAGTTTCGGTCTTAAATCTTTCTCCGACTTCAAAGATGGCGACTTGTCCACCATGAAAATGAATAATGGCAGAGATGCTAACGGCTAGATGCCGCCTACGAACTAACTGACAAAAAGACTAACACCTTCGCTAATATCAAAGCCCGTTCCTTCATGGAAATTCACGGCCAGTAACCTGCCGCCCACCAAATTCTTGTACCTCCCCGTACCAAGGACACTTTCCCAGCCGGCCGGCCTGAAGTTGTGTCTTCGGAGTGGAGAAAAATACATTCCTTCGATAAGGGTCAGCCTGAACCGGTTCTCTCCAAGCGAACAACAGCTTAAAACTAAAACATCACTCTTGACCTAGAAAGCCTTCTCGAGCTACCGGGCAGAAAGCAAAATGGAGTCTGTCTCGTTTAAGGCCTACGGAGCCCATAATATGCATAGCTCCATGAAAAACAGATCGGCATGTTAGCAAATGAGTGAATCATGACTAATACTTATATATCTAACCCCTCACTTAAATTCATAAGCCTTACTCTAAGGGAAGTAACACGCAAATGCCTTTATATATGTATGACAGGGTCCCTGTCTATCGGCCTAATCCCTATGCTATGGGGGTGATAGGCTGGAGTCACTCTCCATCATTCTCCTTCTTCAGAGAGCTAGCAAAAAGACAGCCATAACATTACACCCCTTGACTCCAGTCTATTATCCACAAACTAAATGGAACTAACGTCAGTAGACGAATAATATGAAACAAAACTAACTGATCTACGAGCCTTAGTAAGTCTAAAAAATTGTAGTAGGGAAGGAATACACTGAATAAAGCAACAAATTGCTATAAGGATACAAACAGCAACAATAACCCCTCCCAAAATTTGTCATAAAAAATGCATGTCAGGGAGCCAGTTAAAAAGCCAGTCAAAGAAACCCTGATCTATATGTTCTCTAATTTCTGCAGTCAAGTCGTGGAGTTTATTAATATGGGATTGGATATCTTTAGAATGGTCAGATAAATTAAAACAGCATAGACCCTCAAATTCAGAGCACTCGTGCCCATGTTTCAACAACAAATAATCGATTGCAGCACGGTTTTGCAAAATAGCTCTACGTTCACCTTGGGAATCTAATAATAAATCAGATAAAACAGCAGACGTTTGATTGATTGACTTCACCATCCAGCAGGCCATTTTGCCGATTGTTTTGGAATTATAAACGGCCAATGCCGGAACACCAATAATAGAAAAAGCTAAACCAAGATATTCAGATCTAGAAAAAAGATGAACAGAGGAATCACAATCTTCATGCAATGACATAGAGTCTCGAACAATACGAGAATGGGAAGAAGGACGTGAAGAAAACATTAGCAAACTTAACCTAGTGATAGCACATGGGCCACCAGAAATATTTGCAGGAATATAGGGCCAAGATGAATTCCCGCAGGAAAAGAGCCATCCAGCTGGTAATAACATTGAACGATAATGGCTAGTGGCTACAACTAAACTTTTACAGGTCATATTGTTATTCACTGAAAGACATGAATTAGGAAGTCTTTTTGAACACAGCAAACGTTGATGAAATGAAAAAGTAGTAGCGGCTTGGAGTTTCAACCGCAGACACTCAGAAATGGCCTTAGGATTGCAGGTCATAATAAAACAAAGATCACCAGGGGTAATATTAAAAGTAGTAATTCTGGAATTAATAGGGACATCCAGGTCTGGAAGAAGAGTACATGAGGGACAAAATTCATGGGCCGCGAAATCGCCCAGAGTAACATTAGGTCGGGCATTGGATACATTAAATACATAGTGTAGAGTTTCAGTAGATGCAGGGACAGCAACCAAACAGGTCGCTAGAATGTCAGTGACGGACTTCATGGGGGTAAGGCAAAAATGCGGAGAGTTCGTCACTCGCTTCGCGAGTGTGATCCAAAAATTTGAAGAGGCGCGCCACGCGGACCGCGCGGCTCTTATTATCCCATCACTCGGCGTCGGTGGATCCTCTCCTCTCCCGGCGTAGCAAGCCAAAAGGAGTCCAACGCCGACACATCCTGCAGCAGCAGTCCAAAGAATGATCTGAAAGAATAGAAACACAGGCCTTAATCATTCTCGTAAATAACATTTATCAGCTGGGACAGCTTCCCAGCCATCTTTCCCTGGCTTCATCACCAAAACGGTGTTGTCATGACCGGTCGCAATAATATCAGCCTGTTCAGGAGGATTTTTAGGCGATTGCACCCATATTTTAGCTCCAGGAAGATCAGACGATCCGAAGCCTTTTTGTCCTCGCACAGTTAGCAACGTTGGGGCAGAGCCTTTCTTGATCTCACCACTGAATACAGGCATAATCAGTAACTGAGCAACACGGTCAGACTTTTTGATCAACAAATCAGTCTCACTGCTATTAAGCAAGAGAACCTTAATCTCTCCCTGATAATCACTGTCAATCACTCCTCCGAGTACTTGTACACCTTTCAGGGCCAGGCCAGATCTAGGGGCAATTAATCCAAAACTACCGGCAGGTATAGAGACACCAATGCCAGTTTCAACAATGATTCGATCTTTTCCTGGGAAGTGTGCATCATTTAATGCATGCAGGTCAAGGCCTGCGGAACCTGGGGTTGCTCTACATGGAGCCAAAGCACCGGGGGTAATTTCCCAATATGTGACAGTGGTTGCAACAGAATTAGGTTTTGCATCAACATGTGGAGGAAACAAACGCATCAAAGGAGATTCAGTATGTAACAAAGGACGATTATTCAAAATCAGTAAGGCTTGAAGTAGGACATCTCTCCACTGGCTGTAACGGTCATCAGTCAACTTGCGCAACTGTTCTTTCAACAAGCCATTCATTCTCTCAATTAATCCTGAAGCTTGTGGATAATATGGAATATGAAACACCCAGTCTATATTATTCTCTATACAGAATTCCTGCACCAATCTTCCACGAAAGTGGGATGCATTGTCTGATTGAATTTGGAATGGGACACCATAATACAAAATAATTAGCTCCAGGGTTTTAATTGTATTCACTTGGGTAGCATTCTTGCAAGGGAAAGCGACCAAAAGGCCACTATAAGTATCAACCACTGTACAAATATATTGACAGTTTCTGCTCATAGGGAGCGGACCAATATAATCAATCTGCCAAATTTGGGCGGGCAATTTACCTCGATGTAAGTGGCCTCGAACAATTTGAGGCACCTCTTTCTTTCTAGAATGCTGGCAAATGGGACAATGTAGAATGGCATCTTTAATTAAAGAAAAGGGAATATGAATTCCTCTATCAGCAGCCCACCTGTTAGTGGCTTTCTCTCCAAAATGTCCTGCTTTCTGATGGGCCCATTTCGCCAATCCCGCCAAATCAGAATCTTGCATGTCAACCACTGCCTCAGAAATTTTAGACTGTTCATCTGCAATGTTATGGAAAAATTTGTCAAGGGAGTCGATCGGAGTATGAGCATCCACGTGAAAGATTGTTACAGTACTCTGCGGAAGCAGTTCCCAAATATCTTGCCACAACTCTCTACCCCACAACTCTTTAGAATGCAATTCCCAATTATGCGAGTGCCATGTCGGCAGCCACACCGCTAGTCCATTTGCAGTGGACCAAGAATCAGTGAAAATATGACATGTACCTGGTAACTCCTGTTTCAAAACTTGGTAAACCGCATAAAGTTCAGCATATTGACTACTCTTACCGTCTCCAGTTGTACTTAACAATTTCTGTGTAATCGGGTTATAGGAAACAGCTTTCCAATGTCTTTTGTCACCAATGAACTTCGCAGAACCATCCGTAAACCACACATGTTTTCTATCCTCCGCGGACAGATCATCAAATGATTTACCCCACTTCACGGGAGACTCCTGCACTACGGGAACCGAACACTCACTTTCAGCCTCATTGGAGGGCGCCTGCGCCACTCGCTCATGTAAAACCGCCACACCTTTCGGACCCACACGTGCCCTGTCCTGAATATACCATTTCCATTTAATCACACTAGCCTCCTGAGCATGTCCAATTCGATGGGACTTCGGTGAACTCAAAACCCACTGCATGATGGGAATTTCAGGCCTCAAAATCACAGCATGGCCTAGGGTCAATTGCTCGGTATCCACCAGAGCCCAGTAACAAGCAAGCAACTGTTTTTCAAAAGGTGAGTAACGCTCACCAGCCTCTGGCAACTTTTTGGTCCAAAAACCTAATGGCACTTTTTGTCTGCCCTGCTTTTGCCACAAACTCCAATTGGCATACAGACCTTCCACGGACACATTCAAATCCACATCACCATCACTCACGGGCCACAAATCCAAAGCATACTGAATAGCTTCTTTAGCCAAATTAAAAGCAGTCTGTTGAGGTTCGCCCCATTCAAACGCATTCTTTTTACGAGTGACTCGATACAAAGGAGCCAAGATCTGACTCAAATGGGGAATATGCTGACGCCAAAATCCAAACAATCCGATAAAGGATTGCGCCTCTTTCCTATTTCTGGGAACAGCAAAATCAAGTATTTTTCGTTTAACCTGTGGAATCACCTCTCTGTGACCCTCATGCCAATTAATTCCTAGAAATCTTACAGCTTGGGATGGAGTTTGTAATTTGTCAGGATTAATTTCCCAACCTTTTGCTCGCAAACAATCAATAATTTGATCTAAATGGGACTGTACCTGGTCTTGCGTTTCACCTTGAATCAAGATGTCATCAATATAATGACAAATCTGAACTTGTGGAATCGTGGGCACTTCAGACAAATGTTCCGCCACCAGCCGGTGACAGATCGTAGGACTATGTACATAGCCTTGAGGAAGACTCCGGAACGTCATTTGACGTCCATTCCATGTAAAACTGAATTGCTCCTGGCATTCGGGGGCAATCGGAATTGAAAAGAATGCATTAGCAATATCAATAGAAGCATACCACGTACCTGGATGCTTTTGAATTCTCTCAATCAGTGTAACAATGTCAGGCACTGCAACAGTCAATTTAGGTGTATGTTTGTTCAATTCTCGATAATCAACAGTCATGCGCCAAGAGTTGTCACTTTTGCGCACGGGCCAAACAGGATTATTCCAAGCAGATGTGACCGGAGTAATGACTCCCGCGTCAACCAAATCCTGAATCGTAGCTGTAATTTCTTCATGACCACCCGGGATGCGATATTGTTTCTGAGAAATCACTTTCGTCGCTAAAGGGATCTTAATAGGTGGCATGCGTAAACGGCCAACCCGTACGGGTCTGGTCGAAATGTATTGTCTAGTACCAAATTGATAGTAACCATCATCCAAATGCAAAGCCATACCTTTCAAAATGTCAATTCCAATAATGTATTCCAAAAGTGGCACAACCAACACAGAGTATTCTCTACGAGGAATCCTACCAATTTTAATTTCAAGTGCAGTTTGAACTGCGGGTGTTTCTTTACCACCGAGACCGGTAATTGTGAAAGACTGTCCATGAAATTTTCTCGACTTACCATGAATTAAAGTGGCCTCCGCCCCAGTATCAACTAACGCTCGGGCCCTTTGGATATTACGATGTTTCCAAAAAATCTCAATATCTACATAGGGTCTGTAATCTCTGTGGGCCCACCTGCGTACCGGAGCTTGACCTATTTCCTAGTCATTTTTCCTGCGTTCCGTCAACCAAGACAGATCAGGGTAAATATTTTCAGTTTTCTTGGGTATCAGAATTTCTTGTTCATATCCGTCTCCAGTACGAAACGGATTAGTATCAGATTCAAAAAGTTGTGAGTTACGGTCAGAGAGTCTGTTACGATCCTCCCTCTTTCGTACGTCAGGGGAATAACTCCTTGCATCTCTACGTCTGCTAGAGCCACGATCATCTCCTCCCCTCTCACGATCATCCTCTCTCCCCCTCCCCTCATTACGACGGGGGGAACCACCACGTTCATGGCGCCGATCATCACGGCGATCAGAATTCACACGTCGCCTCTCATCACCACTGTCATCCGAACCACGATCATACTCATTCTTTCGCACACGACGGGCACCTTCCTTTCGATCCAAACCACGCTTACGAAACATATCCCATTGGACATTATTAGGCTCACCATCAATGTCTTCCCTTTTGACACCATCAGAAATGAGAGCAAGAAACATGTCACGTCTAGAGAACTTATAGTCCCCACCAGTACGACCCTCAGGTCGGGATTGTCTTTCAGGTTTAAACCATTCACCCAGCTCACCAAGCTGACGAACAGACTCGAGCACAGCAGACAAAGGATTGCCAGTTTGGTTAATCAACAATGTCATCATGACCTGCTTGTAAGCAACAGGAGAAGTACGTATAATGCGATTACGCACAGAAGATGTTAAAAGACCATCCAATAATCTGTCAGCAGTACTAAGGAAAATACACGTTTTCATAACTTCTTCCTTTAAACGTTGTGACGCATCGCGCAGAGTATACCACGGCTTTTCATCAGAGGGCCAATCAGACTCAGTTGGATATTTATGATTACAGCCATCAGACGCAAGCTGGAGCAAAGAAGTCTGGGCATTACCATTATAATTCCGAAAATGGTCCTGAATAGTAGAATCAGAACTCAAAGAGCAAAACCGTAAACAATCAACAGCATCGAGCATAATACCGGCAGCGCCAAGCTCATAAAGACGCACCATCCAGGTAAGCAAGGTCTCACCAGGCCGTTGTTTAAATCGTTGCAGGATGTCACTAATCTCCTGCTGAGTAAAATCTTCAATACAGTCAAGAGCTATACCACCCGGATTACCAGGGGCTTGTTGTAATTTCCGTCGAAAGATCGGGTGAGCAGAAACTGCGGGAAGAGCTTCCGAGGAAGCCCGCATCTTAGATTTAACAGAACAATCAGGGCAAGCTACGTCATCCACACGGGAAGAACGAGCACGGTCACAATCGGGAATTGAATCAATGCATGAAGCAGATTTACAATCACGTCCGGAGCGAGAAGACTCGCGCTTGTCACCCTCCTCTGCCGAGGAGTCAGAAGTATGAGAATCCCAGATATTACCGTCCCACTCATCGGGGTTCCAATCCATTCCAGCTTTCGCTACAACCATACGCACTTTGCGCGTAGATACACGACCACGACGATGTTTATACTTATATCGTGCAATACGGACTGCAGCTCTTTCAGCAATAGTTTGATATGTCTCAAGTTTGTCGGCAAGCAATTTATTTTGACAACGCAACAGAGTATGTGCATTTTGTAATTCAATACACTGTCCTTCCATATCTTTAAACTGCTTCTGTAGCTGAACAAACTTCTCATGCAACATTCTGTACGCATTAAGAACAATCCACCCTCTGCGTCCTAAAATAGGAAGCTCATCACCCTTCACTACTGGCGCTTTCTGCAAGCACGACACCACATCGGCAGGCTCCGCCTGCTCCAAGCATGAAGACCAATTTTCACTCAAACCAGTAGAATCAGCCCACTCACGTGCCAAGGCCTCGTAAGGGGTACATTCCCAGCCGGGAATCTGAATCGGTAATTTGAAAACCGACTGTGATTTTTTCGCAAACATAATGATACACAAAAAATATATACACACAATTATAAACAAAATTTTATACGTACAAGCCGAGCGCAAACCAACAAGATGAAAACAACACAATGCACACAGGCTTCGTAAACAGTTCGTGACGCCAGATGTAATGGCTGGATTTTCTGTTTAGATGGGATCAGCCCCCAGGGGCCCCTGTAACCCAGCCAAAACGTACTCACCTTCCCTTCTTAGATCGTATTCACAATAAGTAGATATGCAGATAAATATACAGGTTGCACCTAAGAATGGGGAATGACAATATACATATACAGATTTTCTACAATATCTTATTCACATCAGTTGGCCTCGCGGTCACCCCGACCCAGACCGTTCTACCCTAGGGCAGATCTGACACACAATCTGGTGCGTCTACACACGGGCCTGCAGAACCCAATGCTCCCTTTTCCAAACCGTTCGCGATCCTGCGAAACCTACACACTAGTTCAACCACCTAGTGCTCTCATTTACTCAAGCCACAATCCTGTGGGTATCAACACTGGTTCGACCCCCCAGTGCTCTCATTAACGCCGCATATCAACGACGACCACATTCCTATGAACACCTATATATATATATATTGGGATATTATCTCAGCTGTCTACTCGGAATGAAACTACAATAATGACTTTGAATATGGGTCCAGATTGTATAGTGTACTCGCTGCTTTTGGCATCAAAGGTTCACTCACTCCCTATTTATGTGATCACCACTTACCTGATTGGGATTGCTCATCCATTCATGTGCCTAGCATTCACCTAGGAGTATCGTTTACCAAGATTGAACATAAGCACCAGGTACACGGTAATTCTATATGAATTAGGATATTTATTAACAATAGACATAAATCACATTACTATGCAACATTACATTTGCAAAGGGAATAAAAGATAAAGATTAGAGTGCACATACTACAGGAATTGGTCGGATATCACCTGGTTACTGGGAAATCGGGACTCGGCAGTCATCTAGGCTCCTGTCTCGTCTCTGGGTCCTGGCTCGCCTTGCAGTCACCCTCAGCCGTCACAAGTACACGTCTGCACCGCTAGGCTCAACCTCGTCTGCTCTCCCTCAGGACCTCGGAACCTTGCTGTTTATTAACTACCGTCTCTCTCTCTCTGTATTTAGTGCGCTCCGCGCCACTTCTCGTTCAGTCTATCTCAGAGAGTTTCGGTCTTAAATCTTTCTCCGACTTCAAAGATGGCGACTTGTCCACCATGAAAATGAATAATGGCAGAGATGCTAACGGCTAGATGCCGCCTACGAACTAACTGACAAAAAGACTAACACCTTCGCTAATATCAAAGCCCGTTCCTTCATGGAAATTCACGGCCAGTAACCTGCCGCCCACCAAATTCTTGTACCTCCCCGTACCAAGGACACTTTCCCAGCCGGCCGGCCTGAAGTTGTGTCTTCGGAGTGGAGAAAAATACATTCCTTCGATAAGGGTCAGCCTGAACCGGTTCTCTCCAAGCGAACAACAGCTTAAAACTAAAACATCACTCTTGACCTAGAAAGCCTTCTCGAGCTACCGGGCAGAAAGCAAAATGGAGTCTGTCTCGTTTAAGGCCTACGGAGCCCATAATATGCATAGCTCCATGAAAAACAGATCGGCATGTTAGCAAATGAGTGAATCATGACTAATACTTATATATCTAACCCCTCACTTAAATTCATAAGCCTTACTCTAAGGGAAGTAACACGCAAATGCCTTTATATATGTATGACAGGGTCCCTGTCTATCGGCCTAATCCCTATGCTATGGGGGTGATAGGCTGGAGTCACTCTCCATCATTCTCCTTCTTCAGAGAGCTAGCAAAAAGACAGCCATAACAGAGCTGCTCCTGGTGGGGCTTAGAAGAGACTTGAATGATACTTAAATGATTACATGATTTAATCTGAAATCCATCAATAAAACATCATCAATCAATACTACTCGGCTACAGATCATCTTATTACATTTGGCGACGATCACACAGCTTTCGATCGTACGCTGCCAACCACGTCCTGTAATCCCAATCATCTTGGTTTGGGGTGATTTCAGCAAATTTCTGGGCATTCTATCCAGCGTGTCAGTTCTACAGTTTTTCAGCGATACGCACGCTTATGACTTATTGAGGTCATAGTCTATATTAATTCCTTACAACAGCGACGCACACGCTTAACTTCAATTAATTAAATAAAGTGCGTTTTACTTCAGCGATGTGCACGCTAATTGGTTGTAATTAAATATAGCTCATTTTTCATCAGCGACACGCTCGCTAAATGTGTTCATTAAATACAGCGCTTTCTATGAGTAGTTTCTGTTAGTCTCTTCAAAATTCATCAATGGACACCTTATTTTTCAACTTCTTGGGCACATTTCTCAGTTTTTCACTATGGTTTGTAGTGGACTTCAATCTCAAGTAAGTGATTCCACAGTTTATGGATATATTTCACCTTATTTAAAGTCCTGTATTATTTTACAAGAAATTAAGACTGCCTTTTGTTATAATCCTCAGTCCTTCATCCTGACAACGGTGTCCACTTTATTTATTTTAGTTTATTGTTTTAAGGAAGTCTGTATTTAGACTGTATTGCATTTAGTTCAACATTTGCAAGAGTCTACATATTTATACACTTACATTTTAGGTGTGACACTCTCAAACCAATTGGCATTCTAAAGGTAATTTGCTATTTTGTGTGTTAAAGTGCTAGCCTGTGTTAAACATGTGAAAAAACAGTGGTGACTTGTAGGAGCGGAAGAATAGCATACTAAACGTAATTTGCTATTTTTAGTGGGTTGTCTACATAAGTTTTAAATGTAGCATGAACGAAAGAATAGCATTCTACAATTAATTTGCTATTCTTGAAGGTTATTAATGTAGCATACTAAAGTTAATTTGCTATCCTAGAAGATTATTACATGAATTTTAATAGCATACTAAAGTTAATTTGCTAATTTGTATAGTAAGTTCAAGGCTATACAAATATGTATTGTTTATAGTTAAATGCTACGCGTTAGCATATATGGTCATGACTGTCACAAATTTGTTCATAAAAATTTTATATTTATTTCTGTTCTATGCACGTGGCTGTCATCTATTTATTTTATACAAATTGCATACATTGCATGTGACTTTAATGTTTAATCATCTACATATTCCTATTTAGTGTACGTTGTGCACACGTCACTTTATAGGAATTATAATTTAATTAAGTACTTTTTGGTGATTTTCTCGTTCGCATACTTTAATTGTTGACTTTTCCGTTTCTTTCACTTTGCTGGTCTGGCCATCTGGCATGTGTGTGGGTTACTGTCACAAATTTGTTCATAAAAATTTTATATTTATTTCTGTTCTATGCACGTGGCTGTCATCTATTTATTTTATACAAATTGCATACATTGCATGTGACTTTAATGTTTAATCATCTACATATTCCTATTTAGTGTACGTTGTGCACACGTCACTTTATAGGAATTATAATTTAATTAAGTACTTTTTGGTGATTTTCTCGTTCGCATACTTTAATTGTTGACTTTTCCGTTTCTTTCACTTTGCTGGTCTGGCCAACTGGCATGTGTGTGGGTTACGGTCAATTCTATTCATTTCATCTTCTGAAATTTTTTGCGAAAATATGTATTATCAATCTATTTCTGTTTTACGTGTAAAGGGGAAAGGGGTGGTCGCATTGTATACTTTTATGTTTTATGATAGTTAAGTTTTTCAATGTAAGTTTAATTGTAGAATGACCATTCTCATTTTTACACTGTTCATTTGTTTGTTCCTTCTAAGGGGGAAGGTGGTGTAGTATCCTGGTTTGGATGCCATGTGCCTTTTCCATTAACCTGTCTTGCTACTCAGCCTATCTGGATGAATGGTGGAATGTTGAGTGTGTGAGGTAATGTGGAATGTGTGGTGTGCCTGGTGGATGGATGGCAGTTGGAAGAGAGGGCTGAGTAGCAAGAGAGCTGCTCCTGGTGGGGCTTAGGAGAGACTTGAATGATACTTAAATGATTACATGATTTAATCTGAAATCCATCAATAAAACATCATCAATCAATACTACTCGGCTACAGATCATCTTATTGCAGTCAGCCAAGGAGTGAAGGAAGGACCTTTTATAGCTGTAGTGGGGGAAGGGGTGCTCATCTTGCTGTGCTGTTAATATTTCCGGAGCCCGCTTACAATTTTATCCGAGTCTGGTGGTTGTGCATGACCTATCCTGGCTTAATACCGCATGTGATGTCCCTTGTCCAGTTGGTCCAATACCTCCTGAGTATTATTAACATTGCTCAAGGCAAGGACACATGACCGACATCTGTTTCTGGACTCCCTCAATCGGACTTCTGGCCGTGGTTCCACATAGAGGGGCAGTGCATACACTATTGCAGAACCATGAAATAACAGTGCTCAGGTAGACAGCTGAGGGCTATAAATGCATGAAAATGCATTTCAGTGCGGTGATGCGAACTACTAATACTGAAATGCGTAGTCTAAAGCCGGATGCGTGGTACTTGGCAGGACTGACTCTTGGAAACAATAGTTACAGATCTTTATAAAACCCTCCAACCTTTTTATCCTTTTAAAACACAGAGAACCTAGAAAAATTAAGTAACGTTGCACACTTACCATTTATAGAGATTTTTTAATTAAAGTCCTATTTATTAGGTTTTAGAATTTTTATTAAAAAATGGGTTGGGCTAACCACAAAAAGCCATGATATAGGCAAAACAGAATTACAATTTGAAGGGAGTCTGCTTAAATAAAAATGTAAATAACACTAAAATAAAAAAAGTCACTACGATGTTTAGTGCCACGGAAAACAATTGAATTGGGGGAATAAATTGGGAGTGAAAAGGAACGCATGGAAAGCAGATTTCAAAACAAGTAACACCTGATCGTAGCAGTCACAGATATTAAAGTTGACAGAAATCGAAATCCCTATTAGCCTTCCGCTTCGACCAACTACATTGTTCCTTTGCAACAGCTGTTTTCGCTGCAGCCAATAACCCGACAAGCAAAAAAAAATGGCCGACCGCCGCCACAAGGGGTTTCATTGGCGCTCTAACCTGTTCAAGTTACGTCTACAAGGACTTGACAGATGTAGCAGCCAATCAAAAAGCGCATAAATACTGTTGCATCCGCCCCAGACAGAGCCTTCAGACAAACATTCGAACAATCCGTCAGACAGTATTTGCAATGGCCGCCGCTTGAGAAGCAATGTGATTGGCTGTTCAGAAGAAGAACCGACAGCTATCTGACCCAATAGAAAGTTATATTTTCACTGCTTAGCACGGTGCAACCAATAGGTTGGTGTTGAAGGCGGCCCTAGGAATTGGCCGGACCCTTGTGCCCGCCTCTCGGCGGCAGCCGGCTCAGTCGGAGAATGGCCGCCGCTGCCTGCGGGGCGCAGTGTCACCGAACTGGGGAACCTCCCCCGCCCCAACAGACACGCACCCGGAGGCGGGGGGACAGCCGTCGGCGTCAGGCTGCCCTCTTCTTCCTCACCAACATCTCCCTGGATGGGCGGCCACAGGGGCCCCGCTGCGCTCCACCTCCGCCCAGCCCGCCCCGAGGACCCCCAGCACTCCTCCTTCCCTCCCAGGATCATGAAGTGTTCCACAGCCCGTCAGAGACTCCGCAGTGGGGGCTCAATGGCTTCCCCGAGGGACCCTGTCCCGCACCCCCATTACCCCCATGCTCAGCCTGCAGGACCGGGACACCGCAGACTGCGGGACTGCTACACCCCGGGGGGCTGAACTTGGACCTTCAGAGACAGAGGTGAGGGGTCAAAGGTTAAGGGGCGGAACATAGCAGTACATAACATTTGTTGTGGCCGAGGTCAATCCATTGTAGCTGAGGGCATTAGAAACAGTGCCATGGCTTCAAAGCATTTCCTCATTGTCATCCACTTTTCCAGATTTGCATTTGATTTTACTATATTTTCTCTATTTTAGTCGTCTTTCCTCTGTTTTTTAGCGTTGCTAACTATCGAGAATTATGTTCCTCATATCCGTTGTAAGGTATTTTGAGCAAACGGTGCATGTAAAGTTTCGGACTTTTAGTTCTTTTTCCTTTATTAGCAAAAGAATGAAGCCACCCACTTTTATGGCGTGTCTCTCTCGGTGGCAAGTGTCAATGTGGCTCAAAGCCAAACATTCTTTTAATGATTATTGTGTGTTTTGAGTGGTGGGGAGGTTCTCTCGAATCTGTAATACTGTCCTAATTCTGGTTCTGCCTTTTCACAAGTAACAACATTCGCTTCTTCTTTGCTGCACTCCATGCACTGTTATATTCACAGAATTTCGTGGTTTGAGATTCTCGCCCCGCCCCCCTCCCCGCAATAAAAATCTTTTTTTTTCAATCACTCCGGTGCTTGCTGGCGCTGCAGTTTATCAAATGAATACCATTTAAATATACTGTGGCTTGGGAAGGTGAGGAGAACTTGATAATTTTTAAAAATCCACAATGCGGTGTGTGATCTATGTGTCTGGTGGAGAATACTTTGTAGGTTTTGGATTCCCTGTTGGCAGCGGCTGAAGTGAATTAACAAATAAGTATCGGAGCCATGAAGCTGCGCGCAATGTGGCGGGGTGATTGAGCGTGGGGACGTGGTAAGAGTTCAAAAACAAAATATTCTATAACTTTTTTTCTTTCTTTCACCAGGTAAGTGCAATGCACAACTTAAATGAAAATTAAGTACAAGTTATGTTAATCGGTGGAAAATGCGCTATTGTACATTATGAAACCTCTATTAGGTAATTCACTGCACTAGAGATCCACAGAATTGAATCCTAGTTGGTGCAGTGGAGAATAGTGACTTCTGTATGTTTAGGGCTGTAAGGTACCAGTCTGAAAAAGAAAGCAATGTGTACATGTAAGTCATTATTTTCAACTTGCATTACACACAGTATAAAAGAGGCTTCTACAAAATGCACAAAAAGGTTTAAAATAAAAGTTCTTCCAAAATATAGATTTTAGGAATACCCAGACAGTACTTGGTGCAATATATTTTTTTATAACTGTTTTTGAAAAGCATCCACTTAACAGCTTAGCTGGTAGCTCCCTTACAATACCTCTCAAAAATAATAAATGTGTCTCGTCGGCAAGCTTCTTGTGATTCCATAAATTAAGGCTATTCTCGGTTTACAGCACCCTTTACGTTTTCAGATTGACCAGTTGCGCACATTTACATTTCTTTGAGGGAAGCAAGCACCCAAGTCAAGAAGGCTTGTTAGCTGTCTGCCAATTTGTCCGTTCACTGCACAGGAGATACCCTGCTGTACACTTCAGCTAGGCAAGAGACACAATTGATGGACGGCATGCAGAAAAAAATCAAAACATTCACCCCTAGTCAAGAGATCTGGGTTAAATCCATTATTTTGCTCACCATGCTGCCACAGTTTGGACCTGGCTATATGCAAATCAGTCTTGACCCTGTGCCTCATGGGACCAGTCCAGTCCGAACTGCCAAGCCAGGCCCTCCCTGGACTTGAAACAAGCATCCTAGGACCATTTTCGGGGATTCAACCCGCATCAGCCAGGCTAGCTTATATTCAGTGGCACAGTGAGCTCGGGACCCACGGCTGGACATACCCAGCACGCTAAGGTGAGAAAGCAAAAGACACAATTGCTGGATGGAATGCAGAACAAATCAAAACATTCACCCATAGTTTGGAGATCTGGGTTAAATCCATCATTCTTTGCTCACCATGCCACCCCAGTTTAGACCTGGCCATATGCAAATCAGTCTCAACCCTGTGCCTCATGGGAGCAGTCCAGTCCGGACTGCCAAACCAGGTCCTCCCTGTTTGGGCTGGACTGCTCCCATTGAGCACAGGGACAGGACTGATTTGCATATGGCTGGATTCAAACTGGAATGGCATCAGGGCCAAAAAACAATGGCTTTAGGCCCAGATCTCTGTACTGGGGTGAATGTAAGACATTGTTCTGCATTCTGTCTATCAATTGCTCTTTTTGCATTGGTACACTTAAGCTAAAGCATTTCCGCTGTCGTAATTAACCATCTCTGGATAGTTGTCTATTAGGAAAAAATGTAGGGGAACTTTTTTTTTCTAAAATTAAAAAAAGTATGGGCACGTCGTACCCCTTAAATTCCCCCTCCACCGACCGTGGCCTGTGGGTGTAAGAGATACCCTTGAGTGTGGTGCGGGATCCTTTGAGCATTGTCAACTGGCCCTTAGGCTCCTGTGTGATACTGGGAGGCAGTAGATACTTTGGATGGTGTGCTGCAACAGGCTATGGGGTTTGTGGATAGTGCTCTGAATATCATGTGGTGTTGGAAGATGTTGCAGATATGTATAATGCAGTAAAGAGGCATCTCTTTACAGAAATAGTAGTAATGAAATGTCTTTTTAGTGCTGGACAAGCATGTTGCTGTCCAAGCAGACTAGAGAGAGGTTTGTGGATGTGGTGGACAATTGCTCTAGGTAGATATCCTTTGGGGATTGGGAATTTCTTTGGCTGTCAAGATGTGCTCTACTTTGCTACACTGCATTTGGTTTCTTGAAGCGCTATTAAAACGTCTCTTGGAGCACTTGGAAAATACCGAAGCCTGGGAGTAATAGCTTTCATGAGGGTTAATGATTCACACATTCCTCAGCTACCCTGGCTAGTTGGAACTCTGCTGTGTCCCATGTGACAACAGGATGTTGGAAGTTTATTAAAGCTCCACAACCAATGAAGGGCGTTTTGAAGCAGTGATGTGATAGAAGACCGTTTCCTGAATATTTGTAAATTATAGAAGCTCTGAGTCGAGGTGTAGGGTATGGATGAGCGAAAGACCATGTGGACAAGAGTAGTGGGAGGGTCATAGGGGCGGGGGGGGGGGGGGGGGGGAGGTTGCAAGTTTTTTGTGGTGGGCAGGATTGGTAGGGTTTTCGGTGCGTGGTTGAAGATTAGTAGTTAGAAGTGTTGGCTACTTTGTGTGTATGTTGGATCTGTATTTTGGGCCACGATTTATTTCTAGCCGGTGTTGGGTATCCATGTATAGACTGTTAGGAGAATTGCAAATCTTTTCTGTCTTCATTGAACTGAACTGCAAGTCGACAATGTGCATTGAAAAGCCGGGTACCAAAGCAAGCACCCCACACCATAAAGGCCCTGGCGTAGCATCTGTGAAGACATTGTACATATAAGATCCTGTGTGGAACATCCAGAGCCTTGAACTTCTGGTCCGATGTAGGTTGGGTGGATCATACGAGAGCGGGTTGATGCCATTTTGATGCGCACATAGAATGTCATTAAATGTACAGAAAGTGTAAAACTGGTCCAAGCAGCTTGATTAAAAAAAAAAATAGCCAGAACAAATATTTCTGCTTTTCCTCAAAATTCTAATCGCCGCATATTTATTTTTATTATGTTTTTAGGAGAGTTGGGAGATTCGCCCTTTTGTAATTTGTTTCTGCCACCCAGGGCTTTGAGACATTTGCTGCCTTCTACCGAGCGGGTGAAACCTGAGTCTTTGCTCTCCATTCAGACAGGTTGGAATGTGCTTTGAATAGGTGGTCATCTTGTTTACACGTTGTAAAACATACTGACTAGGCCTCACACAAGCAACTGACTGGAAGAAGTGTGTTGTTAAAAACATTCATTGTCCTTTTGAATTGCATAATGTTTGGTCACGAGATATCTTTTGGCTCAGCACTGTATACATGTGTCTCTAATTCATAGTTTGACTGCAGCCTCCAGTCATTTCAATTTTACTTTGGAATGCCTTTGTCTTGTTTTTCTCACTGCTCTTTCCTTTCATTTATATGTATGTCCTATGTTAAAGGCAGCGGAGAAGCTGTACAGTGTTGAATGCAAAGACCGAATCTGAGAGTGAATCTGGGCAGTGCGTGGTGCAGAGGAGGGCGATTTTCTATGTCGCTATCTAGTGATCTTTTAGTAGACGTGGCTTCAGTTCTTTCACCTTGTTGCATTGATATGACCGTCCAGATCGTTGGCTACTGCTCAGATAGTCTTCAAATCCACTGCTCGTCTTTCTAAGTTCAACAGTTTTCTCTTGTTTTACATACATCTTTTCTGGAAACATATAGTGGCAAACATTGTGCTGCTTATTGCACAGAGACTTAGCGCCTCCTTTAAATCTGAACAATACATTGGCCTTCATGACAGAGGGGGGGGGGGCATTAACAGCTTATCAAGAGGTTCTTTCTCACCATTTCTTCATGTTGATGGAGATGCCCAGTGCTATTGTCTTTGCCTTCAATCGATCACTGGACTTCGATTTGCATCTAACTAATCACTGCCGATGAGTAGAAGGGTGCCACATACCAGAATATTTTAAGAAACAGCCTCTATGTTTTCTGCTTATTGGCGTGAAATGTTCTGATTATGCAGCTGATTGTCTAGGGGATCAAATAAATATGAAAGGAAAGGAAGAAACCTAAAAAAGCACCTAAGAATCTGAAATGTCTGGTTATTCCAAAGATGCTGACTTCTGACCAGCCAGTGCACTTGAATTTCACTCATTAGGCACAATGAGGCTCCTCTGGGCATCTCACCTACCTATCAAAGGCGAGGTAACAGGCGCTGGGGATCTTGCAAGCTCCTAATAGTTGCTATGCACAGTGCTACTGAAAACTAGGTTTGCACAGCACTATTTATAAATATGTATATTGTGTCCATTTATTTCTTATAGGCAGAGTGGAATCGATCTTGAGGTGTTCTATATCTTGTGTGCGCAGGATGTCATGCCCACCACTGCCGCTGGCTCCCCCACAGGTGCCGATTATAGCCCAGCATATATAATGCCTTTCGTTGGTCAAGCTGATGGTTCTTATTTATTTTGGCTCGGTTTCTAAATCGGACCACTCCTATTCCAGATCAAGCGTTGGGTCCCACAGTACTGAACAGTCCAGCTGGTGTTGCACTAGAAGTACGGTTATGGACTGGCTTAGTCTGGTTGAAGTCAGCCAATGGTAGACAAGCCAGTTGTTCTGCATACCTAACAGAGGCCCAGTATACCACGCGTCGAAGGGCATAGGCCGGGACACTGTTGTACAGGATATTACCGTAGTCAAGGCCAGATAACGCCATTGCCATCAAAATGAGTTTTAAGGCGGAGGGAGAAAAGAATCTGAATTTTCCTAATGGTGGGAAGGGTGAAGAAACAAGAGGATACCGCCAGATAGTGCCATTGCCAAAAAGGAAACGTGGACTATCTGAGTAACGCTTCTCAGCAGCAGTGATTCTTTAGTGCTATTTTACCACTGTCTAACCACTGCTGTTTGTATAATCATGAAAGCACTCACTTCCGTTAAGGCATTGCGCTATAAAATGAGTTCTAGGACTGAGCCCTGGCAAACGCCTGCTCAAATTAAGCACTGCTCGCAAGAAAGAAGTGCGGAAAGGAAGAACTGCAAATTGTACCATCACGCAGTCTCTGTACTGCCCTCCATTCTTTCAGTTTAGGAGTACTTTTGTGTAGCATCCAGGGTACCTTCTGGTAAAAATATCAGCCCAGGCTTAAATTCACCATAATATAGCTAAGGCCTCCCATTGCTTTTAGGAAATAAATGGTTGTCTTTTTAACATTCTTTTTTTAAACCCACTGTCCCTAATTGACTAGAATTATCTGCTTCCAAAAGGGTTACTAGTGGTGGTTGGCGACGCCAGTTAGTTAAAAATTAAATTTCAGGTTACTCGACCAGTATCCCAATGTATGAATATCTCTGATCAGTAGGGCAGCAATAGTGGCATGTTTCACTTCTAAGGACATAAGAATGATCTGTCGCTTCGTGAAATTCTCAAGTTGGCACATTTTAAAATTAGAAGTTATCTCTGGAGTGGAGGAAGGACTAATCACAGATCCTGTGCCAACAGGGCCCCAATCCGTGAGTAATCATACAAGTCTGACGATCAAAATATCGTGTTGGTCCTGGCGTTTTTTTTAAAGAACTGCGCCACTATCATTTTAACCCAAGCATCATTGATCGATGCCACTAGGTATCTAAATCACATCTGCCTCGAACATTGTTCTTGCCTGCTATGAAGTCTTATAAGCAAAGAAAGTCACCATATAAGCCATGGACACTAACTTTTTTTTCTTCTAATTTTAAATACAATTCAGTATACTTTGTTATAGAAATGGTATGATTGTACCGATTTTATATAATTGTACAATAAATTATCTGATTCAGGTCAGAAAGCATGGACATGTGAAGCAGTATTACCTATTCCATATATTGATGAACCAGCCTATGCCAACTACATTATAAACCAAGGCAATCCTGTTTCTCGCTTGATTTAAAAAAAAAAAAAAGATCAGAGACCGACTTCAAAGCATGAAAACGCAAATGCGCAACTCCTGCTGTTGGAGGAATCTGGCTGCAGCACAAGCAGTAATAGGAAATATACACTTTTTAAACCTCCATGCTACATGTGGCAGGCACCGTAAGGTGCGTGCCACATATTGCATGGATGGTTTTTTTTGGGGGGGGGGGCACCTTTGATGCCCCCAGGTCTCATAGCGGAGACTGCGGGGGACGGTGGCCCTGTTAGGGGTCCTCAAAGTCCCTTTCCGACAATGCACGTTTGCCGCATCCTTTCTGTGGCGGTCCGACCGCCGTAGAAAGGATGTGGTAAACATGCATTGTAAACCCCACGGCGGTACCTGAGCAGGCACCGCCTCCATTTTGAGGATTACGCTCTCCCCAATGGGTTTTTTTGAGCGTGGTTGGAAGTGGAGCTGATTCCTCCCCTATCCCACTGCCCCTTGGGCATCGGTAGGACCAATGCCTCCGATATCGGGTGGAACGCCACCGACGAGCTGTTGGATGGCCTTTCACCCGATATCGTAATGGGGCCCTTAAAGTGGTTAATGTTCAAATAGTCCATGTCCGTGACTTATTTACCATTTATATTTCAAATTTTACTGAGAGTATTCCCAGGGTGGTGTTTTTGTATATATCTTTTTTTCCGTTCAGATTGAGTGCCTGCTTCAACGGAGTTGCTTCTAGGTGTCTCTAACAGCCATGAGAGGGCTCTGGTGTTAAGGCTCGAGACAGTGCGGGTTTCTCACAGTGCCTGTGACTGGGGGCGTGAAAGGTGTTTAGATTACATAGCCATCCAATGCTTGGCTTCTCTCCAGATTGCATACAGATATCCATTGACAAAGCCAACAGTGCAGGCTGGCTTTAGATGCGCGTCGGTGGCTGGGTTAGTATATCTGGATATAATAACAAAGCTCATAAAGACACCAAAATACCAGTGGGGTGGCACACTATGGGAATCACAGAATGTTAGTTTATGGTGTTAAAGCTGCGCCTATACCTGCAAAAGCTGCGCCCGCCCCCGTGCACACTTTTTCAAAATTCCACTTAAAGCCCTGGTGAAAGTACTGAAGTGTCCAATGTCCCTAGTGTGCATTCACCATTACCACTGAAGTGTTACTTAACACAGAACCATCTTCTTCATGAGCAAGCCTTGCTGTGAGCCGATCTGATAATATAAAATAAGACACAGAAAAGGCGTGCGGTACACTCCAAGAGCTTTTTCGCTTCCAAGTGTAATGTCTTCCCGCAGAAGTGCATTATTTTAATTACCTCTACTTAATTCTGAGTGTTAATAGCAGATGTGTACATGGCATGTGATCGCAATGCCGTCTCGTGCGCTCTCTGTGGCTGCAAAATACTCCAAAGTATGCTATAAAGCAAACCACATGTCACGTGCTCCTAATGTATTAAATGTGTGCAATGGAGTCCTTGTTAACTGGAAGAGAATCACCCGTATAAAATTCTGAATAAGTTACTGGTAATATATTCTGCACATGTCTGTTACTATGAGTATTGTCCGTCAAATGTTATTAACATTCAGAAAATACTAAATTAACACTTTGTGATTTGCAAACATCAAGGCAATGTTAATTGTTAACCTGAATCCATTCTCTTGAGCATCAGGCTACAGACGGCTCGAGGCCTGCCTCGTGTGATCCGTGCACGGCCGTGTCATTTCACGGGCGGTCTGTGTCTTTGACTTCGTTTGGGCCTTGGTGGCGTGGCACGGTAGTTCCACCGCCGGTGCAGATCTGTCACCGGTAGAAGCTGCTTCTCTAGTCCTGTCAGGGCCTCCTCACAGGCTCGTTGCACCGCTGCGACCCCTCTTGCTGAACGTGGTTCTCTTTAACCCTCCGCAGGGCTTTTCCCCCAAGTGCAGTCCTGCTGCCTGGGCTTTGTTGGGGGCACTGAACCCTTCCGGGAGGCAAGCATTTGCATTGCCGTTCGTTGACTGTCGCCATGTTGAAACGCAGAAGTTTGGTCAAGGCAGAGTTTCTGTTGTAATTCAACAGATTTGCCTTGTATGTGATCCTTTGTGAGCTTGCAGGGATGTTCAGTGAGCATTTTTAAAATTTTATTAAAGTATTATTAATTCAACATTAAAGTCACATACATTTTCCAGTTGACATTCCGAATAATTGTACAGTGCTGCCTCATCGTAGGTAGGGAGAAAATGGTAACAAACCCAATACCCTAATTCCGCAAGCTTTTTGTTCCTAGAGCTCCAGACTCCCCCTCAGTAGGGCTCGCCTTGTCTTTTTGGTGCCACCTGAAGGCTGCTCCATGGGGGGCCACGCTTGCGGTAGAGATGAAGTTTGTTGGAATCATGAGTGAGGTGGGACTGAGTCAAGTTTCAAGGCTTTCTTCAGTATTCAGAGACCACCTGCAGTCGAGCTCCCTTCCTGGGTACGCAGGGCCTCGCAGGGGCACAACAAGCTCCTCCTTTAATCTTCTTCACATAGAGCAGAACTTTCTACCCAGCCATATGTATGGGAGTCTTGTTAAGGGTAAAGGATGGGGTACTTAAGTGGGGTCACTGGACCCAATAAGATGTGACACCTGGTGTAACCGGCGAGATGCTGTGAGCATGTCACAGCGTCTACACAATGACTAGGGATCTGAGCCCTCTCCACTGGAGTCCAGCTGCACCCCTGACGGTGCCTGTGGAGGGGAATGCCTGGGATGGAGACACCGATGCTACCGTGGGGTGGTACTGGGGGAGGTGCTTGTGCATAACTCTGTATGTCATGTCATCCCTTGCTGTCTTTCCTTCTTAAATCTGGAGCTCAGTGGTGTTCCAGCATGGCTGCTTTCAGAAAAATGTATAGTTCACCCTTTCCCAATCTTATTTTTCCTTGAGATGTCACAGTAGAGAGGATGCATGCAACCACCAAAACCAGCAGGTTTGACTTTAGATTTAAGCCTACATTAACACAAATAGCACAGGTACGGAATGGAAGGCTGCAGTGCTGTCTGCTGTAATGCAGTGTAGGTGCAGGAAAGACACTCTTACTCGCCTCCCAATTCACATGTCCAAGGGTGGGCACAGGTTGAGGGGTGCGTAGATCAGGTTATGTATATATTTAGAATTTGTCGCTTGAAATACAGAGTGTAGTTAGATGGGCAGAGTGAGTGTAATGAGAATGTCAGGAGTTGGATAATTCAGAGTGAGTCTATGATGGTGTGTAATGTGATGATGGGGGGGGGAGTGTGTGGGTGCTTCAATTTTACTTATCTCGCAAAAATGCTTCACATATATGGCACTTATGTATTCACTCCCTCGTTTATTGTCTTGAACTTCCCGAACAGTCCAAGATTCATTCGACCCAAGACCAGCCTCTGTTAAGAAACAATCGATTTAAATCTTGCACACAGGCTTTTCCCCAAAGAAATCATGGGGTTGACAGGTAAGCTACTGCACCCGTAATCCCCCAAGCATCCTAACAGGTAAACTCTGTTCTTTGCTGACCTAAAAGCATAGTGGCATCACGCGAGCAGCTAGTCAGATCGACTATAGTGAAATTGTGAATCTGTAAAACATAATTTAGACCACTCATGGTTAGGCACTTGCTAGGACTAAGCCTATTGCACCCTGTTGAGAATTCCTTTACTCGCCCTGACTTCTCTTCCCGAAACCTGAGATTATAGGGAAATTAGTTGCACTGCACAAGTCCCTTTTCAGCTGAAGGTGAGGCTGCATGAGAGAACTGACAGTGGAATTTAGGGAGGGAGGTGGCAGTTTGGAGACTAGTGAACATTCTCCTGCCTCGTGTGAACACTCTCTGGCTTGATCCAATATCCCTCTATCAGAGCCTGGACTCTATCCCCTTCTTACATTATTCCCTCCTGCATCCCACCATCTCCTATGCTGCTTCACCCCTCCTTACCTTACCTCTTAGTGCCAATGCAATAACTCCCACAAAAACATCGGCCATTGCGATATTAATGTGCTGTGGCAGCTCCATCCTAGTCCCTTCCTGTCTCCTGGTTCCGCTTTTTCATATCTCCTGTGCTCCTTCAGTGAGTTAAGGAAACCTTAAATTGGCATAAATTACTTTCTAAATGTGAGGTTAACTGATTTAGGAGAAAGGCTGGTTTAGTGAGCCTAACACTCGCCATGGACAGTGCTGTGATCTAAAGATCACAAGCTTGAGTCTCCGCAAGGCTACATTTTGATCGCAGAGAGGCCCTTCTGGTTAGCCATGTGCAGCATACATTTAGGAGAAAGAATTACATCATTAAATGGATCATTTCTGCCTGCCTGTGAATTGCGAGGCCTGCAAGCTGGAAAGAAAAGTCTCCCGTGCCGCCTGCCCTGCGCGCTGCTGTGCTGATCAGACGCATCGGCAGAATGTATGTGTGCGCCAGACCTCCTAAGAAAAACTCACCTTGGTTCACGCCAGATCTGGAGCAAATCAAACACGCCGTCATGGTAGTAGAAAGGAAATGGCGCCAAACTAAAGATCTGAGGGACATGGACCAGTATAAAGCTGCACACAGGCAGTATATGAAAGGAATCGCCGAGGCAAAAAAGGCATACCTTGGTAATAGGATATCCCAGGCGGCCAACTCAGGGAGAGCTCTACAGTATAGTGAAAGAATTCACTAATCCCCCTGCCAGCCAACAGCCACTCAACAAATCTAAAGAATGGGTGGATTCTGTGGCATCCTACTTCCACGAAAAAATCAACGAAATCCATAAACGTTTTCCTCAGTCACCTCCCATTTGTCAGACTACAGTCTCGCCCACTAACAGCTGCAGGGACCCCAACAATTGCATCTCTACACTTAGGGAATTTTCATCATGCTCAGAAGCAGAGGTTGAGGCAACTTTACACAAAATGAAGTCTGGAGCCCCTGGTGACCCTGCCTCTCCTCAAATCCTATCTAAAATAGCTCCTGTTCTGATCCCTGCCTTAACGAAAACCTTAAATCGGTCCCTACTACACTCCTCTGTCCCATTACATTGGAAGGAGGCCGTAATGAGACCTATTTTAAAAAAACATTCAGCCGATCCTAAATCACTCCCTAACTATCGGCCCATCTCACTCCTTCCCCTGTTTGGGAAGATTATGGAGTCCCTAATAAACAAACAACTCAAAATACATCTGGAGACTAACAAGCTCCTTGACCCCTCACAGTCGGGCTTCAGGGCCTTTCATAGGACCGAAACTGCCCTGCTCAAAATTGTGGACAATATTAGAATGACACTGGATTCCAACCAGTCTGCCATACTGGTCTTGCTCGACCTATCCGCTGCCTTCGACACCATCTTGCACCTCATTCTTTTAGAACGCTTTGCTGAGATTGGTGTCGAGGGCTCCGCATTATGCTGGATAAAAAGCTATCTGACAAACAGGCCGTCCAAGGTCCAAGTTGGTGCTCACTCCTTCCAATCCGGGACGCCGCTACGAGCCAGATTACCGAACCCCCGACTACAGGTGCTCGGTGGTTACCACGAACACCGTGCTACACTACAGACCGGTGTCTTCTACAGCTTCACCATATGCTCTTATCGGAGAATGATATTACAAGGAATATAAGAAATTTCCCCTGGGAATCACTAGACTCCCTGGCGAGCGTTTGCTCAACCTTGAACAATCACTGTATCAAGTCCCTGAAATCTGCCATATTCTGAAAACCATTGGACTCAACGTTGGGCTGACTCATTCGTACCTAGTGTGAACACCTCCTTTTAATATATGAAGGTTATATGCCTTTGAAGAACAATTGCCATTTGCTGTTTGATCCCCACGATTTTGTCCGAATAGGTTGACAACTCCAAACTGAATCGATTTGCCCTGACGAAGTTCCACAAGGCAAATGGAACGAAACGCGTTGGCTGTGCCTGTATCTGACGAATATTGTTAAATAAAGAAGAAGATGTACAATACACCTCTTTTCTTTTGGACTCTAATTGTGTGCACCTTCCATCTTATGTTTGAATATTAGAATGACACTGGATTCCAACCAGTCTGCCATACTGGTCTTGCTCGACCTATCCGCTGCCTTCGACACCATCTCGCACCTCATTCTTTTAGAACGCTTTGCTGAGATTGGTGTTGAGGGCTCCGCATTATGCTGGATAAAAAGCTATCTGACAAACAGGCCGTCCAAGGTCCAAGTTGGTGCTCACTCCTCCAACTTTTATGACAACGAGAAGGGTGTCCCTCAGGGGTCAATACTGAGCCCTACGCTCTTCAACCTGTGTGTCCCCCCTCGCTAAGGTTATACGAGCACACAGTTTCGGGACCGTGTCCTAAGCAGACGACACCCAAATATTGATCACAATCAATCAGAACCCAGATGCAACTAAACAGAAATTCAAAAATTGCATGGTTGACATTCATGACTGGATGACCAGGAACTTTCTAATGATGAATGCGGGAAAGACGGAGGTCCTGCTGTTTGGAAAGGCCGATAAAATCTGGTCCAATGACTGGTGGCCAGCCTCCCTTGGTTCATGCCCCTTGCCCAAGCTCTCAGTGAGGAATCTTGGGGTAATAATTGACAATAAGCTGTCCATGTCTGATCACATTAGCAATGTAGTAGGCACCAGCTTTGGTCTCATGTGTAGTCTAAGGAAAATCTTTAAGTGGATTCCCCTTTCAGCTCGCATGCCTTTAGTACAGGGACTCATTGTCAGTAGGATTGATTATGGGAACTCACTTCTGTACTCAACAAATACCACCCTGTTGGCTCTCCTTCAGGTTCTACAGAACACCGCTGCAAGGTTGGTGCTCAACCTTCCCTCCCGCACTGCTTCACTACTCTGCTTAAAAACCTTGCATTGGCTCCCAATACAACAAGCATTTACAATGCAATGGTTTCGCCTTTGTTAAAGTTAGAGCTATTGACATTGCTCTTGACATTATTTTTATTTATGTTTTTTTTAACATAAATAAATGGCATTGTCATTTACAATGCCACTAGCTTTATCTCTCGCAAATGACACACACAAACACACACAGAGCCCCCCCACACACACCCACACAGAGCCCCCCACACACACAGCCACACAGAGCCCCCCACACACACAGCCACACAAAGCTCCCCACACAGAGCCCTCCACACACCCACAGAGCCTTCCACACACACCCACACAGCACAAGCAGGCAACAGGGGCACGAAAACGGAGGCACAAGCAGGCAATAGGGGCACACGGAGGCACAAGCAGGCAACAGGGTCACGAAAACATGCACAAGCAGGCAAAAGGGTCACAAGCAGGAATTGTAATTTAGACGGGGCTGAAGTGGAGAACGGTCAGTAGGGAAGTAGTGCGGCTGGTGCAGTGGTACCAGGCTGAAAGGTGAGAGGGTCTGTCTGCACCCCAGTTTGGACAGTTTCCACTACCTAACATCATCATCTTGGTTCACTGATGTTAAAAAACAGGAGCAGCCATGATTGGATGCAACGGTATGCGTAGAGCATCATACAAGTAACCCAAAAATATCTATAAAACTAGGCACTTTCAAATTCAACTCAATCCCCCCGATAAGACCAATACGACGTGACAGCTGCAATTGAATGGCTTCAGTTTTGAATAGTCCAAGGCAAATGATTACATTCAAACCTGCATGCGCTTGAGGTTTGTCCCTTTGAAGCTCACAAATGTGCATTTTTTATTAATTGCTGCCACAGTACCAGAACACAGCTATCAGATAGTAATTGGAGTTTAATCGTTCATTGATGCCATACCAATATCTTTAAATTCGATCAAAATGCATGTGGCTAGTTAAAGGTACGGTATTGACTGAAAGATCCCCCTAATTAACAGCTATATTTTTGTGGAAATTGATCTGTATAATGATTACTTTATTATCATACCAGCGCCTCAAATAGCCACGTATGCCGTCTTGATTTCTGCACTGAACGCAAGCAGTGTTTCTGGATGCTTTAAAACTTCCTCACTTGGACTAGTCAAATTACCTACATTTTTTCAAAAAGTCAAGCACCGCTTATTTTATGCTGATGCACATAAAAGATTTATGGTTAAGCATCTCGGTTTGAGTTTAGAGCGGTTGCATTGTATTTGCATAGTTTAAAGGAAGAAGTTAATTACAAAAACAGGCCGGTTTCCCTCCCATCTTTGAACGTTTCTAGAAGCAGGGC
This sequence comes from Lissotriton vulgaris, assembly GCF_964263255.1. NCBI lineage: Eukaryota > Metazoa > Chordata > Amphibia > Caudata > Salamandridae > Lissotriton > Lissotriton vulgaris. Next base: position 1,703,668,444 of record NC_141695.1, read on the forward strand.
TTCTTGTTGACAAAGAATGATTACCACTTGCAAGCGGATTTGGTGTGAAGCAATGATATTGTTGATGAACTCCTGACAAGTCATTCCGACCTGGAACGGTTACCATCGGCAGTAACTTCAGGCAGCTCTTTGCAAACGGACACCTACCACTGGGTGCCTTTCCCACTACTGAAATTACCACTTACCATTTAGGTCTAGGTAACTGTGGGACCATCCAACCATCAAAATTAAAGCTTAAACTGAGAGTTCAACTTGACCGGGCTAGAAAACCATTAACTACAGGTCATGGAGTAGTGGTAAACACGGCAGCCCTAATACTATATGCACACTGGCACTGCCAATGATATTATGGAAGGGGGGGCGGCACAATTCAAGGGGTTATGGTAATAAAAAGATAAATGTACGACGTGCCTAACTTCATAAAATGTAACCCATACTTGTCCGGGAAAGGGGTTAATCGCATCGTGGCAGTTTAATATCCTAAAAAAATTAGTAAGGACCTAAAGGAGACCTGCTAATTTTCGAATAAAGCGTTTGGCTGAATAACCAGGTGAAATTTTCCTTATGATCTACAAACTTTATGGTTAAAATAAGTATCAATTATACGGGAAAAAATTGGTAATTCTACAGCCAGGTAATTGGCAAAAACTTATTGTGAAAATATCAAATAAGATGCAGTTGATCATCCAAAGCCGACATTTTTAAATGATAATAAACTGAGATGAACGCATTACTGCATAACAGTAATCGTTTCAATTGAGGGGGTTGTGCAGGTTTCAATCATTCAGCTGGTTTCGGGAGTTTTAATTCAAGCCTGTCGTGCTTCCAGCAGCTTATTTAATCTACGGATAAATGTAGCCTTTGAAGGGCGTGCTTACCTTACATGTTTCTTTTTAAGAACTGAAGCCTAAAAACAATGGGGGGGAAAAGTGCAAGCTTGCAGTAGCTTTTTTTGTACAGTAGTATGAATGGTCAAAGAGGATTTCTTTTTACCTGTCTCAATTCGTTAATCATGGAAGGTGTCTCCAATAGCACTCGACAACTTCTACTAAATTATTCAACGAGATTACCAGAGTGGTAGTTTAATGACGGCACACCTGTGCACCGACTCATGGTGGATCGATACATTCCAACTAATTAAACCAAAAAAGAAAAAAGTTGCAATTAACACTTGAGCCGGTGCTAATGAGATGGAGTGGGGGAGAAAGCAGAGTGCTTTACCTTTAATAATCCATATGGAAAATACTCCCAGAAGAATCCCCTGCCCCTATGTGCACAACAGGATTCAAATGGCGTCCAACCTGACCTGTTACACGCTGCTTTTCAGGTACACCTGAAAAACCAGAGCTGCTGGAACCAAGAAAGAAAAAATTGTTATTAAACTGGCATTGACAGCCACATTCAGCTACATAATACACGCAAACAGTTAATAGGTCAAAAATCCAATTTGTTTTTATTTCTTTATTGTTAAAGAATCAGTCCTTAAAACATGAAAAATTAGTAAAGGCGTGTGCACATTTTATACAACATGGCAGATTGAGTAACCTTTAGTCATATCCGTTGTTTCTATTCCCTTTAATCGCCCTAGATAGCCAAAAGGGAAGGCAAACTAAGTGAGACACTGCGTCTAAACATTGCATTTTTCGAAAAGATTCATGCTTTGTGGGTGCTGAAAGCTACATAAGAGAACTTAACTTGTTTAAGAGTTTTATCGGATCCGGACTCTGAAGGCAACGAACACGTCATTGGTTTTAATTGTACTTTTTAGTAGCTAGCCTGGGATTCACCACTGTGCTTATCGGCAACCTTCTACTACGATGATGCAGTCAGTTCCCAACATTGCCTGATCACGTTAAGAGTCCTGCAAACGGCAAATGTTAAGTGAACATATTTCTCGAGAGCGATACCCAACCTTTCAGTGTCAATGGCGGAATTTGATGGAATCAGTACACGTGCCACAATACCCTCAAGGGCGGCCTCCCTGAACATGTCCATCACCATCAGTCACATGGGTCAAGGCGGGGGTGGAGAGGGGCTCTGTCAGCCCAGGGTATCAGCGACGAGTTCTAATGAGCCTTTGAGGCTCTTGAGAAGGATCCAGTCTGCAGTGCGGTCTCCATGTGTGTTCGCTGGTCCAAGGCAGAGGTCGGACGGTCCGTGCTCGGATTGTTGCCCCGGCCTACACTCAACGCCCTGGTGTACCAGTCACTTCCTTTCGAGCCAGGGCTGCACAAGATGGCGGCGGCGCCATCTTACAACACCGCCCACATCATGATCACCCGCCCTACCCCCCCGCCATTCACACGACTAACCGGACGGGCCGCAAAACCCCGGAGCCGCCAGTCACACCACCCCCGTACTCGCCCCATCCCTGTCACATTACCCCCATACCCACCGGGCTCACCATCCTCCGTTCCAACTCCACTCCCGGTCACACGACCCCGCACCCGACGCAATCCCCCGGAGCCTCCAGCCACACGACCCTCCCTACTGGCCCTACTTCGGAGCCTCTAGCCACACGACTCCGTACCCGCCCTACTCCGGAGCAGCCAGTCACGGCTTTCAGTACCCACACTACCCTCCGAACCCGCCAGTCACAGCACTTGCCGTTCCAGCCCTACCCGTAGTCACAAGATTCTCCGTACCGCTAAATACCACGGAGCCGCCAGTCGTACGGCCCTCTGCCCCGCTTAATCGCTGGTCCAAGGCAGAGGTCGGACGGTCCGTGCTCGGATTGTTGCCCCGGCCTACACTCAACGCCCTGGTGTACCAGTCACTTCCTTTCGAGCCAGGGCTGCACAAGATGGCGGCGGCGCCATCTTACAACACCGCCCACATCATGATCACCCGCCCTACCCCCCCGCCATTCACACGACTAACCGGATGGGCCGCAAAACCCCGGAGCCGCCAGTCACACCACCCCCGTACTCGCCCCATCCCTGTCACATTACCCCCATACCCACCGGGCTCACCATCCTCCGTTCCAACTCCACTCCCGGTCACACGACCCCGCACCCGACGCAATCCCCCGGAGCCTCCAGCCACACGACCCTCCCTACTGGCCCTACTTCGGAGCCTCTAGCCACACGACTCCGTACCCGCCCTACTCCGGAGCAGCCAGTCACGGCTTTCAGTACCCACACTACCCTCCGAACCCGCCAGTCACAGCACTTGCCGTTCCAGCCCTACCCGTAGTCACAAGATTCTCCGTACCGCTAAATACCACGGAGCCGCCAGTCGTACGGCCCTCTGCCCCGCTTAATCACGGTTAAACGACCCACCATACCCGCGAGCCATACACGCCCGACACACAGCCTCCCGTAACCACCCTACCCCTGAGCCGTTAGTCACGCGACCCTCCACTACGTAACCGACAGTCACTCACATGAATTGATACGAGTAGACCATGGTCTTTACAGTTAAGAACCCAAGTGGAGCCGTCATCATTATATAAGATGGTAGTTAAGATAGCCCTTCCCAACCCACTCCCGTCGAGGCCCAGGCGAGAGATAAACCTGCTGACGCACAGAACGGCTCAGCCTACCACGGCTAACTACGCAGCCATGCAGTACTCCAGCCGAAGACCCTTACACTCGGGAGGACCCACCAGCCGCCGCCATCTTACCAGCGCTCTGCCACTCTCCATGAAATCTCCGGCGCATCTATGCTGCGAGGCGGTGGACAGCAAAGCGCCCTGCCCGGACACTCGCATGGTGACACTGCGCAGCCCTGCTGGATCCCTCATTTGTTTTGGTTTGCCGCTAACCAGGCAGCTTTCCTGGTAAAACCGGTTTAGGAAACAGGGGTTTCAATTGAAGGCAGCCACACACTACCTCCAGGGATCCTTTGAGGCAACGTCCTCCGCAGACGCAGAAGTGCCGGCAATGCCGGACCAGACACGGGGGCGTTCCCGGCGTCCCGTGACGTCGGCAAAAGCCAAAGAATGTCGGGAACGCCCCCGTGTCTGGTCCGGCATTGACGGACAGGCCCCTCGTCCAATGGCAAGGCTCCGTTTACGGAGCCAGCCAATCAAGGACGAGGGCCGAACAAAAGCCACACTATGGAACTCAACAGGATTTCGCCTGCGCGGAAAAGCTGCGCAGAGCGCAGCTTCCGCTAGGCGAAACCTAAAAACGTATTAAATTCAAAAACTATGTTGCCTCGTCCGTTAATCCATAAATGGGCATGGCCCGGCATACCTAGAACAAAAGCTTAAGATCTACCACCCGGTGAGAACGCTCAGATCATCCAGAAAGTTTCTCCTAAGAGTCCCTAGGGTACGCACAGCCAGAAACGGTGACAGGGCATTCAGCAAAACAGCTTCTGAAGCCTGGAACTCCCTGCCCCTTCAGATCAGGACAGACCCAGACTACCTGAGATTCCGCAGACAGCTAAAAACAAAGCTCTTCTAGACCTATCTTGCTCAGCCTGATCTCTGCTAGGAGGTTTCTCTACAAACGCTCTGAGACCTTCGGGTGATTTATGCGCTATATAAATGTAAAAAATGGAAATGGAATGGCCAGTGTATGTGTCCTGAAGCAGACGCACCGAACTGTGGCGCAGTACCAACAATTCACATCATTTGGTGTGGACCTGGCGCTGACTCATGAATAGCTAGCTGCTGGATCGGGAATCCGGCAGATCCCACTCTATTCCAACTCTGCCTGCTTTGGCCCCACTGACTCCCAGAGCAGACATTGCACCAGCAGTTGCCAGAGCAGGAGCAGTTTGCGCCATATATGAGTGGTGTTAGGGCTGCCTGCTGTCCATCAAGACCTCCAGCTTCAAGCAGTAGGTTCCTTGAAATCACTGCACCATGCTTACCAGTGTAAGGTGTGGTGCTGATTGTCGCTCTTACTCTCTAACCTCTTCTTGAAACACCACTGTGGCACTTTGCCTTTGAACATATGTTAACAAGACTTGTTTTTCCCTGAATATGACCACCTAGTAAATCAACAGTTTGATCAGGTACATTTTATTCTTCGAGGCTTTGTGATGCATGAACCAGGATGCTGCTTCTTTGTAAATAATGAGAATGAGGAAGAGATGCTCTTATGTATGTTATTGTGAGGCATTGTCAATCGACCATGAGGCCAGAACTCAAGAAATCTGCCTCGTTCTTCAATGTACATGCTTTTGTTCTTTAACTTCTTTTCTGTTATAGCCACCCTCTTCTTTCCTAATTGGGAGAAGAGCTTGAGGAACTTGTGACTTGCCTTTTGTCCTCTGAATTTGTGGGGGCATCATGTATCCCACATACCCTGAAGCTAGACTTTACCGTAAGCCACAAAGGTAACTTTTCTTGCCGTTTCTCATTCTTAGTCCTCCCTACATTTCTGACATTGTATTTGTGGATGGTATTCTCAGTGTCTTGGTTCTGAAGGTGGTATAATTATGTTTTTAAACAGTTTTACCTGCACTATGTGTGAAATGGTTGCCTTTAGTATAGGCCATAACAAGAAAGTGGGGAACCCAATATACCCATTGGAGGCTTGGGCAATTAGATAAATGATAAGTAAAAGGTGAGTACAAGGGATTTTTTTAGCTATTCTCACTCAAGTGTTGTATAGAAGAAATCGCTTGTGTTCAACCGCAAATGGTGGCGAACCCTTGAACAATCAATACATAAATGAGGTTATTCAAAACATCAGCGTTTAATGAAAGAACATTTATAAGCACAGGGATATCTTTTTTTCAAAAGTACACAACTTTAATGTAAATAGAATAAAACATTATATTTTATACAGTTTGAAGACACCTCATTGTAGGATCAAGTAAGTATTGGGTGTGTCGCAGTCTCAAGCGAGTCATGTTTCAGGAACAGAACAGAGACTGCGACACACCCAATACTTACTTGATCCTACAGTGAGGTGTCTTCAAACTATATAATTCGGTTGGAGACTATAGTTTCTAATACATAGTCAGAGTGTGCATTGATTAACGCCCTTTTTACATTCAAATCGGACTGAAATCATGACTCTTCTGTTAGAGTTGATATATCCATCGGAGCTCATTTGTCTCTAATATTCTGATTCGCGTGGTCCCAATGGAAAATTGGACCGTTCTAAAGGGACTATTAAAACAATCAACTTTACATTCTGAAGATGGTCTGACAGACAAATCTGCCATAACAGACCGAAACGTCGACTTGTACATCTATTTCCTTAACATTTGTTGTGTTTTAGGAACTGTTCTCTGTATTTCCAGATTCGTTCTTCTTTATTTTTTATATGGAATAGATGTTTACATTAATGATTTGTAGGTTATTTTGTATATCCTCTATCATGGTGTTTTGTTTTTGAGTAGAGGCTGGCAGCAAGAATCTGCATTAAATATAATGTTAGAAATTGAGACGTATATCCCGTTTTTGGCTAGGTAATGACCCATAGATCCTAGACATTTTTCTCAGATACCAGCTATATATATGGGCGAGTGTACTTCCAGAAGTATTGAACCCTTTGCTTGGAAGGTAGGGTGTTTTGTAATTTAAGTTCCTTTTTGATTGACTGCCATTCAAGGGAAACTTCTTCCTGAAGCTGTGTTCCACATTACACATTGTGTACTGTAGCTCTTCTCTCACAATCGCCTTCAAACAAATAATGGTTCTTCACTGACACTTCTGAAAGGGCATTGGAGCAGTGTACAGAGCTGAGCGAAGGACTTCTGATCAAACTGTCCCAGTCTGTTTATAGTCACCAGAATTGATGGGTGTTAACCGTGGTCGAGGAAGTGGGTGAGGGAGAGCAAGCTGCCATGGTCAGGACACATGCAGTGCCATGGGGCACTATGTTATGTATGTTAGTATTTGGAATAGCGCAAGACTTGTCCCTGAAGGGGCATCTCAGCACTGACTGTGGGGTTAACATAAAACTGATCTCCCAGGCTCTGGATGTAAACGAAACTGTGCACTACACAGATCAAGGGAGCCAGCATGGTCTGGCACGAAGTATGGGGCAGGCAATGAGCAGTTTGGTTGTGGAACACATGGTGCAAGACATCAAAGAGGGAATAGGCTCCGGGAAGCCCCCGCCGTATGTATTCTACGCAAAATGTCGGCGCAAGTCCCATATTTCCACTGGTGGTCTGTGGTCCAACTAACTTTGCTTGATGATGATAGCCGTTAGCTTCAGAAGCTCTCAATTGTACAGATTGCTGCTTCTCTGTCAGTGCATTGTAATGAATACACTTCTTTGACAGTACAGGATGGAATGTAAAGAATGTGTTCTTGAATCCTGCAGAGCAGCCTATTTCAAGAAAGAGGAGCCTCACTACTTCCCACTGCTACACCAAACGGTGAATAGTCACAATATCGAATTTTTGATATCGAATTGCCAAAATATCGAGTTTTAAATATCGAGTGGACATAATATCGAGTCTCAAAAATATAGTGGTGCAGAATATCGAAATTCAGGGAAGAAATATCGATGTTCATAATATCTTAAGTTAGTAATATCGAGTCATAATGTAGTTAAAAATGTCGTGTTTTTTTTGTGTGTTTTAAGTGTTAGTATGTGTTAAAAGTATGTGTTATTTTTGTAATGTATGTTTGCGTTTTCTTAACACCTAGGCTGCTTGAGATGATCTTCTGCTGTGCTGGGCCATAATAGAAATGGGTGTGGTCATGACGAGCTCAGCTCAGGACCACTGTGCCTCATGACGGGCTGAACTCGTCATGAGCACAGAAGGGGTTAAAGTAATTAATTTTATGTTATTACATTTTTGCGTTATTTAATTCCGTAGCAGGTTGTGGGTTTATAGGGGAATAGGGTGGGAAGGAATTTAATTGTAATTAATTAAGTATTTATTTTTATTTATTGGTATTGATAATTTATTGTTTATTTAATTGGTAATTCATTTTTATTAATTGGTAATTCATTTTTAATTGATATATTGTATTTATTATACGGAGCTAGTTGTGGGTTTATAGGGGAATAAGGTAGGAAGTAATTTAATTGTAATTGAAATTCTTTTGTGTATTGAAAATTATTTTACTGTTAATTTTGATTTTATTTCTTTTTAGTATTGAAAATTAATTTTTTAATTATTAATAGATACTTAATTTTTAATTAGTTTGTAGTGGTATTTATAATTAATTACCTACTTTGTAATTGGCAATTTTTTATTGGTATTGATGATTTATATATATTCAATTAATACATCATTACTTTCTCTACTGTTGCACTCACTGGAGTGGGAATAATAATTTTGACCCCTACGCTATCCAACACTTTCCCTGCTGTTGCACTCACTGGAGTGGGAATAGTAATGTTTGCCCACCCGCTGTCCAACGCTTTCCCTACTGTTACATTTGGTGGAGTGGGAATAGTAAATTATTCCTACCCGCTAGCCAACACTTTCCCTACTGTTGCACTCTCTGAAGTGGGAATAGTAATTTTTACCCCTATGCTATCCAACACTTTGGAGTGGGAATTGTAATTTTTACCCCTACACTATCCAACACACTCTGTGGAGTGGGAATAGTAATATTTACCCTCCCGCTATCCAACGCTTTCCCTAGTGTTGCACTCACTGGAGTGGAAATAGTAATTTTTACCTTCCCGCTATCCAACGCTTTCCCTATTCCCGCTATCCAATGCTTTCCCTATTGTTGCACTCACTTAAGTGGGAATAGTAAATTTTACCTTCCGGCTATCCAACGCTTTCCCTATTCCCGCTATCCAACGCTTTCCCTATTGTTGCACTCACTTAAGTGGGAATAGTAAATGTTAACCTCCCGCTATCCAACACTAAAAATATTTAATATTTTTTAATATTAAGTTAACATATATATGTATTAAAAAATAAAAATGCATGTTTATTTTATTTAATTACATTAATTATTAATTTTAAGGTTTACGGTTTTTTAGGTATGTTTTACTTAATTATATTCATTTTTTAAATTATTTTACATTACTTTTAAGACATTTAAAACATTCGATATTTGTACAAACTATATTATTTACAACAATATTTTGGATTCAATATATTTGTACTTACCTTGTTTGTAGATAGGAAGTTGATATTCTGGCATTCTATGTTTTTCAGCGATATTTTTGCCTGGTCGATATTTTGCTCCTCTATATTTTGTCAGTGATCCATTTCTTCTTGAGCCTTAGTCCTAGCGACATGTCCCTTGATAATGGTCGGTTATGTTGTATAGATGTTTATAAGTGCTGTGTATGCCTGCAGACCTAGTGTGTTTAGCTGAACTGGATCAGTGGATTGCAATTTTATAATTAGGGCTGTAGAGCAAACCTTGTATGAAGGGACCAGAGCCCGTGTAGTCTCCTCATACCTCCCGTCTTTGGAACAGAAGGGTTATTCATTTACTCTGTGTTCACCTAGTGTGTGTTTATTATGTGGTGTCTTCTGCTCTCCTTGTGAAATGCAATCTGCCCTGCTTAGCAACTCGTGAGATAAAGCTTAAATTAACAACCTTGATTGTCTTCACCAGGTCCCCAAGATGGACTTTGGACCAGTTACCCAATGAACCTTGCTGCATTAAACACTATTGATCCCCTGAGAGTGCATTGTGCACCAACATTGGGTCCAGTAGAACTCGCGATTTGGATAGGTCTATTATTCGACAAACTGTAGACAAAGCTGTTTTGTATAGTAGTGAAACATTTGCATAGTTTTCTGTACTACTTAACACTCGGATTAGCATCAAACACCAGGACTCTCTTAGAGTGGATGGCCAGAAGCAATGTTGGACATGGAATGCTCTGTAAGACCAGTGACTGCTACTTTTATATTAGATAAACAACTAGTGGGAACCTGATTGTTGTAGAAGACTAATGCACTCCTCCACCATCAGTATTACATTTTAAATCTACACTGAATTCTTTTTAGGTCGAGCCTTTACCATTCCGCAGGAATGGGAAATGGGGAGAATTCAAGTCGGCTATTTTCTCTTCAAACCAAAGGGCTTTCAGCCCGCGGTTTTCATGCAGTGCCCGTCAACATGCACGCGCATCGCATGCAAGCCCAGCCCAGTCCTCCCTCATTCACGCCCACCCACCAGGCTCTCCCGCCCCCATCAGGCTTCTCTCCCAATCCGCATGCAAGCCCAGCCCAGTCCTCCCCTCATTCACGCCCACCCACCAGGCTCTCCCGCCCCCATCAGGCTTCTCTCCCAATCCGCATGCAAGCCCAGCCCAGTCCTCCCCTCATTCACGCCCACCCACCAGGCTCTCCCGCCCCCATCAGGCTTCTCTCCCAATCCGCCTGCCTCCCCTCGCGCATTCACGCCTCCCACCAGGCTTTCCCGCCCCCATCCGGCGTTTCATTTTTTTTTTGTTTGTTTCTGGTGCACGTCGCGTTTCTCCTGTCCGAGTGCTCGTTTTGGCTTCCCAGGTCCCAGTTTATTGATCGCCTGTTTTTCCGTTTATCCTGCCCCCTTATCAGTTATTGTGCAGTGCAGCGTCCTGGGAGCTTGTTTGTCTGATCCCCGCTGCGTGCGCGCTGCCCCCCCCCCCCCCACCCCGGGGACCGGCTCGCCAATGGTTAAGGTCGGCCGTGGCTCCACGTCACGTGTATGAATCGCCATATATGTGCAACTATGCAATACCTTCTCCCATGCTATGCAGTGTGTTTGTCAAATTCACACTATACAATGATGGCAAACTGTTTTTTTGGGGGGCGATTTTTACTGTACACAGAATAAAACCACCTTTCTTTTTTCCCTTGTGGTACTAAATCCTGGTGGATACGTGTTCCGTTATGTGATATTTGCCATCCCCACCTCCCTCACGCCCTGATTTGCAATGCTGCCTCGTCTTGCAGCAGTTTCACTGCAGGCAGTGTTCGCCCCGCTTCCACCGCCTGGCTGGCTGCTCGCTGGCTCCCTCTCCCTCCATTCATGGTTTTTCATGCATGGCAAAAATCAATCGTGTTTATCAACATCGTGAAAGGCGTCTGCTTTCGTTTTGCACGCGCGCCCTTTTCTCGCGTGCACCTGGGTCAGATAAGGACGCCATGCTTCTTCTGTCGATTGCTTTGGAGGGGTGGGCTGTGCGCTGCAGCCCCCCACCCCCTTGTTTTGCAGCGCACATGCCGCCATTTGCAGCAAACGGTTCGGGTTGGCCCGACAGATGGTCGTGTCCGTTGTGGTGGTGGTTCAGTCCCCATGTTCCGTTTTCTACTCCCATGTTGGGATCTATAGACGAGCATTTTCTGTACGCATCTGCAGAATACGCGACTGAGGTCCACGAAAATGCTAGGAAGTGCCACGCTGTATCTCAGCGCTCAGCGTTGGTATCTCCTTTTCAAAAGGAACAAGGCAACGCGGGCAGAATATTCAAGTAGAATTTCAGCCTCTCGTTAGTTGTGCTTTTATCGTTTGGCTCTCTGTGGCCGCTTCTTAGTCGTCTGGAGCAGAAATGCCAGTCTGTGTCCCAATTAGGTCCTGGGTTTAAATGGTATTGTATCATTGTGGTGTTTTTCTTAGAGGGGAGGCTCACCCTCACTCACCCTCAACCCCTCCCCCTCACCCTCACTCACTCACCCTCACTCACCCTCACTCACCCTCAACCCCTCACTCACCCTCACTCGCCCTCACTCGCCCTCACTCGCCCTCACTCGCCCTCACTCGCCCTCACTCGCCCTCACTCGCCCTCACTCGCCCTCACTCGCCCTCACTCATCCTCACTCATCCTCACTCATCCTCACTCACCCTCACTCATCCTCACTCGCCCTCACTCGCCCTCACTCGCCCTCACTCGCCCTCACTCGCCCTCACTCGCCCTCACTCGCCCTCACTCGCCCTCACTCGCCCTCACTCGCCCTCACTCGCCCTCACTCGCCCTCACTCGCCCTCACTCGCCCTCACTCGCCCTCACTCGCCCTCACTCGCCCTCACTCGCCCTCACTCGCCCTCACTCGCCCTCACTCGCCCTCACTCGCCCTCACTCGCCCTCACTCGCCCTCACTCGCCCTCACTCGCCCTCACTCGCCCTCACTCGCCCTCACTCGCCCTCACTCGCCCTCACTCGCCCTCACTCGCCCTCACTCGCCCTCACTCGCCCTCACTCGCCCTCACTCGCCCTCACTCGCCCTCACTCGCCCTCACTCGCCCTCACTCGCCCTCACTCGCCCTCACTCGCCCTCACTCGCCCTCACTCGCCCTCACTCGCCCTCACTCGCCCTCACTCGCCCTCACTCGCCCTCACTCGCCCTCACTCGCCCTCACTCGCCCTCACTCGCCCTCACTCGCCCTCACTCGCCCTCACTCGCCCTCACTCGCCCTCACTCGCCCTCACTCGCCCTCACTCGCCCTCACTCGCCCTCACTCGCCCTCACTCATCCTCACTCATCCTCACTCATCCTCACTCATCCTCACTCATCCTCACCCACCCTCAACCCCTCACCCACCCTCAACCCCTCACCCTAACTCACACTCACTCCTCACTCACCCTCACTCCTCCTCACTCATCCTCACTCATCCTCACTCATCCTCACTCATCCTCACTCATCCTCACTCATCCTCACTCATCCTCACTCATCCTCACTCATCCTCACTCATCCTCACTCATCCTCACTCATCCTCACTCATCCTCACTCATCCTCACTCATCCTCACTCATCCTCACTCATCCTCACTCATCCTCACTCATCCTCACTCATCCTCACTCATCCTCACTCATCCTCACTCATCCTCACTCATCCTCACTCATCCTCACTCATCCTCACTCATCCTCACTCATCCTCACTCATCCTCACTCATCCTCACTCATCCTCACTCATCCTCACTCATCCTCACTCATCCTCACTCATCCTCACTCATCCTCACTCATCCTCACCCACCCTCAACCCCTCACCCACCCTCAACCCCTCACCCTCACCCACCCTCAACACCTCACCCAAACTCACACTCAACACCTCACCCAAACTCACACTCACCCTCACGCTCACTCACCCTCACTCACCCTCACGCTCACTCACCCTCAACCCCTCAATCACCCTCAACACCTCACTCACCCTCAACACCTCACTCACCCTCAACACCTCACTCACCCTCAACACCTCACTCACCCTCAACTCCACAGTCACCCTCACACGCACTCACCCTCAACTCCTCACCCTCACACTCACACACTCACACCCCCTCACTCACACCCCCTCACTCACACACACTCAATGACAATAACTCACACTCAGACTCACACACCCTCACGCTCACACACCCTCACCATCACCCCCCATCACCCTCACACCCCCTCACTCACACTCACTCACACTCAATGACAATACCTCACACTCACCCTCACTCACCCTCAACGCCTCCACCTCAACTCCTCACCCGCACTCACCCTCAACACCTCACTCACCCTCAACACCTCACTCACCCTCAACACCTCACTCACCCTCAACACCTCACTCACCCTCAACACCTCACTCACCCTCAACTCCTCACTCACCCTCAACTCCTCACTCACCCTCAACACCTCACTCACCCTCAACACCTCACTCACCCTCAACACCTCACTCACCCTCAACACCTCACTCACCCTCAACACCTCACTCACCCTCAACACCTCACTCACCCTCAACTCCACAGTCACCCTCACACGCACTCACCCTCACACTCACACACTCACACCCCCTCACTCACACTCACACACACTCAATGACAATAACTCACACTCAGACTCACACACCCTCACGCTCACACACCCTCACCATCACCCCCCATCACCCTCACACCCCCTCACTCACACTCACTCACACTCAATGACAATACCTCACACTCACCCTCACTCACCCTCAACGCCTCCACCTCAACTCCTCACCCGCACTCACCCTCAACACCTCAATCACCCTCAACACCTCACCCTCAACACCTCACCATCACTCACCCTCAACACCTCACTCACCCTCAACTCCTCACTCACCCTCACTCTCACTCATCCTTACTCACCCTCAACACCTCACCCTCATCTACGCAACGCCACTCATCTACTAAAAGACACTCAACTACGCAATGCCACTCAACTACGCAATGCCACTCAACTATGCAACGCCACTCAACTATGCAACGCCACTCAACTATGCAACGCCACTCAACTATGCAACGCCACTCAACTATGCAATGCCACTCAACTATGCAATGCCACTCAACTATGCAACGCCACTCAACTACGCAACGACACTCAACTACGCAACGCCACTCACACATGCAACACCACTCACACATGCAACGCCACTAAACAACGCAACACCACTCAACTACGCAATGACACTCAACTACGCAACGCCACTCACACATGCAACGCCACTCACACATGCAACGCCACTCACACATGCAACGCCACTCACACATGCAACGCCACTCACACATGCAACGCCACTAAACAACGCAACGCCACTCAACTACGCAACGCCACTCAACTACGCACACATGCAACGCCACTGCCACATGCAACGCCACTGCCACATGCAACGCCACTGCCACATGCAACGCCACTGCCACATGCAACGCCACTGCCACATGCAACGCCACTGCCACATGCAACGCCACTCACACTGCCAACGCCACTCACACTGCCAACGCCACTCACACTGCCAACGCCACTCACACTGCCAACGCCACTCACACTGCCAACGCCACTCACACTGCCAACGCCACTCACACTGCCAACGCCACTCACACTGCCAACGCCACTCACACAGGCAACGCCACTCACACAGGCAACACAAATCACACAGCCAACGCCTCACACACAGGCAACACCTCTCACACACGCAACGCCACTCACACACGCAACGCCACTCACACACGCAACGCCACTCACACACGCAACGCCACTCACACACGCAACGCCACTCACACACGCAACGCCACTCACACACGCAACGCCACTCACACACGCAACGCCACTCACACACGCAACGCCACTCACACACGCAACGCCACTCACACACGCAACGCCACTCACACACGCAACGCCACTCACACACGCAACGCCACTCACACACGCAACGCCACTCACACACGCAACGCCACTCACACACGCAACGCCACTCACACACGCAACGCCACTCACACACACAACGCCACTCACACACGAACAACACTCACGTTGCCAATAGATCGCGCAGTACGACAGGTGGAACTATTACAATGGCAAATAACAATGCCTTTCACTGTTGTTATCATTTAGAATACATAAAGGGCTTTGTCATTTACACAACCAATAGCTCAAACTTTCCTACTGCGAGACCTATTGGCAACGCCAGTGCTTGTTCTGAATATGCAACATGTTGCTAGATTTGTAATATAGCAAACCGCATGAAAGGCTGGTTGTTTGTACCTCGAGTTTGCAGGGCCTTGGAGGAGTGCATAATAAGAGATAGGTTCTGACTAGCTTCAAAATCGGTTGACATGGGCTAATGTTGAATAAATCCCGGAGAAGCGTACCCTGAGTCTGTAGGGCACATGTAAGTGATAAGGTTTTTCAGTCACTTGAGCTGGAATTACCTGTAGTATTTGCATGTTGAATAAGTTGTGTCTAATTTTCCCTGCATAAATGTAATGGAACTCACTTTTTATTGTGTGAATTTTATCATATGCTAATTCATCAAAACAATCTCTAAACATTATTTGGTTCATTTCATGGATTTTTAAAACTAATTAAAAATCAATTTAAATCTTTGTCTAAAATGCTAAATAATTATTCGGATAGTGCACCATACACTCAGTCTCTTGGCACAAACAACCCCATTTAACCAAAAACTAGTCTGGGATAAATTAACTTCATTCAGTGGCGGACAATAAATTACTATACAAATAGCCAAATTTTTAGCTTTTCAAAGAATTTCCTAAAAGATTACTTAGTTGTAGTGAGGTTGGGAGTTGGAGCACATTCTGCTGCTGATTAAACGATTTTCCTCCAATCTTCTATTTGGAATGCAGAACAAAGCATGGGATTGTGACCGGAGAGCTCAGTGTGGCACATGTTTTGAAACTCCCTGGCTAAGAAAGGAGACCTGGTTTAATACTTAGGGGTCCATTAGGATGTAGGGCGGATCGCCACGGCCCGCATTGCGGTGGCAATCCTACCCCACCTGCCACCCATTTCCCCCCGCCATATTAGTGTGGTGGGGGGACCCTGGCAGACGGAAAGACCATCCGCCGCTTTTCCGCCATGTCGACGAGTCAACCGGGTGGAAAAGGATTTAATATGGTGGCGGTGTCGGCTATCCATATTAGTATGCAGGCGAAGATCAGCCTTTCTGTGGCGGCAATGGGCATGAGGAGTTCACAATTGGGGGCCCGTTGTGGGGGGTGCACATGTGGGGGTACCTATGGGACCCTCCTGCATTTGCATGCACAATGCAGCAGGCACCGCGCGGTGCCTGCCACTTTGTGCATGCAAATGCACTACCTGTATTTTTACCATTGCGGCGGGTGCTGCTGAATGCACTGCCAGCCGCAATGTTAAAAATGCATAATGCGCCCACCAGTGTGGAGGGCGCATCCTAATCCCACGCACAGGACCGCAGCACATACGACGGGCGGTCCCGTTTTCCGCCCTCCATCCTAATGATGCCGATAGACTTCATGCAGCCACTTTAAATTGAATGTTTGACCATCAGTAGATTGTGGAACTCTGAAGGAGGAAATGCTATCCTTTTTACGCAGATTGAAACTCGTCTCACAGTGGCATGCTGGGCCTTCGGTAGGATTGGAATCTTGTTCAAACCTAAGTAAATTGATTTGCGAAATTATAGTGGAATGGCACAAATGCTTAGGAAAGGATAACTCTGTTTAAGATTAGATTTCAACTTTTTTTTCCATTTTCAATTTTATTGATCAAACTCTGTGAATAAAACTTGTTGATCTCAATTTGGTTCTTATAAACATATCCACCTCTTTTTACTTTAAAAAATATATATATATTTTTGACTGAGTTTCATATAGCGCGAACTTGACCCGGTATCGGGTATCAACATCTCCTTTGAGACCGCAACCTTCCCGAAGAGCTGGAAGCACGCCGAGATCAACGCCTTACTCCAGAAACCCAAGGCGATTCCGAGGAACCTCAAGAACTTCCGGCCCGGCTCCCGTTCCCGGTGAGGGTAATCAAGAAGACCATCAACAGACAACTGACCCGCTACCTTGAGGAGAACAACATCCTGGACCAATCCCAGTCCGGGTTCCGCAGCAATCAATGCACAGAAACTGCCCTCTTCGCCGCCACCAATGACATCAGGGCCCTGCTGTACAACGGCAAAACTGCAGCCCTCATCCTCCTGGACCTATCAGCCGCCTTCGACACTGTCTGCCACCACACCCTACGCACACGCCTCCACAACGCAGGGATCCGAGACATGACTCTGGAATGGACCACCTCCTTTTTTTCCAGCAGAACCCAAAGTGTCTGCCTCCCCCTTTCCGCTCCGAAGCCTCCAAGATCATCTGGGGCGTACCCCAAGGTTCATCCCTCCGCCCGACATTGTTTAACGCCTGCATGGCACCACTCGTCCACGTCGCCCGACTGCACGACCTCAACATCATCTCTTACGCTGATGACACCCAGCTGATCCTCGCCCTCACCAAGGACCCCCCTCACCGCCAAAACCAACCTCCACGAAGGAATAAAGGCTGTCACCGAGTGGATGAAGAACAGCCGTTTGAAGCTGAACTCTGACAAGACGGAGGTCCTCATCCTCGGCTCCACCTCCTCAGCCGACTCCTGGTGGCCGACCGCACTGGGAGCAGCACTAACACCCACAGACCACGCACGCAACCTGGGGTTTATCCTCAACTCAACACTCTCCACGACCAAGCAAGTCACCACCGTCTCATCCTCCTGCTTCAATACCCTCCGCATGCTCCGCAAGATCTACAGGTGGATCCCCACCTAAACCAGAAGAACGGTCAACCAGGCCCTTGTCAGCAGCAGGCTGGACTACGGAAATGCCCTCGACGAAGGAGCCTTGGCCAAACTCCTGAAACCAGGACCTACTAACCTTCAGGAGGCTACTCAATACCTGGCTATTCGAGCAGTGGCAGCACCCCTCTTCTCCCCCCTCCCCCCCACCCCCGTGCCTTGAGACCCTCATGGGGGAGTAGTGAGCTTTACAAATGTTCTGAATGATTGATTATCAGAGTGCTTTACATAGCACCAGTTGCATTACATGAGGACACGTTCATTTTTGCTAGGCGCTGGGAGATCAAGTGATTTGCCCAAAATCACAGGATTTTAGTGTATAGTGTCAGAGATTAAATACGCACCCTGTTGGATGATTTAAAAGTCCAGGCCACCTGACAATGATGGAATAATTCATTAACACGATGGAGATTTATTAGTTACTTGGCCAGTGTACTGCCTTCCTTCAGCAATGTTTTTTCTTTTTATATATATATTCAGACCAGTGGATCAGCCAGACGCAGTGAAGACTATTCAATTTCCAATTACTTTCTGTAGAAGAGTGAATTACCCTCGAAAGGCAGAGCAGTTGGTGTTAATTGTACTCCAGGTTGTTAAAAGCTTTGAGTGATACAGTTCTGAAATCCGTTACTCTGCAGTTTTCACATCCATCTTGGGCAGGGCAGGATAAGGTTTTTGCAGTGAGCAAACCTGGGGGAACAGTAGTTGCATGTGACAGTGTGAATCTGTGCGTTTGTTGTTCATGAGTTAAATAGTCAGGTGACTGTCGCGATTGTTTGTGGGGTGTTCCTCGTGTAACTCAACCATTGCTGGACCTGTATCTATTACAGCGATGCACTCCCCTCTCATCTGCATGTGACTCACCCACATGCACATTTGTAAGTGGTATCTTCTGCATTGCATGCATTGTTCTGTTGGTCGTTAAGGTGCTGCTTTGTTGGGGAACTTGGTAACGACTGGAAGCTGTAGACGATTTGTCAAGTTTATTTATTAATTGCCTGGGGAAATGGCGACTACTCCCAATAACTAGAGTGCCACCCTGCACTTTTTAGTGCGTATGAAAGGTGTCAAGTGCCTCCTTTAGAGCCTCCTTGATAGGAAGTCTGTGGCAGAAAAAAGCCTCTTTGGTACTCTGTAGTCTTTGGTTGAATAAAATGACTTGTACGAAGTAGATAAGCAATTAACCAAACGCTTCCTACCCGGAGAAGAGCAGAACAAGATCTTCCAGGAGAAATCCAAGTTGGCGAAAATAGCTTGAAGTCGGTGACCAATGTGATGATAAAATGTCAACAAATGTGCTGTCACACATTCTACTGGTTTCCCAGTGCAAGAACTGTAAATAACAGGTATTCTAATTAAGGCTCACTGTTTTCGGTGTTTACTGTTTTTTTCCAGATAAGTACATACAGAAAACGCTTTATTTTCCGGTCTGTATTTATTTTTAAATGTGGATGAAAACAGAAATTAGATTTGTTTTTTGACTGTTTCTAAATGCTCTCAAGTCATCACTGTCAGGCCTATAGAATGGGGGATTGACAGGTAAGGGAGGGTAAAAAGAAATACATTTTAGTAATGAGGCTTAAACAGCAGTAGATGTGCATAAAGTTGTTACCAAAATCTACATGTTTTCATATAAGTACATTGATTTGTCATCTGTGGGGGTTCATCCCACTGGAACCTGTTGGGCATTCAAGAGGTTAGTAAAATTGGAACTTTACCAGTTGAAGCTTTTTTTTTCTCGCAAACCCCCAAATATATGTGGATAGATGTAGCTCAAATTAGCACAACAAAATATGGATAATTACAGGCGGAAATGTAAAATAAAAGCATAAAACCGGGATCCCTAATTAAAATGACCCCATGTAATTCTTTGCAGTTTACAGGCCTTGGAAAAATGGAAGGCTGAGATGGTCTTGCCGGGACTGGGGCTCATGAGCTGCAGCTTACTGCAGATGTCTTGGGAGCAGTGTTTTCAAATCCTGGAGAAATCCGGTGAAACGTTGTGACGTGTTCCATCATGCGGCAGAGTTAATTTGCCTAATGGTGCTCGCTGTACAGCCCTGCTTCGTCCAGTTAGCTTAGGCTTTCATGTGCTTACACAGCGTTAGTTGTTTCGTACCCTATTAACGTCTGTGACGTGCATGTGACCGACCAAGAATTCCGCGAAATGTTCTTCTACAGAAATCGAGGCCAGTGTTGTGAGGGAATGCCCTTCGGTCATTTTGATGGATTTCCATGAAATTTGAATTTCCCCTTTGTCATTCCTTAACTCCGGCCTGATTTAGAGTGTTGGACGAATGTCTACTTTCTCGAATAGAACGAATTTACAATTGGCTGCCATCTGTGCTGACGTCATCTATGCTGACGTCATCTATGCTTCTGATGAACCATTCTAAGGAGCCTGATCAAGACTTGAGCAGGGGGTCTTTTTAAGATGTGCAGCCCTGGGCGTCAACCAAGTACGTCTTTCAAACCATTCCTCAGAGAAGGTAAAAAGATAATAAAATGATCATGAAGTCAGAAGCATTCTCCCAGTTCTGGTTTCTGGATCAGTGTGTGAAATGATGAAGGAAAAAAAGCTGTTTTACAGACGACGGCTATTAGCAATTAGGAGTATCCTGGCAACATTAGTGTATCATCATTTTGGTCCTAGACTCACAAAACAAATATCCTTGGCGTTATTCAGAAATGCTGGTAATATGATTTCTCAGTATTCCAATCAAAAAGCCTCGTGCTTGGTAAAGGTGCACTTGCACGCGGTGATGGACACACAGGGCCAGCACTAGGCATCGGCAGTGCGGGTAGCTGCCCTGGGCCCTGGTCTCAGTCCACGAACACTGGGCCCCACATCATTGCGTCAAAGCCAGGCACACCGGTCCTCTCCTGACCCCTTCTATCTAATTTGAGAGCAAGATGTCCCCTCACAACTGTGCCCAGGGGTGGGGTCGCCAACCCCTGCGCCCCTCAATCATGGAATTGAGGCGATACTTAGCGGAGAAGCTCCCCTCTACTATGGGCCCAGTTGCAAGGAGACACATTCTGCAAACTTGCCTTGCAAACAAGCCTCTGTCCTGCTGCCCATTCGGAGTTAACCCCTTTGTGAATAAAAAAACGACTCACACATGGTGCTTGTAGGTGGCTGAGAGAGAGGGGCTGCAGCCTAGGAGAGCTTGGCAGAACAACTAAAGGAGCAGGCATCCATAGACGGACCCCGGCAGGATATTGCAGCATAGATTTGCAAATTTTGAGGCAACATTTTTTTTTTATTTGGCGGCACAAAAACTGAACTTTAGCTGCATTATTACGGCACTTTATTTTACTCATAATCATTCCATATCTTCCATTCTTTATCTTAACGTCTAGAGAAAGCAGTCAGCGCCAGGACACCCTTGGGTAATCGTTCGCGCTATATATATGTTAATAACATAACATAACATATCCGTATTACATCAATGGAGACTATTTTAGCAGAGTATTCCACTTTCAAATAGGCATGTTGAGTGTGGGAGAGTATTTGTTTGCAAAGCTAAGGCCCCAAGTCCTGTAATGGATGACAGCAACATTTTTCTCATATTGTTGGCAGCCAATCAGAGAACCTGCGGGACTCTGACTTTCACATGAGCGATATGGCGCAGGGGAAATAAAGATCCCACGGCCAATCATAACTCTCTACTTTTAAATTGGTGTGAGTCTAAGACACTCTTGCACGCCTAAATGCACCCCTGCTGGGTCCCGAAACAAGAAGAGCGGATGCTCTGGTGCCCATCGCAGGGCCCGCTTCCTGTCTACTCTCACCCTAAAACATGGTGCAGACACCCCTACCTTGACCAGTGGAATTAACCCTTCCACTCTCCTGCCACCGACTCTGCTCACAAGCCAACGCCATGGTTTGATGTAATTCGATTCTCTCCCGGCTGCACATGAACTTAAAACTGCGTAGTATACAACAAGTTGCACACATGATTATACTGACTGACCGCCCCCTCGCCCCCACCTTCTACCTACCACCAGCCCCATGTCCAGTGCACAGGTCCTAAAAAAAAAAAAAGTGGGGGACTAACCAATTTAGATAGTTTGCAAGTGACGACATGGCGCGTGCCACTATAGCCCATGACCCCACAATGCATGGCATTGCACATTTGATCACAGGAAGTGATCTCTCTGGAAGTGACATTGGATATTAAGACCTCAAAAATAGGTTTATCCGGTACTAGCAGCCCGCCCCAGCGTTGCCTGGGGCAGAAGGGGGCTGGGAGCAGCATTTCAGGCTTGCCTGTCCCTCGGCCCGTCCCTCCAGGTTCACTTACCTTACTCGCCGCTCCTCCTCGCGCTGCTGATTTTACTGCTCCACTGCTCCTCCGCTTCTCGCTGGTCACATCCCTCGGCCCGTCCCTCTAGGTTCACATACCTTACTCGCTGCTCCTCCTTGCGCTGCTGATTTTACCGCTGGTCATTACCGCTTGTCCGCTGCTCCTCCCCGCCTGTCCGCAGCTCCTCCCCGCGATCATGTCCTCCGCTCTTCCTGTTGCTCCTGAACGCCGCTCCTCCCCGCGCTCTCGATGTCATGACGCAGACGTCGCAGCCGGCGCTTCTTTCAGGGGACTACTTTGTTTTTAAAGTTCATTTTTTAAATGTACGTTTTATTTTAATTTTATGTAGCCTATGTCCATCTACACACCCTGACAATTTCAAGGATGTATCGGGTGTGTGGATTGGCGCTGTGGTTCCCGAGTTTACCTTGCCAAAAGGGTTGTGTTCTCTCTTTATAATAGTAGTATAGATATCATTAGTACGTTTAAGCACATTATGAGATTTAACAAATTTGATTTTGCTTTGGGCTTGCTCCAAAAAAAGGGGTGCAATCCCAATGTAAAATTTCGGCCTCAACTCAAACATTTTTTTTTCAAAGCCTTGCCACAAAGAAATTTGCAACAAGGAGTAGCATGGCAGTAAATCTCTTCTGCTTAATTGGTTGCAAAGTCTGCATTTTAAAATATTTTATGGGGTTAAGGCTTCTGCTGCATAGGGGCCCAATAAATTTCAGGGAATAATAACGGTGAGAGAACTCTGGAGGTTAAAGCATTTGCTGGAGAGATCTGTGTTTTGTATAGTCCCAGATTTGCACCAAAGTAGTATAGAAGGTTAATGTGTCTCCTGCAAAGCACAACACGTAACATACAGATGAGAGATTTTTATTTTATTTATTTAGGTGAGTAAGTTACTGCTTTGAACACAGAGATCCTTTTAATTGCAGTTCATAAATTATCCTTCTAATATAGCACAGTGAGCTGTAAAGGACATGTGACTCCTACACCTTATAACCCTCACTGACTCATGTAACACATCTTGTACATTGATTTACACACTTACATGATTTATTATCAATGTCTAATGTATATGTTATGTCAAGCGCTCTGACACCCTGCATTGGAATGAGTAGTGCTATAAATGAAATCATATAGTACTATTTAAATTGTTATTTTTGTAAATACTTGGACAGGCCAACACATCTTACATTCTTACAGTGCATGCACTTACTTGCATAAAGGGACTGAACAAAGTCAAAAGCATGCCTCTCGTTCCTGTGAAGAGATCTCGAGCTGTGTGCCTTTGTTTCCCCTCCGTTTTATTTAAATTTAAGTGAGGTTCAAGGCCACGTCCAGTCAGGATACTTGATCAAAGGATTCGCCTCATGGCCCCTTAACTTGTCCTTTATCTTCAACACAGAAGTTATAACTCTGTGGACTCAAGGCACTGGTTCTCAGAAGTACTTATGAGTAGAACTATAGCAGCATTCTTTTACATACGCCTACATGCCTTTGCAAAAATGTCCTGAATGTTCAAGTTAGTAAAAGTGTATAGAGGGCAGAGTCCTTTCTGTTTGTATAGATCTCGTCCCTGAATGTTGCCAGTTTGTGTTTTGGGGGCAATAAAGAAAGAAAATAGGAGTGCGTAAAAGAGTTCTACAGGACTTTTACTTCATGTTCTCCAAAATGCCCGTGTGAATAGTCTCCACTATCTTTAACATGAGCAGGATCTGGGGGAGGGCAGCCTAACATAAGCATTGTGATGTATAAGACTATAATCGGTTTACCCAAAAACCTACTCTCCACTTTCAAAGTACTTCTGCACCATCACCAGTCCAAATGAAAGCCACAGCGCCTCCTAGCGCAGGCTATTAGTTCCATCTTCTTTCAGCTGGAGCGGGCCTGGAGCTGGGACTCTTCATGGAGCAAATCGTTCTAATTCGAGCAGTAATTACAGGAATGTAATTCCCTGCTAGGGAAGGTGCCTGCATGTCTGTAGTGTCCCAGCCGTGACAAAGATGCTTCCAGCATATTTTCCTTTCTGCGGTGGGTTTTGAACATTGACACAAGCTTAGGACAGGTTACATTTGAGTCCCAGCACACCTCTCTTGATCATTCCACCTTGAAATATGGGGAAACCGCACTCCCAGTGTGGAAAGAGCAACCTGCTCCTTAACACCTCAGGCACAGGAAGGCACACAAAGCGCATTATAAAGGAAGCACTGTGCAGGCTTAGTATTATTTTTACTTACAGAAATCTACATATGTGGTTTTGGGTAAAGGCCTTTTAGTGTGGAGCAGTGATGGCCCCGGAGGTGCTATGATGGGGAGTGGGGTCTGCAGGTTGTTGTTGAGAACATAATGCAGGAATTGCCCTGCACGCGTGGCTTGACTCGTCTTGCAGGAGGCAGGCCTGCTTTCTGCCGCCCAGCCCTGATTTTGCGGGCACTTTTGTAAAAGCGCAGCCATTTGACAAAAGTGCCAATTTCGCAATTATTTAGCAAATCGTGAAATCCTGGAGGGTCTGTATTGAGATGTATACAGCCCTGAATATGTCACATTGTATGCAAATTAGAGCAGCCTTGCACATTCGCTTTATGCCGAGGGCCCCCAAAATCCTAGAACTGTTCCTGTGTACGCTGTTCTAAGGTACTCGGAGCGCGCTCTCCTGCTGTTTACTATGGCGCGAGTCTCAGCCTGTTACGCAATACACAGCTCTTTGCTCACAGGACCGGTGTTGCTGCCGCTGCTCCGTTAAAGAAAAACAGCAGAAAACAAACCCTATGTCCTCGTTTAGCTTTTCCTTGCTGTCTACCCACGCGCTGTCTGTCTCTGCCTCGTCCTACTTGTCTGGTGCGGCCACGCCTTTTGTCTACACAGCTTTGGTTTTTTTTGGTTTAGCTTCACGTATTGTTACTAAGTCTTTCAAATCTTCAGTATGGTTTTTAGCACCACACAGATGAGTATTCGAGCTCGGACTGAGACAGAAAATATGCCCGGCATCTATATATGTGTCCCCATTTGTGAATAACATAACTACCAAAGTGGGCCAACATTTGCAAAGCAGGGCAATTTTGAACTTGTAATGACACGCTGTCTAAGTGTTTTGCAAGGTATGGGAGACTGCATGCATTTGTGCTTGATGCAGGTAATGATTGTGGTGAAATCAGGGAAATCAACAGTAACCCCCCCACCCCGATCATAAAACAGGTCTCATAGCCAAAAAACTGGACCACACACTGACCTGACGGATCACCCATTTGGGCATTCCCCGTTTGCCCTACTGGCCAGTCCCACCCTTGGAGTGCTACCCTCTCACTTCATGCTGTTTGAGTACCATTTCGTCTTCTGTGCAGGGCTTCCATTTGGAATGCAGCAGTGACAATATTGTATCTAAAAAGTACTCTCCGTCCTCACCCTGCCTGTCAATTATTTGTCTCTGAAATGCATTATAATTATAAACAGGAACTATCCAGGTTTGCTAGTTTCCCACCAGCATTGTCAAAGCCAATAGGCCAGTTGTGAAAAACTATATTTGTTTGTACAACATATAAACATCTTTTGGGTATGCCTGTTTAGGTCGAGCCTGCAGGCAGCGAGCATACACTGTCGCTTGGCAACCTATTGTGACTTTAAACAAAAAAAAATCTAGAAAGGGGCTTTTAGCCTGCCCATCACTTAACTTGTTGGCATAATTATCACTTTTCTTTGAGACCTTCAACTCAGCAGCTCATTTGATGCATCACTTCCTGCGTCTCTTCCTTTTCTTTCTGTGACTCATAGACCAAGTACAGATTGATTTATCTTAATTGGTGTGATTTTGCAGCTTGCGCTGTGATTCGGGTATTATTTCTTCATTTGTTTTGCATTTTATATTGTGCGAACCCACCCGCAAGTGTTGGTGCGCTTTACATGAGCACCAGCCACAAGTTTGTTCTTTTTTTATTTATTTATTTTTAGCCTTGCAGCAGCTCACATGCACTGCTCGCTCTCCGAGGCATGCTGTAGTAGGGTATGCTCTGGCAGCCCCGTCCACTCTCCGCCCACATTTGTCATTGGCTTTGTGTCATTGTCCATCTTAAATTGTGGCTTCTGATTTCGTAATTGGGCCTGTTAGTCCCGCCTTGTCTTAATTTGTTATGGCCCATAACGACTGGACCTTTTACTTGGCTCTTTACACGGCCTGCTTTATCCAGGGGGTGAGCACTATTTTTGTTAGTGGCTCTTATGGGGACAGCATTTTTGGGAATTGCAGCATTTTTGGGAATTTGCATAATGAGTGCGGCTCCCGCTATAGGGACACCGCGATCATTTAAAATTTTTATTTAACTTTCATGTTGTGTGGCGTCCACTTATGGGACACAGCACTCTGTCAATTTTTTTATTATTATAATTTTTTTTACTTTCATAGGGAGTGCGGTGTCCACTTCAGGGACACTAAGCTCCGTTTGTTTATTTATTTTTTTTACTTAAAAACTGAGCGCGGCGACGCTTCAAAGACACTGCGCTCGGTTTCTTTATTTCTAACTTTAAAACTGAGCTTGGAGCCCGCTTCACGGACACCGCGATCAGTGTTAGTTTTTTTAAAAAAGGAAAAGAAACTGAGCGAGTTGTCCTTGAAGCGGCAACGCGCTCAGTTTTAAAGTTAAACAAGCATTTGCAATGCAATGGGTCTCGCATTTATGTGAGTTAAAGCTATTGGCATTGTCATTTACAATGCCAATAGCTTAAACACGCGTAAATGCGAGACCTATTGCATTGTAAATGCTTGTTTTTTTGTCATAAGGAGATTAAGTGAATTGCCCAGAAACGCTTCCAATTGTCACCAAGTGCCTGAGCACCTCATGTAGTAAAGCTAGCTTTGCTTCCAGCAGCAGTAGGAAGGGGCAAAGATTTCCCGAGCTCTTGCCTGACTAACGTTTTAGTTTTTTATGGTCTGGCTTGACAGTACATTTGTCGCCAGACAATTGTGTGAACAACACTCTAGAGGGTTTTTGCCTCCGCCCACATGTTTGGAGGCAACAGTACATGTTTTGATTGGACAGAAGTAATGTGCTTCCACAAAAATGTGCTTACCGTCCACATAGATGTAGTAATTGTGTTTATTTCTCCAGCTCCCTAAGCTTGAACTTTGAGGGGCACACAGGTGACGTTGGAATGCTATTTAAGTGACTTATATGATTAGGTAATCGTTGTTAATCTCTGTCCACAGCATGGATGGCAGGAGGGCAGTGATTTATCTACATTAATTTTTAGGTCTGGCTTGTAATACTTCACATTACCGTACAACATTCATTTAACCCTTTCGCTGCGGCCGCGATTTTAGCGCTGTGCGGGAAACAAAAGAACAGGGCGGTGCCGTGACAAACCCCAGCCGTCATCAGCACACGCCCACCGCGGGGCGTGACGGCTGGGGTTCGTCACCAGCATGGGATGGGTTAAAGCGAAATCTATCAACATTGCCAATGCTTGTTCGGGAATGACATTGCAAACGTCAGTATGCATTAGAGGTTCTTGTGCCTGTTCCATATTTTGGTGGAAGGGAAATGTTGTAATGCTTATACTCAACCTTTCCATAAGGCACTTTATTAGAATGTGTATTTACTGTTATCCAGTGTTGTGTATGATTGGTCCACTGTTGTCCGGAAGCGCCTCTGGAAAACAGCTGGGGTAAGCAGCTGTCTCTTATCCCTCGTGGGCCTGTAATTCCTATTTCTTGAATAAACTACTGAATTTGGATATCCCTACTCCTCCGGGAATAGGGAGCGACCCTAGGGGCTTTTCTGCACGCAACTCTTCACACCATCGTGGTTGGACCGTATCATTTTAGTGTGTCAAATTGCTCTTCTCTTGTGTCATCATTATCTGAAGTGCGGAGATTGGGCTAATAAACCCCGCTTGAGCACCTTGCAAACAAGCATTTGCAATGCAATAGGTCTCGCATTAGGAAAGTTTGAGCTATTGGTATTGTAAATGACAATTTTTTTATTTATATGTTGGTTTTGAAAATAGCTAAATTATTAGCTTTGTCATTTACAATGCCAATAGTTATAACTTTCGCAAATGTGACACCTATAGCATTTGTAATGCAATATGTGTTGTATTTACGTGACTTAGATGTATTGATATTGCAAATAACAATGGCTTTTATCATTTTTTTAATAATTAATACTTAAATAAAAGTTATTGTAATTTATAATGGCAAACTTAACTTAAACTTTTGTAAATAACTTTTGTGAAGATTATGTTCAGTGTATTTTATTGTGACGAAAATCCAAGAACAGAAGTTAAATATTGACTTTTTTTGTGACATTTGTAATAAAGTTTGAAACATTGAGAGAACATATTTGAACCAGGTGTTACTGAATGGTTGCACAGATTGATGCTGTGGTGGGGCTAAGTCATGTTGTGGTGGCGATGAGTGATGCTGTGGTAGCACATAGTGATGCTGTGGTGCCCCTGAGTGATGCTGCGGTGCCCCTGAGTGATGCTGCGGTGCCCCTGAGTGATGCTGCGGTGCCCCTGAGTGATGCTGCGGTGCCCCTGAGTGATGCTGTGGTGATGCGATAGATAGAGTGCAATAGATAGAGGGAGGGTGATAGATAGAGGGAGGGTGATAGATAGAGGGAGGGCGATAGATAGAGGGAGGGCGATAGATAGAGTGAGGGCGATAGATAGACAGACAGACAGACAGACAGATAGGTAGATAGAGTGAGGGCGATAGATAGAGTGAGGGCAATATATAGACAGAGTGAGGGCGATAGATAGATAAACTGAGGGCAATAGATAGATAGAATGAGGACGATAGATAGAGTGAGGGCGATAGAGAGATAGAGTGAGTGATAGATAGATAGATGGTTGTGTGGTTGTGGTTGTGTGTGTGGCTGTGTGGTTGTGTGTGTGTGATGGTGTGTGTGATGGTGTGTGTGTTGTGTTTGGGGTTGTGTGTGTGTGTTTGGGTGTGTGTTGTGTTTGGGGTTGTGTTCTGCTTGTGGTTGTGTGCATCTGGTTGTGTGTGTGGGTGTGTGTGGTTGTGTGTGCGTGGGGATGTGTGTGGGGTTGTGTGTGTGTGGGGTTGTGTGTGTGTGTGGGGTTGTGGGAGTATGGGGTTGTGTGAGTATGGGGTTGTGTGAGTATGGGGTTGTGTGAGTATGGGGTTGTGTGAGTATGGGGTTGTGTGAGTATGGGGTTGTGTGTGTGGGGTTGTGTGTGTGGAGTTGTGTGTGTGGAGTTGTATGTGTGTGTGGAGTTGTATGTGTGTGTGGAGTTGTATGTGTGTGTGGAGTTGTATGTGTGTGTGGGTTGTGTGTGGGGGGGTTGTGTGTGTGGGGTTGTGTGTGGGGGGGTGTGTGTTTGGGGTTGTGTGTGGGGGGGTGTGTGTTTGGGGTTGTGTGTGTGTGTTTGGGTGTGTGTTGTGTTTGGGGTTGTGTTGTGTTTGGGGTTGTGTTGTGTTTGGGGTTGTGTTCTGCTTGTGGTTGTGTGCATCTGGTTGTGTGTGTGGGTGTGTGTGGTTGTGTGTGCGTGGGGATGTGTGTGGGGTTGTGTGTGTGTGGGGTTGTGTGTGTGTGGGGTTGTGTGTGTGTGGGGTTGTGTGTGTATGGGGTTGTGTGTGTATGCGGTTGTGTGAGTATGGGGTTGTGTATGTGGGGTTGTATGTGTGTGTGGGTTGTGTGTGTGGGGTTGTGTGTGGGGGGTTGTGTGTGGGGGGTTGTGTGTGGGGGGTTGTGTGTGGGGGGTTGTGTGTGGGGGGTTGTGTGTGGGGGTTGTGTGTGTTGGGAGGGGTGTTGTGTGTGGGGGTAGTGTGTGTGGGGGGTAGTGTGTGTGGGGTTGTGTGTGGTGTGGGGTTGTGTGTGTGGGGGGTTTTGTAGTGATCTCAGAGTAACAGTATAGCTGAGAGCAGCATGGTACAACCCCGGCCGGGTCCCAGGAGCTAGCGCGAGGCGCGTCTGAACGCTCTTGTCAGAGTGCGGCTCAGCAATGACTCTGAGGTGCATGATGGCGTTTTTGACACAGGCATTTAGGGGAATGGGCAAATCGAATGCCCGGACATAATGTCAGCTGCATGACTATGTGTGAGAAAAAATATACTATGTTTAAATGGAGATGAACTGGGGATGTAGAACGATATTACACCCATGTGCATTTTAATAACGATCAAAACTCATAAGGAAGATACATGCCTTAAAAAAAATAATTAAAAACATGAGGAGTGTACTCGGCACAAAAAAAAATATTCTGTTGCGAACATGTGCTTTTATAGGAACTGGATGTTCTGCCATGTTGAGTGCCATTGTTAAATAGAGAACCCTGTGTAGTGTCAACGTAGCAGGGACACTGTGACCTCCTACTGCTGATATAATACAATAGTGCCCCCCCAAGTGCCCTTTTGATAGAAAGGATACATCTGAGCTGCTCCAGTGAGGTACATCCTCTATCCTTTGAAAACTGATCTGAAATAACATGTTGCACTAGTCTTAAATACGGCTTGCGGCTGGGTGCACCACATTTTAGGTCAAGTTTTTTTTAGTAGTAACGTAAAGGATCCCTAACTAATATGGGAGTTAAAACTGTAGCGCGTTCCTCAAAATGTTATACTCGCAAACTACTCCAAAAATTGTGCTGTTTAAAGCTGTCAGTTTCAAAACTCAAGAACAGGTGGCAGAAAACACAACACTATAAACAAGTTTAAATATGCGGTCTTTCTCGCTTCTCTTTAAAAGAAAATTACAAAAAAAGGCTTCCTACTACATTCCAAGAAAGAAAAGGGATCGCGGGTTCCTACTCAACAGAGGTATGCCGAACTATCTCCCGAGGCCATACATGAGGAATGCACCTACATGCCAATGTTTTCGAGCACGCAGAGATAGATGTTATGCAGGACCCACTGAGCTTCTCCGCAGCCTCCTTTGCAGTGAATGCTATTTTAAAAGATGCGGGTTAAAGAGCTGTATAGGCATGAGCGCCATAATCATAACATGATAAGCTCACATTCCGTTTGCTATAAAAACACAGCATGTAATTTGAACAACATAAAATTATTACAAACAAAACATCTATATTAAATTTGCAAAAAAATTTGCAATACAGATTTGTACGACAAATTAAGCCTAGGCGGCGTCGTAGAAAGTAGTACACTGAGCAGTGGTTATAACGGTATTTTGCAGCAAGGTTCAGCGAGACAACCGAAACGACAACGTAACGGAGCCGTGACCACCCACTTAAAGGAGGGAGGCAAAGTCACAACCGACAGGTGTTTTCAATGTGCACACGTCTAAAATATACAACAAATAAGCAATGACCACGGAAATGGCTGAGGTCCTCTGCAGGACTCCCTCGCACCCACCCCAAAGCATACAATTCAATAATACATGCACCCGTGAAATTACCCGCAACAAAAAGTTTAGTAGCCGAAGACAATGCGACGAATTAAATAAATAGTGGCTTTCTTACCTCACTGTCCTGGGCGGATCAGTAATTTAAAACTTTAAAATTCGTAGCGGGCGTCTTTACCTTTAATGAACCAGCCCTAACAGTCTATGATGCAGTCAGTCTCTGATGGAAACAGCTGTAAACCAGTGAGCCATTTTGGAGCATATGTCACTTTAAGATGTGCTAGTAATAAATAAGACATTAAACCCACATCTAAGTAGTATACAAGCATCAATTTAACACCTCAAGCAACACATGAAGCAGCTGTGCTTTTATTTCCAAGCACACCTCATTTTAGCACCTAAAGAAACAGCGGTGCATAGTGTGAGGCATATTAATTCATCCAGGAGTGCATGATGTGGTAAATTGGGAGCAGGTCAGAGACCATGGTCTGCTCACCACATTAAAACCTCCAGTGTGTCTTAATTACAAACTTTTTGCCGATCGCGGTATTGAGTTGTGCTTTAGTACCGCACTCCTGCATATTTTACAAGCATATTCTAATACATATTAGATGCAATGTGGAAGAAAACAGAACACCTTCTCATGAGTGAACTACGATCAATCATCAGCATTAACAACTCAAACAAGCAAACTCACCGCCACAGCCCGGCTTTAACAGGAAGCCAGGCAACCTTTGTTGGGACGGGGGCGGGGCCGGACAAAAACAGGAAGTAGGCGCTCCTGTGCCCGCCGGAGGATTTCCGTGTTAGCTAGTGGGGCTCCCGTGCTCGTGGAGAGCCCCGCGGCCCCCGCCTGTTAACCGGAATGACCCGCTGGCTGCCGAGGGACACGCAAGAAGAACCTGGTGAGTGGGGTGTGAGGGGGATGTGTGCGCGCGCGTGTGTGTGTCTCTGGTGAGGTAAGGGGGGGAGCGTGTGTGTATGCAGTGTGTGTATGCAGTGTGTGTGTATGCGACGGCGGGGGTGGGTTCTCTGTATGTATGGGTGCGTGCATGGGGGCTTGTGTGTCTCGGTGTATGCGCATGCGTGTGTGGTGCTGTGCGCGGCCCCGAGGAGGAATCTGAGACAGCGACGCTCGTGAGCTCCGTCTCAGATTCCTTCTAACACGCCGACAACAGTTGTCTTCGCAGACAAAGCAGGCTCCGCCTGCTTTTAGGTCTGCTCGCCCTAAAAAACTACCTCTCTGTCCAAAATCGTTTAACGCAGCCAAGAGTAAGCATTGGTAAAGCCAACCGGTCTCGCCTATGCGAGATCTAATGGTTTTGTCAATGTATTTATAGTCGTGTTGGGACAGCAGTGCAGCCTCTGTGCAACATGGCTGAAAATAAACAAAATAAAATGGTTATGACGTGGTTACCACTGTCCGGGTCATATTACTTTTTAAAAAATATGCTTAAAGCTATTTTGTACAGTAGCTGCTTTGCAGCATGCCTGAAAGCTATTTTAAGAAGTGCTGTGACATAGCATACTCCATCTCATAGCTAACCTATTTTATTTACCTTCAACCATACCTTTCAGTTGGTGTAGCTGAAGAGGAGGGGACTGCTCATTTCCCCAAACACACTACTAGCTGGCCCACAGGACACCTCCAAGAGCAGAAAGGCTGTGACAACTTGAATTTTACTTAGAATAGTGCACTTTGGGGTAGTGTGTTGTAAGGTAAGTGGGTTGTGCTGCAAAAACGGAATTAGCTGCCCGTGGGAACCTTTTCCTCATTGGCTAGGGAGGGTTTAGGAGTCCCCACTAGGAGTCACATCCACCCACTGGCTAGTAAATCCTGAAAAAGGGGTACCTCACCCAAAGCTCACGAGCACTTTCTGAATCTACTGAAGAGGACTGGACCTACTGTTTGAGTCCTGTGTGGAGACCTGAAGGGCCTGACCTGCTCCCACTTGTACCCAGGACAAGAAGTGGACTGCATGGGTCAATTTCCATGACCTCCTGTGTGGCTACAGGGAAATGACCAGCTTCAAGAGGCCTTATTTCAACTGGCCCCTGCTGGCAGCCTCTGCTAGAGTGACCTCTGGTCCCCAAGTGCTGTCCCTGATGTCCTGGAAGCTTGAAGCTAAGGTGCCCCATAGGTGATGCTCCAGAAACTCTGAAAAGCCGAGACTTGGAAAATGTTTGGCCTGCCAAGAGCTTGGGATGTCAGGAAGGCCCTGTGCAGAGGTGTCAGATTTCGATGCAATTTTGTCACACATACCTTCAGGCTTTCCCTGCTGGAGTATATTGATATATACAAACTGGAATACCCTACCCCTTCATATCAGGACCAGTCCTTCTCTTGTCGCTTTCAGGAAGTCTTTAAAAACGTGGCTTTTTAACCAGTAAATATCATCTCACTGTTACGCATCATTGTTCTTCAGGGCCGAGACACCTTCGGGTATTTGTGCGCTTTATAAATTGCATAAATAAATACATCTCCAGAATAAGAAATATTGAAGGGCCCAAGGCAAAAAAAAAAATCTGCCTGATACGAGGATTTCAGTGGCTGCAAGATTTCAATTTCTCCCACTCTAAGCTTTTCTTGCCAATACCAACTGCTTCAGCTGAAGCTCTTCTAACGGCTATCCAGTTTCGAAAGGACGTCATCAGATACAACCTGCAGTTTTTCCCCACTGGAGGATTTTAATTTCCATGTCTGAGCCTTTGCAAGAAGGGAAAATCTTTGACTGGACTCAACCCCCTTGTTGTATCCGACCAATGCTATATTGTGGTCTGTCTGAAATCGCATTTTCCCAAGTTGAGCATGTCTGCTGTGTGCCATAGGTACCTCTGGGTTGATTCCAGGTTTAAATTATTGAAACTCTGTCTGTGCTCCAGTCCACAAGATACCTAAACTTGGCTACCCATAATGCATCTATTAATTAGCCATTCAGGAGTAAGCATTTTGGAGGACATCAATCTGTTCTCAAGGCTTCTCCCTCATTCTCTGTCCATTGTTCACTCCTTTCCTCTGTTCTTCTCTTCACTTCCCATCTTTTATATTGACAGCCCTTGGCT
The DNA here is from genome assembly GCF_964263255.1 of Lissotriton vulgaris. Lineage (NCBI taxonomy): Eukaryota > Metazoa > Chordata > Amphibia > Caudata > Salamandridae > Lissotriton > Lissotriton vulgaris. Next base: position 1,703,703,039 of record NC_141695.1, read on the forward strand.
CAACGCTTTGAGGTGGCTTTGTGGCTTCATCAAGCACTTACAAGAAACTATTCTAATATCACATTATAAGCAACGCAGTGCGGGTCTCAAAACGCCTGGTGCTGTTGGCTAAAACTCCCTGACTTGGCCTAGGGAGTGATTGTATGTTAAATGTAGAAAGGGGGTCCCCGCAAAGAGAACGTGTTTTGAAAGAAAACACAGTAACACAATTAAAAAGGAAATTAAGGATAAGTATAAACAAAGATTCAGAATTATTCTTGTATGAATGTTGTCATTTATTTAACAACACTACTTATGACTCAGTGAAGCATTTTACAATCACTTTCGAAAAATTAAGAAGCCCCAAGGGGGGGAAAAGGGAAAGGAAAGGGAGTCGTGCTCAAAAGCGGTGAAAAAGTTAAGAAAAATGCACAGAATCAAACAAACAGTAAGTATTTACAAACTTCCAGACAGGAATTGGAATTATTCCAAAAACCAAAAGCCTATACAAATTGTGGCAAATATTGAAAATAAAGTTCAAGTGGGGACATTCTACGGTCACGTCTATGGTTTAGTGTAATCCAGGGGATGTGCCGGAAGTCCAATTGGGAAATTCGTCGACGTTTCGACCCCTATATGTAGGCTAAGTTAAGTCCTTTGCCGGGGTCTTCATCAGGACAATTGCAGTAAGGGAAGGGGCGAGGTGGGGGACGTTTCGACCCCTATATGTAGGCTAAGTTAAGTCCTTTGCCGGGGTCTTCATCAGATTACACTAAACGATAGACGTGACCGTAGAATGTCCCCACTTGAACTTTATTTTCAATATTTGCCACAATTTGTATAGGCTTTTGGTTTTTGGAATAATTCCAATTCCTGTCTGGAAGTTTGTAAATACTTACTGTTTGTTTGATTCTGTGCATTTTTCTTAACTTTTTCACCGCTTTTGAGCACGACTCCCTTTCCTTTCCCTTTTCCCCCCCTTGGGGCTTCTTAATTTTTCGAAAGTGATTGTAAAATGCTTCACTGAGTCATAAGTAGTGTTGTTAAATAAATGACAACATTCATACAAGAATAATTCTGAATCTTTGTTTATACTTATCCTTAATTTCCTTTTTAATTGTGTTACTGTGTTTTCTTTCAAAACACGTTCTCTTTGCGGGGACCCCCTTTCTACATTTAACATACTACGCCCAGGTCCCCGTGACTGCATGGGTTTAACCCCCTTTTTGTAATGTAATGTAGGGAGTGATTGTAGGCACATGCAGACGCTACCAGCTGAAAGCAGTGACTCCTCTGTGCCAGTCAACAAATTCCCAAACATTGATGCAGTAGAGACCTCTGCATTAAGGACTGTCATGATGAAACAATGGTTTGATTTAATTTTCTGAGTAATATAAATCCAAAAGGAGTTCAGGATATTCTCATGTTGTACGTGACTTTTTCAAATGCATTCAAAATATTTAAAGCTATGACATATTCCCACAGGCACTTATCGTGCCTTTTTCTTCTTTTGAAAATCGACGTTAATTGAATGTTTCTGGGTCCGTATTACACTAACACTAGTATACATTTAACTAAATGCGCAGGGCACAAACTGGGCAGTGCTGCCTTAGGGCAGTCGTGGACTTGCGGCGTCCAGAGGACGGCGCATAAGTCAAAGGAAAAGCGGCTGGCCCAGATGAGCTGTCTGAATAAGAAACTCTTCCACTCAATAGCATGTTTAACATGCACCCTCCCCTGTGACCGATAATTTGTTTTTTAAATGTACCAATTGATGCCTGATTTTGAAAAACATTTTTAAAGTGGACCCACTTCTCGATGTTTGTTGCAAATTCTTAGCTACTATTTACAGCTACCCCCTCTAAAATCGACAGACTGGGCTTATAGGCGTATCTAAAATACACAAAGTTGCTAATTTTTGTTTATTAGATTTAAGAACACCTTCTCAAGCTCCCCTTTATAGCTTTTATTTAAATGAAACTTGTTGCAATTAAAAATGCGGCAGATTGCCAGTGGCGGCTCCTCCGCTATGGTACAGGAGCAATGCCGCACTGCTTTTTAGCAGCGTAAAGGATAGGAAATATAGAATGATAATAACTTTGAGTTATTATTTTATGTTTCCTTTGCGGGTGGGTCTGGCTGCTCTGCTCACGGAGCAGGGCTGGGGAGGAGTGGCTTGCCAACTCCCTTCGGGCCGCCCAAACCAGTCATGCGCACTTTCCTGTTCTCCATGCAGGCTGCATTACAGCTTGCGTGGAGAACAAGCCCAGGCCTTCATTCCCAGGTTGAGCATCGAACCAGGACGCTCAGAACTAATCACAAGGCTGCATTGCAGCGTTGTGATTGGTCAGGAGAGTCTGGCTGGTCTTCCTGGCTTCCTGTCCCACAGGAGAGCAGGAACAAGGAGCAGAGACGCGGGATCCGGCTGCAAGGAAAGTGTATAATTTTTAAAAATTGAGCAACCTCAAATGAAGTTCAAATAGTAACAAAACTGTGCATATTTTCTTTGTTTCAGGTGCAAACTGATTTCTCAGTTTAGCTTGCGTTGTTGGCAGTATTTCAGTTTTGTGACATTTATTTAGGGAATCTGTAAAATCGCGTGCTGTAAAGTTTACAACCTGCTGGTTTAAAGCTGATGCAGTGTTTAATTTGTAAAAGAATAAGTCGGCGCCTGAAGAATTTCTTGGGAGCCTACCACACTGCCTTTCTCAACTGTACACATTTGTTTTATCTCACTACTCTTGCAGGTACTTTTTCAACTCTTTCTTATCCTATTGCAGCTGCTTTCTTATCTTTCTCTTATGCCTTCTTTCTCCTGTTAAAGCCGGGATCGATGTATTGCTACCAATTGTTGAAAATATATACAGTTCGTGAGCTCTACCTTGAGGACTATTACATCTCTCTCCTCATGTTTTTGGCTGTTTGGTATTTCGTTCCACCCTCCAGGTTTCCACTGGACCGCGCAAGTGACTATTTTGCAAGTGAAAATTATACTCCATCATTGGGATTTTTGTTGCATTCAGTTGTTTATCTCTTATATTCATGTTCTAATTTTTTCCCCAGCATTGGCAAAGACACTATGGCGGGCTTTAATGTGAATAATACTAATTAACATGCAAAGAGTGCTATGGGGTGGGCATTTCAGTAGCTCAGTTGAGGCAAAGAGTTGGAAAATGCCTGCATGCACATGCAGTATGTAAGAAATTGGAATATTATTTTAGGATGGGTGACCACCCATCTCAAAGACAGTCACAACCTTTGTCAAGGTGAGCCTTCAAAGTCACTAAATTTCCCTGAGCTCGTCCCCTTGGTAGCTATGGCACTGTAAGGATTGTCCTCGGGTAGGGGGGTATCACCCTTAAAGTAAGGAGGTTCAGAGAGAGCTTGGTGAATAACCTTGGTTTTATTGTGCTAAAGGTCGTGGTAAACAATAAGTCTTGTAGCATGTTATAACTAAAAATAGTCTATATCCAGCCAGCTTTACGTCCTTCACTGTAGGCTCCCAGGTTGTAGTCCAACAGAAGGTCTTCAGCCTCCGAAGGTACTCAAAAAGAAGGAAAAGAAAGAATACCCTGGGTTACTGGCGTGGCCGATAGTCGATTAATGCCAAGAAGGGGGGCGGGGAAGTGAAGGGGATCATCAGGGACCGCAACCGATATGTGCTCTGTAGACTCGTGAAAGTGTTTAGGCTCGCACACACTCACGCATGTCCCGTGACCACCCCACCACCCTCTACCCGTTCCCTCCCTCTTTAAAGAACGCTCCCCGTAACCTCGCCCGTACCTTGTGGAGCCACACTTCTCCTGTTGAAGTGTGGCGGGGCGGAGCGTGGTTCCGTTGGCCTCCCGGCTTTTCCTTCTCCTGCGGCGAGCTGGCGTCTGGGTCCTCTCTCGTCTCAGGTGGCGGCAACGCTGCTTCGGTATTCTCCTGCAATATGACGAATTTCTCCCGAGGTTCACTAGACGCTTCCTCCTCTCCCGTGCCGGTCACGCCGTTCTCCCCAGGACGTTGCGTTATCAGGCCGTCGTCCTTCCCAATTGGAGAAACGGGGATGACGTCACTGGCGGAGCTCCCTCCTCCGGGTAAGCCCAGGCTGTCTTAAAGGGAGCGTAGCCGTCCTGCGTACGCCGGGGTGGAAAGGAAGAGGGACAAATGTCAGTACCCGACTCGTGGCAGGTAGGGACCCCCTGACAGGCACAGAGCAGAGAGGCTTGACTTAAGGCATGGGTACGCTCAAACATTTTCTAGGGGGGCAAAAATGTTGGTCTATGGTGGGACCGGGGCTGCATTGAAGCAAGTAGGGTGGCAGTCTGGGAAGTTGGCTGGTGTGTGAGGTGGTCATAGGGGAAGGGAACCATGTACATATAAAGGTTGAATTGCACATTGTGAAACCAGAAAGCCTGGGGTCAATCCCGGCTTCCTCAATTGATCAAATTGTGTGTTCATAGGTAGTTGCTTTATTTTATTTGTCCTCCTTTTTTTAGGGTCGAGGCCTGCCAGACAGTGCAGCTGTCTGGTTTGCTAAATACCTCTTGGGGACATTCAAAGCTTCCCTTGGAATGTATCCGGCCCGTTGCTTACCATTTGGATTTGAGGTTTATACCTTACGTTTTCTGGCTTTCTATTTGCTGCTTTAATCGCTTTAGGCTGTCCAGATTCAGTTTGCCCCTCCTATGAAGCAAAACCTTTTCACATTACCTCTCCTTGTATTCTTCCACGAGTGCTCCTTTCTGTAAACAGGCCTGTAAATCTTGTTATCTTCGTGTCAAGTGTTGTGGGTAGGGACACCTACCCTCGTGACTGTGCGCTCAGTAAACAATGAAACATAAGGGTTTCTAAACTAAGTTCAATTTATTTTGATTCAAGTTCGTGGAAACTTCAATTCATTTTGACAGATGAATTATAGACCATGATTCTTACCGTACATAATAAACATCTTATGTCGCAAGTTAGATGATTCTCTCCATTTTTACGTCCACCCAATGCATTTCGGGGCAGAAAAAACCATGACCCTTCGTCAGGGGTCTGAAAACAATGGGTAAGACAGGACCAAATTAGTTACTCCATTAACATAAACGTCGATATACACTGATAAATAGTGTGAAACGTGCTGCCTTTAAAAACCCGAAAACGTGTCTCCGAAACATGCCGTCCATGGAAATCATTAAAGATCAGTGTAAAAAATTCACCGCGTGATAGCTGGATATAGTGATAAATTACGTGCTGACACAAGTAACATAAGTATCAACATACGTGCCGAATCGCTACAGCAATTGTTATCACCAAACCGTTCCCAGTGCAAAATCAAGAAAAGAAATGTGCCTGTACACTTACAAGGGATCGGAAAACGCCGTAACTCCACGAGTACTCGCCAGTGTACACAGTTCAATGAGAATGGTGAGGATAAGTGGAACGGGGATCATGTGATCGGGAATGATCACCGGCAACGAAAACATTTGGCACCCATCACGTGATCAGAGTGTACATGCTTCAAAATAAGGAAGTGAAGTAGTGTCGGAATACCGTACATGAAGTGATATAGACAAAAGAAAAAAGTAGTAAACAAAGAATATAAACGAGTAAACATGATTTGAAATACACATCACATGAGGAATCTTCATCAGAGAAAATGACCAATTGATACAATACAGGTAGGGACCAGAGGCATTCAGAAGGCAATGCAGGCATATGTTTTTTGACTGATGCACTTCATAGATAACGCATGGTCTAGTATTTGTTGTAGAATTTGATACCATCTTTCTATGAATTTCTTGCTGTTTTTACGAAGCATTGGCTTAAGAGCTATCCTGAGTCCCCGTGGTATTCTCTGATATTTATGATAATGGATAAGAGTGGTCGCGTGCAACCTTTGGTTGATTTCCTTTTTGCTCATGTATTCAAATTGTCTTAACAATTGTGCCGTGGTTGTCTTTTGTGGAGCAAATATTCTGGTCTCCTGAATTAACCCATAGATTTCTTTTGCAGCTTCTGCGGTAAATCCAAGCGGTTCAGCTTTGTTGGTGGTTAATAAGGCTATATCATCTAGTTGCATCTTGAAGTAGTGGTGCACCCAGGGATGGGGCTGACTGGTTTAAACAATGAGAAAGTGTATTATCCCTGTGCACGCGTGATTAATAATTCTTTTCTTGATTTTGCACTGGGAACGGTTTGGTGATAACAATTGCTGTAGCGATTCGGCACGTATGTTGATACTTGTTACTTGTGTCAGCACGTAATTTATCACTATATCCAGCTATCACGCGGTGAATTTGACACTGATCTTTAATGATTTCCATGGACGGCATGTTCCGGAGACACGTTTTCGGGTTTTTAAAGGCAGCACGTGTCACAATATTTATCAGTGTATATCGACGTTTATGTTAATGGAGTAACTAATTTGGTCCTGTCTTACCCATTGTTTTCAGACCCCTGACGAAGGGTCATGGTTTTTTCTGACCCGAAATGCATTGGGTGGACGTAAAAATGGAGAGAATCATCTAACTTGCGACATAAGATGTTTATTATGTACGCTAAGAATCATGGTTTATAATTCATCAGTTAAAATGAATTGAAGTTTCCACGTACTTGAATCAAAATAAATTGAACTTCGTTTAGAAACCCTTATGTTTCATTGTTTACTGAGCGCACAGTCACGAGGGTAGGTGTCCCTACCCACAACACTTGACACGATGTTCAAAGGCACAGTTTGACTAGGTGCGACGTCTGTAGCGCCTTCATGAACTAACCACAAGCAGAGTTAAACCTTTTGATTATTAATCACGAGTGCACAGGGATAATACACTTTCTCAATCTTGTTATCTTGTCACATTTGCTGTGCATTGAGACAGATAAAGACAGATGGACGGAATGCAAAACAAATCAAAACATTCACCCCAGTCAAGAGATCTGGGTTAAACCCATCATTCTTTTGCCCACCATGCCACTCAAGTTTAGGCCTGCCCACCATGCCACTCCAGTTTAGACCTGGCCGTATGCAAATCAGTCTTGACCCTGTGCCTCAATGGAACACCCAGCCCGAACTGCCAAGCCAGGTCTCACCCTGTACCAGAAACAAGCATCCCAGGACTGGTTTCAGGGTTTTCACCCCCCATTAGCCAGGATAGCTGGAATCCAGTGGCACAGTGAGCCCGGGACCCACATCTGGGCATACCCGGTGCGCTTGGGGCGAGAAAGCAAAAAACACACAATTGATGGACGGAATGCAGAACAAATCAAAACATTCACCCCAGTCAAGAGATCTGGGTTAAATCCATCCTTCTTTTGCTCACCATGCCACCCCAGTTTGAAAGTCAGAGGTCAAATGTCAGGCTCTGTCTTCCGAGGGAGCTTGGTGTTTACTTTTCTTTCTCAGATTTCATAGTGAGAGGATTTTTTGTGACAATGTTCCTGAATACTGGGGTAGATGAAGGTGTTTTTTTTCTAGCATACAACATCTAAATGAACTGTGCAAGTATTTCAGAATTAGTAAAGCACAAATCAAGCAAATGTTTGCTAATTCTGAAATGTGTTGGAAACAAATACTTTAGTATAATAAAGCAAATCCATATATTAGGTGATGCCATTTCCATACATAATAGTTTGCACGCGGTATCGTTTTATTAGTAAAACTGTATGTCTGTGCAAATGTAATGGTTATTTCAATTGTAAATGTGTTGTCTCTAATGGCAGTGTGCTACTACACCATGCATACTCCACTCTGCCACTCCACTACACACCACTGCACTCTACTCTGCACCACTCCACGCCACATCACTCTGCACCACTCTACTCTGCACCCCTCTACTCTGCACCACTCTACGCCAATGCACTCTAAGCCTCTCTACTCTCCATCACTGCACTGTTCGCTACTGCACTTTACACTGCACTCTGTACCACTGTATTCTACGAACACTTCAGTCTACTATACACCACTCTAATCTATGCCACTGCATCCTATGATTCATTGTACACCGTTGAATTCTAGGATGCTGCACTCAAAGTCCTTATTCTCTGCAACATTCTATGCCAATGAACACTGCACCAGTCCACTCTATTTACCGCCACTACGCCAGTGCACTCTACTCTGCACCACTGAACTCTGCAGCACTCTACTCTACACCACTCCACGCCACTTTACTATACTCTACTCTGCACCACTGTATGCCACTGCACTCGGTGGCACTCTACTCTGCACCACTCAACGCCTCAGTAATCTGCACCACGCTATGCCACTACACTCTATGCCCTTCTGCTCTGCACCGCTGCATTGTATGCCAGTGCAGTCTACTATGCACCACTGTAATCTATGGCAAAAACAAGGAGATGATGGACGGAGCGCTGAAACTTTTCCCTCACCTCAAGTCACAGATCTTGGTTGAATCATCATTCTTTAGCTTAATCAGCCAGGCTAGCTTGAATCCACCAAGGAAACCGTGAATCAAGCATGAATTAAACTACCTGGAAACAAGATGCTCTTTTTTTCAGTATTTCATGTCAATATGAGCAGGTACCTTTAGGTTTCACCTAAACATCGTATGCGCTGGTCCTGCGAGACATGTTTACCCACATCCACCCATAGTTTCAATGCTTAATTTCCTTGGTTCCTGTTTATCATGGCATGAGAGGGTTGTGTCCTCTTGTGTTTAGCCCTCCCCTGGAGCAAGGACCAGGTACTTGTGTCCATCCATTGATCCCGTTTTCTTAGCTACTTTTATTTCTGTTCATGCGCTCCATATTAACGCTTGTGTTTTCAGTCAGTCTCCCATATCCTCGTCCATGTTGTATGCTGATCAAAGCAGTGCAGGCGATGTTGACCCCTTCCATGCTAGGCCGATTTTGCTCGTGTGCTAGGCTTTTAAAGAATCAATGGCTTTATGCGGCCCCAGCCATCATGAGCACACGAGCACCGTGATGCATGACGGATGGGGGCCGTCATCAGCATGGAAGGGGTTAAATAGCCGTTGTAGCAGAAGCCAAAAGATGTACACTTTTACATCAATATACAAACAGAGCTTTGCCCAAAGACAACTGGAGAGCGTTTAATTCCCATAAATATGTGTAACACCACAGCTCAAAGCATCCAACAGTACAAAATCCCATGCGTTGCTCGCCACACACCCTGTGTGGTAACTTTAGGAACAATGAGTTTCAGTCAAGGAGGCATCGCTTGAAAAGGGTTGTATAACACCACCCCTCTTTCCTTTCCCACTTGTTCTTTAACCACACAGGCGGAACAACGTATGTGTTTGAACCACACATTCCAATTACAATGCAAGTCGTTACAACTTTCCTTAAGGGGTGCTCGACTTTGGCATAGTATAATTTTACTATTCCAACTCTAGTGTCCGCAACAGTAGAGAAAGTGTTGGACTTTAAAGCCCAGCACCGCTTTACCCTGCACATGTCGTTTTAACGACTTGCGTTGTAAAGGGAATGCGTGATTCAGACGCATTCGTTTTTCTGCCTGCTTTATAAAGGCAGCGCACTGTTTGGCAGTCGTGGTATATGCGGTTTCCCCCTTGAAGTGCGTTGTTGCTAAAAGTCTGCTTGTCTATATATTTTCTGCTCTGCACTTTGGTGTGGAGCGCTCCTGACCGACCAACGTGGAAAAGGCTAGCACCTGGGGTGAAGGAAGCAACATAGAGCAAGGGTATGCAGGTTATTTACACAGGGGTGGATAGTTGGGTCAGGAAAGCAGCGCGATTGATGGAGAGCTGGGAAACACAGGCACTCTCATGGAGTGCTTGCACAAAGAGGATAAAATGTCGTTTCCTGAAAGTGAACAGTGGAAGGACACAAGTAAATCTGTAAAAGTGTCTGGGAAATGCTCCAGGGGGAGGGACAGACACAAGGCAAGCCATCGAGTATGAAGTAGAGAATTTGGAGTTACCTTAAAACCAACCAACGGTAAGCAGTGGGATAGCGGCAGTCTCCATGTTATTCACGTGGTAAGTCTACACCATGTCCTCTGTGATTAGACAGCTGTCATCTGATCAGCTCGACTTAAAAGAAAGCAGTGTCGACCACCGGCACAAATTAAGCACTTCTGTGCCGCATCAGAGTCCTATCCCTTTTAGTGGCTTTTCCGGAGAAACAGCAGCATGTGCCAGAGTCTGATTGGTAACGCGGGCACTTGGGCAATGGCCATGGGGCCGGTACCCGAATTCCTGCTGTGGGCTGATTTTTGGCAGCCTGGAGGGCCGATTTGGGTGGTTTCTGCGTTGTCCGATGCCGCCAGCAGCCCAGTGGGTGCCTGAGTGGCCATTCTGGAAGCAGATGGGTGTCCATTACCTCCCTTTTATCAATGGGCAGAGGTGTCGCACTCTTTCTCTCGCTGGGCCGACCCGTTAATGTATGCATATTGAGCGGGGCCGCAGACGGCCTGAGCAGAAGTGGCCTCACTTCTTTTTGGGTGTGTTTCACCACTGTGAACTACTCCGTGCATTTTTTCAACCCCCCCCCCCCCCCCCGCCCTTTTTTTTAAGTAAGTAAAATTTCGCCAATGCAGTGTGTTGTGGGAAAGTACTATGCAAATGTGGGCCACTTTTTATTTTTTTTTTGCCTGCCCGGGCCGTTTTTTAATCCCAATCCAACCCTGGCATGTGCTGTCGGACATGGGTGGAGTCGAGGCGTCTTAAAACCTTCTGCCTAAAGACGGAATGCAACAGTGCCTTTAAAGGCCATGACATAAAAACACCATAACATTTTTCACATTCTTAAGCAAAGTGGAGTAATGCTGGAATTTCCCCCTCGAAAAAACATTGTGAATGGTTTATGTCAGCTTTACAAGAACGTCTCAGAAGAGGCGGGTGAGCTTTGCTTTACTCTGTACATTTCTCTCTGTAAAATGGAGAGTAAGTGTGATCATAAATACCAGCAGCCCAGAGCTCTGTACTGGGTGCACTCTTGGTAGCACCATGTACCCCACTAATGCCAAATAACCAACACCTTGGAGAAAGCAAAGAGCACTATGGTGCATTCATTGTGATACATACAGTGAATTATATAATCACTGTGCAAATGAAACTTTTCTTGTAGCAAAATGCAATTGCTGCCAGTGGTCTTGATACTTTGGAGTACGTGTAAAAGGTGATTACAATTAAACTGGTACCCGACTGGCACATGGTTTGTTTACTTAAACATTATAATGAAAGTGATATTTATAACCAAAACTAATAGATCAGTCTGGCGTGATGTAATTTCTCCTTCAGCCATTTATTATTCGAATTAACGAACCACAGGAATAAAGCCAATATATTATCCAGAGTACCAATCACTAGCTCGCGTGCACCCTTCCTGAGCTCTGTCTCCAGTCTTGAGAAAGTGGTTTCTGCAACCGTGAAGTAGGTTTTACTGTGTTTGTCTTTGGATATTAAAAGAAAATTAAGAAGGGAAATCTAAAAGAAAAGTTGCATGCAGTTATCGAGTCTTTAATTATTTTTTTCCTTCTATGAAAAATATATTTCTTTTATTGATTACTTAAAATCACTCCAAAACACTTACAATAAACACATAGACCAAGCTTGCCCTTAGCCAAAATGATATACTTTCTACAAATTACATTCTAAAATGTAACTATGTCGTTGACTGCCTTCTTACATTACATACTAACTTGTGACGAAAATCTAGTAGTTTTACATTGAACATTTGAAGGAAAAATTATTTCAAGAGCGAACAGCATCCGTAATGTGTCTTGTACCATGTGTTAAAAGAAAAAAGGGGCTTGCAAATAAAACTTTCTTTGCTCTAACTACTACGCACACAGAGAATAGGTGAAAAGATTTTTTTTGTATCGCACAACTTGCAACGTTCAGTTTTATTTCTAAACTTTAATAAGGGAAGCCGGCAAAACCTTATCCTACTTGTAGGGAATGGATGAATAGCCTTTATTGCCAGATTCATTAAAATCATTGCAATATGCGTCAGTGCAATGCTATTTGTAGGGAGAATGTAATCAGAAATGTTTTCCTCTAGCAAACACACCTACATCGCTCCCCTCGAGACCTCAAGCGTTTTTAGATTTGTAAAACAGCCGATACACTCGAGGGATGTCCTGATGCTGAAGAGCAGAGTATTTCCAGCTAGGGAGCGAGATTAGACTGGGTTTTTCAAAGCTATGCTTGAATAGCTTCTTAAAGAGAGGGTAGCTAAAAACTTGACACGAGGATGGAGGCTGTTCTCCAATCTTTGCGGCCAAGTGCAAGGACAAAGATCTACCCTTTCAGATTTGAGGATTGACCGATTTAAGACTGGCCGAACAAGGAGCACACGTGGGATGGTAAAAGTTTTTTATTTTGATGAAGCGGATCGTTGTTATGAAGTGCCAAATGGGCAAAATGCAGAGTCTTGGAAAAGGTCTCTCAAAAGCATGGGGAGCCAACGCAAGTTTCTTAGATGCGTAACGCTAAGGGAGCGAGGCGACAGTTAAGTACAAGATGCAAACACAACAAGATGATGCACAGGGTTCTGAAACTTTTCAACCACTCACCCCCAGTCCCATGAGGAACAGGGTCAAGACTGATTTGCTTATGGCTGGGTCTGAACTAGGGTGGCGAAGTGAGCCAAAGAACGATGATGGATTCATTCCAGATCTGTGACCGGGGCTGAGTGTGTGAAAACTTTCAACGCTCCGTCCATCATCTCCTTGTGTATGCTAAGTTTGAGATGGTCAGCAGATTTTTGAATAATTTGTAGCCTGTACAACTGGTAGGATGGTATGACTACTTAAAGGGAGTTCCCATTGTCAAGCCAAAATGTACCAACTGCCTGGATCAATGTTTTCCAAATGCTGATGGAAAGCCAAGTCTCGAAAGACCTTCCATAGCACCATCAGGATGGCAAAGCAAGTGGCTAAGAAGTTATTAACCTCATCACTGCGGCGCGAATTCCGCCGCAGTGCTGAAGATTCCAATCATGGGCGTGGTCATGACGGCTCCCGGCCGTCATCAGCACACGCCCACCGCGATTCATGACGGCCGGGAGCCGTCATGAGCATCGAAGAGGTTAACCTGAGGGGTCCTTGAGAGATCTAGCTCCAAGAGAATGCCTAGCGATGGAGGCGAGCATCAACGTGGGAGAGGGGGGGGGGCAAGCAGCAGCGTGGGAAGGGCAGGCAGCAACGCGAGAGGGGATGCAATGCAAGCAACAACACAAAGGGGGTGGATGTAAGCAACAATGTGAGAGGGGGCAAGCAAAAATGCTTCGCTAAACCAGGCGTATGGGAGAGCCAGATTTCCTGCAAACGTATACACTTTAATGGAGTGCTGCAACAAAATGAAAAAGTAGCTCCAAAAGAGCAGGCAGTGGAAGAACCCAGAGTAAAGAAGCAGTACTTGGGGCCCTGTGCCTGGGAATGGACAAACACACGGAGCAGCAGTGAAGCAGAAACACGCTGACCAGAAACCAAGGAAATTAGTGACAATGAAGCCAACTAAGGGTAAAAGCAACAGGCGGGCACTAAACCTCCTGATTTTAAACAAAATAAATATCTTGCAAGCTACAGAAGATACGGTGACACACAAAAACCATCACAAGCAGCCGTCCTCATACTAGTAATGAAAACACACACCCAGTGTCCATAACAATTCTCCTATCCGTACCAGTTTTATCTTGCCTGTTGCACAGCAGTTTTCAGTTTTGTTGGAAATTTGACCTTTCTGCATGGTCACCCCCAGAATTTGGCCTTCTGTTGCTGAACCTGTTTTTTTGTTGGCTCTGGGAATCTATGCACTTTATCCTGCTAACCAGATGTAAAGTGCTTGTGCGCTCCTTTCAAATATGTTAAAATGAGTATACACCTAATTGACATGGTTAGTTTCCTTGTAAGTCCCTAGTACGCAAGTATTATCTGTACCCATGGCCGGTAAGTTGAAAGCTGCCAGTGGGTTGCAGTACTCAGTGTGCCACCCACTAAAGCATCGCAGTAAAAACCTGTCCCCAGGTCTGCTCCTACAGCCTGGGTATGCATTTTTAAACTGCCATTTTGTACTTTTGGGGAAAAATACATTTTGCCAGTGCTAAACCTTTCTTTTTATTGCCAATAAGTCACCCCTGGTGTAGGCCGTAAATGCCCTTAGGACAGAGAACATGGTATTTAAAAAGTAGGACATGTATATTTAATGTTTTACATGTCGTGGCAGTAAAAAAAAAACATTGTTTTTCATTGTTGCAAGGCTGGCTGTCTGTAGGCTAACATTAATTTCCTTTATTACATTCAATAAGTGCTACTTTCAGTTTGAAAGTTGCTAGAAAAATGGTTCAAGGACTACTTTTAATTGTAATTCAAAATCCAACTTAACGGTCAAGTCAGGTTTTATATCCCTATTTTAGAAAGGACTCTTTGAAAGTTGTCATTTTCCTGCCATAAAACTATTGACTTTTGTGCCCATGTCCAGCTGTCACTTGACCTCTGATGGCTCCCCGTGGTGAGATGTAGATTTCTCCCAGACAATGGCTAAAGGCTCTGAGTGAGGGGTGTGGGGTGGGACATCTCCCTTGAAAGGATGCCCTTGGGTTGCTGTAGCCAGCCCCTTCCTGAGCTTCCAAGGATGACTATATTGTCACTGCCAAATGAAGCTAACACCTAGGTCTGCCTTTCTTCCTCTAGTCATTCTGGCAACAAACCCAGTGGGTGTAGAGGAACTGGTTAGGCATGGCCCAAGGCTTGCCCTCCACCCATAGGCTGGCACTGTGCATAAAAATGTGCACACAGACTTCCCAGAACACTCCTGAACATGGATCAGAAGAATTACTGCCTTGCTGTCTGAAACCTAAAGGCCGGACCTGCTTGCCTTGAATCAAGAGTTCTAGATTTGACTCAAAGGGTCATTTGGTGAACTCCTGTGGAACTACAGGGACATAACTAGCTTCCAGAGGCCTTTCCCTGCAAAATGGACCTGCTATGGACCCTGCTGCTGGCCTCTATTTGAGTGAGTCTATCTACCAGGTGGTGTCCCGAGGTCCTGGACTCTTTGCTGGTGTTACTGTTTGCCTCCAGTCCTGAAAGAAGTGGGACGTTTCTAAGTCCGAATGTAGAGGGCTTTAAATTGATTTTCGCCAAGTAGCAACCCACCAAAGTCAAGGGCTATCTGGGCACAGATGTCGGTCCTCACCTACTCCTGAGCTTTCCCGACTTCATTGACAATTGTACTGCGAGCCCACGGCAACCCGCAGTTGACTAGACTCGCTTCTGACCCAGCTTGCAGGTTGCCCTGCTGATTTGTCGACTACCACTTTTTCTCTATACAAGTGTCTACGTCGATAGGTAAACTGTCCACTGAGACACACCTGGTCTCTATATCCGACCTGTGACCCTTCACAGTCAGATTTTACTTTTGACTTTGTCCCAGTGTAGCGTGACCAGATACCAGCGGATGGAGTTCTGTGCTTTGTAGCACTATTTTTAATTTAAAATTCATATCTCCAGTTGTACTTATTGGATGTTTGTTTTGGTGTCATTTATTTATAAAAATGTTCTTTTAGTTTCTAAATTTGTTTGGGATTTTTCTAGTGTTGAGTTTTCATTTTATTACTGTTTGAGTGCTGCATAGTTATTTTACACATTGCCTTTAAGTTAATCCTGCTTTGTGCCAAGGTAGCAGAGGTTTGAGCACGGGTTTATTTAGTGGTTCATTCTAAAACGGATCGTCATTATTTGAAGTGAGTTCTTGCATCCCTCAACTAATCTTCCAATTTCAAAAGTGTATAGGAGTGCACATAAATTCATAAGAAGCTAGCATGTGTGCTTCATAAATCATCATTACACCTGGTATACACACGACAGAACAAGCTTTGTCCAATCTGTTCTGAGTTTACTTCTGCCCACTCACTCTGGTACTAACCGCCTCTCCGCGCAGGTGCATTAATGCACACTACTCTCCTTTGTGTCCTGTCTACTCCCTCTTCTCCTCACAGTCCATCTTTGAACACTTGCACTTTATTCTTATGTGCCCATGGTATTGTCAGTTGCTGTTTTTGATCCTGTCGTTCCCTTCCTGGTACCTGCTCATTCCCCCACCTCCTTTCAACCCCAAATCTTAACTTCCTCCCATGTCATATCTATGAGGAGCCCTGGCCTCACACTGTGACTGGTTGCCCACTGTGACCTCCCCCTCTGCGGCGAAGCCCACCAGCCGTCTCCAGTTCAGTTTTACTATTTGTCCCTCCAGCAACCCCGAGAATGCCCCCAGTTCTCATACTCTTCTGTTATGATCCTGCTGCTCACGTGCTTTATACAGGAATGACATCCCCTGCACTTACTAAACACCTTGTGTAGCAGTTTTTGACCTCAATAGTACCCGTTCTAGGTGGCATTGCTTGGGTCTTTCCAGAAGCTCCAGTACCGGGACACAACCCATTCAGTATAACTTTTGCCAGGAATGAATGGTCTACCAAGACAACTTGAGATCAGGACTGTGGTAAGCAGCGGCACCCATCCGGTTGAGTTGTCCCCAAGGCTGTATCATGCACCGGACCTCCATTTTTTTCATTTATCCAAATATTTCCCAAAATATTTCATTGACTTTATTTATGTCCTAAGTAAATGTGCAGGCCATTTACATCAACTGTGCCTCAAGGTCCTATACAGCTGGCACCTGCTTAGGCCTCAGCAATTTTATCAAGCCTCAGGCATTATGCTGTCATTTATGTTGAGGCGTGCAGTAAAAATTGAGGCTAGATGAACTGTTGCTTCCAAAATATGGTTGGAATTTCTACCAAAAACGCAACCTACTATGTACAAAAACTTTTTCCTCCGAAGATACCAACCTTATGCTTTCAGAAGGTATTTATAACGACTCCAAAGATGTGAAGGAACCTTCCTCCAAGAGCACCGTAAATAACTTTGGGATAAGACCTCCAAAACGGACGTGTGAAATGGAAAGATCGGTATTAAATCTGAAATGTATTCAGGGGTGGATGCTGCATGAGAAATTGGGAACTAAGGCCCATATGTATCAACACATTTCCCCATAGACACAGAATGGGCAAAACCCTTTGATACATCTGGTCCTAACTGTTGCCAATGGTGTTTAGACAACAAACAGTGCTTCGCCTCCACAATCGGTAACACATCACAGAGACCACGTGTGTGTATATGTACGTACAGAGGTGGCTTGCACACAGCTCTTATTCATTGTACAGAGGAGAGCTTTTGTATTATGAGACTTGGTTACAACTGGTTTACAATGCGGGTATCTGAAAAGGTTAATTAAACCTGCTATTCTTCAATCCTTTTAATCCTCATCATTTTAAGGTGGTGTATCTGAGGTTTGAAGGCAATTTTCGAGAAAGACTAATTAGAACATTTTTGTACACTCGGAATGCTGGAAAATGTTTTCTGCCCAAGCTTAGAATTCTGCGGCTATGCGGCATTGATTAATTGTGCTCATTTACACGCCCTCTGTGTTGTCTGGTCTCAATGTCAAGTCCTGCGCTTTCTTATTAACCAGTTGGTTTGATGTTCCAGCATGAACTCCTTTTAAAAAGGCATCGTTTTGCCTGCTGCATGCCATCTTTAAATAGCCTTCCAAGCCTGGGAGTTTCAGCTGGCTGCCAAGGCACTAGGAACAGTTTTAAAAGGAAACAAATTTGCTGGTTTGCTTAAGGGGTAACTTTAGATAGGGATCAAGATTGTAGAGCCAAGTGTTCTTGTTTTGGTCAAAATGAAACTCGAATGGATTTCATTTGTGACTTCTAAAATCTCAGCTTGTTGCACAAAAGCAGCTGCATAATCCAAAATGTTGAAATTCGATCAATTTTGCTTATCCCTTTTCTGTTGTGAATCACAATTTTTATTCTTGCCAGTTTTGTTATGCTAAATATGTGTGTTCTGCGAAATAAAAGAAGTAAAACTTTTCTTCTAGTCCCGGATACAATTTTGTGAAATATAGGGATGTC
Organism: Lissotriton vulgaris; assembly: GCF_964263255.1. Lineage (NCBI taxonomy): Eukaryota > Metazoa > Chordata > Amphibia > Caudata > Salamandridae > Lissotriton > Lissotriton vulgaris. The sequence continues at coordinate 1,703,720,913 of NC_141695.1, forward strand.
TCTTTTGATATAGATGTTTTCCTGTGATCTTTTGAATTGAACCTGCTGCTAAATCACCATGGTTGGGTATTCATTGGGGGATTGTATGGAAATGTGAAATCTAGTTTCACCCACATTTATCCCAAAAACTAAATCTATAGAACCAATAGAACTAGTGTTCTTGGTATGTACTCTACTGTTAACCCAGGAGAACATTTTGTAGGTTGTGCAGCTGTTTTTAAATCGGTAGTTCCACACGTTAAGTCTCGTGTGTTGATGTTGTTTGTTTCTAGCCCTTAGGCTTTGATTAACGTTGTCCACTTTTACAGAAGGCGGCTTGCATCCCAGCGCTGTTCTCTAGAATTTCTAGACAACGTAGTGGAAAGCGCCGGAATCCGGAGGTACTTTTCATCGCAGCCTTCACTTGCCTTCACTTCTTGCATGATTCCTTCTGCCTGCAATCTCTGCCCAGGCTGTCCTCTCCCTGCGATCCTCCTTCCAGCCTCGATGCTTATTGAGTTTCAGTCTAGGTTCTGCATGTCTTGGGGTGATGCTGGTACTCTGGTCACTTTATATTCAATATACACTTTCCTGAGCAGATCGTGGCGAGTCTGGGCATTGGATCTGTTTGGCCATAGCAGACTCTGGCCCGCGGCCATTTATGTGCCAAGTCTCCTTGGGAGACTTCAATAGTCACTGGTCTATACATTCTCTTTTGTTTCTTCCTATGCCATAATAAAGACCTTTTTCTTTTTTCCACATTGCTGAAGTTGTGTGCTTGTTTGCTAACTTTATATACGTTAATCATTTTATCTGTTTTTGTGTAATTTTCAATGAAAGTGTCCACTATCTGTTGTTACTCCTCCCATGCCATTAAAACCGACCATTGTGAATGTAGTTTTATTTTGTTTATGGGTGGAAATGAACGCATTTGGGGTTAAGCCTTTCATCCGCTTGTCCTCAATGAAGCAATGTGCCTACCTATAGTAGGTGAACATCTGAGGTGTGGTGATGGTTAAGGATATCTGAGCGCAGGCTTCAAGGCGAAGGCCCGGTTTCAGGAGCCACAGTTGTACCATGATTGGGTATTGACTCACAGAGCCTAACAAATAGGATTTACTGGCAAGAATTTAGCATCTGTCCTCTGGGTCTTAGCAAGAGGCGAGGCTCACTAGGCTTAGAGCAGCTTTCCAAACCCAGGTATTCAAGACCAAGCTGGAGACAAAACTCTACAGTTCTCTGTCGGGCAAATGGCAATCTCATAGTGCTGCATTAAGGGCCGTCTGTCGTCCCTTCTGTTCATCAGCTGTCTGACGTCAGTACATTAAGAAGGGTATTTTAAAATGTAAAAATAGGACTACATTTCTAATGATCTATAAGGAAGTCTGCTCAAAGGGCCCCATGTTCGCTTTCCTGTTTGACAACAGGGTGACCCAGTTCCTGTTCTAGGATTATACTTAGAGATAGAATCTAGTCTTAAATAATTTTCCTACACACTCCCGAAAGGGTGAAATAGTTGTCCTCCTTTGCTAATTTTTCTCCTCTGGCGTGAGGTGAGCCAGAAACCAGAACAGCTTCTTGTAAACCACCCAGCGGAGCTCATACAGACTATTTTTAATTCAACTATGGATAAAGCACTGTAGGTAATGGAAATCTAATCAATCAAATGATTTTTCATACAGAACGATGTGTATACCTCAAATTTGGTTCTGTTAACATTTTTATTGTCAGAAGTTAGCAATAACAATAATCTTTGGGAAACATGTAACTGAGGCAAGATCATTTTGAGGTTGACTCCTACAGAGGTAAAAAATATGTATGAACAAAATACAAATGGGGGAATACTGCAAATAAAATGTTGAAGCGCCATAACCCCAAACAATACTCTATTCATGTATGTCCGTGAAAGTTTTCACACCAAACGGGGGAAATAGAAGCATAGAGAAGAGATGAGTTAGTCAGGTGTGCAACGGCACATACTAGAAAATATTGGCAAATTCTACAGGTAAAACGAGTGTGGGTATAATTCACAAATGCCAGGAATTCACAAAAAGATTTGTGGCAGCTGTAAATGGATTTACTGCTGCATGCCGATTTATCTGCCACTAGTGTGAAGAACTCGGTAATGGGAACCTCCATGCAGTGGGTTGATAGTAGCGTTACAGGTTTTGTGTTGCATTGTAGGTTAGTGAAAGGCCATAAACATGCACATTTGTGGCCGTTCAAAAACTGAAATCTTACACTTTTCTAATGTGGAAATGGTCAAACGTGACTGTTGTTGGACCTGGATTAACTCTCCTCCCAGGAGGAGATATTGGGGAATGTCTTTATCCACGTCATTTTACTCTATGTACAATTCTGCACAAGGGGATAGTCCGCTTTAAGAAAGTCATGAAACTTCTACTAGAACCCCGCGCTTGACATGACTTTCCAAGTGAACTGTTACACTTGTTTGGTGAATGGCAAATAAGTGTAAAACCCCATTCAGGTAGAGTTGTATGATGCAGCCCATAGTTCTAGAAATTTCTACATGAATTGGTCACATTGACTTTAGGTGCAGCTGCTGCCAGCAATGTGATGCATGCACAGTAAAGTTGCAATCGAAGTCTGGCCTATACCGTTATCTCCAAGTGCCCATCACCCAAAAGATAGATCTAATTTAATAACAATAGCGAATGTGTTATTTGCATAAATCTCACTTAGACTCAGCTGACCATCGTACACTTGAATGTTGTAAATTGTACATTCTTGATCTGTAGGTTGGCATGAGTGGTATCGAGTGTCACGTCTGGGTAGGCAACCTCTGAGGGTGACAAGTCATCTTGAAATACATATTACATGCAGATCAGCCAATATTATACCCCAAGAAGTCTATTAATATCTGCTGTCAACATTTCTATATATTGTGCTTCTACTTGGGCTCTGCCCACAAGCCCACATTTGATTGGTTCCTCAGTGATTGATTTTCTACATCTGTCACCAAATTCCTTAATTATACCAAAAGTTGAATGCACTGTTCACACTGAACCAGCTTGACTTTGTCTGCTTTGAATATGCTGTCTAATTAAGATCCAGCTATGTGGACAGATCCAAGCACTGTGATGTTGACGGAGCACTTTCTAATCCCTTTATTAATAATGGTGGAAGAACTCTAGTTTTAATAAATGGTCATAAAATAAGCTCTTTAGCTCTTACAGCAGCTCCCCAAATGTCCTATTGGTACCTCTTTACCTGAATGCAAACCAACAACTTGTACCTTCACATACACATTCTCTTCATTGCCACCACTGTAGCTCCCAGCACGTTAATAGCATTTTGAAATCTGTGAAGTAAGAACACTTAAACTAGTCTAATACAGACAACATTATTGTAATGGCTTTACCCATCTCAGGGAATCTTAATTAGTTATGGAATGCATTCTGGCCAAGCAACCGCAGTAAACTAGCCACCAGAGAACAGTAATTTGACTTTAAGAATTTTCAAATAAAAGATGCCATTAATTCCCCAGGACTAATCCTCGCCTTCTTTGCACCATTAAGCATCACCTGCTTGTAATCATGTTCCTAAATAATGTTGACAACAAATTGCTGCCCAGTATCTGACACATCTGTCCAAAGCATTGTGGAAAGCATTGTACAAATTTAATGCACAGACTGTTAGCTAAGTTAATCCATGTACCATTTATTTTCTTGGTCGAGCTCAAGGTGTTTTCGTAAGGACAAACTCGTTGCTGACACCTACATTTACTTAAACCTTTACATGTAAAAAACAGTAGCATGCCACCTTTGACCCTGAACCACACTGCCCTTCATGAGTAACCTAATAAATAAACACAGCCACCCAAGTTTAAGAGAAATTAGTAAGGACTGTCTTGGCATTGACTGACAGGAATTCCCCCTTCAGTTGCTCAAAGACCTCCATGCTTGAAATCGTAGGCAATTTGCTCTCGCTTGTGAAGCTTTCTCGGATCTCTGTATGGAGTTTGGCACAATCAACTATAGAAAACTAAAGAATGTTCTTATTATGATTATGAACATTACTGGCTTAGTTTTATCATGGTTTATATGAAAATAGAAATATCACGGAATACCCTTGTAATCCTGCTCTCAAATGGATCCCTGTCGATTCTTCTTCCCCTGGCTATCAGTCCATGGCTCTTGGTACGGCAGTGTCCCGTGGATGCACTGCTTCAGCCAGAAAAAAGATCTGTCCTATTCCAAGGTCTGCCACCGGAAGACCAAATGTGTCAGACTGAAATCCTAACAATATATCTCATTAAGACAGAATTCCTTAAACTTGATACTGTGGCTAGAAAACCTCCACTACGGTAGGTAGGTGCTAGCAGATCCATCAATCATTCAGGAGCCAAATCCCAAGTCTCCAAGCATAGAATCGTGTTTGGTCCAGAATACCAAGCACAATGAAAAGAGCCTCCATTTGTGACAAATGAAGATTTTCCTGCTGGCTCCAACATTCCGCATGAATGTGGGGAGGCAGATTTATCTGAATACCAATAAATTGTATGGCTGAGATACCCGCCACCCCCTCTCAACACAATCCCCAAGGATGGGAAACCGGAAACGGTTCTGAACTTTTGGAAGACGGGAGGGAGTGACCCTCCCGGCCGTATTTATTAAAATATGAAACAAAATTAAAACATTAAAATAACAGTTTCATATTAATGTACAATTTCATTTCCACATTGCGATGTTTGGCTAACCTTAACATATTCTCTAATACAAAGGTTCTCCTAGCCGATCTAACATCCTACAAAACATTTAACTTGAAATTGTACATCCTAACGTTTAAGGGCCAACGGCAAGGTCGTAACCGGTGTCAAGATCCCTAAACCAGACATATCCCCCTCACTTGTGAGGGGCGACCGCACAGAGGTGTACCTCAAGTGCATTTACCAATTTCCCTTGACTTGACAGGGGCCCCAATAAACTCGACGCCATTTAAAGGTCGTCCGAGGACTCGTGTGAGGTATCTAGAAGGTAGCGTAGACCCCCTCCCAAACCCCACACAACTTACCACATCTGCCGTCGCAGATGTCCTGGCCCCGGGAAATTCCCCAGGAGGGGGCTGTAGCCCCTCCTACCCAGGAAGGGGCCTTGACCGCCTTTCCTTTCCTTTCGGCGGCCCATCCTTAGAAGGGACCGCCTCCCCGTTGAGGGGCCAATGGCCACCTCCCTCGAGCGCTCCCATCCGTAATGGGTGACGCCCACCCATAGGGATCTTCCAATTACTGCTCACCGATCATGACCTTACCGCCCGACCAAAATAAATACGACAATTCTAACTAAATTACTAAATGACTAAATCACTAAAGACAATAACAATTACGACTTATTAAAAGGCATGATTACTGGTCAACACTAGTGCATAATTACTTTATTTGCAAAAACATACCACAATTTAACCATTCTTTATTGCATATTCAAAGTTATCACGATAATCATCACAACCTGCAAAAAATCAGCGTTACCACATCAAACTTTATTCAAAACCACTTGCTGTCTTCAGGGGCTGGTGGGTGGGTCAAAATTGGCTCTTCGTTCCGTCTCGAGCTCACGTGCAGCGAGGAGGTGCAGCTTCAGAGCACAGGAACAAGAGGATGCTTTCTTGGCTTGTTGCTCCTTTTATCCGTCTTCAGGGCGGGCGTAAAACCCGCCCCGCCTGCCCCGAAGGGCGTGGCCGGCCGCGTCAGTGTCTAGGCCAGCCCACTCCAGGGCGGGAAAAAGCGCGCCCCGGCTACGCCGCTTCGGGCATACCAGCCGAGACTCTCCTCCCGCCCAAGATGGCTTCCCGGGGGGATCGTGGTACTCCGCCATACGTTCGGGGGGACCGAATGGTCGCCCCTTTCCATATGGCTGAGATACCCGCCACCCCCTCTCAACACAATCCCCAAGGATGGGAAACCAGAAACGGTTCTGAACTTTTGGAAGACGGGAGGGAGTGACCCTCCCGGCCGTATTTATTAAAATATGAAACAAAATTAAAACATTAAAATAACAGTTTCATATTAATGTACAATTTCATTTCCACATTGCGATGTTTGGCTAACCATAACATATTCTCTAATACAAAGGTTCTCCTAGCCGATCTAACATCCTACAAAACATTTATCTTGAAATTGTACATCCTAACGTTTAAGGGCCAACGGCAAGGTCGTAACCGGTGTCAAGATCCCTAAACCAGACATATCCCCCTCACTTGTGAGGGGCGACCGCACAGAGGTGTACCTCAAGTGCATTTACCAATTTCCCTTGACTTGACGGGGGCCCCAATAAACTCGACGCCATTTAAAGGTCGTCCGAGGACTCGTGTGAGGTATCTAGATGGTAGCGTAGACCCCCTCCCAAACCCCACACAACTTACCACATCTGCCGTCGCAGATGTCCTGGCCCCGGGAAATTCCCCAGGAGGGGGCTGTAGCCCCTCCTACCCAGGAAGGGGCCTTGACCGCCTTTCCTTTCCTTTCGGCGGCCCATCCTTAGAAGGGACCGCCTCCCCGTTGAGGGGCCAATGGCCACCTCCCTCGAGCGCTCCCATCCGTAATGGGTGACGCCCACCCATAGGGATCTTCCAATTACTGCTCACCGATCATGACCTTACCGCCACAGGCCGGATAGTTGACCGGCTATCCGGACCCCCCACAACACTCCTGCCTAAAGGTCATGTCATAAAGTCCTTAGCCAAGCTATCAGGTCTCCTATGAGTAACTCGTTGCCCATCCGGGACAAATGAACACCATCCCCCAAATACATACTGTCCCCTTTAATACAACCATGCGAAATAGAATGCAGTGTACTTGAACGGAACAATCTACTCACTTTATTATTAATTTTCCTTACTGAATGATTCAGAGCAGAAACCGAAAGAGCCCCCCGCCACACTTTCCGTGGGATCATATGAGACCATGCAATTGTGCACCCTGGAACTCTTCTCGCTAACCAACTTACCGTGGAAAGCATCGCCTCAAGAAGAAGTCGTCTACCAGTGGTCACCAAATCATTGCCCCCAAGATGTACTATGACTACAGACGGCGGTGACCTCGTCCGCCCTAACAAACCCTCGAAAAATGATCGAAACTGGTCAATACAGAGCCCGCCCTTTCCGTAGAAGGACACACTGTACCTGTATTCCCCAGCCACGTGAATCATGTCACCTGCTTTGAATACGTCCGCGGCACGCCTCACGTATGAGTGGCCCACGACCCACACCTCCTTTTTCACAGCCGGTGATGTCTGACCGCTGGCCCGGTGTTGGGTCGACTGCACAGTCCGCCCCGCCTCGTAGGCTTGCGCAACTGAAAACCAAACAAAAACAAGAAGCGTGAGTACATCATTACAGCTTCACAACATGTGCAACCGCACATACCTTTTATAACAGTTCGAGGACCAACGCCCCACACGTTTTATTTGTTCGACATTCAGACCCCTGGCTGTAGCCTCTGTAGCAGCCCCTATCCGAAAGGAATGGGTCCCAAACTCGCCGGGGTTCAAGCCCGCGGCCGAAATCGACATCGCAAGCACCCGCTGAAACTGAAACCTCGTCAGTGGGGTGGCGTCAGCGTGTCTCAACAAGGTCCCCCCCATGATGCCACCCTTTGCGCTAAATATTCCTCTACGCAACCCACCGGGCACATGGACGACCCGGGAATCCTTTGTATGATGATGCAGTCCCCAATCGCACCCTGATCGGTCTTGGACCTGACCAACGAGACAGTCATTGTCTCCCCCCTGACCTGAACGTGCGCTCGGCACAGTCCCCCCATGGTATCCTGCTTGTTCTTTGCCACTAGTTCGCTTACCCGCATAGCCCCATGGAATGCTAGCACAAAAGCGGCACGGAATAACCTTGTTTCATACATGGATGAACATGTCGCAGGGAGTACAGATAACAACAGAGCCAACCTATCCAGACCTATCGGGCGCCTTGCATCTACTCTGCGACCCTCAAGGCGTTGCCACCCACGTAGCGCTTTTTGCACAACGAAAGACGCAGTCGGGTCCTGAATCCCATGAGCCTTTGCCATAAAGGAAATGGCGGCCCGATGCCTCTGGGCCGTAGCCACTGATTTGCCTGCCTGATGTAAGGACAGCAGAAAATCTACTACTAGTTCTTCCTGGCCCCAAAGCTCTGCCCTAGCAGCCCCCACAAAGGCCCAATAGGATCGGAACGCCCCTTCATATGCCTTCCTTGTCCTGGGTGCTAAACTCTCTCCCACGAGGTTCTGTAGTTCGGGGCACCGAGAGACCAGAGAGCTTCGGGAAAGGGTGCCGCCACCGGGTCCGCTGTGGGCAGAAAACCCCAGAAGGCCTGCATACGAAAACGAGAAAGCGCATCAGCCGCTTTATTCATTACCCCTGGCACATGTCTTGCCCTAAATAGCACGTTCAATTGCATACACAATAACACAATTTCTTTGAGCAATCTCAGAATCCATTTGCATCGTGCTGCCTGGCTATTGATACACTCAACCACGGTCATGTTATCAGACCAAAACACCACAGAGTGATCTCTGAACCCCTCAGGCCAAGTTTTCAGGGCCACAAGAATGGGAAACAGTTCAAGAAAGGCAATGTTACTTGTCAGCCCACACTCATGCCACCATAACGGTCATTTTTGAGCCGACCATCGTGTGCCGAATATGGCCCCAAAACCAATGCTCCCAGCTGAATCTGTCCACAGCCCCAGCTCCTCGGAGGATACGGCCGGTTTATTCCAGACAATTCGACCATTGAAATCCGCCAGAAATGCCAACCAAATGCGCATGTCCTGGCGAATCTCTGCCGATAGCCTCGTGCGGTGATGACCCTCCTTCAGGCCGACCATGGCCTGAGCGATCGAGCGGGAAAAGGGGCGGGCCATCGGCATTACTCTCAGGGCAAAATTCAGCTGGCCCACCAATTGTTGTAATTGATGCAGTCTGACCTTAGACTCACTAATACACGTTTCCAGGGATGCCCTGAATCTTAACACCTTTTCTCTTGGTAATCGAAAACAACCTTCCTCTGAATCGAGCTCGATCCCCAGGAACTCGAGGCAAGTCGAGGGACCCACAGTCTTACCTGGTGCCAATGGCACACCAAAATGCTTCATTAAGACACAAAATTCATTCAAAGCCTGTCCACATTCCGGATCCCCGGCCGCCCCCAGAAACAAAAAGTCATCGAGATAATGCATGACATGTTGAAAACCCGTCCTCTTTGTGAAGACCCACTGCAGAAAACAACTGAACTTTTCAAAATAGGCACAAGATATAGAGCAACCCATTGGCATACATCTGTCCATGTAATAGTGTCCCTGAAACATGAAACCAAGGAGACGCTGATCGTCTGGGTGTACCGGGAGCAACCGGAACGCTGACTCAATATCTGACTTCGCCATCAGCGCCCCGGGCCCTAGGCGATTCAACATGGCGACGGCCTCATCGAAAGATGCGTACCGCACCGAGCACACTTCCGGGTCTATCGCATCATTCACGGAAAGACCACGTGGGGCTGATAAATTATGTATCAGTCGGAACTCACCCGGGTCCTTCTTCGGGACCACCCCCAAAGGAGAACAAACAAAGTTAGCACACGGTGGCTCATCAAATGGACCGGCGACTCGACCTCGAGTAACCTCCTTCCCAATCTTTTCCTGTACCACGGTCGTATGTTGCAGGACCGACATTTGGTTTTTACATTTTGCTAAACCCTGAAACTCCCCCACTGGGATGCGGAAACCATATGAAAACCCGTTCCGCAACACCCCAGCGGAAGCATGATCCGGGTATTCGCTGAGCCAAGGAATCATTGCCATGGTATCAATCGGAGTAGGTAAAGGCACCCCTCGGACTATTTCAGACCTGTTTGGTGCCTCCTCTACCACCGTTATCACCCGTTTTGGCTCTGCACATGGACTCAGGATGGGATGACTGCCCACACCCTCCACATTCGTGTCTAAATTTGCACGACCCCTGGGGCCTCTTACATTTACCCCTGTTAAAGTTCCAACAAATCCCCTTTTTACCTGCGTTGCCGTTCGGCCTCGAGTGGTAGTCGTTACCTGTACCTGATCGAAAGGGTGTCCCAGCATATTGGCGTGAGGACTCACCCCCGCTACTCCCTACCAATGGTAACTTCAACATACCAGTACTCTCCATTTTTGACCACGAAACAGAATCGTAACAATCCCAAGTCAAGTTTTTGTCGTGTTCTTTCGCTTTTCTAAAAATATTATCGTAACAGAACCACTGATTGCCCCCATATGATACAGAATATTCCATGATCCGTGACTGATAAATAGGCAATTCGGACAGCAACTCGGGCCTACGTTCACCCATGATGGAGGTAAAAATTCCCCATGCCCTGCCCCAAGTGCCAATGTTTTCGTCAACCTTAAAGGCGGCCATCTTTGCGCGCCAAACACTCGGATGCATGAGCTCCTTTTGGCTCTTAACATGCTCCATCTCATAATGATCTGTAAGCAACGAGAAAATGTTTACATACTCATCTGCCCACATCTTTTCCTTAATAGCCAGAGGGACATGCTGACCCAACTTTTCCCTTCGTGAGGGTGCAGACTCATCCCTCGCAATCGGCAATGGCCGCTTACCTGAACCGGAAGCTGCGTCTGCCGCTGGACCTGCTCCTGTCGATTTTCCACCCGCCGGAGACGGCGTGATAACTGGCGATGGTGCCTTCGCCGCCTCCCTATTTTCCCGCAGTTGCTTCATCAACACCCGTGCGTCGTCAGCCGTGGCGCCCTCGCCATTTTTCCCCAACCACGCTGCCAATTGTGCTGCCAACTCGGGCGGCATATCCTCCCCGGACACGGGAGTGACCACCACGGGAATCGGATTCCCCTCTGTCGGCACCGGAGTTGGCCCTTCGAGTGGGGTATCGGGAACCGGGATGTCTCCCCCAGCTGCCCCCCGTCTGGGCCTCTTGCCCTTCCCTCCTGGAGCGGCTCCTGCCAAAGGTCGTTTCGGTCCCCCTTCCCCGTCTCTAGCCGCCATCCGCTTCTTTAGATCGGTTACCTCTTTCATGAGCATACGGAGCATCTGGTCGGTAGTAACTCGCTTTCCGACTTTCTTAGGCATTCTCAAACAGAGTATCTGTAAGACAAAAAAGAAAGATTACCACGCTCAAAATTGGCTCTTCGTTCCGTCTCGAGCTCACGTGCAGCGAGGAGGTGCAGCTTCAGAGCACAGGAACAAGAGGATGCTTTCTTGGCTTGTTGCTCCTTTTATCTGTCTTCAGGGCGGGCGTAAAACCCGCCCCCGCCTGCCCCGAAGGGCGTGGCCGGCCGCGTCAGTGTCTAGGCCAGCCCACTCCAGGGCGGGAAAAAGCGCGCCCCGGCTACGCCGCTTCGGGCATACCAGCCGAGACTCGCCTCCCGCCCAAGATGGCTTCCCGGGGGGATCGTGGTACTCCGCCATACGTTCGGGGGGACCGAATGGTCGCCCCTTTCCAATTGCGTTGTTCAATGCACAGTTGCTTTGGAGATCCCTTGCTCCCACTGCAGTAATCCAGAATTGATTGAAATAATACCTGTGCACGGGGTACAAAGTAAAAAAAAAAAAAAAACATACTCCTACTTTATACATGGTTTTGTACTAGGAATATCTTCCATGCATCCAATGTCTCTCGAGGAGAGCAAATCTGCTAACTGGTCAAAAGCAGCATGACCCTGGCCAATTCTCACAATGTAAGGAATTCAATTTAAATACGTTCGTATTGGATTGACATAAATTCCCACCGAACCATACATTCAGCTACATTTACATACTTCAGAACCTTATGCCAACATTAACCATTTATTTTGTTAACCCCTTGCGTGCGGGGCGTATTTTCCGCCACTTGCTGACTCCGCCTTGCGCGGGCGGAGTCATGACGGAATGGTTCCGTCATCAGCACAGCTCAACCGATGCTGATGACGGAACCGTTCTGTCATCAGCACGCAAGGGGTTAAATACATTTATCTTAAATCCTGAATCAATTCAGTCATTTTTTTATTCCAAGACTAATTCTAACCTTGAATATTACAGATTTAAAGTGAAATATTAAACTAATATTATTGTAACATTAAATTAACCTTAATTAAATTATTTTGAATTAGTTATATTAATACTAACCATAGTCCTATTCAAAGGTTGTTTTGATAACCTTGATTCTAGATTACATGAACGATCAATTTGTTTTCCTGATGCTTTAAACAAACGGATGGTATAACCCTGTTTTTGCAGATAAAGTAAAGGTGCATTTGAAGCACATGGCGGCTGAAGTAAAGGGCAAAAATAAAAGGTTTGGCACAGGAAATGACTGAGTGGAAAGTAAAGATTAGTATCTGAGGAAGAATACGTGAGGTGATCTTTCACCCCTCGTATTTGAAAGGAAAAGGTCATAGCCCAAAGGGGAAGTATACATAACATAGCCAAAAGGGGAAGTGATTACATAAGAAATGGCATGGAAGAGATGTGTAGAAAGGGCAAGTTAAATTTGAGGGCAAAGACACAGTGAGGGTGTAGTAATCCTGGTAGGATCTCCAAAAAGGACAAGAATATTTGAGCGATCACATGGGGGGGGACCTATGGGACCTGGCAGTGTTTCAGGCACTTTGTTGTTTCTTAAGTAGATTTGCACTATACCAATAACTCTACATACATATATACAAAGGACTGTTATAATATGAATGACAAACCTGGATGAAAAAGTAGGTTGTTCTCCTTTTACACATCGCTGATATCGTATTCTGGCAGCCTCAACGTCTGAAATCTAAAGATGGGCTGGAGGTAGGTCTATGAAAGGAGGATTGAGCATTCAACTCTAGTTTTAATGGAAACGAGCAGGGCTTTCGCAGCAAAGCAGACCCTGTCCAGTTCAATGCCAGCACACAAGAATAGGTGGAAGAATGCAGCCAAACAGTTAGAATTAGGTAAGAGATTAAGTTTGCACTGAGCTGAGGCAAGAGGTGATTGACAGTCTCAAACCAATGGCAAAGAGGCTTGTCCAAGAAAGCCAGTGGTTCAAATGAGCCCGCTGTACGAATAGTGTTAGCAATAGATCTACTTGACAGATACACTGTCTAACCCCTAACCTAAAAAGGGAAAATTACAATGGTGGCAAACATTGCTGTTTCTTCAGGTTATAAACCCAGTATACGAACTAGAGGTTGCACAAGACAAGGGTAGACCTCAAGTGTAGCATTGAAAAATATTTTTACAAATAAAAGATATTTAATGCACCTATTGAATTTCTGCAGATGTAACGCATACAAAATATTTAAGGCAAAGAGGATCAATAGTACTAAGTGAGTCTTTTGTCAAAGTAGACCAGGAAATTCGATTTGGTGGGCATGCACACTTGTACTGGTTCTGTAATTATTTTCTGGCGAAAGATAATATCACATTCTACATGTTGAACGTGTTTGTGGTTATTCCTGAAGCTGAAACCCCATTTTGTTGGAATTTTAGGTCGATACATTTGTCGGGATCTCCACGTCACAAAGGGTTGAAAAAAGTTCACTTCATCAAAAACATGAGGCAGTACGACACCAGGAGCAGCAGGTAATATGTTGTTTCAAAAATTTTACATGTCTTTTCTACACTGTGCTTCTCTACCACAGCCCTTGGTTCTCACTCATGATGTTCATCAGCCAGTGTTTTCATTGGTATCCTGGCTTTCTTGTTCCGAATATACTCCTTGTCTGCAGATCCCTCGGCTCCACAGTTTACACAATCTTCCTGACTACTTATAGGACACCTGCTTATCCTCTTTCCTACTGCTTGTGGTTTCCCTGAACCCCTATGGGGTTATCCCTGATCTCTTGCTACTTTTGCACATTCTCTACTCTGCCACTCCTTGCTCCTGTTTTTCCTCAAAGCATACGGGCCTTTTCAGATCCACCCAAACCTACATCAGTTTTTTTTGTAGTGTGTAGGACCTGGAAAACATCATCCTCGTACCTTCACTGAACTTGTCCCGCCTACCTTTTTTCTACATGCACTTGGTAGACATTTTACCTTTGACTTTTTACCTTTTAATAGGATTTCTTTGCTACCCCTTTAACCAGGATGCCCTATTCTGATCAACATAATGTGACTAATGTTAATGTTTTCAGAGTTTATTATGTACTCATTTGCAAGGACTTGTAGTTCTCTGGTTAGTATTGATGTTTTCCTTACTGATCCAGGAATACCTAATGGGCTCTGTGTTCATTATTGTAAAGCCTTCACATTGATAGCCAAAGTAGTGAGTGAGCCCCACACTGGTCGAGTTATATCCCAAGACCTGAACACAGATGTCAAATTTCACAGTATCCTGACACCTTTTGATGCGGTGTAGTTCAAAGTAGGAAATGTTGGTGTTTTCTCCTGCTTATTGGTATTTGTTTTATCGTTTGTGTAAGAACTTCAATGAACAGGTTGGATTGGAGCTACCTTTAAAGTTGGCCATAGCCTTGTGCGTAGGACTCCTGGTGATTGGTATACAGCACAAAATATGTTCTGTTTGGGCACCATGATGATAACTTTGGAAGAATGAGTGTGGGTTGGCCTTGCAGAGAATTGAATTTGAACTGTCGAACAGCAGGTCACCCTACTCGTCAGCAGCGAGGGCTTAACTTGCTTCTTTCTCCTGCTTGCTACCCCAGTGCGATTACAGCGCGTTTGAAATGTCCACCATGGTTCTTCCCTGACCCTCGGCTCAGCAGTCTCTCGTATCACAATTCCCTTACAGTTTTATGGGACAGAAAATAGGGCCAGGCACCAAAATAAAAGTGGCCCACCATTTGCAAATGGGATAGTAAAAAACTAAAAAGTGTTACACATTTGTAGAAGACCCCACTGTGACTTCTGCATGTGCATGGGCTCTCACAACAAAGGTGTGAACACCCTACCCAGCCAGTTATCCGCTGCCAGCATTTCAAGGGGAATTATGCAGTGAGCATCCATTGGTTCTGCATTTAGCGCTAGTATGACTAGACGGTTGGAATTGAAGAGTGGGTAACTTCTGGAAGGTATGCGAGTGCCAGTTATTGTGAGTTAACTGGCAGTTGATTTTTTTTTAAAATTTTGTAAAAAAAAAAAACATTATGTAGAGTTGCACCACTGGTCTACGCACACCTAATGATTTATTGCAGCTCCTTCCATACCATATGAGATCCCAACTCTTGATGCATTGTGGGCCAAGTGTAGCCTACCTTTGTGTGCACAGTGGAGTATGGCACTACTCAGCCCACTCAATGTATAAAGATGCTCACAACATAAGATCACAAATCCGGCTCCTCACCACATTACAAGCCCATCCCAGCCACAAAACCATCTCACACAGACTATCCCATCTGGCACTTACAGATTGCCCTGTAGGCCAGTCAGCCCTGGCTCCTGGGGGATATCAGACTGGTTCAGTTTGCATAAATACAGCGTGCAACAGTGTAGAAGGCTCCTGTGGCTCTTTTGTTGCAGAATGCAGAGTTGGAAGTCTGATGGCGCTCTTGCATGGAGCAGTGGGGTTTTTAAAAGTGTTGAGGCCTAAGTTTTTCTTATGAACCTGCTACCAGAGACGCCTGATGCATTATACGAATACTAGGGTTCCCAATACCAAGGTTCGTGGGTCTTGATCGCACCTTATGTCTTTCTTCCACCACCATAAACTTTGTTTCTCGCTTTTGCAGGTTCTTTCTCTATCATTGTTTTATACATTTATGTTCTCCTTTTTTCCACCATCTTTTTCTGCCTTTCTCTCTTCCTCCCTATCAAACACTGATGAGACAAATAAGTGCTGGTGCCAAAAGAATCAGTGCCGAAGACCACCATCTGCAACCACTGGCACAAATGAAGCACTGATGCAGGGTACTTAGTGATACCCTAGATTCTCGTATGGTGTTCACTGAAACTCCTGAGGATGAGGTGGTGGCCCTAAAGCACTCTGGCCGTGTTATTCCTTAATACTGTGCACAGAGAGGGCCGGTAGCCCTCTGGTAGTAGTTGGCCAGATGCGTTGAACTTGGAACGAGTGGCCTCTGGCGCTTTGTGTAGAGTGGTCTGCAGCACTCTGTGGTGGTGGGGCAACCAGTAAGGTAGTGTGAGGGAGCCCATTGGTACTCAACCCAAGGCAACCAGTCCCGCACAGACTCCAGCCAGCCATTACAGGTAAGTCACCCCTGTATGTAGGATTGAAAATGTTTTCACAAAAGAACAGACAGCTGAACATCCATGAAAGGAAGACCAACTATAACGGTAGTTCTATATATTGGGTGGATTTTTTACTTTAGTTTGGTACAGTCCTGAATAACCCTTTACACACCGTACCAAGCCTGCGATCCATTTTTTATGCGTTTAGCCTTTGTGTCTGGTATTAATTCTATTTTTGCTCCCCATTGTGTCTTGCAGGATTGTTCTTATTTGTGCCAAAAGATCGTTATGTGCAGCGTTTTCTATCCTGCCCTATGGGGAAAGTGTGCGCATCGTGTGAGTAATTCATACATTTTTTAGTAATCCAAACAAGGTAACATGTTTGTAACATTATTGTAATGCTTTGTTTCATTGCATCCTTTTGAAACGTTATAATGCTCCTGGGCAGCCATGATGTGGTTACAGGGTCTCCCATAGGGTAGTGAGCACTCCTAGGCAGGAGGCGACTCAAAGGTTCGAAGTAGATGTCGGTCAGGGGATACAAGTGGATAATGCAGTCAATCTGTTAATTCAGCAGTGAACCTCTCAGGCCGTGGATTCAGGCAGTCATGGAATCTTATGGAGTATCATGTACTGAAAGATCAGCGTCTGCAAAACTACACATTTCACAGTATCACAAATGTTAATATTTGCTTGTAGTTGGGGGGGTAGAGAGCTCTTCTGGAAGAATGAGTGCCGAGTACAAGGTCATGGCTACATCGTTGTGTCTGACATTTGTTTCTTGGATTTAATTTTATGCCACTAAATGACCGATATTCAATAACAACTTGGCTACATGCGTTACAATCAACAGCCCCAATGCAGTGGGTTCTTCTCTAGAAGTGGTCATGATGATCCCACAGATCCCTTTGTGGGGAGTTAAACATAAGGATCCAGAGGGGCGTGGCCAAGATGGCGGGGTGAGCGGACGCTTCCTCCCGTAGCTCCTCCGGCCCGGCTCAGCTCGAGCCCCCTTTCTTACGCTTCTCTCCCCCCGCTGATGCTCAGCGAGTTAGAGGAGTGTGCCGGAGTACTTGGCGCACACATTGATGTCACTTTGGCCCTAATCGCCCCGGAGGAAGCACTTCGAAAGTTTGGTCAAAGATCGAGGCACGGAGGAGAGCCTGGGAGGCGGAGCGAATTGCAGTGCTGTCCAGACGCCTCGGCTGGGCCTGGTGCTGAAAACTGACGATCCGGAGGGGATCGGATCCCGCCGCGTACCGGAGGATAGCGGAGCCCTACGGGCGGGGTCTTGGTGACACGGACGATTTTGGATTTGAGATTTGCGCCTTGGCCCCCCGACTAGCGACGGCGACACACTGCGCTGTGCAGGCCCCGGCCCCGTGCGGACTTTCTTTGATCGCTGTATTCCGAGGGGACGCCGGCGGTGTCGCCAGCCCGGGCCGCTCTACCTGGCCCCGCCCTGCCGCCATCTTGTCCCCGAAGGGCTGGTGTTGGTGGCCTCCGTCGGTGCCTTTGGCTGGCGGGCGCTTGCTGTCGCCTCCGCTACTGAACTAACTTCCTGTGGGACGTGCTGAAGGGAGACCCCTGCTTTGGCTTCCGATCGCTGCCCTGGCCGGGCGCCGCGACTGGTAGTGCCCGGACCGGACCGCCATTTTGTCGCTTGTGGCGCAGCACCCTTGATGCGGAGCGGTCCCCACATCTGGCGCCCACCGGCGACTGGGCAGCTCTGAGGCGGCCGGACCTGAGCCCGCTCGTCCACTGCAGCGACTGCGATGACTGGGAGGGGCGGCTCGAGGAAGGGGACCGCACCCTGCCGGATATGCTTGGCAGGGCCCAGCAGCTGCGGGACAGAACACAGCCGTCGCCGGGATCCTCCCGGGCCTCGGCGGATGCGGCTGGGGGCGAGCCGCCGGTCACGAGGTCCTTTATGGAGGAACTGTTTAGCTCCCTCCAGGAAGACTTTCAAACGCTGAAGAGAGAAGTGGCCAGTGAGGTCCGTGAAGTACGCAGGGAGGTGGAGGGCCTTGGCGAGCGAGTTGAAACAGTAGAGGCGGCGGGCCAGCGCCGGGATGACGAGATAGTCCATCTTCAACAGGATGTTCTCCGCCTCCGGGAGCAATGTGTCGAGCTCCAGGCCCACTCTGAAGACCTTGAGAACAGGTCCCGGCGGAACAACATCCGGGTGCGTGGTGTCCCATCCGCGGACGAGGGGACCGACTTGGTGGCCTATCTACAGGACCTGTTCCGAGAGATCCTGGGGGAAGAAGCAGACTTCCCTGTCGGCATTGACAGAGCGCATAGGGTTGGTCGACAGCGCCAGTCATCGGCGCACCCTCCGGACATTTTGGCATTCTTGCCCGATTTCCCGCTGAAAGAACGCATCATGGCGGAGGCCCGAAAGAAGCAGCCTATAACTTTCAGGGAGCGGCCTGTAGCGCTCTACCAAGATCTGTCCGCCATCACGCTGCAGAAGCGCAGGTCCTTCAGGATCGCCACTGACTTTCTGCGCGAACAAGAGACGCCTTATTCCTGGGGACACCCTTTCCGTCTGATCTTTAGGTGGAACGGGGTGCTGCACCAACTACGCTCCCTACAAGACATCTGTGGGGTACTGGGGCTCACGGCCACAGAGAAGGACGGAGCTACACCGTCGTGGAGACGCCCAGAGAGACGGAGCCGACGGAGGTCAACGAGGAGACAGTCGCCAGCGAGTGCAGGTCGTCCTGATTCCCCTACTATCAGGGCGGACATGGCTGATGCTTTGAGGGCGGAGGCCAGGGACTTGGCCGACTCCAATGGCGTGGTCATGACGGCCTAAATTCACTCCGGGGGGAGAGATTCTTAGCCTCTACGATGCTGGGTTGGGGGTCGGGGGGGGCGGCTGGAGGTGAGTGGCTGAACGTCCACTTTGCTGTTTTCTACGGACTTGCCCGTTTTGGGGCTTGACTGAGACAATGGGGTGTTTAAATTTGTTTTTGGCTAGTTGCCATGAGTGTGCTTTGGGAGGGTGTAAGGGTTGTTTTGTTGTTGGGGGGGGGTCCCGTCCGATGTTGTCCATGCCCACGCTTGGCCTGTCCTGGCCTTTCCCGCGCGCCTGCCCCATGCGCCCCGCCCGCTGATCCCTTGCCTGCTACATAGCGCTTCTGATCCCCGGGAGGAATGCCATCCTTAAAGGTAGTGACCCTTAATGTTAAGGGTCTGAATAACCCCGTGAAGCGAAGGGCGATACTATCATTGCTGGAGGGGACGCAGGCGGATATATGCCTCTTGCAGGAGACCCATTTGCTGCCCATGGATTGCCATAGGCTGCGCTCTGGCAAGTTCCCCACTCAGTTCTTCTCCTCAGCGGCGAACAAGACTGCGGGAGTAGCCATTCTTTTAGCGAGCTCCTTTCGAGGCGAGGTTCTGTACAAGTATGCCGAACACAAGGGGAGGCTCCTTGCATATCGCATGCGACTAGGGGGAATAGCTTTTACGGTTGGCTCAGTTTATAGCCCGAATGATCACCCGGATCGTTTCTTAGACTCAGTATTGGTAGACGTCACTGCCTCTCCCGACCGCCATGTTATCATGGGGGGGGACCTTAATATTGTTTTCGACTCTGCTATGGACAGGTCGGCGCAGCGCTCCCCGCAGACGGGGGAACTTTCCCGCGCGGTGAAGGATCGGATTGTGGAGATGGATTTGCACGACCTCTGGCGCTCAATGCACCCCACTGATAGGGACTACTCCTACTTTTCCCATGCGCACCGCACTTACTCGCGGCTGGATTACCTCCTGGTGACTGGACCGCTGTGCACTGCCGCCACAGCGGCGGACATTGGGGTCCTGTCTCTGTCCGACCATGCGCCAGTTTCCGGCGTTTTCAAGTGGCCGGGGGCCTCTCCCTCTCGGGGGACGTGGCGTCTTCGCGATACCCTTTTACATAAGAAGTCTGTTGTGAAGCGCATAGGGGAGGTCATTCAGGATTATCTGATTCACAATGGCAACTCCGACACATCCCGAGCAACGCAGTGGGCAGCTTTGAAAGCGGTCCTCCGGGGGGAATTTATTTCCACCTCTTCAGCCAAAAATAAGGAACGGCAACGTAAGAGGGACGAACTGACCGCGCAGGTCCGGGAGCTTGAGCAGGTCCATCGCCGCACAGGGGCTCCGAGAGTTTGGAGGCAATTGAAAGCGGCGAGGAAGCTCCTGTCGGCACTGGATCTTGACAGGGCGGAGTATGCCGCTTTACGCCTGAAGCATGCCTTTTACTCAGGGGGGGGACAAGTGTGGTATGCTCCTGGCCCACCGGCTCCGGGTCGCACAGCAGCGTAGTGTCGTGAAGGAACTGGTGGGCACGGACGGGGTTGTTGTTTCTGGTGACGCAGAGGTGGCGGAATCTTTTCGCAGCTTCTACGAAGCACTGTATGCTGGGGAGCCCTCCTCGCCGCGAGACGCCGAGGGCTATTTGGAGTCAGTGGCCCTCCCGGTGCTGGATCCCGCCCAGGCGGACCATCTAGAGAGAGACATCCATGTTGAGGAAGTCCTCTCCGCTATAGCGCAACTGAAGCATGGTAAGGCCCCGGGCCCGGATGGCTACACATCCTTGTTTTATAAGACCTTCTGCACCGCTGTGGCCCCAATCCTGGCTCGACTGTTTAACTCCTTCTCCGAGCCTGGCGCTATCCCACCGGACCTCCTGAACGCGACGGTATCGGTCATCCCGAAACCCGGGAAGGACCGGGCCTTGTGTGGTTCGTACAGGCCCATCTCACTCTTAAATGTCGACCTCAAGCTATATACGGGGATTCTAGCGTCCAGGCTTGGTCTACACCTACCGGGACTGGTGGAGGCGGACCAGGCTGGCTTCGTACCCGGTAGACAGACGGTGGACAACACCAAGAGGGTGACGCATGTACTAGAGAAGGCCTCGCGTATCTCGGGGGAGCGGATGTTGCTATCAGTTGATGCGGAGAAGGCCTTTGACAGAGTTCATTGGCCGTACCTCGAGCTGGTTCTCAGGAAACTGGGTATCGGCGAGAAGTTCCGCACCATGGTCTTCAACTGTTACAAAAGTCCTTCGGCGTCGGTGCGGGTCAATGGGTGTAGCTCCGGTAGTTTTGCCATCGAACGCGGTACGAGACAAGGTTGTCCCCTCTCGCCGCTTTTGTTCGCCCTCTACATGGAGCCGTTTGCTCAGAGGATTCGCAACAACCCGGACGCCATTGGGGTCAAGATGGGCCAATATGTCCACACGGTCAGCCTTTACGCGGACGATGTCCTGCTGACCCTAGACGACCCCAGGAGGTCACTCCCTGCTTGCGTCCAGGAACTGGACGCCTTTGCGCGTGTGGCCGGCTTTAAAATGAATATGAGCAAGTCGGTGGCGTTGGATGTGTCACTGGCGGCGGATACCAGGAGGGACCTTCAGCGCCTTTTCCCCATGCAGTGGTCCTAGTCTACGGTGCCATACCTGGGGATCCTGCTGGCGCCCACACTGCCTGAGATGGTGACAGCCAATTACACTTCCCTCGGCAGGAAGATCAAGGAGGAACTTGGCCGCTGGAGCAAGGGCCTGCTGTCGTGGCTGGGTCGCATCGCGGCGGTTAAGATGACGGTGCTGCCCCAGATTCTGTACCTCTTTCGCGCTCTACCTCTCCAACCCCCTGTGGGTTGGATACGGCAAACGCAGGCTGACCTCTCCCGCTTCGTTTGGCAAGGCCGCAAGCCTCGGATGAAGAGGGTTCTCTCCACGCTTGCTCCGGAAGCGGGGGGTCTTGGTATCCCGGACCTCCGTAAATACTTTCAGGCGGCCCAATTGCGATACTTGGTGGAGTGGAGCAGATGGGAGTCCGACAAACACTGGCTTTTTCAAGACCAGGCGGTGGCGGGCCGCACCCTCCAGGAGGTTCCGTTCTTACGCAGCACGCATCGCCCTGCTAATCTCTACGCCTCTTTTGTTAAGCGGGTCCCCCTGAGGGTGTGGGATGCGGTTTGCGAAACTCAGGACCTGACCACCTTCCCCTCGCCGTTCACTCCCATAGTGGGTAACCCGGACTTTGCCCCAGGGATGGAGCCGGGAGCCTTTTCCCATTGGGTGAGCGCGGGCTGTAGGGCGCTTTTCCAGATCAACGGCCGGAGGGCGTGATTCCTTTCCAACAACTTCGACAGGAATTCGGCCTGACGGAGATGGACAGACTGCTCTATATGCAGGTCCGACACTGAGCTCTCCAACCCCAGGTGCGCGACACCGCTGCTCGCCAAATCACACCGTATGAGCGGTGGTTGGTGACCTGGACCTCGGACGCCAAGCTAATTACCGATCTGTATAAATTCCTTCAGCCCCCGACGTTCCACTATCATAACCCGGGGAGAGAGCGCTGGCACAGAGAATTGGGTAGGACACTTAGCCATAAGGAGTGGGACAAAATTGCATATCGGGCGCGGCACTCTGCATATCACACGGGACTTACGGAGACCTTCACTAAGGTGTCTACTTATTGGTACTACACCCCGGAGAGGCTGTATGAAATGCATAGACACACTGACAAGGGGTGCTGGCGGGGATGCGGACAGGAGGGTACCCTCTCACACATTCTCTGGGCTTGCCCGGTGCTGACCGCTTACTGGAAGGAGGTCTTGGATGAGGTGGATAGGCACTTTGAGATTGAGCTGCCGTGCTTCCCAGCGTATGTTTTGTTAGGCCTTCCTAATGATCTAATGTACCCGTTGAAGTCCCGCAGGGGTAGACAGATTGCAATTGCGCTAGACTCAGCGGTCCAGAATATTCTTGTCCACTGGCGCACCACCACTGTCCCCTCCATTACGGGTTGGTTGCATAGGCTCTGGCAGGTGTTGGGAATGGAGAAGATGTCGCTTACAGTGGCTAGGGATGTAGATCAATTTGAGGAGCTATGGCAACCCTTCCTAGCACTACTGTCCACGGAATTCCGGGAGCTCACCTGCCCGAGGTACCTTGGACTTCTTAGGCTGACGCCACCGGCGACCCCGGTGGATTAGACTGCACAGGGGGCAGGATCTTAGGGGAAGGGGTGTGGGCTAATTGGGGCGGGTTATCCTAGTACAGAGCCATTGGACGGGGGAGTTGGGGTGTTGTTTTCTTTCTTTTTCCTTTATTGGGGGTGGGGGGATCGGAGGGACTGGGTTGTGCTTTGATGAATCGCTGATGGCTATCCGCGCTCGGCTTTGGATGGGGTGTTGAGGTGCACGCGAGGGTTACACAGATTGCTTATTTGCCTTACATTTGTTGTATTTTTCTTCTGGACCACCGGACTACTTTTCGCCAACGCTCCTGAGATGCGCTTCTTCCTTACTATACTGTATGTAACCTTAACCTCCTATTCCCCTTCCCCATGTTTCTTTTGTCTTAATAAAAATGCTTTAAACCTAAACATAAGGATCCACTGGTTGTTTCGCTACAGGCCTGGTTTCAAATCTGATCAAAACTGGACTAGGTTAGCTCTATCTTATTCTTAACTAAGCTGTAACCGGAATACTGATGCTCACTCTTGGATTCGACCCTGTTTAGTTCCAAATTCTACATTTTCCAACATGTCATCAAGGCTGGATCAAACCTAGCAATGTCATATTCCCAATATGTTACACCTGATTGCACTCAATTGAATCTTTATTGTTCAGTTAGTTAAAACGTACAATTAATACATCGGTTAAAACCGAAAACGTAAATATCCTGTTCTTTGAGATTTACAATTAAAGTTCAGCAGAGACAAAGTGCTCGGGAAACTTGATACGCTAGAAAAAAGTGCCTACTGTAATTGAAAACGCATTTTAAAAACACAAACCTTTTGTTTTAAATTGGTTTGAGACCAGCTTCCAACAATTGTCTCCATGTTTGAAATGACTCACTAAATCTAAGTGTATTAGAGCGAATAGACGCTGCTGTGCAAAACTATTGACGTCAAAAGTTTGGTTAAAAGATAAGAGGCCGAGAGCCTAGCTTTAGGGGCATCGTCAGATTAGAGTGCAAATTTGGATAAAGTGCTTAATGGTATATCTAAGATGGCAGATGCTATGCTATAATTAATACATTGATTGGTAAGCAGAAATGGACAATCTAGAAAAACAAATTACAGTGCAAATTTGCAGAATAAAATGCTAAGTGCTTTAGCTTCAAAGATAGATGCTTCACCGTGGAAAGTAATGAACTGAGTTTGGTAGTCTAGAAGCAGAGAAATATCTGTAGTGAGTGACGACCATGCGAGCTGAAACTAGAGAAGGACTCATTCGATCAGTAAGACTGACTAGGCCTTTATTTTTATCTTTGTTGATTGGTTTTAGGTGCATCAATTTGCAGGATAAAGTGTTTAAAGCTATGGCTAAGATGGTGGAGATGGACAATCAAAAAGCACAAAATGCAGTGCAAATTTGCAAAATAAAGCGCTTAGGACTTTAGCTACAAAGCTAGGTGCAATGATATGTTATGGGCTAGGTGCAAGTAGCCAACAGAGAATGCTTTATGTGCATTAACAGGTTACTGTGCAAAAGCAAGGTGATCAAAGTGCAAGTAGGAAAGTAGGAGTCGAGTAGGTCATGACCAGGTAGCAGGTGGCACGCCAGACAATTGAACATAGTACTTTTAAATGGTCAGAGCTTTAACATTTAAAAATTGTGCCCTTTCACTGCAGGACCCACTTGGCCAGTTTGACTTTTCACCATTCTCATTAATTTCGACATTTTCTCGCGGAGCATTAGGTCTTCTCCTTGTAGACAGGCAATAATTGCCTGTCTGCACGTACAGATTCCGTTCCTTATGAGACGATGTTTCAGCAGGCTCCTCCGCTCTGCCTTTAATGCCGGGCAAGTGCAAAAACGACAGATGTCTTCCTTTAGAAACTGGCACAGCTGCCAAGCGGATACGGTAGTATTTCTCCGCCATATGGGAGAGTTGCAGTGTATGAAAAAGCGGCTTAGCCGGAAGTTCAGCAGCTTGAGTTTTGCTTGTAACCCAAACATTTTGCCTAGTTTTGGTTGTGGATGGTCGCCAAGGCTGTTCAAATTCTGCCTCTGTAGACCAAATTTGAGTAGTATTTGGTCTGGTGAGATGTGGGAGGTTACAAACCTGCAGATGGGTACTAGTCATAGCATGGTCATTTACTTTGTCTGCTCTCCCCCCTGAGAGCCTCTCTTCCATAGAATATGGAGGAGGCATGTTTTGCAGTCATGATTGCACCTAGTTCTGATCCCACCAGCAAGCCTACACCTCATGGTTTTGCAGCTGCCTTGTGGTTATACTGCAACTGATTGTTTTCTTACTGCCTTGATGGTGGTTGACATCCGGTGACTTCCAGCACACATTCTTCTGCATGTGCCTGTCATCTGCTTCTCCCTTCACCACTTGGTGTTCCTTATCCTGGTGCCTTGACTTGCTGCTTTAGGCACTGGAACTTCCTTTGAGCAGCTGACTGCTGTCAGAGTGGCTGTTGGTTGGGACCCACCAATCTCCTGTACCTGTAGTGTCCTTGTGAAGGTATTGCTGTTGGAAAGATAGTGAGGCCTTCTACTTCCTCCGTTTTGATCTCCTTAACGTGTGAATGCTGAAGAAATACTTTTTTTTCTTATAAGGGTGACCGGTCTATGGGAGACGCGGACCTTTTCAGTTTTTCTTCGCTGCTCTCCTAGCGAGGAGTCTTCATGCTTAAGTAATGCTAATCGTAGCTCTTCCGTCAACTCTTATTTAGGTAACTGTAGGAATAGCTTCAGAGATTGAAAACCCACAGATGAATGCACCCAGATAGGCCAATCCCTGGAGATTGATGTGGTACTTATTGGATTGGATTTGAGACTTGTTAAGCGCACGATTACCCGAAGGTGTCTTGGCGCTAATGTCCAGCTGATGAAAAGAAAACCACGATTGCTTTGTTAATGTATGATTTCTTCTATTTATTGAATAGCCATGTTTTTAGCTGTTTCCTAAATCCGAGTAGTGTTTTGCAGTTTTTTTTGTTGCAGCGGCAGGGAGTTCAGATTCTCGTTGCCCCTAATATGAAACTCCTGCCTCCCCAACGGACCTGCCTGTGTCTGGGAGTGCTCAGTAAAAGTGCCTGGGAGGAACTCCAGTTTCTGGCAGGGGTGTATTTTTTTTAGTTGGGTTCTCAAATAGAGGGGACCTAATCCCTGTCCTGCTTTGAATGCTAGACACTGGGACTTGAATGCTATCCTCTTGTCCACAGAGAGCCAGTGGAGTTCCTTCAGCCGATGCGATACTGATTGATGTTTTGGTATATTGAGGATCAATCTTAAGGCTGCATTCTGAATCCTTTGAAGCTTAGTCAGCAGCTGGGATTGTATGGCGACATATAAGGCATTGCCGTAATCAAGTCGTGAAAGGGCCAAAGCTGTGACAACTGTTTTCACAGAATCGGGTGGAATAAAACGCTGAATTTTTTTGATCATTTTAAGGATGCCCCAAAAGGTCGATGTGAGTTTGTTAATTTGGTGCTCAAAGGTTAATCTGTCATCAAAAATGACCCCTAAGTTCTTAGCTTTTTTTTTTACTGGTTCAGGACAATCTCCCATTTCACTGGGCCACCATCTGGGGGACCAAAAAGGGGTCTTTGCACCCGTTCAGTTTTAAGCAGTTGTTTTGCTTCCACCTTATGGTTGAAGAAGCAACTGTGTTCCAGAGGTTAATTTCCTTATTTTCCCACCTGTTGTCACAAACATTATGTTGTCTGTGTCTTCCTCTGTATTCCTTTTTTTCAAGTATTTTCCCCAAATATGAAAGGTTCCCTGAATGAATGAGTATACCATTCCTGTATGTTGACTCCTTGGCGATCCAAGCCCTGTGCCTGCCCAGTAAATTATGGGTTTCACATCCTTCATTTGTGAGCCTAGATCTATTCACTGTCTCTGCTCGATTGGAGTCTCCTTCCTTGGTACCCTAAGAAGGCGGGATTTTGAGAAAGGGACTTGGAATACTTTGTCTGGTGCCTTTCAGCTCTTCTATTTTCCCTTGTTCTGAGGGGAACATCCCCAACTCGTCTATAGTGCCTTACTTTGACTTCTTCTTTTTCCGGCACACGCATTGCTCTAGTCTTTGGTTCACTGGTTGGAGGCTAGCAGTGTTGTAGTACACATGCCAGCTCGTCCCTGCAGTTGACAGCATCGTTCTGGGGATAGCGTTAGCATTCACATCTTCTCTTGGTCTCTCTTCATGAAAGTGCTGGCTTTTAAAGCAGTTCTCTATCCGTTTTATTTGAAAATCATATTTTGTTTGTTTGGGCTCACCCATAACTGTGTCTCTTGAACTCTTCTCCATATCTATGATTGAGAACAATACCCTGGTTGCTCGACCTCGCGTTTGACCTCATGTTTATGGTTCTTGTGAACTTGCTACCTGACCTGGGGTTCTGCTTGCTACTACATTAAGCAATGTATGTAGCCGGAATGTTTTTTTCATGACCTGTTTGGAATACTCTCCGTTTTCCCCAAATGAGCCTTTTCGTCTATGCTCCTTATGTGAGAATGCTCATAGAGGGTTTCTCTAATGCCCTTGTTCCTGGATAACCAGAGTCTAAGGAGTCCTACATCTAAAATGAACTTCTGATTTATTAACTAATGTTTTGGCAGAAGTGTGTGTTTCCCAGTTTATACTTTCCCTTGCACTAGGTATTTCTGTTCTATCAAAATCGTCCAATGCAGTTTCTTCTCAAAATCTATGTGATGTGCATGACTGATCCTGTTACCCCATGCCTGAGGTGTTGTCTGAAAACTAGGACAGGAATGAGGGTAGCCCAGTTGTTGACGCACTTGAGTCGCAAGACTGGTTGCCCTTTCCTGAAGATCCATCAGACTACTTACCCAGCGCTTTGAGGAATTCTTCGTTCTGTACATGCATGGCTCATCTGTTATATGGACTTTTGTGAACATGCGACTTCAGGATCATAACAGATGTTTGTGAGACTGCCAAAGCGCTACTCTGCTTGAAAATTTGTATTGGAAATTTTCTTGTTAACATTCCTTAAAATGCATATCCAATATTAATTTAAAACCTAATCTATGTTTGTTGAAAACCATTCAAAAAGATTAATTATAACCTATCACTCGTATAGTGCTTTTCTTAAAGTCGCTCCTTGAGTTTTGCATAGAGGCTAGTTCCTAAGCGGACACCATAAAAAAGCTACAGTATGAAATGTTACAAATATTACCACAATAAACTATTTGAAGATAGTCCTTTAATATATAGTCAACCAGCCTTACCTGAGTTTAAGACAATCTCTCAATTTACTGAATCAGAATACGTATGTGGATATTAGAAGGATCATGAATGTGCATTTGAACCATGCTAGTTACATTCATCTGGATAGATGTAGACCCAAAATATTGTTTTTTTTTTATTTCAACAATCTTTTATATGTAACTGGTCACAAATATTTTATATCGGTAATTCTTAGGCTTCCATTTGTAGCAGAGTGTCCTTTCAGGCTTTGTTTATAAGCACTGTCATAATTTTCCATTTCCTCAGGATACACCATTTACTCACAGCTAACACTGAATCAATCCATCGTTTCTTGTGACTATTGATTCCGGTGACTTCTTGAGAATCATGCACAGTTGCCAGTTCTGTAAGCGGGGGGAGGGGGGATAGTTGTCACTGTTAATGCTTATTTTGTGCCTGATTTGATGCACGTAGGATTGTGCAGTTCCATAAGATATGACTTGTCACTCTCAGCCTGTTTGCAGTTCCAGCATGATGAGACTGATAGTTGGGCTCTTTATAGTTAATTAGAGGTGCCTAGTGCCAGTCATGCAAGATAATAAACTGAATGCAAGGCGTGCTTCTCTGAGGCTTCTGTTATGCGTAAACAATAATTATGACCAGTACTCCTCAGTATGTTGTTTTTCTAATCTTGTTTCCCATTTGGCGTGCTGGGTATTTTCATTGGTTTGGAGTATAGTACTTCAATCAAGGTTTCATGTAGTCCTCCTTTTCGTTTTTATAATGTCCTCGTTTCACAAGATAATCATGCAAGGGAGATGCCTTGCCTTCCTGGAATAATTGGCTAATTGCAGTGCCTCAACCCAAAGTATTTCCAGGATTGGCTTTTGTGTCAACCATGTTCTGCAACCACTTTTAAGAAGGATTTCAAGTTTCCTCGGGGAATTTTCTCTAGAGTGGAATACTTTTGTAAATCCAGTCTTGCACGATAAAGTATGTTTTTGCTATGCTGAAATTCATATTACCTCATCTAAAAAACGAAGATGGCTAGCTTTTCAGCTATGGAGTTATTAGCCACCTCAAGGAATAATCATAAAACTTGTCCGGATGAACCTCAAAGTCACTAAATTATTCTTAGTTCAACCCCTTGGTGTATATATGGCACAGAGCAGGCAGGCTTTACTTAAGGCAATATGTAAAGTATGCATTTCTAAAACAGTAATACAGTTTAAATGCAGAACAAAAAATAACAAACTTGGAAAAAGAGTAGAGTTTGATATTGAAACTGTCATTTTGGGGCCTTTTCTGTAAGAGAAACTAGAGGCATGATTTTATTTTAAGTTGGAACAGCGCAAAGTACTATAATGTACCAATGATAGTCAATGGTCGTGGTATACTGGGCTCTAGGTGCATTTTGACGCAGAGTGCAGGTTGGTAACACCAACCAGGTTTGGCCTGGTCACTGATTTTACCTTCCATTTCTAGCCCTTTAAATCCCAATTCACCACAGGGGTACACTTCTGAAGCCCACCAGGACCTCAGGTAAGGCTCTTAGACTCGCAGGGTGTGAGGTAAGGCCAAAAGCAGGGTCCAGTCCAGATCCAGTGTCCACTCCCAGTTGCCACTGGTCAACTAGCAGTTGCAGGGGCGGCCTCTTTTAGCTTGTAGTATCCCTGAAGTTTGAACATGAAGCTAGCCTTATTACCCCTAGAGTCCACTTCTTTGTCCAGGGTCCTAGAGCGAACAAGTCCAGCCCTTCATTGATCCTGTCAGTTCAGACGGCAGATCCAAACCTCTTCTGCACCTCCTCCGGTCCAGGAGGGCTCTGAAGTGGATGCCTGGAGATTCCACATATATGTCTGGCACGAGCACACCGTAACCAATGGGGTAAACGTTCCTGCGGCCAACCCTACTCATTGTAAACATTTTCAAAATGGCAAAAGTCTTTGGCCACACTAAATGTTGGGGCTCTGACGGTTGGGGTTATGTGCGGGAAGTTGGCTAATGGCAGTGTTTGGATGGTGTGTTGAAATTCAGTCCACTTGTGTTGGGAAGGTGATTCGTAATTTGTAGAAGTAGTTATATTTGTGTTTGTGTTGTGTTTTTGTGAACCTGAGTTGAGTGAATCCGAGTTGGGGGGGTGGACGTGAGGGTCTAACTCTAGTACTCTACATTTTTGCAGTTGATGCCAGGGGTATGGGGTATATGCTGATGTGTGATGTCTTGACTCATAGTATTCGATGAGGATGGTGATGGTGATAGTACTCACTTCTTGACAGTAATCTATTAGTTATCAGATGTTGTGCTGAGTGCCTCACCCCAAGATCCCCTGAGTAAGCTTTGGACTGTTTGACTTCACTTCCTGGGGCTAAAGTGCTAAAGGGATGTACTTGGTGCTCAGATTTGGGCCCAGCAGTAGGAGTAAGCTCAGGACACCATCGGTATAAGTCTTTGTCACATTATCTGCCCATTGACCCTCTAACCGCCTCAGGAGTTCTAAAAAAGCATATTAAACACTGGCTCATTCGTCATTGCTGTGACCGAAACTCCATGAGTCAGGCGTTCCAAGGTACTACTTTTCTTCCTGCACTTTATAGATGACTGTTTTTGTTCACTATCGAATAGCTATAATTTTCAGGAGAATGAGAGGGCAACAGGTAGTTTGCGGTATAAGTTGTGACGTGTGCGCATGCTTATTTGCAAGAAAGATATTTAGTTTTTTGGTGATAGATTTTGAGGACGCATTTGTAGGACGGCTGGTGAGAGACCATCTTCCATTCTGTGTGGAAGGTGAAGGGAGTGCAAGGGGACACAAACCGGAAGTCGCTTGGGAAGGTTGACCTTCATATGGTAAGGTGTCCATCCTGCACGATTTTTGGGAAGAAGGGGGCAGAAAGTAGATACCCTGCACGCGCACACTGAAAGCTTCGGTACAGGTAGCTAGAGAAGTTCGTCCTTCTCATTCCGGAAGTAAGGATACTAGGCAGTAGAGACTTGAGGAGGGCCACAAGAGGGTGAGTCTCTGCTCAGCGCGTGGATAGGTCTGTGAATGGGAAAGCCTTAACTCGCGCGCACTTAAAAGGAATAAATGGCGGGAAGAGGGCAGGCTACCCTCTCTCCAGTACTTAGTTTGCTGCTTCCTTTCAAAAGCGCCTTGACAAGACCAAGTTTTTATGTTAGACAGGTGTAAGGGAAAACAGCCCGCTGCCCTTGTTTTCTTTTTTTTATTGTCCTTCCTGTAACATATTGCGCTATTTTGGATATTTCCATGCAGGTCTGACGTGCCCTTATAACTGAACGTGCTTGTTAAATGGGAAAACATGGTCTTACTGTTGGTCACGTTCCATGTTCATGATGTGGGTTATGAACCCGAAACCGGTCCTCGGAAGCTTGTTTCCGGTCCAGGGAAGACATGGCTTGGCAGTTCAGGCTGGACTGTTCCCATGAGGCACAGGGTCAAGACTGATTTGCATATGGCCATGTCTGAACTGCGGTGGCTGAGTGAGCTAAAGAATGATGAAAGATTAAACCCAGATCAGTTGAGGGGGGGGGGGGGGGGATGGGGTGTTTTGCTCAAACGCTCCGTCCATCATCCCCTTTGGTATCGCTTTGTGCAGTTGGTACAGCGCGTATTTCGTATGTGCACTCCAAGCAAGTCTTGCTTCCGGCTGACGACATGGAAGGAAACACCCCACCCACAGCAATACCCTCGGGTCTAGTGGGCGCTATATAAAACTGCAAAAAAAATCTAAATTCTTTATATGTACATATTTGTGTGTGTGTGTGTGTGTGTGTGTGTGTGTATATATATATATACTGGAGGGAAAAAAATGTAAAAATAAAATATATATATATATATATATATATATATATATATATATATATATATATATATATATATATATATATATATATATATATATATATATATATATATATATATATATATATATATATATATATATATATATATATATATATATATATATATATATATTTTATTTTTACATTTTTTTCCCTCCAGTTTTATATAGCGCCAACTCGACCCGAAGGTATTGGAACACTTTGCACGAGCACCCTGTTACATTACCCAACTCCTATTCATGTTTGTTAGGCACCGGACGATTAGGTGATTTGCCAAGAATCACAGGCTGTTCAGCCGACGCCGAGACTCTCACCCAGTTCCACAGTTCCAAAGTGGACAGCTCTGGTTATTTCGCCACATCTTGACCCTAATTGAAAGAAGGAACGTCCAAAAAGCTCTGTACGTTCTCAAGTGGGCGAGATCACGTTTTAGTTTTCAAAGAGTTCTCCCACAGGGTATAATTATTCTTCTCAGTATAGTTATCGGTGAGCCTGTTATTGGCTCTTTCGGGCTTTAGCTGTTTAAGTAAGAACTGGAGGTTCATCTCGTGTTCTCTTTATAATGCGGCGTTAATTGGGCTAAGCAGGGAAGTTATTTTTAGCACTGCTTGTGCTTTGCAGAGGGTCTATTCATGCGCCTTCCTTGTTCAAAGTGAATCCTTGTGTTCCATTGCTTTTGTTAACACAATCTTGGCATGTCTTTCAGCAGGTGTACTGGTTCTTCTCGTTCCATCTTTTTATTCGTTTTAGCTTTACAGTAGCTCTTAGTTACACAGCAATACTAGTGAGACAATCAGACTCTTTTTAATTTGTTGTTCGGTGCCATTCCCTTGTCAGTGGACACTTGTTGCTGCTTTTTGTGGTTTCTCCTTCAGCCTTCGCAGGGCTTTCGTGTTGGCTTCTGGGACAAGGAGTGTTGGGTGGTAGCAGACATCTTTTCAATCACTTGCTGTCTTAACAGAATAAAGAGCTTTTAGTGTTAGATGTCAGTGTACAAGTATACACCTAACTGATTAACAGAATGCAGTAAGTCCATGCTTATGAAGAATGAGTCTTCAGAGAACCCTGCCCTCTGAACCAAAAACACAAGCCTCTTGTTCATACAAAATTCTCTTAAACTTGTTTAGACTTTTAGGACGGGGTACGTTTTATTTTCCACCTAGTACCAAAAATGAAGGTGTTTAACCAAGCTTTGTATTCTTAAGAATTTTTTTTTTTTTACAGAAACCACCACAACATTGTCCTCTTCCCCTAAAATAATCTAGAAATAAATAAAATGATCTATAAAAAAGAATTCAATTTTCTGATCTTTCTACAGGTGAAGATTTGCAAGCCCTGTAGTATTCTGCTGTGTTCCATCCGGGCGCCCATAGGCTAAAAGGGCTTCACCCCCCACCCCATTTGGTGGTCCAAGTATGCACAGATAAGTGATTCCAAATAGGCTTTATGTGACTGCTTACTTTTGTACAGTCTAGGACATCATTTTAATGAGCTGGCAATCCTAATCACAAGACTGGAAGTTTGTTGCAGGATGAGTCCAATATTTATTTCCTCCATCCCTGAACAGGGCCGGACTGGGAACGCAAACCAGGCCTGGCAATTGAGTTGGACCGGCCGCTTGGGGGGAGGGGAGAACGGGTTGCGCTTGGAAAACACGGCAGCAGCTTTTGGTACAGGGGGCCAACATTGCAGCACTGCTGTAAAACCGCCCGTACCAAAAGCTTCCCAAACTGTCCAAGACCAGCCCTACCAGCCCCCACCTTTCCGGCTCACCGAGAAAACGCCCGTTGCTTGCTATAGCCAGTCCAGTCCTGTCCCTGAATAATGCCATAATAGCAATAGTTGAACTTGTATCTGAAACCCTACACCAGCCCTCAATAACTTCAAGTGTCTGGGAATGCACCCTGAATTCAGACAACTCACTTCTCCTCCTCGCCCTTCACTTTCACACTCCAATGCACTCACCCTGACCACACTGCATTTATACACTTGCGCTGTTCACCCTGCGGTCACATGAGCACACTACTCACCCAGTCCCACTTCACTCACCTCTCCTCCTCACTGCTCACTCTGAAATCTCACTCAGACAAGCCCATCACTAACCATACATCGATTTGGCCCACTCTGCACTTACATCTGCACCCAAATTCATACGGTCACCTCACTCACCCTGCCGTCTCCTCTCACCCTACTCACACTGTTACACTGCTAACCGTGCACTTACATGGGCACTCCTGACACCTACACAGCGCAGAGGCTTAATGTGCCTGCCACAAAGAATGTGT
Organism: Lissotriton vulgaris; assembly: GCF_964263255.1. Taxonomy (NCBI): domain Eukaryota; kingdom Metazoa; phylum Chordata; class Amphibia; order Caudata; family Salamandridae; genus Lissotriton; species Lissotriton vulgaris. The sequence continues at coordinate 1,703,755,354 of NC_141695.1, forward strand.
ACCATGCAGATCAACTGAGTGTGAGTTAACTACGAGTAGCCCTATAAAAAATGAAATGTTTGTCAGAAAGGGGCTATAGAGAGATGAGGTGTATTTTTGACGAGTGGTAGTGAAGGAATTCATGGAAAAGGAAGAAATGGGGGAGGGGTGCCAAAAAAGACTGTTGCACCTTGCTTGACCGTCTTCTAGGGCCAGCCCTAGCTGAGAGTCTTTGCCCTCCTCACCCCCCTCCCTCCACCCGAACGTTCGGGTCTAGTTGTGCCCCTGGTTCCACCCATAAGTATGGTTGCCCACAGCGTCTGAGAATGGTACCAGATGCTCTCAAAGTAAAGGCTACCGAGGAACAAGCGTTTGAACTAAGACCGAGGCAGCTCAAAGCCCCATGCAGCATACCGAGTCAGCTAATCAAGCCTTCGAGAGATACTTTTGGGCTGCTTGTTAACTGTTCTCTTGCCTCCCATATATTCACAGTGAGTCGAAGGTGGAAGGGCAGAAGCAGCGTCATTCTTCAGGTGGCAACTCCAGCGGTACAGACATGGTCCTTGGATTGGAAGGTGTTGAACTTGGAGCTGATGGGAAGGTACAGAGGGGATCATATTTGGAAAGCTGTAATTGCCTGGAAAGTGAATAGCATACCGCTGCCATATAATTTTGTAATTATTTGACCTGTTGAAATCGTCCAACCACAGTGCTTTTTCTCAAATTAGTGCAAAGTTAGTAAGTAACCTTCTGCTGTTTTTCAGTCCAGTGCATGCTTTGCTTGACATCTTAGAATTATCAGCTGGTCTGCTGAAATGCTTTGAGTGTACGTTAAGATGTCCTTGGGTAGTATATCTTCTCTATGGCGGGGACTGGGCTAGAATAATGGTATGACTTGTGCACATAAAAGGCATGATCCCAATGTGGTCTCTGCTCACAAGAGGTTGGTTTCCAGCACGAATACAAGTAATGGACATCATTGGTATGTTAATAAATATCTTAAGCGCACAAATACCCGGAGGTGTCAAGGTGCTAGCTCAGTACAGCAGGATGAGGACCAATTAGCAGGTTTAGACAAAGAGCCATTTTTTAAGTGCCTTTCTGAATGCCAGTAGGCTAGGCATGGCTGTGATAGAAGGGGGTAACTCATTCCAGAGTTTGGCTGTACCCAGTACAAAACATCTACTTCCCCAGTTGGTCCTGGAAATGGCCAAGTTGTTTGCTCCAGCCGAGCGCAGGTATCGGGGTTGGCTCATAATTTTTAAAACGAAGTCTCAAAAATGCAAGTCCGCCTCCTTTAGGAGCCCAATAAGCAATACCGAGGACCTTGAATTTGGTCCGCTGTCTGAGAGGAAGCTCCTGCACTGATTATGCATGCTTACATTTTCTTCTTAGCTAATGCTTTCTGCATGTTTTTTTTGTCAGTGTAGCATGATGTTCCTGCCTGCTAACTCCCTATAGGCTATGTTGTAGCTGTGTGCATGATCCCTTAGGTACAGTGCATAGAAGTTTCCTCTGATTCCTTGTCTTCGGCCACTCCATGAGAAGTGTAGTGCATAAGCTTTCTTTTAAGCTAGTGCCCTGAAGACCAAAGATCTTTGCCGGGACAGCTCTAGCTCATGTAGACCTTTGGCATTCAACTTAGGTGAACGGAATCAACCAGTAAGGCCTCTTTTTCTAGTCTGGTGAATATGCTCTTTTTGAACAGCGCGGCATTTGTAACAGGGGAGGTTTTCAAGCCATCATGCAGCAATAATGGAGTTGTTTTTGACCTGCCATCAAGGCACAAGAGTGCTTGAGCGCAAAGTCTCTAAATATTATGTTGTCGTGAGAGGCAATCACTGCCTTTTACTGGCTTCTCTTCCAAAGTGTCCATGAGGACCCCAGTGTGCTTTCTCTCTGGTTGGTTGATAGGCCAGACCTTGTTCTAGATGCACATTCCAGTATGTGGAACTGATACTTATCTGGACATCCCGGGCACTCTTGAAAGCACCACAGCACTGTTACTCAGGTTCAGTGCAAAGAGGACATCGTGTACAACCCTTGCGTTCTGGCTTTGAGCCCTGCCTGTGGGGCACAACTGCAGGAACTCACAAATTGATGTGCAGCCATGACTGGTTATGCTCGCGGCAGCTGACCAGTACTCCCAAACCACAAGGGTCCCATTTTTGGAGTTTACCTGGTTTTTGCATCTACTTCGCTGGGAGCTCAACCAATTGGCTAAGATAGAAGTGACACAGTTGCAATAGGACAGATACAGGAGGAGCTGGTCTCACCAAACAAAGTTGAGGACCAAGATAAATCATAAACTCTTATGAGAGCGAGAGAGCACGTGCTCAACAACATTTTCAAGGCGCATTGGGTGCAACATTAACTGCTCCTCTCAGTGGGAACGTCCTCAAGGCAAACTGCATCCTCCCTAGGTGGGCGACTCATCCAATGAGTCAGTGATGCACAAGAAAACTCTTAACTCTACTCACTGGCTGGGAATCCCCTTGAGGATGCTATGGTGTTGTATCTGTGCTGCCTCAAATGCCTGTTGTGGGTGTCTCCATGTTTACTCCGTTTATGGCTCTTCCTAGGCCAGGCAGAACACATGGACTATGGGCAGCTATAAGCTCCTGAAAAAAGATGATTTGGTTTTTCATGATGATCAAAAAAATCCTTTTCATTGCGGAGTTCTTCAAAAATTATTTTAGTTCCCCCCCCCCCCCACGCTCCATTGTACTGACCACTTCACCGTCACCAATTCAAGCAGTCGCCCTATCTGTGGAACTAGATCTGATGGGAGTCAGGCAGAAAGGCCTCTCCATTCTGCAGGACCTCTTAAAACACAGATGACTTCGAACCAAGATTTGATGACTCTAAAATTCTGCTTTCATACGCATTGAAGGTTATGTGTTCTTTTTAGGGTTTAATTTCTTTTGCCCACACCAAGACAGGGGATCTTGCTCCAATTTTTCCCAGCAGCTATATCTGTACAATCTGATGAACTTAAAAAGGCTCTGCACGTTTGGAGAAGCCCAGCCTTTCCGACATGGTGGCTAGAAAGATGGACACGGTTTGCGACCGCCGTTAGCTTGTGTATGTTTCTACCCTCAGTCCAGTTTGGTTTTGGCAGCCACAACTATTGTCCTTTTTGGTATGGCATTCCAAGTTTATGGTGCAGTGGGAGAGCTGGGTAATCCAGCTATAAAGTCTCTCTGCAATAGGTTGGCACTCACCCAGATGAACAATAGACAGCGATGAATTATAGGATTATTGCCTTGTTTAATTTTTTATATTCTGTAGCCAAGTACCAAAGCATCGGAAATGCTGTTCCCCTTGGATAAAACCATTGGCAAAGACAATAGGTCCTAGAGACACATCGTCTTTGCCAATGCTTGTTTAAATTCAGGAATCCCGCTAGGAATTTTAATGCCTTTTTTACACCCTTGATATCGCAGTCTAACTGTAGCACTTAAAGCCCAGAGTAATAAACTACAATCAGCAACTTCAAGTGACACTGCATTTATGTTCTTCCTCCCATCATATTGTAAAGCGCTCTGATATCCTTCGGGATCTTGTTTGCGCTATATAAAACTTTATAAATAAATAAGAACAAGCAGAGGGGACCAGATTCTAAAAGGTCATTCTACAACTTTGAGTGTTGATCCTGGGATTTTTTGATGTATTTTCTTGAGTTCCTCTGTCAGTTTGAGATAAACAAGCTTACCCACATTGGGTAAGGCCTGGTAAACAGTTGTCCCAAGGCCACAGTACAGTTGCAATCCAGACTGGATAGTCGAGGAAACTCCTTGTAGTAGATTGACTCCATCAGGGCAGTGAAGGAGAGAACTTGAAACTTACTGCAAGTGGTATTTGCAACCAACTTGTTACTTCAATGTCCAGTCAGAGCTTTACTTGTTAGAAATAAAGACTTTAATCACAAGTAAGTAAATTCGTATGCCTTAAAAATTAATTGCACATCTTCTACATCCAGCATAAAATTTCAAACTTCTTTTGGCACCTCAATAGATTTCTGTGTAACATCGAACACAATGGCCTTTGTTATTCTGTGAGAAATGCTTCAGAACGCCTTATAAGCGTTAAGGACCTTTAGAATAATATCAGTATGGTTGACTGGATACAAGCAAGCAGAGAAATGGTCAAGTCAGTCATATTTTTAGGTACAGATCTTTTCAGTCCAAAGGCTCAAACCCAAAAATCCACCACCCCAGACAACAAAGGGCCCACCTCCAACATCTTGAGTGCTCCCAGTGATATTCTTGGTGACCTGATGGCCCTGCATGGGAATACAGTAGCCTGTCCACTAGTGTTCAGAGTCTGGTTAAAAGCTCACCTGGACTCTATTTTTGATGAGTGCAGAAGGAAATTAGTGGGCAAGCACTCGCTGTAAGTTTTTTGGGGCAAGTAGTTTGTATTTTGGAAGTTCCTAGCAGATGCAGTTGACCTGCTCATGCAGACCGGTAGGGACCACCCCCATTCCCAGGACAAGAAGTGTGGTGCATGTACAGGCCTCAAAGTTTTAGGGCAAGTCTGGAGTGAGACCGGTAACAAGATGAGTACTGGTTGAATAATACCAATGTTTACCCTCATTTGGTAGCCCAGGAGGACAGATGGAGCTAGTAGGAGTGTCTGTGCTTGTCACTTGTCCTAAGGTACTCCACTTTTGTGTGCTTGTTTTGCAGGCTTATTGCCCATGTGCGCACAGTGATCAGTTTGTGCTGGTTCAGGTGGGATGTGCAGGTGGAATGTGCATTGCACTTCCATCTAGAGAGCTGGTGTCAGGAAAGCATGCCACAACACAGAAATGTGGTGAGGTTGGGGAAACCTGCTCTTGGTGCCCTGGTTTTAGGAATGGAGGGGACAGGAGACACGAAGAAGGTCAAAGCCTGTGGGGGAGGACAGGAGATCTGATGAAGGCGAAAGATGCCAGTTCTGGACATTGAACTGAACTTTTACAGCAATGTGGAATTTACTAAAATATATACTCGTCCAGGGGACATGTTGCTCCATAAATCTACTTGTCCTATTAAAAAAAATCCACGTGTCCCGTTAGTGCCGTATAGTGCGGTGACAAATTATGGCAGTAATCTCATTTTATAAGAGCTCTGATAATAGCCACTCTGATTATGCCAGGGATCATGTGATAGTTGGGTTTGAATTTTAGCAATTCCCTTACTTTGCCACCTTTCCACAGATATGTATACTAGGGCTGGTGGCAGCGCCAAGCAATAGTTCCAGGGTTGGAATGCCTTTGAGACTGTGCAAACAAACTAACTTGCATGTTTTGTGGGTTTTTACCAACGCTTCTCTAATCTTTTTCCATCCTGAAAAAGATTGGAAATTTACTCCTGACAAGGACAGAAGTAAAACTTCTTTCGGAGTTGGGGAAAAAGTGGTTGGAGGGCAAGTGAGCTTGTAAACTTTCAACAGATTTTCACTTGAGCAAAAATACATATGCATATTTGCTTGTGCTAATATGCAGTTCACAAATCTTTTCTAGAATATTATGTTTTTTTCACAGTTTTATATAGTGCGAACTTGACCCGAAGGTATCTGGTATCAGAGCGCTTTACACGAGCACCAGTTGTGTTACATGAGGACACATTCATTTTTGTTAGGCGCGGGTAGATTACGTGATTTGCCCAGAATCACAGGATGTTGTGCGTCCCTGCTGAGACTCGAACCTGGTTCCCCAGTTCCGAGGTCAACCGCCCTAGCCGTTATGCCAACTGCTCTGCTTTAAATTCTTGTGATTTCATGAAAGCTGTAAATCCGCACTAACGCAAGGACATTTTCCAGTAGTGCAGTTTTGTGTCTTTAAGAGTTGGGCTTCTCATTAGGGCTGGCATTAACCAAGACCTTTTGTATTTATTACAATTCTAACTCTGTCTCGAACAACTTGCTTCACTGTGAGTGATGGCATTCTCCTCTTTCACAAGGAGCATATAGGCACAAAGTAGTTTTGTTCGGTGCCAGGGACTACTGTGACAATGTGTGCATTTTGAGGAAAAAAAATATTTTCACTTTTTGCCAGTGTTTGTTATAACGGTGAAGGCCTGGCAGCTCACACTACAATAAAGTTTTACAAAAAGCAAGTCAAAACTAGACACGCATTGATAAAACAAAAAGGCTGATCACCAATGCCAGACCTAATGGCTTTGCAAACACTTATTTATTTTCATATTTCCAATCTGGTTAAAACTAGTTATACTGATTTTTTTTCTATTATAAATATTTTTGGGGGAAATACTAGCATGCATCAACATATTTTTGTAAATGATGCTCAAAAAAAATAAAACGTTACCTAAAATTTCATAGTAGTTCAGCGATCTTTTTTTTTTACTTGTACTTTTTGTGAACATTTTATTTTGAAAGCTAAGAATCATAAATCTTGCTTTCAATTTTCTGCAAATATTTGTATGTAATCAGAGAACATTCTCGGAGCATGGTGCATAATCTCATATTAAATTTTGCCAACGTGTGTACACATTTTTATACTGGAACCACTGTCAATAGTGCAGTCCGAGCTTACATTTCCCTCGAGCGCTCAACCTAATAATAAAGGCTTTGCATTAATGAGGCATAGATACAAGTTTGAACTGCATTAACATATGGATCTAATATTGCCTGAACTCCAGGCTATGCCCTTCTCTGATCCATAATGTGGTACTGTAAACTGGCAGCCGAAGGGTTTGTGCTACAGTGGGGTTGGGCCTACTTGTCCCAGGGACAAAATAAGCATGAAAATGTGTTGTCTTGGATCCCAAACAATATGTCCTGGGCGTTTGGCTATAGGAATTCCACACCCCTGTTTGAGAAAGGCAGTTTTGCCCTAGAGGGGCACACACAAAATGATGCTTGTGCCCCACGCTAGAGGCCATTGTCACAACCATCAACTGCCACATTCTCTGGGATTAGAGTGCAGTAGCAACTGCCACTCAAAACCGTACACTTTCAGAGACCAAATAGCATTGAAGCTCAGCTTTGATGACTACAAAATCAACAAAGCGCATCTCCAGTGAGGGTGCGTGCTTGTTAATCTCCACTGAAAAACTGGGCTGTCCAGAACTGTAGAAGGACAGGGTGTGGCACAGCTTCACAAACTTTCCCAACTAGACATTCACCCCAACTCTTTTGAGGACATTTTTTATTACCCTTCTTCAGTCTTTCACTAAGCTTGCTTTACAATACCAATCAAATTGGTTGCCTTTTAAGTCTTGCTAGGAGAGAACCTCAGAGTTCTCTGTCCACCGTTCCGGTGACAAATTGTTCTTTGAAGGGCCTTAAAGTGTCCCTCCAATTGCATCATTCTCCATGTGAGTTAACCCGAGGTCTTTTGAGCCTGTGGTTTTCTAGCCCTCTGCATATTTCATAATAGCTCTTAGCTCTTAGCTCATCGATTGACGCCAGTGAGATGCAGGCATTGTTCTCTAAAATCATACATGTTTTCTACTGAATGAAGGTGACTTTAAGAACACATCAATCTTTCCATCTAAAGCTATTTTCTCATTTCTATGTAAACCAAACCATCTCTTTACCCACCTTCTTTCTGAATCTATTCTCCATCGCAGAGACCAAATAGTTGTTTTAACCTTGTTCTGCCTCTGCTGGTATGACAACATCTAGACAATCCATAGCTAGGTATTAGCGTTCACAATCAAAAGACTTTATGGTGGGGTCAATACCCATTCCACAATCGGAAATGCAGCTACCATAGTCCTTCTAATGGATATTCTGTACTTGCCAGGCTTTGTCTGGATTCTAGCACACAAGTGCGAAAAACAATGTGTGGAATGCTTGAACTAATCTGCTGCTGGTAATTACTCTGGGCAACTTTTCGTCTTTTTTTTACTCACTGCATAAGTTACTTGTGGCATTGTAGTTGTAGCTGGACTGTTCTTTTTATGACAAGACTAGACCAATCTACTTAACTGGATTGCATCCCACAGTAATTGCCCCTGGATGAGACCTACTATGGCATTTTCAATAAGGCATTCAAGTGGGTCAAGCATCCTGGCATAATCTTTTTGGTTATATTTTCCCTTATACGTTCTCCCACTAAGCTTACTTCTTCTTGCTGTTCTCTCAAATATTTATGAATATTTACGAAGATTGCTTTCAGGTAAATTAAATGTTACTTGTAATCTCTTTCCATTTATTGGACTCCTCGTTGAGTTCATGGCACCTTGCATTCCCCACCCCATCCATGCATACTATGGCATTGGATGAAAATAAGAATCCACTCCAATTGCTGCCACAATGAGCTCCGTCGTTTTGAAGTGCAGCTGCTGGCTTTCTTCAAATTGTGATGTTCGCTTCTTTCCTTTCCCCTCCTTGAATGTAAAATCTGTCAAAGAAATGTGTCTTGCATGATGAACTTGGTAGGATGTGTCCGGGAACGACCTTTAAGAGTAACCGCTTCAAAACCCTGATTGGTTCTTGGATGGGGCACCCTGGTTGTTTGTTCCCCTCACTGCAGCACGATGGATGAAGCATAAAACACAAGAACAAAGGTCTGACTGTTGTAGTCGCAACTATGGGAAGAGGCGTGGCGGCAGGAGGGGGTTGGTTTAGTCGCAACTATGGGAAGAGGCGTGGCGGCAGGAGGGGGTTGGTTTAGTCGCAACTATGGGAAGAGGCGTGGCGGCAGGAGGGGGTTGGTTTAGTCGCAACTATGGGAAGAGGCGTGGCGGCAGGAGGGGGTTGGTTTAGTCGCAACTATGGGAAGAGGCGTGGCGGCAGGAGGGGGTTGGTTTAGTCGCAACTATGGGAAGAGGCGTGGCGGCAGGAGGGTGTTGGTTTAGTCGCAACTATGGGAAGAGGCGTGGCGGCAGGAGGGGGTTAGTTTAGTCGCAACTATGGGAAGAGGCGTGGCGGCAGGAGGGGGTTGGTTTAGTCGCAACTATGGGAAGAGGCGTGGCGGCAGGAGGGGGTTGGTTTAGTCGCAACTATGGGAAGAGGCGTGGCGGCAGGAGGGGGTTGGTTTAGTCGCAACTATGGGAAGAGGCGTGGCGGCAGGAGGGGGTTGGTTTAGTCGCAACTATGGGAAGAGGCGTGGCGGCAGGAGGGGGTTGGTTTAGTCGCAACTATGGGAAGAGGCGTGGCGGCAGGAGGGGGTTAGTTTAGTCGCAACTATGGGAAGAGGCGTGGCGGCAGGAGGGGGTTGGTTCTAGCACGCTCTAAATATCTTAATGGTACTCACATTTTCATGAATAGAAGGCTTTCCAATTGAACACCCAACTATAAAAGATTAGAAAAAAATTGTCTGACAAAATATTGAATTATTTTTCTCTTTTCCCTCAGGTGGTTTCTTATGCTCGGTTCTTGCATCCAACAAACGCCCTTGTTAGTCAGAAAACGGAACCTTTGACAACCGTGAACCATAACCGTAGTAGTGTGGTGGACTCTGCAAAACGTAACTTTAGCACTCCAAGATTTAGTGCTGTCTCTCCGGGAGCCGAAATTGGTAAGGGACAACTCTCAAAAACTAGGTTTTTGCAAGGTATAAACGTGTTAGACTGATCTGTCTGCTATGTTTTCCTGTTAATGTTTTTTTATACCTGTGTTTTACTGACGTATGGCCCACTCCTCTTGCAGTGTGTGTCACAACAGCATGCCATACCATACCATGGCTTCCGTAATGTAAATTAATTACATTAATAAATATGATTAACCAGTGTAATATCATTAGATTTATGCTGATCACAATTCATGCATCCTAGTCTCTCGAGCTGTGTTTCTCAGTAAAGAGTCCTAAAATGGGCATGACAAAAGGCGCTCCAGTGCAGGCGAATATGGATATTGTTGAGCCATACAGTCTACTTAAGAGGTTGAACCATGGTCTACAAATCTGACTGTATATCTCTGATCCCCTCAGAAGCTGCTAGGTAACTGTTTCATGTATTGCTAGATGTCGAAGATGACTTGTCTGATGTGTATTAGTTGAGCCCCGGTAGACTTGTAAATTGGCTAAGCTTTCCAGACATTCACTTTGGGGAAGCTCTCCCCTCTTATCGGATGTAGCCCATCCTTGCGTGCCTTATGTTCATTAGGATTAAGCTCCTCAACTGGCTTGTTGCTATATTACTTTCGACCTCAAGGCTGACTCCTTGACCAAGATGTACAATGCATCAGTCGATGCAAATATCAGATTAGTGTTGAAACGCAGCTCCTGATGACCATTAGTGCATATATTCTTGTTGAAAATCCTTTGTGTGTCCTGCTCCTTTCACTCTCCGTGGCAGCTGACTGCGTGTTAAGACTGGTGGGGCGATCAGGCGAACTCTCCGGGGATGCCTTTAGGAGTAACCCCAAAGCTCTGTCATGGTCCATTATAAACCGTGTTTATAACGGGCCACAATTAAAAGCTCTGGAATTGAGGCGAAACGCAGTGCAAGTTTCTCACACTAGTGTAAAACAAAATAAAACAATATATTAAATGAAATAAAAAATAAATACCTACTCCTCTCTGGTCCGGTATTCCGCTCCTAAGAGGCGGCAAGGGGTCTCTGAGCCCACTCCCCCATACCAATCCAGGCTCTGCTCTCATGCTGTTAACCAGTATGAGCAAAGGGCCAGGATTGGTTGGAGTGGTCTGGTGCAATCCTCCTACCGGCACTGAAGGCCTGTGCCTGCTCTCCACCCAAGTGTGTAAGACAGCTCAGATTAGAGGGGTTTAAAGTGCGCATGTCAGACTGGCCGTCTCAAGACAGCCAGCCAAAGTGACATACGCACTTTAAACTTTTAAAGTGCAGCACTACTCCTTCCCTACTGCCAGTCAGCCATAATGTCCCCATCCCAACTCTTGACCCGGACTGGCGGCTGTAGTGAAAAACAAACCTGTAATAAAATAATTTTATTACCACTTTATTTTCAGGTTTGCTCCACTTGATCTGATTGGTTAGTTTGGCAGTTATCAAGTGACAATATAGTCTCCCTCCTTGACACCTACAGCCTTGCTCCAGCCATTCGCACTTTACCAGCCACAAAAATCAAGACTATTATCACTCACCCTATCAGGACATCCCACTCTAGCACCAGCTTTATTCATACATTGAAACTTACTCAAGTTCCCATCTTGCATACATCCTTGACTACCTTCAAAACAATCGTGAAATGTGTGTTACTAATTTGCCGCACTGCCTTGAAACACAAGGCTGACATAGCTGTTCTCATTCTTAACCAGAACCTAGACATCCTCATGCTCACTGAAACCTGGTTGAATGAACCCTCTACTCCCATTCTGGACATTCCAGTCCCCCGCCCCCTCCACTCCACCCACCACCCAGTCATGCCATCATTAGACTAGACCACCCAGGAGGCGGTCTAGCCTGCATATACAGATCCTCAGTCTGAAACAATGGCACACTGTATCTCTGCCCTCCTGTGAATACCTCCGGATCGACATCACCACTAAGAACCCAAGATGCTCCCTCCACACGTTTTAATCAATCCCAGAGATAACCACATTGAACAGATCATGGAGATTATCTCTTCCAACAATGTAGAGCAGAACAATCCGATTTTCTTAGGTGATTTTTAATATTCACTGGAACAATGCCAATGACCCTCTCGTTAACTGTTTCAAGTCTTTCCTCCAGGATCTCAACCTTATCCAAGCCGCAATAGACCGCCCACTCCAAAGTAGCCACAGTGGACATAATCATTGCAAAGAAGAACACCATTCAACTAGAATCTATTCTTCCTTGTGATTGGACTGACCACCACTGCATCACCTTCTTTATCAAAGAAAAAGGCAACCACTTCTAAAGGCCAATCAACAAAAGCCAAGCACTGGGTCCGAGACACATACAGTATCAACCCTCAAACTATATCGACTCTTGATAATGCCATCCTCCTCTGCCCTCCCCATGAACGACGTCCATGACCTCACTGATCACTACTTCACCTCCATGTCCAATGGTTGCCCTTGTCCAATGGTTTCCCTTGCCTCTAAAAAAAACTAGAAGATTCAAGCCTTGGTTTAACTCGAACCTCAATGAAGAACGCCGACACCTCTGACTCTCAAAGAGCAAGGAGACATACCTCCTCCCTGGCCGACCTCAAACTCCTACTCCAAATACGCAATGCCTACAGTAGACACGTCAGGAACTCCAAAGTGACTCATCACAAATCATTTGGATACTTCAACTAATCGACCCCCCAAAAGAACTGTTCGAAATGATCAAAAAACGATCGACCCGTAAAACCAATCCTACCTTCTCATTTAACACAACACTGCCAAACAGTGAAACCTTTGCCTCCATTTTTGCTGAGAAAATTTTGCAAATCACCAACATCAATAATGCTATCAAACATCTGCCATGCCCCTACTCCCTTCCCCACCAGATCATGAAGCTTACCTGGGATTACCCCCATCTCACCCAAAAATAATTCCTCCTGGTCTAGCTTCAAAACCCTCAATGAAATTGGCACCTTTAAATCTATTATCCTCCTAAAACTCTCCAAACACTTCAACAATCCCCTACCCCCCAATTTCCTAAATGAGTCCACTATCCTATTCCACTATGGACTAGGATAATACCTCACTCACCCAGGGCTCCTTACCAGAGTGCCATTAAAATAAAGTGGCCTGGTTACCCCTCGTCCAAAAAAGCCCAATTCTGACCCAAACAACTACCGCCTCATCTCAAACATCCTACTCGAGCTAAACTCTTAGAAAAATGTGTGCACCTTCAGCTTCACAATCACATTGAACAATTCCATCTCCTCGCCCTTTGTCAATCTGGTTTACGATCGGGTCTGGGCACCGAAACTACTATGGTCCACATTACCGACGATGCCTTGCGCACACTCAACCAGAACGAATCTTGCTCCCTCATCACTAACCCAAAGAATAGTCCCCAACTCATTCAAAAGTCATTCCGTTGCAAAAGAAACTGGGGTCAGACTCCAAAACCTAAATACCTTTCAGCCTGTTACAGGCCAACTTTTACTAGCTAATGTGTAAGAAGGCTATGTCTTGCTTGGCTTAAGAACTTACTAAAGGTAAACAACCTTCCGGGCCTGCACTTCTGAGCCCAGTTCAAGACAAAAAGAGCCACACTAAAGCTATCAATGACATCTTTCACATTTTGCCAAGGAGGGTAGAAGATCATGCAGTCTTATCTTCCTAGATATGTCATCAGCATACAACACATTGAACTGATTGCCTCCTGACAATCCACAGGGATAGGATGGGCATTAAAGCGTAGTGTTCAAATAGTTAACTTCATTTTTGGAAAATGCCATCCAACATATCAAGATGTATAACCGTTTCTCGAACAAAACAACTCTGTGCCAAAGCATTCCTCAAGACTCAGTAAGATCACACTCTGTTAAGCATTTACATGAAACCATTTGCACACATTCTAAGCCAATGCAACAAAAACTACCACTTTTATGCAAGGGGTACACAATAGCTACAAAAAAAATACCTGCATGGCTCAAAGAAAAAAGATTCTTCTGAACACCCTCCAAACAGTGATCAGTCTGAGATTCTACCAAGAACAACACTTGAACCCACACATCTGTGTGCACAACTCTCTACGTATTATTTCAAGGCAGAATTGACTAATTATTGCATTGAAACCTGCCTGCTAGAATCCTCACTGAAGCATTTCTGGCTCTTGCATATTTTTAAAGCAATGCAAGGAAAGGGAAGGAAAAAACTGGCCACTAGATAAAGATCCAGTTTCCCTCCTAAAGAATGTTCCTCTTCCTGATTCCCCTGATTGTGTACACAGTGTGAAAGAAAATCCCAAGTCTCTTTACCTGGACTACATACGTCCACCACTGTGAGTGCTGTATTGTCACTGCTAGGCAGTCACGGCAGGCCTTTATGGCAATCTCCTGAGCTATCACTTCTTTCCTAACCAGGGGCTAGAAGCACCGATTTTAGTTGGCAAGGAAAGATCATATATATATATTTGCTTCAGCCATCTTATTATCCCCTCTAAAGATGTGGTGGGTTTATCTGCTAGGGAATACGAAGACTAATATTTAAATGCAACTTTCTTCATGCTTGCATCTGTAAGGCCTAAATAAAGTTTATGCCCAACATAATTTTCCAAAGTATTGTTTTCGCTGAAATCTCCACTCTGCTTCTCTGGACTCAAAAGGAGAAGGGTTAATAGACTTCCATCAACACAAAGGTTTGGAACTCATATGCAGCACTTCTCTGTTACTTCTGGGGGCGATACAGAGTCACAATTGAGTCACACAGCGCCACCTGTCGAGAGGCAGGAGCATTGCTGTAAAATTTACATTCCTGCGGTTAGAGTAACTGTAAAGAGTGTTACCACAAGTAAGTAACCTGTTCTTCCCTTGCTGTTTTTAAATTAACATTTTGTTGCATGAAACCACATTTTTCAAGGTAACCGTTCCAATTTACACATGCAATATGAAAACTATTACTTCTGTCATTTTGAGTTAATTTTCATCCTTTTTGATCTCTTCTGTATTTGTTATGCTAGGAAACGATGCTGGAGAGGTGACTGAATATGATCCCAACCTCTTGGACGATCCCCAGTGGCCCTTTGGAAAACATAAACGTGTTCTCATCTTCGCTTCATACATGGTAATATCCTTTTAAGTATATCCCTATGTATGGTGGGTGTAAGTCGAGGTGAACGGAGGGCTAGTAAATATGTTACGAGTAGGTAATATTGTGACAACTTTAATACTTTGAGTTCCCCATCTGATCACCAATTTTTCCACCAAAGTTGCTTTTCATGTCCATGAATAGGATGTGCTTAATATCACGTTATATGGAGACACGGTCCCCAGTCTTTCACATTCACCGAATTGAAACGAAGTGTTTAACCCATGTGCAAAGAAAATCATGTTTCCACACTTGTGTTGTCTTTAGTACTATGGTTAATTAAAATATTTCTCTATCAATTAGACCACTGTTATAGAATATGTGAAGCCGTCCGAGCTGAAGAAGAACATGAACGAGACTTTCAAGGAGAAGTTCCCTCATATCAAGCTGACCCTAAGCAAAATTAGAAGGTATATGCCAGAGCCTATTCAGACACACATTCTGTCTATTCACCTGTGAGTTTGCCTTGTATGTGATGCAAAGCGAGTTTGCCCCTTTGTGAAAAGATGGCTACTCAACTTATGGGCAGGGCTGCCTAAATGTTAGTAAATTCCAATACCAGGAACCTCACTCTGTTCTAATCACAAATTGCTACAACTTCCAGAGTGATCACTCGCCCCTAGTAATAATTTGCAGGATTCTGAAGCATTTTGCAAGCTGTCTGCTCTCATCCTGGCTCATTTAGTGTCCGAATATTGTTCTGATTGGGTAGTTTGCCTGGTACACCATAAAGACTAAACTGGTGTCAGAGGCACAAAAGGTATAATATATATTTGTTTTCAGACCTTTCTGAAGATTGCCTTTAGTGGAACTCCTGTGTAGAGCTCCCCGAATTGGGTCCTCCAATCTAGAATGGTCTTTCACCAAAGACAGAAAAAAATGTTTTCCCTGAATTGTGGTCCCCGTGTGAAAGCATAAGGAGAGCAACCCGGCCAAAGGAACTCCACTTATGCAGTTCCACAAGGCTGAACAGAAGAAGACCTATTAGGAAAGTCAACAACAGACTTTTTCCAACCAGGTCTTGTTTTCTGTATGTCTGGGCCACCTTCCCTTTTGTGGCACCTGCATCCTTTGGACAGGGCCAGTGATGCATATATTAGTTTTATGTTCAAAGACCAAACAAATACAAGTCTCTAGACAAGAACCTGTAGATCTTGAGTGCGAATCCTGCTTGTTTTCATCCATTCCCAAAAAGAGAATCTCCTCCTGTGAAAGGAGTTGAATGGCCTCTCTAGGAAAAATATTTGCAAAACAGCTGGCACTGTGACAAATTCTGAAGGCCTGCTTGGCTGCTGTGGCCATGAGGTCTGGCATTCCAGTTTGCAGACATTCTTCCTAGAGATCGCTGGGAGGATTTGCCAGTGGTCAGAAAACAGTGAAAGATCTCCACTCGTGGGATGACCTCTGCAAAAGACTTGACACGGTTGTTACCTAATGGAGTGGCCCTGTTCTTGCTCCTTACCCCAAAGAAAATGCAGCATATTTCATTCTCAGGAAACTTACATTGTATGTCTCATGCAGCTAATGAAATCTGTGAATGAAAAATTGACAGTGGAATAAAGAAGTGAAGAGGGTGTTTTCCAAGACAATAATTGAAGATGTGAGATGCTTTTTGTTTGAAGTTTCAAAAACCCTGCTAGCAACAGAACCAGCATCATCAACAAACACTAGAGGTCAGCATTCGAGCAACAAAGGTAGAAACACGGAGCGGCAGAGCAAATGACTAGGGCATTAAAAGGCCGTAGCAACCACCAGATAATGCCTCATGCATTTGCTGCACAAGGGGGAGAAGCCTAACCAACTACCGTCCAGCAATACAATGTTCACAAAAGACACATGGTTGCTAAATACTGTTCTGTTTGACCATAAAAAGGACACATGGTCCTGCCCAGGAGGAAAATCTTTCAAAACTGTAATGGGTGGGTTAAAGTTTCTAAAACTACAGAACAGGCGTATGGTCATCTTATTTTTGGTTAATAGAAATTGTTGAAGGCAAGTCTCTTGGCCTTTATTAATTCAAAGGCGTCATGCAAATAGAAAAAATAAGAGCAATGCAAGGTACTGTTTCTGCATCAAATGTCCAACATGTACAGTGGAAGGCTCTGGAATGTTGTTGCAGATATGAGCATACCTACATCTGTTTCACTGTTGTCTGAAAGTACAGGCTCATTTTTCACTTCAATATCAATAGGTGTAAGAAATTACCTTCTCTTTGCATGGTTGCCCCCACTTTTTGCCACATTGCTGATGTACTTTCACTGAATGTGCCATGGGTTTCTGCCAAAGAGGTACCCAGGGCCTATGTTCTTTCCCTAAACTACATTAAAAAAAAAAAGTTGGCACTCTTTGGCCACATGTCAATCCCATGTAAATGGTGCCACATGTGCCAAGGGCACTGTGGCCAGGACTGCAGCACTTATTGTACCACCCTTAGAGGCCCTGTACCTTTACTCACACTCACTCACACTCACTCAGCGGTTTGTTTTGGTGCAGATCAAAGTGAAGAGTCGAAATGGCTGTGTGCCATGCCTACAACCCACTGCCCTGCCATATATCAGCCACCCCTCTAGCTGGGTGCACTATACCAGTGGCGAGGGCACAGGTGCATGAGCCCTGTACCCCTACAGTGTCTACTTCTTAGACATTGTTATTGCAGTAATGCCATTAAGAGTATATGGTACTGGGTGTTTGTCTTTACGAAAACCGCACAATAATGGCTTTACTAAAAACTGGGAAGTTTGGCATCAAACTTCCCAGCACATTAAACCCACACCGAGGCCAGTGTTGGATTTAATGACAAATGCACACCCTGAAAAACAGCCTAACACTAGTGTCCTTGCTGAATGGCTGCTCGCCAGCTGCCACCACCAGACATGTTTCTGGACCCCTGAAGCCTGCTGCTCTCTGGGGGGCTAAAACAATGCACATCATGGGATGAGGTGCCAAGCCTCCCCAGGGTGGGCAGGGTCCACGAAGGGGAAGCTTCAAAGGCTTGCCGCCTTTGTGATCTAGCCCAGCCCTTTGCTGCTTCCAGCAACTGGCTATCACCAGTTCTGACCCCCACTTTGGGCATGAGAATCAGTGGTAAAACCAAGTGATGAAGGGAGGGGTGCCCACCTTTGCCAACTCTCAGTCCCCGCCATCTTGCTGATGGGGGATCCAGCCAACCAGAGAAAGGCATATGCTCCTTCCCACTGGAGGGTGGCATAATAGGGGTTGTACCCACCCCAAGGAAGGTACCCACTGACTTCAACCTTTACTTACCTGAAACACCCCTAAATCTAGTATTTAGGGGCACCTCTGAACCTTGCCTCCTCAGACAAGACTCAATCAAGAAGAAAAGAAGAAGGCCCAAAGAAACTGTGCTGAAACTAAAAGGTGGAGAACAGCCACTGACTTGGCCCCAGCCCTACCACCCTGTCCCCACCTCGAACCTGCAACTGCAAAAGCCCGGCGTGTCCTGCAGCCAGCAGCCTCAAGAACCTGAGGGACCTGCCCTGCCTACAAGACTTTGTCTCCCGTGAGCACCGTATTTGCTCACCAACAGACTGTGGCCCCATACAAAACCATGAGTCTGCACCCGATGCCTACGGCCCAAGTTCGAGTGGCCCAACACCATGAGGAGGTCTCCACGGTGATCCTGACCTGAGATCTGGTGATCTCTGACCTGCCTCGAATCTCCAAGCAAAGCCTCCAGCCCCTTTGTGGAGGATCCCCTGACCGTGACCAGAGCTGGTAAGAAAATCCAACTCCTAAAGACACCTCTGCACCCAACGTCCCACAACCTTGGGTGGCCCAATCAACTGTGTCCCAGCATTCCAACTTACCTCTCCAACTGATGGTCACCTCCAGAAGATCTTCGTCCCTGAGCCTGAAGCCTTTGTTGCAACTGGAGAATCTCCATTGAAAACAGGGCACCGACTCCAAAACAGCACAATGCACCCAGCCGCCACTGCGTGTGTACTTTGGGTGCTATTTCAGATTCCCCTTTGCCCTGAGCCTAACACCAGGAACTTTGTTCCCACAACCTTGTGGCCTGCTCGTGAGCAGCCACCAACCGGAGGCCCCCTATCCCCCATTGGATAACATTGGGTCTCAGCACTCTGCACACAGCCGCCCTAGTCCTGCTGAGGGTGTTTCAGGAGTGCATCCTTGACCCTGGGGGAACTCTGGTTCTAACCCAAGAATTCAAACTCCTACAAGTAACTACTTGCCTGTAAACCGATAACTCACTTCCTCCCATAGGATTGCATTGACTGCTTTTCTTGAAAATTGTTCCAAGTGTGGAGTTGGTTTGTATGAAACACTGAAAAACTGCAAATGTACAGAAACTGTTTTACTTACCTTTTCTCTAGGAAATGTCCCATTGCGATATCTAGGCGTATCACATTGAGTAGAAAAAGTAACTTAAAAGGTAATCTGAAAAGTAACGTACAAATTAATTTGTGAAGTAACTGAAAAGCAATTTCGAGTTATTGACTTACCTCTAATTCAATCAACTGCATTTGAACCAGGCCCCCAACCGAAGACCAGATTCTTGGACTCCCTTTTGGCCCCATGAATCCATAGAGACCTCTAGTCTGGTTACCGTTGGCGGTACTGCCCTTGGTGCCGTGTGTGCCTTCCAAACCTCCTTCTAGTTCAGCTCAGATTCTGAACTTGTCAACCGGTGCCATGATCTGTGCTGGTCCCAGCTGCGTCGACACCAGCGGATGTCAATCCCATGGCTCTATCCAACTCTAAACTGAATCCCTCTCATCCTCTGCCGAAGATGTGCTCAAGCTTAGTACCTACATGGCTGGTCCCATAGAACAGTGCTCCACAACTCTTGATTTGATCAGACCTAACCTGAATTTTGGGATGATGGGACTAGTCTCACACTCTCCTCTGGTCCTTCCACACAAGGGTCTGCCTGCCGTCACCATGGGAGACAGCCTAATTCTTAATCTACAGTTGCCTTCTGTCAAGGTGAAGACAAATATACTCCCAGAGGTATGCTCTGGCGAAAAGGCTGACTCGGCTCTGGAGCATTTTAAAGAGAGTAGGGCCACTGCATGCTTCCTATCTCTCTCGTGATTCTAGAGCAGGGGTCTCCAAACCGGTCCTGGAGGGCCGGATCCATGCCAGATTTTTGGGATATCCCCATTGAGATACATGAAGTAATTTTAAAAATCTGGCATGGATCCGGCCCTCCAGGACCGGTTTGGAGACCCCTGTTCTAGAGGCAACATACCCTACTATTTCTCCCCTTTCAAATCCTCGCTAGTGGTATCACCCTCACACAGTGTTGAGGCCCACCATCCCAACCACACCAGTCCTTTTTGGGTCAGATTAGTGTAGCCACCAAACCATGTCCAGGTCCACCAGGACAACCGACCTCCCAGTGTGGCCCTTCCGCACCACCCTACAAGTAGATTTAGTTTGCGCTTAACATTGCAGAATCACCCTGTTGGAGGCAGATCAATAATTATTTACACATGTGGAAATCAGTAACATCAAGCAGATGGGTCCTGCAGATAGTCCAATCGGGCTAAGCCCTTCCAATCCTTTTCATCTCACCGCCTCTTCCACCATTCAGAGCAGCTTTTGGAGAAGCCATAGTGAGAGTTCGGGCCTCAGATCAGAGCTGGGTCTTACACTCGTTATTTCCTAGGGCTGAAAAAGAAGGAAGCATTTGTCCTATCCTAGATGTAGACCTCTTAATTTCTTCCTGCAGAAGGACAATTTCAAGATGCTCATGCAGTCTGAGTAGACTGGTACATTTCACCTGCAGGATGCCTATTTCTTCATGACTGTCTTTCTGATCCACAGGCCCTATCTGCAGTTCAAGGTTGGCCAAAAGCCTTTTCTGATTGCGGTACTCCCATTTGTGAACATATGACTGGCACTGGTGAGTCCAAAGGTGATTGTGGTGGTTGCAGCATACATTCAGAGGTCAGGGGTACCAGTCTTTCCGTACCTCAGCGACTAGCTGCTAAAGGCAAGCTTGCCATAGTCAATCATAGACCACCTTCAGGTGATGCTGAACTTCCTAACATCTCTGGGGTTCACTATTATCTTGCTGAAGTCACACCTGACTCCTTAATGGAGCCTCCTTTTCATCGGGGCCTGCCCTGGATACAGTACGCTTTTGGGCCCTCCCTCTGAACCGAGTCCAGAAGATTCAGCCTATGATCCCAGTGTTGCAACCTCAGTAATGGCTTTCAGTGAGGATGGCTCTGATGCTTATTGTCCTACTAGCTTCCTGCATCCTACTAGTCGACCATGCCACACATGAGGGCTCTTCAGTGGGACCTGAAGACTCGGTGGGCTCAGCACCATGAAAACCTATCCGACTCTATCCAGTGTTAGGAGGAAACGTTAAATATCTACAGTGGTTGCTGCTTGACCACAATTTTGGCCTTGGCAGACCCATCTCCCTTCCCGAGCAGACGGTGGTAACTGATGCACCACTACTGGGTTGGGGAAGTCCTCCAGGAGAGCTGGCATGGTGGTGAAGGCCGTCCTGCCATCCATCAGGGAGAGGCGGGTTCAGGTTATCACAGACAACACCACTGTTGTGTGGTCTGCAACAAGCATGGCTGTATGGGGTCTTGGGTCCTTTGCTAGGAGGCTCTTTGCCTCTGGACCTGGCGGAATCGTCTGGTATTTCCCTGCTTCTGAAACACCGGGCTGGATATTTAAACACCAGAGCGGAGAAACTCAGCTGGCAACCCCTAGCAGATTACGAATGACAGTTACAACCGGAGGTGGTGCAGGGTGTCTCCCAGCAAGAGGGCGAACCCTGGTTCGATCCTATTCGCTACCGCTGAGCATGTACAGTGTCATATCTTTTGTACACTGGAGTTTCCAAGAAAGCTCTATCGGAAAAGAGTGTGCCTAAAGTAGAGCATGGTGCTCCTGTAGGCCTTCTTGCTAATATCTCTTGCCACGAGTTCTGAAGATCAGTCACAACCAAGCCAAGGTTATCCAAGTAGCTCTGGATTGGGCCAATAGAGTGGGGTAACCCGGAAACGTCTGGGCATGAGCATCTGTCCTCTGATCAGGCTGCTGCCTCTGGAAGATCTTCTGTTGCAGCATCATGGCAGGATGTTGCACCTGGGCCTTCCCCGTTTGCTCCTCAATGCGTGGAGATTGAGCAGAGGCGGTTGGCTGCATTCAATCTACCTTCCAGAGGAGTTAATGCATCCTGGCTGCCGATCGTTGGTCTACCAAAACTTTTTACACAGAACGCTGGGACAAGTTTTTGGCCTGTTGTGGCTCTCATAATACGGACCTGTGCTCGTTAAACTGGTGGATTTGTTACTATTTGTCCTGTTTTAGGACCAGTAAGGACTTGCAGTGGGCACTGTTAAAGATTACGTGTTGGCTCTTTCTGCATTTTTGCATTTACCAGATCAACTGTCCGTATTTAAATCTTTTCTTGGGATGCATTTTCTAAAAGGTTTGGTCCATATGTTTCCCCCAAAACCCTTTGTGATGCTTCCCTAAGCTGGTTCTCACTTTTGTTATGTGCACCCATTTTGAGCCATTGCAACAATTTCTGACAAGGAAGACTGCCTTTCTCATCAGATAACCTCAGCTTGTCACATTAGTGAGCTTCAAACTTTGTCTAGCTGCCCTAGAGCACCTTCTTTTTGGACAAACAGGTGTGTAGGACTAAAGTGGCCTATCTACCAAAAAAGTGTGACAGACTTTCATGTCAGACAATCTAACATTGTACAGTGGTTCTTCGCCCCTCCTCACCCATCGAAAGAGGATGGGACAACAAAGCCCATTGGTGGACAATAAGCAATAAGCTCTTTGGGGGGTTCTCTGTGGCAAAGACAGGCAAATCGGTGCAGACACTGACTTTGTCCTGGTGGATACTCTTCTACATTAAGATATGTTACAAGATGCAGCCTCCAGAAGGGTTGAGGGCCCATTCCATCTGGACCAAGGCTGCTAGCACTGCACTAGCACACAAGAGTCCCTGTCCTGGATATTTGTCCGGCATGGAAATCGGTTCACACATTCGTGAATCGCTACTGTCTCGATAGCCAGATACAAAGGGCATTTAGCCCATCGGTTTTGCAGGCCTTTTTGGACTGCGTAATTCAACAGACCCAACTCAGAGTGAGGTAGTGCTTTGGTATCAAATTAAAGGCGAAGATTCTGAGGCCAAAAGTATCCATTGGAAAAACGGGTTCATTTCCTTCTGTAATGCTCTTTCTGATCAATACTTTATCTGACCGCACATTCCTCATCACTCTGCCACCTGTAGATTCTGTGAAATTCCCTCCATCTAAAAGGATTGCAGATTAGATCTGCACAATGGCACGAACTACTCGTTTTTGTGCTCCATCCCAAGGGTGCAGAGAATAGCCAGAAAGAAACTTGTGCCTGTGCATTTGGGTGGCACCTCTATGCAGCACAATGGGTCACTACCATGGTGAGGCGGAGTTGCTGCTCTACTGACGCATATTGGCTTTGCTGAAAAATCTTCTGGATCGGTCTGGCTTCTGGTGATTTTCTAAAGTTGAGTAACCTACAGTTAGTGTTACCAAAGGTAAGTAATGATTATGTGAATTATGTCCCGAACAGTCGCAAAGGTTTTTCCTTCATTGAATGGATCATATTTATGTCATCCAATGTTTTCAGCTACAGAATATACCTCTTAAGAGAGCCAGGCAGATGTTCTTTCCTCTCTGCTCCCATGGCATCCTGTATCCTTGAAAGGCAGTCACCACGTTAGACCTTTTAGGTAGTTATTTGAGGAGGAGTGTCACCAGAGAAAGGGAGAGCGTATAAACTCATCTAAAGTAATTCTGGGAGATATATCTCCCTCCTCCTCCTCCTCCTCCTCCTCCTCCTCCTCCTCCTCCTCCTCCTCCTCCTCCTCCTCCTCCTCCTCCTCCTCCTCCTCCTCCTCCTCCTCCTCCTCCTCCTCCTCCTCCTCCTCCTCCTCCTCCTCCTCCTCCTCCTCCTCCTCCTCCTCCTCCTCCTCCTCCTCCTCCTCCTCCTCCTCCTCCTCCTCCTCCTCCTCCTCCTCCTCCTCCTCCTCCTCCCCCTCCCCCTCCCCCTCCCCCTCCCCCTCCATACATACATACCCTCTTGTTGATCCTAGATAAACATTGAGGTAGAGGCCCTCCTATATGATGTCTGACATTTTTTGATGATTGGTTAAGCACAAAAATAGTATTAGCTCATACCTAATGCTGGATCTTGGAGCGGTCCATCTGCTTCTCAAGCAATTCCTGCCTTGCCTTCGATTGGCCACTTTTTGGTACAGATAATGGTACAACTGTGTTCTCCCTGAGTAAACTAGAAGGGATAAAACCGCCAGATCAGAGCAATTTACCTTTTTGAGCCTTCAGAACGCAAAGGATAAGAACGCCGCTCAAGTGCTGCTGACAGTGCTTCTGCATTTCTCCACTGAATGTGGTTGGGGGAGGGGGGGCTGAACTGTGACTATTTTTCTGTCACTGCAGTGATGCAAAATGCTGAGATATTGTATTGAGGTTCCTAGAGCCCGACTCTGGAGGGACTGCCTAGAGCATAGACTGTTAGGGATCATATTGGTACACTTTCCCACCAAATAGTCTCCTCCCAATGGTGACTGTTTAATTTAAGCAGCTGAGAATAAGCTGATCGTCCATGCTCACAGCTGCCCACTCCAGTGCCCACAACCTTCTAATGGGCCAAAAGCTAGAAATGTGGGTGACACCGGTATCCTGAATAAACCAGTACAAACATCTACATCTGTCTGAGTGTATGAGAATTCTGAAGGAAGAAAACCACCTACATTCTATGAGATCACATGCTTTGTAGGCATCAAGGGTTTGCTTTTGTGCACACTAGATTTATGTCTAGAAAAGCAAGGCAATGCAGGACCTGTCCAAAAGTGACTGTTCAAGCCTCTCTTCTATATTTCCCTGAATGTTTTTTAGGTCTCGGCTAGAAGCGAGCGAAGCTCGCTCTCGCCAGAGACCTTATTGTTAGCGGCTCAGCTTCCCAGGACGACAGCACTGGCCGCGTGCAAGCGATTTGTGCCGGCCACGCGAACGTGCTGTCCACCTCGGAAGCTGAGACGCTAGCAATACCTCCCGCTGCTTGCGCATGCGCCGTGCCCAATGGAAGGTTTCGGGCTTACGCATGCGCCGTGCCCATTACTGCAGGACCGGCCGCGGCAGACCCGGGGCTGCGGCCGTCAACGGAGCGCGTGATGACGATGCAAGTGTTTGTTTTCTTTCTTCGGCTCCTCCTCACGTCGCGTGGCCATGTTTGTCCCAGTCATATGACCGCAAAGAAGGAATAAAGAGACAGCCCGGGTGAGTCATAAGAAGCCGAGCACGGGCTGCTGTGTGAGCAAAGGGCGGCAGTGAGGCCACCGGAGTTTTCCGGGACAGATTTAATAGCGACTAAAAGTATGGCCAGGGGCGTAACACAGGCCCACGCAGCCCACGCAGTGCGGGAGGGCCCCCAGGCTTCACTATCCAAAGGGGGCCCCTCATGCCCCCATGCTTCAAAAAAGAACAGCTCGTGGAAGGCAGCCTGTTTTCCACCGAGCTAAAAGCATACAAATCCTTGCAATGTCATTGCGGTTTGTACTGTGAGGCCTCGCTCTCAGGAGCTGAACAGGGCCACACAGGGAACAGCATTCCAACATCCAACCCCCCCCCCCCCCCAGGAAGGGGACTAAATGAAGGGGGCACCCTCGCTAGGTGAGAGAGAGTCTTTAAAGCAGCCTGCACGATCTGACCCAGGACTGAAGCGAAACAATGTTTCAAGTAACATTGTTTCTCTTCTGTCAGAGTGCAGGAGGCTCGGAAAGAGGATGGGGGTGGGGGCCCAGTTAAAGCAGGAGGCAGCACAGAGAGGAGAGCTGACACACGAGAAGGATTGCAGCTCCCTCCAGGAACAGGATCTGCTGGGGCCCATTGGAACTAAGGTAAACACACATTTGCAATATATGGTTTTGCAATATATGCATTTGCATATATGCAAGTCATATATGGTTTGGGTTACAATTGTAAGTTATGGATTTGTGTTGTGTAGATTAGATCTGTGTAGTGAAATAATGTGGCATGGTGTGCAGTGTAAAAATGTGGAATGTTGCTATGTGGCATAGACTGGATTTGTGTGGAATGTATTTATGCAATATGGAGTAGAGAATAATCATGTGATGGTAAATTATGTGGTGCTGAGTGGTATTATGTGGAGTGTAATTATGTTGTGTGAGGTTTAGCTGTGGAATTGTGTGACGTGTGGAATTATGTGGCATGGTGTGGTGTACAATTGTGCGAAATGGAATTATGCAGCATGTTACAGAGTTGCATTTTGTGGAGGGTAAATAGGTCTTTTGCAGTTAAGTGTAAATATGTTGTGTGAACAGTGGCGGCTGGTGAGTTTTGAAAGTGGGAGGGCGTAAAAGTTGCGGGATGAGGGTTATATCGCGAGTGAGCAAACAAACAAGACCAACTGAGAACATTTGGGATGAGGGGAGTTACACCCCAAGAATTTTTTGAGATAATGAACGGTAAATGGGAGGAAAGGATAGTGTGTGAAGGGGGTATTCTGCCGAGAGAAGGTGCAGGCACAGGGAGGAGGAGGTGTTAGAAGGAGGGGAATATAAAGGGGAGATAAAGATGGGAGAAACACACGTGTAATTAGGAGAGGGGTGAGCAAGAAGGAAGGAGTAGTGTAAAAAGGTTGAAGTATGTAATAGAAAGATCTGGGAGAGTGGGACATTGTAAAAGGGTGAAGAAGGAGGGGGAAAGAAAATGCGTAAGATGTATGGAAGACTTGGTTGAGAGAGAGACAGGCGGGTCTAATGACCAGTCAGAGAGAGAGGGGAATGGACAGCGAAAAGAAGCAGAGAGATGGAGAGAAGATAGGAAAAATGTGTCAGAAAAAAAGAGGAGTTATAGGCAAGTGAAGGAGCAGTGGAGAGTGAGTGAAAGCTTGGAGAGCATGAGTGAGGGTGTAGCGGTAGAGAGTAGGGATGAGCAGGAGTACAAACTGGAGAGAGTGGAGGCAGAGTGGGATGGGATCAGCACTTCCTGGTACAGCGCGATTGGCGGTTAGTCAAGATGCAGATGAGCGGCCCCTCTTATTGAACCTCTGTGCATTACTAAATATTAACTGCCCTTGTCTGGCACTGTGCGCCCTGCCAACTCTGGTACAGCACTGTGCACATGATCAGCCTCTATGCAGCTTTGGGCACACAGTGAACCTTTGTAAAAAAATAGTGCCTCTGAGTTAGTTAATATCTGTACCAAGTTACAAAGCTCATAAGTGTCTGCGTGTGTATCCCTGAATGTGCTGAAGTTGAAAGGGTACCGCAAAAACTGTGTCACTTCATCATGGTGGGGAATAAAGTCATTTTGCATTAAACACAAGTGATAACAATATATTGTATTTCTATCACCAAAACCCTTTTATTTTGAGCACTTGAAGGATCACACATCAAAAAAGTGATTGGCATATGGTATGCTTCTGGCAGTGACGTACTGTATGTAACAGGCACATTTTCACAATTGGACAGTTCACTGCTGGGAAGGGCAGAGACAGTTACTGTTTGGAGTGGTGGGGGGTGGGGATGGGTAAAGGAGGTGCTGTGCTTGGATAAATGACCCTAACACTATACTCACAGCCACGAAGGCTAGGTGTGGTCGACAACAAATCTATCAGCTTTTAAAAAAGATCATATGAAGAATCACTTCTGAACAGTTTCCATTTGGCAACCATTTCACCCATGAGTAGCTTTCACCTTCAATCTATGTCCTGCATCTATTTGAATTCAGCATAGTTCTTAGGCCGGCTGATCATTAGTTTTCGCCTATGTCTTCGCCTACTGTCTGTAAAATGCTTTAGTGGACTAATGGCACCCACTATAGAGATCTGTGTGGAAACTGAAAACTACAGCTTCACATCTTGCAGTGCCTACTAAACGTTGCATCCTTCCAAGGTCGATTCAGAGTTAGTGAACAATAATAATACTATTAGTGCCTAAAGATGGAACCAATCGTGAAGTGTGCCTTTGTGACTGTACTAATTATGCCGCACACTGGTGCCCTGGCATGTAGGTTTGAACTCTATAAAAACTCTGACTAAATGAAATAAATAACAGTGTGATGAATCTGCCAGATGAGTCACAGAATCACAGTTGGCACAGCGTGCCCTGAATACATTCCAGTGGATTGGACATTATCTAAATAGTATTCCATCCATTTATTTTGGCCTTTTAAACATCAATACAAAAATATTTTACTGGAAAAAGAGCTGGTATGGACACTCTGAAATCTTTTAACTTTAAAAAAGAATTAATACAGTTGTGGTTCACAATACTTGCGGGGTGGAGGCTGGGGGAGTTGAAAATTAAAATAAAAACTTACCTTGCCGGTAACGCACCGCCTCTGCTCCTGGACCAGGGTCCAGCGTTAGTGCTCTTCAACAGGAACAGCTGCGTCACTGGCAACCCCTCTCAGCCAATACTGACGCTGCCCCAGCAGCACCAGAATTGGCTTAGCAGGGATACTCGCTGCCCTGCAGCCCATTAGGAGACTGAGGGTTGCAGCGTTGATCAACCCTCGCTCTCCTAATGCGCAGCCACAGCTAACACTAGTGCGCATGACTGGGCTGGTCGGAAAAATTCTCTGACCTAAACCCAACATGTGCATTTGTGCTGCTGTGTGCTCCGCACCACCCACTGGTCTGACAATGCATGTCAGTCAGCATGACGCCGGACCGCCGGTGGGCGGTCCAGTGTGATGCTAAATTGGGCACTTCAGCACTGTGGTGTCATTGTGTTGGAATCTTAGATCCCGGCATCTCCATGCAGAGCTGCCGTTTTTGCAGATCGCTCCCCGCAGGGAGGCGGAGGTTATCCTGGGTCACAACATCACCCACTCCAAAGCTCCGGTGCCCTTCTCAAGCCCCTAGCTCCTGTCAGGAACCAGTCCTTGCAGATGTCATACTCAAAGCGGCTGATATCGTAGGGCTGCTGGGGCATGGCGCACTCGCCTGCAACAAATCCTCAAGAGACCTAACTTTATGGACACACTACGGAAATATGGCAAAATGTTGCGGGCATAGTAAAGGGACACTCATTACATGACTACCATGCAGGCAGCTGTACTGCATAACGAAAATTACGGCATCATGTGTAGGAAACAGGGAAAGTCCAAGAAAAAAGTCGGTGGCCACATGGAAATACTACACCAGCTTTGATTAGCAGCGCTACCCGAGGAGGCACGATGCCTGTTATGCGTGATTTTGCATTCCAGTTCGGTGATGCAGATCACCACACTGAAATGTGTTAGTTTAACACCAGATGCGTGGTACTTGGCAGGACTGAATTAGGTGGCGTGGATTTGGACAAGCTGGGCATGCTAAGGCTTTTATGTCATGGGGTTTAAAGTGGACGTTTGTCTATTTTTCTTTGTAAAAATAATATGGGCTGTTTCTTTACCTTCCGGTACATTTATGAACAATTTGTTAAGCTAAATTGCATTGTTCCATTGTGTGCGCATGCAGGTCTGCCAGACATGCACAAAATCATCCTACGTCTCAGTATTAACTTCCACACTTCTAAGCTGTATTTCCAATCCGAGAATGAGTTACCTGTTTGCTTTAAAATGACAGTTAGTAAAACAAGTAAGTGCTTGTATAAGTAGCAATGGTTTTAACGGGACTTGTTTTCGTGCAAGGTATTGCCTTTCTCAGTTCATGAAAGGGATAAAAAAACATGTCCAGATAATAATAGGGTTGCCTGGAAGGTGCGATAGCAGAATATTGAAACATGTGGATCTGGTGAGGACTGCGGGCAGCAAGTGCTTGATACGCTATTTGCATAAGAAAATACTATATTTTATTTTGTTATCCTCCCTTAGTTATTAGTAAAGAAGGAGCGTTCACCGACATCATTCGGTTAGTCTTAGGGAGACAAAGAATGCTGTGGTCTGTGGTAGATGCCGCCCAGAAGTCATAGGTATATTTATCCGGAGCTGCCATTGAAAGGAAGTGGAAATGCGCTTTAGATGTTGCTGGTATTGATGGCTACTATGCGGTTGCAGACTTCGCGGGGCTGACAGTGGGTGGGGAAATGCTACGTTGTCACTATAGGTTTAATTACATGAATCGCACATTCTCTCTGGTCTTTGTCCTTGGGGTACTTGCTGACTGGTGCTACACATGGGATCAGGTTTGCCTCTGACAGGAGGTATGGTTTAGTGGGGAACATAGTGTAAATTAATGTTGGTGTGAGGAAACAAATATAGGACTCTTTGTACATTTAATATTATTGTGTGCATCATTCAGAAGATGAAAAGTAGCAGGAATGGCTTTGATGCTGTAGAGGCTAGCAGGAAGATCTGTTTTGGGGTGGTCAGTTGAAGAGATTGTTTAACATGTTTTAAACTACCACAGTGGCATTGGGGGAGGGCAGCAGCTGAAAGGCTCTGTCTTTACTGGTAGGCAGCGGTTACATGGGGACCGGCCATCAGTCTTTCTGTCGGTGGTGGACAGGGGAGCAGTGGGCGGCAGTCACAGGTTTGCAGTGACATCCGAGGGGTGGTTTGAAAAGGCGGGCGGGAAAGCATAACTGTGGGTTTCGTAGGGGCGAGAGTAGAGTTGAGGGATGCGTTAGTAGCAGGCACGAAGGCAGTGGTCTGTGTTTGGAGGTGGTTAACTGAGCAGGCTTCGCTTGAAGGTGGATCATTAACATTACATAGAAGGATGTGTTTGGTGGGTGGCTGGAGGCAGTGTTATGTAACTTTGCTGGAGGGCGCAGCAAAATTTACTGATGTATGTAAATCACCTGATAAAAGGGCGGATGTGACCAATGGAGGAACCAGAATCCTTTTTTTATGGCTGGGGTGAGCCCCTGCAGTATGGCGGGTCGCTGGCTGGAGAGCTCTTGACTGGCGCGGAGAATGAGGGGCCCCCCTCCATGAACTTTGCAGGGGGGCCCCCTCGGGTTTCGTTACGCCACTGAGTATGGCTTGTTTCATATCTAGGCAATATGAGGAAAAATGTAAAAAAGGGAAAAGTCTAAACAATGCATGAATTGGCTATTTACATATTTGTTTGCACAGAAATGCTGAGAGCACTGATCTGATGGTGTCTAGTCTCATTAAATCAGTATAAATCAACATCCATTTGGAGGGAAAATAATTAGCGTGCGCTTTGTGAGCGACGAGATCTTACACCAAAGTGTTTAAAAGGAAAGTTGCACATCCCATGAATCTGGTGCCAGTTTCTCTCCAGCATATTGGCCCGGAATCTAGCACATCCCAAACAATGTAGAAGGGGCAGTTAAACTCACATAATCCAGTAGTAAACAGTAGGCCGTAGTTTAGATCCATTTATTAACCCAAGCCATTCAGAGCTGTAGGGAGGTGTGCGCAGGTCTACCTTTTGACACAACACTGAGCAGACCGAAAAAGCTTTTCTAGCCTCAGCAAATGAGGGCAAATGCACATTTCTAATTATGAGGGCTCCTTTGGCCGTGAAGCCTTTCTCTACTCTCGTTGATTAAATGGTCTTGTATTAACAAGTATTGTGGATTTTACGAGGTCACCATGGTACCAGACTCTTGTGAGTGGAGGGACGACAGCTAAAACCTGGCTTCACGAGATTCCTCATAGTAAAACCATCAGTTACCTAATTGTTTTATTTCGTGCAGAGTGGTGAGTGCAGAGTGGTGAGTGCAGAGTGGTGAGTGCAGAGTGGTGAGTGCAGAGTGGTGAGTGCAGAGTGGTGAGTGCAGAGTGGTGAGTGCAGAGTGGTGAGTGCAGAGTGGTGAGTGCAGAGTGGTGAGTGCGCAGAGTGGTGAGTGCGCAGAGTGGTGAGTGCGCAGAGTGGTGAGTGCGCAGAGCTGGCGAGTGCGCAGAGCTGGCGAGTGCGCAGAGCTGGCGAGTGCGCAGAGCTGGCGAGTGCGCAGAGCTGGCGAGTGCGCAGAGCTGGCGAGTGCGCAGAGCTGGCGAGTGCGCAGAGCATTGTGTGCTGTTGAGTGCAGAGTGCGGTGCATTGCCAATGTTAATGACAATGCCCATTTATTTTTGATTTAAAGAAAAAAAATGTCATGAGCAATGCCAATAGCTCTACCTTTAATGATGCCGAGACCATTGCATTGCAAATGCTTGTTTGTTGGATGCTGCTGTTGCTTGTCTCATGTACTTTTTTGTCTGGTATCTGTTTAACACCATACTAGTGGTTCAGTAGTTCTTGGTGGGATTTAGGAAGGTATTTCTTCTGTTAAGAAACCGACTACCGTTACTCCAACCCGGTCTCTTCCAGCTGCTTCCTCACTCTTTGTATGCTCTGTAAAATCTTCAAATGGCGCCCCGAAACAACAGACGAACAGTCGCTCATGCTCTAGTTACCAGCTGGCTGGAATTATAAAAACCCACTCTACGTAGGAATAATCAGGCAACTCCTGATGTGACTGCATACTATACAGGATTCAGTGACCAGACTCATCCTCTACCTCCCCAGACACTCGTATCACTCCGCACCTCAAGAACCTCCACTGGCTCCCCATTCAGAAGAGATGCCAATTCAAGATGCTGATCCGCATCTACAGAGCCCTTCGCAATCAAGGACCAGCATACATGGACCACTGCATGAACTTCCACCAACGCTCCAGACAGGTGCGCTCTGCCTCCTCTCCACCTCACACTCCCTCACACACACAATCCCCGCATCCGTTGAAGCTATAGTGGAGGACTCTTTCTCCAGCTCGCTGCGAAGTCCTGGAATGACCTCCCCTGTCACCTCTGGACCTCATCCTCTCTGCTGGAATTCAGGAATGGTCTCATGACAGGACTGGTCACCTGAACCCTCCGGATGCAGCAAGGCGCTGTGGATACCCTTGTGGGTGATTAACCGCCTATATAAATCCTGATTGATTGGTGATATTTCAATAATAGTGTGCCAGTACTTATGGGACAGCTATGAATGATGCCGAAGGCAGACCCTAAACATAAGTCATGTTAAGTTGCATTTCTGGTGGTTTTTACATCAGCCAGGAGAGTGAGTGAGTGAGATTGTTACACATGCTCATCAGCAGCACACTAAATTTCTCCACAAAATATCCTCAAGATCCCACCTTTTCTTCCTTTTGAAAGCAATATCAGAGTTTCACATTACTCAGACCTTTTTGTTGTCCTCATAATTTCCATGTTTGACCTTTCTATCAGCATTGCCCCTACATACCTCAAAATTAAATGAGCCCTGCTGTATTGTTTTGATAATGCTCTGATACTCATGATGGGTGTCTTACGTGAATTTATAAACCATCCATCCTCCTCCCTGTGAAAACAGAAGCATGGATTGAAATTGGTTTGATTTAATGCGTACTAGAACCTCTCTCCCTCCCAAAATGAGCTGCCCGGACCTGCTGAACTTTTCAGGGCAGTGGAGTACTTTGATTTCTTAAACACTGTCAAAATATTTCCATAAGCTTGTCTCCCTTCATAGTCACACTTAATGCTTGAACCGGACTTAACTATCCACCAGTAGCCAACCTGATGGCGTGTATCACAAGGTGGCAAACTATTTCAGGTCAGATCTTGCGGATGCTAGGATAGCAGTGATGGCTCGGTGACGGGGCGTGTGGAAGAAGATTATTATCCTACAGAGTTTATGTGGGGAACAAAAGTAAAGCCTGGTCGTTGCATGCAAACAGATTTGGGAGTAGGGATAGTCTAAATTGCTTACTGCTGTAAGTTTTTTTTATTTTGCTTGTTTTTTAGGTAGTGTCCGCAAGTTAAAGGCCAAATGGAGGGCTTCTTTTGTGCTCCTCCCATTAGTAGATTATCCTTTGCTTCCATCCAGCTTCAAATAATTATATCTGCTGCAGACATTAGGTGAGCTGGAGTAGGTGCAGGGTGATGTAATTTGGTCTCCTTCAGACTTCAACAATATCTTGTTTCCAAAACTGTACAAACAAATCAAAAGCCAAATATAGCCATAAGGCAAAAAAAGCCCCCAGTTTTATCCAGAGAGTCTAATATGAGGCAGGTGTTGACTGTCCTAATGCGGCGGATCGGTCCAGTGAAATCTTTGCACTAATATTGTCTGCTAGGGACACTGATGGAGGCTGCCTGGGACAACTCATTCTAATTGCATTATTTCCACCAGGATTAAATGAATCTTTAAGCGTTTAAAGAAGTTTGTGGATGTCCATAGGTTTTTTTTTATATCTGTGCTTTAGCGGCCTTCTGCAGCAATGTCTCTGGACATGAGTGATG
Source organism: Lissotriton vulgaris (assembly GCF_964263255.1). NCBI lineage: Eukaryota > Metazoa > Chordata > Amphibia > Caudata > Salamandridae > Lissotriton > Lissotriton vulgaris. The sequence goes on from NC_141695.1 coordinate 1,703,789,179, forward strand.
TGTTTGAATTCATGAGCAAGAGTATGCTGGGAAAATACACAAGAGGAACCAGATCATGGGAAACCACTTATAAGGAAACTTACTTTTCAGGAAATACAAATCGAAAATTAAAGGAAACCTTTTGAAGGAAAGATAATTTAAAGTAAATATTATTAAATAAAAAAATAACAAATGTAATATTTACATAACAAAACATTCGTTTTTTATTGTACTTGGAAAAGTAGATAAAATCTGAAATTGGATAGATGACACATGGACACATTAGAGTGCCCCAATGAAATAAATATACCATATGTTCCTTCAAGTACAAAAAGGCATGGTTTCTTAGTAGCACATTTCTAATGAAATAATGACAAAAAAATAACCTTTCTCGTACATATAATTTAATTCTCTCTCACGTCCCTCACCAAAAAGCGCCACAGGCACTCAAAAGTGTTGCGGATACCTGTAGCTTTTATAATCACACAGCCGGGGCTGACATCTTTCAGCTTCATGCATAGCGTTCACAGCAATGAATGCAATTTTGCATTCCATTTAAGTACCCAGTAACTAAGTGCTTCATACTAGCCATAAGAAAAACATACTGTTACAATCAGATTTTGCAATTTTTAACAATAGATAAAAATAATAATTCTTGGCGGTAATCTATACAAATGATTTCCGTATACTGTTAAAGTGTTACAAAATGTAATGTAACTGTTAGTTTTTTGTGTCTGGTATGAGGCAGTTAAGGTGACTAGCAACTTCCATGTAATGCCACTCGTCGCTGTGAATAATGCTATGTATGTAGCAAGCATCATCGTTTTCTGTGTATAGAATGTGAAATCATCCATTTCTGTGTGAATAAACAAGTATCAACAAAACCCTTTTGTGTGCCTCTTTGTGATGGGACATATGAGAGAGATGCCTGAAATATGTGAAAATGAGGCTGTGCTCGACTTGGCCAGGCTCCCATTATGTTCGGGTACATGCCAGTAGCCTGCCAAAAAATGTGTATGTGTGTATGTATATAAGCATATCTCCATCAAAAAATTAGGCTTGGGGAGTATACATAGATAAGAATTATAGGGGGGTAAGTATCTATGCGAACCTTGCAGAAAAACAACCAAGAGAACCAAATTTCAAGATTAATTGCATCTATGCCTTAAACAATAAGCAAGCAAAAGTCAATTTTGAAAGAAAAGCTTTCTATAAAATAGTACATGACATTCCTCTTGCTAATTTCCATTACGCTGTTTACGTGAAATGGTTTCTCAGTGATGGTACTGCATGAAATTGATTTCTGTAGAGTCCCATACATTCCCATAAAACATGCACATTATTATATATTATGCCAAGGCAATATCTCCTTGGGGATAAATGCCTTGTACTGAAAATCAAAATGTTTAATGCTATTTTTAGAAGGGTACTATTATGACTTGAGTCTAACCACCAGTTTCTTCCTACAGCTTGAAGCGTGAAATGCGGAATATCGCGGACGAGTGTGGATTGGAACCAGTCACTGTGGCGATGAGTTATGTCTACTTTGAGAAGCTGGTCTTACAAGGCAAGCTTAACAAGCACAATCGCAAACTGTGTGCAGCAGCATGTTTGTTGCTTGCAGCCAAGATTAGCAGCGACCTCAAGAAGCACGAAGTCAGCCACCTCTTTGACGTAAGTACAGGACAGGAGGGTGTCTGAGGATACCGTTGGCTTAATGAGTGAAGATCAGTCTGCCACTGTAGCCAATGTTGTGTGTTGCTGACTCAGGTCTGTGGATTTTACATGCTGCCACATGCCTCTTTTTTTCCCAGGCTTGCCTTACCACAATCTGAATGTGTTACTGACCAAGAAGCTTCTGAGAGCTTTTGGGGCCTGTGGTGCGACCTAGTGCGCTGGGCTTCTCAGGATCCTGGTTTCTAAGCTATCTTTGAGTTCTGCTAGAAGACAAACCACAGTCCAGACTTGAGTCGCCTCTACTTCAAGAAGCGCTACACAAATGTAACCAAACAGTGTATTTGCCTCACAAATTATGTAGAGTATATGCGTTCTCTTTGGTGAGACATAGCCTTTGATTTGCTGTTATCAATGAGATGAATCCTCTTGCATCTCACACATTCTACAGCCATACCTGGCATTTTCAGAAGGACAGTCAAGTGTTCCAACAGGGCTCGGACATCAGTTGTTTCCCAGTGACCTACTAACAGAAGGGACACATTGTGGGAAACCATTGGGTTTACAGTGTATGATGTTACCAGTTGTGGACCAGTTGTATTTCTTGACACATAATGCCTTGCATCGTACCACGGTATTTCAACCTCCCCCCACTATTTCTACTTTATAATGTGTCCCTAGCAAGTTGAGAATATGAAGGAGTAGGATGTAGGAGTAAAAAAATATTACTCCCCATAGTGGTTGATATTCCCATAACACTAAATATGCCAAAGTACCAGTGTCTTTCCAACATTCAAGCACAACTCTAGACCCTTTTTTAAAATAAATTCTTCTTTCTGGTTTATTTCTTATACCTGGGATTGAAATAAAGCCACAGCTTATCCACACCATATCTTTCTGCGATGGCCATTCTCATCTGCCCAAAATTATTTTGGTTCAGCAACCCTTTCTGTTCCTTTTTTTCCTCACTTTAATCTGACCGATCACATTCCCGTCCACACTTAACCCACACACGCGACTACTGAACCTCTGTAAAATTGGCCTAGCAGTAGCTTTTCCTGAATGATTTGCATAACAAACGTGATTGAATTGTCTTGCTATAAATTACTTTTGTATGTTATCTGTAGTCTGTAAGTCTAGTTATGTACAAAGATTAGACATGTATGTTCAGTATTTAATTAGAAAAGAACTAGATAGAATGCTGGCCTCATTAAACTTTTTAAGCTTTATTAGACTAGGAAGGCCAATCGATAACATAGCGCCAAACTCACATTGCCATAGCACGTAGGTGGGCCACAGAATGGGAAAATGCTTTTGGTGGCTCTAGAGATGTGTGAGGAATGCTTATCAACAAGGCATTTGTTCTCTGATGTACAACACCGGTCTGAACAACCATCCAATAATCACAAGGAAGCCACTGTTCATGTCTTTCAGTAATCTACATTCAGGGCAGTAGCCTGTAAGGATCTCATTGGGCCTATTTTTTTAGAGGTAGGTGAGTTTTGAGCATAGAGCATAGAGCATAGAGGATTGAGAATTGGAGAAGTGTGGCTCACTGGTTAGAGGAGGTAGACCCTGATGCAGAGGTCAGACGCGGGACCAGGGTTCAATTCCCGACGCGGCAGGGTCTTGAGCTCAAATGTCCAAGGACTCGATAATTCTCGCCTCTGTGCCTACTCGAATCATGGGTTCACACTCTGCAACTATGGGCAATAGCTTGCTTAATCTCCACTATGGCCCCACCGCGATGGGATGCCTGGTCTTCACCTTGGGGATGCCCAGTAGGGGTTATCTCGCAGGGAAAGCCAGGACGGGTTCCCAAAGCAAGCGCTAAGAGACCTGTCGGTGATTTGGCGCTATATAAATCGAAATTAACATAACATAAAATGTCGCAAATGTGGCCAAACTAAATATCCCACAGTACTGGGATTTGGTTTGTCAGAAAGGTGAACATATAGATGCCTGACTTCCCTTTGCTCAGTATTTCAATAAATCGCTGAGCAGAAGGTGCTCGCCTTCGGTGATTTGGGGAGGTAATAATTTAGAAGCTATTCAGCGACACATGGCCTGCATTATAGTTTTTTCAAAAACCTGACTGTTCCGGACTACAGAATTAATCACTAGCACTGCCAAAAACCATTTAAAGGGCTCTATGAGTTTAAAGGGGCACAGCTGTTGATTGGCGAGCAGCACTGTTCCCTGTAGAGGACTTTTGAGAGAGTCCAGTTTTGTGATAGTGATATTTCATCACTAATTCAAATGTTATTTCACCTGTGTTCGGCATGGGCAGTGCCACAAGATGACATGCTGGACCTGGCTTGGGGCATTGCGCAAGGTGACACTGGTGGTAAAGTCAGCATGCTGCAGTAAGGGTAGTTTTATTCAGTTGAGTAAATGCAAAACTTGAAATAGTGGAAAAGGTTGGGTGAGAGTGGGGATGATGAATATGCCATTGTCTTGCTTTAAAACTATACACAAGCACTGGACTCCAACAAAGGAGCCCGTAGAAAGAGATCCAATGGGAAACATTTTAGCCGTGATGGGAAGATTGAGGCCTGGCAGAGGTGAACACAGACTGAATCAATTGAGCAGGCTGGAAGTGCAATGAGTAAAGTAGAGCAGTAGTTGAGGCTGTGTAGGGGTAGGAATGAGGGGTTTTGGCCTGGAATTATGGGAGCAGACTGAAGATGTGGAGGTTATAGTTGGCAGCAGCAAGAGCGAGAGTCAGTAGAGATTAAGCTGCAGTCAGTGATTCTGAGTAGAGAGAGAAAGACAAAGAGTAGAAGAGGCAGAAGATGAGTGGAGGGGAGGGACCAGGGACATAGCAGGAAAGGAAAGAATATTGGTGTTGGGAATTTTGAGGTGAAGCGCGTGAGAGGGTATCCTGTAGGTAATTGTGGTTTAGTAAGAAGAGATAAAGCATTCAATATCATGAAGGGTAAGAAAGAGATGAGAAGGTGGGTGACCTAAACATACAGACGATAGGAATGAGTGAAAGACGATAATCCAGGAGGAAAGGCAAGATGTAGTTGGGAAAGCGAACGGGGCATATAAAAATAGTGGATGAAGAGCCGCCCAAGAGATAACTGTGCCCTGAAAGATAAGTGCGAAGTGAAACAAGCATTGGCAAAGCCAATAGATCGTGCATATGCAAGAGCTATTATCTTTACCAATGTATTATAGCCAAGTTGGACAGAAGAGGGGCTATGAAGCATGGCTAAAAGTAAAGTTAGGGGGAAAAAGGACTATGATTTTGCCAGCAGGTAGGGGGTGGGCAAGACTTGTCAACATGGTAGGAAACAGGGCAGTAATAAAAAAGAGTGAAATGATGCTGCCAACACTGGCCACGCCATTGCGCTTTTTTTATTATGGTGGGGGTTGGGCAACTGACAACGGAAGGGTGCTAGTGGAAGGGATGGAGAAATATCGACACGGGTGGGAGGGGAAGATGCAACACAGTGCATTGAAGAAACAAGTGGGTGGGAGGGGAAGAGGCAATGGGGGAAGAATAACTAAAATAGTACCTGAAGCACAGCGGAAGGACACTAATAAAAGTAAATTAATCAGTACTTGGTCGCTGATCCAAATAGTGAAGAGGTAGTGATACTGTCGAGCACTGATCATTAGGACGCAGCAAGTAAGAGTGACAGCAAAGCCAACAAATGGAAACCAATGGGCGGGGCTACACGTCTCTTGCAGAACAAAATACCTTTCGTTTAGACAGTGCCTTCACGATAGGTAGGAGAGACCTAAAAATAACAGTGCCAAAAATCAGAAAAAGAAAACTGAATGAATTGGAGGATATGATCCACTGTTGGAGAGGGTGAATCGATCCAGGAGCGGAAGTAGCCTGAAGGTGGTTTAAGACTGCAAAGGACGCGGTTTCTGTTGAATGTGCAGTACTTAAACACCATTGTAGAAGATGAAGCGAGTAACATATTACAGCTGTGAAAATCAGTAGGAATGGAGAAACAAGTTAAATGAAAGTTGCACTACAATAATTTACATAGATAAACAATATTAGAACAGTATTTCGTTATTGTGCTCTTAAAACTATGCTTGTGACCCGTCTTTCTTTTGTCCACACTATCGCTAATGCCTTGTGCCTTCTTTCTCTTTGCTATGTAGAAGCTGGAGGAAAGGTTCAGATTTAACAAACGAGACCTGACTGCTTTTGAGTTCACCGTCCTCGTGGGATTGGAGATGGCTCTCTACCTTCCTGAAAACCAGGTGTTACCTCACTTCCGGCGTCTCACAAAGCAGTCCTAACCTGGTACTGTCCACGGCAGATCTGTTAATGGGCCCTGTTTACGGGCTGTTGAAACCGTGCACATCAACTCGCCTCAAAGCATCCCCACATCTTCTGCCTGCAACAGACTGGCTGAATGGGGGACATTCTGGAGTGCCACACTCTACTGGCTTTCAAAAAGTTGAACTTATTTTAAGGTCTTTTTTTTTTTCTTCTTTTTTTGGTTGGTTGATTTTGGACATTAAAGCACAATGAATTGAACCCTGGTTGCTGGTGCAGCGGGCTGCTGTAATCTGTCCTCTATTTTAGGAGGTTCAGAATGGGTAAAACTGTTCGGCCATGATATTGAGCTTTTTTTTTTTTTTTCCTCCTCCTTTTAAATAACTTATATAATTGCTTCCATTACAAGATCCCTAAATATCCAACGGCATTTTTAACAAGAACCATATACTTATTTTTTTAATGAAACGTGCCTAAAACTGCCTGGTCTGGTACCAAGGTTTAAGTTATTAACTTATACTGCATACTTAATTTAAATCGTTCAAGCAATTTCTCAGTTTTTAAACTTTATTTGTGGATTTCTTCTAGCCTGGTTCTAAAAAGTGTATGAACGTGATTGGTCGAGGAGCAAGATTATCTGTGAAGAAATTACTTATATATATTTTTTTCATATTTATAGCATTACCTGAATAAATATTGGTTATTTCTGGTGGGTTTCCGGGGGGTGTTTTTAGATTCTCACTGATTCTAAATCTGCTGCAGTAGACAGGGTTGCTGTCGTCCACCCTTACCTAACAGTAATGATGTTGGATAATACCTTCCTCAGTCGTGATGTTTTGTGTTGGTTATCTGTACCAATTTGTCTGAAAGTAACCTTTTTATATGCAGATATATATATATATGTGTATTTGTGAAATATATTCCTGTATTTTTGGGTGTGCCCTTTTTGGGGATTGATTCGTACTAATGTCTTTTTTTTGTGAGTACAGCTATTGTTACCAAAATGAGGCAACAGTGAAACCTGTGTGTATTATCAATGCTATTTTCAAGTGTTGACCTTTGTTCTTCCAAGCATTGCTGCCACTGTGACGGTCTGCACAGAGTTAGCATTGGTTACACATGGGGGAGTCTCTACGTTAGAGGTTGTATGATTGGGCACCTTTTTTGTGCTGCACGCCAGGGCTTATGCAAGACTTGCGACAGATGTTCCTCCCATGTGGCCAGAAAGTATCCAAGCTGTGTGCGTCCTCTTCCTTGAATCCCAGTCAAGCGCCTGTGATATAGAAGTGGTTATTTGGCCTCTATAGCTCTTGTGAGTGGAGCTCTGCTGTGCATGCATTTCCTTCTCACCACTCAACATATGCACCTCCTAGACCATTGAAGTAAAGAGGTTTCTCTGTGCTCCACAGTACTACACGCTGGAGCATTGCAGTATACAGCTGTCCTGTAGAATGTTGCTGCTGGATCTGTGCAATACCACGCTGTGCACCCTCGCTATTCGTTATCCACAAGCATTCCCCTTCTCGCCCAACAGCTAGGCTTATGAGTCTGTGCAGCAAAGATCATCCTGTATGTAGCCCATGACCGCTGTACGCCAGTATCTCTGCTATCCATGAGCATCCTCTTGCTGTGTGCATTTCCTCCTATACCTACCACGGTGTGCCATGGATTTTAACAATAAACTTTGTTCATGACTTGGTCTGCCAATTTCTGGCTTCTCTGCTAAACCCATGGATATACCTTGAAGGTTTTTGTGAGTTCATTTGCAGGTAGTTGACTGCTGTCCTTTTTCCTGGCAACAAGCACGCACTTATGCCCTTCTTCGATGCCTCCCACCTCCAGTTGCTTAACAAGTTATTGTCTAGTCACTACTAGAACTTTGTAAAGCTTTTTGTGCTAACTTCTCAATTTTTAAGTGTGCCTGCAAATTTTCTTTAACAATATTAAAAGACACACCGTAGTGCCAAAGGGGTTATTTCATTTCAGAATTTTCTGAACTCTTCCTACTAATCTTCAGATCCCGCTTCAGAAGAATACAGGTGGCTAATCAGGTACAGGTTTGAATTACTCTAGAGTCAGTTCTAGGCTTTACTTTTGATTCTGTTCGCCACCACTGTCAGTCAGGAGTGGACATCAGTTGTGTCACGGGAGTACATGCTGTCTTTCATTTTTAATGTAACAACGAGACAAAAATGAACGTAAGCGTTGTACACTTCAAAACGTTTTGTACTCATGGAAAAATATAATGCGGCAAACTAGAGTGCATTCCATCTATTGAAACCTTTAAAACGTAAAACAAGGAGCATCAAACTGACCACCGCAAGATGAGACTCAAAAAAGCCCAAGAAAGATAGCCGCATTCCAGTTTTAAAATGTGTCCTGGGAAGTGGAACATTGTCCTGAGCACAGGAGTGCCAATTTCACACCACCACATCTGCACCTCATAGTGTACGGTTTCAGGTGGATTAAACCTGGTTAAGCCTATGCAGGGTGCCAGTGGGGCCACTATGTGACCAAGACATGATTCAACTTGGAAGATGTTCTGTCAAAGGCAGGGATTTCCGATGTTTTTTTTAATAAAACAAATCAGTTGGAAGTGGAAGTGTGTAGCTATAGATAGTTTGGAAAATGATGGGCGGAAGGAGTTAATCACTCTAACTGTGAACAACCTCCCCAAAGCCTAAATGGGAAGTTGGAACATTATAGGCACTCTGGGCATCATTATGATGCCGGGTGGTCGGACAACTGACCGCCATTGCGTCAATCAGGACACTGCCGACAAACATGTGGGCGCTCCCCGCAAACTCGTCAGGAGCATGCTGCGGATGTGATAAAGGGCAGCAGCACGTTCCGACTCCAGCAAATCCTGCACGTCTGTGCACTGTGTGCCATGCACCATGTCTTGCATGGCACACAGTGCATGGAGGTGAGTGGGGCACTGCATGGGCCCCAGTGCCACTTTTCAGCGGGCCACGACGGACGGGTGCCGTGTTTGGGGACCGCCAATATCCCTTTCCGACAACCTTTTCTTGGCGGTGTTCCCGCCATGAAAAGGCTGTCTGAATTGTAATCCAGACGGGGGTGCTGGCCTCAGCACCCCGCCCCGTCTGGATCTCTGATCCTGGCAGAGGCTGCAGTCTTTCATCAACAGCTCTGGGTCCGTCTGCCAGCATGGTAATGCGGCGGTTGGACCAAAGGAATGTTGGCGGTCGGACTGCCACAAACGGCCTGGCGGTGACCCGACCAACATCAAAATCAGGCACTCTGTCTTGGATGTGTTGATACCAACAGTCTGTGCTTAAATTTTCCCAGGCTGTTCATATGAAAATTAAACACTGATCTACTAGAAATAGACAGCCTGTCTCTGATTACACTTTTGAAGTGACCAGTCACTAGCAGAAACTGGAAAAGAATATTCTTTTTTTTCCCCATGGGTGCGTTAACGTCGGCAAGTGAAACCTAACTTCTGCAAAGGTGGTGTTAGATTAGTGTGGTATTTGGTCTGCTACTGGGAAGATTTGTGTATGGAAGAGAGAGAGCGAATAAGAATGAATGAATTTTTTAAAACCCTGCAAGTTCAGTTGAGATGGGGTACTAGTAAAAGAGCCATGAAATAATAAAGTTTCAGGTACAAAATTTTTGGTGGTGGTAAACTAGTAGTGCTATCGATTGCCATTGAAGACAAAAAGAAAAGGACAGACAGGACCTGCAAATATTGGACTAGTGTATGTGGTTTCAGCATGCAGGCCAGGGCAGTGTTTGTCAGGACAATGCATCTTTCTTAACACTACGTGATATAATGTGGCCCATGTCTGCAGTTTCAGGATTGAGCATGTTCAGGATCCGTTCGGAGTACGAAGGTGCAGCTGGTAGGGATGGATTAAAAATCCTAACAATCGTAACATGCTGTGTTAGGTCCTGGAAGAGTTCTTTCCCAGCTAAAGGCTGCGTCCGCAGTGACTGATTGTGCCATGTCGATGTAAATTACACGTGCAATAAGGGATTATATTTTATGATGTGTGTATGGTAAATTATTAGTCACAGATTCCAGTGCCAATGCCTAAGAAATGGTTATTTAATTGTAGTCCTGGTTCAGCATTAAAGGAATCTTTTTTGAAGTCCTAAATGTTCAAATAATGTCCTGCTGCATCCGGGGACCCCGGAACACTCCCATCATAAATATATATGTCCCTATTTAAGTAGAAAGAGAAGAGTCCAACATGTTCATATTTAGTGCAACACTCTAAAAGATGATAATAGACTAGGTTTGCTGAAATATAAACTTTCTAATAATAAAATAAAAACCTTTCTCAAAACTTTGTATTGCCTACAGTCTAAGTAATGCAGGAAAGTGCTGCCTGGTACACTAAGAAGAGTTATAAAGGAAAGTAAAAGGCCTCCGCTCCCTTTAACTCTCGAAGCTTCTACTGCCTATGAAGCCTTATAATGCCGATACCTTTCAACGTAGTTTGACCAGTGTTGGAATTAGGTTTGATATCAGAATCAAGCCTATGGTGTCTCATGAACGTGGGGACTGACTTCCAAGTAGCTGCCTTGCAAATGTAAAAAAAAAAAGAATATATCTCAGCCAGGGTGTGGTGGCTGTTTTCCCTCTAGCTGAGTGGGCTCTAGGATTCCCTAAAAGGAGCTGATTTGCCAGTGGATGATTCTGGCATATGCAGGTTACAATCCTACGAATGATGGATTGCTTGGAGTTGAACAGAGCTTGGCGGACGTAATTAATGAAGAGTTGGTTAGATTTGCATTAGAACTTAGTTTTTTGTAGGTAGGACTCTCCTTACATCCAGAGTGTAAGGAATACTCTGCTGATGAGGAAGGATTGCGGAAACAATATTGTCCGGGTTATAGTATGGTAAATGTAAAAAAGTGATATCAATTTTGCAAGAAAAGAAGGGCGAGTTCTCATTCTCCTATCAGTGTGAAACATTTTATAAGGCTCTACGGACAATAAGGTTTGAATCTCGCTAACTGTATATGTAGAGGTTATTGCTGTTAGAAAGGCAGTCGTCTGGAGAGATTCTGCAATGAAGCCTTGTGAATATGTTCAATGGTGGGCCTAACAGTTTAGACCGAATTGCGATCCCAAGGAGGAGGTGGAGTTGTGAGTGGAGGAGAGCATGTTTTGGGCCTTTTAACAAATCTTTAATAGTAGGAGGTTTGACAAGGGATGTCTGGCCTGGACCTTAACCATAATCTATGATCACAGCTGGACGGGCTTTAATGGACGAGAACTGCACCTTTGAGTATGCTGAATCTAGTAAAACGAAAGAATGGCATCCTCCTGGCAGGTGGTAGGAATTTGTAACCTTTTTTTTTTTATGGCCCCACAAGTTAAAACTTTTAAATTTGAAACAATAGTATGTGTTTGTTCTAATAAGTTTGACTTCTTTTAGAATATTAAGGCGTGGTTGATGGAGGATCAAGTACCTCTTTTGCGTGATCTCGAGAGCCCACTGCCAAACTAAGGGTTATCCTGTTCAGATGGAATAGGTCCTGAGACCCGGGTAACAAGTTAATTTTAGATGGCAACCTCTTGCTTGTTTTGACCCTCCTCTTTAACAGGTCTAGAGACCACCACACTCTCTGCCATTCCAGAACAATGAGTATCAATGGTGCTTGACTGTTTTGGAGCTCCAGAATGATGGACGGTAGCTAAGAAATTGATGGAAATGTCTTTGACCAGTGCATTAAAATAGCATTGTCCAGTGAACCGGTTTCTAGTAGTCTTGATGCAAAATCTTGGCATTTTCTGTTCTTGATGTTTCTAAGAGAATTAACACCAGTCTATGAAGCTTTGATGAAGAATGTTTCTTCATAGAATGTTCTTTGGATATCTGATTGATGGTTCAGGATTCCTGGTAAATGTGCTGCTTTTATTAATAATCCTCTGCTGAGGCCCACAACCAGATCTTCTGAGACTCCAAGAGATGTCTCTGCCTGGTGATCACTTGTTTATTGAGGTTTGGATGGTTGCTGTTTTAGTCCGTTTGTATAAGAACACTGTTCATTGTCAGAGACGGTAGGACGACTTTCAGAGCAAGATGGAAATCTACAGGCTCTAGATAATTAATGTGGCTTTTTTCTGAACATTGTCCTTAAACTATTAAGGTTCCTAAATGTGCTGCCCATCCTGACAGCGATCTACCACAATACTTTGAGTTAGGGGATGCCTACTGGAAAGCGATCCCTTGAAGCAGTTTCGTACCCTGGCATCACTAAACCAGAGGTTGTCTTGCCAATATTGAGATTTGCAGTTTGTCGCCCCATTTGTTCTTCTGAGACCACTGATCTTCTAGACACTGCTGGAGACATCTCGTAAACAGTCTTTTTATTCGGGGCAATGGAAATGCAGGATGACATGGAATCCAGATGGGAGGAGACTTGATGTGCTGTTAGATTGGAGGATTTCATTTTAGAAGATTAATTTCTCTCAAATAGATGACATACTCTTCCCTAATAAGAAAACTTTTCTTTGTACTGTCTAGTGTTGCTCCCAGATTTGATGGACCTTGAACAGGGGATGCATTTGCCTACTGAACAGTCCTCTGTAGACCAAAGCAGAGCAATAGAGACCTGCGTTATCTTTAAGTCATGCTCCGCCTCGTATGCGTTTTGTGCTTCTATGAGCCAATTAACCAAGCGCGGATACATTAATACTGCCCTGGTGATGCAGGTGAACGGCCACTACTGCATTTTGAAAAGGTTTGTGGAGCTAGCTTTAGAGAAAAGGGAAGGACAATGCATTGAAAAGAAAATGTTCTTAGGACACATTGTGTAGGCATCTTGCAGATCTATAGCGCACATCCAAAACCTTGTCTGAGGTGTTGGAAGGCTAACATACGAAACATTTCCCTGTAGATATTTTGCTCTTTTGTCCATCTAATTTAGGTCTGAATTTTCTCTCTTTACCCTCTTTCTGAATCAGAACATCTCTGGAATAGGTCATTTTCTATCATTAGAATTGGCGAGGAAGTGTTGTCTGCCCGCTTCTTTTGTAGTATATAGGTATCTTTTTGTAGTATAGAGTCCTCAGCCGGAATATCAAGGTGAGTGCTGAAAAGATAGTTTTGTAGTAGGTGATAATGTCATAAAAAATATTTCTGGTGGATACTTCTGACCACAGATCCTTCACCTTTGAACGCCCCCAGGCACAAGGATAGATCTGGAGATGTTGCTCCCTCTCTCCAGCAGGTGGTGTTGTGCAGCTCCAAGTCAATTTCATTCCTACCTGGAAGGATGCCGGACAGTGCTGTTCTTGTTCAAATAATACGCTTGTGTGCTAAAAAGCAAATAGGTGTGTATCACGTATAAGAAAGAACCCTGCACGTTTGTCACTGGAACCCACTGTGTCATTATTTTGTTTTATTATATATAATTTGTTGTAATTATATTATTTAAAAAGAAATGTTTATTGCCATCTTAGTGACCACTGTCATTGTTTACTGCATAAAATACCTACGCTTCCTAGTGATCCTCGGGTTTCCCTTGTTACTTCTTTACTTGCGACTCATGAATTGCAGCAACAACGGGAGGTGGCACAGGGTGTTTCCAGCAATGGGTAGAACCCTGACTCCATCTAATCTCCACTGCTGAGAACACACAGTAGCATCAATTTTGGATACTGGAGTTCCCAAAAAGGTTTTCTGGGACTCACTTCGCCTAGAGTGAAGCACTGGACTCTTGTATGCTTTCCCACTCCTTCTCCGGTGCCCAGAATTTACATGAAGTCCACAGATGGTTGAACCCAGGTCATCCATTGGGCCCAGAGCAGGCCAGGAGTGTGTGGTATCTGGAACCTCTGGGAAGGAAACTGTCAACTGATGAGGCTGCCCTTTTAGGATGATCCTTTGTCTCAGTAGCAGACCAGAGTCCTGCACCCGAGCCAAGATAATCTACATCTCCACTCATGGAGTGGCGACCGTTAATTGCCTTCGATCTCTATCCTAAAGTGGTGGATGTCATTTTTGCGGCCAGACATCCATCTTTGAAAACGTTATGCTGGATGCTCCGATAAAGTTTGTGTCCCGATGTAATTCCTGCCATTCAGGGGTGGTTCTCTGGGGTGAATAAGGGTTAGGTGGTGTTGAAAGGGACCTCATCAAGCACGATGGTAATCTGTATAATAATCTTCTATACATTGGCTAAGAAGCTGCCCCTGCAGGTCTGAAAGCTCATTCCACCACAGCCAAGGCTGCACAGGCACACAAAGTGCCTGCTTTGTACATGTGCCAAGCCACCACGTGGTTGTCACTCCGTATATTTAGGAAGCACTACTGTATGGATAGCCAGGTCCCAGTGGGAAGTGCACTTTGCCCGCTCAGTCTAACAGGATTGTCTGGTTTGAGCCGTTCCACTGACCCACCACCTGAGACGGTACTGCTTTGGTATCAGTTCACAAGTTGAGGAATCTGTGGTTGGAAGTATCCATCAGAAAAGCAATTTAGCGCTCTTTTTGGTGGATACTCTATCCTACCACCCTCCTTCCTCTATGTTCTGTGGAATGGACTCTTTTTGTAAACCATAAAAAGATCCGAATTAAGAGATCTGAACGCTGTCCTATCTGATCAGTTAGTAAGCTCCTGGTCAGACGCATGGAGCACAGTTAAGAAAGAAACTTCATGTCAGCAAGCTGCATGCCACATAAATGTAGCACCGGTGTCACTTCCACAGTAGGTCAAAGCAGACGCTGAGCTTCATGCCATCAATAAGGCTTTACACTATAGCTAGTTGTAAAACAAAATGTATAGTGAAAGCACAAAAACATGGTTATGAGAGAAAATTCTCAGAGGAAAAAGGTGTGAAAACAACTTGGGTGTTCCTGGGATCCAACTCTCGCGAGCCAGAAAAGAGCGACATCTTAGGCAATTGCCAATATAAGGCATCATGGATAGTAGAAGTTTCTTGAACCTTATGTAATGCAAGCCCATCAGGCTGTAATTTTCCTATTTACTTAGACATGTGGGTAACAGGTTGTATCACAGGTGCTGCACTGTAATGCTGTGAAAGGGTTTTTATGCTATTACCAACTGTCTGTAATTCGGAAAACCTTGCCTAATCCACAACATAGGTACAGGTGAAACTCTTTGCCCTTTCTTCTGATATATGGACGTGTGTGTGTGTGTGTGTGTGTGTATATATGTACGTGTATATATGTGTGCAGAGATATACACACACACACCCCTCACTCAAACACCTGCCCTCACTCAACCAACAGGGAAGGGAGAGAGAGAGAAGGGTAAAATAATGTGTTCGCCTTCCCAACCAATAACTACTATAAAAAAAAATTTAAAAAATGTGCTACCTACTTTGCTATAGTTGGAAGGACAGGTTTCTCCCAATCCTTAAGGCTAAGGTACATTGAAACCCACAGGGTGTTTCTTTTTTTTTTCTTTTTAAGAACCCTCACTCACCATGCTAGTTGGGGACATGCTTCATCATTGGGTTAACCCCCCTGGTCGCTCAGTGCTTCCGGGGTGTGCTATGACGCACTAGAAAAAAAGACATTTGAGTTGAGCTAATTCACCGTGTTGCTGGTATAGGGTGCTTGCTCTCCACCTCAACTTGGGAACTACCCAGAGTTCTCTGCTTCTTATTTTGCATATAAATATTTAATTGTGTTTCAAGTCCCCATACATAGCAGGGAATTATTCTCACGTTTGAGAAGCTCCTATGCTATAAAAATTTGAGAGCTTAGTTACAAGCCCTTTGCGCCACCAGTGCATAACTTTTTATAGGGGGAAAAATAACGTACCAGCAGCGCAAGGGACTTGTAAATAAGCCCTTGGTATTCTGGTTTCACACTGATATATTGCATTAAAGATGTGACAAGAATCTATTTTGTGATTCGAGCACTGATGTAGAAGTTTGCCAATCCATTTACCAAATCCACGTATGCTGTCTAGAACTCCCTGCAATGTTCCAGGATACACAAATATTGGTTTACTGAGTATTTGGGGTTTCATATATGGCAGTGATATCATCTGTAATGCGTGTCTCATTTGATATTTTGATTTTTATCTTGCAATGTACGCTTGTGTTGATTTGTTTCAAGGCAAACGTTAAATAAAGTGTATTTGTTTAAAACAACATCTCCAAATTCTTTCGTTTTAGATAATGTTTGGCACTGTGTAAGTTACTTGTTTGCATTTTAGATAATCCACAACACTTTGGTAATCGGGACGAGCAGGGGTCAAATCTAGCAGCTTGTCTTCAGAATCACAAATTTCAGTTATTTTTAAGATTAAGTAAAATTAGTTTTTTAAATAGAGTAGCTAAGTGAAATGTTTGATGGTTTTACACTCTTCGAGAGATCCCCCTCCTTTAATAGAATCATCATGTACCTGATCCTTTTATAGAGCTTTATTTTAAGAGACCAGCTGTGCTGTCCAGTTTTTCTCAACTAAAAGTAATTTATGGTTTTGGTTTGCCCCTTCTTTTGTGAAAGAGAACCGTGTCTGCAAGCAGCCTTGTTCATGTTAAATGGAGGTGATAAAATTAAATTGTATAAAGATACATAAGGGCTTGAAACCTCAAAGGTTCGCGTGTTCCTTCATGCTACTAGGAGCTTTTTTTGTCACTACATCAGGATTGCCTTGCTTACTTACCTGTAATCTTTATTACTTCAAGTCCAGCTTCTTTGTCACAGTTCTTGCCGTGTATAGGTGAGTCCTAACCTGCGAGATGAGCAAAATGATTGTCCTCTCTCTGCACTATGTTCCTTTTAGAAAACCTCTTTTAAAAAATATAAGCATAGTACTTTATTTTATTCTGTTCATGCCTCCTCCCTTTGGCTACTCATAAATTCCAGCTGCAGAACTGACTATAGCACTCAGGAGGCATCAGATTTGGGAGTGGAATAATCTGATTGAGACTACTAGCCGCAGATTCCTTCACGTAGAATTATCTCCAGGCATGAGACCGGATCCGGAATTTTTTTTAGCCACAGCATCCCTGCGCGCCAGGGGCGGGGCGGCATCACGCGACTCAGCCCAGGTGTCCGCGTACGTGATGTGAGCGAGGTCACTTAAGACCCGCCCCAGCGCGCCTACGTCAGTTTTTGCCTTTTCCGCGTGCAACGCGGATCCGGTCCTTGCTACGGGCCTGATTTGGGCCCTTTTTTCTTCCCATTGTCACTTTTTGGGTGGAACAGTGTGCGAATGCCTTCGGGCTTCAAGACTCGCACGTCGTGTCGGCGTCTTATGTCGGCGACAGACCCTCACCTCATTTGTATGTGTGTTTGGGGGAGGATCAAGGCACCACCGATTGTGAGGCGTGCCAACAGTTGAAGCCGAAGTCGCAACGGGAGCGCCGGATGAAACTTCTCTTGGCGCGTCCCTCATTCAGCTTCAGCGGACGGCTTCAGGTACGGCTGTGCTCATTGTCCTCGCCCTTCTCCGATGTCACGTGAGCGTCGCTCCCCGGTGGATAAGTGTCGCAGTTTGTCCTCCGGGGAGTGGGCTCTCCACGGGTGATGCGGCCCGCGTGTTCTCCTATCCACAGTTTCCCGGTGTTAGGGTGTCGAGAGTCCAGATGGAGACATACACTGTGTCTTTGCAGGCCTCGCTGGCGTCTCCTCCTCCTCCTCCTTCCCTTCCTGGGGCTTCAGCGGATCCCTCGCCTTGTGCGATGCCTTCGGCGCGCCGCCGCCATCACCAGCACCAACTGGCTCGGATCCAGGCTTGGAGGATGTGGTACTGTTGGGAGGTGGCACCTCTGGGGTCCATCCTTCAGACCACAGCGACTCTGCCTCGCCGCAAACTCCTGCAGGGGTCCCTGTGGTGTCGCGTGAGGTCGCCGGGGCTCGGGTCGCAACCCTGAGCCCCTCTCGGTCCTTTGACAAGGTGGTCCTGTCTAAGGCCGAGGTGACGCCGCTATGGCGCCGGAGGCGGCTAGATCGTGCGGAGCCACAGGGGTCGGTGGACCCTCCTCGTCCTGCTCTGGGTGGGGACTCCTCGTCCCTCTCCGGCCCCTCTTGTCCCTCTCCACAGACGACTGCCTCGTCGGAGGTGGAATCCTCCCTGGTGGTACACTTTGGGCTGCGGCTGGCGGAGGGCTTTGTTTCACTCCCCAGGCCCTTCTCAATCCTCCACACAGGCGGCTGCCTCGGCGGAGGTTGAATTGGAGTTGTTCCGGTGCCGCCCCGGGGCCAGTTCGGCTCCGGCCCCACTCCGGTTTCTGACGCAGTGTGACTCGGGGAGCCCTGTCCGGCATCTCCCTCGGCGCTGGATGGTGTTGACTTCCTGCCTCAGGCGGCGGACTCTGACTCCACACAGAGGTTGTGCCGTGGATTCGTCTTCCAATGCTCCCTCTTCTCCCGGAGGCTGGCTGCATATTGGTGTCGTCCTCCTCGGGTGCAACATGTTCGCCTCGACCAGCACTGCCCTGCGGGCCCATAACACCTTGTGTGTTCTGGCTAGGGCCTCCTCCTGTTTGTGGAACTTGGCTGAGTCTCTTGGATCCACAGAGTCCCAGGAGACTGTTCAGGTGGACTTATGGCATCATGCATTGGATGGCCTGGAGCTTGTGGCGGTCATTTTCCGCTCCACTCTGGACATCTGAGGTGCTGGGCCCGGCCATGGCTACCTCAGTCGCTCTCCGTCGCCATGCTTGGCTTTGGGATGGAGTATTCCCCGAGAATATTTGGGAGCGGCTCATTGATGTTCCGTTTGATGGCAGCCTGTTGTTCCATGCCCAGGCTGGTTCCAAAGGTTCCTGGCAGGACTCAGTCCTCCTCCTCCTCCTCCTCCTCCTACTCCTCCTTCCCCTCCTCAGTGACTGCTGAGTTGGGCTGGTTCTGGGCTTTCTTAGGCCGGTTATTCTGGCTGTGGAGTGTTTTCTGGCCATTTGAGTGCTCCATTGGGACTTTGGCATTGTTGGCTGCTGGATGGCCCTTTGTGGATATTGTGTGTGTATCTTGTTAGTTGCTACTCAGACTTGGCCCTGAGATTAGGCCTTCTGCTTTGCTTGGGCTGCTTCTCAAGCCTTCTGCTGGGGTGTTTTTTTCCCCTTGGCGCTTTTGTTTTTTCCTCTGCTGCGGAAGTTCTTCCAAAGAGGGTTCCCGTATCTTGGGACTTAACGTACCCTATGTGGGGTAGTGGTAGCTGTTATGTGGCTTGTGCTCTGCTGGGGAGTTCTGGTCGCCTTCAGGCTCCTGTTCTCCATGGTGTTTATGTGGGTTGTTTTTGCCTCTTGCGGTTGCATGCGTGGCTACTCGTAGTGTTGTGTCCGGGCATTTCCTCATCTCCCTGCTCCTTCCCTGACAGCTGGAATGATTCTGTGTTCTTCCTTGGCAGGCGCCGCCTGCCCGGTCTTCCTGGGGCCCCGGGCTGTTCTTTTTGTTTCTGGCGGCTTATGACTACCGGCGCCATTCTGGCTGGCATGTTTGTCTTATTTTCCCTCATTTCCTTGGGCCCTCTATACTTCTTCTCTTGTCTTGGCATTGGATGGAAGCTATATTTCCTTGTGGGGGAATGGGGTGCTTCGACCTTCCTGGCCCTCGGTTCCTCTGCTGTGAGTGTACAGCCCTCTTCAGCCTTCTTTCTCCCCCCCCCCCCCCCCCCCCTACATCCTCTGGGGGTTGGTGGTGTTCTGCTTGTAGGGGTTCCCCATTGCCTGATAGGGGCAGGGTTCTTACCTGGTCCACAGATCTGGACCCTCTGTTCTGTCCAGGCTGATGGGGTCCTTTTAAAGACCTTCCTTCCCCTGGGGTATTGCTAGGGTATCTATTCTACGTGAAGGAATCTGCGGCTAGTTGTCTCTATCAGATGTACAAGTTACTTACCTTCGGTAAAGATATATCTGGTAGAGACGATTCTAGCCTCAGATTCCTTCACGGCTCACCCTTCCTCCCCATTCTGCGAGGACCCTTGGGTTGGTCTTCGATACTTGCCTTCTGGTGGGGGGAGCTGTGTATCCTGTGAGTGCCTTCTTTGCTCTTGACGGGTGGCTCCATCTGGTGGCGATTCATTCCTTCTCTTGGTTCTTTGGAGGATGGGGTTCCCGTTCTCCGGTGCCCTGCTGCTCTGGCTACTTTGGGTGCGGGGGGGCTTGCTTTCTATCTCTGTCCTTCCCTCCTTCCCTTTCCTTCTATTGCTAACCTCTGAATAGTGGTCATCTGTCCATGCCTTGCCCTTGTTCCCGTGGGGGTGGTTGCCGTCTGTGCTGGGGTGGCTTGGAGGGTTGGAATCCCTGTCTGTCTTGAAACTGGCCTCCTCCCTGTTCAGGATGGGGGTGGTTGGTCTGCTACGTGTGTCATGACTTCACGCATGTTCCTTGCCTCTGGGTTACGGGAGTTGGGAGGCTGTCTATGTACTGGCAGGGTGGATGCTTCTTCTTTCTTCTTTCCCCGCCTTTGGGTTCTGCAGTGTTGACACTGCTCCGTATGGTGTTGTTAGTCACCATTTCTTTACCAATATTTCTGCTCTTCGCATACTGTTCCCGTGCTCCCACAGTTTTTTCTATGATGGCTCTGCGTTGTGGTGCGGAAAAGTTCTTTGAAGAAAACTGACTTAGGCCAGCGGGGTGGGTCTTATGTGACCTCGCTGACATCACGTACGACGCCTGGGCTGAGTCGTGTGATGCCGCCCGCCCCGGCGCGCAGGGATGCTGTGGCCAAAACAATTCTGGGTCCAGTCTCACGCATGGGGATTCTACGTGAAGGAATCTGCGGCTAGAATCGGCTCTACCAGATACATCGTTACCGAAGGTAAGTAACTCTTACATCCGGGTCACTGGACTGTGACGTGGAAGATTTGGGATGACTAAGATTGCCAATGCCTGTAAATAATCGAAGCATTACCTCCTCATCACTCCTTACCACATAAATAGTTCTATTTGCAACTAAGCCAACACCAACCAACAATACTGTGCGAAGAGACAAACACTGCATTATATGAAAAAGGTCTCCCCTCAATCCCCAGTGGAGGAGTGGCACAGCACAACCAAATACTCCAAACCAGGTCACTGCTAGAGGGAAGAAACCAATCCACAGGAGAAACACCAGCAGAACAGTTGCAACAACTCCAGCAGAAGGTTAAAATGCCAATATACACCCAAACCTCTACAGACGAATTTGGAGAAAAGACACTGTTCTGGAAGGCCCTATGGGAAAAAACTGAGCAAACCCACCTGGTTTATACAGAAGAGCTACAGGATTACCCCAACAGAAGCCATCCTGCAGAAGCACCGCAAACAGGAAAAAGAGAGGCATGAGTAAAGATGGAGAAAAGCCTCTGTCAAGGTACACAAGAGCAACAAGCATTGGAAATGCAATAGGTCTCGCATTAGGAAAGTTTGAGCGATTGTTACTGTAAATGACACTTTTTTATTTGTGTTGGTTTTGAAAATAGCAAAAGTAATAGCTTTGTCAGTTACAATGTCAATAGTTTTAACTTTCGCAAATGTGACACCTATAGCATTTGTAATGCAATGTGTGTTGTATTTACGTGACTTAGATGTATTGATATTACAAATAACAATGGCTTTTATTTTTGTAAATAATTAATACTTAAATAAAAGTTATTGTAATTTATAATGGCAATACCTTAAACGTTTGTAAATAACTTTTGTGAAGATTATGTTCAGTGTATTTTATTGTGACGAAAATCCAAGCACATTGCATTTGCACCTACACACACACACAGAGCCACACACACACACACACAGATGGTGGTTCTGGGGGATATGGTGTTGGTGGATGCGGTGGTGGATGTGGTGGTGGTCATGGTGGTGGTCATGGATGTGGTGTTGGTGGATGCAGTGTTGGTGGATGCAGTGGTGGTGGATGCAGTGGTGGTGGATGCAGTGGTGGTGGATGCAGTGGTGGTGGATGCGGCGGTGGTGGTGGTGGTGGATGCGGTGGTGGTGGTGGTGGATGCGGTGGTGGTGGTGGTGGATGCGGTGGTGGTGGTGGTGGTGGTGGATGCGGTGGTGGTGGTGGATGCGGTGGTGGTGGAAGTGTTGGTGGATGTGTGGTGGATGTGGGTGTGGTGGATGTGGTGGTGGGTGTGGTGAAAGTGGTGGTGGATGTGGTGAAAGTGGTGGTGGTGTATGTGGTGGTGTTGGATGCGGTGGTGGATGTGGTGGTGGATGTGGTGGTGGTGGTGGTGGATGTGGTGGTGGTGGTGGAGGATGTGGTGGTGGTGGATGTGGTGGTGGTGGATGTGGTGTTGGTGGATGCGGTGGTGGATGCGGTGGTGGATGCGGTGGTGGATGCGGTGGTGGATGCGGTGGTGGATGCGGTGGTGGATGCGGTGGTGGGTGTGGTGGTGGATGTGGTTGTGGATGTGGTTGTGGATGTGGTGGATGTGGATGTGGTGGTGGTGCATGTGGTGGTGGTGCATGCGGTGGATGTGGATGTGGCGGTGGATGTGACGGTGGATGTGGTGGTGATGGTGGATGTGGTGGTGGTGGATGTAGTGGTGGTGGTGGATGTAGTGGTGGTGGATGTAGTGGTGGTGGATGTAGTGGTGGTGGATGTAGTGGTGGTGGATGTAGTGGTGGATCTGGTGGCGGTGGGTGTGGTGGATCTGGTGGATCTGGTGGCGGTGGATGTGGCGGCGGTGGCAGTGGATGTGGCAGTGGATGTGGCAGTGGATGTGGTGGTGCATGTGGAGGTGGATTTGGAGTTGATGGTGGATGTGGTGGTGGTGGATGTGGTGATGGTGGTGGATGGGGTGGTGGTGGATGGGGTGGTGGATGTAGTAGTGGTGGGTGTGGTGGTGGTGGGTGTGGTGGATGTGGCGGTGGTGGATGTGGCGGTGGATGTGGCGGTGGATGTGGCTGTGGATGTGGTGGTGCATGTGGAGGTGGATTTGGAGTTGATGGTGGATGTGGTGGTGGTGGTGGATGTGGTGGTGGTGGTGGAGGTGGTGGTGGATGTGGTGGTGGTGGATGTGGTGGTGATGGTGGATGTGGATGGGGTGGTGGATGTAGTGGTGGTGGATGTGGCGGTGGATGTGGCGGTGGATGTGGATGTGGTGGTGGATGTGGTGGTGGATGTGATGGTGGATGTGGTGGTGGATGTGGTGGTGGTGGTGGATGCGGTGGTGATGGTGGATGTGGTGGTGGATGCGGTGGTGGTGGTGGATGCGGTGGTGGTGGTGGATGCAGTGGTGGTGGTGGATGGGGTGGTGGATGTAGTAGTGGTGGTGGCGGTGGATGGGGCGGTGGATGGGGCGGTGGATGGGGCGGTGGATGTGGCGGTGGATGTGGCGGTGGATGTGGTGGTGGAGGTGGATTTGGAGGTGATGGTGGATGGATGCACACATGGATGGATGCAAATGTGAATGGGTGGGTGAATGGATGCATGGATACGTTTATAGTTGAAGACTAAGCCATGGCTGTGTCACTGAAAACTATCGAAGCCGAATTGTGACAAGCCCATCAGAAGCTATCAGATCATTTTCATCAACACCCGCCGCTCCCCACCTCCAACTGGGCAATGAGGGCGTGTTTGGTGATGCAAGCAGGAGGAAAAGGTTCGGCTACCTGCGGAACTGTAAACAACCCCCATTTGAACAACAGACTAGACAGAGCCGAACACGAATCAAATAAAGCCCACGAAGTCCATATATTTCAGTAAAAACACAGTTGAAGGCAAGCAGACATGGGCTGCAGTCTCCAAGGTTGCTTACCCGTAGAATAAACACAGCTGTACACGGGGTAAAATTAGACAGACATTCAGAATAACAAGCTTTAAACAAGGGTCGGAGCGAGGGGGAGGTGTGCTGGGAGAGAGAGTGGGGAGGGGAAGAGCTGCTGGCGGAGTTCCAAGCGCTATATATCAAAAATATTATTGTTAGTAATTTGATGGGCAATTAATTTGCAGTGGAGGAAATACACTAATAACAGAACATTCAGTATATAGACCTAGACAGAGGGAGGGAAGACAAGAACGCTAGTTGCCATAATGAAAGAATCAAAGTTTGGGATGAGGATTAACCAGCTGCTTTAATAGTGAAGGACCTCTTGGCAGCAGTCATAATGAAATCTTCCTGAAAAAGGCAATGAGCAGAATAGTCCACGGAACCTGGACTCAATTCTTCCTGCTGAATTCCATGCTGTATGCTGGAGGGGGGGGTGTGCTGGGAGAGAGAGTGGGGAGGGGGCGGAGCGGGAGGAGCGTCGTGAGGGGAGAGAGAGTGGGGAGAGGGCGGAGCAGGAAGAGCTGCTCTCGGCAGGTTGGGGAACAGATGATGCTGTTCGTGTGCCAGCAGGAGAGGTCCGCAGTTGTGCGTCTCCTCCCTCATCATCTGGCTCCTGGAGGAGGGTTAGCGGCTCTCGTGATGTCCTCGGGCAAAGGGAGGAGGGTGGGAAGGAAGGGGGAGGAGAGGCGGGATGTCTTTTCAAGGTTTAAACAAGGGGCGGATCGAGGGGGAGGTGTGCTGGGAGAGAGAGTGGGGAGGGGAAGAGCTGCTGGCGGAGCCTGAATTCCGTGCTGGGAAGGAAGGGGGAGGAGAGGCGGGATGTCTTTTCAAGGTTTAAACAAGGGGCGGATCGAGGGGGAGGTGTGCTGGGAGAGAGAGTGGGGAGGGGAAGAGCTGCTGGCGGAGCCTGAATTCCGTGCTATATGCTGGAGGGGGAGGTGTGCTGGGAGAGAGAGTGGGGAGGGGGCGGAGCGGGAGGAGCGTCGTGAGGGGAGAGAGAGTGGGGAGAGGGCAGAGCAGGAAGAGCTGCTCTCGGCAGGCTGGGGAACAGATGCTGCTGGGGAAGTGATGAGGGGAGGTGCCCTGAAGAAATGCGACACGGCAGGCAGGGGAGGGGGCGGAGCGGGGGTGTGGGAGGAGTGCGGCTGAGGGAAAAGACGTGCAAGGCAGGCGGCTGGGGGCATGTGCACGCGCTTTTAATGTCCATGCGCATTGAGCTTGAATTTCACGGGCACTGCAAGGAATCGCCATCAATTCCTTGCAAGTTGCTTAAAGTCTGTTTAAGCCCCCATAGTCTCGCAAGCTCAATGCGCATGCGCATTGACAGGCGAGACCTAAAAACTGTGAGGTAACATCCAGACCCACCCTTTCACACACACACACACACACACACACTGAACTTCCAACTAAAAGTGAAAGAGAACAAGAACAAAAAACCCTGGCGGACTGTCAGGCACCCAGCGCAAGCAGCCACCCCTAAAAACATGAAAAAGTGAGTCAGACTCTAAGCAAAGCTAGCAATGTGAAGATGTCCATAAGGGGATAGTCAAGACACGGGAGCAGTGCAGGACGCTGCATCGAGAGGAGAACAAGGACGCCCGTGTGCAGAGAAGAATCAAGGGCAATCTCCAACTACAACTTTTCCTTATCTCAGACACATTTCAACTGACCACCAAAGTAATTTTATGTGGAAATAGGTCCCACATCAGTTTATCATATAGCTGGAAAAGAAGAAATCAAAGACTGCTGAAAAATACGAACCAGCTCATGGCAATAGAGCAAGGAGCCAACACAGGACACACTCGGAAGGTCTACATGGGCACCTCAAAAGGAAGTTCCCTGGAATCCGATGACTAGACCGGAAGTGCCCTAGTTGAGTCAGACAAAACTGCAGCAGAATTGAGAGAACCTTCCTTCTAACGCCGGTACGAAGGAGCACCATTGTCATGGAGGAAAGACTCCTCAAGAAGATAATGGTAAACCACCATACAAAGTCAAAATAATTATCTGGTTACCAGAAGTGCACAGGACAGAAACGGAGAGCTACAGCTCCTTGGATGTAGTTGTCCCTGTCCTATGAGGAGTCAAAGTAAGGCCAGCACCAGCAAGTGGTCAGATATTTGGACCTGACCACAAAAAGTCCAAGATGCCATATCTGCAGGTTCAATGAACTGGTTATCCCTGGGCGTGGTTCGCGTAGTAGCGCTACGCGTAGCTACACAAAGTGCACTACGCGTACTGCGATAGGGAAAACGCTGTTTGCACTGATTGCACAGTGCCGGATGCTTGTTCACACTGTGCAGTCATTGCAAACCGCATCATGCGCAGTGCAAGTGGTCGTTTTCTGCCGCTCGAGTAGATTTGTACTCGAGCAGCAGCTTTCTCAACATGGACTGGTAGTTTCTCATTGCGAGCGGTCTCGCGCATACGCGACCACTCTCAATGAGAAACCTGACCTCTCCACGTTGAGAATCTTGCCAGTAGGTTTATTTTCCACGGTCACGATCAGCAACTTGATGTTGCTGATCGGGAACGAGGAAAAAGTATTGGCGGGATGGTGATTTTGCTCGCTTGCGGTCACCAACTTGACGTCGAGGACTGCGAGCTAGGAAAAAATGCCTGCAGCGTGTTTTTGCAGTATGCTACATGCAATTCGCGAAGCGCATAGTTGTGTAAACTACCACCCTCTGCGAGCGTAGTGTTGTGCTCTGGCCAGGGTTGGAACTGGTCAACCGAGTTCCCTGAATAAAAAACACACTTAACATGCAGGCAGGCCAAAGATGCAGAAACCCACGTCACATAGAGCTGAGTTAAGACCTGAAACAGGAAAGAAACCCTGGTTCAGTGAGCAAAGCTGCAAAACCGCTCTATGGAAAACCATTGCCTGCTAACAATGCTAAGAAGACCTGCTCCCTGGATCATCTGTGCACAAAGAACACAAAACCATAACACTACAACCACAGGGTAGCAACCCAGAAGGAGCCATGGAGAGTAGAGAACTCTGGTTGAGCCAACATTCAGAGCATAAAGGAAAACAAGGCCGCAGAAGGAAAAGGGATATACCTCAATCCAAACAAAGGGCAGACATGCAGTGGGTGCTGTGGCATTGGGGCCCGCTGAACCCCAATTATGACTGTATTAACTACCCAACATTGGACAGAGGCTGCCAGACATTGTTCTGGGGTGCCTCAGGACAAGCATGGGCTAACTGGACACAGAGTATGTGAAGATTAAAGCCATTTACTACGGGGGTTTGGCAGCCACCAGAAACAGTGTACCACTGCATAACCAAGTTATATCAAATATTTGCAGTAATATTGTAATCTTGCAGTTAAGGATAGAAAATCAGGGGCAGATTTATGTTGTGTATGCGCCACGTTTGCGTCACGCAACTGTGGCGTAAACGTGGCGCATCCCTACGACCGATTTACAACGTGACGCATCTAGGCAGATGCGTCACGTTGTAAAGCCCTGCGCCGCTTGTGGGCGTTCCGGCGCAGGGTGGGCGTTTCGGGGCAGGTGCGCCTCGCAAAAGTGGCTGAGTGAAATCTATAAGATTTCACTCAGTCACTTTTAGGCCAATGCTGCGTCAAAACCCTGCGCCTGCTCGAAGCAGGCGTAAGGCTTGATGCAGCATTGGTCAGATAGGGCACCCCCCAGCCTTGCTGGAGCTGCGTCGCGCTTGCGACACAACTCCAGCAATGCGTCACTTTTACGGCACAGATGCGTGACGCATCTGTGCCGTTTTTGCCCCATGGTGCGCTGCATCATAAATGCGGCGCACCATGGGTGGCGTAGCTGTGGCGCATGTTAACTGGCGCATCCCTCGGGATGCGCCAGTTAACATAAATCTGCCCCTCAGTTTCTTACAGAACAGTAAATAATACACAAGGAAAATGCCCAGTCAGTGCTATAACTTCAAAGGACTTTATGGCCATGTAACTAAATGAGGTCAGTTAAATATAAAGTCTGAACTAGAAAAACAAGCACCATTTTCTCGGTCCAAGAACCGATTGAGCACATATTTTCAGTTTAATTGCTGTATTTTCCTTTAACAAGAAGGTCAAGACCAGTGTTAAATCGAGTGGAAGAATTCGGGTGTTCTTAGAAGCCTTCAGACAGAGCCATGAACTAATGTTTCTTCCAACACAAACTGTGGTTAGCAGCTTAAAATAGCCAGCATGTGGGAAACAGCTAATCTTTCCAATTGATGTTTATTCCATCATGCAATCAGAATGCAGCGCCAAACATGGTGATGTGCGTTTCAGTCCTAATGCGCCCTTCTTCCGACCAATGTAAGCCCAAAGGTTTGTGAGAGATAAATACAAAACAGACTCCAGGTGTTACCATGAACACTCTCAGGCCTGTGTAGGCACTGGAAGACTGAATGCTCAGTGTCACAAAAATCATTGTGCTGTTTAGAAAGACATCACATTGCATCTTAACATAAAGCAATTGTTACACACGAGCTATACATTATTGAAAGCCAACATACTTGCAGTTAAACATAAGGTATACATAGGCTTTCATTTCCGCGCCATTAAAAACAGCAGAAACTGTGTTTTCCCAGTGTTAATGGAAAGTTTTGTTTTTATTATTGCTTGCTTTCTGCACTGATAGTGGACGGTATATAGACAATGTACGTACAGTGTATATGAGGTCCAAATAAAGTATTGCAAATCAAACTTATTGTAGTACACCATACAATACTTCTTCAGTGAGTCTTTGGTCATGTGTGCTCGCTCTTTCCTTCCCATGTAAACTTTTTTCTCTGAATAGGCCCTCTCAGCATTGGCACTTGAAGCGGGCAACGCCAAAACAGCCAGTACACATTTTGCTAACTTTGGCCACAGACATAACTTTCCATACCAATACTGGTGCACTTGAAGATTGTGATTCTCTGGGCAAGTTCTGCAACATTTGCGTTGAACTGGGCACTTATGCCCTCTAAGTTATTGAAGCGGTCAAAAATGAAGCAGCACTTTTGAAACTACAGAGAAAATTCCTCTTTACGGAAGGTATCTAGAACTTGTACAGAGTACCACAGTGAGGTTTCATTGACTTCAAATGCCATGGTTGGTGAAGGGACATTTCTATGCATCACTGCAAGACATTTCTTATACATTTTAAATAAAAGTTACTGAATTGCTCTTCAACATTGCTTTGCTTACCAAGTGGCTATCCCTCTAACATGGAACATGTTGCAGTTCCAAAACCACTAAAGGTGTTGACCAGCCTACTCTCATTGAGATGTTTCTCATGTACACCAATTATGATGTACACTTGGCAGACAAGGGTGTTTTCAGACTATTTTTTTATTATGTGCAATACAGCAGTTAATTTTCCCTATTAAAATCTAAGAATGCAGTAGAGCGTACTTTTTTTCACATCAATATGCAACCAAAGATACTCACATTTCTTGCCTTTGGCATCATCTCGTAGCAGAAATTCTGTAAACATTTGCCACGTGGATAATATAGCATTCCCAGCCCCTTACACTGAGAACCATCAGTTATGTGGCACAGTTGGGATAACTCTTATGTTTGATGCCACACAAAGCACAAAATAAGAAATATTTGTGTTTTAGTTCCCGCCATAACAAAACAGTGTACCAGAATGGACTAAAAAGTCAATAGCATTCTTCATTAACTCTGAAAATTGCAAAGATGTTTTCAGCATACCATCTAGCAAGTGGCAAGGATCTCTTACAGGGAAGCACTTCAGCTCAAGTATTGATTTTGACAGGTCATCATGCAACATTTTCATATATGTAGCTGAATCACTGCAAATACAAACAATGTCACTCCAATCTTTGTTGAACTTGGAAAGAACCTTTTTTGCAACAGCATTCCATGTGACCGTGCGTTCCATGTTTTCCAAAAATCTGGTGTTATGTTTTCACCACTATCCTTAATGCTTGGTGACATCACTCTTTTCACATATACTTGACATTATACCCTGCATTGAATGTTTAAAGCCTGATGTGTTGGCAATTCACCTATCAATACTAACGCACTAGAAACTGGGGGCTAATGTATCAAAGGTTTTTACCCATTTTCTGTGGGTAAATGTGATGGCACACATTGGGAAAGATTCTTATGAAACCAGCCATTTTACCCATCAGTGAAAGAATCAAACACAGCCAAAATATCAAATATGATTTTCATATGTCCTGATTCTCTACAGTTTATAAAATAATTAAGCGAAACCTAAAACATGCTTCTTAACCCTTCATCTTTAGACTAAAGACCACAAAACTGAAAAAAGCAAAAGAAAGAAGAAATAATATTTCAGTGACATCCCTAAGCAACAAAACTCAAACAGATTAATGTTAGCCCAGTCTTTCATGCTGCTAGCTTGTATAACAAAGTTACATTATATTGGCCCCTTCAGGAAGAAATAAAATGACTCACACTCCTTTCCCTTTATTTGAATGGCATTTAGTTTGTTGTTGTTGTACATGTGTTTTTCCAGTGTTTATATGTGTAAACTAGTGAGGGCTATTTCCCTTTCAATGGGGTTTTATCAGTTATCATAGGTTGAAACCTAAAACCAGACAGCCTAGGTATACACCATTATGAGCTGTTGTTCTTCCATGTAAATCGTCCATATGTGTCCCTCCGGTAAATGTATAAATATGCAAGGATTTGGCTAGTTGAAATGATACAAAAACCCTGATTAACATTGTAATGTTAATGCAAGAAAGTACTGCTTACAGCATGTGTTCCTTTACTGAAAATCAATTTAATGTCTCGCCTCTGTGGACATATATTTCATTTGTCAATACATTGGGTATTAATGATAGTTACATTAAGTGGCAGCTTCAGTATGCTTGTAATCCCTGCATATTTCACTTTTATAGGTTTTTAAGTCTTTCCAGATACAGTGCATGAGCTGTCGCAAGACATTGTTAGCTTAACAGGGGCTTAGATCCCACCCATTGTTTAATATAGGATGGCTTCACTGTCACTCTTATTTGCTGGCCTCTGTTTGGTCTTTGAGCGCCAGCTTTACTTTCTCTTTGTGTTACTCCCTCCCTTGGAGCATAGACCTAGTACTTCTTCCTTTGTTTTAGTGTTTGCCACTGTCTGTGCTTTTTGTCCTGTCCCACTTTTTTCTTGTACTAACAGCATTCACTGATTCCTCTGTACCTCTTTTTGTTGGTTCGTTCTGTGCTTTTGTTTTCACCCTCTGCCCTCCCTCTTTGTTTGCTCCTTTTCTCCCATTGTTCTTTTTAGAGCTGTCTACCAATACAATTTTTTAAATATAAAGTAAGTTACATGTTCCAGCACTCCCTAAGAGTGCATGTTTGTAGCGCATCTTAGTCTTGGTCCTGTAGTGTTCTTTTCCTTTCACTTGCTCCCATACTGTACAATGCAGGCCATACCATACTATATGATGGCAGGCCAGACCATACCATACAATGATAGGATATACCATTCTATAAAATAACAGACCTTACCATACCATACCATGGTAGACCATGTTATGTCATACTACACTCTGATAGATCATACCATACAATATGACTGGCTATACCATATGTGCTTAATACTCTTTGTACAACAATAATTTAATACTCCAGAAAAAGGTTGCTGTTAGCTGTCTGTATGCGAAGGAACTCCTGCTAGCCATACTAAAAACACTGCTGTTGGAATAAAGCACACCATTTGCTTACTGTTAGTCTGTGTTATTGTCGCTTTCATTTGCTTCCTTGTTAGGCATCACCTGAGACAGAGTATGTGCTGTTGCTTGGGAGAGATTCTGTTCGCTTAAAGGGGGCTTAGAGCGAATAATTGCTTACCATCAGTTGGCTTTCCCAATCACTTTTAATTTGCTGGCTCCTGTTTGGTCAGCATATGCTGGCTTAATTTATTCTGTGTGTGTCTACCTGCCTTAGAGCATGGCCCAAGTACTGTTTCCTTTTTTTGTGAACGACCTTCCACTGCTCGTGCTTTCAGGCCCGGGCTACTCTCTCCTTCTACTTGCAGCACTCACGAAGAGTGCAGGTATTTGTCGGCCATCTCCCTTCCTCCACCTACCCCACTCTTCATTGTTGTTGAACTGCCTCCGCGTTGTAGCATGACCTGTTTCCGAACCCTCTCAGCATCTTGTTGCTTGTGCTTTCTGCTGTGTTCCCCTCTTGCATTGTTACTTGACCTGTTCCCCTTCATGCCCCTGCTATGGTTGTTTGTTCCCTGTCCTTCCCCCCTCCCTCCTGCAGAAAAAAGCATTTGCAAAGCCAATAGGCCTCGCCTGTGCAAGATCCATTTGCTTTGTCAATGTTTTTAATCCATCTTGTAGATAGATTGGTTGTTAAAAATTCCTGTCATGTTTCTTGTCAAAATGTCTTCACACAGGATATGGGAAGTCTTGGTTTTGATTGCTCTTTTTTTTGTTGCGGTATTCATTTTCTTTTCTGGGGATATGGTGCTTATTATGTATCCTTTACTGCAATGATATTCAATGACCTATACCACAATATGTTTTTGAAATAATGTTGAAGAATGTTCTATTTCTGATATGGCACAGTGTATTCGTTTCTGATTGTGCTGCTGCACATCTTACACTTTTTTTTAACACAACATAAAAAAAGGTTATGCTGTTACGCCAATCAGAGCTAACATCAACTTGCAAACAGCTCTAAACATAGACATCTTTAGTTGTGGGTGTGGCCAAGCCACTGGACCTGACAGCTGAATATCTTTGAGCTCTACACTGGAGACTCTTTAACCTCTTTGGTGCTCGTGACGATACCAGCTCGTCATGGTGTAGCTGTGCTCATGACGACCTGGTCTCGTCATGATAGTGCCGCTCCGCCCATGCGTGGTTAATTCCCTGCTTGCGCGGGTAAATTAATCAGTGGGTGGGGTCATGACGAGACCAGCCCATCGTGAGCGCAGCTCCACCATGACTCATGGTCTTGTCATGAGCACCGGGTGCCGCGCTCACCTCCCGCCCCGCACCGTGGAGAATTACCCCGCAGGGAAGGGGTTAATCTGGCAAAATCCATGCAAGCAAATTGAACAATAGAAGGTATGGTCTGTAAATGCAATGCATACTGACCCACTGCCATGTCTCTGGTGATCTGATGAGCAGCAGGGGGACAACAGCCAGAGCTGCTCATACACTCCTTGACTGGTGCATGGGCCAAGGGTGCATTCCGGTAGGATGTTAGCAGTCAAGAAGACCGCTATCCGCTCTAGGGGCTGCACTGTCTAGGCGTGACGCAGCGTGCCCAACTGGAGATCTTCTGCCACAGTGATTTGTTGATATGGGAGCTGCAGGAGTGCACCATATAGTAGCTGACTTAGGCAGGTGAAAGTACTTTCGAGGTGCTGGTGTACGATGGCATCGATCTCAAGAGGAGCAAGGAGTTGCATCTGAACCGCAGCCCAACAGAAGATGCCTCCTCCACCGAAATATCTATGGAAAGATATGCAGAGGAGAGTCACCAATTGGTGAATATGAATATTGCACCCCCACCACCCCAGTGCCCTGAATACCAACTAAGACTAGGGGAGTATCCCTGCAAGCAAACTGGTTTTGACTGGGACGTATCCCAAGGGAATCTGGACGAGATACAAATGACTTTGATATGTAGAGGATCAGGGGTTGGGTTCCTTTGTCTGTTCCCACTCCCTTCACTGTGTCTGTGACCTCTCAGTAGTGGTGATCTGCAAAGGAACAGACCGCATTGAATTAAAGGCGTATACAAATGTAAACACTCCTGGTCCTCTGCAAGTAATATAAAGGGGGCACCCAATTGAATGAACTCTTGAGACTGATGGTCATCTGTCTCTTTGGCTGATTCCTGCCTCAGTTGTCAGATCTATTGTGATTCTACTCAGGTGGTTGTGGATTGGAGACATTGAGGTAGAGTCCTTCACCCAAAATACCCCACCCTTTCACAAACATGGGCAAAGACAGAGTGGGCAGGGGACCTGTAACCAAGTCGCCGCTGGAGACCGAATATGGTCCGGCCCCTCCAGCTACGATCCCTAGTGACACAACAGTGACCATCCTAAGGTCATATAAAAAAAATGCGCTCATCATTAGATGGGAAAAATTTAAGAGGTGAGCCTGGACTTATCCCTCTGCCAAGATTTAAAGAATGATGATGAAGGGCAGGATACTTGTGGCAGAAAATGCAATCCACACCCTTCAGGATAGAGTAGCGGGGGTTGGATCAGACGATGCAGAGTGCTGATTGGCAAGTCCAATAACAAAAGTTTTTGGCATGCTAGAGGGTCAAAGGATCCCACCTTGACCAAGTCATAGCAAGATAGATAAAATCCTAGGTGACCACCAGGGAACTATCTCAATGCTTTGTGGTGGAAAGAGTTCTCCGCTGCCGAAGCCACTGCTGGCACTCCGCCCAGACCCTGATAGTTCATATCCTCAATAAGATGGACCGATACGGGATCCAACACACAGTACAGAGGAAGGGCACCCTATTTAAATACCCACACAAAAAAGCAACAGTGAAAATCCTTCATAGATGTGAAGCAAAAACTGAAAGCAATGCCAGTTTTAGGTGGTTCTTCTCTTTTTGAGTAAAAATGTTTCCTGCAGGGAATGCGGAAACCATAGGAGGGGCATGAGGGGAAAACAGACAGACGGGGACAGAGCAGACCGCGAAAGCAACAACAGTGGAAGAAGACGAAGCGCGAACTCAGGCCCAATACCGACTTTTTAAACATAGTATAATTGAACTGAGGCCTGTTCTTGTTCATAATCCTAACAAAACATATTAAAAAGTGAAATCGGGCACCTGCTATACGAGATCAGTAACCATAACGAACAAAAGCTTGCAGCAAAAGTAGCCCAAGAAAGCTCAAAGACAGTCACCTTGAGAATGAAGAGTTGATAACGGCAGTGCAGAAAACTCAACTACAAGTGATGTAATGTATTCTTTTGAATGGGGCTTAGAATGTGAATTATTTCCCATAACTAGTAGTTTAAGTAACATTCCCGACTAAACCAAGGTAATTGGCTCTTTCTTTTTTGTTATGGGACCTAAGCATGGGTGACAGTTACTTCTGAGGCAGAAGCGATGTGTGGTTGGGAGGTTGGGTAGGTTGGCGTCTGATTTTAAAATTTGTTTTATTGTTATGTTCCGCAGGCAATTCCTCATGTTGACCATGCTGCGATCCTACATACAGATATAGAGTCTACTGCACAGAAAATACTACCCCTTAAAGTTAATGGGCTAAACCAGTGCTTCCCAAAACTTTTAGAACTAAGGCCCAACTTTTAGAACAACAAACTTTCCTGGCCTGAGGGAGCCTGGTAGGATGGTAGCCATGATTCTTCGTAGTGGAGCCCAGAGAACGCCTGTGGTCATGATGCATGAGGCAGGTAGGTACGCTCCCAGCAGTAAGTTATGCAAGTCTTTGCGAAGTACCTTCAGGGGGTCAATGCAGCACCAGATACTCTCAGGTGGTGTACCTGACTGACCTGCAGATGGCCTGTTTGCCATTGGAGGACAGGGAACAACTGGATGCAACCCTTACCAAGGAAGAAATTGTAGTGTCCACTGTACACTGAAAACCTCTAAGGCTCACGGAGGGGATGGCTTACCCGCTGAACTGTACCAGAGGAGGGCGGGCTCCTTGGTGGTCCAGCTGCTGGTGGTGTACCATGAGGCGTATGAGAGGGGGCAACTGCTGGATTCTATGAGAGAAACAAAAGGTGGTGGTGATGGACGGAGCATCTGAACCAATCAAACCCTCACACCCAGTCAACAGATCTGGGTTTAATCCAACACCGTTCTTTAAGCTCACTCCACCACCCTGGTTCAGACATTCCCATATGCAAATCAGTCTGACCCTGTGCCTCATGGGAACAGTCCAGCACGAACTGCCAAGCCATGCCTTCCCTGGACCGGATTCAAGCCTCCCAGGACCGGTCTCTGGCACCACAGCCGTCATCAGCCAGGCCTGCCCAAATCCAGTGGCAAAGTAAGCAAGGGACTCACGTCTGAGCATACCCTGCCAACCTATGGCGAACAAAGCGGTACAAAAGGGGGTGGTGATGTCCATCACCACCCCTTTTTGTACCGGATTCTATGAGAGAGGCACAAATAGTTATGATACCTAAGCTGGATAAAGACATGAAGGAGATCTCCTCATATAGCCCCCCTCTCCATGCTAAATGTTGATATTAAAATACTTTACAGGATTCTAGAGAATAGGTTGCTGGTCTGCCTGCCGTAACCAGTCCACAAGGACAAATGTGGTTTCATTCCTCTCAGAAACGCTTTATGTAATCTGAGGCGGCTTTCCCTGGTAATGCATGCGCCAGAATTGCAGGATGATCATTATGCTCTGGCACAACTCGACATAGACCAAGCATTCGATTCCCTATCGTGGGACTTCTTATGGCAAATATTGCAGAAGGTGGGAGTTGGAGAGGCTTTAATTAAATAGGTGCAGTTGGTAAACTAGGGCCCCATGGCAACGGTCTGTATTGACAGGACAGTGTTGTTTTTCCCTTCACAGGGGGACCAGGCAAGGTTGCCCGTTATCGCCATTGCTATTCTGATTGGCAATGGAGCCACTGGCATGTAAACTGTGTTCGGTTTTGCACGGGTGGGATGTGACGCTTGGGGAGACCACACATGTGGTCTCTCTGTATGCAGATGATGCCTTGGTATACTTAAGACAGCTGGTGTACTCTGCCCCCATCATGTTAGCAACCCTTGCATTAATTGGAGAGGTCTCTGGGATTCATGTAAACTGTCTCAAGTCCACTCTATTCACACTGGGCACCTTGGGGAGGAGTCCACCAAGGAATCACCAGATGCTGGGGCTTCCATGGGAGGCTGCCATGGTGAAATATCTCTGGATTTGAATAGCAAGGGAGGCGGGGAAGTTTGAGCCTCTGAACATCAGTAGTGTTCTGGAGAGACTTAGACCTTGGGTGGAATTTTGGAATACTTTCCGTTTATCATTAATTTCTTAGGTGGTTCTCTTGAAAATGACGGGTTTCCCCTTATTTGATATTCCCAGAAAATACTTTACTGAATTGGCTAAAAATCCTTGTTGACCTGCTCCGGGCATTCGGGAGGAAAAGGGTCAGCCTGGCTACTTTGAAGCGAACCTGACTGCGTGGTGGGCTGGAGTTACCCATCCTGGAGATTTACTATCTTGCCACCCAACTCCCAACATGCGGTACACTGGTTAGATGACGGGAGAAAATATCCCACTGTATTCGGTGCAGGACAGGTGGCAGGAGGCTCTGGGGAGAACAGATTATGGATAAGGAATAGGATACCACACATGCAGGGCTGCAAAAAGCTTCTGCAAACTTAAGGTGTAAATTGATTCACTATAATGTTCTCCACCAGGTTTATCTTACTCCCGTCACACAGCAGATCATTTACCCCGGAAGGGTGCCTATATGCTCCCGGTGTTTTGTTAAGGGAGTAGGCTTTCTCCATATGATGTGGTGGTGCCCCGAACTGGACACCTACTGCAAGACAATAGTTGATAGGTAGAATCCAGCTATGGAGGGGAGGTCCTCTGGGATCACAGACAATGCCTGTTGGGAAAGATACTGACATGCAAAAGGAAGGGCCTGAGTAGGTGGTTTCTACTGTTGGGGTTAGTTCTTGCTACACGCGGTCTTTGGTTGGTGCAGGGCTGGGTGAAAGATATGAGTGAATGGACGGTGGCTGAGGAAAGCCGGATGCATAAATATTTGGAGACAATAGGGTGGCTGATGACCTCCAGCCTAAGCGGCCATGCTTGCAGACCTGCTCAAGCCCCCCAATGCCCGCCCGCCCCCCCTAGGATCCCAGACCTTTATGCTTGAAGTGACTGTTCAGATACCTCATGACATTGAGGGGGCGGATGGGGTTGCGATTAGGTGCCATTGTGCATTGTACCCAGGGGATCCCCAGAGTCTTCCATCTGTGATGGCCTGGACTATGCGGTACTATGCACTCTGCAGCTTCTTTCTTTGTTCCCTGGATTCTGCTCCATTCTCTGTTTTGGGCAACTGTTGTGATAAGTATGGGGAAAGAGGGTGATGGGATTTGGGTTGTTAACACTACCACACTCTGGTGTGTACCATTTGGCTTTAAATGCCAATAATAATTTAAGCCCCCCCAAAAATAATCTTTTGTGTCCCACCTACCTTTAATGGACATGAGGGGCGCAACATTGGAAGAAGACAAAGGGGCACATCGTGGGGTAGATCATTGTCATTAACAGACAACACACTATCCATTTAAGGGGCCACTAAATTTGAACAGATACAGTTTCACCAATAAAACAATATTGCGCATTAATGATAATGTGTGGAAATAGGATCTCTGTGCTTCACCAAGTAAATCTGTTTCCAGCACACTTCAGAATTACACAAAAATGTGCTTCATTTTTTATTTCCTGAATGCATACTGTTCATTTACAGGTACATACATTTTGTTGTGTGTTGCAAAAAACTACTTCCTACAGCCTTTCCTGTCACATTTCGAGCACAATTGCAACATAATTCACTTTAAAAACTCCTTTCACTTTAAAGTCAGTGGAAGAAAAATAAACACCAACATCCATATTAAAAGAATAAACAGCAATTGTTCAGAACACATATCCAGACATTTGACCTCTGTCTTTGAAGCACCAGCAAATGTGACAAGATAAACACAGAATTTAAAGGCATCTTTATTTCCTGCTTTGACTTTCTCGAACCATCCTAAATCGTCTCGAAATCCACAATTTGGGAAATGCTGGGCTGAACAACAAAAAAAGAGGAGGGGTAGTTTTGTAGCACACCAAACGACATTCCCCAGTAATCCTCCTCTTCTTACAGGAGATGCACATTGTGGGGAAATGTGTGGCTTCATAGGCACAGAAGGGTACAATAGAGTTTATCACACTGGCTGCTCCTCAAATTCCAGATGTGCAGTATTACTGCAACAAAAATCCTTTCACCCTCATAGTAGGGCGAACAGAACCACAGTCTGGGATGACATGTTTTGGAAACGAGGGGGCATATTTACAAGGAGCTAGCGCCGCCACATAGTCATTTTTTGGGGGGATTCAGCTGTGGCTTTGCTTTCTTTGCTCC
Organism: Lissotriton vulgaris; assembly: GCF_964263255.1. Lineage (NCBI taxonomy): Eukaryota > Metazoa > Chordata > Amphibia > Caudata > Salamandridae > Lissotriton > Lissotriton vulgaris. Next base: position 1,703,827,822 of record NC_141695.1, read on the forward strand.
ATATTTACAAGGTGAGGCGTCTAGGCAGATGTGTCACTTTTCGTCGGCCTACATCGCTTTTTATCTTCGTCGAAATTGGCTGTGTTGCGTTAGTTTTAATATATGTATGGTAGGAATTCCCACCTAAAATATATGCATGGTAGGCATTCCTACCTAAAATCCCCCATAAAACTGACGCAGTGGTATTTATGACATTATGCAGACGTGACGCATCTTCAGGAAGCGGGTCACTGAGATGCGTCAAAATTCAAGTCACATCCTCTCAACGGGTAAGTGCACACATAAGGCAGGTAACACAGTAAATATCACATCATAGACTTGTATGTACTCACATTGTACTTTCACATAATATGTTACCCATACATAGTGGTACACATAATTACACTATGCCCACGTACATGCGTGACATCCAGGACCAATGCTATAGAGTGCAAGGTGAGTTTTTCACCTTTTCACTCTTTTACATTGCCCCCACACATGAGGCTCCTTGCGTCAGTCAAAACTGATGCATCGCCTCTGGTTTTTCACATTTTGCTGTTTTTCCGTCAGTCTCAAGACCAACTGCAGCAATGCACCATTTTTGGGCTGGATGACTTGTGGCGTCCTATCCAAGGATGAACCAGAATTTCTGACACATCCTTGGGACCTTGCGCCATGGAGCCCTGTATTGTAAATAAGACGCATCCACAGCACAGCAAGGTTTTTTGACACAGGCGCAAGAATTGACACATCTCTTCCTTGTTGCAGAGATGTGTTATGTCGTGTAAATAAGGCCAAAGGTCCCTATTGGGCAAAAGTGGTTCCTGGTAAAATGTATATGCTCCACGATCTACAAGTCATTACCTATGTTTTCTATCTTGCTCCCAATAAGGTGGTACTAGGCACAGACGTCAATGCAGTCATGGACAAACACCATGATATATGGCAGCTTCGCCCATCAACTTCACATTGATTACCCCCCAAACCCCCCCCCCATACTGTGGACCGGCGGAGAGTATTTTAACTTTAACAAGCACTTGTTCCAGTGATAGCTACCCCACTCCATGAAAAGCATTCAAAGCTGTAAATGGGAAACAACCTTCATGATGCAACCTTTACATCGCATGTCGCTGCAACGCAAAAGGTGTGCAGCAGTGGGTAGAAGGTGTTGGATTTAACTCTAACACCGTCCCTACTGCTGCACACACTAGAGTTGGAATAGAAAATTTATCTATTTCAACTTCCAGCGCCCCCCCCCCCCCCCGACAGAAAGTTTGAGTAAAGGCATGCTTTGCAATGGCATGCGTTGTAACCGCATGCGTTGTAACGTCACATGTCCGATGTAGATATCTATCTGATGTAAGAAGGAATAAGAGGCTAACATTAAAGCTCTGGAGAGAAAGGATTTGCAGCCTGAGCAACAAATATTGAGATCCAGCCAAGTGCCTTCCTTAGACAACTGGAGGCCACAAAGGCGCAAATAAACAACCTGACACTGCCACACAGGTTTGGGTGGCAGCACAACACTGAGCATACAAATCAGAGGACAAGACGGGCAAACTCATATACTCATTGGCCACCAGGAAAATGACTACCAGAAGAATCCCTAGCATTAGAAATGTAGAGGGCAATAGGGGTGCAGATACAAAAAGTTTACCAACACCTTCACAGTAGGATACAAAACCCTTTGCGCAGAACTCACCAGATTTCAGACCGAAATAAACAATCTATTGATCAAGGACCGCCTTGTGGGAACATTACATATCTACGACCAGCGCGATCTCCAATTACTTGAATAAATCAGAGGCGGACGCTGGAATATACTCTCGGAAGACACCAGGTCCCAATGGTTTTCTGGTTGAATTAAAATAATCCTAACTAGTCCATCTTCCTAGTCCATGTTTAAGAGAATATTCAAAATGGTCGGCTACTGAAAGACTTGCATGGATCCACAATTGTAGTTATCACAAAGCTCGAGAAACACTGGAGATCTGTTCATCATAGGCAATATCACTTATAAAGACAGACACAAACACACAAGGTATTGCCGAACAGGTTGATAAAAATGGCTTCATGCCAGGGCAGCGTGCTAAACATTGCAGCAGCGTACAACTGGCCCAAGCTGTGAGACACAAACTTATTGGACCACATGTGCTTTACCATGTAACTTTCGAAAATGCGTTTGGCTCTTCTAGTTGTAAACCTACAACTAGGTGCTTTATAGAATCAGCCAATTTCTTTCTCTGCCTTGTAAACCATAGTTAAAGCCACAGGGCGTCTCTTTCGTCACCAACAAGAATACACTGGCAAGACCACACGCTTACCTGGTTATAAACAGCTATAAGACCTCGCACTCTCAACCCTACCTGACAGTCGGCCTCCCTTCAACAGTGAAATGGCAGCTCATCAAGTATCGACCTGTAGACTTGATGGAGCAAGGATTCGCACGTATAGCGCCTTGCTCGTATGCAAAACCCTTGTCTAAATGGCATAATAATATTAACACCATTGTTCGTCATTTGTAAAGTGTTTTTCCCTATACGCGGGTGTCCCTAGGATGCTTGCTTGTTTGTCTTTTCAAGTACTAACGAAGCTTGCACTGAAAATGGCTGCTTTGCCGCAATTCAGTCTGCGCATGCGTCGGTCATACCCATGTGATGTGACGCACTCGCATTCTGGAGGGATTCTGTGCTCATGCGCATTGTTGCTGAATATGGCTGCTTGTCTCTCACCACGCTCTCTGCTTACTGCAGCAGCTTTTAGCCTATCTATTCTTTCGCATTAATCCCTAATGCTATAGTTATTATAAAAGTAAGGGTTGGTTATCTCTTATCGTGGTATACAGTGCGATCATTTTTATGTATGATTCTAATTTGTTTTCGCTTACTTTTCATGTACCGCGTCTTTGTGGGCTGGGTAATCATGAGCGGAGCCATACTTGAAGCTCTGCTGGGCACTGTCACGTGACCGGAGAGAGTTCCAACTGCGCAGAAGCTAAACCTAGCCAGCTGGCACCTGAAGCACAATGCGCCTGGGAACGTCGCTGGGAATACGGCGCCTCACCTTGGAAATAGCAAGACTGTTGCTACCTATTGAAAACTGTTCTGTACTGCTGTATTCTATGCATGGGAACGTGAACCTGAGGGGCGGGTATTCAAAATTGCATATTTATCATGTGAAACTGAATTCTAGGAGGTGGTAAAGACCACACCACCTCTCCTGACCAATCACAATATGGGAAACTGTCACTTGCAACATTAGGGGGTGGTCTGAGGGTCCCCAAAATTGTATAATTACCCTAGTTTAGCTTAGGAAATTTGTCCGACTTGTCCGAGTAGCAGACCTGTCACTGACCCTACGATCTCAATAGGTGCTCATTCTGAAAGTGCTGCGGAGCACTTTGTCCATACTTTCCACAAACTCCCAAGGGGTGGAAAATCCTAAGTGCTGGCGAAGCACTTTGCTGGGGAATTCGAAATCCAATCAGGGTTTCTGGCGGATTACTTGCAGGAGGGGGTAACGCAGGCGTTGCTGTCCGAAGCTGTGGGTGTTGGTCGTACCCTGGGAGGCCCAGTCCTTGATCCGAACCTGAGGGGTATCCTGTCCTTATTCTCCGTGAGCTGTACCTGCTCACAGTCTGGCATTCCTTTTCTGAGGGTCCCTGTCCCCGTCTTCCCAACTGACCCGTGGCCAGGGTTGGTCTTCAATCTGAATTAGGTAAATATAGATTGTGGGTTTGCGTATCTTTTCTCTCTCTCTCTCTCTGATCTACAAAAGCATTCTTACCTATGTTATTGCCTTATTGCCATTGAACTTATATGTGCCTGAATTTTAGTTGGTTCCTTCTCTCCCCCTTTCCTTTAGAAATTCATTGATTTTATAAACCATAGCATGTTCCCGTTTTTCCCTTTCCTTTAGTGGATTGCAGTGAAAGTAGCACGAATAGTTCAATACTTAGGTTAAGTACATGTTCTAGGTCCCATTCCCATCCTATGTTCTAGTGTAAAGTTGCAGTGAATAGTATGTGCTAAACTTCTCCCTGTAGTTTCCCATATATTCTAAATGGTCATATTGTTTGTGCAAAGTTATCTTTTGGTATTGATTTTGATGTTTGATATATTACTCTGTGTATCGCTTATTATTCTGGCTTCTTCACTTTGAATTCTTATATAAAAACTAGAACTTAATCAGGTGTCTGTGGTCATTTTACAAAACTGTGGAAAGTATATTGTGGATTTTAAGGTGTATTGGATGTTAGGCCTGTCTACTTTTCCTTAACAGCTCCAGGTCCGTCAAAGAATTGCGCCTGTGGTAAGTCGGGTGCATGGTAAGCAGAGGTAAATCCAAACTTGATTACTCCTAGCAGCGTGCAGGAGGAGAAATCCTCACCCAGTTTCACCCAAACGAAATTAATGAGTTCTTCACGCCAAGGGCCCAGTGCGTGTTAGAGAATTGGTATCCCGGGTGACCTGGGGAAAACTGCGCGCTCTAGCAGTAATTTCTGGCTAGCAGAGGATGGTTTGGACTAGTTAGATTAGGTAGACAGGATAGTCATAAACAAACCGTGAATACAAAAACGTGCTGTTGATTGTTACTGTATTTTTACAATAATTTTGAAATGTGTTTTTATATGTAAATGTTCATGAATTTGCATTGCTGTTATAAATACTGCATGTTGAATTAACCCAGAATTGTTTGTAAATGTTCAGTGTAGTCTGAATCCCCGGGGAAGTATTTTAGCTAACGGTGAGTAGAATCCGGTTAGCTGTTGAAGTCACTAAGTTTGAATAATTAGTGCAGGGTTAAGGATAACTGGAAGCACTAATTAGGACCTTTGTTTCTGGAGTGAATGATAGCTACGAGTCCGTTATAAAACTTTCATTGCGATATCACCTAGTAAGGGTCGCATACGGAAGGAGTAGTAGGGTCTCCGAGGCTTGTCTGGTAAGTAAAATAGTTCGCTGGTGAAATCCTGGCTCAGTACATATCCCCGACTAAGGTGGATGAGCTAGAAGAATAACGGGTTCTATGTTACTAGTGTGAAGGGACAGGCAAAGAAGTCTATCCAGAGTGAATGAAAAGTAGACAGAAGTGGTTTACTAGTAGCGAAAGAAAAGTCTTTTCTCTTTTTAGAACACTCAGACATAGTGGCAAACGTTGTGTGTTATTAACTAAAACTTGCACTCGCACTTTAGAGAGAGTAAAAAGTTTCCGTTACCTTGTGAAGGCGGGAGTCAGTCGGAGAGCTGCTCTGACGTCACTCCGTGCCGCGCTGGTATTGGTCAGGACCGCGGGCGTGTAGCGGAGCTGAATTTGTGAAGGAGGGGTGAGTGCCGAAACGGGAGACTCTGTCTTGCGAAAAGGCCGCGCACCCATTGGTTGACTGTAGTTGTATTCTCTGACCTGATTGGGTGGCGCGAAATAAAAGTCGCTCTAGCATTGGAAGCACGAAAGTAAACAAAATTGATCAAGCCGAGTTCAAAGAAAGTCCCGAAGATTATATGTGGTATCCAGATTTTATACCTCATCCCAAATACCTAGGATTTTATAAGGATCAGCTTAGACGAGGTAGACCGCACATGATGTATGGAATAAAGAGAAAATTGTCATTTACGGATAAAGTAAAGAATTTTTTCAAAACTGACAAGCCCATTAGAACGAGAGAAGGTGTACTCATTCCCCCGCCAAATACCCCTGCCTCTTTTATGTTGTTTGATAAAGGGTATCACACTTGTGTCTGGCTAGAAAATTGGGCAAAGTATACTATAGATGACGGAGTCCTGGCATTCCCTGTTGAAGGTACATTTAATGGTCGGATCCTGTTTAACTTAAGGACCCGCATGAATGAATTACACCCTAGACCTAGGTTGACCCAGTACGAAGCTTTGGAGGAATGGGAGATTGAGGCTGCAGAGCGAGATAAACCCCGAATGGATAAAGGAGTGAGTAAGTGGTATCCCAGACTTCCCACGCCGACCAAAGAGCAGAAAATGAAACAGTGGAGGCAGTCTATGTTAACTGAAGGACTGTTTCCCATGATGGGAGTATTAGAGGAGAAGAAAGGAAAATGTAAAGCAAAAACCCATCACCTAGCACCTATGGGGGATGTAGAAGATGAACACCTGGAAGACTTGTTAATGAAGGATCCACCTCCCTATGTAGCAGAATCAGATTCGATGCATTCTCAAAGCTCTGTTACCACTTACCCCCGGAGTAGGAGGGAAAGTGATACAGACAGGATAGCTACAAGCAGTAAACCTAGTGGAAGGGATGAGTTTTGCAGACCTAAGTCCACAGTCCCGAATTATCAGCCATTTGGGGAAAGTCCCCCTCGATTGGTTACCCCGACTGCCCCGAGTATTTATCCATCCTTAGTACCCCAGGTATTACATGGCAATACTGTTGAAAGGGGGTTGCAGGAAAAAGAGAGAGAAGTCCTCTGTAAACAACGAGAGGATTTAGCCAGAACCATTGCACAGATGCATCCCCATCCTGAGGCCTTGACCATTCCGGTAACTATTGGTCCTGCTATCCCAATGTATAAAAATGACTTGATTAGTCCCCTTCCTCCTGTCATCACCCCAATACTGCCTACTCCTAGCTGCCAGACCCCGAGGAAAGAAGTATTCATAGATGAGGATCAGGAAAGTGAGTGTGAATCTGGAAGTTTAATGGATTTGCCCATAAGGGAGTCGAGGGCCAGTGTAATAGGGACAAGGAGTCAGCCCAGACAAAAGGAAGTGGTGATTGAAAGTGCATCTGGAATTAGGAACGCCTCTTTAGTTTCCCCTGAAGAATTAGACCGGTGGACAAAGGAGATAGAGAAAGAGACCACTTCTCAACCTAAAACATTGGAAATATATAAATTAAGAATAGAAATAGAAGAGATGATGGCTGGGAACGTGGGAGTTGAGCGCCTGAGCTCGTATAATGAAGAAGAGTTACTATTCATCAGTAAAAATCTTACCCGGAGTGCTAGGGTGCTCCACGAAAAGATAATGGATGCCGCTGCAGAAATGGGAGTTGATGTTAGTCGCTCCAAAGTTCTTCAGAAACCTTACAGAGTAGACTTCTCAGACAAAGACTTAGAAAGCCTGAATGTGATGGGGAAACAGATCCAAGTAAAGGAATTATTAAAACTCCTGCAGAAATGGGGCGAAGTGGGGAAGTGGAGAACAAGGTGGGCAAAGAAAAAGGAAGGCAGCAGGGCTGGGTCAGTAACCTCAGAATTTGTATTAAAGGAAGTAACCCCAACAGAAAAGTTGTGTCCCATGAGGGAGGTCCCGGGAGGAAAGTATGTCCATGTCCCTTGGTCCAGACAAGACATTGTGTCATTTACGAATGACTTCCCGAAATTACGTGAGAAACCAGTTGACTGGTACCGACAGGTAGAGCGGTTCATAAAGGTTCAGAAATGCCTGTTGAAAGACCTGGATGGGTTTTTCGATATTGTGGTCCCTGTGGATCTATGGACGGAGTGTAAGATAGAAATTGATTGGCCTAATGATGAATACCCCAGAGATGAAAGAACGGGAGCCCCTTCACCGGATGTGATGAGGAAATATGACCAGGTCATACAGTATCTTAAGAAAAAGGTGCCAGCCAAAGAGACAGATTGGACCCGAATAGATAGAACAACCCAAGAACGTGATGAGACAGTGCATTCATTTTACGAAAGGTTACTACAGGTATTCAAAACTTACAGTGGTATTGATAATGTGGACATGAAAGACATGACCCATTTCAGTTACAGATTTGTGCTAGGATTGAGGCCTGAGATATCACAATGGATTCGAGATAACAAAATCAGTTGGCAGGGAAAGCCCATAGATGATGTCCTGAAATATGCAAAATACTGCGAAGATGAAATCGAAAATAAAAAGAAAGCCCTCAAGGAGAAAGTGATGTGGGCACAGGTGAAATTAGCTGAACAGCAAGAAAAACAGTTAAGTAAATTGACTTCTGATAATAATGTTCAGAATACCAATTCTGGGGGGGGAGGAAAGCCCAGACCTAAAATGAGTCGTGAGGAGGCCATGAAAAAGTTTCCGTGCCATGGGTGCGGCCAGATGGGGCATTGGAGAGACGAGTGTCCACACCTACAGGCTGGTAATGCCCCTGTAAATGGTTTAAATCCACAGGTGCCGAAAGAGGGGACAAGGAAAACCCAGCAACAGGTAAAATTACCTCCAGTACCTCGCGCTCCTAGACAGAATTTTAAGAATCAGGGTCAGCAGAATGAGAGGGCGGAAGTATGGGAGGTTGAGAGTGAAAGAAATGCAGTCATTCCACAGTACCTGCTAAGTGATACCTTCCTTTGTGAAGATCAAGATTGACGGGGCCTGAGAGGGGAGGATGAGGAGTGCGTACTTGGCGCCTCCTTACCGGTAGACCAGACTGGACCATACATTGAAGGAAAGGTTGAAGGAAGAGACGTCACCTTTCTGTTGGACACTGGTGCTACCAGATCTACTGTAAGAACAGTGGATGTTCCTAACCTACCCCTCTCGGGAGAAGCGATCCAAGTAGTGGGCGTATCAAATCAGATAATACGTACCCCTGTAACTGAACCAATGGAAATTTCTATAGGGAATTTCAAGGAAATGCACAGATTTGTGGTCTGTGATTCCAGTCCTGTAAACCTACTGGGACGTGATTTGTTGTGCAAGATGCGTTGTACCATTTACTGCACACCAAATGGCGTTGAAATTCAGACCCCCGATGAAGATGGCCTGTACAAACTAATGTTAGTCAGACAAGATGCTGATATCAAGCCTTTGACAATTGAGGATTTACCTGAGGAACTCCAGCTAAGAGTAGTACCCGAAGTGTGGGATTTCACGGGAAAGGATGTAGGCCTGATGGCAAATGTGGACCCGGTTAAAATAACAATCAAAACAAATGCTGTATACCCCAAAACAAGAAAGTACAAAATGAGTGCAGAAGTGAAGGCAGGAGTAGCGACTGAAATAACGAGACTGCTGGAAGCAGAAATAATTGAAGAAGTGTTGAGCAGCCCCTGTAATTCGCCTATCATTGGGATCAAAAAGCCTAGTGGGAAGTACAGGGTAGTGCAAGATCTGCGCAAGGTAAACCAAATTGTCGTACCTTGCTGTCCTATTGTACCCAACCCTGCAGTCATTCTCTACCAGATTCCCTGGAATGCAGAATGGTTCACTGTCATTGATCTGTGCCACGCGTTCTTTTCCATCCCATTGCACCCTGAAAGCAAATTCCTTTTCAGTTTTGAATTCGACAGCCATATCTATGTCTGGAATCGTGTCCCCCAGGGGTACACTGAAAGTCCATCGATTTTCAACCAGATACTGAAAAAGTGCCTTGAATCCCTAGTGCTGCCAAGAGAGTCTGTTTTGGTGCAGTACATAGATGACCTGTTAGTGGCATCTAAAACCCAGTCTGACTGTGTCACTGACACAATTGCCTTGCTGAATCACCTAGGAAAGGGAGGACATAAAGTGTCGCCTGACAAATTGCAGTTTTGTAAAAACTCAGTGAAGTATCTGGGGCACCAGATAGAAAAAGGAATCAGGAAAGTAACTACCGAAAGAATCAAAATAATTAGAGCAATGGAACTGCCCAAAACTCAGAAAGAGGTGAGAATGTTCTTGGGAGTTGTGGGTTACTGCAGGCAATGGATTGCAGGATTTGCGGCTCTAGCCCGACCCCTGATAAATATGACAAAGAAGGGAGTGGAGGACCCCGTCCATTGGGACAGTGAAAGTATGAATGCTTGGGTAACTCTGAGAAACTGTCTGTGTACCGCACCTGCATTGGGTATGCCTGAGTACAATAGACCCTTTGAACTGTTCTGTGACACTAGAGAAAATTGTGCTCTTTCAGTCCTAACCCAGGAGCACGGATCAGTCAGAAGGCCGGTCGCCTACTTTTCGGCCACACTAGATCCAGTGGCGGCTGGACTGCCTGGCTGCTTAAAAGCCGTTGCTGCTACTTGCGTCAGTCTGGAACAGAGCGAGAGCATTGTCATGGGACATCCCGTCACTGTCTATGTTCCTCACTCTGTTGTCATCCTACTGACTAGAACTAGGACCCAGTACCTCACACCTAGTCGGCTGACTAAGTATGAGAGAATTTTGATTGGTGCTGAAAATATAACTATCTCCCGGTGCAATGTCCTGAATCCTGCGACACTGTTACCTGTCCCTCTGGATGCAGAATCGGATGAGGGTGGGGAACATAATTGCATTGATCTGACTGAATATAGCACCAAGCCCCGTCCTGACATTCGTGAAATAGCACTACGGGACGGGGATAAAACAATGTTTGTGGATGGCTCGTGTTTGAGACATGAGAGTGGGAGTCTGAGTGCTGCCTATGCTGTGGTTACTCTGACAGGAGTCATCGAGGCATCTTACATGCGCGAGGTGAAATCTGCACAAGTGGCGGAGCTTATAGCGTTAACTCGAGCATGCAAGAGGGGAAAAAACAAAAGAATTACTGTTTACACCGACAGTCAGTACTGTTTCGGGGTTGTTCATGACTTCGGCCAATTGTGGTTGCAAAGAGAATTCATGACTTCCTCTGGCACACCTATCCGAAATGGGAAAGTAGTGCATAACTTACTGGAAGCTATCCAATTGCCCAAAGAATTGGCTGTGGTCAAGTGTGCGGCTCACAGGTCTGGAAATGACGACGTGACTGCCGGTAATAGGTACGCTGACAAAATTGCACAGTTTTGTGCCCGACACCAGATGTCCCTACAAATTGCCCGGTGGGATGGAACCAGCTGCCAACTTATGTTGTTTGATAATGTGTCAACGTGGGAAGAATTAAGAGAGATACAACAAGCCACAGACAGGCAAGAAAAAGGCAGGTGGGCCGCAAAGGAATGCGAGTTGCGAGAAGATGGTGTGGTGGTAAATCCGGATGGGGTGCCTGTACTGCCTGATAGCTTGATCGACCCCATGGTCAGAATGATACATGAGCCAACACATATGGGAAGAGATGCGATGTGTCGGGTGTTTGAACAAGTGTTCTGCAATTCAGGGTTCAGGGACCAGGCGGACAGGTTTTGCCAGAGGTGCCTAGTGTGTCAGCAATTCAATGCAGGAAAGAAGACTGTAGTGAAACAGAGTACTATTGGAAAGGCAGTAGGTCCCTTCGTAAGAATACAGGCAGACTTCATAACCATGCCCAGATGCAACGGATACAGATATGTTTTAGTCATAGTTTGTCTATTCTCTAGGTGGGTGGAAGCATATCCAGCTAAGAAAAATGACGCTATCACCACAGCCAAGCTATTGCTCAGGGAGTTGATACCTAGGTATGGGATCCCAGAGACAATCGAAACGGACCAAGGTGGGCATTTTGCCAACGATGTCCTATTGGAACTCTGTAGAGCATTCAAAATGAAGCAAAGATTGCACTGCGCCTACCACCCAGAGGCTTCTGGGGTAGTGGAACAAATAAATGGCACTCTGAAGTCCAGACTGGGAAAAATGTGTGATTCCACAAAAATGAACTGGATAGAAGCTTTACCCCTGGTACTGATGAGTTTGAGAAGTATCCCAAATCGAAAGACTGGCCTGAGTCCCCATGAAGTGTTGATGGGAAGAGTGATGCGCCAGGCATGGGTACCCGGAAACAAACTGCTAAGCATTTCTGATGATATGGTGCTAGAATACTGCAAGCAGTTGGGTGACCAAGTGCGTTCTCTCTCTCAGCAGATTGGAGAGACTGAAGACGAGTGGCCAAAGACTCCAGCACACAACCTGCAGCCAGGAGACTGGGTGGTGTTAAAGAAACACACCCGGAGCAGCTGCTTGAAGCCAAGGTGGGGAAAGCGACGACAAGTGATCCTCGTCACTACCACTGCTGTGAAGTGCGCTGGTGTACCGAAGTGGATCCACGCCAGCCACACAAAGCGGGTATCTGGAGAAAACGCGACTGGAGCTGAAGGCAGCACAGCTGAAGAGACCTCCGAGGAAGAGAGTCCGGAGCTAGCTGACATCGAACTGCCGAGCACAAGTCAAGACGTTGAATGGTATCCCGCCGACGAACCGGTTCATGATCCAATACGAACCCGGAAATATTCTTACTTAGACAGTGAGTGGGATAGTCCAGGTGAGTCAGAAATAGAAGAAGCAGGTCAGGTCAACGAAAGCCATAACCCACCTGATCAGGAAGTAGGCCAAGTAGGGTCAGATCAGGACATCGACACTCCTCCTGAAACTCCCGAGAAGGGAGAGGGACAGTTAGAAATTAGGGCTGACGTTCATGCAGAAGAAAGCGAAGAGGTCGAAGAGCATGAACAGGAACAGATAGAACTAGATCAAAGTGCTCAGACAACGGAAACAACAGTAAAAAAAAGTAAGAAGAAAGTGCGATTTGAATCTGAGCAGGAACAGATTAGCGACCAGGCAGAAGAAATAGACGAAAGACCTGGAACTAGTCAGACAGGCAGGACAACAGAAGTGCCACAACAAAAAGTGAAAAGAGTGCACGGAGAAGGAGAAGTCTCCTCAACCACTGGGAGGCACGGAGGAAGAAATACACCTCGATACGTCAAGAGACTAAGGCTCAGACTAAAGACAGTCGAAGAAAACGATAAAGACCGAAAAAGGGCTTTAAGTGAAAGGAGTGCAGCCCAAGGCAAATCGCTGAGAAAGAGCGACAGAATAAAGAAACAGAACCGACTGTATCGGAGCCCTGAGTGGACGTACTTTGTGTTGGAAGAAATTGACGAGCCTCACCACAGTGGCAACAGTGACCACGAGTCCATTGCTGATCGGAGTTCGGACGAAGACCCTCCTTAAGAGAGCCCGAAGTGAGCCTTTGGTGCAGAGAAACGAAGAGGGGTAGCAAAAGCCACCTGTAAGCTAAATATGTCTGATCCGAGTGTCTCTGGGAGATCCCGCTGTGGGTGTCTCAAAACCTGTTGTAAGATATGCTTGTGTAGTGTAGCTATGCTAATAGTAATGTGGATAGGACTAACAGTTTTTCTACCTTTTATGATAAGTAAGAATCCTAACTTGTCCCCTACTGAACCCGAAGCAGTAGATGAAGGGGTTGTACCGACTGCAGAAACACCACGAAGACTAGAGAGACGCGACAAAAGAGTAGGACTGACACACACACGACCTGATTTAGAAGCACCAGATGAGGATGGACTACATTTTCACAAAATGAAGAACAGGACGCACTTAAATGTTTTTGCTAACTTGTTAGTGCATTATGTAGAAGCTATGGAAATAGAGGACTGTTATGTCTGCATGAAGCTGCCAACTTCAGTGGCTGAAGGCGTGACATACCACCACCTACCTTTGACCTATGGAATATCCTGTAGTATACTGGCTAGCTTGTTCTATAGAAGCACCTTGCAGTACTATTATTCAAATGATGACGTAGTATTTTCTGAACTTCCTGTTAGAGGACATTTGAACCGTGTACATACTACAAGTGACGTGACCCGCTATATGGGAGAATATTTCCTGACTATAGGTAACATAGACTTAGATCAAGCAAGGGAAGACAATCTGACCTGTTCACTGCAAGAGCAGGAAAAGATGTTTATAAAGATGGCAGACAGAAGGAGAGAAAAGTTTCAGAAGAAGGCAAATGACGAGAAGGATAGAATCCCTAAGTGGGCTGAGCACATGAATAACACCTCAGAAGGCGAAGCCAGTCCTGCCTTGTTGCTGGATTTTGAAAGGAAGGGGAAACTTTGTATTCATAGAGAAAGGACAGAGTACTATAACAATGTATTCATCGGTTCCAGCGAGTGTGAACATAATTATAAGGTAATTGGAGGTTGGGGTTTCAAAAATGGGTCAGAACCTGTGTTTCCCGGAATATATTATATATGTGGGAACAAGGCTTATTTCAAATTGCCGGATCACTGGTATGGGAGCTGCTACTTTGGCATTGTTTTCCCGAAAATATACCATGTGAACAATGCGGCTGGAAGCGATGATGAAACTAATGGCTTAGTGCGTAGTAGACGCGAAAGTGTAGGCGAAATTGTAGGTGATATTTTTAGTGCACTGATACCTGGAATGGGGGTAGTTCTGAACACCCATAGAATCTGCAAATTGTCTACAGTAGTGGACCGGTTATCAACGGACACTGCTGCTGGTTTCCTGCTGGTCAATACTGAAATGGTTGCGATCAGATCAATGGTTTTACAAAACCGTCTTGCCCTTGACACCCTATTAGCAAAGGAGGGCGGAGTCTGTAGAATGCTGAAAGCGCAACATTGTTGCACCTACATTCCTGACAAGAGTATCGAATTAAAACAATATGTGAGGAACATAACTAATTTGGAAAAGGAACTCAAACCATTGGAGGTTGACAGTGCCTGGACGAGACTGACTGGAGGTCTCTCCTCAATAGGTAGTTGGTTTACTAATCTAGGTAGAAATATTTTGTGGAAAATACTGATGCCAATAGTCATAATAGGTGTGATTGTATTGATCATTTTTATCTGCTGCAAATGTCAGAAGTGTAAGAAGAAATATACAGTCAATCCGAGGGGGGTGAAAAGAAACATTGATGAATTAGAATTAGAAGAGCTGAAAAGTGCAATTTATAAAAAGGCGAAAAATCACCACTCTCATAGGGAAGCTGAAAGAAAACTAAACAATAAGTTTATTGAAATCGAAATGGACGATATGAATGAATGAGAAAAGTTGGCATCTGTTTCCTTCATGTAGTGATGATAGTAAATATCATCAAAGAGGGGATTGATGGAGCAAGGATTCGCACGTATAGCGCCTTGCTCGTATGCAAAACCCTTGTCTAAATGGCATAATAATATTAACACCATTGTTCGTCATTTGTAAAGTGTTTTTCCCTATACGCGGGTGTCCCTAGGATGCTTGCTTGTTTGTCTTTTCAAGTACTAACGAAGCTTGCACTGAAAATGGCTGCTTTGCCGCAATTCAGTCTGCGCATGCGTCGGTCATACCCATGTGATGTGACGCACTCGCATTCTGGAGGGATTCTGTGCTCATGCGCATTGTTGCTGAATATGGCTGCTTGTCTCTCACCACGCTCTCTGCTTACTGCAGCAGCTTTTAGCCTATCTATTCTTTCGCATTAATCCCTAATGCTATAGTTATTATAAAAGTAAGGGTTGGTTATCTCTTATCGTGGTATACAGTGCGATCATTTTTATGTATGATTCTAATTTGTTTTCGCTTACTTTTCATGTACCGCGTCTTTGTGGGCTGGGTAATCATGAGCGGAGCCATACTTGAAGCTCTGCTGGGCACTGTCACGTGACCGGAGAGAGTTCCAACTGCGCAGAAGCTAAACCTAGCCAGCTGGCACCTGAAGCACAATGCGCCTGGGAACGTCGCTGGGAATACGGCGCCTCACCTTGGAAATAGCAAGACTGTTGCTACCTATTGAAAACTGTTCTGTACTGCTGTATTCTATGCATGGGAACGTGAACCTGAGGGGCGGGTATTCAAAATTGCATATTTATCATGTGAAACTGAATTCTAGGAGGTGGTAAAGACCACACCACCTCTCCTGACCAATCACAATATGGGAAACTGTCACTTGCAACATTAGGGGGTGGTCTGAGGGTCCCCAAAATTGTATAATTACCCTAGTTTAGCTTAGGAAATTTGTCCGACTTGTCCGAGTAGCAGACCTGTCACTGACCCTACGATCTCAATAGGTGCTCATTCTGAAAGTGCTGCGGAGCACTTTGTCCATACTTTCCACAAACTCCCAAGGGGTGGAAAATCCTAAGTGCTGGCGAAGCACTTTGCTGGGGAATTCGAAATCCAATCAGGGTTTCTGGCGGATTACTTGCAGGAGGGGGTAACGCAGGCGTTGCTGTCCGAAGCTGTGGGTGTTGGTCGTACCCTGGGAGGCCCAGTCCTTGATCCGAACCTGAGGGGTATCCTGTCCTTATTCTCCGTGAGCTGTACCTGCTCACAGTCTGGCATTCCTTTTCTGAGGGTCCCTGTCCCCGTCTTCCCAACTGACCCGTGGCCAGGGTTGGTCTTCAATCTGAATTAGGTAAATATAGATTGTGGGTTTGCGTATCTTTTCTCTCTCTCTCTCTCTGATCTACAAAAGCATTCTTACCTATGTTATTGCCTTATTGCCATTGAACTTATATGTGCCTGAATTTTAGTTGGTTCCTTCTCTCCCCCTTTCCTTTAGAAATTCATTGATTTTATAAACCATAGCATGTTCCCGTTTTTCCCTTTCCTTTAGTGGATTGCAGTGAAAGTAGCACGAATAGTTCAATACTTAGGTTAAGTACATGTTCTAGGTCCCATTCCCATCCTATGTTCTAGTGTAAAGTTGCAGTGAATAGTATGTGCTAAACTTCTCCCTGTAGTTTCCCATATATTCTAAATGGTCATATTGTTTGTGCAAAGTTATCTTTTGGTATTGATTTTGATGTTTGATATATTACTCTGTGTATCGCTTATTATTCTGGCTTCTTCACTTTGAATTCTTATATAAAAACTAGAACTTAATCAGGTGTCTGTGGTCATTTTACAAAACTGTGGAAAGTATATTGTGGATTTTAAGGTGTATTGGATGTTAGGCCTGTCTACTTTTCCTTAACAGCTCCAGGTCCGTCAAAGAATTGCGCCTGTGGTAAGTCGGGTGCATGGTAAGCAGAGGTAAATCCAAACTTGATTACTCCTAGCAGCGTGCAGGAGGGGAAATCCTCACCCAGTTTCACCCAAACGAAATTAATGAGTTCTTCACGCCAAGGGCCCAGTGCGTGTTAGAGAATTGGTATCCCGGGTGACCTGGGGAAAACTGCGCGCTCTAGCAGACTTACCAACTCCACACCTGGCCCGAGTTGGCAGAACCCGGATAATAGGAAGAATTGCCGGCTATGTAGCCACTACTGGCCACCTGCCATGCTCTCCTCGTGGAGCATAGATCCTGGATCTAATCAAGCTTCCTAACAAGAGGAATTAGAACATGTAGAAGAGCTGTGATTGAGTCTCTACTAGCCATTGATCTTAGACGAGCCGCTGGCTTTGCTAAATTCTTGCCTCGTGCAGCAGAGAGTTTAAATGACTGTAGGAAGCTAGCTCCGTATATACTATACCAAAATGAGGTATAGTGTGCACAGAGTCCAGTGGAACCCCAAAGGTGGGCAGAGGAAAAAGTAGATAGCAGCTTACTCTCTATTTGTGGTAGTGTGAGCGAGCAGTAAGGCTTTATCAGAGCGTAGTGTTAAGCACTTGTTGTACACACTCAAAGACTGAAATCAGACCAAGTTTTTGTATCAAAAATAATATTTTATTTTATTTCTTAGAACCAAGCCAATCCCGGTGAAGGTAAGTGAAGGAGTAGTTTCTGTCCTGTAACTCCAGTTCTGTAGTAGGGGTATCTCTGTTATAGTCATAATCTAGTGAATAGTCCCGCCCATGTGCGTGGACCCCGGCAATCAAAAATAATCTCTTAAATTGTCAAATCATGCAGAAACTGCAAAGACACTTAAGAGAGAATTTAAAGAAAAATAATGCAGCCTACATCCACAGGCTACACTGTCCAGTACTTCAACTAGAATTTCCACCAAACAACACCACACGCAACACAGCCTGCCCAGTTTCTTCCATAGAGAAACTTGCCTCTACCAGTAAAAGACTCTGGAATGATAGAGAGAAAGGCATGGACAGACAAGCCCCATAGGCTGCCATTATGTGCTTTAATTGGATACTGTGCCTCTAAAAGAACTTTCCAGAACGTCTCCCAGTATCCCAGAATGCACAGCAGGTCCCTTTTACTTTCAGTTCTTTTTGAGGGCGTAGCACGCCAGACCTGTAGCATTCCTTACATGAATATCTTTCTCCACCGGGGAGGAGGGCGGGTGCTTATGACTATAACAGAGATACCCCTACTACAGAACTGGAGTTACAGGACAGAAACTACTCCTTCTGTAGTAGGGTATCTCTGTGTATAGTCATAATCTAGTGAATAGAATGGCAAGCCCATCCCCACACCAAAGCGGCGGTGGAGAAAAGAAATTAACACCACTATTGTGCGAACAAATTCCGCAGCAAAGCCTGCCCAACCTGAGCATCTGCCCTGGCATCAGTGTCCAGACAGTAATGCTTAGCAAAGGTATGAACCGACTTCCAAGTGGCCGCCTTGCAGATCTCTGCAATCGGAACATTACGGAGTGAAGCTGTCGTGGCAGCTTTTCCCCTGGTGGAATGAGCCTTAGGTTTACCCCCTAAGGTTTTATTAGCTTTTTGGTAATACAACTGTATGCAGGACACAATCCACCTAGAGATGGACTGCTTCGAGGTAGCAAGACACATCCTGACCGATCCATAACTGGTCTGACCTACGAATATCTTTGGTTTTATCCAGATAAAATTTCAACACCCTCCTAACATCCAGGGAATGTAGAGACCGTTCCGCTGGAAATGAAGGATTCTCAAAAAACCTAGGCAACGTTATGGTCTGGTTGACATGAAAATCAGAAATAACCTTGGGAAGAAATTTAGGGTGAGTACGCATAACAACCTTAGCAGCATGAAATACAGTATAAGGTTCTTGGCAACACAACGCCTGAGTTTTACTCACCCTGCGGGCTGATGTAATGGCCACAAGGAACGCCGCCTTCCAGGACAGGTGCTGCAACGAAGCCTTATGACTAGGTTCAAAAGGCTCCTTCATCAATCTGGACAGCGCCACATTCAATTCCCATGAAGGCGAAGGAAGCCTGACAGGAGGGAAGCTTTCTTCAAGCCTTCCAAAAAGTCTTTGATCACAGGGATCTGGAAGAAGGAAGTCTGTGAAGGGCATTTCCTGTAGGCAGTCAATGCAGCAAGATGAACCTTAATGGAATGAACATTAAGGCCAGACTGCGCCAAATGTAGAAGGTAAGGAAGGATGACGTCTTCCTTGCACGTCGTCGGGTCATAGTTCTTAGACTGGCACCAGATACAGAACCTCTTCCACTTGTAAGCATAGGAAGGCCGAGTGGAAGGTCTTTTAGACTCCTTCAGTATGTCCATGCAATCCTCGGGCAGATTTAGATGGCCATATTGCACTATCTCAGGAGCCATGCCGCCAAACTCAAAGACTAGAGGTTGGGGTGCAACATCTGCCCCACGAACTTCGTGAGAAGGCCCAGCCTGCACGGCAGCCGAATGGGAGGAAGGAGTGACCGGTGAAGCAGGTCTGTGAACCACCACGGTCTGGGCCATTCCGGGCCAATGAGTATCATCCGAGCCCTGGACCGGGCCAGCTTGATGAGTACCGCCGGAATCAGGGGAATGGGTGGAAAAGCGTACAGAAAGCTGTTCGACCAGTTGATCCATAACGCATTCCCCAGCGTCCCCTGCTGGTAGTACCTGGAGGCGAAGTCTCGTCATTTGCTGTTTTCGGCGGTGGCGAACAGATCTACGTCTGGAGTCCCCCACCTTGCGAATACTTCTCCTAGTACTTCGTCGTTTATGACCCATTCGTGGTTTTCCTGAATCAGTCTGCTCAGTGCGTTCGCCTGAACACTCTGCACACCTGGCAGATGGGTAGCCGTTATCGTCAGTCCTCTGGCCAGAAGCCAGTGCCAGATCGTCTGCGCCTCCTGCGACAGAGTGCGTGATCTCGAGCCCCCCTGTTTGTTGAGGTAATACATCATGGTGGTATTGTCCGTCTGTACAAGCAGAGAGTTGGTCTGAAAGGATGGAAGAAAGGCCTTCAGTGCCAAGTGAACAGCTCTGAGTTCCAGGAAATTGATGTGATACGTGGCCTCCATCGGGGACCACGTTCCTTGAATCTATAGGTTTCCGGAGTGCGCTCCCCACCCATGGAGAGAAGCATCCGTCACGACAGTCTGCGTGGGAATGTCCTTGTGGAAGGGAACCCCTCTGAGGAGAATCTCCGCTGAACACCACCACTTCAGAGACTGAAGAGCATGCAGAGACAGTCGTATCTTGTCGTCCCAAGATCCTTTCCTCTGATCCCACTGTCTTCCAAGCACTCCTGCAGCGGTCTCATGTGCAGCTGTGCGTGTGGCGTCAGGAAGATACAAGAGGCCATCGACCCCAGTAGAGAAGACACCGTCCTCACTGTTGTAGATGGAGTGGTCATAAGAGCCTGAGCCTTCCGAAGGAGTGATAATCGTCGCTCTTCCGAAGGAGACACGCTTGCTGACAGCATATTGATGGAGGCTCCCAAGTACTGTATGCATTGGACCGGAGTCGGGACAGACTTGGACATGTTGATGTGCAACCCCAGCTTGTTCAAGAGAACGCACGTCTTCTGGAAGTGTGCTCGAGCTTCCGAGAAGGAGGATGCCTTGATCAACCAATCGTCCAGGTACGGGTAGACAAACACCTTGTTCTTCCTCAGGTGTGCTGCTACCACCGCCATGCACTTCGAGAATGTTCTCGGCGCAGACTTCAGTCCGAATGAGAGTACTGTGTATTGATAATGATTGGCGCCGACTTGGAACTGCAGGAACTTCCTGTGTTTGTGTGCAATAAGCACATGGAAGTACGCATCCTGTAGGTCTATAGCACATAGCCAGTCTCCCTGTTGCAACTGAGGGTAAATCTGATGCAACGACAGCATGCAAAACTTTTCCCTGCGAATCCATCTGTTTGCCTGTCGCAAGTCCAGAATGGGCCTGAACTCGTTCTTGTCCTTCTTGCGAACCAGGAAGAACCGGGAGTACAGACCTCTTCCTCAGACAGAGGTACGTCTTCTATCGCCCTTTTCCTTAACAGGATATCTGCCTCCGCCTGGAGCTCGCGCAGCCGACACTGCGAGCTGACCGGTGGAATTGCAGGAGGCGGGCTGGTGAACCGAAGACTGTATCCATTGCAAACAATATTCAGCACCCACTTGTCCTGAGTAATTTTTCTCCACTCTGCCAGAAAAAAATGTAATGCTTCCCCCTACCGGAGTGGGTAACAGATCCGGGGGAAGTAAGTGCTCAGGGCCTAGACCCGGCCGGGCCTTTGTTCGCTGGTGCAGACTGTTGGCCTCCTCTGACCTTTGGGCGTTTCTGGAACAGCTTACGGAACTGTTGTTGCGACTGTCCCGAAGCTTGGCCACGTCCTCTGCCCTGCCCACCCAACTGCTGTTGGAACGGGCGGTACGATTTCTTCGCTTCTTTGGGCTTCTCCAGACCCACAGCCGTGAGTGTTTCGGCCTCCGCCTTCATGCGGGCCATTTAGTCATCCGCATGTTTCCCAAATAGGGTTCTGCCAGAGAATGGAAGATTGGCCACCCTTTGCTGCGCATCTGGTTTCAGTGACGTAAGGCGGAGCCAGGCGTGTCATCGTTGGTTAATCCCATGGCAAAAGCCATGTGCCGCCAAGAGGGATGAATCTGCTGCAGCGCTGATAATTTGATTCGCTACCAGCATCCCTCCGTTTAGCACTTCCTGGAAATCTTCCCGCTTCTCGTGAGTCAAGTGTTCCGCAAACTGTTGGAGGGAGTCCCAGAGGGCGCGGTTGTAGCCTCCCAACAAAGCCGTGGCACTCGCAGCCTTCATAGAGGTCGCCGATGTTCCACATACTTTCTTTCCAGCTGAATCCATCCATCTAGACTCTTTGTCTGGGGGGACTGTGGATGACGGGGTGGTGGCATGCTGCTTGCGGGCCGCCGTCACAATCACAGAATCCGGAGGATGTTCCATCCTCAGAAAAGCCGGGTCCGAGTCAGGAGCCCGGTATTTTTTCTGCAATCTCGATGGGGCCGCCTTACGCACCGCAGGGGTGAGGAAAAGGACCCTGGCCGGTTCCTCCAGGCCCGGCACCAGAGGTAGTAGTGGACGAGACAGGTGTTTCTGGTGCATTGTCTCAAAAATTACTGATGTCTTAGGCGTGGGCACCGTCAAGGATATGCCCAATTTGGCAGCGCCTCTCAGTAGGACATCAAGAAACGCCACCAGGTCATCAACTGGAGACACCCTTGTGTCCGGCGATCCCGACAAAGTCGGAGTAGTCCCTGGTCCCTGAGGACCTCATGCGAGAGCGAGATCTGTGCCTCCTATGGCGGTGTCTCGACCGCGTGGACGACCTGTTGCGCGATCGCTCCTTTCTCCTGGAGCGAGAGCGTGACCTCCCGGTACGTGGACGCTCCGCCGGTTTCCGTGGGGGTGTCTTCCGTGGTCCATCCTGGGGCCTTGGTCTAGGAGTCACCTTAGGTGGTGTAGGAAGAGGAGGTAGTGACGCCGACCTTGGCGGAGGAACGGGAGGTATCTCCAAACGAGGGGCGGGCCCATGCGGTGGAAGCGGTGGTAGTGGTCGTCCTGGTGGAAGAGGAGGGCTGGTGGGAGGGTCCTCCTTAGGTACCGGAGGAGGGGGCGACTTAGGCCGAGGTGGTGTATATACCACCGAGTACACCGAGCCAGGTGACTTCTTCGGGGGAGGGGACTGCGACGCAGTCCCTCCAGCAGGCGATCGCTTTCTCCTGCGCCCTCCACTAGATCCAGCCTGACTTCTGGTGCCAGAACTCCTTCTGCGCCATTTAGGAGAGTTGGAACGACTCCTAGACACCGATCTCTTCCTTCTCGACGCTGAGCGTCACTTTTCCGGCGTCGAATGTCGCCTCCGTGACTTTGGCGTCGAACGCCGCCTCCGTGACGTCGAACTCTTCTTCCTCGACGCCGAACGCCGCCTCCGCAACGTCGACCTCCTCGACGCTGAACGCCGCCTCCGCGACGTCGACCGTTCCATTCTCGACGACGAGCGTCGACTCCTCCTTCTCGAGGTCATCGACGTCAAGGATCCCCTCGACGCCGATCGACGTCTCGGTGGCGACCGGCGGTGTCGCCTCGACGGCGAGCGCAGATGCCTGTCACTCCTTCGACGTCGATAGCTCGACGCGGACGTCGCCGACGACGATGAAGATGCAGTCGACGGTGGTCTCGACGGCGGCCTATCCAGGCCCTTCGACGTCGAATCCTCACGCTGTCTCGACCCGAAGCCCCGGGGAGATGGGGAACACACCGTCGTCATCCCTCTCGACGTCGATGCAATCGACGCCGACAGAGACCGAGACCGTTTGCTGGTCTTCCTGCCTCTGGGGAGCCCCCCAGAGGCCTCAGCAGAGGCAGAGGGAACCTTCCCAGCCTGCCCAGACCCACCTGCAGCCTGCAGTCGTCTCTCTTTAAGGCCTTGAAGCCTAATCTTCACCTGTCCCTCAGGGTCCTTGCTGAAAGTTGCTGGCAGATGTCACAGTCTTCAGGGACATGTGCTTCAGGGAGACAGACGATGCAGACGTCGTGTGGATCACTCTTGGCCTTCTTCCTTCCACATGCTGGGCATTTGTCGAAAAGACCAGGCATTTTAGAGCCCTAAAAAGCCTGAACAAACACACAGTGGAGAAGAGAAGCCTCCAAGGAATATAAACTCAAACACTTTTATCCCAAAAAAGTGACAAAAAATCCAATAAACCCTTGAAAAAAGGGAGATCTCAATGCCAGGGTCCTGTTAGCAGGAGCCGGAAAAAAAAGGGACCTGCTGTGCATTCTGGGATAAAGTTCTGGAAAGTTCTCTTAAAGGCACAGTATCCTATTTAAGCCACATAATGGCAGCCTATGGGGCTTGTCTGTCCATGCCTTCCTCTCTATCATTCCAGAGTCTTTTACTGGTAGAGGCAAGTTTTGCTACGGTAGAAACTGGGCAGGCTGTGTTGTGTGTGGTGTTGTTTGGTGGAATTTCTAGTTGAAGTACTGGACAGTGTAGCCTGTGGATATAGGCTGCATTATTTGTCTTTAAATTCTCTCTTAAGTGTCTTTGCAGTTTCTGCATGATTTGACAATTTAAGAGATTATTTTTGATTGTCGGGGTCCACGCACATGGGCGGGACTATTCACTAGATTATGACCATACACAGAGATCCCCTACTACAGAAACAGTACTTTGCAAAATCTTATGCAATGATTTACAGTTGAATGCAGGTTCATATGCAGTTGGTTGAATTAAAGGTAAGTCAACAGTCGGAGATTGCTTTTCAGTTACTTTACAGATTACTATGTACGTTACTTTTTAGATTGCTTTCAGATTCGTTTTGCTAATCAGTACGATATGCCTAGATATCACACAGACATCTCCTAGACAAAAGGTAAGTAATTCACTTTTAGTACATATGCAGTTTTTAAATGCTCCATTCAAACCAACTCCACACTAAACAATTTTCAAGGAAAAACAGTCAATGTATTCCTATGGAAAAAAAATGAAGGTAACAGTTTGCAGGTAAGTACTTATTTGTGGGAGTTGATATTCTGGGGCGAGAACCAGGGTTCCCCCAGGGTCGAGGATGCACTCTCCGAACACCCTCAGCGGCACTAGTGCGGCCGGGTGCTGAGGCATAATTATATCCAATCGTGGATAGGGGGCTCCGGTTGGTGGCTGCTCACGAGCAGGCCACTGGGTTGTAGAAGCAAAGCTCTCGGTGTTAGGCTTAAGGCAAGGGGGGATCCGATTTTGCACACAAGGTACACCCACAGTGGTGGCTGTGTGCAGGGTGCTGTTTTGCAGTTGGGTTTCCTGTTGTTTTCAATGGGAATTGCCAGTTTTGGATTTTGGCTGCAGGCTTGGTCCAGGAAGACTTCAGGGAGGAACCAACAGCTGGGCAGGTAACTTGAGGGCTCGGGAAGTAGGTGCACCTCAGGTTCTCTTCTACAGAGCTGCTAGATGCAGGGGTGTCTTTTGAGTGCGGATTTCACCTTATAGAGCCACTCGCGGTTGGGGGGGTGGCTCTCTGCAGGCAATGTTGGAGAGTCCTGGGGTGGTCAACCCACGTGGACTCTGGAGTGCTGGGGGACCTCGCTGGGTGAGCCACCTGGATTCGGGCCGCAGTAGATCCGGTCTTTGTTGAAAGCAGTCCGTCCTCCTAGGGTTCTGGAGGTCGTTGGCTGCAGGACAAGGTGACTTTTGGCGCAGGATCTCTGGAAACTGCAGATGGGCCGGTAGGGCTGGGGCCAAGTCAGTTCTTCTCTGCTGGGCGTCTTCTTTTGTCCTTCTCCTTTGTAGGTTGCAGGAATCTGTCTTCTTGGTTCAGGGCTGCCCCCTAAATACTGTATTCATGGGGCGTTTTAGGGGTCTCGAGGTCAGTAGCCAATGGGCTACTGACCTTAGGTTGACTACACCCTTTGTGTGCTCACCCAATGGGGGGGAATGGGCACAATCCCTAATCCTGATTGGAGAGTGCCTGCCATCTGCAAGAAGGCGGGCTCTGAAGAGTGGGCTTCACCTTGCCTCCACACCTGAGGAGGATGGCAAATTTTTCCCATCGAAAAGGAGGGGGAGGCAGAGAGGGGGCCTGCTCCTGATGGCAAGAGAGGCAAGGGGAAGCGTTACAAAGGTGGCATAGCCTTTGAAGCTCCCCTGCCACAGACGGCTCTTCCTGACCTGGAGACGTGTGAACACCTCCGCCTAGATAAGGCTTTATTTCTGGGCTCAGGGAGCAAAGGATCCCACCCCAGGGGTCCAGAAATATCTTGTGGTGGCAGGTTGGTGTTTACCAGTCAGGGAACCCACCAGAGGCTGGTTGTTTTTCAGGGAGCATCTCAAAGATGCCCTCTGAGTGCATTGTATAATAAATCCCACACTGGCATATGTGTGAGTTTATTATGCTGGGAGGTTTGATACCAAACTTCCCAGAATTCAGTAAAGCCATGATGGTACTGTGGAGTTCATAATGACAAACTCCTTGGCCATATACAGCCTGATTCATCAAGCCGATTTGAGCTCGCAAAGGGCCAGATTCTGAGAATCTGGCCCTTTGCGAGTGCGATTTTTGCATTTGGGATTCATCATCCCAAATGCAAAAATCGGTAATAGCGATTTCGCTATTTAGCGATGAATTACATTTAAGGAATCTCTATTTGAGATTCCTTAAATGCAATTCATCATCCATTCTTCTAAAACAAATACAAGCCGTAAAATGAACAAAAGTGCAAAGTACATTTGTTTATCTCTAGTTTAATTTTCGTTGGCTTTGAATCAAGAGGTACAAATAAAGAAATGTGATTTTGTAGAGAATTCGATCCCTTCTGGGTCCAAACGACAGTCAATGACGTCTGACATTTTTCGGGGGACGACGCTACCTTGAAAATGGCGCTTCCATGGCGCGCTTATCGTTTGCTTGTTTCCAGAGTTATTTTGATTAAACACGAGGGGCTGCAGTCTGGGTCTCCGCATGTTTCTGGCATACATTTGGAAGATGTCGCGGCGAGATACTTTTAAACGTGTCAATAGTTACCGGCGCCACAAAGGGGACCGCGTGGGGGTTTGCGGAGGGCTGCAGCAGAGGGAAGACCACCATGTTTCTCCGCGGTCATTCTGAAATGGCTCGGAGAAACGCCTGTCATTTTCGGGATTGAGGGGCGTGTTTTTCTTTCTCTCAGCCAACGGGAAGAAAAAGAGAAAGAAACGAAAAAACACACCCCTCAATCCCAAAAAGACGGGGCTTGAACTGAGTGACGCCCCTCTCCTCCAATGGCTGGCCTCTGTTTAGGAAGCCAGCCAACGGAGAAGATGGGCGGGTTCAAGCCCCACTCTCTGAAACATCAGTTTTCTTCCAGCGAGAGCTGCGCAAGCGCAGCCTTCGCTAGGCGAACCTAAAAAAGGGGAGGGGTAGTTTTGTAGCACACCAAATGACATTCCCCAGACATCTTCTTCTTACAGGTGATGCACATTGTGGGGAAACGTGTGGCTTCTTAGGCACAGAAGGCTACAATAGAGTTTATCACACAGGCTTCTCCTCAAATTCCAGATGTGCAGTATTACTGCAACAAAAATCCTTTCACCCTCATAGTAGGGCGAACAGAACCACAGTGTGAGATGACATGTTTTGGAAACGAGGGGGCATATTTACAAGGAGCTAGCGCCGCCACATAGTCATTTTTTGGGGGGATGAAGCTGTGGCTTTGCTTTCTTTGCTCCATATTTTCCATATTTACAAGGTGAGGTATCTAGGGAGATGTGTCACTTTTCTTCGGCCTACGTTGCTTTTTACCTTAAATTACAGGTAAGTCAACAGTCGGAGAGTGCTTTTCAGTTACTTTACAGATTACTATGTACGTTACTTTTTAGATTACTTTTCAGATTAGTTTTGCTAATCAGTGTGATATGCCTAAATATCACACAGACATCTCCTAGACAAAAGGTAAGTAATTCACTTTTATTACATATGCAGTTTTTAAATGCTCCATACAAACCAACTCCACACTAAACAATTTTCAAGGAAAAACAGTCAATGTATTCCTATAGAGAAAAATGAAGGTAACGGTTTGCAGGTAAGTACTTATTTGTGGGAGTTGGTATTCTGGGGCGAGAACCAGGGTTCCCCCAGGGTCGAGGATGCACTCTCCGAACACCCTCAGTGGCACTAGTGCGGCCGGGTGCTGAGGCATAATTATATTCAATCGTGGATAGGGGGCTCCGGTTGGTGGCTGCTCACGAGCAGGCCACTGGGTTGTGGCAGCAAAGCTCCTGGTGTTAGGCTTAGGGCAAGGGGGGGATCCGATTTAGCACACAAGGTACACCCACAGTGGTGGCTGTGTGCAGGGTGCTGTTTTGCAGTTGGGTTTCCTGTTTTCAATGGGAATTGCCGGTTTTGGATTTTGGCTGCAGGCTTGGTCCAGCAAGACTTCAGGGAGGAACCAACAGCTGGGTAGGTACCTTGAGGGCTTGGGACGTAGGTGCACCTCAGGTTCTCTTCTACAGAGCAGCTAGATGCAGGGGTGTCTTTTGAGTGCGGATTTCACCTTATAGAGTCACTCGCGGTTGGGGGGGTGTCTCTCTGCAGGCAATGTTGGGGAGTTCTGGAGTAGTCAACCCACGTGGACTCTGGAGTGCTGGGGGACCTCGCTGGGACGGGTGAGCCACCTGGATTCGGGCCGTAATCGTTGGGTGCAGTGGTTCCAGCCATCAGGTTTCTTTGTCCTCAGCAGGCTGTCTTTCTTTGCGATTTTTTGAACAGAGCTGCTGTCCACAGTAGATCCGGCCTTTGTTGAAAGCAGTCAGTCCTCCTAGGGTTCTGGAGGTCGTTGGCTGCAGGACGAGGTGACTTTTGGCGCAGGATCTCTGGAAACGGCAGACAGACCGGTAGGGCTGGGGCCAAGTCAGTTCTTCTCTGCTGGGCGTCTTCTTTTGTCCTTCTCCTTTGTAGGTTGCAGGAATCTGTCTTCTTGGTTCAGGGCTGCCACCTAAATACTGTATTCATGGGGCGTTTTAGGGGTCTCGAGGTCAGTAGCCCATGAGGTCAGTAGCCAATGGGCTACTGACCTTAGGTTGACTACACCCTTTGTGTGCTCACCCCATGTGGGGGAGTGAGCACAATCCCTAATCCTGATTGGAGAGTGCCTGCCATCTGCAAGAAGGCGGGCTCTGAAGAGTGGGCTTCACCTCGCCTTCCCACCTGAGGAGGATGGCAAATTTTTCCCACCGAAAAGGAGGGCGAGACAGAGAGGGGGCCTGCTCCTGATGGCAAGAGAGGCAAGGGGAAGAGTTACAAAGGTGGCATAGCCTTTGAAGCTCCCCTGCCACAGACGGCTCTTCCTGACCTGGAGACGTGTGAACACCTCCGCCTAGATAAGGCTTTATTTCTGGGCTCAGGGAGCAAAGGATCCCACCCCAGGGGTCCAGAAATATCTTGTGGTGGCAGGCTGGTGTTTACCAGTCAGGGAACCCACCAGAGGCTGGTTGTTTTTCAGGGGGCATCTCTAAGATGCCCTCTGAGTGCATTGTATAATAAATCCCACACTGGCATATGTGTGAGTTTATTATGCTGAGAAGTTTGATACCAAACTTCCCAGAATTCATAAAAAGCCATTATGGTGCTGTGGAGTTCATAATGACAAACTCCTAGGCCATATATTCTTTATGGCTTTACTGCAGTTACAATGCCCAAGAATTGACTTGGACACTGTAGGGGTACGGGGCTCATGCACATGTACCCTCACCAGTGGCATAGTGCACCCAGCAGCAATAGGGGTGGCTGACCCATGCCATATGCACTGGGTTGTAGGCATAGCACAGAGGAATGTGTGCCATGTTGACTTTACTTTTCTCTCCACCAAAACACGCAGCCTG
Organism: Lissotriton vulgaris; assembly: GCF_964263255.1. NCBI lineage: Eukaryota > Metazoa > Chordata > Amphibia > Caudata > Salamandridae > Lissotriton > Lissotriton vulgaris. Next base: position 1,703,856,834 of record NC_141695.1, read on the forward strand.
CAATGGGGATTGGGGGGGGGGGGGGGGGGGGGGGGTTGGGGGCGCTGGGGAGTGTGTGCGTAAAAAAATTATACACACACACAGAACCTCTAAGGGCGGTACAATAAGTGCTGCAGCCCTTCTCTGGTCACAGTGCCCTTGGAACCTTTAACAATGGACTGCCATGAGGCCAGAGAGATGCCAATTGTGGGTACAAGGTGCAATTTTATAGGAAAGAACACTGACCCAGGGTACATGATTGATGCTGCTTTGTATGCAATAGTTCTTAATAACAGTGTCTTATTTTATTTATTAGGTGCATACACAAAGTTGGACATTTTATTTGAAGTACTTTCAAAGATAACTCTGGCTCCTGGTTGGTTCTTATGGGGGTGGGTGGAAAGGTCAACGGGGGGGTAGTGTTTTCCAATGAGAAGAGCAATCCGGGAATGATATTTCACTATATACCGAACGTGTGCTCCTGTTCTTTCATGGCACCCTACAAAGAGGCACTGAATCATGGGAATGCTGGGACTATAAGGAAGCTACAGAACTTGTAGAATAAAATCAAACCAGAGGATCGGGGGTAATTTTAATTCACATCACTCTCACCCCTACAATTTCTGACCACTACTGCGAATAACCAGATGGTCTCCTTCCTGGTGGAGGAAAGCACAACAAAAGACCCAATGATGACGCTTTTCATGTAACAGATCGCAACAGACAACCAAGATATACCGCTCGCACAACTATAACGTGAATGAGGGTTTTTTTTAACATGGCCATTACTCCAGACCTTGGTAACAACAGGACAAGTGATCCATTCCCCCCTTGATTTTGAGTCTATCCCATGGAAGTCGAATGGATCTCAGCTTCTCTCTCCCTTGAGTGATTATAAGAAAGTCAATTGAAATAGGTCAGTCATGGTTCCTCTGGGAAGAGGGAGGGCCACTGTGGTATGCTAGCACCCTAGCCTCGGACATATACTTTTAATACTTGGGGACACAACAACAGTTAACGTGATCCAAACACAACTCGTTTCATGGTTAAACCTAACTAAGTTAGGCAGCTGGATGACCTTCCCTCTTTCAATACTGGACAGTATTGCGCTTTTTAAAATGATCGTACTTACCAGGCTCTTGCCAAGATAAAGTCCACACTACGGGGATTGTTATGTGCAGTAGCGTCTCATTTGTGTACACATTTCACTACATGAAGGAGGCTCGAGAATGAATTGCGTCCAGGTACATTACTGGACAACTGACCATACCACCAATAATGATTGGTTATTTGGTAAGAGGAACAAGCCAGCACACTGAATAGAGCTTTTTACCTGTTTCACGACACAAGCCTCCTTAACCATCAATACAGGACCAACATTCTTAGAGCACTTCCTGAGGTCACAAAAGTGGCACTCAGTGCTTGGCACAAAGCACAATGGGAGGTACAACAACCCACCCAAGAAACACCATTGTAGATAGGAGGCTGGCTCCAATCAGCTACTACATTTTAAAGGGATGGGACTACATCAGGATTTCCAACTTGGGCGGTCTGGGGGGAATTATTTGAAGTCCTTCGAGGAACGTCTAGGTAATGGACAAGACACTCATTTTGATTCCTCCAACAGAGACAAGCAATGGTGCCCACAGAGTCACCGCCCCCCCCCCCCCCCCCTCAAGCCAAATTTACAGAAGGTCCCCTAGGTACGGGTGGCATGTATCAAATCTATTGGACTTCAGTGGTCAAAGCCTCCGACACCACGGTTCTGTTGGCGTACAAGCTGGAACAGTCTTGGGCGGAACAGAGGATGACAAATGGAGAGATGCTAGGATGGCGTCCAGTACCATGGCGACCTACGCAGATTCAGTTACCTTCACAGAACATACCATACCCCAGAACGGCTGTGGTGGATGCGTACTGGAATGTCCGCAAAGTTGTATCCAATGTAAGGACACAAGGAGTGCCTTTATACATGTAATACAGGAGTACGCTATTATTCAGTCCCACTGGAAAGAGTTACAACACTCCCTGGTTGCAGCAGAAAGGAACACAGCAGACCTCTCCACCAAGCCGACATTTTAAAGGTTAATGGAGGTCACAGGAGGTACTATTACCAAGAACACATTCATAGGCTTGGGGTGTCTTATCACCAAAGAGAGACATGGGAAAGAGGTGCAGTGTAGCGCCACTCTCGTCCCCCAAACATTACAAGAATGGAGGCAGGAAGGATCATTGTTCACATTTGGAGATGCAGGTATACAAAGTGAGAGGCTGCCCCCATAAACATGATAACATTTAAGGCACCTGACTGGAAAGCACAAAGAGGTATCATTTGACATGGAGCAGTTACCTGTTCCTCTCTTCCCTTCATTTTAATACTCCCCATCAGTTGAAATCTTATGCATTTCCCTGTTCTGAACATTGTTGTTTGTGTGGCCCTTCGCCATATATACTTGAACTACGTCCTCAACTTACCCACAGAGCACCTGATATTGAAGGGTAGACCCTACAAATACACCAATAATTCACTTGGGACGCAAACTGATTTAGACTCGACACATAGCCCAAATGATTCCAGAATATTGTCGACATGCATGGTCAATTATGCTGCAATATCGGGTTTGTAGTTTGAAAATCAACAAGTACTCTTAAATAAATAAAATATATATATTTTTAAATCGCAATTAATCTCATCCTCTTGAAAATTATACTATTGTTCTGAAATCAGATCCCATATCGTATCATATCAGCACAATATTACAATACTTTTGAATCCAATCTAGAATCTGTTTAGAATTTGAACTGTAATCCAGGATCAATCATTTCTTTGGTTCCTGGCCGTACACCAGCAACTTAATTCCTTTGGTTTCTTGTGAGGTGCTCTTTTTCTGTCGTATTCAGTGTAGAACCTCTGTTATGCTATGCATGTTTCTCGATGTCATAGTTCTCACCCCTGCTGCAAATTCTCGTGGTTCAGCTCACCTTAAGGGACTTTCCAGTTTATTTAGGTGGTGGACCAGCTGGTTCCATGAAACACAGTCGCCTCCGGGGGCAACATGTATAACCATTTATGGATCACCTTTTTCTTGATTTCATCTAGCAGATCAAAATAATTTATCGCAATACCATTCATTATAGCTCTGAATTTGAGATTCAAATAATAGATGGGTCTATACATTTTTATGCACCCTTTTTACTGCCATACCACGAGAAAAGGATGAAAGTGCCAACCCTCAATGTTCACATTTAATATAATAATTGTAAAAGGAACCTGCTTGCTTTAAGCAGCAAGTGCTATAATGTTAGAAGCTAGACATTCTTCATCATTTCAATTCATCAAATAAAGATAGCAGTGGACCGGAGACAGCGGTGTCTTGGCACAGGTGCAGAAACAAAGCACATATTGCTGTTGCTTCCTCCGAGGATGAGAACAACCTGAAGAAACTACCAGTCATCTATGCAGACAGAGAACGCCCTTCATCAACACCACTCAGTCTGCCGGTCTCATATGTATTATCAATCTCTGAGGGATTCGAAACCTTACTAACTTCAAACCAATGTTCAGGCAAAACATATTCGCCCAAAGAAGCAACTCAAACAAGCATTGCAAAAACAAATAGTTTTTCACTTTGCAAATGCACTTATTGACTAAGCTTATGATTTTTGCAGATGCTCTTCCGAATCTACAACAAAAAAAAACTCAATGTGTGCACATTTGGCGAAACATTACGCCATAACGACAGCCAAGTTGTCATAATTTGCCATTACAAGGAGGCAGATAGCAACCTCGGCGCAGCAGTTATCAGAGTGCAATAAAGCACACACAAAAACACGTGAACTTATGCTTGTAGTAAAAAAAATTTAAGGCAAAAAAATTCACTGCTATAGCTGCTTTAATGGACACAATTTTAGGTCTCTTTCAAAAGAGCACATGTACCGTCGCTTGAGAGATAGTGTGTACATGGGGCTTGGAGCACACCCATTGCTTACCATTCATTGGCTTTTCTGTCACTCTTATTCACTTTGGTGCGGTGCAAGTACTGATTGCTGTATCTTGATTAGTGCCCTTCCGCTGCTCGCACTGATTGAGCTACTTTATTTTTTTGCTTCTTACTGTCGTGCTTATTTGTCTGGATTGTTTCTTCCCCTCACACCCAGTTATCCATGTTGCTTCTTCACCTTCCACCCCATTGTTGTCCATGTTGCTGCTACACCTCCCGCCCCGTTGTCAGTGTTGCTGCTTCACCTCCCGCCCCGTTGTCAGTGTGATTCTACACCTCCTGTTCAGTTGTAAGTGTGCTTCTACACCTCCTGTTCAGTTGTAAGTGTGCTTCTACACCTCCCGTTCAGTTGTCAGTGTGCTTCTACACCTTCCGTTCAGTTGTCAGTGTGCTTCTGCACCTCCCGCCCCTGGTCAGTGTGCTTCTACACCTCCCGTTCAATTGTCAGTGTGATTCTACACCTCCCGTTCAGTTGTGTTCTTCTACACCTCCCGTTCAGTTGTAAGTGTGCTTCTACACCTCCCGTTCAGTTGTCAGTGTGCTTCTACACCTCCCGTTCAGTTGTAAGTGTGCTTCTACACCTCCCGTTCAATTGTCAGTGTGCTTCTACACCTCCCGTTCAGTTGTCAGTGTGCTTCTACACCTCCCGTTCAGTTGTCAGTGTGCTTCTACACCTCCCGTTCAGTTGTCAGTGTGCTTCTACACCTTCCGTTCAGTTGTCAGTGTGCTTCTGCACCTCCCGCCCCTGGTCAGTGTGCTTCTACACCTCCTGTTCAGTTGTCAGTGTGCTTCTACACCTCCTGTTCAGTTGTCAGTGTGCTTCTACACCTCCAGTTCAGTTGTCAGTGTGCTTCTACACCTCCCGTTCAGTTGTCAGTGTGCTTCTACACCTCCCGTTCAGTTGTCAGTGTGCTTCTACACCTTCCGTTCAGTTGTCAGTGTGCTTCTACACCTCCCGTTCAGTTGTCAGTGTGCTTCTACACCTCCCGTTCAGTTGTCAGTGTGCTTCTACACCTCCCGTTCAGTTGTCAGTGTGCTTCTACACCTTCCGTTCAGTTGTCAGTGTGCTTCTACACCTTCCGTTCAGTTGTCAGTGTGCTTCTACACCTTCCATTCAGTTGTCAGTGTGCTTCTGCACCTCCCGCCCCTGGTCAGTGTGCTTCTACACCTTCCGTTCAGTTGTCAGTGTGCTTCTACACCTTCCGTTCAGTTGTCAGTGTGCTTCTACACCTTCCATTCAGTTGTCAGTGTTTATTTATTTAGAAAGTTTTATATAGCGCGAACAAGATCTTCGCAGATATCAGAGCGCTTTACAGAGGAGGGGAGCATGTATACGCAGATACATCAATCATGTTAAAAGTACATTGAAGTGATATCATAAAAACAATCAAGTAAGTCAATTTCAAAGTCAAAATAAAAATACAAAGGGTTCGAAGAAGTAGTACAGATGAGCATTGAGTCTTTGTAGTTTTTCCCCAGTAGTGGTTCAAGTGTATTTAGCCATGAGGATCGCTTTTACTTCTTTCTTGAACAGTACGGTAGAGGTGATGAGCCTGGTTTCAGGGGGGAGCGAGTTCCAAATCCTGGGAGCCATTCCTGAGAAAGAGCGTTGATAGGTTTTTTCCTTGCGGAATCTTTTAGGCTTTAGCAAAAGATTGTTTGTGCCTCTAGTGTTTCTGGAGCCTCCAGAAATCGTCAGCTTCTGAGCGAGGTATCTAGGTGAGCTCAGGTGGACAGCCTTGTGCGTCAAACAAGCGATTTTCAGGTGTATTCTGGCTTCAAACGGCAGCCAGTTCAGGGATTTGAAGTCAGGGGAAATGTGTGAGTGTTTTTTTGACCCAGTGAGAAGTCTCGCTGCGGCGTTTAAAGAGGCTCTTATGGGTGCCGTAGTAGCTAGGGGGAGACCGCAGAGGGCGGTGCTGCCGTATTCTATTCGAGGTATGACTAGTGATTGTACCGCAGTTTGGAAGTCTTTGGCTGGAAGGAAAGGTTTAAGTTTCCTACGGGTGTTGATTTGGTAGTTCGCTCCCTTAGTTGCTTTGTTGATGTGTTCCTGCATGCTGAGATTGGTGTCAAGTGTTATGCCCAAAGATTTCGCGCTGAGTCCACGATGGTGGGTTGAACATTGAGTGCCGTTAGGTCTTTAAGCCACATTTGTGCGGTAGTGATCTTCGCGGGTGGTGAGATCAGAAGGAACTCTGCTTTAAGGGCATTGAGTTTGAGATGATTAGCGGCCAACCAAGATTGGGTGCTTCTGATCGTTGAGTTCAAAAGCGTGATGTCTTTGGGTGATTGTAGTTTGAGATAAAGTTGGGTGTCATCAGCATACATGTGGAAGTGTACATTGGATTCTTGCAGCAAGGTGGTGAGAGGTTCCATAACTAGGTTGAACAAAGTTGGGGATAGGGAGGATCCTTGTGGTACGCCTAGCGATACAGGTCTTGGCGCAGACATCAAGTTGTTGCTCTTGAATTTCTGCGACCTGTTATGCAGAAAGGACGTGAACCATTTGAGCACAGTTCCAGATAGGCCCAATCTTGTGTTTAATAGTTCGAGTAAGTTCTCATGTTTGACGGTGTCAAATGCGGAGGAGAGATCAAGGAGGATGAGGAGGCAGGTATCGTTATGATCTAGGATTTGGAGGGCGTCGTCAATTATGTGAGTCATAGCAGTTTCAGTACTGTGATTTGCTCGGAAGCCTGATTGATGAGAGTTGAGGAGATCAAACTGAGTAATGTGTTTAGTCAATTGTATTTGTGCGCATTTTTCCAGCAGTTTGGCAAGAGTCGGAATGTTGGTAATGGGACGGTAGTTGTTTAGGTCAGAGGGGTCGGCTGTAGGTTTCTTTAGCAAAGGTGTGACTTGTCCAACTTTGAGGGAGTCGGGAATGATCCCTTGTTGAAGTGAGCTGGTAATGATTTTGGTCCTGAGTGGAAGGAGCGACGGGGTAAGGACTTAGACAGCGTTAGCAGGAAGGGGGTCCGTGAGGTGATTGGATGGTTTCAGAGTGCTGAGCAGTTTGCCAATTTCTTCTTCCGTGTAGGTGACAAAGGTTGACCAGGTGGCATTGTTTTTTGGTTTAGTGGGTGCTATGCGGTGTGCTTCTACACCTTCCGCCCCATTGTCAGTGTTGCTTCTACACCTCCCGTTCCGTTGTCAGTGTTGCTTCGACACACCCCCCCCTTCGTTGTCAGTGTTGCTTCAACACACCCCCACTCCGTTGTCAGTGTTGCTTCTACACACCCCCACTCCGTTGTCAGTGTTGCTTCTACACCCCCCACTCCGTTGTCAGTGTTGCTTCTACACCCCCCACACCGTTTTCAGTTTTGCTTCTACACCCCCCCCCACCGTTTTCAGTTTTGCTTCTACACCCCCCCCCACCTTTGTCAGTGTTGCTTCTACCCCCCCCCCCACACATTTGTCAGTGTTGCTTCTACCCCCCCCCCACACATTTGTCAGTGTTGCTTCTACCCCCCCACACACCGTTGTCAGTGTTGCTTCTACACCCCCCACACACCGTTGTCAGTGTTGCTTCTACACCCCCCCTCACCGTTGTCAGTGTTGCTTCTACACCCCCCCCCCCTCACCGTTGTCAGTGTTGCTTCTACACTACAACCCCACACCGTTGTCAGTGTTGCTTCTACACTACAACCCCACACCGTTGTCAGGGTTGCTTCTACCACCCATGCCATTGTCAGTGTTGCATCTACGCCCCCCCCCCCCACACCTTTGTCAGTGTTGCTTCTACACCCCCTCACCGTTGTCAGTGTTGCTTCTACACCCCCCCACCCACCGTTGTCAGTGTTGCTTCTACACCCCCCCAGCCACCGTTGTCAGTGTTGCTTCTACACCCCCCCCACCCACCGTTGTCAGTGTTGCTTCTATACCCCCCCCACACCCTTGTCAGGGTCGATTCTACACCCCCCCCTCCCCACACCGTTGTCAGGGTTGCTTCTACCACCCCCCACACACACACACACACACACTGTTGTTAGGGTTGCTTCTACCCACCCACACAGTTGTCAGGGTTGCTTCTACACAACCCCCACACCTTCGTCAGGGTTGCTTCTACACCCCCCCCCCGCCCCCCAACCGTGGTCCACGTTGCTTCTCATATACCATTATTCTACACCTCCCCCATCCCATTACAATTTTTGACCAGTTCATAGCAGTTGCTTTTCATATCTGGCTTACTCAGAATGGAAACTGTTGTACATACGTTCTTCCTGTTCTGCAAAAATAAATTAATGATCGCATCACACTTACTGTGAATGCTTGTAACGTGAACCATAGGCATTTTAGATTTTTCGAGTTGCTTTAAAAAATATATATCATTTTAGTCTGCTGTAACAAAACCAAAAATGCTGTACTTTCCCTAGTACGCAATCCCCACCACCTTTGATTGCATGTATGTCATAGAATAAGACATTTTCAAATGTCTAAATCCTGTGGGACTACCTCATCTAAATCAAAGTTGCATGACAGTCCCAAAGCACTGAATGTTAATCACTGCATTATTGTTGGCAAAATTGGTAGACACTCTGGTGGAGTTCGCTTTGAAACGGTGGTTGCCATAGTTTTAATGGTTCTCACTGGGAATATTGTGGCATAAACCAACTGAACAGATTGGTCTACAGTAGGCTTACTCATAATAGCCAAAATAAAAGTGTTCTCAATCACAATAATTCTGTTCGCCTGACCACCACATGGTCCATCCAATACACACAACAAAACAATTGGTAAAACCCATGAGTTTCACCTAAGAAGGAGATATTGGCTTTCTCCATGTTTTGTATAGCCACGCTGCACAACAAAGAAAAAAAGCACTTTTTTCTTTACTGCTATACAACATGATTAACCAAACCACAGATATAGCAAATAGTTCTTGCTTAAGAGAGACCTATTAGCCTTGCTAATGCTAGTTTTAAATGGCAAGGCTTTCAGATGTGCCATGGATCTTATTCTGAGGAAGGAATACATTGCCGCAGGGGTGGGGGAATTATATCGCCCGAACCATGTTGATGTTTATGTTGGGCAAGAAGATTTAATGTCTATTTTGTCCGACGGACAAGTAGACATTAAATCACTCAAGTAATATCCGATCTGTGGCCACTCTGTGGCTCACAGCCAATAACAAATGGTGACAGAAACCCAGAGAACCTTTGGAGGCCTCTGATCAACATGAGCACCGGACCGTGCTCCCCTCCACCGCGTCGCCATCGTGTTAATTGGCACAGGAACAATCCGTGCCCCTTGCCCCTTTTAAACATGAATTAAGCCTGTCTGAAACTCCGCTTTGCAACACACGAGTTAACATTGGCCTTTGGCTGCATCTCCCTATTCGCCACCACTGAGGAATGGAGTAAGTGCCTGCCGCGCATTGGCCCGAGCCTCCCGCCGTCACTTCTAATAATCTGTATTTTGAGAAGAGCATCAAGACGGAGGCGTGCAAGAAACTTGGCGGTGAGTTTCAGAGGCCGGTAGTCAGGCCAGGATTGTGAAGATGCATGCTCCTGAAGCATGTAGGCGTCTACTGTGAGCCTGCTTGAGTGTTGCATAGGTCTGTTCTGCCGAAGGCATAATGTAGTAGCTGATTAAGAGCTGGATTAGTGGTGGGATGGTAAGAGCCATTCTATGGTGTGTGAGAGAAGGACACACACCAGTAAGATAGCACAGCCTGTGAGTGCACCTACTGTATAATTCTTGTGCTATGCATTTCTTAAGTGTAGGTCGAAGAACCTGGTACACAATTCACGTGGTATTCTTCACGATGCAGAACAGAGCACCTGCACGAATGGGAATACAGTGTGCATGAGCAAGAAAAATAGCTCAGTAAGTTCACATACCTGCCGCCACCATGAGTGTAATTGCTTAGTTCACCCGCACTCTAACATGGTGCTCCAACATTCCTAATATCTTCTTTCTCTGCCCTTGCCCGGAAATGAGATGTGATCTGGTTGCAGTAGCACTCCAGCTAAAGTCTCACTCCCAAAGTGTGTTTGGCAGCTATTAAGACCTAACTGCTTCCTAGATTGCTACAAATCTATGTTTTAGCAATCTACCCCCAAGTCACTTCTGGCTAAAGATGTAACATGTGTGAAGAAACAGTGGCACATTTGTGGGTTGTTGTATTTACATTTTATCTGGAATGAAGGATGGGGCAACTTCTGGAGGGTCTTGAGCCTGCAACCATCAGCAGTAGGTGCTGTATACATTGCTTTATGTTCCAGTTATTAATTAGGGGGGTTTACTTTATTTGCTGTCAGTGCAAGGTGTGTGTCTCTATTTTGTCTGAAGTGGTGGGTAGATTCATGTTGAGAGGAGTTATGGATTTTCCTTAATTGCTAAAGTATAAGATGCACTATACATGATGGGGTCGTGTGTATTTGAAGACCTTTACAGCTCTCATGGTTAGGGCTAGGAAGCAGGGGGAGATGGGCGTGTCACATATTGGCATTTGTGCAGTGCGTTGGTCCATGCTCTAAACATGGTTTTGGTGTACCCCTGCTCCCTTCCTCCTCGTATTTCCCTGAAGGACCACAAAATGTAGATGTGAATCAGTCTTCAGAAGGGTTTAGATGATGGTCGCAGACCACAATGACCGAGAAAATGAAAACGAGTAGTGGCACTTTTGGATGTTTGTTCAGCTGAACAGTTAATATTGGATTTAGACATCCTTGTAGCTGAAGCATAAATAATCTTAATACGTCAAATTTACCTCGAATATCCATCAGCACAGGAAAGGGTTTCAACTCTACTGTGATTGAGCCCAGGTTTCCTTGCTAGGTGTGACATGGAATGCTGAGTTTTTCCAGGGACTCACTACCCCTCCATCTCAATTATCCTGATCCCTCTACTTCTAGATTGACTATTTAACTTAGCTGTCCTTCCCATTGCCATGAGAAGGGAATGAAGTGTTATTTGCTGCTATATAAGCATGTGTGTTATATGTTCTACATAGCGTTTATTCTGAGTTAGACAAACTTGTACATCTGCTCAAGAGTTGCATCTGTTCATTTCAGTGAAGCTTACGTTGCTGCTTCCACCATTACTACACCAGTACTGTGCACGAGAACCTTGTACTGATACTGCCAGTTTATATGATCCTTGTGTGGGAGAAGAATGTGTAGATGTTGCCTTGCATACACCATAATATAACCACATTACACCTCCCCAGGAGTGTAAAAGAAGAAATTGATTTAACGTCCCCATTAAAAGTATAGAACTCCCTATTCCTCGCTGGTAGAGAAGAGATTCCTACATAATGTATTTTTAAAGAAAATTGTACTTTAAATGTATGTATTGTATTTTCTACTGCATCTTTTATGGTCTATATGGCCGAAATAAAGAATTTTTGGATTGGATTGGAAAAGTATAGAAACCCTGACAAGAATTGTGGATATGCTCTCAGTGAACCACAGCACCTCTGCTACGTGATTTTGCTGCCCAATGAAGAGTTGATAAGCTCGGCCAGGAGGTACAGTTATTTTCATACACACATGTTTATCAGAACATCTCTTGCATATTTTTGAAGCTGGTGAGCTATGAGTTGGCCCTACCAAGTAGAAATCCCTTCTGTCCTACAGGTACATATTTTGACACACTTTGCCCTAAAGACAGCAAGAAATGTAGTCAATTACCAGTCTGCACTCTGCCTTTAGGTACAATTTCTTTACATATGAAAATCTGTCACAGACAAACTTGCTGATACATGGGTGCAGTGCACAATGACATCTTCACACATGCTGTATAAGTAGCCAGTTCAACATATTCATATAAGTGTGCAACACCATTCATTGCACAATTGTACTGGCATTTAAAATATGAAATGCACGTATGTTGCACTGATTGCAGTGCAGGCTCTCTGTGTGCAGAACTAGCTTAGTGATTTATGGAGTAGGTAGGGCAATCAGATATTTACAGAGGGCAAGTAGATTTCTGTAACATTTTGTCCCTTGGCCAAGTAGATTTTTTTAAAAATTCCACACCCCTGATCGCCGCTCAATCAAGCGCTTAAAAGGCAGGCAGCAACAATGGAAACAATAACTATAAAAAGTGAAAAATAAATCACCTAACTGGCACTCGAAGTGCAGGGAATATAATTGGCTCATTCAATGTTAATTTGAATAAAACAGGCGTAACTAGATTCATCACTTAAGAGAAAGGTACTGTTATGGCTAATGTGATCAATATGCAGAGGCTTAGTGCAATCACTCAAAGTGAAGGGAGCCAATGGTTCCTAGTAGCCTGACCAATTACTGTGTATGTCTGTCTGCACCCCTGTGTGTGTCTTTTCAGCAAACGCTCATATATGAACTTGTATTATGAATAATTTTTGGGGGAAACATTATTGTAATAAAGAACGTTGAAAAAGCCTTGAGGGAACTAACATGGGGAGTAGGGATGCAGGAAAGGCCAAAACGGGGAAACTAACAAGAAGACCAACAATATTTTCCCGACTATTCTCTGGATAATATCAGTGCGACAGTTTGTACAATTTGAAACAATCTGTTTCAACAAATTATGTCCATGCAATGTGTTTCTCAGAGAGTAAACAGCTCAAACTCAGACCTTTCTTTTGAATGGAATGACTGGAGGCATAAAAACACATTCCCACCAAATCAGCCACAAACAGGTCAAGTGTCAGAATGTCACTACACATTGTGTATATTCCCTTTTCCCCAACCACAGCCCAAGCAATCACCCTAAAATTATTATTTGTTCAGAGAGATTATAGCTACCGATTGTGTTCACTTTTATTCTTTAAAAGTCATGACTGTTACAAAAAAAAAACCACAACACACAAAATGATGCATTTTCTTTTATTTCACATGTTCCCGTGCCACAAAGAAATCCTTGTTAGAAATTCCTGTAAAAGAAAAGGAAAATTGGTCAATAACCGTGCTAAAAGAAGCACTCACTTCTAGGACTCCTATTAAGCCCCTGAATTAAATCAATTAACACAACGTAATTAAGGGTACAGACTGCAAGTCAAACCAAGACCAGACTCTAAATGCTCCAGCGTGTTATCTAAAGAACCTTAGACACCACACAGGAGTGGGGGCCACCTGCCACATTCCATGGAGTGAACATACCAAGACTGGCGACTAGAAAAGGTTATCGGCACACTTGCTTCAAAAACAAGCAGTGCAACATACACTCATAACTTGTAGATCACACAAAACAAGCCTAATTGAAACAGCTGTAAAACAACCATGGAGACAATAGGAGTCATGATAAAAACTCTACCCCCAAAGCCAATCCTCAAGATTAAGAGGAACCCAACTATGTAACGTAAAAGGCAGCGTAGGAAAGAACTCGTGTGCTCAACATGTGCCATTCATATAGTATTGTAATTGCATTTATAGAGAGCTTGCGTCCCCTGACAAGGCGTCGGATCGCTTTTTCGGCAAGTAGCATTCTACTCCGGGACCCATAGAGTATTTGTGTTGAATTAGTATAGTGAAATATGAAAGTAACTAAGTGGTGGATAGGTTAGTCAGTTATTTGGATTCAGAAGGGTAGAAGAGGAAAACATTTTTGTATTTATATAGCGCTGGTTACCCCTGATGGGGTATTTAAAGCGCTTTTTTGGCGAGTAGCACGCTACTCCGGAAACCCATAAAGGATTAGTGGCGAGTTAGTATTTTGAAATATGAAAGTAATTTGAGTGGTGGATATTAGTCAGTTATTTGGAGTCTGAAGGATAGCGGAGGGATAGAAAGGGAAGAAAGGTTTGCATTCATATAGCATCTGTTACTCCGATAGGCGTTGAAGCGCTGTTCTGGCAAGTAGCACGCTACTCCAGAACCCATAAAGGATTCGTTTTGAAAATTAGTATAGTGAAATTATATATATATATATATAGAGAGAGAGTTTGCTAACCCTGGTGGGGGTTTAAAGCGCTTTTTTGGAGAGTAGCACACTCCTCTGTGAAACATGAAAGTATTTTGAGTGGTGGCTATGTTAGTCAATTCTTTGCATTGAGAAAGGTTGGGGAGGGGAGAAAAGGGAAAAAGGTTTGCATTTATATATCGCTTGTAACCCTGATGGGGTGTTGCAACGCTTAATTGGCGAGTAGCCAGCTGCTCTGAAACCCATGAAGGATTAGCGGTGAATTAGTATAGTAGAATATGGAATTTGAGAAGTGAACATGTTAGTCTGTTATTTTGATTGAAAAGGATAGTGGAGGGATAGAAGAGTGAAGGATTTTGATTTTTTTCTAGGTCATAGCAGTAGGAAGTGGCTCTTGGACGAGTAAAAAGGGGTTTTGGAGGGGAAGAGTCAGAGGGAAGAGTTTAGAAAGGTTTGTTTTGGGGGAATCGGTAAAGTAAAAAGGTGTCAGATGATGCAAGGAGGGGTAGAGTAGGGAAGAGTCTAGAAAGGGTTATTTTGGGGATCAGTAGTGGTTTGGGATAAATGAGAGTGGATGTAGAGGATATACTGATAGATGTATAGTGTGAGAAAAAGGGTAGTGCATTGGAAATAGAAAAGTTTGAGATGAGAGACAGTTTGGCTAGAAGATATATTGAGAGAAGTATAGGCTGAGAAATAGGGTAGTGCATTGGAAATGCTAAATTAGAAGAAAGTGATATATACACATAGATCCATAAGTACATTGAAAGTATATAGATGCATAAAGAAGGAAGTATATGTAGATTAAAGATATTGATAGAGATACAGGATGAGAAATAGGGTAGTGCATAGATATGCTTTCTCAGGAGAAAAGTAACAAACAGATCTAAGTACATTGAAGGTACATAGATGCACATTGGAAGCAAGTGCAGGGTAGCGGAATACCGAATAGCTTACTGTGGGCCCATAGCCTAATCTCCACAATCAGCATTAACTGATGAGTTGCATTCATTACACAAATGTAGATTTTAGGGACGGGTCTTGTGTGCATGCTGCATCGAACCCTTGCCTTAGAAGTGGCATGGGAACTAGCTGGCAGAGCTACATTTCTTTTGCATACACTGTCCCCCCTTCCAGACTACGGCAAAAATCAGGAAGGGTCTACTGGCATGCATTAATGACTGTTGCTTACTTGGAAAAGCAACTCTGCGTCATATCCCTGTACACATTTAGTCTGCTCCATATTCACTTGGTAAAAAGATATACCAACCTTGCCCTGCTCGTATCCTGAAGCATGACTGTCATTTACCGTTAACTAGAGGTCTCTGGCAATGGTTAAGAGACCAGGACAAGCTGGGAATCGCATTTAATTTAATTACATTGAATATGGCAATTTGAGCAGCCTGTCCCCTGCATTGCTTGATGGGGATTATGGGGCATGTTACCAAGCATGAGCGAAAAATATCGCTCAGCTTGGTTAGCGGCCGAAATTATATCGCCGAGCATCGCCGATTTTTATCATTTAGGAGCCTTGATATTATCAAGGTTTATCTCCTAAGCCAGTGGTTCCCAAACTTTTGACTCCTGTGGACCCCCATTGAGTCACCACTGGAAGCCGGGGACCCCAAGCAATTTGTAGGATTTAAATTTCAAACATTAAAACAGTAATTCGAACAAAATAAACACACATGTGCACACAAAAGAAAAACTCGAATTACTAAGGATTTTAGGGGCATATTTACAAGCCCCTGTCCTCATGGGAATGTCACTTTTTGCGATGTTCCGGTGGCGATAGGGGCTTCGCCTTATTTACAAGGCAGCATTGAGCCACTTAGTGGCTTAACACTGCCTTGCAAATAAGGCCCTCTTTCATGCAGTACGTAGCGTGAAAGAGGTGGACAGTGGGCGTTGCGGTGGGCGTTCCACTGCAACACCCATTGATTTTGACACTGCCTCCTATTTACAATGGCAGCGTAAATAAGGGGCTGCGCCAAAATTAAAACCAGGAAACACCTGGTCTTAACTTGGCGGAACGAGGAGAAATGCTTTATTTCTCCTCAATTTTGCTTTTTCAATGTGTGCTGCCTAATGCAATATACATGGAAAAAGCAAAATGCATTGGATTGTATATGTTCAGGAAGGTGACCCTTCCTGCACATAACAATCTTTAAAAAAAATGTACATTTTGTAACTTCCATGTGTGCTGCATTAAGCAGAACACATAGAAGTGACAAAACAGCATTTCAAGATTGTTTATGTGCAGGAAGGAGGAAGGTGCAAGGTTGCCTGCATTGGCGCTACCCTGCCAAGTGTAGAGCCAGCGCAGGGGGGAAATGCAGGGCTGCACCATATTCTTGTAAATATGGTGCAGCCCTGCGTTTCAGAAGTGGCGGAGCGTGTCGTTAAGCCAAGGAGGCTAACAACACGCTCCTCCACTTCTGTTGTAAATATCCCTCTTAATATTTTATATCAAAAGAACTTGCAAAAAACAAAATAATTTAATGGGAAGATTGGTGCTGCACCCTAGTGACTAACTTTTAAATGACTGGTTTTATTTTGCAGTGCGAGGTTCCTGCTCCTGCCAGGGCCAGAATGGAAACCAAAAGCAGCCCTAGAAATTTTTTCCAGACCAGTCCCCATACGGCGCATACCAAGTGCAATGAGTGAGCCACTACAGAGGGGGCTTTGGAAGACTCTTCTCCAAAAGTTTTTGGGAAACAATGGTGCAGTCTACAACACATTTATTCTTACACATTGAATTTTATTAGCTTTTAAAGAATATTAAATGAAGACCTTCCTATGCACCAGGGTGCGACAATCTGGGAAGAAAAATAAGTTACTGACAAAAGCTGTAACCCACTGGCCTAGGCACATAAAATTTAAAAAAAATTAAATGCATGGTACACGTTCTTTGCAGTAGGCATATTAATCCTCTGTGCTACAATAGATAAGTTAAAGCTGCAACTGGACAAAACTCATCTCTCTCTTTAGCAGGCACATTAATCAATGGTGTTATCTTGACACTTTTCTTGTTGCTCAAAAACGGCTACTTATACAAGAAACCTTGAAGGGCTTTTAAAACTGCTGCCTGCGGACCCCCATGGAATGTGTCAAGGACCCCTGGGGGTCCGCGGACCACAGTTTGGGAAACACTGTCCTAAGCGATAAAAATCGTCCGAAATGCATGAATATCGCTGTTAAGTCAGCGATATTCATGCATTATCGAGCAAATGCTCTTATCCATGTAATCCACCTACCATTGGATTACATGGCTAAGAACAGCTCTGGGCAGGCGTTCGCTTTTGGAGATAATCGCGCTTATTTCCAAAAGTTGGTAATAGGAGATAGAGATGTTAGCGACTGTTTCCAGTCGCTAACATCTTGGCACGCCCACTTTGCCTGTCATTAGCGATAATTATCGCTGACATGCAAAGTGGACACCTAAATGCTCGCTATCTCCTACTAGCTGTCGCTAACTGGTGTTAGCGACAGCTAGGTAATAGGGCGATAAAATTATCGCCGCTTTAGCAGGAAAAGTTCCCGCTAAAGCGGCGATAAGACCCTTGGTAATATGCCCCTCTGTCCGTAATGCCAGCAGAGGCTCATCCAATAAACCATCGTCCTCTGTCTCCGAGAAGACATTAGGACTTAGCTGGTCTCCAAAGTGGAGCTGTCTATTTGATAATTGACTAAGTGGTTAAGAGTTGAATACCAAGAACATTCACCATTAACTTTACTGCCTTGGGGCGATAAAGTCTGATCATTTCAACTGCTCTGCATTTGGATATGCAGCCACCTAAGCTATCCAGTGGTGCACCAAAAACAAGTCTAGTAATGACCTCTGCCCCAGAACACACAAAAAGTGCCTTATTTTCACTGTATGAACGCAATATATTTTTTAAAATTTCCCTTAAAGCATTCCCATGCTCCATTAAGTATGTAACCAACCTATTCGGTTCATTGTGTACCATTTACTACACCATGTCAAAGACTAACCCTCAACTTTCTCCTAGAATGAGCCTCGACTTTAATGTTGCTACCAGTGTTGGTCAATTAGAGTTTAACAGCTTGGGTGGGTTTAGGACTTTAGTGGTGAACCCCAGCTTCCAGAAGTGGCCATATATTCTACTAACAAATGCAGTAGTAACAAAGCTCCAGTACATATACAAATATGTAGAAAAACCAAGACTACCCAGAATATGGAACTTTAAGCAGGAACGGAGGAAAGCAAGACGTTTGCTGTGGATCACACTTTGGCCAAGCCAGGGTGCCTTGATATACTTTGTCCATAAGCAAATGTAGCTTCTCCACACAAGCACATATGCAGTACGACATTTCGAACACATGGACTTACATGTGGCACTGCCACAATCCCCATGTTTAAAAAAAAAAAATCCTACATCACTGGCTGTCAAAATAGGTCTCAATTTCTACTTGGGCAAGAAGGAACGCTTTAAACAATCTTACCAATTTTGCATTTCTTCCAGTAAGTGAAGATAAGGACAAGGAATTGCTTGTATGAATGCCTCTGGCCTAACGTTTTTCCACTAAGACAGCAGACCACCCTCCAATGTAGTTTCTGCACATTCACATATAGAGGTCACAGCTACAATGGAACTTTTTGCTGGAGTTATTTGTTTAGACATCTTCCAGACAGCAGCTTTACAATACTGTTTAGAGGTACAAGCTAGATAGAGTCAAAGTGAGGAGTAAACGGGGCAGTGACACGGATTTCAATTAAGTGAGCCTCATTCTCACTTTCCCGGATATTGTTGGGTACTGCTTGCTTCTTGAATTAAAATAATGTTGCTTTATTAAGACTATAGGGAATTTCCTCTCAACCTAAGAAATGCGTACTTTCTTGTAACTACTGCTTCAGCAATGGTATTTTACAGATCTAGTGTAGGGTGCCATAACAAACAATATGTCCAACTATCTATAATATCTACTTAGACACATTATATTAGAAAGATACTGGGAAGCGCAAGCTGCATTTGTTTTAGCAGAAAGTCTATAAATAGTTCACAAGTGACAAGCAGAATACAGTTATGCAAGCAGCAAGTGTACGCTTTAAACTCAAAAGCAAGTGTGGTAATAAAAAAAAGCAGCATAAAAAAACAAAAGTACTTACTTTGAGACAATTCCATCGGTCTTGGCTAGCCGGAGGATAGAGTCATCAGACTCACCCTAAAAAACAACCAAAGAAAAAAAAAAGTTACGAGTTAGAAATCCCAAATCCTTAAGGAAGCAGGCTATTTGAATGTTGTATAAAACACTGTTGTGAATCGTTTGCCTCGAACAGCCAAGTTTTGTGTTTTCTCGCCACATAATCTGAGTAGATGAAGTGTGACTAGTTTAATGTTAAACTTGTTGGAGTAGATTAAAAAAAAAGTGGGCATCGTTCAAAGAACATGCCATTTTATCACATGCTTGTCGGAACTTGACCAGATTTGAATCAACAAACTACTTCACAGCAGTTAATGGATGTCTGGCCATCAAATAAAAAGATGTATGAACAAAAACTCGAAAATTCGTACAAGTTATACAAAGCCAATAATTCGATCACAAAGCTAGAGGGCCAGTCCCACCAGATCATTCTTACTGCCTATGACACATCTTGCCCAAGGCGGGATTGGTCATGTCTTGAATTTATCGTAAACAAAGAGGGAGACGTAATCTGGTCATCTTCCCCTGCCAAACATCCAATAAAAAACAAAGGACGGATCCTCCACCTATTTTCGTCTTTCTTACTCAAGTCTACTCCTTCAGTCTCTTAACATTTTTAGAGACTTGGAACCCACATGGTGTTTTACAAGAAACCTCACTCCCCTACCTAGTAGGTGAAATGTTTCATCATGAGGTTCCCACCCTGGTAGCCGAATGCCCCCCCAGGGTGTGCTAGGACGCCTGACTACCGCGAAGCTGGCTGTTTTTGGGTTATACAGTGATTGCGCCGTGAAGAGCTAGAATTGGCTCAGGAATCCCTGTGATCAGAGGTATTTCAATTTGATTATTTGGGGTTCCCAGTCAGTGTTAAAGAGTGGTGTATATACATGTAGTGTGGACCACACCGAGGATGATAATATTGAGGATATAAGGGACTAACTATCCCAAACATATCCACCACTCTAACGTTGACCGGGAACCCCAAATAATCAAATACATTCAAATACTTCAGATCACATTGATTCCAGAGCCAATTTTAACTCTTCACGTCACAATCACTGGATCGCCCAAAAACAACCAGCTCCACTGTAATCAGGCATAGTAGCACACCCTGGGGGCATTTGGCTACCAGGGTGGGAACCCTATGATGAAGCGGGTCACCTACTAGGTAGGTGAGTGAGGGTTCTTCTTAAACACGGTGTGGGTTTCATGTCTTGAATTTGCCAGCACCGGATGAAGTACTTTAGACTGTTCCACATGGTTCACTTGGTAGCGCGAGGCAAGGCTCTGCTTCACTGTCTTCTACAAGAGGGATGTGTCCTAATATCTCCCGTCAGATCACTGACTTGAACTGGTTGCAAATGGACAGAAAAAAAACTAATCAAACGTGTCAATCAGATCATAAAAGACAGAGTAAATGACATCACGTTTAAGGTAAGGAGCACAATCTCTAAGAACTGTGGCAGTGTTCACAGAGGAGGAAGACAACGCACCAACTCTGAGAACTCGGGTACAGAGCGAATGTTAACTAGACATTTTTCTCCAATTCACCTCCTGATGTACAGTGCTTAATTTGTAAAATAATGAATGCGGTGGCCAAAGCTTTGTTCAGACGCTTGTGGCTGTCTTTATTAACACCTTGGGTGCTAAGGGTTTTCCCGCTGGGTGCTGATTGCTCTTATTTCCCATTGTTCATGACAAGGCCAGCTCGTCATAAGCGCAGGGCAGGTAACACCCATGACGAGCTGGCCTTGTCATCAGCGCTGAAGGGGTTAAATGTCTGCGTAGTCTTCAATCCACCCCAGTCCTCTTCAATCCATTAACAGACGCTCCCTGACCCTTTATCTCACTCTTGTAGGTTACAGCATGCCCCCTTATGACAGGGTTTCAGTGGCTCTTCCTCCTCCTTTCCCATTTGCATATTTTTCCCTTTTGTACTAGCGGTCAATGCAGTGGCTGCTCCTCCACTAAGGTGGAGAAGTGTCGCCACACTGCCATCTGAGCAGTTAAAGGAAATTTTTTTATAATGCAGTGTTATTTTATTTTTCCATACTTACTCAGTTTTCGGGGAGGGCTGTGCAGAGCAGCGGGGAGGAGTGCTGAGCACTGCAAGTACACAACGGTTCGGCCAGCCGTCTTGGGCTGACCAAACAGTAATTCGAACTTAGCATGTTCTCCACAGGGCTGTAATGCACGGTCTGGGTGGAGAACATGAACAGGTTCAGCCCTATCTGAGCGCCGAACCACGGCGCTCAAGACCATTCAACACTGCTGTCACTGACAGCAGCGGCATGGGAGACATACTGTGCGCAAAACAAGAGCAGTTATGAAACTTTATTTGCAGTCTCTTGCACACTGGCAGTTGAAAGAAGACAATCATGTGTCCAGTCAATCAAAAGTAAAAGCAAGACGTCACACGGTGATGGGAGTTAATACCCGAATACGCTCTGCCCTGCACGGATAGAGCATCAGAGGGAGGAAACCCTCCTGCGGGTGAAGAGCATGTCTTCTGATCCATAGGGATCCCCACAAAGGCCCAGAGAACCCAACAAGCACCCAAGATCCCCCAAAACTCCCCTCAGAACACCCAAGTCTGTCTTCACAAGGATCTTAACCCCTTCCCTGCTCATGACGAGCTCAGCTCGTCATGAGGCACACTGGAGCTGTGCTTATGACGAGCTGAGCTCGTCATGAATAAAGAAGAATAGCAATTTCCAGCACAGGATGGGAATTGCCTTAGCAGCCAAGGTATCAAGCAACCAGAGGGGATACTAAGTAAACAACAATCTATGCAGAAAAACATGGGACCCTGGAATAGCAAGTTCAGTTATGGATAAGTATTTATATAGAATATGCAACCCTGACACTACATTTGAGATGAGAGTTGAAGAAAATGGTATTGCAAGATTGCCATTTGTTTCTTACTGTTGAAGTCTATGGACAGATACAACAGCAATCCGCATCTGGGGCACATAATTACCTGTTAAGAATACTTTAATATAAATAATTAACATATGACCCCTTCTTTTTAACAGTTTCCTGCATCAACTGTGGAGATACTGAAGATACGAAGGCAGGACATCCATTGGGAAAAGTTCAGCTTTTGAAAGCTTGGCAAAGGATAAAAACAAAGCAATTTAGGATTCTCATTTGTCAGCAGTAGTCAACAAGCATTAGAAATGCAATAGGTCTCGCAGCATTAGAGTTAGTGCTTTTAGAATTGTTTATGGGTTTTTTGTAAATCTTTAGCATGAGGTTGAGGGTGAGTGAGGGTGAGTGAGGGTGAGGGGTTGAGGGTGAGTGAGGGTGAGGCTGAGGGGTTGAGGGTGAGGGTGAGTGAGGGGTTGAGGGTGAGGGGTTGAGGGTGAGTGAGGGTGAGGCTGAGGGGTTGAGGGTGAGGGTGAGTGAGGGGTTGAGGGTGAGGGGTTGAGGGTGAGTGAGGGTGAGGGGTTGAGGGTGGGTGAGGGGTTGAGGGTGAGGGGTTGAGGGTGAGTGAGGGTGAGGGTGAGTGAGGGTGAGTGAGGGTGGGTGAGTGTGAGTGAGGGTGAGTGAGGGTGGGTGAGTGTGGGTGAGGGGTTGAGGGTGAGTGAGGGTGAGGGGTTGAGGGTGAGTGAGGGTGAGGGGTTGAGGGTGAGTGAGGGTGAGGGAGGGTGAGGGAGGGTGAGGGGTTGAGGGTGAGGGGTTGAGGGTGAGTGGGGGTGAGTGAGGGTGAGGGGTTGAGGGTGAGTGAGGGTGAAGGTGAGTGAGGGTGAGTGAGGGTGGGTGAGTGAGGGTGAGTGTGGGTGAGTGAGGGTGAGGGGTTGAGGGTGGGTGAGGGGTTGAGGGTGGGTGAGGGGTTGAGGGTGAGTGGGGGTGAGTGAGGGTGAGGGGTTGAGGGTGAGTGAGGGTGAGGGGTTGAGGGTGAGTGAGGATGAGGGGTTGAGGGTGAGTGAGGATGAGGGGTTGAGGGTGGGTGAGGGTGAGTGAGGGTGAGTGTGAGTGAGGGTGAGTGTTAGAGGGTGAGAATCATTTGAATGGATTTCATACCACTTCTCATTTTAGAGAGCTGCAACGAGACTGAAACGTATTAACCCGCAAATGTCCCATGCCGCCCTTGTTGATGCTGCTGGCTCTTGATGGTAGCTGATGTCGATTTAACAAGGAGCTGTGGTTTCTCATTGTGCATCGGTACTTGGCCGCATGTGGTATGGCCTCGTAGGTGCTAGGAATGCCAAAGCATTCAAAATGAGGTGGCACTCCTCTAGATCAGCAGTTAGCACAGGCTCACAAATTGCTGCATATATGGGATGTGTAGGAAGGCTAATAGGGTATAGGCTTCAATCTGGGAATGGGGAATCCAAAAGCGTTACTTCTATTAAATCGCAAAATGATGGCTTTAAAGAGGAGACGTCTCCTTCAAGACTTTAGACTAGCGTGATGCACCACGTTGGGTGGTTGGAAAATGACACGAAACATACTAGATAACTGGTTCACACTTCTCCATAAGCAGTGCTCTTCGCTATGCTTGGAAGACGATCAGAGTAAAGAAACAATGTCAAATATGACCCTGCACCCACTGTCATTTAAGCAAAGTTAGCTTCTTCAAAGAAACCCTCCGGCTGAAAGCAATTAATCATACATTCGGTTATCTAAATGTTAATCAAAACCGTATCTTTCAAAGAGTGTACGCTCAGGATCACAGGCGGCCTCAGCACAGAAAAGGAGAGGGCGGGTCGGCATGACAGCTGCTGGTATCATGCACCCAGATGACCCAGTTAACACAAGCTGGAGGGAAGAGAGGGGAGGGGGGAGGAGAAGTGCGACAGGGGAAAAGAGGGGAGGGGGGAGGAGAGCGAAAGGATCGGAGACACGGCGGGTAAAATAAACAAAAAAAAAGCCGGAGGGAAGAGAGGGGAGGGGGGAGGAGGTGCCTGGAGAAGAGATGCCTCTCCATGACAGCTCAAGGCCCACATCCAACAGTGGGAGTGTTTACCGCTGTTCTCGTCTAACCCTCTCTTTCATTGAAAGATGGATGCAGGCCCGCCTTTCACATTACGGATCTGCTGCTTGATCGGATTACCAGCCCAGGCTTGTACACAATTACAAGCGGCCTCGAACATTGTTCTGACATAAAAACGTTACCAGTGATTCAATACTTTCGGACTGTTACACATTTACAATTATGCAATCAGCTCCGATATAAATAAAAAAAAGTAATAAATCAAAACTCAGCACCACTACCGAGTCATAACGCAGTCTTTCCATATCATACCGTATGATGTTAAAGCGAAAAATGTATTTTTAAGAGGTCTCCGCTTTCTGAAGAAACCCTCCGGCTGAAAGCAATTAATCATACATTCGGTTATCTAAATGTTAATCAAAACCGTATCTTTCAAAGAGTGTACGCTCAGGATCACAGGCGGCCTCAGCACAGAAAAGGAGAGGGCGGGTCGGCATGACAGCTGCTGGTATCATGCACCCAGATGACCCAGTTAACACAAGCTGGAGGAAAGAGAGGGGAGGGGGGAGGAGAAGTGCGACAGGGGAAAAGAGGGGAGGGGGGAGGAGAGCGAAAGGATCGGAGACACGGCGGGTAAAATAAACAAAAAAAAAGCCGGAGGGAAGAGAGGGGAGGGGGGAGGAGAAATGCGACACGGCGGGAAGGGGAGGGGGCGGAGCGGGTCAAATAAACAAAAAACAAGCTGGAGGGAAGAGAGGGGAGGGGGGAGGAGAAGTGCGACAGGGGAAATGCGAGACGGCGGGAAGACGGACATGCACGCGCCCGTGACTTTTAAGGTCAATGCGCATGCGCATAAGCTTAATGCGCATGCGCATTGACCTTAAAAGTCACGGGCACTGCAAGGAATCGCCACGATTCCTTGCAGTGCAGATAAAGAGTGGATAACTCGCAATACTCTCGCCTTGCTCGATGCGCATGCGCATCGACAGGCGAGACCTAAAAAGGTAGCACAACTTGTTAACAGTCGCCGCTAACGTCTAAAGGTTCATGGAGATTGGCAAATCAAGAACCATTAACTGAACAGAAGGAGAAATACTGCATGATGGTAGATATAAAAATATAACTTAACTCAGTAATACAGTAAACAGAACTTACCATCCTACGAATTGCACCACAGATTGCATATGTTTTGAATTGTCCAACGACTCTGCCTGTGACCTTGTCAACCTGAAGGGAAAACGAAATCCGTACTTAAGACTTCGAAAACCATTACATCGAAAAGATCAAGAATAGTAAGATGTGAAAGGGTAAGGCAACTGTCGTGCTTTTTCACACCAGCATTGTCATTTTTCAAAGCATACTTAGCAGTAAGGGAAATAGTCACCATTTGGTGATAACGTTTCACATCAAGGAACACCATACCATCACTGTACAAGCACAGATCACGGGAGTTCCCGAAAAAGACATTGCATTCGTGCTCAGCTCTGAAAACAGAACTGTTTGTCGTCATTTTCATAATCATTTTAACGTCTGATCCAGCTACTGAACTTTACATGCCACAAGTCTTTTTTTATCTAGCAATACATTTAAACTGCATCAGTTTCATTCCAGGCATTAGAAGGCTAATATAGGATGTTTATCTATAGTGCCATGGTCTAAAAAAATAAAAATAAAGACACTGCTTAGTACGGAGACATTCATCATTGTAATCCAACATTTGAATAGGGACCTAGTCGGTTGAAATAGGAGTCCATAAAACGGAGAGGATAACTTGTTTTTTTTTTATTCTAGAGAGGTTTGGCATAGGTATATACCATCAGGAAGGGGGTTGGTGAGCCAAGTTGGGTGTAGGTTAGGGTGGAGTAAGAACCTCACTTGGCAGCAGCTTCTTTACTTGCATTAAGTGCTGGCTCTATTTTGAAAATAAAATCCCCTATTGCAACCAAAGGTAACATTTTGCTCAGTCCGTTCAAATGAGTATGTGACCCGAGCTAGGCGGCTAGGGCCCTACTGGGACAAACCCCTTGCATCTTTTTAATATGCCATAGAGAAAGCACACTTGCAGAAAGTCTGCAACAGAAGTACCTTGCGATGGAGACAGGCTACCTTTGGATTTAAAGCGAACAGCAAGAGGTCCTTATTTCGAAGAGATTTAGTGACTATAGTCTTTGCTGGGCGAAGGAGGCAGAATATCCTCTTATAACTATATCAAAGTATGATAAGCAAACAAGTGAGTGATTTCTGGTGCCCACAGCAAGAAAAGTTGCATTCTATCAGAGTAATTATTTCCACATGTTCAAATACTTGGCAGGGGACGAAGTGAGAAGGTCGTCTTTGCTTTTATGTAACTTATTATTAATTCTGAACTTTCTGGTCAGTTAGCCACTGCCCGCTTTGTGGGCTAGAACAAACCAACACAACTGCTGCTTCAGGATCTCTGGCTGTAAAAGCATTTGGGCGAAAACACTTGCCTTGAATTTTCAGCTGCTACTTGCTGAAGGCAAGTCTCAATAAGGGAAACTAAGTGGAGGAGTTTTTGTGGCCTGCATATTGCTATATGCAACTTCTGCACAAATCTGTAACAAAGGTACTTTGCTTAACTGAAGTCTAGGATGGTACATCAATTGAACATATTCATCAAAAAAGGAATCCACAAACAGACTTACAACTTTCATGTATCTTATGTACCCACCAGCCTTGGGAGTTTGACAGTATATCAGTTGAAGATAAATTGTCCACTCTTGCAATCAATGAAAAAGCCAAAAGATTATAGGTTCAAATGTAGATGCACCAGATGCCTTCTCTACAATTCCTGGCTTGACGTGGGTGCAGCAGGGCTCTAACAAATACTGCGTCCGCCAAGACAACGTTTCTGTTCACCTTCTGGACAAATGCCAGAATTTGTTTTAGATTCACCTGCATTGTGCTGGCACTCCAATGAAAGTTCCGGATTCCATTTTCTCTGCAGCCTTTGGAAGTCAATTAATGATATTCACTACATTAGAATGTGAACACGCGTGGCAGTGTGCTTTATTATATAGAGCGCATGGCTGCCCTAGGGCTTCCCAGCGCTACGAGACACGTAGTTGGTTGAAGTAATACAAACATGAACGGTATTGCTTGAACAGCCATGTTTTGATTGCTTTACGAAACTGCAATTCTTTGTTCAGTATACGACATTCCGTGGTAGAGATTTCCAGAGTCTGGGAGCAAGGTGGGTGAAGGATCTTCCTCCCCACCTCGTCCTCCTGGCCTTTGTTGGTTTTAGAAGTTCCTCCGAGCTTGAACGCAATTGCCAATTTGGGATGTAAGGGGCAATTAGACTCTTGATTGTCCTGGGGCCCCTACTATTTAGATCTCTGTGCACCATTACCAGCCTCAAATTTGATTCTGGCCTCTACTGGGAGCCAATGTAGCCCCTTTAGGTGCTTTTTTACCGACTCCCGAGCAGGGACTTTGCACAGCAGCCTTGCCGCTGCATTCTGGACCACCTCTTATCTGCGTGTCACATATTTTGGTGCCCATAGGAATAACTAATTTCCATAATCCAGCTGCGGGGTGACCAGGGAATTGGCTACTGTTTTCCTAAGCTGAGTAGGGATTCTATATAGGATTTTTCGCAGACTTCTAAGTAGTCCAAAACAGGTGGCTGCGGCTTTCTTAGCCTGTGTCGCCATGGAAAGATTTTTCTAGCCAAAAACCCAGATTCTTTATTATCTCTTGAGATACGGGTGGGCTGCCCAGACATGCAGGCCAGCTTATGAAGGGCCTGGGAATTTCATTATTCCAGAGGGTCATTAACTCAGTTTTGTCCCAGTTTAGTTTTAAACAGCTTTATGCCATCCACTCCTTGACTTCTTCCATACGGGATGATAATCTCTCAGCGTCCTTGCTGTTTTCTGGGTATAAGGAGATCACCAGCTGAGTGTCTTCCACATAGGACGTCATTGAGAAGTCGAACTCTTGGACAATCTTAGCAAGTGGTTCCATATATACATTGAATAGTGTGGGGCTTAATGAGGAACCCTGTGGGACCCCATACATTAGTGACAGTTTTGGAGAGGGTGGTATTCTCCAATACATGGAATGTTCTTCCCTCCAGAAATGTTGTAAGCCACTTGAGCATGGTACCTTGTACCCCGATGGCGGAGTCTACTACGTGATATAGGATTATCTACAGTGCCGAAGGCGGCACTCGGGTCCAAGAGGAGCAAGGTGGCTGATTTTCCCTGGTCTAACGATATTCTGAGTTCCCCAATCATCACCAACAGAGCAGACTCTGCTGTGTTGTGCCCTGAAACCAATCTGGGTGGGGTGGAGGCATTGGTTATCTTCCAGGAATTCTGACAATGATCTGTTGACGTGCTTTTCTAATAGTTTGCACACAAACAGCAGCAAGGAGGTTTAATGATAGCGTGTGTCCATGAAGCTGGGACTATGCCCATCTCCAGAGACTTGTTCATGACCTTCGTCAAGGTAGGAACTGTTTTGAGGATATGCGGTGGGCTGGATCTAGAGGCGAGGCAGTCTTCACTTTGTCCATCAATTCTTCAACACCTTTACTTCCATAGGCGGGAGATTGGTGATTTTTTTTGTGAGAGAACTTCTTCCTGATCCTTTTCCCATCCAGAGGTTAGTTCCCCGTTCGCTTTGAAGGAGCTATAAATGTCTTATTACTTTCTAATGGAAATGGGCGGCTAAGTCATTGCACCTCTCCTCTGATGTCTGATGGGTGGGGGTCATGGGCTGGATTAGTCAAAGTCTTGACTAGCACTAACTGTTCCCTTGAGGAGTTCTGAGAAATATTGATTTTTTTCCTCAAAGAACTTTGCCCGAGTTGTTTTGATAATATTATGGTAGTTTCTAATGCCTGATTTATACTCAGTTTTAAGTTGTGGATCATACTTTTTCTCCAATTCCTTTTGATTTTTTTTTGCAATTTTTCTTTAGTGCTAAAAGTTGGGGGTTAAACCATCCACCCAGCCTTGGTCTGGCTTTTGGTTTGGAGGTACCCTTAGGGGCTACTTCATCCAAAGATTGAATAATCCAGGATTCCCACCTGGATAATGCTTCCTCTACTGGTACTGGTTTCTCAGTGTTGGATATAGTTGTCTGTTAAGCCCCCATGCCTCTGTGTTGAGCTTGGCCCAGCGTCTTTATATTGTCTCGACATTGGGGGGGACCCCCCTGTAATCTCTATCTTTCCTAAATTAAAGGGAATGATATGATGATCTAACCAGGGTACCAGTATTGGAGGTGCGACCTTAATGCTAGGGGTCATTAGAGATTACTAATCCAAAATGTGGCCCTTAACGTGGGTGGCATTCGTTACCAGCTCGGCAAGTTGCAGGCTTTCTAGATCTAACAGCAATCTTGACGCTGGGGAGGTTCTTGGCCTCCATATGTCGATTTAGGTCTCCTAATACAGTGATGTTAAGATTTCTTTAATAGCTGCCTGGCCACTGCTTCGGGCAAATTTCCTAGAAATTCTCCATAAGGGCCTGCAGGTCTATAGATTAGGAGCTGTGATAAAGTGTACGTGGGTGATAACAGGATTGAAAAGAAGAGACATTCACACCCCTTGATAGGAAGGGCCTCATTGGTACACTTGTACTAATTCTTTATGAGAATGACCAGATCACCCCCTGCCTGTCCTATCAGAGTATTTTATAGCCCGTGGCAAGGCCAATACTATATCAGGGGAGGAGCAGTCTTTAAGTCATCTTTCTGTAATAAACTGGGTATCCAAGTTATTTTCTAGCAGTAGGTCGAGTTCGGTTTTGTGTTTAGGCAGAGAGCGGCCCTAACTTCCTTGCCTGCAGCTCCTTTAGCCCACAAGTCTTGCTTGACTGTCTTAGGAGGTAATTTCCACACTAGTTTACAGTGCTGACAAACCTTTTTTGGGGGTGGCTCGCTCAGGAAGTTTCAGCCCTTCTCACATCCCGCTGCTCTGGGTTTGTTAAGACTATGTAGTTCATTTCCAAATCTTGAAATGTGCCAACAGCTTTATTATCCCCCCACAATCTCGACCCTCTTACCACACTACATTCCTGTTTACAGTTGCACAGACAAAAGCTTAATCAGACTTCTGCCTCTGGAGGGACGGAGCCACGTAGTTACACCGCACGTGCGCTAGCCCCATTTCACCTCAGACGCTTTGAGGCACTGCGCTGCTTCCTGGGTTCGCAAGTGATCACCCCCCGGTATGAGCTGCGCTTTCTCCAAGTAAAAGCAACACGTGCTAAACAGGTAGATTTATTATAGCCTTATAGCCCACCGTAGCAGGCTATACCGGCTATTAAAGGCCCGCTGAATCGTTAAAGGCCCGAGCCAAAGGCGAGGGACTTTAACGAGACAGCAGGACTTTAATTGCCGGTATAGCCCTGCTACGAAGGGCTATAAGGCTATTAGAACATTCTGCCACTAGAGGGCAGAATGTTCTAACAAATTAAACAGAGGCTTCTCGAAGCTCGAGGGGATATAAATTCCCTCGAGAAGCCTTTGTAGAACATTGGAATGTTGCTCTGCGGGCCTTTATCGGCCCGTAGAAGCAGGGAGTACTCGATTGTCTGCAATGGAGCTCCCAACATTCCAATGTTCTAATAATTTATAATGAATGTACCGAGAAATTAGTTATTGACCATCTTATTCCAACTGCTGTTGCCCTGTGTTTATACTATTCTCACCCCTTCTGTTAAATACTGTGCCAGTTTAATTCGCTCCCTGTTTTTGTTCTGGTCTCCCCTGCAGTTTAGTTGTACAAAAACAACACTTTAAATAAGTACTTCTCAATGCAGTTCTATTATATGCCCATTAGTGTCAAACGTTCTGCGTTAAACAGTAGACGTTGTAGCACCCAGATAAGGTGCCGTATTAAGCCACCCCTTTAATTACATTTGTCACGCCTCTTTGAGAGACTGCCCTCAGTTTCTTCATTCCACTTAAAGCCCTGGGTAAAAGCAGTAAAATACCAGAGACCCGACTGAATGGGTGGTGAAGAACGTGGAGGTGTGGCCAAGCACAACTGTCTTTGCGTGCCTGGGCGCGAGGCTACAAGAGTAGACAGTTGAAGGGGAGCGGGTAAATCCCAAGGGGGCTTAAGTAAAGTGCGGGACATTGACAGTCTAGTACAGTGAGGATGCAGGGCTTCATGTGGGGATTAGGGAACCGTGTTGGAGGACGAGGGTAATATATTTGGCGCTGACATGCAAGGATGGGGCAGAGTACGGTTAAGATCATGAACAAGGTTGTAGGTGGGTGTTAGACCTGTCTGGCCTTTTGCGTAGCCCCTCCTATTAATTATTTATTTTATCCCCTTTTTGTCCTCATACCCTTTTCATCTTTTTGAGCCACTAGATTTTTATGGTGTTGACCTGGGGGATAGATGCTCTTTTGCCCTCATGGTTTTTCACCTCAGGCCTAGGTGCCTTTTTCTGACTGAAATTCACTTAAGCTCTACAAAATGGTGGCTACCAACTGTCCCAACTGCCATTCCCTAGAGTGCCCCATAGGTTAACAGAGCCTTCTAGAACCTTCTGGACCCTAGGTGGACAGGCTATATAAGGGCAGAGGTCGGGAAGCCATTTTGTGTAGACTGTTGGGCTAGAGGAGAGAGGCAGTGGTGAGAGGAGGCGGATGCGCTAGGAGAAGTTAGCTTGTCAGTGGGATAGGCAGCCTCTCCAAGGAGACGTTCCCCCGTTTACCCCTGACCAAACCCTCTTGCTAAGAATTGGTTGTTGGAGGCTGGGTGGAACACCGATTGGCCCCTGTGAATCTTGCAATTCCTGCTTAACCCTTTCGATGCTGATGACGAGCTCAGCTCGTCATGATGCACAGTTGAGCTGTGCTGATGACGAGCTGAGCTCGTCATGAATAAAGGAGATTTAGTGATTTACAGCACAGGAGGGGGAAAACGCCTAGCAGCCAAGGTGTTAAAGAGACGCTGTCTGAAGGAAGCTTTTTCCCAGCCTCTTGCCCCTCGCCAGATCACCTTACCGTCTAATCAGAAGGAGATTCGAGCGAGTAGCGGGGTCCTGTGTTGACCGAGGCAGTGACAGGTGCTGCGCATGAGCAAAGGAGCGCTTAGCCTTGTGCAGGCTCCGTGGTACCTGCCTTGTGAGGCGAGTAGTGCTGGATGTGCGCAGGCCTGGGAGTGAACCGGAATCCCGCGCAGCTGAGGCGCCACCTGACGGAGACACTACTCCATCGCGCATGAGCAGAAGCGCCAACAACGAAGGAACGACGTGAGCAGCGCGGGTGATTAGTTCACCGGCAACCCCCGTCTGGCCTTCCTTCGGCATTAGAGCGAGAGCGGAGATCCCGTAGTCCGGAAGAACAACAGCCGGAGTACGAACTTGGAGAGACTTTGCCTCGCTCTCTGTCATTCAGCCAAGTAAGGTGGTGGAAGGGGGGAAAAAGGTTATCGTGTGACTGGGGGAGCAGGTCCTGCCTCTAGAGACGCCTGCAGTCCTGCCGGCTGAGGGCTGCGAGTAGAACGGCAGCAGCCAGTGAGTGGAGGAGTGTCCCTGGGTAGTCCGGTCGGCTGGTAGTGTGGCCGAGTTAACTAAACCGCCCTATCGGTGCAAGACTGGAGGGCCCCCTCCGAGGAAGCAATAGATTGCCCTGTGATTAGAGGTGGAAGCCTTTAGAGGGTGACTGTGTGAAAGGGTTACACCAGTTTAGAGCATAAGGCTCCAGGAAAACGGGGTCAGTGGGTAACTCAACCTCAGTAACAAGTCCTCTAGGTGCTACTAAGTGAGGACAGTTCCTGCTTGGGGACAGAGTGGAAGTCTCCCTGCGCAAGGATTACAGAGCAGGATATATTTCTTATTCAGTTAATCTGGAGCGGGGTGGGAGTTAAAAGTCAATGGAATCAATTGTGAGAGCTCCTGGAAATACTCTTAGTATGCCAATGTTTCATTGAAGGAACTGTGTAGATTGGCCCCTTTTAACCCTGCCCATCTCTCATTAACTGTGTAGCTCTGCTAGTAAATGTGAAGGAAACCGAATTGAAGTTTGATGAAACTGACCAGAGAAATGTGAAATGAAATTGTAAGTGTTACTTGTCAAGCAAAGTGAGAAGGAATATAAGGAGAAATATTGGTGTAAAAAGAAAGGAGATATACAGAACAAGCATTGGAAATACAATAGGTCTCGCATTAGGAAAGTTTGAGCTATTGGTCTTATAAATGACTTTTTAAAATTATTGTGTTGATTTTTGAAATAGCTAAAATAGCTTTGTCATTTACAATGGCAATAGTTATAACTTTCGCAAACGTTACACCTATATCATTTGTAATGCAACATGTTTTGTATTTACGTGACTTAAATGTATTGATATTACAAATAACAATGGCTTTTATTTTTTTAAATGATTAATACTTAAATAAATTATTTAATTTGTAATGGCAATAGCTTAAATTTTGTAAATAACTTGTGAAGATTATGTTCAGTGCTTTTTATTGTGACGAAAATCCAAGAACTGAAGTGAAATGTTAAAAATTTTTTGTGATGTGTAATTAAGCTTGAAAACAGCTTGAAACATTGTAAGAACATATTTGAACCAGTGATGCTGTAGTGGTGCTGTGGTTGCGCTGAGCGATTCTGGGGTGGCGCGGTGGCGCTGAGTGATGCTGGGGTGGCGCTGAGTGATGCTGGGGTGGCGCTGAGTGATGCTGGGGTGGCGCTGAGTGATAATGTGGTGGTGCTGGGGTAGAGCTGAGTGATGATGTGGTGATGAGTGGTGCTGAGTGATGCTGGTATGGTGCTGAGTGATGCGGTGGTGGCGATGAGTAATGCTGTGGCGTTCAGTGATGCTGTAGTGGCGCATAGTGATGTTGTGGTGCCCCTGAGTGATGCTGTGGTGGTGCTGAGGGGAGCGGGACGAGAGGAGAGAGGTAAGTAGATAGGAGAAGAGAGGTAGAATAAGAGAGGGGAGAGAGGAGAGTAAGGAGAGGGTTGAGTGAGGAGAGGGTTGAGTGAGGAGAGGGTTGAGTGAGGAGAGGGGAGAGTGAGGAGAGGGGAGAGTGAGGAGAGGGGAGAGTGAGGAGAGGGGAGAGTGAGGAGAGGGGAGAGTGAGGAGAGGGGAGAGTGAGGAGAGGGGAGAGTGAGGAGAGGGGAGAGTGAGGAGAGGGTTGAGTGAGGAGAGGGTTGAGTGAGGAGAGGGGAGAGTGAGGAGAGGGGAGAGTGAGGAGAGGGGAGAGTGAGGAGAGGGGAGAGTGAGGAGAGGGGAGAGTGAGGAGAGGGGAGAGTGAGGAGAGGGGAGAGTGAGGAGAGGGGAGAGTGAGGAGAGGGGAGAGTGAGGAGAGGGGAGAGTGAGGAGAGGGGAGAGTGAGGAGAGGGGAGAGTGAGGAGAGGGGAGAGTGAGGAGAGGGGAGAGTGAGGAGAGGGGAGAGTGAGGAGAGGGGAGAGTGAGGAGAGGGGAGAGTGAGGAGAGGGGAGAGTGAGGAGAGGGGAGAGTGAGGAGAGGGGAGAGTGAGGAGAGGGGAGAGTGAGGAGAGGGGAGAGTGAGGAGAGGGGAGAGTGAGGAGAGGGGAGAGTGAGGAGAGGGGAGAGTGAGGAGAGGGGAGAGTGAGGAGAGGGGAGAGTGAGGAGAGGGGAGAGTGAGGAGAGGGGAGAGTGAGGAGAGGGGAGAGTGAGGAGAGGGGAGAGTGAGGAGAGGGGAGAGTGAGGAGAGGGGAGAGTGAGGAGAGGGGAGAGTGAGGAGAGGGGAGAGTGAGGAGAGGGGAGAGTGAGGAGAGGGGAGAGTGAGGAGAGGGGAGAGTGAGGAGAGGGGAGAGTGAGGAGAGGGGAGAGTGAGGAGAGGGGAGAGTGAGGAGAGGGGAGAGTGAGGAGAGGGGAGAGTGAGGAGAGGGGAGAGTGAGGAGAGGGGAGAGTGAGGAGAGGGGAGAGTGAGGAGAGGGGAGAGTGAGGAGAGGGGAGAGTGAGGAGAGGGGAGAGTGAGGAGAGGGGAGAGTGAGGAGAGGGGAGAGTGAGGAGAGGGGAGAGTGAGGAGAGGGGAGAGTGAGGAGAGGGGAGAGTGAGGAGAGGGGAGAGTGAGGAGAGGGGAGAGTGAGGAGAGGGGAGAGTGAGGAGAGGGGAGAGTGAGGAGAGGGGAGAGTGAGGAGAGGGGAGAGTGAGGAGAGGGGAGAGTGAGGAGAGGGGAGAGTGAGGAGAGGGGAGAGTGAGGAGAGGGGAGAGTGAGGAGAGGGGAGAGTGAGGAGAGGGGAGAGTGAGGAGAGGGGAGAGTGAGGAGAGGGGAGAGTGAGGAGAGGGGAGAGTGAGGAGAGGGGAGAGTGAGGAGAGGGGAGAGTGAGGAGAGGGGAGAGTGAGGAGAGGGGAGAGTGAGGAGAGGGGAGAGTGAGGAGAGGGGAGAGTGAGGAGAGGGGAGAGTGAGGAGAGGGGAGAGTGAGGAGAGGGGAGAGTGAGGAGAGGGGAGAGTGAGGAGAGGGGAGAGTGAGGAGAGGGGAGAGTGAGGAGAGGGGAGAGTGAGGAGAGGGGTGAGTGAGGAGAGGGGTGAGTGAGGAGAGGGGTGAGTGAGGAGAGGGGAGATGGAGAGGAGCGAGGGGTGAGTGAGGAGAGGGGAGATGGAGAGGAGAGAGTGAGGAGAGGGGAGATGGAGAGGAGAGAGGGTAGTGAGGAGAGAGGGGATTGGGGAAGAGAGGGTAGGATGATCAGCCACAGATACTCAGCTTATGAAAGTAGTGCCATGGTTGGGGTAAAGGCCCATCACTGCTGAGGGAAGTTAGCCTTAACACATCATTGCCTATCAAAACTGGGTTTAGCTCCTGTACGCTTTGCATTGTAGGTAAATGTCCAACCATTCACTTGCGCACAATAGCTGTGATGCAATAGATTCAACAACCAAAAAATATAATAAAAATGTATTAAATGCTGTCAATGTCATCATGTTTCTGATGTGCACCGCTGCTCCTACTTGCTGCTGGTCATATGTTTTTGTTTTTCTTTGTGCTCGCTTTTTACCTAAAATCAATACATTTGGTTATCAAAAAAAAAAAATGTATTTAAGTCATCAGCCCTGGTTCCCTAATGCCTGAAATAGAAAAGTACCAATAAAATTCCCGTATATTGGCTGCTGCCACCAGAAAAGGCATCTCGGGTCACTTGACGAACCTGGAAATGTAACGAACGTTTGCCAAATCCTCATCTTTTACCATTTATTCCAGGTTATCAACCCTACTGTCCAACTTTACGTTAAATGCTCACCACGCTTTCTGGTTGTTCTGCATCTTTCCCTATGCAGGCGCCTGAAGAGCAACGGATCTTAAGCCGAGCACTGTCTTACTTAAGTCAAAATGCTTCGTAATTAACTGTATAAATCCCAGAGGATACACGTTAAGATATGAAACAAGGAGGTCCATCACGTGTGTCCTTCAATATGTGATTTTTTTCGGAGCAGCAAGGCGTTTGGCCGGCTCTCCAGCGCGTCTCTGATGCTCAACAGAGGAGGTTCTTCTGCCGCAAATAATCTGTTGCTAAATTGGTCTATTTGTCCTCGCGGCGACTCTCTTCTGCTGATGGCGTCCAAGCGCGCGCGCCGGAAATAGAACATGTTTTCAGTGGCATCTTCCAAGGGGAGTCTGGAGTCAACCCTGTCTGCGGAACAGCTGGGGACGCACCAGCGCCAGGCACACAACCAGCGAGCTGAAAGAGTGAGGGAGGGGAGGTGAGCTACGCAGAGGGAGGGAGGAGAGAATAAAGAGGTGAAAGATGTGGAGGGGAAGCGAGTAGGAAGGGAAGCGAGCAGCCAAAGGATGGGTAAATGAACAGTAATGGTGGGAAGGAAATGGGATGAGGTAAAAAAAAAAAAAAGGGACGTATTCAGGACAAGGAAGGAATAAAGAAAGCAAATGAAAGGGGCAAGGAAAATGAATAGTCAGCCTGGGGAAAAAGATAAAGTGGAGGAAGAAAGCAAACGAGGTGAAGGGAAGCAGGAATTCAAAATGGACGAGGAGGGGTTGTGGGAAAATGGTGGCGAAAGGGAGCCATGAAGGGGAAGAATGGGAAAATCAAAGGTAACCGTAAGAAAAATAAATGTTTTGAAGCGAGGCGCAGAATGTTGGTGGTATGGACAAGAGTCTTAAAGAGACAAGAATAAGACCAAAAGAGACAAGACGGAGGGAAGGCAGAGAAGGGGAGGGGGAAGGAGAAATGCAACACGGCGGGCAGGGGAGGGGGCGGAGAGGGTGTGAAAGCAGCAGGGGCCTGGAGTGCGGCTGAGGGAACTGAAGAAATGCGACACAGCAGGCAGGGGAGGGGGCGGAGCAGGGGTGTGGGAGGAGTGCGCCTGAGGGAAAATACATGCAAGGCAGGCGGCTGGGGGCATGTGCACGCGCTTTTAAGCTCAATGCGCATGCGCATTGAGCTTGAATTTCACGGGCACTGCAAGGAATCGCCACGATTCCTTGCAAGTTGGTTAAAGACTGTTTAAGCCCCCATAGTCTCGACAGGCGAGACCTAAAAACCAATCTATTTTTATAAAGCAATCCATATTTTTCCATAATTACCGGTGTAGCGTCATTTTTGAGAGGAATTTCATTGAGTTACTGCTGGGTTGTGTGCAACCTTCACACATATGCCTCTAATTGTTGAACGTCTTGCCCTAGGCCAGGCTACCCTTGGTGACCTGACAACTTTAGGTCCAACAAATTGGTGTCTAGCGGTGGGATGTTGACTGTGGTTGCGACTACTCTGCAGTAACTAAGTGTAATCCACTAACCTACACCTGGAGTTTTCTCCTAGCGGCCTTCCTAATTGTTACTTTTGATTTTTCCAAATTTATTCCTGGTGGTGGGGTGGAGGTAGCTTCAGGTTGCCCTTGTAACTCTATTCTTTTTGTGTGTTTGACCTTGTATTGCCTTTAGCAAAATGGAATTTGCACTTGGAGAACTGGACACTTATTCTGTGGCCCAGCTAAAGGATTTCTGCCAACAAATGGGGGTGTTCTTTAAGCGTGGTGCCAAGAAGGGGGAACTCCAGACCAGTTTGAGGGCTTGGGTGGAAGCACACAGAGAAGGGAAGGAGGAGGATGAGGGGACAGATCGGGACACGGTCATATGAGTAGAGGGATTGTTCCAACCAGAGGTGGGAAACCTACTCCCAGGACCAATGACCTACTCTAGATGGGGCAGTAGTGTCTCCGGAGGAAGCTTGACTGAAGCGGAACTCACAGACAGGAGGGAAAAGAGGCAACTGAAATGGGAATTGGCCAGGCTAGAACAGGAGAGGGAGGAGCGGAGGATGGCTCATGAATTCAAATTAAAAGAGTTAGAACTCCAGGCATTGCAAGTAGGACCCTCTCCTACTCCGAATGGTGGCAGCGAATCTAGAGAACCAACCAGGGAGTCCAGACCCTACTTGCCCAAGGACATAGTTGCCAGCTATAGTCAAGGGTATGATATAGCCAAATGGCTGGCTGCCTATGAGGTCTCCTTAAGAGCCCATGGGATCCAGGAAAAGCACTGGGGGGGTGGGTTGTATAAGTATATGCTTCCTACTGGTCGAGACACCTTGTTAGCCTTAGAACCGGAGGAGCAGACCAACTACCCCACCATGAAGCTAGCATTGATCAGGAAGTTTGAGCTAACCCCAGAAAAGTATCGCCAAAAGTTCAGGGGGAGCCACAAGTTAAGCACCCAGAACTGGGTGGATTTCCTGGATTATGCGAGGAAGGCATTGGAGGGCTGGGTACAAGGCAGTGAGGTGAAGGATTATGAGGGGTTGTATGATCTATTTTTGAAAGAGCATCTACTCGAGAAATGCTTTCCCGAGCTGCGCCAACACCTGGTGGACAGCAAGCTGACCAACCCCCAGAAGCTTGCAGAGGAGGCGGACATCTGGGCAAGTACCCGGGTGTCCTCAAAGGGGACTGGAGGGGATTCCCAAAAGGCCGGACAAGGCGCCCCTCAGAAGGAGGGGGGAGATAAAAAGCGGGAGTTCTCTAAAGGTCCCCAAAACAATTTCCAGGGAAAGGGAACAGGTTTCACCCCTAAGGCTAACCCGCCCAGAAACCCTCATCCTGGCCAAAGCCAGCAGCCAAGGGTTGTCCACTGCTTCGAGTGTGGTGGTGTTGGACATTATAAGGGAGATGTCAGATGCCCAAAGAGACCACCCCCTCCCACCGGAGGAAAAACCCCGGGAGTAGCTAGTGTAGCGCTCAGGGAGGAGTTGCCCTTAGATAAGGGGGGTGAGTGGGCAGGTGTCACCTTAGTGTCCCTGGGAGAACGGGAGATGGTTACTAAGATCCAGGTGCCCCCAAATACTGCTAAGTATGGGCAATGGATCACCATCAATGGCCAGAGAGGGGAGGCTCTGAGAGATACAGAAGCCAGTATGACTATGGTGAGAAGTCAACTGGTGTCTCCAGAGCAGGTGGTTCCCAATGTACTCCACCCCGCCGCGATGGCTGACGGCAGAATGGGCCACTATCCTGTGGCTGAGGTTTCCTTTGAGTGGGAAGGGGTTGCAGGTTCACTTAGAGTTGCCGTAAGCCCTGCCGTGCCAGTTGATTGTCTGCTGGGGAATGACATGGAGCACAATGCTTGGAGAGGTGGAATACCGGACGCATTCAGCGATGCTGAGTACACCTGACTGGGCCTGTGCAAGCACAAGGTCTGCGGCTGCCTGGGTTGGAGCCTGGAACAATGGCCCAACCCGCTGCCAAAAAGGGACAGACCCGAAGACAGAAGAAGCCTGCTTCGGCTTCCACACCCCATGTGACAGATCAGCCACCTGCGGTGGTGGACCAGGAGTCCGTGGAGGGGGAAGTAGTTTCCCTGGAGGACCTGCCCATCCCTGCTGAGTGGCATGTGGAGGGAGGGCCTACCAGAGAGGAGTTCTGTAAGGGCCAAAAGGAGTGCCCTACCCATGAGGGACTGAGGCGACAGGCTGAAGCCCAGGCAGCAGGGGACGTTGCGGGACACTACCACATTTACTGGGAGGATGGGACTCCTCTACAGTGAACCCAAGGTACCCTTACCTGGTTCATCAAGGGCCTTGGTAGTTCCGCAACGGTACCGAGCCTTTCTGCTGGAATTGGCTCATGCAATACCCTTGGCAGGACACTTAGGTCAGGACAAGACCTTTGCTCGGCTTGTCCCCCACTTTTACTGGCCTCAGATGAAAGTGGCGTCCAACACCTACTGTCGGACATGTGTATCCTGCCAGGCCAGTGGGAAAACAGGGGTGAAGCTGAAAGCTCCCCTGGAACCACTTCCTGTCGTTGGCACCCCCTTTGAAAGGGTGGGCATCGACATTGTAGGGCCATTGGATCCACCAACAACAGCTGGTCACAGGTTTGTTCTGGTGGATCATGCCACATGGTACCCAGAGGCAATTCCTCTGAGGACTGTCACTGCACCTGTGGTGGCTAAGGCCCTAATGGGGTTCTTTACCCGAGTGGGTTTCCCCAAAGAAGTTGCGTCCGACAGGGGGACCAACTTTATGTCAGCATACATGCGGGCAATGTGGAAGGAGTGTGGAGTGACCTACCGGTTCACCACTCCCTATCACCCCCAGTCCAATGGACTGGTGGAAAGGTTCAACAAGACCTTGAAGGGCATGATCAGAAGTCTGCCTGAAAGCCTGCGGAGGAAGTGGGACGTCCTCCTACCCTGTTTGCTATTTTCTTACAGGGAAGTGCCACAGAAGGGAGTGGGCTTCAGCCCCTTTGAGCTTCTGTATGGGCACCCTGTACGCGGTCCTCTCAGCCTGGTGAAGGATGGATGGGAGAAGTCTCCCAGGAAACCTCCCCCAGGATGTGGTGAGCTACATGCTGGCCTTCAGGAGCCAAATGGCGAAGTTGTGGAAGCAAGCTTCTGACAACTTGGAGGCCAGCCAGGCAGTAATGAAGGAGTGGTATGACCACAATGCTCACCCGGTGGAGTTGGAGCCTGGCCAGAAAGTGTGGGTGATGGAGCCTGGAGAGCTTAGTGTCCTCCAGGATCGCTGGACAGGCCCCTTTGAGGTGTTAGAGAAGAAGGGTAAGGCCACATACCTAGTGGACCTGAAGACCCCTCGACAGCCCCTACGGGTGCTACATGCTAACCAACTCAAACCCCACCATGAGAGGCCAGAGGTCATCTTAATGATGGTGACTGATGGGGGAGAGGAAGCGGAAAGCGTACCTCTCCCAGACTTGTTCTCGTCTCAAGAAAAGGATGGGTCAGTGGAGGGAGTGATTCTCTCTCCCACTCTAACTCCTGAACAGCTGGAGGACTGTCGCCAGATACTGGGGCAGTACTCTACGTTATTCTCCCTTGTCCCGGGAAGGACTCACCTGTGCACCCATGATGTGGACACAGGGGACAGCCCACCAGTGAAGTCAAAGACCTACCAGCTGTCCGACAAGGTGAAGGCTAGCATTCATGGTGAGGTTACCAAGATGCTGGAACTAGGAGTTATAGAACCTTCCAACAGCCCCTGGTCCAGTCCGGTGGTTCTAGTGCCAAAAGCCGCTCCACCAGGCACCACTCCAGAACTGAGGTTCTGTGTGTATTAACAGGGACTGAATTCAGTTACAAAAACTGATGCTCATCCGATCCCTAGGGCGGATGAATTGATTGACCGGCTGGGAGCTGCCCAATATCTTAGTACCTTTGACCTCACTTCAGGGTACTGGCAGATCTCCCTGACAGATGGAGCAAAGGAAAGGTCAGCCTTCTCCACGCCTGAGGGACACTTCCAATTTTGTGTGATGCCCTTTGGGCTCAAAAATGCCCCTGCCACTTTTCAGCGGCTGGTGAATCAGGTCCTCTCCGGAATGGAGGGTTTCTCCGCTGCTTATCTGGATGACATTGCTGTCTTCAGTAGCAGTTGGGAGGACCATTTGCAAGCAGTTCTCCAGGCCCTGAAGCGTGCTGGATTGACAATCAAGGCCAGCAAATGTCAGATTGGGCAGGGGTCGGTTGTGTACCTTGGACACTTGGTGGGTAGGGGGACAGTGCAGCCCCTACAGGCAAAGATTGAGGCAATCATGGCCTGGGAACCCCCCAAGACCCAGACTGAGGTCCGAGCTTTCCTGGGCCTCACAGGCTACTACCATCGCTTTGTGAAGGGGTATGGCACTATTGTAGCGCCCCTCACAGAGCTTACCTCAAAGAAACAACCTCGACGGGTAGTTTGGACAGAGGCTTGTCAGCAAGCTTTTGAAAAACTGAAGCAGGCAATGTGTGCAGCACTGGTCCTGAGGGCCCCAGACTTCTCCAAGGAGTTCATTGTCCAGACAGATGCATCAGAACATGGCATTGAGGCAGTGTTATCGCAACTAAATGAAGAGGGCCTGGATCAGCCTGTAGTTTTCCTATCCAGGAGACTGCTTCCCCGGGAACAGAAGTGGAGTGCAATTGAGAGGGAAGCTTTTGCGGTGGCTTGGGCTCTGAAGAAGCTGCGGCCATACCTGTTTGGCTCGCACTTCCTGGTACAGACTGACCACCGACCCCTTTGTTGGCTGATGCAGATGAAGGGGGAGAATCCCAAGTTGCTGAGATGGTCCATCTCCTACAGGGAATGTGGACTTCCGGGTGGAACATCGGCCTGGAGTGGACCACGACCACGCCAATGCAGACGGTCTCTCTAGGTATTTCCGCCTTAGTGATGAGGACTCCCAAGGGGTTGGGTAGCTCTCCCCACTTTCAGCTGGGGTGGGGGGGACAAATTCACTTAAGCTCTACAAAATGGTGGCTACCAACTGTCCCAACTGCCATTCCCTAGAGTGCCCCATAGGTTAACATTAGAGCCTTCTAGAACCTTCTGGACCCTACTGGAC
This sequence comes from Lissotriton vulgaris, assembly GCF_964263255.1. NCBI lineage: Eukaryota > Metazoa > Chordata > Amphibia > Caudata > Salamandridae > Lissotriton > Lissotriton vulgaris. The sequence goes on from NC_141695.1 coordinate 1,703,899,537, forward strand.
CCTAGGTGGACAGGCTATATAAGGGCAGAGGTCGGGAAGCCATTTTGTGTAGACTGTTGGGCTAGAGAAGAGAGGCAGTGGTGAGAGGAGGTGGATGCGCTAGGAGAAGTTAGCTTGTCAGTGGGATAGGCAGCCTCTCCAAGGAGACGTTCCCCCGGTTACCCCTGACCAAACCCTCTTGCTAAGACTTGGTTGTTGGAGGCTGGGTGGAACACTGATTGGCCCCTGTGAATCTTGCAATTCCTGCTTAAAGAGACGCTGTCTGAAGGAAGCTTTGTCCCAGCCTCTTGCCCCTCGCCAGATCACCTTACCGCCTAATCAGAAGGAGATTCAAGCGAGTAGCGGGGTCCTGTGTTGACCGAGGCAGTGACAGGTGCTGCGCATGAGCAAAGGAGCGCTTAGCCTTGCGCAGGATCCGTGGTACCTGCCTTGTGAGGGGAGTAGTGCTGGATGTGCGCAGGCCTGGGAGTGAACCGGAATCCCGCGCAGCTGAGGCGCCACCTGACAGAGACACTGCTCCATCGCGCATGAGCAGAAGCGCCAACAACGAAGGAACGACGTGAGCAGCGCAGGTGATTAGTTCATCGGCAACACCCGTCTGGCCTTCCTTCGGCATTAGAGCGAGAGCGGAGATCCCGTAGTTCGGAAGAAGAACAGCCGGAGTACGAACTTGGAGAGACTTTGCCTCGCTCTGTGTCATTCAGCCAAGTAAGGTGGCGAAAGGGGGGAAAAGGTTATCGTGTGACTGGGGGAGCAGGTCCTGCCTCTAGAGACGCCTGCAGTCCTGCCGGCTGAGGGCTGCGAGTAGAACGGCAGCAGCCAGTGAGTGGAGGAGTGTCCCTGGGTAATCCAGTCGGCTGGTAGTGTGGCCGAGTTAACTAAACCGCCCCATCGGTGCAAGACTGGAGGGCCCCCTCCGAGGAAGCAATAGATTGCTCTAAGATTAGAGGTGGAAGCCTTTTGAGGGTGACTGTGTGAAAGGGTTACACCAGTTTAGAGCATAAGGCTCCAGGAAAACGGGGTCAGTGGGTAACTCAACCTCAGTAACAAGTCCTCTAGGTGCTACTAAGTGAGGACAGTTCCTGCTTGGGGACAGAGTGGAAGTCTCCCTGCGCAAGGATTACAGAGCAGGATATATTTCTTATTCAGTTAATCTGGAGCGGGGTGGGAGTTAAAAGTCAATGGAATCAATTGTGAGAGCTCCTGGAAATACTCTTAGTATGCCAATGTTTCATTGAAGGAACTGTGTAGATTGGCCCCTTTTAACCCTGCCCATCTCTCATTAACTGTGTAGCTCTGCTAGTAAATGTGAAGGAAACCGAATTGAAGTTTGATGAAACTGACCAGAGAAATGTGAAATGAAATTGTAAGTGTTACTTGTCAAGCAAAGTGAGAAGGAATATAAGGAGAAATATTGGTGTAAAAAGAAAGGAGATATACAGAACAAGCATTGGAAATACAATAGGTCTCGCATTAGGAAAGTTTGAGCTATTGGTCTTATAAATGACTTTTTAAAATTATTGTGTTGATTTTTGAAATAGCTAAAATAGCTTTGTCATTTACAATGGCAATAGTTATAACTTTCGCAAACGTTACACCTATATCATTTGTAATGCAACATGTTTTGTATTTACGTGACTTAAATGTATTGATATTACAAATAATGGCTTTTATTTTTTTAAATGATTAATACTTAAATAAATTATTTAATTTGTAATGGCAATAGCTTAAATTTTGTAAATAACTTGTGAAGATTATGTTCAGTGCTTTTTATTGTGACGAAAATCCAAGAACTGAAGTGAAATGTTAAAATTTTTTTGTGATGTGTAATAAAGCTTGAAAACAGCTTGAAACATTGTAAGAACATATTTGAACCAGTGATGCTGTAGTGGTGCTGTGGTTGCGCTGAGCGATTCTGGGGTGGCGCGGTGGCGCTGAGTGATGCTGGGGTGGCGCTGAGTGATGCTGGGGTGGCGCTGAGTGATGCTGGGGTGGCGCTGAGTGATAATGTGGTGGTGCTGGGGTAGAGCTGAGTGATGATGTGGTGATGAGTGGTGCTGAGTGATGCTGGTATGGTGCTGAGTGATGCGGTGGTGGCGATGAGTAATGCTGTGGCGTTCAGTGATGCTGTAGTGGCGCATAGTGATGTTGTGGTGCCCCTGAGTGATGCTGTGGTGGTGCTGAGGGGAGCGGGACGAGAGGAGAGAGGTAAGTAGATAGGAGAAGAGAGGTAGAATAAGAGAGGGGAGAGAGGAGAGTAAGGAGAGGGTTGAGTGAGGAGAGGGTTGAGTGAGGAGAGGGTTGAGTGAGGAGAGGGTTGAGTGAGGAGAGGGGAGAGTGAGGAGAGGGGAGAGTGAGGAGAGGGGAGAGTGAGGAGAGGGGAGAGTGAGGAGAGGGGAGAGTGAGGAGAGGGGAGAGTGAGGAGAGGGGAGAGTGAGGAGAGGGGAGAGTGAGGAGAGGGGAGAGTGAGGAGAGGGGAGAGTGAGGAGAGGGGAGAGTGAGGAGAGGGGAGAGTGAGGAGAGGGGAGAGTGAGGAGAGGGGAGAGTGAGGAGAGGGGAGAGTGAGGAGAGGGGAGAGTGAGGAGAGGGGAGAGTGAGGAGAGGGGAGAGTGAGGAGAGGGGAGAGTGAGGAGAGGGGAGAGTGAGGAGAGGGGAGAGTGAGGGGAGGGGAGAGTGAGGAGAGGGGAGAGTGAGGAGAGGGGAGAGTGAGGAGAGGGGAGAGTGAGGAGAGGGGAGAGTGAGGAGAGGGGAGAGTGAGGAGAGGGGAGAGTGAGGAGAGGGGAGAGTGAGGAGAGGGGAGAGTGAGGAGAGGGGAGAGTGAGGAGAGGGGAGAGTGAGGAGAGGGGAGAGTGAGGAGAGGGGAGAGTGAGGAGAGGGGAGAGTGAGGAGAGGGGAGAGTGAGGAGAGGGGAGAGTGAGGAGAGGGGAGAGTGAGGAGAGGGGAGAGTGAGGAGAGGGGTGAGTGAGGAGAGGGGTGAGTGAGGAGAGGGGTGAGTGAGGAGAGGGGAGATGGAGAGGAGCGAGGGGTGAGTGAGGAGAGGGGAGATGGAGAGGAGAGAGTGAGGAGAGGGGAGATGGAGAGGAGAGAGGGTAGTGAGGAGAGAGGGGATTGGGGAGAGAGGGTAGGATGATCAGCCACAGATACTCAGCTTATGAAAGTAGTGCCATGGTTGGGGTAAAGGCCCATCACTGCTGAGGGAAGTTAGCCTTAACACATCATTGCCTATCAAAACTGGGTTTAGCTCCTGTACGCTTTGCATTGTAGGTTTATGTCCAACCATTCACTTGCGCACAATAGCTGTGATGCAATAGATTCAACAACCAAAAAGTATAATAAAAATGTATTAAATGCTGTCAATGTCATCATGTTTCTGATGTGCACCGCTGCTCCTACTTGCTGCTGGTCATATGTTTTTGTTTTTCTTTGTGCTCGCTTTTTACCTAAAATCAATACATTTGGTTATCAAAAAAAAAAAATGTATTTAAGTCATCAGCCCTGGTTCCCTAATGCCTGAAATAGAAAAGTACCAATAAAATTCCCGTATATTGGCTACTGCCACCAGAAAAGGCATCTCGGGTCACTTGACGAACCTGGAAATGTAACGAACGTTTGCCAAATCCTCATCTTTTACCATTTATTCCAGGTTATCAACCCTACTGTCCAACTTTACGTTAAATGCTCACCACGCTTTCTGGTTGTTCTGCATCTTTCCCTATGCAGGCGCCTGAAGAGCAACGGATCTTAAGCCGAGCACTGTCTTACTTAAGTCAAAATGCTTCGTAATTAACTGTATAAATCCCAGAGGATACACGTTAAGATATGAAACAAGGAGGTCCATCACGTGGGTCCTTCAATATGTGATTTTTTTCGGAGCAGCAAGGCGTTTGGCCGGCTCTCCAGCGCGTCTCTGATGCTCAACAGAGGAGGTTCTTCTGCCGCAAATAATCTGTTGCTAAATTGGTCTATTTGTCCTCGCGGCGACTCTCTTCTGCTGATGGCGTCCAAGCGCGCGCGCCGGAAATAGAACATGTTTTCAGTGGCATCTTCCAAGGGGAGTCTGGAGTCAACCCTGTCTGCGGAACAGCTGGGGACGCACCAGCGCCAGGCACACAACCAGCGAGCTGAAAGAGTGAGGGAGGGGAGGTGAGCTACGCAGAGGGAGGGAGGAGAGAATAAAGAGGTGAAAGATGTGGAGGGGAAGCGAGTAGGAAGGGAAGCGAGCAGCCAAAGGATGGGTAAATGAACAGTAATGGTGGGAAGGAAATGGGATGAGGTAAAAAAAAAAAAAAGGGACGTATTCAGGACAAGGAAGGAATAAAGAAAGCAAATGAAAGGGGCAAGGAAAATGAATAGTCAGCCTGGGGAAAAAGATAAAGTGGAGGAAGAAAGCAAACGAGGTGAAGGGAAGCAGGAATTCAAAATGGACGAGGAGGGGTTGTGGGAAAATGGTGGCGAAAGGGAGCCATGAAGGGGAAGAATGGGAAAATCAAAGGTAACCGTAAGAAAAATAAATGTTTTGAAGCGAGGCGCAGAATGTTGGTGGTATGGACAAGAGTCTTAAAGAGACAAGAATAAGACCAAAAGAGACAAGACGGAGGGAAGGCAGAGAAGGGGAGGGGGAAGGAGAAATGCAACACGGCGGGCAGGGGAGGGGGCGGAGAGGGTGTGAAAGCAGCAGGGGCCTGGAGTGCGGCTGAGGGAACTGAAGAAATGCGACACGGCAGGCAGGGGAGGGGGCGGAGCAGGGGTGTGGGAGGAGTGCGCCTGAGGGAAAATACATGCAAGGCAGGCGGCTGGGGGCATGTGCACGCGCTTTTAAGCTCAATGCGCATGCGCATTGAGCTTGAATTTCACGGGCACTGCAAGGAATCGCCACGATTCCTTGCAAGTTGGTTAAAGACTGTTTAAGCCCCCATAGTCTCGACAGGCGAGACCTAAAAACCAATCTATTTTTATAAAGCAATCCATATTTTTCCATAATTACCGGTGTAGCGTCATTTTTGAGAGGAATTTCATTGAGTTACTGCTGGGTTGTGTGCAACCTTCACACATATGCCTCTAATTGTTGAACGTCTTGCCCTAGGCCAGGCTACCCTTGGTGACCTGACAACTTTAGGTCCAACAAATTGGTGTCTAGCGGTGGGATGTTGACTGTGGTTGCGACTACTCTGCAGTAACTAAGTGTAATCCACTAACCTACACCTGGAGTTTTCTCCTAGCGGCCTTCCTAATTGTTACTTTTGATTTTTCCAAATTTATTCCTGGTGGTGGGGTGGAGGTAGCTTCAGGTTGCCCTTGTAACTCTATTCTTTTTGTGTGTTTGACCTTGTATTGCCTTTAGCAAAATGGAATTTGCACTTGGAGAACTGGACACTTATTCTGTGGCCCAGCTAAAGGATTTCTGCCAACAAATGGGGGTGTTCTTTAAGCGTGGTGCCAAGAAGGGGGAACTCCAGACCAGTTTGAGGGCTTGGGTGGAAGCACACAGAGAAGGGAAGGAGGAGGATGAGGGGACAGATCGGGACACGGTCATATGAGTAGAGGGATTGTTCCAACCAGAGGTGGGAAACCTACTCCCAGGACCAATGACCTACTCTAGATGGGGCAGTAGTGTCTCCGGAGGAAGCTTGACTGAAGCGGAACTCACAGACAGGAGGGAAAAGAGGCAACTGAAATGGGAATTGGCCAGGCTAGAACAGGAGAGGGAGGAGCGGAGGATGGCTCATGAATTCAAATTAAAAGAGTTAGAACTCCAGGCATTGCAAGTAGGACCCTCTCCTACTCCGAATGGTGGCAGCGAATCTAGAGAACCAACCAGGGAGTCCAGACCCTACTTGCCCAAGGACATAGTTGCCAGCTATAGTCAAGGGTATGATATAGCCAAATGGCTGGCTGCCTATGAGGTCTCCTTAAGAGCCCATGGGATCCAGGAAAAGCACTGGGGGGGTGGGTTGTATAAGTATATGCTTCCTACTGGTCGAGACACCTTGTTAGCCTTAGAACCGGAGGAGCAGACCAACTACCCCACCATGAAGCTAGCATTGATCAGGAAGTTTGAGCTAACCCCAGAAAAGTATCGCCAAAAGTTCAGGGGGAGCCACAAGTTAAGCACCCAGAACTGGGTGGATTTCCTGGATTATGCGAGGAAGGCATTGGAGGGCTGGGTACAAGGCAGTGAGGTGAAGGATTATGAGGGGTTGTATGATCTATTTTTGAAAGAGCATCTACTCGAGAAATGCTTTCCCGAGCTGCGCCAACACCTGGTGGACAGCAAGCTGACCAACCCCCAGAAGCTTGCAGAGGAGGCGGACATCTGGGCAAGTACCAGGGTGTCCTCAAAGGGGACTGGAGGGGATTCCCAAAAGGCCGGACAAGGCGCCCCTCAGAAGGAGGGGGGAGATAAAAAGCGGGAGTTCTCTAAAGGTCCCCAAAACAATTTCCAGGGAAAGGGAACAGGTTTCACCCCTAAGGCTAACCCGCCCAGAAACCCTCATCCTGGCCAAAGCCAGCAGCCAAGGGTTGTCCACTGCTTCGAGTGTGGTGGTGTTGGACATTATAAGGGAGATGTCAGATGCCCAAAGAGACCACCCCCTCCCACCGGAGGAAAAACCCCGGGAGTAGCTAGTGTAGCGCTCAGGGAGGAGTTGCCCTTAGATAAGGGGGGTGAGTGGGCAGGTGTCACCTTAGTGTCCCTGGGAGAACGGGAGATGGTTACTAAGATCCAGGTGCCCCCAAATACTGCTAAGTATGGGCAATGGATCACCATCAATGGCCAGAGAGGGGAGGCTCTGAGAGATACAGAAGCCAGTATGACTATGGTGAGAAGTCAACTGGTGTCTCCAGAGCAGGTGGTTCCCAATGTACTCCACCCCGCCGCGATGGCTGACGGCAGAATGGGCCACTATCCTGTGGCTGAGGTTTCCTTTGAGTGGGAAGGGGTTGCAGGTTCACTTCGAGTTGCCGTAAGCCCTGCCGTGCCAGTTGATTGTCTGCTGGGGAATGACATGGAGCACAATGCTTGGAGAGGTGGAATACCGGACGCATTCAGCGATGCTGAGTACACCTGACTGGGCCTGTGCAAGCACAAGGTCTGCGGCTGCCTGGGTTGGAGCCTGGAACAATGGCCCAACCCGCTGCCAAAAAGGGACAGACCCGAAGACAGAAGAAGCCTGCTTCGGCTTCCACACCCCATGTGACAGATCAGCCACCTGCGGTGGTGGACCAGGAGTCCGTGGAGGGGGAAGTAGTTTCCCTGGAGGACCTGCCCATCCCTGCTGAGTGGCATGTGGAGGGAGGGCCTACCAGAGAGGAGTTCTGTAAGGGCCAAAAGGAGTGCCCTACCCATGAGGGACTGAGGCGACAGGCTGAAGCCCAGGCAGCAGGGGACGTTGCGGGACACTACCACATTTACTGGGAGGATGGGACTCCTCTACAGTGAACCCAAGGTACCCTTACCTGGTTCATCAAGGGCCTTGGTAGTTCCGCAACGGTACCGAGCCTTTCTGCTGGAATTGGCTCATGCAATACCCTTGGCAGGACACTTAGGTCAGGACAAGACCTTTGCTCGGCTTGTCCCCCACTTTTACTGGCCTCAGATGAAAGTGGCGTCCAACACCTACTGTCGGACATGTGTATCCTGCCAGGCCAGTGGGAAAACAGGGGTGAAGCTGAAAGCTCCCCTGGAACCACTTCCTGTCGTTGGCACCCCCTTTGAAAGGGTGGGCATCGACATTGTAGGGCCATTGGATCCACCAACAACAGCTGGTCACAGGTTTGTTCTGGTGGATCATGCCACATGGTACCCAGAGGCAATTCCTCTGAGGACTGTCACTGCACCTGTGGTGGCTAAGGCCCTAATGGGGTTCTTTACCCGAGTGGGTTTCCCCAAAGAAGATGCGTCCGACAGGGGGACCAACTTTATGTCAGCATACATGCGGGCAATGTGGAAGGAGTGTGGAGTGACCTACCGGTTCACCACTCCCTATCACCCCCAGTCCAATGGACTGGTGGAAAGGTTCAACAAGACCTTGAAGGGCATGATCAGAAGTCTGCCTGAAAGCCTGCGGAGGAAGTGGGACGTCCTCCTACCCTGTTTGCTATTTTCTTACAGGGAAGTGCCACAGAAGGGAGTGGGCTTCAGCCCCTTTGAGCTTCTGTATGGGCACCCTGTACGCGGTCCTCTCAGCCTGGTGAAGGATGGATGGGAGAAGTCTCCCAGGAAACCTCCCCCAGGATGTGGTGAGCTACATGCTGGCCTTCAGGAGCCAAATGGCGAAGTTGTGGAAGCAAGCTTCTGACAACTTGGAGGCCAGCCAGGCAGTAATGAAGGAGTGGTATGACCACAATGCTCACCCGGTGGAGTTGGAGCCTGGCCAGAAAGTGTGGGTGATGGAGCCTGGAGAGCTTAGTGCCCTCCAGGATCGCTGGACAGGCCCCTTTGAGGTGTTAGAGAAGAAGGGTAAGGCCACATACCTAGTGGACCTGAAGACCCCTCGACAGCCCCTACGGGTGCTACATGCTAACCAACTCAAACCCCACCATGAGAGGCCAGAGGTCATCTTAATGATGGTGACTGATGGGGGAGAGGAAGCGGAAAGCGTACCTCTCCCAGACTTGTTCTCGTCTCAAGAAAAGGATGGGTCAGTGGAGGGAGTGATTCTCTCTCCCACTCTAACTCCTGAACAGCTGGAGGACTGTCGCCAGATACTGGGGCAGTACTCTACGTTATTCTCCCTTGTCCCGGGAAGGACTCACCTGTGCACCCATGATGTGGACACAGGGGACAGCCCACCAGTGAAGTCAAAGACCTACCAGCTGTCCGACAAGGTGAAGGCTAGCATTCATGGTGAGGTTACCAAGATGCTGGAACTAGGAGTTATAGAACCTTCCAACAGCCCCAGGTCCAGTCCGGTGGTTCTAGTGCCAAAAGCCGCTCCACCAGGCACCACTCCAGAACTGAGGTTCTGTGTGTATTAACAGGGACTGAATTCAGTTACAAAAACTGATGCTCATCCGATCCCTAGGGCGGATGAATTGATTGACCGGCTGGGAGCTGCCCAATATCTTAGTACCTTTGACCTCACTTCAGGGTACTGGCAGATCTCCCTGACAGATGGAGCAAAGGAAAGGTCAGCCTTCTCCACGCCTGAGGGACACTTCCAATTTTGTGTGATGCCCTTTGGGCTCAAAAATGCCCCTGCCACTTTTCAGCGGCTGGTGAATCAGGTCCTCTCCGGAATGGAGGGTTTCTCCGCTGCTTATCTGGATGACATTGCTGTCTTCAGTAGCAGTTGGGAGAACCATTTGCAAGCAGTTCTCCAGGCCCTGAAGCGTGCTGGATTGACAATCAAGGCCAGCAAATGTCAGATTGGGCAGGGGTCGGTTGTGTACCTTGGACACTTGGTGGGTAGGGGGACAGTGCAGCCCCTACAGGCAAAGATTGAGGCAATCATGGCCTGGGAACCCCCCAAGACCCAGACTGAGGTCCGAGCTTTCCTGGGCCTCACAGGCTACTACCATCGCTTTGTGAAGGGGTATGGCACTATTGTAGCGCCCCTCACAGAGCTTACCTCAAAGAAACAACCTCGACGGGTAGTTTGGACAGAGGCTTGTCAGCAAGCTTTTGAAAAACTGAAGCAGGCAATGTGTGCAGCACTGGTCCTGATGCCCCAGACTTCTCCAAGGAGTTCATTGTCCAGACAGATGCAGACTTCTCCAAGGAGTTCATTGTCCAGACAGATGCATCAGAACATGGCATTGAGGCAGTGTTATCGCAACTAAATGAAGAGGGCCTGGATCAGCCTGTAGTTTTCCTATCCAGGAGACTGCTTCCCCGGGAACAGAAGTGGAGTGCAATTGAGAGGGAAGCTTTTGCGGTGGCTTGGGCTCTGAAGAAGCTGCGGCCATACCTGTTTGGCTCGCACTTCCTGGTACAGACTGACCACCGACCCCTTCGTTGGCTGATGCAGATGAAGGGGGAGAATCCCAAGTTGCTGAGATGGTCCATCTCCTACAGGGAATGTGGACTTCCGGGTGGAACATCGGCCTGGAGTGGACCACGACCACGCCAATGCAGACGGTCTCTCTAGGTATTTCCGCCTTAGTGATGAGGACTCCCAAGGGGTTGGGTAGCTCTCCCCACTTTCAGCTGGGGTGGGGGTGGGGGTGGGGGGGGGGGGGGGGGGGGGGGGGGGGGGGGGGACGCGTGTTAGACCTGTCTGGCCTTTTGCGTAGCCCCTCCTATTAATTATTTATTTTATCCCCTTTTTTCCCTCATACCCTTTTCATCTTTTTGAGCCACTAGATTTTTATGGTTTTGACCTGGGGGATAGATGCTCTTTTGCCCTCATGGTTTTTCACCTCGGGCCTAGGTGCCTTTTTCTGACAAATTCACTTAAGCTCTACAAAATGGTGGCTACCAACTGTCCCAACTGCCATTCCCTAGAGTGCCCCATAGGTTAACATTAGAGCCTTCTAGAACCTTCTGGACCCTACTGGACCCTAGGTGGACAGGCTATATAAGGGCAGAGGTCGGGAAGCCATTTTGTGTAGACTGTTGGGCTAGAGAAGAGAGGCAGTGGTGAGAGGAGGTGGATGCGCTAGGAGAAGTTAGCTTGTCAGTGGGATAGGCAGCCTCTCCAAGGAGACGTTCCCCCGGTTACCCCTGACCAAACCCTCTTGCTAAGACTTGGTTGTTGGAGGCTGGGTGGAACACTGATTGGCCCCTGTGAATCTTGCAATTCCTGCTTAAAGAGACGCTGTCTGAAGGAAGCTTTGTCCCAGCCTCTTGCCCCTCGCCAGATCACCTTACCGCCTAATCAGAAGGAGATTCAAGCGAGTAGCGGGGTCCTGTGTTGACCGAGGCAGTGACAGGTGCTGCGCATGAGCAAAGGAGCGCTTAGCCTTGCGCAGGATCCGTGGTACCTGCCTTGTGAGGGGAGTAGTGCTGGATGTGCGCAGGCCTGGGAGTGAACCGGAATCCCGCGCAGCTGAGGCGCCACCTGACAGAGACACTGCTCCATCGCGCATGAGCAGAAGCGCCAACAACGAAGGAACGACGTGAGCAGCGCAGGTGATTAGTTCATCGGCAACACCCGTCTGGCCTTCCTTCGGCATTAGAGCGAGAGCGGAGATCCCGTAGTTCGGAAGAAGAACAGCCGGAGTACGAACTTGGAGAGACTTTGCCTCGCTCTGTGTCATTCAGCCAAGTAAGGTGGCGAAAGGGGGGAAAAGGTTATCGTGTGACTGGGGGAGCAGGTCCTGCCTCTAGAGACGCCTGCAGTCCTGCCGGCTGAGGGCTGCGAGTAGAACGGCAGCAGCCAGTGAGTGGAGGAGTGTCCCTGGGTAATCCAGTCGGCTGGTAGTGTGGCCGAGTTAACTAAACCGCCCCATCGGTGCAAGACTGGAGGGCCCCCTCCGAGGAAGCAATAGATTGCTCTAAGATTAGAGGTGGAAGCCTTTTGAGGGTGACTGTGTGAAAGGGTTACACCAGTTTAGAGCATAAGGCTCCAGGAAAACGGGGTCAGTGGGTAACTCAACCTCAGTAACAAGTCCTCTAGGTGCTACTAAGTGAGGACAGTTCCTGCTTGGGGACAGAGTGGAAGTCTCCCTGCGCAAGGATTACAGAGCAGGATATATTTCTTATTCAGTTACTCTGGAGCGGATGGGAGTTAAAAGTCAATGGAATCAATTGTGAGAGCTCCTGGAAATACTCTTAGTATGTCAATGTTTCATTGAAGGAACTGTGTAGATTGGCCCCTTTTAACCCTGCCCATCTCTCAATAACTGTGTAGCTCTGCTAGTAAATGTGAAGGAAACCGAATTGAAGTTTGATGAAACTGACCAGAGAAATGTGAAATGAAATTGTAAGTGTTACTTGTCAAGCAAAGTGAGAAGGAATATAAGGAGAAATATTGGTGTAAAAAGGAAGGAGATATACAGAAAAAACAATCCATTTTTATAAAGCAATCCATATTTTTCCATAATTACCGGTGTAGCGTCATTTTTGAGTGGAATTTCATTGAGTTACTGCTGGGTTGTGTGCAACCTTCACACATATGCCTCCAATTGTTGAATGTCTTGCCCTAAGCCAGGCTACCCTAGGTGACCTGACAACTTTAGGTCCAACAGTGGGAATATGCACAAAGGGCTGGGCTAAGAACAGAGTGACTGGGGCTTAGCACAGGGCTAGCGCATACAAGGAGAGTGAATAAAGGAATAAAGAGAAGGGTATGAACTGGGTGCTGCTATACACGAGCTGGTGCTATATGCAGGGAGCAGGGCGAGGCTACACAATGATGGTCGGGACAAATTCACAGCAGAGTTCCGTATAGTTATGTGGGGCCACTGATGCACCTCGTCCCCTTCCATCTCCCACGCTGTACAACACCCCTTCATCATCTTTACATGCCCACATTTAATCTAGGCTCTCATCAATGCACCCCCCTCCCCGCCTGTTCTCATTCCCGCCCACAACACATGCCTGGGATCCTTCGACCTGGCGCAAGAAGATCCCGGCAGTGTTTCCTTTCCTTGCCATTTCCTCCCCGAAGCCCGGCCGTAACCCATGAGGGGCGGAGGATCAAGCCAGATCATGAGCAATGTGGTCCCTAGGTCCTGGCGCTCCACACTTCCAGCTGCTCCTCCCCGGCAGACACTGGCACATGTCCGCCCAGACAGCAGGAGACGCCGCCCGCCCAGCACAGAGGGGCAAGGAGAAAGTCCAGACTGGAGTCCGATGACCAGCTGAGAAGCTGGGGGAAATGAAACGTCCATGTGTAGCGGAAGGGTCAGGAACACGATAAGGGCGACTCGAAGAGGATCAACAAAACCCGGACAGGAGACCACTGCAGCGCAACTAGGCGGCGTGACAGTGAATAAAACATTGCAGCCCTCACCACATGCCTCTGCCAGCCACGCCTCCACACACACACGCTACATAAGTGCCGTCTTCTCATCCTCGTTCACCTTAAAAAACAAGCGCGGTCCGTCATGGGACGGACAGAAGGTGTGCACGCGGGGACTGCCTTTACTGGCAGCAGGAAAAAAGTCCCCAATGTTTAACGCCGCCAGTAAATCATCCAATCCCCGCGTGCACATATTTTGTCTCGTTTGTCTCCCTGCGTGCACGATGGAATCGTATCGATTCCAAAAGGCCTCTTATAGCAGAGCAGCACATGCGCTGCTTTCGCCATGAAGAGACCTAGCAGAGCAAAACATGCGCTGCTTTGGCCATGAAGAGACCTAAAAAGCACAGGAGAGACTGCTCTACAGAGAAATATTCCAGATAGAAAAGTCTTTTTCCTTGCAGCACAATACACTGCAAGAAAGCTTGCTAATCACAAATATTCAAATATACTGAGGGTTTTAAGAGCAGCTGATGAAGAAATAAAGAAAATACACAGTACCCCGAAACAGCGTAAAGACCAAAATTAGTTGTGGATGCCACTGTAAACCCACAGACCAGGAAATACCAAGAGTGGTCTTTGACCAGCAACTCTAAAGTTAACAATTGCATTCATGCTTCTACTAGCATTTATATAGGGCCAAACATAGCACCTAAGATGTAGTCTATCGATTTCATGGCGCTCATTTTTAAATGGACTATTACCTCCAATAACTATGAAGATGCCTGCAGTACAGCAAAGTAGAACTCACTCCCTAGACAAATCCTTTATGCCCACTTCAGGAGTAAGGCCTAAAGCTAACAAGATGGAAAGTACAACCATTAAGGCATAGCAATATGTCAACCTTATTCTGCAATGGAGAAGAGCAGGCCACTTGCTTATAAAGTTATGCAGAACAGGAGAATGAATTCTCAGAGTAGGTGTGGTCCCGGAGACGAGCAGCACCTGCTGCACCAGTTCATACACTATTTCCACAGAGGCCAATAATAAGGACATGTTTTCCAACACCAAACAAGCTATACGCCAATCCAGCAGCTCTTTTGCTTACCTCAGCTATGTTCATTTGGATAGATGCGTGGTCCTTGGCGCCAATGATTCTGTTGCTTGCAGAGCTGGAGAAAAAATAGAGCAGAGTTACTGCCAGCGATTCTTAGGAGGGGGTTGTTGGTCATGAGTAGAGAAGGGGCCGAAATAGTATTTGACAGCCAGTAACATGAAATCAGTTCAATATTACAATCAAAATTTTCACCCATTCTTGTACTGGCCTTTCAAGTAAAGTTGTTGAAAAAACAATTAGTGACATCTCAGTCAATACCTGGGACTTAAGTAGAGCAGCCGGAAAATATGTACGTGGTGTAGGCCCCTAGAAATAATGCAACCAGTAATTCAAGCTAAGTGTGAAAGAACACAAGAATATGAATGAGGCAGAGGGAGCCACAGGCTTCCTAGGTTCTCTGCACTACTGAGGCATCCCAGGGCTCAAGAAGCAGAAGTGAGCAACAAATGCAGCATTGTCCCTGCCTGATCCAGTGAGGATCCTAAAACCCCAACAGTCATCACTAGTTTCATTAACAAAAATACGGTGATGTAATTATTGGTTTTAAAACGGACTCACTGGTCGATGGACAAGCTAAACCACTTCATAATTACAACAGAAAAAAAGACGCAGCCTCTCACTAGAGGAGCGAAGAGAATTGCTGATGCAAAACAGAAGACTGCTGCAGTAGTTCAGCATGCTAAATGCAAATGTGTTGGTTTGTGTTTTGGCTATGTTAATAATAAGCATATTCTTACACTCCGTAACTGGAAGCATGTGCAGCTCTAGGTATGTTAATGCTTTCATTTTGAATGATGGGTGGAAAAGAGCTCTAGATAACTGTCAGAAAATGCACATTTTTATTGATTTGGGAGAGAATAGTGAATGGAGCAAGAGAGATGGGGGTCATGTAAAGTATTTTAAGTATTTGAGGGGTTTTGAAAGTATGCCCATGCCGCTATCCAAAGTATGTTTGCTGTGACTCAACCCATGATAAGTGACTGAGATGGTATGCAAAAGTAGCATAGGAGAAAAAGCTGTGTGCTGTCGGTATAGAGTGGATAGGAGAAGCTGAATGAGGAGATATCACTGAGTGAAAAAGTGTAGAGAAAAGGAGTGAGCCAAGGACAGAGCTTTAGGGATAGAGAGGGATAGGCGATGGTCTGAGTTCCATGCAAACGAGAATGGACAATCTGAGGCCCATTAAGCGAACCAGTTATGTGCCAATCCAGTAATACCAAGTAGACAGATGAGGAGTGGTCAATGGGGTTGGAAGCTGCGAATAGGTCCTGGATGTGGGTGTGAAGGAAGCTACAACATAGTCATTCACAACACTCCATATTTATGCACTAAACAGTTAGGCCTCACCCATGAGGGTATATTATTGCACTAAACAGTTAGGCCTCACCCATGAGGGCAGTTGAGTCAGTCTCCTCAACAATTGAATCGTGGCTTTTATATATTCCCAGCAGGATACAATGGTCTTTCTATGACAACCATGGAGCAATTTTTTAATCACTTCCACCACTACCCACCTAAGTCTGTACAATCT
Source organism: Lissotriton vulgaris (assembly GCF_964263255.1). Lineage (NCBI taxonomy): Eukaryota > Metazoa > Chordata > Amphibia > Caudata > Salamandridae > Lissotriton > Lissotriton vulgaris. The sequence goes on from NC_141695.1 coordinate 1,703,915,030, forward strand.
ACAAGGGAAAGTCTTATGAGATGGTAAAGTAACAATAAGAATTACTTTGCATGAATGTGACAAGAGGATGCTTACCATTTACGAGGAACGTACAGGTCCACGAACTCACCAGCGTCGTTCTGCATGATTACTTTAGTACAGTGTCAAGCTGACCTACAATAGATCACAGACAAATACAGTTAACCAACAAACATTTCATTAGACCGCTGGATCACACAACCATTAAATTATTACTGCAGAAATGTGTCAAACTCAAATACATTTCTGATGGCTGTTGGGTTTTAGAAGTAAAGCATTAACCCCTCCCCTGCTGATGACTGAACCGCTCAGTCATCAGCCGCGGTGCTGATGATGGAGTGGTTCCGCCATGGCCCGCTCGACGCGCCTGCACAGCGCGGATTCCGCGCCTGCGCTGGGCGTTCTATTGAGCGGACGGAGCCATGATGGAACCGCTCCATCATAAGCACAGCGCAACCGACGCTGGTGACGGAGCGGTTTCGTCACCAGCATGCGCCCGCCGCTCGGCCGCCCTCCCCCTTAGCACTGCGGCGGAATAGCCGCCGCAGTGAAGGGGTTAATGAGTTGCTTTGTTTGTTTTCATGGAGCAACTCAGCCGTTTAACTAGAACAGTTTTTTATTTAAAAAAATCTCCTATATTAGCTCTATTAACTAGCCAATTCAATTACCCCAAGACCCCACCCAGGTAAACCTAGGCATCTTTTTGGTATTAAAAACTCACCCCACAACGACCGACCTAACCAGTAATTGCCGATTGTTTTACCATCTGAAAATTATTTGACATAGACACTCAATCCCATAATTATGTGAAATAATTTACGCAACTCAGAATAGACTAAGGAAACAGGAAATTATATTATTTGCACAGCAGTAAAATGGGGCGGGCGTGCGAGAGCAAACGGAGAAGGGGCGGGCGTGCGGGAGCAAGGCGGATGGGAAGTTAGGGAGCAGCATGGAGAAGGAGTGGGGTCACAAACCTTAGCGACGATGTTACAGATTATACAACACCCATTTCCATCACAGACAATACTACTACCATGGTACATCTTTCTCGTAGTGAGACCAGACTTCTCCCACTGAGATAGCACGCGGAACTAAACAAAACGGTGAGCCGGGTATTCATACAGCAGAAAAAGCACTTATTGTGGCGTCTGCTGCCCATTGTCTTCATGGAAAAGGGATAGGCTTTACAAAACAAATAAGGGTGAACGTATGTGCAATATTAAACAAGGCTGGGGGTACGGGCAATCAAGCTATGGGGACAAGGGGGAGAATAAATAGCACCTCACTCACAGAACAAGTAGCAGACTGGCACTAATCAAGATGTACCTATCTTTTGTATGGTGGTCCCATTAAAAGAAGAGGGAGTGACTCATGTCATGCACTGACCAATTAGGAGGCAACAATAAAATAAAAAGAGGATTATAAAGCCAACAATTGGTAAAAGTGGACAGTCTCCAAGCCCTTTATGTAAACAATAACCCTCACAGCACGTGCGCAGTCAGCAGGCAAAATCTAAAAATACAAAGACACCATGTCAAAACAGTACACTTAATCAGGCTACAGTGAATGGACGGCCGAAGGCGTTGTCAGCTCCCTGGCGTAGTCAAAACCAAACCTTTATATTAAGAGAAACAGATGACCTGAAAACAATTGAAGCATAGCCCGTCCGCTTCAAATGCACTTCTCTCCTACCTATAGGAAGAATGCTAGTGGGCAGCTTTTTTGGAGCTGAGAGTGAGGCAAAGCTGTTTTCACATATAAACTGGACAAACCCCTAAAACGCAAAATCGTCCATGTCCATTAACCTCTTGGCTGCTAATGACAAGGGTAACTCGTCATGCACTTTTCATTGATTTCAATGGAAATTAGAGGAGAATAGGTAAATGGCCTTAGCAGTAAAGGGGTTAAGTAGCACTGAGACATGCCACAGCTGATCCAGTTGCCTCAAGACTTTTCTCTTTTCTTGTTTTTTTTAAATAAGGTATATTGGTTCGAATCTTCATTAAAATACACATATGCAGGGCCACTGAAATTGTTAGTTCATACATGAATATGCATTTCTCAAATATTCAAAGATTAATCATCATAGTGAAAATAATTTCTATCTCAAACAGTTGAAAAATTACTGAAAGATTCTACAATGGGTTGTGGCGGTTACAGTGGCATACCAGTTTCAGATTAACTAGCTCCTTTTCAGTTGTATATTGCCATATTTAAGCATTAAAATGGTGCTGATGAAATTAAACTTTTGTTCAGGCAACAAGAGGAAAAAAATATCAAGAGCATTGGCAAATCTAATAGGTCATGCCTTTGAGGCCCATTGGCTTTTCCAAAGTTTGTTAGCCATGCTGCACACCAGTCATGATTCTGTCACAAAAAGGATATCTAACAGTTCCACAGCATCTCCTTTTCTTGACACAATCTGGTCAAGCATGCCTTAATGTTTACAGTAACCATATAAGATAAAGGTATACCTTAGTTCAGGGGTCTTCAAACTGGCAGGCGGGCCCCCCTAGTGTGGCCTTTAATGATCCCAGGAAAGGCAACAGGCTCTGGCCAAAATAAGCTTTATGCTTATAACAGTGCTTTGTTGCAAGTGGAAAACAATGAGCAGCAGTAAGCCACTCTGTAATGGGCCATCACTAACATCTTTTATCATTTATATCCTGACTGGGAGGTGTCTGAAGGGACTCCGAATAACCTGCAAAACTCCCACCCCCATTTCTAATAATCATGCAGTAGATACTTGTACATGCTATTACGGCCTGGCTGACCAGAATAGTAGGTTTGGTAATCATGTATTTGATTGTCAGTCAAAAATACTTTATTCGGTTCAATACATAAACCACAAAAGTATACAAAAACATGCAAAAGAGGTCCAAAAGCAATAATATACACAGTTACATATAAAAAACCTCGGTTTAGGGTGTAGACAAAACTCAAAACCTTATTAAGAGATTACAATAAATATACAATTACGTCCTATCCGATTTAAAAATACATATTAAAAGTAGTCCATGGTTAAAAATGACGATCAGAACATAAGTAGTATTTTATGAAAAAATAACGGGTATTAAAATTTGTCTATGTCCGGTTAATCTTTTTACTCAATCTCATTGCAGTGGTTAAAAATTTGGCAACATTACAAATTTCCCAGATGCTTGGCAGTAATTGAAGATACATTAAAGCAGGCTTCACTTGGTTGAACCCTTTCCCCTTTAATAAGGGTACAATAAACTTTCTCCTAATATTAGTGAAATGACCACAAAAGAACATAAAGTGGGCGGTATCCATAAGAGAACACCCATCACAATTGCACAGCCCTAGGTCAACAGGTTTCGTCCAACCGGGGCGACCACAAATCAATAGGTGGATTTTATTTAAGCGAAACTTGGTTAACAAATATTTTATTGGATTACTACAGTAACATAATTTGACTGCAATGTTTAAATGTCTAGACATTTAAACGTTGCCGATTTAATACAATTGCAGAGGGGGGCCAGATTTTTTTTTTTTACAGGGCGGTAAAAAGTTTGAAGACCACTGCCTCCTTAGTCATACCACTTTTATAAGGATTGCATCAGATCTGCTAACAAGCAGCACTTAAGGATTTGCTGGGTATTAATAACAGGACGTGTGAAAATTATTGTTGCTGCAGATGGAATGCAAATTGTATTGCAATTACATTTATGTCATTTACTACCCATGACTGGGCGGCAAAGCGCTTTTTCAGCGAGTAGCACGCTACTTTGGAACCCATAAAGGATTAGTGGCGAATTAGTAAAGTTATAGTGGTGGATACATTAGTTAGTTATATGGATATGGTAGAGGGGACAGAAGAGGGGAAGGGTTTGCATTTATATAGAGCTGGATAGATCTGATGAGGTGTTTTAGCGGATGGATTACTGCTGAATTAGTACAGTGAAAAATAAAAGTAATAAAGTAAGATATCAAAACTCCGATAGCGAGACGTGCACTTCCTTACAGGTCGATCACCCCGACATATATTTTACAAGCTAGATGCTACAAAGCAACACAGTTCCATACTGACTACTCTAACATCGCTTTGCAGAGGGTTCCTTCCAGAACCACTTCCAAGAATTCCAACAGGAAACTGCCAAACTCAAACAACTAAAGATGTGAGCTCATCAGTGAAGCTTCGACGGGTGGATCGTTCCAATATACATTTTTTTGATAATGTGAACGTTTAATATACATTTTTTGATAATGTGAACGTTTAAAAGAAAAAAAACTGCATTTTAACCACCAGCAATGCAAAGATGGGTCTGCTGCTAATTCAAAAGAAACACATGTTTTCAGCGCCTGACGTACTGTTTGCTGATTGAGTGAGTCAAAAGAATTAATCACTGGCTGGCAGGTTTGCCCAATGCACACCAATCGCAGATTTAAATATGACTTGTTCTTGCTTGATCCATCTCAATTTGCGGCATAACGATTTTTTGGGCATGGAAAGCAGTCAACATAACAGCGCAAAGTGGCTGTCACCGTCTTTATAATCATTCAATCTCGCGCTATGAAACATCCAAGCATAATCTAGAGATGGCGCGTTCATTTGAACAGCGGTATATGGAGTTAAACCCCTGAATGTCAGATAAAGTCACCCCCGGTAAACTGGGTCGCAGGACGATCCCATGTTGCCACTTACGTGTGTATATATATAATATAATATATAAAATATAGCTTTAAAAGCAGGATGCCGTAATTCAATCGAGAGTACTGAATAAACACTAATTGATAGTTGTCAAAAGAAAGTTCTACAGTTGCTATCCCAGCTACATTAATTCACCGGGTCACCGAGCCGCTAGATACCATGATCACGCTGGAACATCGTACCCTCTTCCCTCCGGTCTCTGTCGAGCCTCTCTATCCTCAACTACTGTCGTTACGCCCTTTTCTAAGGCTCAACGTGCTCTTGAGGAGCTCCCCGAAGTTATTTCACAGACAACCCCCTTCCCCGGTCCCGTCACAGCCACCACGGGTAAGTACTTTTCTCCTCCACACGTTCCTCACCTCCGCCTGTAACAAATGGTCGACAACGAAAAGGAGGAACCCCGCTCCGGAAGTGCTCTCTAAGGCCGCGAGCGCAGACAGGCGTACAACTTCCGGTTGCAAAGGCGAACTCCTCCTCGCTCATGGACAAATTATTAAAAGGATCTTGCAGAACCGTAGCAGCAACTGCAGCCTTCACCCACTGGCATCAGAAATAGAAACCTCCGTAAGATTTTTGCCACAGTCAAGCAATTTGAAATATTCTTGAAGACATAATAAATGCTGCGTATGGTATTGAAATTAGGTTTTCGTGATCAATACTTTTGCTTTGATGTCTGTGAATATCTTTTATTATGTTAGCGCATTTGTACTCATACCGGATTATTACATCCCCACTATGGAATGTCAAATTATGACACGTTAAAGATGGCCGCTGGATTAATTTACGAGTTTACAAAAACCATTGGGAAGTAAGTTTACCTTGCGCTGTCCTTCTTCTATTTCCATGTCACCAGTGCAGCGACGATTCCAATCAGTGCCAAATGTTGTGTTGGTAAAGCGTGCGTTTATTTGATATATGTGTTTTTATATAGCGCGTTCTTTACCCAGAGGTGTCATAGTGCTTAACAATACCGCAAAGTAAATTGCATAAGGTATTCCGAGTAAGATGGTTGATAGTAGGTGACAATACTTTTATCTACTACGGTTACTCGTGGTGAGAGATACATTTGAACAAATTACATATTCACTCAAGATTACAAATTAAATTGCATAAATACATATTTACACAATTGAGACAAAATGTCGTTACTAGTGTGACAATCAGGATCACAAGCTGGCATGAGGTTGCGTGTGCCTAATGGGGAGCTTCGCAGGGAGAATTATTGATAGAAGTGTCTTTGGAAGAGATGAAATTTATGGTGTTTTGAAAATCTGGAAAGAGGTGGTGGACCACAAATGTTGGGAGGAAGCGAGTTCCAAATTCCAAATTGCTTTACCTGAGCAGGATTGCACCATAAGTAGGATTTTCAGCATTGCTTGAAGTTATGAGACCGCCTGAAATGTTGAGTTTATTAGCGAGGGGTGGAAGTGTGTATGGCTTTATGGGTGATGCAAGCAGTCTTATATATTGACCTAACTTCAATGACAAGCTAATGAAAAGAAATCATTATGGGTGTAATATGGTCTTTGCCTTAGGCCAGGCAGACAAGGAGAGAATTACAGTAGTCCTGTCTGGAGAGTATTAAATATTGAACCAGAGTTTTCAGGTCTTGCTCAGGGATAAAACGTTTATCCCCAGTGAAGGCGAAGTTGGAAGCGTGCGCTCTTGGCCATGGTTTTGATTTGGGATTGGAGGTTGAGTCTTTTGTCCCAGATGACTCCTAGGGATTAGGCACTGTCAACGATGGTAGGTTTCAGCCGTGGCGCGTGCAGGTAAGAGCGGTGGGGCCAGGTGTGTGTGGGGGGGATTTCGACAGACGAGGAGGAGGGAAAATTATTTATTTATTTAACTTTCCCTTTTGGTCATCTGTCGAATCCCCCCAACCTTGCCCCACCTCCCCACTGCTCTTCCCTGCACGGGCCGCTCTTGGTAGGTTTTCTGTTAAGAATGTTCAGATTATCTATCCATGATTGAACAGGAGGTGGAGAGTTTGTGATTTAAGATAAGAAGGAATTCGGTTTTAGAGGGATTCAGATTTTAGGTGATGAGTGAGAGCAACCGGCCAGGATACTCTGCATGGATTTTAACCACCTTCCCTGGGAAATGTGAAGCAAGCAATATAGCCACTCCTGCCCACTTCCAGGGTCCTGAGGAGAAAAACTGGCGGTCAAACAACGAGAACAGAGGCGTTTCTAGTCCGAGTAAAGGAGGTGTGTTTCTTGTAACAAGCATATGTCACATTTTGACTCTCTGAGAAAAGAAAGAAGGTCCAATTGCTTACTATTTTAATCAAGAGTGAATTGGAGGTGGCATGCTTATGAGAATGAACTGAGGGAGAAGTGGTTCACAAATCCCAGCCTCAGTGAACTTAGAAAGATGGGTATAGTGTTTTAATTTGGATAAAGGGTTTTCGATTTGAAGGAAAAAGAGTTGTGCACATCTAAAACACGAACAGATTCCAAACTGTGGACTGTGTGAACCCATATCAAAATACTCCTGACCCCATCTAGAGCCAGCAGCAAAAAATTACATAACATTGACATTATGTCAATATATTACATAATATTGGCATAACATCAGAAGGTCTCATCCACAAATATAAAACTATGCTGAAGATAAGGCACTGAACTAAAAAGTCATATTTGGCAATCATAATATAACATGGGTACTAGAGCCCTTAAATGTGGCAGAATACCATACCAATCCCTCTCCCAGGAAACAATATCACCCGTCAGTAGGAGTCTGTCTCCTAGGCAGCTAACCATCTCTAAACTGTAACATAGAAGGGAGTGGGGGCCCCACCATGCACGGACCCCTACTTCTTGAACTTCAAATCTGTTCAGTTTGGCCGAAATCTGGGCACCGCGCTGATTGGAACCAACCCGCGGCTGAGAGCAAGCTTCCTCTGCTCCTGTCATCAATCCTTCTCAATAGCCAAAGTATCATCTTGATGTTGAAGCTAACGCATGAGGGCCTCCCGTTCCCCATGACTCTCTGATGCAGATGTTTTAGCTTGCGATTCATTCACAGTATGACGTTGGCGTCTTGATCTGCTCCTGGAACGCGGCAGGGACCCGGGTCACCCACGAGAGCCTCACCTCCTGAAGTAAACTTGAAGCCCAGCAAGGCGTATGCCTCTTCCGCCATGCAGACTGCTTGTGTTTTTTGGTTCCAAATGAATATTAGGCTGAAGGGATGGCCCCATCTGTAACGAATGCCCAGATGCGTGGAAAGGCTGTTGCTGGTTTCAGTGTTTTGCGCTTCTGGAGGGTGAGGTGAAGAGATCTTTAAAAAATGCTAACATTTGCGCCATCAAAAGTTATAACAGGATGCCTCTGACAACTGACATGATCATCAAGTCCTTCTGTTTATACAAGTGGAGTCAAGTGAGAATGTCCTGTGGCATGCCAGTGGTCTTCGGCAGGCAACCCACTCTGTGGGTGTGGCCAAGCAGAATGTCTTTATCCCCTAACTCTGACACTACATGTTTAAAGGGGAAAAGGGGGTAGTGGGGAACCCAGTAGACCCTTGGAGGCTTGGGTAATTAATGTATCAACAGGTAAGAGTGCTAACAAGCGATTATTTCTTCTACTTATTCTTATTTAGAAATCATCTGCAATAAGCTCTGGACAGTAGCTTATATTGAATTGTTTTGATAAATTAATTACTTATTTTAACATAAACAGATCTATGAAGAACTGCAAGGGAACAAAACAGACGGGTGTATACTAATTGAAACAAAAATGTATGTTGATAAAATAGACATATTAAAGGGTACATAAAATACTGCACAAATAAACACACAGAGAAAGAGATTTAGAAGTTTTTTTTGCCGCTCTTATCTCACTGATGTGGTCACCCATTCCATTCACTATGTACATAAGGAAACTGTAACTGATCATACATAAAACAATTCCTCTGGTGAAAAATCACAAAGAAAATGAGTGTAGATCTCTTCTTCAGGTTGTCTTCTTCTGAACCCTTCTGTAGGATTTCTACAGCATTTTCTTCAATTTGAAGAACAGGTTTAGCAGGCCTATTTCTTCCCAATTATATTTTTTTACTATTCAATATTTATTATGATTTAGAATTCCGAAGAATTCCACATAAAATACATGATTAAAACACCATTCCATACATATGAAAATTCAAATAAAATTACAAATTCGATTTTATGCAAAAAAAACGTACAATTAAAAGAGGACAATTTTTCTCTTTACTAGGCTATGCTCTACAGTGGACAACTTCATTTCAATGCAGATGGTCTTACAACATAAACAGACTTCTTTAAGTTGGAGCACGCTATGGAATATCGGGAAACCAGATTAAGTGAGGTACACAGAAGAATTAATATGCAGTTGTAATCCAAAAGTATATATATCAAACATCTCACAACAATTAAAAAGCTTCTTTTAGAGAAATGATCCCAATTAATACTAGCAGCAAGAACTTTTTTTAAAGTGCTCAAAAAAGTGCTGATGCTCTAAGCGTCCTCTACGGAACACTCTTTACCAATGAATAACTAGCACCAAAAGTATCTTATAAAGTGCACATAGGGACTTAAAAAAGAAAAAAAAGTGCAAGTGCTCTGTACAACTTTTTGGGAGATTATTTCCCAACCTCCCCTAGCAGCAGTGTAAATGGTCTAACATAGAAGAACTGATACACTCAAATCACCATAACATTTTACGCTCTTAACAAATATTTAAAATTCTTTAAAGAAGCGAAAAATTTTAAAACACATCAGTTCCAATGGGGGGGAACAGAAGACAATTACGGGCCTGTTCTGCTGTAGAGATATTATGCTTTAAAAAACCAATCCTTAAAAATCTACGTCGTATTGAATGGAGTGCAGGGCACACAAACAAAACATGATTCAGATCTTGTATTCCGCAGTTACATAGGTGGCAATATCTTTCATTTTTAGGGATACCCTCCCAGGAACCTGTTACAGTTCTTAGAGGTAATAAATTCATTCTTAATAACAGAATCACCCTACGTACTCCGTGTTTCAGGTTCCATAGAACATAAGGTTGGGGATTTTTAACAAAGGTTCTCCCGACAATACAATCCATCCTTCTATTCATTGAGCATAGTTTCAGATCTCTTTCACGAGAAACCCCATATATTGTCTTCTTAATTATCTTCTTTAAGGCTGTTTTACATAAAGCCGCTGCCCCGTCCATTTCTAAACCAAACATGCTTAATGCTTTTAAATAATTTCTAAAGATAGCACTTTTCTCCAACAAGTTTACAATATTTCCCTGTGCAATGCTACCCTTAGTAAATTGTCGGAACCGTTTATCAGGGCATTACACCACCTTAAACAGGCAGCCATTGATAGCACATATGTAGAGAGAAGACCAAATTCGAGCCTAAGTGCCGCGATCGGCGCAGCATGATTCAGATTACATATTTGGCGCCAGATCTTTCCTTCCACTTTCTCAAATTTGGCCCACTCATGCGCATCTATTGTTTCGCTAGTATAATTCAAAGTCGGTGGGATCTTTATTTTATAAACTGAAATAATGTGTGAGAAATGTCTTTTCCCACATTGCATGTACAGGCGTTTAATTGCAGAGGCTTGTGAAATCGCTTTACCTTTGCAATGATCCATGTGTCTGTTAGCTGAACACCTGTTAGTAAATATTTTTCCTACATATGGATAAAAGGTTACTACTTCCAGTTTTTCCTTTCCCAGAAACCAATTCAAATTTTTTCTAACCTTACAACCTTGGTAACTAAAAATCATAACTTTACTTTTTGAAATATGTATTTAAAAAAAATACTCTTCTGTGTACCTAACTAGCTCTGTCAATCGTCTTTGCAAACCAATCGGTGTTAAGTCCATTATTATTGCATCGTCTGCGTATAACAGACAACTCAGTTTTAGGTTACCTACTTGAGGAGGGTCCCCTTTACTCTGTCCTACACTACTCGGCAGATCATTGATGTAAATAGAAAAGAGTAAAGGGGCCAAAAGGCACCCCTGCTTCAGCCCGTTATATGTGCTTATTTTCTTTGAGAGGCCTTGTGTTCCCCCCAATAAAACTTTTGTCCAAGTCGAAGAATGGAGTGCAATTATTAATCTTAGGAGGTTCCCTGGGATCCCCATTGTAACCAATTTCCTCCACATCGTCCCCGATCTACCCTATCGAACGCTGTGGAGAAATCTATGAAAGCTGTGTACAACGGGACCCCCAGACCCACAGGATATTTTTCAATTAAGGTTTGCAGAACAGAAATGTTATCCAGTGTGCCACTATTCTTGCGGAATCCTGTTTGCTCCAAAGGTATATCATTATTTCCGAATGCCCACTCTTGCAAGTGGCCAAGAATACTCTTTGCAAACAGTTTCCCCGTTGCATCTAAAAGGGAAATTTGTCTAAAACTGGCCATTGAATTTTTTGGGCCCTTCTTATATAACGGGACTATTATACTTCCTTTCCAAGAATGTGGGATATCCCCATTATTATAACAGTGGACAAACAACGGATGAAAAAATGTATTCCAATCCTCACGGTCCTGTTTTATTATAGCTACAGGAACATCATCTGGCCCCATTTGCACTGGAGTATCTTGCCCCCTTAATATATCCTTCAATTTCCAAACCTGTCGGTGCTCCTACAACACCCCCCGTTAAAAAAGTATTGGCGACCACCTCAAACTGATCAGCTAGTTGATTGGGAGCATAAAGTTGGGAAATATAAATAAACCATTCGGTTTCTGAGATTAAACTGGGTTCTGATTTTTCTCTCCCATCACAAAACTGTGCTATCAAAGCCCAGTACTTTTTAGTATCCCCAGATAAAGCCACTTCTCTTAAATTGACCCATTTTTCATCTTCAACGGTGCTCCGATCTGATGCTATTTTCCTTTTCCAAACCTGTTTTCGTCTATATATATCTCTCTGCCTTTGTAATCTGGGCTCCTGAATTGGGCTCTAATTAGACCATTAATCTCCTTATTCAATTTTTTAATTTCCCATGAATTTATTACTATAGGGGAGACTCTCATACCTTGCTTATTTCTTCCCAATCTTCTAATTGCTGCCAAAACTCTCTCATACCTCAAAACCGGAGTCTCCAGACTTGGGCTAAAAGCAATATTCTTAAAAAAAAACCTCTGGAAGTTTGGAAGTGCCTTATATGACCAACAAGTACGGGCATTATTTCTAGAGTGACACTTTCATTCCTCTGATTCCAGAGTTCGGGCTTCTCAATCTTTGTAACCATATTTACCTCTAGAATGTTATGGTCACTCAACTTCGTAGGGAGAACCTTAAACTGTGTGCACACACAAAAAAATTGAAAGGAAACTGTCATGTAATCAATTAAAGAGTGGCCGTATGTCCCATTAAAAGTATAAGCTGTGGGAGAATCCTCTGGAAATCTACAGTTTAAAAGTACAAGGTCAAGATTCCTAAGATTTTGCAGAAGGGATAGGCCGCATTTATCAGATTTTAAATGGGCCGGGAATACAGACTCTGGGATAGCCCAAACCTTCTCCAGGTCCGAATTAGAGAAAGACAGGACTGCACTGTTACTTAGCTTAGCATTAAAGTCCCCAACCATCATTATTTGTGTCAATCTTCAGTATTTCCTAAACTTTGCACGAAAGGGCAGATGGAGTCGACCAATGGATTAGACACCCTCCCCTGGGGAATATACACGTTTACCAACAACAGACATCGCATGCCCCAAGTTATCTTTTCCTATTTTCAACTTTGCACAAATACAACAATTTGAAGGGTGTTTATATATCACGGGGTCCCATGCTATGTCGCAGCTAAGTAAGATGGCTAGACCTCCACTTGCATGCCCTTTTATTGATTTGTTTGCTGTACTGCAGTACACATAAAAGTTCTCTAACTGGAACTCTTCCATCCCCCACGCCTCCTGGAGACAGATTATCTTGGGGTCTAATTCTACTAAAGCTTTAAGCTTATAACTAGATTTTCCTAACCCCGCCACATTCCATGATATAATGTTCCCCAGTTGGCTACCCTCGCTCTGTGGGCTTTATAATGGATGTTTTTGCCCCATTCAAAGTACCTGCAACCCAGCTCCACTTTGTCACATCATCTTCTCCGTCCAAACTAGGCGCCTCCTAAACCTCGGGTGCTAAAATATTAATTTCTCTAACACCTGTTTTTCTTTTTCCTGTTATTTCCATGTCCTCATATGTTATGTGGGTGTTTACACCCTCATACTCAGTGAAGCCGTTCCCTTGCGCCTGATAGATTGTTCCAAGGCTTTTGGTCGGAGCGCTACGAGGAACTACACTAGGGATCACGTCTATTCCTCTTCTCCTAAAACCATCAACGTTTGCTAAAACAAGTGCTGACACTACCCCTGATGAGAAAGTAGCTTTAGTTCTAGGGGTGCGCTCCTCCAATCTAGGTGTACCAATTCAATATCCTTACTGGTGATTAACCCCAGATCCTCTATTTCAGATAGTGTCTTAAGGCGGGCAATTCTATTCAATGTCATTGGTTTTGCATCAAACAGGGGGCTAAAGAGTAAAACCTTATGCGCTTGCCTGGCAGCTATACCAGTGTTCCTAGTTTTATTAATACCTGGTTGTCCTTTTAACTTACCCCCTTTATTATTATCTGCTGTAGTTATTCCCCGCCCCCCACCTATCCCCTGGCTGGAATCAGTCCTCGTTGGGGACAGATCCTGCCCACAGAGGTGTTGTACAGCACCTCCTGGAGCTACAATTGGATCTTTTACTGGGACATTTAAGTTGTCCAATTTACTTCTTAAACTAAAGTCACTGCTTAATCATAATTTAGCCCACTTTCTTCCTTACCCTCTTGGTTAGAAGGGGCGTTCAACACTAAAATTGGACTATTCGGCTGAAGATTATTTACCTGCCCATGATTTTGACTCTCATCCATTATAGATTGAACCACGGTCCTTGTATTCTTTTTAAAAGAGGAGGATGTATAACTATTTCCTATTTCACTTTCAGGATGGAACCGCGTTTTTTTCTGTTTACGTTTCGGGAAACGGCGGTTCTTTATCTTCTTCTTTCCCCTGCAGCCATTTTTGGCGTTACCTTTACTCACTATTGAGACCTCTCCCACAGGTGCACTAACTGAGATGTTAACTAGTTCGTCGGGTAACTGAAGTCTTGATTCTTTTGGATAGATTTTTTTAAAAATTGGGTAAACACGTAATGGATTTAGGGCTGAGGAAACCTTTAGTTTAAAATGTTCCCCTAATGTAGGGCCCTTTACGCACTCGTGAAGATTAGCTCGGGGCAAGCTTATAATTGGATTTCTTTCAGGAGTAGCACTTTCAGGACCCACAGACCGATCTTTTAGATCCCCCACAACTGTATATGTATCAATATTTTGCATCTCATTGTGTATTTGACATGCTTGACTGGGTACTAGCGGAGCCTTTTCAGGGATCATTAGGGCTTGCTTAAGCTGTTTAAGGTCTTGAACCCCTCCCAATTCTGGGCGAGAGGACTTCCAGTATGTGATCAGTGTTTAAAGTACTTTTCTCCAACAAAGATAAAATTGCGGAGAGAATTTTTTCTAATGCAAAAAAGATCTCCATAATCCCCCCTGTCCATGCATTCTCATTTACATGCAAAGAATTCAAAGAATTCCCTGCCCCTTTATCCTCACCCACTGAAACTCCTGATATCTTTTCAACAGAGAGATCTAATAGATCAGCGGCTTGGGATAAGTTGGTTGGTGTACTACTGTACATGGCAGGCATATGTGTTTGAGCTCCTATTGGGGCCGGGTACACTTCTGCATCCGGATACAATTCCGGATCCCTCCCCAAAGAGCCAGACTTATTCAGCTGCTTCATCAGTTCTGCATTCTTTTCTATTTGATTAGCAATGTCCGGTAAGGTGTAATCCTCTGTTTTCGCCTGCCCAGATCTAAAACTGGATTCTATCCGCTGTTGTACCTTAAAAGAAAGATCACTTGATTTTATCGACAAGCAGCCCGGCACAGATCTCTGTGTCTCTCTTGAATTGTCCAAGAGGGCTACCAATCCTGCCAGTGGTGATAATAGGGTGACTTGCTTTTTTTCAACGTTCTTCTCCCGAGGGTAACCCTCTACCTTGCCCATTGATAAGGCTATTTCCATTTCCAGAGTGTTACCCTCCTTTTCTGCTTGCCGTACGTTCATTTCACATGGAGGATATAACACATCAGTTTCACCCCCATAATTCTGACGTATGATTACAGTGGGGTAAAGCGCCTCTGGTTTTATAAATTGGCTCTACAAACATTAGACAGTAACAGTATCCAGGCAATAATAGTCAGAATAACTGGCAGGAAGGAAGTTATTCTGACTATTATTGCCTGGATACTGTTACTGTCTAATGTTTGTATTGCCCTGATCCAGGAATCTGACTTCACTCAGGGGGTCCCTGTTAAATACAATAATTTATAAATTGGCTCTCCACCCTATTCTCCGCTATTACATGGGTGTCCATCTCTTCTTCACCTGAATCCTCCTTTTTCCCTTCCTCTTTTAACCCCTTTCCACGCTTAAAGCTTCTTACCCCTTTTGAAAACATTGACATCACCGATGGGTATGTTTTCAAGAGTGAAGGATGATCCCCGTTTCTCCCGCGACAAATGGTTTTCTGGGGCTTAAGGGAACTCTTATCGCTCAAGTTACAGCTTTCTGAGTCTACTACTGATTTTGCTTTTAACTTTGAGCGCAAGCACGTAGATGGCATTACCATTGCGTAAGAGACTTAGAAAAAACGTACTCTTGGTGCTTTTCCGTTTGTTGAGGAATGGAGGATGGAGGATGGAGTAGGATGGGAAAGTAGGAAAGATGACGATCTACCAGGGATTCGCAGGGCCAACTCAGGGAAGCACTTGGTAACCGTTCAGATCACTCAGGCGGCGACTTCCGTACTCAGCTAACCTTATATGGCTTTTATAGCACCAGCCGCTCCTGCCGCTGCCCAGGTTCAGACGCGACCACAAGCTCCAGTCCGCTGTGAGTACTGTAGAAAGCCAAGAAGAATCAATCTGCCGCACTATAGCTCTCTGCCGCCGGCCCTCCAGTTCCACAGGCGCTACACTCCCTGTGGTCAGATTCTCTCCGGATGCAGGGCGGCGTTGTCTGTGTTTTTTTTCCCCAGAAGGCATTCAGTTCTCAGTTCAGCCCGCCTCGCCTCGCTGCTCCATCAGCTTCCGTGGCTAGCTAAACCGTTACGGCTCCAGCCGCTCTTGCTGCAGCCCAGTTACCGCACGCCACAGACGCCCTCCACGCAGCTCAGCACAGGCTCGCTTTATCCAGAACAATAGTAATGACTGCGACTGTCCCCCTCTGTGGTTGAAGGCTCCTGCCGAGTTTAAGGGCTTTTCCAGAGGAGCGTTTAGCCCGATTCAAACTTCAAGCTGCAAAAACCGCGAGGGAACTGGTCTTTTGGGCGGCTCCGCGTAAGTTTTTACTAGCGGCAACAGCCGCTTTGATGTTTTTCTCGTTGGCGGCACCTGCCGGCTTGTTTTCACAAGCAGCTACGGCCGCTTTGATGTCTGATTAGATTTTTAGCGGCCGCTTTGATGTCTGATTTGTTTTTTAGCGACCGCTTTAATGTATGATATATGGTGTAACCTGCTCCTGCCGCGTTTGGATTGATTCTCAGCGGATCCTGCCACATTTGTTCCGCAAGCAACAGCCGCTTTGGTGTTTTATGTAAGCGACTCCTGCCGCGTTTGGTTTACAGCGTACAAGTTTCAGGTTTTCAGCGGCTCCTGCTTTAGCTCCGCGGTGGCGACGGCGCTTTGATGCTTTATTTAAGCGGTTCCAGCCGCGGTTGGTTTTGGTTTGATGTTTTATTTAAGCGTCTCCAACCGCGTTTGGTTTTTCAGCGGCTCCTGTCGCGTTTGTTCTGCAAGCGACAACGACTGCTTTGATATTTAATATTAGCGGCTCCTGCCTTGTTCGTGCCGCTTTTGTCTTTTATTTAAGCAGCTCCTGCCGCGTTTGGCTCCTGCCGCGATCGCCATCCCCGAACTTACTTGGGGAAAAAGAAAAATCAAATTCAAAGAAATGACAAACTGTCGAACTAGTAATGTCATTTATCTTCTCCTTTGTCCCTGCTCCAAAGGATATGTTAGCGAGACTGGGAGAGAGTTCAGAACACGTTTTTCTGAACACAAATCATCCATTCGGAAATCGTTTGCAGGTGCACCATTGGTGGCCCACTGGAAAGACATGAAACATTCTCTGGAGGATCTCAAATGGCTCATCTTGGAACTTATACATTGCCCCCACAATGCCAATGTTGATGCTCTAAGAGGCAAAAGAGAAGTGTTGTGGATTTTTACCCTCAACACGGTGGTCACAGGCTTAAACGAAAATTTACAGTGGGAAAACGCGAGTATTTAAACATTCCAAAGATCTCTCTTTCTGCCATTTCTCAGAACTAGTCTGTCATCTATGTCCATAGCCTCATGTTTTCTAGTTATTAGCAGAAGAGTTTTTCCTTTATACGTGTTTATTCAATATTCCAGCTCTCTCTTTTTTCCTCCTTATTTTGTAAACTAACTTTTATTCCTGGGGCACATTCTCTCCCTCATCTCCACTTGAGCCACAACGATCTATCCGTATGGCCGCCATTTTCCTGTCTCCGCTTATCCACCAGTAGCGCTCTAGTCATCCGACTCAGTATAGACCACAGGTGCCCTACATGAGGTTCCAAACAAATGGTACTTATGGGAGAGCAATTTCTCCGGTCCCAGTTGCTACCCTGCTTCCGGATGTATGCGTAGATTTTTCGCGACACACCAGATTGAATCCACGCGTTTATTTGCCGTACAGGTAACTGGCTTTTCACTCCTTTACCTTATGTCCTCTTTTCACCTCATCCCTCTCGGTATGCTCATGTTTCCATTCTCAGCCATATTCTTTTACTTTGTAGGAGAATCCACTACACAGAGCAGTGATTCCCCGACATGGATCGAATATCTTAAAATAACTACATGTTTCTCTTCAGACATTACCAGGTACCTTGCAAAAACTTTTCATTTCACACTTCGTTCTATTGTTTAACGGTACCGGAACATCTACAGACTCTATGTCTTTTCTTGAGTGCTGCCTATTATCCGGGATACACCGGGCCTGTTTTAAATAGGGTCGGATTTATTTCCCCAATTTGAAATAATGCGTGCTACACCATTAAGATTGTGGTTATTATTTGTTGTGTGCCTATCACATCCGCATTAACGGGCCCACATTTTCCTCATGATTAATTCAAATTACCGGCACAAGTATGGGGACTTTTCTATATTATTGTGTGTTCTTTATTTAAGGAGGAAACAATTGGAATTCTACTTCTGAACACACCTCTTCACTCAGAATAGACTCGAACAGCTCTTTGCACTGGATCAAAATCGTCTCTTTCCATCTTGGTCGACATGAAAGACAGGTAATCAGTGCGTCGCCATATTGGAGCAGTGCGGTACGGTCATATTTCTTAGACCGTTATGTCTTTGGTATCAGAAATTCCTATGGATTCCCTACCCCTTCTTGCAAACTCATTAACCTATTGTAGACACACGTAGTATTCATGTAGGTGTCGCTAATTGATCCCTTTACTTTGTTCTCTTCTACAAACAGATATGCAGAACAGCGAGGTCTGTCTAACATCTCTCCCGCATCAACCGTGTCTCGTTGAACTTTTTTGAGATGTGTATTCCTTTTAAACACTCAAAAAATATCTAGCAACGCCGTGCTTCGAGGTGTGTATACCTATTTTTCCCTTTTTTCTCTGTCAGGGCATGACCCTTCCTACACCGTTTTCAACTCCTACTCCTTACTTAGGGGTATAAGGTACTTATAGAGATAACCCCTTGGCTCTTGATGAATGATGTAAGTCTATGTGCTTCAGTATGCATGATCGAACACTGCCTTGCCCATGATTATGACCTGGAACTGTGGTCCACAATGTAAATTTTTATCTTTTTGTATTTTCCCCTTTCACACACAGATATGCTTCGTCAGCCCTCACTGAGACCATGAATCATTTGATATATTGATTTTATACTACAAATTGGATATTTAAAGACCGCGCAGATTAATGGATTGATGATATGCGCCCTGATGAAGGAATTTTCTAAATAACATTCTTTTCCGAAACGCGCGTCGACGCTTTTTCCCAACTGTATGATGAAATGATGTTTTGATTGAGTATGAATGTATGTATTGTATGATAGTGAGTTTGTGGTTGATTGATTGAATGACTGAATTGTGCGTCATGTTTTTATTGTCCTATTAGCTTTTGGGCTGATGTTCTCTTTTTCTCTTGCACCATCTCTTGAAATTTTTATGTATTAGAAGCTGATTAATATGAATTTTTCTGTGTTCATTTTTATGAGAATCTTACTAAAAATGATTATATAAAAATAGATTTTCTAAAGTAAAATAGCTGGTCTGTGGGTTTTTGGTTGATTTTTATGTGTGTTTCTTATCATTCAGGGATGCCCCTTTCCATGTTGTTGCAATAAAAAAATCCTGCCGCGATCGTCCCATGAGCGGCAACGACTGCTCCGGGGGTCCAAGCAATAGCGGCACTAGTGGCTCCCACCGCGTTCTAATTCTCGGCAGTTACTTACTGCCGCGACCGCCTTGAATTCTAATCGTTGGCGGCTCCTGCCGCGTTGCCAGCACAGCTTAGCTCGCACGGCTAGCCTCTGCGTCCGACTCACGAGCTAACGAGCTTCAGGTGCGGTGCCTCAGCTGCGGTGCTGCTCTCCCAGACGTAACTCTGGTATTTCTTCCCACCAGTGATCAGTGATGTTTTTATATGCAAACTGTTAGTTTAAATAGCTGGACTTATTAACAGGTCTTACAGCTTATTCCAAACGGACTTCAATAATCTATCATCTGCAGCCAATGACTGGATTACCTCACTCTGGAGCACACCGCAGAGGAACCAGAACTGCAGGACCTCACTAAATGGCTGGGTGGTGCAGATCTTTCCCTGTACAACACCAGGCCAACTTCAGTTGTTCCTGAGAAGATCCTCGTGGCCCTTCTCCTCCAGGCACCCTTTCCTTCATTAAGCAGCTCTTCTTGACAGGATACAAACCTTTCTGCAACCCAGGAGTACAGATGTCTGTCTTAGTTTTCGCTTGTGTGGGACCTATTGGCATTTGATGTCCATATTCAGTGTACAGACAGAGACTGTGTATTACGCCAATCGAGCTCTAAGGCTGCTTTGAAGAGTTCCTGTCTTTTTGTGTATTGCTCCCAGACTGGCCAAGCCACAGTCAGAGTCCTCTAGTGTCAGCAGGATGGAAGGGTGGGGCTGGGACCTCCCTGCCGAAGAGACTCTAGCCAAAGACACAAATGAGGGCAATACTTCCTCTCTGAGCTACATCTCAGCTTTTTGTGTTCAACACTTCTTTGGACGGAGCAGGAAGTTGACAAGAGGCACTCTGTCAACAATTCACGGCCAGACTGGCCTTAGCGGGCTCCGGGAGTTTTCCCGGTGGGCCGGAAGGGTGGGGGCTGGTTTTGGACCTGTGGGGGCCGGTTTTGTTACTGGCGGTCAGTTTTGTAGCAGTGCTGCAATATCATCCTCCTGTAACAAAAACGGGAGCGATGCAGCGGGAGCGGTGCTTCTTACTAGCATCCCCCACCTACACTTACCCCCCCCGTCAAGTACCCCCCTGCGCTACTAGAGCAAGTCAAGCAGATTGCCAGGGCTGGTTCCTGTTTCCAGTTTGGCTGTGTCTTCAATCCACCATCTTCTAGAGTCTGGTCAATTTTAAAGGATTTCAGAATGCTTTTGAAGAGCAATGAAATTCATATTGCTGTCTGGCAGCAGACTCCCTCGCACCCGCGCATTCGGAATCAGTTATGAACAGGAGATAAAAAAATGATTCCTGCGTTGCATATGCTTAACACTCATCCTATTTCACATCCATAGGATAAAGATACATATATTATATGTATAGAGTGAAGTATAGGAGTCTGGCAGACAATTTCAGCCAATAGAGGCCAGTAGACAACTCTCACTGTGCAAGAAATAGGTAAAAAGTTTTGTCCTGCAAGTATAATCTGTCTCTGTCACTGCAGCCAGCACCTCTCCATCCCAGTGAACTGACAGTGTCATGCTTAGTAAAGGGAGGCTCAGTTGTGTGCCCCGCTAGGCCAGAGAATCCAGATCTGGCTCACATTCCATGTCAGCTTACATGCATGATTGTCATTTGTGCTGAGGTCAAAACTCAGAGATCAGCAGACACTCACAGCAGGGGTCAGGCAGGGCAAGGGTGGCCATTGTCCAGCCCTAGGCATTTTCTGTTCCAGCAGGCGGCTTTAAAAAAAACTCATTGGTCGAAAACATAGTGCTAGCAAGAAAATATTCCCATGCAGATGGTCCATAATGTACCCATGGTAAGGCACCTAGGGATAAGGAAATCAAAGGAACAGCTGCCTTACTTCTACTACTGGTTCAATATGAAATCAGACACAAAGAGGTTCAGCAAGACCTACCCAACTTTCCAATACAGTTGGAAGCCAGAAGGGCAAACACGAGCTTCCCTTGTGCCACCGCTGGTGGTTGAAGCTCCCTCTCAGAGTTTGGGGATTGTCACTGTTGGCTTTCTAGACTTTACTACAACATTACGCAAGTACAGCCGTGTTGTCGTGAATGTCCCCCAGCTTTCTGGAGGCTGTACTTTAGTGCAACAGTACTGACCCTCAATAGGTATGACCCAGTGGTATATTTTCCAGAGTCATGTTTTCCATCTTTGAAAGAGGGATCAACATACATGAAGACCATGCAAGATGGAAGGGATGTAAGGGATTGTGGAGAGGTATTCCCCTGTGAGATAACCCCGGCAGGGTATCCACAAGGTGAAAGCCAGGTATCCCACCGCAAGGGGCCGTTGTGGAGATTAAGCAAGCTATTGCCCAGAGTCGCAGAGTGTGAACTCCTGAATTGAGTAGGCACCGGAGCGAGAATTGTCGAGTCCGTGGACATTTTTCGGACTCAAGACCCGCCGAGCTGGGAATTGAACCCTGGTCCCGGGCTGACCTCTGCTTCCAGGTCTGCCTCCTCTAACCAGTGAGCCACACTTCTCCACTTCTTGATAGGGTTCAGCTTCTTGCAATTACTCTATGTTCTCCAGGGTCACGTAGTTTAAGTAACAGAGTATTGGGAGGAAAACCGAGCTCCCCCTCTTGTGATGTGGTGATTTATGTGCTGGACCTTGATAAAAAGATGGGTAAACTAATGAACAAGGCAAAGGACAACCTTTGTGACAGTCAGGATCCCATGAAGGAGAGTTCATACAGCAGGCAGCTTTTACATTTTACAATGAGAACAAGAGATACAGGGTTGGGAAGCTACAGAGAGGCTCTCTAACACCAACACTGGAGAAGCTGCACATTTCCCTTGTGTACCTTCAGAGAGCCCATATTTGTCCTTCACCAAACTCTGAATAATCACAGATTTGAACTTTCTTACCTGTGGCATACGGTGTAATCCTTGTGACTGGAGGTGGCCTTCTGATTCTGAAACAGGTATTTGTGAAACTTGGTTTCCAGTGGGTGCCGCGGGTTCCTTGAGTCACTTGGCCCTGGCACATGTTGTTCATAATTTAGTACCTCTCGGTGGATGTCATTTCTGGTGCTCACCCTCTTCTCCATCTACCCCATTGAACAGACTTGAGACCAGGTGGGTCCTTCACTAGTTGAAGTAAGACTCTCCGCACACCACATATGTAAAAGTACATTTTTATTTTTTGTTTTATTATTTGAAATGATATGCCATACAATTTCCACATTATTTCAGTTATAAAATTGCTGTACAATGTATTTAATATGGGTGCCTGCTTCGTATAACAAATGATAAATTTCACTGTTCAAACATTGCACACTTCACTCACCCTCCACAATGCACCACCACACTCCTGTATAGGAATACGGCGCTCCACAGTACTTCCCACAACAAGCATACATGTGGCGAATAATTGCAAGTGGCCCTTTTACACTACATCTCTCACACCCTATGACATTGCCGCTTAATCTGTCTTAGCGTATAGGGTGAAATTTCGGCGCCATCCTCAGTCATCTCCTATATCCCCCACAGCATCCTGCACATATATATAGACCCCTCCAATGCTGCCATTCGCTTCAACTTGTGTCCCTCCAAATTCAGCTTGTGTCAATCAATCACTTTACAAATTTCTAGTCTTTCTGGTCTGATTGCCAGTAGTACATTTTTCTTTCTTTATGTGCCCATCAGAGCCATGGAGCCATCAATGCCTCTCCAGAAGCAACTTACAAAAGCCTCTAAAATATGGTGACCTCCAGGGCTTAATTTGAGCCAGTGGTTATTGGTGCCCTGCACCAGCACTTAATTCTCTATACAGGTATTTATGACAGCACACCACATGGCGGTGCTGTTTGCTGATATTTCGATGAGCCCAGGAACAGAGACTTTCATAGCTCAAGAAACAAGCACTGACAAGGGCCATGAGTGGTGCAGCTGCAGTGGCCTCTTGAGAAGGGCACTGACACTTATTTTATTTTTACAAATTAAGTACTGGTGACCTGACATTGCTGCACCTGGCTCACAGCATAAGGAGGTTCTACAAGATGTATCAAGCTGGAGGCAGCTCTGCTATCCATGCTAAGGAGAACAGTATAACCATGGTCTGGTCTCTTTACTGTTACCCCAGTAGGCCACTGAACAACACAAAAGCTCTTACCATCGGAAAATGCGTCCATTGGGGTGAGACCCTTGGTGGGTTTTTACGTGAATTCGATTTTTGTGATATATTAACTGGAAACTAAGAATCTGGGTCTCCAGCTGAGTCAATCAGTGAACTTTTAAACGTGGAGTAGATGTAACATAGTACAGTTGTAACCCAGTATTCCTTTTGTCTGTTGCGTCCCATTGACAGATACTTTGTTTATTAGCATTATAGTAAAAGCATACATTCCAGAGTCATCTGATTCAAGAGCAACCCCAGTAGATGCCTTTTTAGCCATAGGATAATTAACAACAATATCTCAAAAGGTAACAGTAGGGGAGTCAGTTATATCAGTATGTAAAATACATTACGAGCAAAGGAGACAGCAGGAGACTCGTGTAAATTTTTCAAAAGTGCACATGACATCATATATTTGGAGAAAAAAAGGGTTTTAGATATGGTACAGTTGTAACAGCACTCTAAGCATGAAATGCATAGGCAGCCCAACTTGGACTTAGTGCACAAATGTGCTTGTGACACAAACGTGGCGACGCAAGTGACAAGGTGAGAACAGCGGAAATGGCGCGTGGTGACAACAAGTGAATAATATACAAAAGTGACTGTGTGGTTCAGCACAGATTGGTTTACAGAGGTTGCGTAGAAATAGATGGGAGCGATTTAGGTAGAACCAAATGGAGTTAACGCGCCTTCAATTGCGCTGTGGGGTCGACGATGTTTCGATCCTAGGAACTCAGGATCATCATCAGGACGGGGGCTGCTGTAGTAGGAAGTGCTGTACAGGGGGTAAGGAAGACGTATCAGGGTCTGAAAGGGGAAACTGGACCATATCTAAAACCCTTTTTTTCCCCAAATATATGATGCCATGATGCCATGTGCACTTTTGAAAAACTTTCCGTAAGTCTCCCGCTGTCTCCTTTGCTCGTAATGTATTTTACATACTGATATAACTGACTCCCCTACTGTTACCTTTTGAGATATTGTTGTTAATTATCATATATTCACCCAGATCTCAAGAGGTTTATGGGTTATACTCCTGTGGTTTTCTCTAAGTTTTTAGCCATAGGGCCTGTTGTTTTGGGGATCAAATGCCTATCACAAACACTGGAAAAACATTTGTGATTGTTTCTCAACCATAGACGGTGCTAATACTATCTGTTTTTCTTCCTGTTTCATAGTTGTAACCGCTCTGTTATTTACTTGTACATAACAGCCATTTTCCTCGTTGAAGATTTAACAGTGGCTGGACTTTGAATTTATTGTCTGACATGACCCCTACCATTTTCTAGAGTAAGCCTGGACTGCATGACCTTGCTGCCCCTGGAAGGTTAAGCACCAAAGGCAATGCCTTCCATTTAGAATACCAATGTGTAGGTGTCCCTGAAATACCAATGATAAGCAACACAGGATAGCAACCAGTATCTACTAACTGCCCCATAACCCCATAAAAGACCTCAAAGTGACCTTTCATTTCCGATTCAACCTGCGGGCACAGTATGATTTTTGCTGATATCCTTCAAAGAAAGGACACAAGGGACACAGGCGTAGCTTCACGGGGGGTGCACACCCCCCTAATAAATGTATTTTCTGATAAATAGTTGGGTGCAGGTGCTTTCAGTCGGGTATGGTGAGGTGTCTGTCGGATTTCGGCAAGAATATTTACCATACACACAGACAAAAACACCCACACTCTCCCTCTGCTTTAAAAGTTCTCAGAAATCGCTATTTTACAAAATATTGTGGGGCTTATTTACCCATACGTCACTTTTCTCATGTTAAAAATGACGCAAAAGTGGCACAAGGGTCTTGTGAATAAGCCCCTGTGTTTTCTCTCTTAGTGCCCCTACCAATTCGCATCCTTTTCCCTTTCCCTTTCGCCCCTCTCATGCGCCCTGCTTGTCGCATAATGTATTTAAACATTTTTATGTGCCAGCCTGATTGCGGGAAATCTGAAGCTCACACCCCCACCACCCCACCCCCAACTTACTGACCAAGATTCATCCCAGAGAAAAGAGGAGGAATTTGACAGTGCATCAAATCGGCATTTGCTGGAAGGAACTTTGGGCTAGATGTAGGTAAATCTAATTTACCGATTCATAAATACCGAATTTTACCGATTCGGTATTTATGAATCGGTAAATTAGAAGGAGGCAAATGTAGGTAATTTTTAAAACACAATTATCGAATCTGTAAGATTCGGTATTTACTGATTCGGTAAACACCGAATCGGTATTGCCCATTGATTCCTAAGGGCCTTGAAGCCCGAATCTGTAAATATCGAATCCTGCAAGGGTGCAGGGGGTGTCACTTTGACACCCTCTAGCACCCCAAGTACAGGCTTGTGTGACAAGTGGCACACATACATGCCCTAAGGGCATGTCTGTGTGTCACATGGCACAGGTGTGCATGCACAGATGTGCATGCACACCTGAATTCAGTATTTTACCACACAATAGGATTGGGTGTTAAATACCGACCCCTAAAGGGCCTGTGGCACTCTTTGAAGTGCCACCTACATATTGATTTACAGAATCGGTAAATTTACTGATTCTGTAAATCAGATGCCCCCTACATCTCAAAAGCCAAATACCGTTCGGAAACGGCCGAAATCGGCCGTTTCTGACCGGTATTAAGGCTCCTACATCTGGCCCTTTATGTATCCCTAAGAAGCTAAATCTGCCACCAAATTATTTTTACGTGTTAGATTTGTTTTTTTCATTTGTCCCACATCTACTAGGTTGTTTACATTTTCAAGGTGTAATCCATAAATCTGTATTAAAAAACATACACACCCATTTCTTCTGCAATGCTTTTCCTTTCGAACCCACGAAAGAGGTGTTTTTTTTAGTTTCATCCTGTCCGTAGGTTTCATCCGACCGTAACTGCCTTTCATCCTAGGGAAACTTGTTTCCTATATTTGCAAGGCGCTCAGCTGAGAAAAAACATGGGCCATAAATCATAAACTCAGCCACGGTGTCAGTTAAAGTTGTAACTGCCTCTGTTAAAGAGGAGTATAGTTTGAACAATTCTAGTACCTATCACAGCCCAGCACTCCCCTCTAGTGGTGCTTTTCTTTTTAGCCATAGAACTTCACATTTATTTTTTGCTATCTGGAATCTAATACTTCTATTCTACCTTACTTAAACAAGCATTTGCAATGCAATACTACTCGCATTTATGAGATGATGAGCTATTGGCATTGTAAATGGCAATACCTTCTATTTATGTGTTTTTTTAAACAGATAAATAAAAGGCATTGTCATTTACGATGCCAATAGCGTAAACTCTCACAAATGCGAGACCTATTACATTGCAAATGCGTGCTATTCATTTTTTTAAAAAGCGTTAGGAGAGAGCGTGTCCTGCCTCCAACACCAGGCAAGACAAAGCTATTTGAGAAAATAGTGCTTGGAGGCTGTAATTAAAGCCTATCAAGCAATAACACAAGTAACAGGTGGTGTCTCCATGGAAGGTTAAAAAATGAGACAAGGCGGTACTCAAGAGGGACTCCTAACCTTTAGACCAATGAACAGCCACAGTTTACAGTGGACATTGACACAAGCCAATGAGTCTCTACCTCAATACAGTTTGCCTCGCAGAGCAACGCATGTGCTGCCCAGGCTGGTTGTACGGCGGTTTTTTCAACGCAAGTCGTTACCACGACTTGCGTTGGAGGGGGTGCGGACTTAGGAATTTTTTAATTTACTATTCCAACACCAGCCTACGTACAGTAGGGAAGGTGTTGGATAGTAAATTAAAAAAAATTCCTGGTCCTGCAGCGCCCTCCAGCGCAAGTCGTGGTAACGACTTGCGTTGAAAAAACCGCGTTGTAACGGCACGCGGTGTAACAGCCGCGTCGTAAAGGCTGTTCCCCGCCCAGGCTCGACCAAAAATATATCCAGATAATATTGCCGGACTTCCTTCCCCTGTACACTAAAAAATGTGAGAAGACAATGTTTATGAGTTAAGATGGTCCTCAAGTGCCATCGAAGTACGTGGATATGCATTCCCAGGGACACCCACACGGTGAGGCCTCTGTAAGCAGGATTGCAGCCCTAAACATGCGCACTGTCTGCCCTATACCCAGAATAAAGTTACATGGCGTCATGACTGTGCGCAGCCCATATATCAGATCTACATATGTAGTTGTCCCGAGGAGGACGGAACGTGGGGACCTGTAGTTGCTACTGTCGGTTCTAAGGCAGGAGTAGGGGAAAAGAGGAACACAGGTGCCTTCAGCAACGGTTTTAACACCATGCGCGCTAGCGGAATTCCGCTCGCACGCTGAGTTTTGCGGAAACGCATGTTACGTGACGAGCTGGGCTCGTCATCAGCGTGCGAGGAGGCTACGCCATGACGAGCCCAGCTCGTCATCAGCGTGGAAGGGGTTAAGGAAGACTTTATTGGGATGTAAGTTTTTTTCATGAACACAGTTCTTGGTAAGTAGCTAAAGCAATACGTCTTTCTCTAGCGTTAGTTCTTCAGCTTCGGTACGTCTAGACCTGGGACAGGGTGGCTGGGCGCTGAGACGGACGTCGTCTTCTTAACTCCGCTCCCGCACCGGAAAAGAAAAGGAAACGGGGGTCAGGGCAATGAAATATATCAATACGTCAAGGGACCGGGAGTGAGGGAAGAACCGTAGTGAGCTGGTGCACATCAATTATACGGATAAAGGTGAAGGAAGTGCTCGTGAGTAGGCGGAGGGATCAGGGCTTATCCACAGGCAGGCACAATCACGTTTGTTTCCTCTGCCCAACCCAACCCGCTACCCGTCCCCGTACCTCTTGGAGCCACGCTCCTCCCGTGAGAACGTGGCGGGGCGCAGCGTGGAAACGTTGGCCTCCAGGTGTGTCGCTCTCCTTCCGTTCAGGATCCTGGCAGCTCCCGTCGTCTTCCACTCGCACGTCCACTCCTAGGGAAACGCCGTCTGATGAGGTTTCTGTCCTTCCGGCTTTTGACGTCGTTACGCTGTCCGTGGGTGGAGTCTCGTCTCCGTGGTCCAGGTTCTTAAAGGGACCATCCGCATTTACGAGCGGTATCCAGCCTGACTCGTCTTCTTCATTCCATGACGAGGGTGTACTCTGTGGGGACAAGGGGCACGGTAAAAGAGGTGTGGCTGACCACCACTCTGCATTAGCCTGAGGTTCCGACACACGTGCCCCGTCACAGTAACAAAATGTCTTGAGTAAAACAAAAAACTTGGGGGTGGAGGCCTTGTTGAAGAAAATAAACTCTTAAACTTATAAGATCCTGATAACCTAGTACCCCATGAAATAAATATCTATTAAAGGCAGATTCTCAAACAGAATCAAATGGTCAGGAAAGCAAAACATGTTTATTCCAATAAGAAATGCAAAGCCAAGAATAGCACGTGCATTATTTAAGACAATTGATTCTCTGCCAGACTCAGTAAACTGTCTGTCAACATAGTTTACAATCAAGAAAGATAAAATTAGACATGAATTTTACTGACTAGAATGGCGAAGAAACTGGTTCTGTCCACGCTCAGTCTAACCAAATTCCGCAGAATGCTCCAAGTCTCATAGGCTTTCTCCTCACCTTTAGGGAGGACAGCCTGGATTTAATGGAATCTAGTAAATCACATGGATCTCCCCTTGATAGCTGCCTGGAAGCAGCTCTAAAACCTCTGTGTTCTACTGTCTGTCCAAGTATCACGGATATTATACATTTCTCACTCACTGAAGGCAATGCTACTTCTAAACTTAAGACAGCTGTTGAACATATAATCTTAAAGAAACTCAGACTTGATACCAAAGAACCAACCTGCAAACTACAGGCCTATTTATGTCTCCTGTATGTTGCTGAGCATCTGGAAAAAGTGGTAACCAAGCAACTTCAGACCTAGCAGATATAAACCATCTGCTATCCCCAATGCAAGCAGGTTTGTAGACGAGGCTTCTCAACAGAGGCTGCAATGACCTCAGAGGCTGGCGATTTACGAATGATGTAGAGCAGGACGGTCAGGAGTAATTATAATCCTTGACCTCTCTGCAGCTTTTGACACTATAGACCATAAGATCATCTTAAACCAACTGTCTGAGTGTCACATTGGAGGTAAAGCACAAAAATGGTTTGGATCCTATAATGAAGGCAGATCCCTAAAATTCAATTGGGGAACTTCTCTTCCTCCAGGCATGAACAATGGGGTTTCCTCCCTGTCACCTCTACTGTACAATTTGTGCATGTAACCCCTTTCACTGATCCTAAAAATCTAAAGTGTGCATCAGACTGAGGTTCAGTGAATTCTGAAACCGTGGGTTCCATTTTGTGCATGGCAGCCATTTTGTGGTTGCCCTCACATAGGCCGATGGCTTTAGCTGACTTTTAGATGACCTGAGTGAACTGACCCTGTTGCCTGAAGCTGACCTTGTTGGGCCAGTTCCTTGCCCTGTAGCTGATCAAAATTAAGAATCAGAGCACAGGAGATTGTAAAGTTTGGTATGCACACACACAACCCTTATCCTACTTCTCATCTGTTTCTGTTCCTTGTTTTATGGTCTGTTTATGATATGGGTTGTGGTCCTTTTATTATGGGTTTGTCCGGCTTGTGTAAGAAGGAATGTTGGGCGTTTCTGTATAAATAATGAAATGCTGAGTTTTGTAACCCTAAGCATATATAAGGTGTCTGTTCTTTGTACTCCTCAGACTGCCTCATTCAGTTACTAAGGCTTCTGTGTGACGTAGCCTCACTCATATGAGTTTAATACAAATGTTCTCTTTATGTTTCCAGCTTCTGTGTCAAGTTCTTCTTAGCATTAGTGAGACCCCTGAGAATGAAGATTTTGATTTCTTCAAGACGTATATGTAAATGATAAGCAACTGATACTCAATCTGCAAAGAGACTCACACAACAAAAGCTCCAAGCTGTACTGTGCACCATTAGCAACTGGATGAAAAGCAATCTCTTAAAACTAAACCCTGCAAAATCTGAAATTCTCTCAATCTTTAACAGAATTAACAAGTGTGAAACTTTGATCCCACTCTTTTGGGGACTGTCCCCAACGAGCCACCTCTGTCTGAGACCTAGGAATTATACTTGACTCCAACCTGCATATGGATCACCAAATAACAAAAGTTACACAAGTCTGTCACATTCAGACCAGGCTTCCTAAAAGTTTTGGGCCTTTTCAGATAAAGTAGCGTTGCCTAATGCCTTTGCACAATCAAAATTAGACTGTGATAATTCAGGTATACACTGGGTGCCCCTTAAAAACCCATTGATCGATTGCAAACAATACAAAAGTCACTGATAAGAATAGTATTCAATCTAAAAGAGTGATTTGGTGTCTTTTTACCCACTACAACTCCACTGACACCAGTCCTTAAACGTATCTTATTTGAATCCTGTTGCCCTATGCTCCACGTTTAATATGGCAATGCCCCACATTTTTTGATGGATACATTAAAATAAAATCTCCTACTAGAACTCTCTGATCTGGTGATTAGGCCTTATTTGTGATCTCTTAAACAAAACTGGTCAGATAGGGCATCCAACTCTGGAATAAATTCCACCTCTTCTATTCTACTAACCAAACTGATTTGCCTAACATCCGTGATAGGTACCAGTGCCTGACAGTGCGCTCCCAACAAATTCACATAAACAAACAAACAGGTGGACAGACAGACAGATAGATAGATAGATAGATATATAGATAGGTAGATAGATAGATAGATAGATAGATAGATAGATAGATAGATAGATAGATAGATAGGTAGGTAGATAGATAGATAGATAGATAGATAGATAGATAGATAGATAGATAGATAGATAGATAGATAGATAGATAGATAGATAGATAGATAGATAGATAGATAGATAGATATGGTACAAAACAAAAAAGTAAAGAAGGTTACCTATACATCAACATGTTAGTTGGATTGTTTTATTATTATTATTTATTTATTTTTATTTCAGCTTAACGGTGGCGGCAATTCCGCTGCGGTGGTTCAGCGGAGTGGGCGGGGCTGCGTCGGCCAACGGACGTGCGCATCACTACGAAGGTAGTGCGCGCGACGGCCGTTGGCTGACAGAAGCACGCAAGGGGTTAAGGACATATTGCAAAAAAAATCATAACGGGACACTTGCTCATTCGCACGACTGTACAGCAACAAATAAATTTCGCAGGTTCACATTGCAGGGCAGAAATAATACAATATGTAAACAGCAACATATAGCATGTAGACAGCATGCTGCACCCTCCAGCAAAAGAAGAAGGTAAAATACCGTGCATATTCAATCTCATAGTAACTCAAAGTCTAACTGTGTATCACTAAACATCATATAATCATGTATCACAATAAGCCGTCCCAGTGCTTTCGAATCCGGCCTCTAATTCACGACCCAGTAGGATTAGATACATTCACAGTTTGGCTCTCTTCCTCAACAGTCCCACCCGACTGTCCTTAGTAGCTCTATATGCACTGTACAGGACCCAGAAGTTCTTAGGCCTATTGCGGGGGGAGAAACTTACTATAGTGCTCCGTTTGGGTGCAGCAGTACATCATGTCCCTCGCCCATTGTGCAGATGTGGAAAACGGGCCCCGCATCCAACAGTTCGCCACCCTTCGTTTGGCCATCAGCAGTCCCATGTCTACCAATCTACGTAAACTAAAATACAGTTCCTCCCTGAGCACTTTAAAGTAAGCAAACTTCAAAAACCACCAATTAGTAATTTATTTCCTTTGTCAGTCCATATATTTCAATTGTAGGTACAGCCATGTTTGAAATATTCTCAGTACGAAAACAGGTCCTTCTTCAATTAGTAATTCATCATATTTCCAAAATGTAGTCAAATCCAACAAAATTCTCCTTCCAATTGAAGTGTATATACTGTTCCAAAGTGTAGTCACAAAGTGTAGTCAAATAATCCCAAAGCGCAGCCAACACGTGTTTCGTCATGCACTAGTTAGTGCATTTATGACTTCATCAGGGCTTTCATATCAATGATCATTTTAGCTCCTGTCACTAATTGTCCTGCACGTAAAAATCCACCAGCACTCTATGCGCTACCCATGCACGTTTCTGTATTGATAGCAATGTCTCGTAGCCCTCTTGGCATGTCGATAACTTTTAGTTATGTCACCATTCCTTAATCCAATATTCTTCCGGTCTCTAATACCACGATCCATTACATTTTCACATCACGAGTACGTGATCATCCTCCGACGTATTCCTGCCCACAGCACTGCCAATTCCAATTGGCGTATTGGTGGATTTTTACGTGCAGGACAATTAATGACAGGAGCTAAAATGATCATTGATATGAAAGCCCTGATCTTTCATCCCACATCAGCATTTGACTCCAGTGCTTAGTTTGTAAATTATTAAGTGCCAGGGCTCTGACCAGGAGGCACTGCAGCATTGCACCACCCATCGCCCCTGCCATTCGTACCATAACAACTACTAACCATCGCTCTCGCATGTAAATGTGACAGTAAAGATTATTCCTGGTCCCCAAAGCTAAATAAATGGCTGGGGAGGCAGGTATTAGTAATTTTTTTTATGTATATTGTTTCCCTACACAGTTGTTATACTACTCCTCTTTGAATTACATGAGCAGCGCCACCTTGTGGCAGACTGCCCTAAGTGTGGTATTGACAATTAGGTGCCGGTGCCGAGCACCGGAAAAAAATTAAGTGCCGGTAATCAGCACCGGAAAGCTCTGGCTCAAATTAAGCACTGTTTCACTCACACCACTTTCATTATTATTCCCATTGTTATGCTATGTTTTTATGATGAAATTTTTTTAATGATATGATGTATTTTATATGTACTGATCGTGCGATGTCACATTAAATGGATATTATAATTTTTTTTAAATCTTGTGTTCGTGTAGTCCTATGAGGGTGTTCCTAGTAGGAATATATTTTGAATGACAGAAGTGTGTGGTAAGTGAGTTACGTCATAAGTGTTTAGTCCAAAGGGAATCTAATTTTTGACGCTGCTCCTATTGACACAGAACCTAGTCTGCTTTGCATAACTGGCATCACCATGGCGCGGCACAGATCTTGATTACAAGGCTGACGATTTTTTGGGCAGAGATACCGGCGAGCTAGGATCCCTGATTCTTGATGTTATTTCCGCACCAAAAGGGGTAATTTCAAGTTTTCTTCCCATAATGGGGAATAATCAAATAGACCCAGAAACAACAGATCCTTTCCTATGTAGGATTCCCTTGTTTCTGGAGAGAAACCTTCTGTTATTTTCCATGTGCAGGAGTGGGGTGGGGATCAGGACAGGGCTGAGGGAGCCCAGGGGGGATCATGGCCTGCTCCCCCTGTGGTACTAAGGGGGGGGAGGCTGTGCTTCTGTCTGCAGCCACTGTCCATGCAGCCATTTTGCAAGGTGTAAATAATCACCTGGTGAAACTGCCTGGTATCCCTAGATCTAGAATTATGCGCCTGGAGACAATGGGCTGCTTATGTTGGCACGAAGAGGTATGCTACCAGAAGTTAATAATCTAGGTAGGGTACTGCAACTCATACTCATAGCCATAGTGGGGACAAAACTACGGACTGGAATACAATCTGGAGAAAATACTAGAGCACAGGTTTCCAAACTGTGTGGCGCGACACGTTACTGTGTCGCGACCCATACCTAGGTGTGTCACGCGATGACGTCTGCATATATTAGGGGAATGTACTTGTGCCCCCTCACTCAGTGATCGCGACGTACAAGGCTGAAGGCGGAGCAGCTGCAGAGCGGAGCCTCGTGGACAGGAGCTCCAGTGAGTATTGGATCCACACCCCTCCCCCCTCCGGGAGTGTTACGGCGTGCTCACGGCCCTGAGCGTGCGGCCTTGCTGGGACAAAGTGAAAGATTTAATCTTTTGCACACGGGCCTTGTTGTTGACTTTGCGTCTTTGGGAGGACGTCCCCCCAACAGACAGAGAAACAATGGAAGAGGGCACGGCTGGCAGAGGCTTCACAGCACCCCCAAAATAAGCACCCGGTGATCTGACGAGGGGAGGGCGAGGGCGCGCGCTGAGAAATGACCTTTGTGTAGGGCGGGGCGACATGACGGGTGATTTCCATAACCGGCTTAAGGGGACATTAGCTCTACCCCGCGATGCTTGCAATGCGGCCTGGCCGTCCGGGCGACACATATGGTGACAGGGTGATTTCATTATGTGGCAGGTGGTGGCCCGGTCTCACAAATCACTTTATAATTTAAAATTGACCTTCTTTATATTGCGTTGATGTCCGGGGCTCCCTTTCAAGCGGCGGCAGATGAGGGGGCACATCTCTGCGTCTCTCTGGCTCGCTGGCACCGTTCACAAATGGAAATACATGCATTTTTTTATTAATTACGGTGTGTTTGCATGATATTTGCACAGCACAGCAAAGTAGGCGGGTCTCTACTACCCAGACTGTCATCTCTCAACAACAAGGAAAAATATGCCGAAATAAAGCATGTCTTCTCAGTTATGATTGGTTCGCATATGTTTTCAATTTTCTCAATCCTCGCACTAACCTTTCTCGCTTGCTTCCGTTGATACAACACTTATATTGGGCCTAATTTAGAGTTAGGCGGACTGGTTTACTCCGTTACAAATGTGATGGATATTCCGTCCGCCATATTATCAGTCCATCATGTCCACGGCGGACGGGATATCCATCACGGTCCGTCAAACTCTAAATCAGGCCTGCAGTAGTGATTTTCTCTCTGGCTTCTCTCTCCAATTCAAGGATTTTAGGAAAAGCAGGCAATATTATAATTTACTGTCCAAGCGCTCGTTTGCTCTGAGCAAGAATGTCTTCTTGGCACAATTTTGGTGCAATCTGGTACCCTCTTGTGCCCTCCGAGAGTGCTACGGCGCTGCTCACAGCCTGCTCACGGCCCTGAGCGCGCAGTCCAAAGGTTTTCTGGACTGCTGTTGAGTGGCTCTCAGTTATATTGATTTTTTCCCCCTGAAAGTGTGTGTGTGTGGGGGGGGGGGGGGGTGAAGGTGTGTGTGTGTGGAGTTGTGTGTGGGGCTGTGTGGGGCTGTGTGTGTGGGGCTGTTTGGGGCTGTCTGTGTGGGGCTGTGTGTGTGGGGGTTGTGTGTGTGTGTGGGGGGGTTGTGTGTGTGGGGGGGTTGTGTGTGTGGGGGGGTTATGTGTGTGGGGTTGTGTGCATGTGGGGGTTTTGTGTGGGGGGTTGTGTGTGGGGGTGGTGGTGTGGAGTTGTGTGTGTGTGTGTGTGTGGGGTTGTGTATGTGTGTGGGGTTGTGTGTGTGGGGTTTTGTGTGTGTGTGTGGGGGGTTGTGTGTGTGTGTGGAGTTGTGTGTGTGTGTGGAGTTGTTTGTGTGTGTGGTTGTGTTTGGGTGTGTGTGTGTGGGGTGTGTGTGTGGGGGTTTGTGTGTGTGTGTGGGGTTGTGTGTAGGTGGTTCGGGCTCGCTGGCTGCGCTCACTCACGTTACCGTGTCCCTGAACATTTTTTCACAAAAAGGTGGGTCACCAACATGAAAAGTTTGGAAAGCTGTGTACTAGAGAATAAGACTAATGCAAGCATTCCACCTATCACTTGGAAGCCACTAGGGCTTATCACAAATTGATTTGCAAGTCCAGGGCGGATTATGCTGCCTCGAAAATTAGAGAGAGCAGCAAAAACTATTTTCTCCCTTCTCAATGATATGAGGAATACAAAGACGGCAGGTGAACCTACTATCATTTCTAACACCCAGTGTGATATCCTGGCCAGCCACTTCACGAACAAGGTGGAGAATATTTATAAAACTTTCCCAGCCTTAAGTGACAGTATGAGTAAGACAGAAGGAGAACAAGACAAGGTGAATGGTTAAGGAGGGACACTTCTTTCCTTTCCTTTGCTAGCTCTCACAGAGGTTGAGCTTCTATGTAAATAAATCAAATCAGGCTCTCCAGTGGACCCTATGAAACTGAAAAAGTTCAGTAAATTTCAAAAATATATACTACCGCTCAGTGGGGAGTTGATTAACCTATCTCTGTCTAGGGCAGCAGTACCACTGGCATGGAAGCATGCTAAAGTCGCCCCATTACTAAAGAAGCCCTCTTTGGACGCATCCAAATCGGAAAACTACTGTCCTATTTCCCAGCTCCCATTTTTGGCTAAAGTCACTGAATCCTATGAGAATGCCATCCTCACGAAGTACAAAGAGACCAATGTGGTACTGGACTCCTCACAAAACGTGTTCAGATCATGCCACAGCATTGAATCCGCCTTGTTGACAGTGACAGAGCAACTACGTAGCACTCTGGATGAAGGAAACTCTGCAGTTTTGATTCTCCTCAACCTTAGTGCCGCATTTGATACGGTGTCTCATGAGATCTTACTGCATTGTTTGCAGGAGATGGGGATAGGAGGCATGGCCCTGGCCTGGTTCAGATCATTTATGGAGGGTAGGACATTTCAAGTTACTACACCTCCTTACTGTTCTCTGGAATACGCTGTGCATTACGGAGTCCCGCAGGGATCAACGCTGAGTCCTATACAATACGCTCTTACAACCTCTGGCGACAGTGGCAAAAAACAGAGGGTTGTCATTGGTATCATATGCGGATGACACCCACTTGGTCATTTAATTTTTCAGAAACTGCAAACTTAACCTCATCAAATTTAAAGAAGAAATGAAGCGAATAGCGAACTGGATGACAGCAAATTGTCTACAGCTGAATGCCAGCAAGTCGGAGATCTTGCTGCTAAGGAAAGAAAGCCAGCTGTGGACAGAGCAATGGTGGCCAGCACCACCGCCCAAGGAAGTTGTGAATAATCTGGGTGTTTGGGTGGACAGCCTTCTTTCCTTCAAAACCCAAACAAGCCTGTTTTGGGCTTCTACGTGGAATCAAACCCTTGTTAGGGTTCTTTGGTTCACAAACTCACCAGATCATTATCCAAGTGACGATCATATCTAAACTGGATTACTACAACTCTCTTTATCTAGGGGCAAATAAAGCCAGAATTCAGCGCTTGCAGAGGGTATAAAATGCAGCAGCAAGAGCCTTTCTTGCTCTCGGGCGTGGCTTGGCCAGCGATGGAGTCGGACGTGCTGCAGTAGAGCTCTGTCATCGGCTCCCTTCTGTGGCTTCATTGCTCCGTACATACCTGAACTGTGGGGGCCGCTGCCAGCTGAGACTGCTCCAGGGGTGGTTCTGATGCCCCGATGAAGTAGCGGAAGGACGTATACCATGTAATCTTGGCGCGGACCTCCACGCCTGTGAGTTTGCCGAGAGTGGCTCCACGACGCCCGGCGCAGTGAGGTATGTGAGGCCGGGGATTGTCTCCGCCCCCTAGGCCTTGAGTGACGCAGAGGCCTTGTCTCGTCCCATAAGCTGCCTGTCGCCGCAGACGGCCCGAGTCCGGCCTTGTCAGGTTAGAGGAGCGACGGACGGTAAGCGCTGCTCGATTCTGGGGCGGACCTTGCTGCTTGTGGGGCCACCAAACAGGAGGCCGCAGCGCTGACTGTAGCACTACACGCGAATCTGGGGATTGACTCCGCCCCCCAGGCACGACCGGGAGGGAAGACGTCGACTTGGCACAGAGGCCTCTGCTGGTTGCGGAGGCTTCGAGAACGTCGGCCAGACCCCGGTGCGGAGACGGGAGGCGAGATTGATTGTGTTTGGGAGCTGGCTCAACTCCCTATACGACTGCCACATGGAGAGGGACGAGGCGCTGGGCACCGAGATTCGAATGAGGCTGATGACTGCCCAACCCCTGGAACGGAATAGCTGCGCTGGAGTCGCTCATAACGGCTGTATTGCCCCAGCTATAACCAGGTGATAATACCTTCGTGGACCTGTGGAGCGGTGGCCTGCGACCCACTCACATTAATACACGGGGCCTGTGACGCCGCGGTTCGAGTAATCTCCCAGATACTGGCTGACCCATGTAGTCGGGCCTATTGGGGTTGACTGTGGGAAAATATTTGCTGAGAGGAGAAGGTCAAGTTAGATCACCCAAAGTAATCCAAAGTAAGCACTGCTGACGATACCCTGCTGGTATATGTTCTGACCTGGTGCAGTCTGCCACACCACACACTTCTCCCTTCGAGGTCTTCCTGGCTGGGACGCTGCGGACCTACGGCTGGCCACACTTCGGCGTTCGCCACACCTGTTATGCTCTGCCTCCCACGACTGCACTACTGAGTTAGGAGGTGAAAGGATTCATCTGGCTATTTCCACGCCGAGGAGACTGTGCTACAGCCACGGACAGAACTGTCCTGTCTAATCCCTCTTAAGTCTGGATTGACGCGGATGGTGGGTGCGGATTCCCGAGGCTGCTCCGAAGACACCCAGGAAGTGCTACGTCCAGCTCAGCATTCACTACTCGCTACCCCATGTCACGGGGAGGCTGAACGAAGGTTTGCACCGGGGGTGCGGCAGCCCTTCACTCACAGACTCGGGCACAGGCAGATAAGATGGTGGGCGGAGACAGCAGACCCCTTGGCGCGTAAGCTCGACGCGTTGTTGGCGGCAGTTGAGAGACTCGGAGAGACAATAAACCAAATTTGCACCTCCCTAGAAGGTAAAATAGATAAAGTGGCACTTGATGTTACGCTGCTACATGCAGACCACCGGAAACTCGCAGATCGAACTGCAGCCACTGAAGGGGAAATTGCAGAGGTCTCCCCGCGAGTGTCCACGGCTGAGAAGAATATTTGTGATCTGTTGAATCGAGAGGAATTCCTGGAAGACAGAGCTGAGGATGCTGACAGCAGGGCCTGCTGCAATAATATATGCGTCATGGGCCTTCCGGAGGGAGTGGAAGGAAGAAATGCAGTGACTTACGCAGAAGATTTGATCCGATCGCTGCTGCCAGGAGAGGCCCTATCCCCTGACTTTGTTGTCAAGAGAGCACACAGGGGACCTGCCAAGCCCCCACCCCCGGGCTCGAACCCGAGACGACTTTTAATCCAATCATTGAAGTATAGAGACAGATGCTGTTCTCCAAGGAACTCCAAAACTTCAGGAAATACAAGTAGACAACCATAAAGTCATGATTTTCCCAGACTACACTTTCCAAGTCCAGAAATAGCGGCATTCTTATCTTGCGGTGAAGAGGCGCCTGCGACAGTGTGATTTCAAGTACTCTTTGCTGTTTCCTGCGAAACTGAGGGTCATTGCAAATGGTAAAATCCACTTTTTCACCACCCCGGATAGTGCAGAGGAATGGCTGGAAGCTTACGGTTTGTCACAAACCGGGTGGAAAGAGCTGATGCCGGAGGCTTCTCTACGGCGACGACGGAGAAGACGAAGAAAATCGCAATCCCTGACCTCTCAGGCCTCTGGCCCAACTCCAGAGTTGATACTGAGTGGTCAACTTGAAGCGGTACAGGCTGTGGCGAACATCAGCGCATCACCGGAAGAAGATTCCAATTCAGACTGATCAACGAGGGCCGCCCAGTCACGATGAACTCTCAGACAACTTTCTTGTTTCCCTAGGCTCCTGTATGTTGCCACATGTTACCCTGCCGACGTCTGAGAACATTGCCTGAGTATGTGTATATCGATTGTTTATCTCTCCTCTCCTTCATTGACCGAGCACTACACGGTTTCATCGGACACGCAAGTATAAAAGACCCTGTATGCTGTTTATGTTCTGTAATATTTGTGCTTGGTAGTCGGGATGATGTAGCTTTTGCACGGCAGGTACCAGAACTGTGGACATGCTCTCCCTGTTGGCCCCTTACTGTATGGGAATATTACATATAATAAACAGGCAGCGGCCCTGTTTTACAAGTGTCTAGCCAGAGACAGGTTTAGCCGCTAATGACGGTCCCCTCTTTTTCTTTAGCTAGCTCCTTTGTTGCTGTGCACAATAGTCTCCCCCAGACGTTAATTGTGTGCTATTGTATTACAAGTTTGGGCGATTGCCTATTGCAAAATTGCTCTCATGGTATTTTTTATTGTGAGTTATTTTTATGTTTATTATGCCATAATTTTTCAACAAGGTATGATTGCTGTAAAGTCAGTTTGCGCAGGGAAACACATTTTAGAATGGTCTCTACACCCCCACTGCCTGCCTCTTCCACCCCTTGGTCGGATGGGGCCGTTTGCATTCCTGACACTTATTGGTTATGGCGCCCATCAAGATAGGAACCTGGAATGTGCGAGGTATCCATAGTCTGGCACGCCACTACCTCATATATTCCTATTTAAAACACCATCACATACAGATAGCACTCCTTCAGGAGACACATCTGCCTCAAGCAGAAGTCACGTGCCTTCATAGACGTTGGAGGGGCAACTGTACGCAACGGGCTACTCCACGTATGCACGAGGAGTTCTAGTGTGGGTGAGGCCGGGTACTCCATTTCGGGTGGTGGACACAAGGGTGGATGGGGAGGGCATATATGTTATAGTTAAGGGTGTCCTAGACGGTAAGCCGGTAGTATTAGCATCACTTTATGCACCCAACACTGAGCAGGCAGCCTTTTTAGGTCAGATATCGCAAAAACTATCCACATGGCTCGATACACCTATAATCTTGGGCGGTGATTAGAACTGTGTACTGGATGTCTTCCTGGACAGATCTTTTTCTCCCTTGCCTGGCACAGCCACACACACAGCTGCAAAAGCACTGGCACATTGGCCGAGCAATGGCGGTTCTCTGATGCGTGGCGATACAGGAACCCGCTAGATAGGGTATACTCCTACTATTCAGGGATCCATGGACTCCATGTGTGCCTGGACCGCTTCATGGTATCAAACGATCTCCTACCTTGTATTCCCGACTCCTCCTCCTCTATGGGCGCACGCACTCTGATCATAATCCGCATGTGATGGAGTTAAAGTTGGAGGTCGAACTGCCGCCGATCCCAGTGTGGCGCCTCCAGCCGGATGTTCTCCTTGACGCGCCTTGCCGAGATTTATTGGCCACCACAGTGGCACAATATTTTGAAGAAAATGCGGGCACTACTACATTGCCATTGGTGGAATGGGACGCCCGTAAAGTGGTTGTTAGGGGGCACTGTTTGAGGACACAGGCGGGTATGCGCGCCCAACTGGAAAAGGAACTTACCGTTTTAGAACGGAGACTGGCCATTAGTGAGCAAACAGCCATAGATGGAACCCAGGGGCGGCTGCATCTGCACAGAGAGGAGCATGTCTCAACTACGCCGCTCACTCGGCACGGACACACCATATGGGTGACAAAGCAGGCAAGTTGCTTACATGGCTCATCTGCCAAAATGAGTCCTCAGTGTCAATAGCATCGGTGAGGATGACAAACGGGGGAATCGCATATAAGCAGCGAGATATCCCTGGTGCGTTTGTAACGCATTATCAAGATTTGTATAAATCACGAGCGCGAGTTACGCCCCTGGAGTTACAGATTTACCTGGAGGGCCTAGATCTGCCAAGGCCTACATGCACCCAAAGTGAAGAACTAAACGCCCCTCTTCAATCACAGGAAGTTCGGGACAGTGTTTGCTCGCTGTCTAATGGGAAGTCGCTGGGACCAGATGGTCTACTGACTGAATTTTACAGGGCATAGACTCATATCTTAGTGCCACAGTTATTAAAAGTGTACGAAACCGCGCTTGATGACTCTACTCTTACCACCATACAGAACGAAGCCCTGCTTATATCCCTCCTTAAACCTGACAAAAACCCTGATCTCCTGGGTTCCTATCGCCCGCTGGTGCTCCTCAACACAGACTATAAATGTTTTGCATCGCTACTAGCTAGGCGTCTTTCACCCTTAGTGAAAACGCTGGTACACCCTGACCAGAATGGTTTTGTTCCTGCCCGCTGCGCCTTTCTTAATATCCGTAGGTTCTTTAGAGGACAGCAATGTGCAATACACAGTTCACCTATTGTACCAAATTCCCACTGTTCGGGTTCGTAACAGTGGGTTAATCTCGGACCCCATTAGAGTGAGGCAAGGGACACATCAGGGTTGCCCCTTGTCCCTGTTGTTGTTTTCTCTAGCTATGGAGACCTTAGCGATGCTGCTCCGGAATGATGGGGAGGCGTGGAGGATACAGCTGGGAGATGGGCTACACGCCGTTTCCCTATATGCGGATGATTTGCTGTTATACCTCCGGGATGTCACTGCGATCCCGACGTCTATTGCGGACATACTTAGAACCTTTGAGGAGAAGCCAGGACTCTGGGTCATTTGGGCTAAATCGGGGATCTACCCATTCAGTACCGATACAGCAGAGGAAGCTGTAGTTCTAAATGGCTCGTCCCTCACATGGTATCCCACCACCTTCAGATATCTCGGTATCTTTATATACCGGATGCCTGACGACTTATTAGAGTGCAATCTGAGGAGAGCAATCTCGACCATGTGAGCTCAAATGCAATTGTGGAAAACATTTCCACTGAATGTCATGAGCCGCATCACCCTGCTGAAAATGATCGTACATCCCAAACTGCTGGATTATTTCTCAAATCTCCAACTTTATATCCCACCTAGGACTTTCTGAGAGTTGGAACAGTTATTCCGGGACTTAATATGAAATAAGGGGAGGCCACCAGTTGCTTTGTGGAAGATGTATGCTCCTACTAGTCAGGGTGGGCCGCCCGGCCCCAATATGGAACTGTATTATTTAGCTGCCCAGCTCCAATGGGCGACGAAATGGCTAGACGGCAGGTGTCTGGAAGACACAGCGACTATGCACCAGCCCTGGACCCACTCTCAAATTTCTTTGTTCCACCCTGTTGCTAAAGTTTCGAGACCACCACAATTACACTTGGGACTGGCACATAAGTGTTACAAGAGGAGTTTATATCTTACCCGCGCGACCCTTCCATGTGCCCCGATTTTGCCACTGATGGGGACACAAAGAGGTAGACTGGGTACATCGGACACAGCCCTGGCGACCTGGCACTCTGCAGGGCTAGACACCCTGGGCGATCTATATAAAGATGGCGTCTTACTGACGTTCGAGACACTGGTCGAAGAGGCTGAATTGCCGGCAGGCCAATTCCTTTTACATACCTCCCTTCTGAAGGCTTTGTCAGCCGCCTGGGGGATCTAACAACCGAGCCATCAACACATCTACTATTACAATACCTACATGTAATGGGGGTGAGATCACATGTGGTGCATTGGCTGGTGGAGGCGCTTCTTGCACATAC
Organism: Lissotriton vulgaris; assembly: GCF_964263255.1. Taxonomy (NCBI): domain Eukaryota; kingdom Metazoa; phylum Chordata; class Amphibia; order Caudata; family Salamandridae; genus Lissotriton; species Lissotriton vulgaris. The sequence continues at coordinate 1,703,958,511 of NC_141695.1, forward strand.
ATTGAAACCGAAGCAACGACTCTGAGCCAGATGAGAGGTAGATAGAGGCCAGCCTTGGACCAAGAGGGAATGGGACGCTATCCTAACGGGCTCTAGGTACATACCAAGGAACTCTGGGTTCAAACTAGTACAAACATTCATTATACAGAGGGCATACCTCTCAATTGACAAGGTGAATAGGTATTTCCATATCGCCACCTCGGCATGCCCGCGCTGCCAGCAGCTATATGCGTACTTGCTTCATATGCTATGGGCTTGTGCATCCCTTCAACATTATTGGCAAGAGGTGGTCACAATCCTTGCCTTATGTACAGACACACTCCTGCCATTGTCATGGGAAATTTGCCTTCTAGGGCTTTATGCCAGATCTAAAAAAAAATAAGGTTACCTCGAGATTCCGAGATTTAGGTTTAATCACTGCGAAACGACTGATAACCAAGAAATGGAAGCATGTGATTCCACCAGAGATTAATAGCTGGAAACGCTCACTCACAATATGGGGGCTAGCGGAGAGTACAGCATTACACAGAGAAGTGACGGCGGGGCTCTGCAAATATCCTAATTTGCAAGGCTGGTACACACTACTCACTGCCCTTCAACACGGTGACACAGTGGAAGGAGATAATACTCCATCTGCTGATCCGTAATAGACACGTTAACGACTCGCCGCTCAACTGAGAGGAGCAGAAACACCTTCGAGCGCTTAGAATAGAAAACGTATACACCGCTTGCCCCGTTGTGGGCAGTTATCCGTGCCCTGTCTGTCTTCAGGTATAGGGGTGCCACCTGCTGTTTTGTAATTATATTTCGATATGCGCACTTATTCGACTCCCGACTAGATGAGCCACTGGGTGGCAATGTCCTGAAAATGCACCTTCATACCCAGCCATGTAGGATTGACCCTATTTATATTCCACAGATGACAGTTTTTATATTATAAGTTTCAGTTTAGTTTGCACGTTATAGAAAATATGTCTTATTGTAAACATTTGGATATTTTATACAAAATCGTGATGTCAGTCATGATAAAATCAGAAAATACCAATAAAGATATTTAAACAAAAAAAGTGCCTTTCTTGCTCTCCCTTAATTTTGCTTGGTATCAAAACACCTAAATACATGAATTCAATTGGCTGCCAATTGATAAGAGAATATATTTCAAGACCTTAGGCTTTGCCCATAAAGAAAGGCCATAAAAACCTGGCTCTTACTGAACTAATTTCACAGCCCATTTCGGACGATGGGTAGTGAGGTTTTAACAGCGCATAGCCTATGTAGCAATACGTTTACAGCTTGTTATCTCAAAAGTGGGGCATCAAGGGAACCACAGACAGCTACCACCCACCGCTGTCAAAAGACAGTAATTTACAACCGTAATTATTGTCACAATAACAAGTTTTACAGAGTTCCCTGAGCACAAAAGTATAAGAGTGTATCTGTTAGATTTACAGATGATATCAATTCAAACAATGAAAGTCCATATCCATGTATCCAAGTTTGCAAAAAAGTCCTTATTTTATTTCTCTTGCAGATGCTCACGAAGACTTGTAGATACAGCAGTACAGTCCTGATATCTTTTACAACAGCCAAACGCCAACACGTGTTTCGTCAAGGGGCATCACCCAATGACTTCCTCAGGGCAAAAAAATGATATCACTTGCAGATGTAAGAGCGGTTGAGTATCAGGAAGTTCTATAGAGCAATCCACCTTAAGGTGGAATCGTAATTTTATTCCTCACTAGTGTCTTCAAGGGTCTATCAATCTCTTTGTAAAAACGCTAGGCAAAATTAGCCTGTATATCTTGAGACCATCAAGTATGTCTCGAGCTCCTGTGTGTGAACTGTATCGTTAGACACGCCGTCCTAACGTAAATCTAACAGATACACTCTTATACTTTTGTGCTCAGGGAACTCTGTAAAACTTGTAATTTCACAGCCCCTATACTCATTATTCTGCGACGCTCGTCGCCTCAATTTATTTTAGAACTGGGACGCCCCGTTGCTGAGGCAGCCATGCGACTTACAAATCTTTTAACATAACATAACATAACTTTATTGTTTACGAATTTCAATAAAACCCATATATGGTTCACACAGTTCAGAAAACACAATTCCTCATGTGTATCATTTTAATTCACTTCTTCAGTTTAACTTTCAACCAAGTCCAAGAAAACATATATTATATTATGGATTTACAGGCTCATACAGCAGGGCTGTCATTCAGGTAACAGAGACCTTAGAGAGCACACTGCAGAGAGGTTACGGCACTCTTAAAGCTCCACTCTCAGACTGCAGGAGTCGTTTTCACTCAAATATCAACTTTAAATGTATATTTGAAAATGTAGTTATTTTGTCCCTAAATAGGAGCCCAGTAGTTTTCCAAAATACTTTCATTTTGCTGTCAACTACAATAATTTCAATATGAAACAATAAACTTAATTTCACAAAAACAAAAGCTTCTTTTTTTCATAAAAATGCATGCTTTTTTACCTGAAATACCAAATTGTTTTGTGAGTAAGTGCATGTTCGTTGCCCATACATCTGCTTGGCATGTTCATAAAGTACTCACATTCGCATTATTACACCTGGATTGATTCTCCCGGGAAACAACCTTTACAACGCAACTTTTACAACGCACTTCCATTACAACGAAACTTTTACAACGCAACATCCATTACAACACATGCCATTACAACACATACTACTACAACGCATGTCATTACAACGCAGTCATTACAACGCATACCATTACAACGCATAGCATTACAACACATAGTACCCTTACACTATCCAACACTTACCCTACTGTTGCACCCCCTGTAGTTAGAATAGTAATTTTTACCCCAACACTTACCCTACTATTGCACCCCCTGGAGTTAGAATAGTAATTTTGACCCCTACACTATCCAACACTTACCCTACTATTGCACCCTCCTGGAGTTAGAATAGTAATTTTTACCCCTACACTATCCAATAATTAACTTACATGCAATGTAATGTTATGCGTTGTAATGGTATGCGTTGTAAAGGTAGTATGCGATGTAATGGAATGCGTTGTAAAAGTAGTTTTTAAAAATTTGTTGTAATGACATGTGTTGTAATCAAATGCATTGTAATGGATGTTGCGTTGTAAAAAGTGCATTGTGAAGGTATATGTTGTAAAAGTATGCGTTTTAACGTCATACTTCCGATTCTCCCTTGCATGTTTGGGGCGAATGCCAGGGGCGACTATCATATGCCAAAGTTGCCAGCATTATTCCAGGGGGAGAAGCACACCAGAATTAGACCCTATCATGCCAGTCATGTACACTTTAGAATTACCACTGTGGTTCCATTGGCCAGAACCAGCATTGTGTAGCATTAACACCATCATCCTAGAGACAGCATTAATTCAAGGGTAGGAATCACCATTCTATGAAGGCCCACATTAAGCCAAGAACTGGCACTATTAAGATAGGATCAGCATTATGCTAGGGTTTGGTTCTACATACCAGAAATTTGTCCAAAATGTGGCAGGAATTACTGGCCTTATGGTAGGGCCAGCATTAAACCAAAGGTGGGCACCCTTGTGCCTTGGATGCCTACCTTATGTCAAGAACTACCACTATTATGCCAAGGCAAGCACTATACCAGGACTGAACACCATCAAACCAAGAATTACCACACTACGCCAAGGAATATCACCATTATTCTAAGCTTAAATGTTTCCACCCGCAACAAAAATGCCCTCAATATGCTACGAATTACCACAGTTATTCCAGGGGCAGCACATTATCATGGGTGGGCAAGATCCCGTGGGCATGATCACACTATTTGTGCCACCATTATGCCAAGAATTACAAACATGATCCCATGGTGAGCTATTAAGTTTGCACAAATAATAAAATGGAGGCTTTAATTAAGGTAACAGTACCAGGTAGAGAACCCCCAAACTTCACAGGGCAGCTGCTCCATATACTGTCACCAGCAGAATCATTGAAGTAGAGCAACATATGTGACACCCTCATCATTCCTGAGAAGCACCTGATGATTACACCAGGTTCACCTAAGCCCTGGTCCAAGAAACAGCCACAACACAACTGCCACCTTGATTAGGGAATAAAACCAAGGAAGAACATAGGAAAACACTTTAAACAAGTGCATGAAAGGTAGAGGGAAAAACAAGTAGGGACAAGAAAAAGTTAAAATATGACTTAAAGTGGAATGACAGGCTCAAACTTCTAAATTTGGAAGTAACATTGGAAAAACTAAGTTCTTATTTCAGGTCAAAGTCTTCCTATCACACAAGTTTCTTTACTGGCCCCCACTGAAGTGAGACCAATTAAATTATTAGTTCTAATCTAATCAAAATAGCAGGTCCAGTGATGACCCTTGGATCTTCCACTTTCAAGAGTCTGGACATGCTTCATGCATCCCTTCTGTCCAGCACCACAACATTCTTCCTCATTTTACAAATAGTGTGAGGTTCTGTGAATTTGGACCTTTCCATCTTCTCAACATACCCAGTTTCTTCACCATGACATCATCAACCTTTAACATAAAATGCTTATTACAGTTCCTAGTTCCTAGTAGAGAGCTGACCTCTGTAGGACTAGCAAATGCCCACTCATAAATTCTCGCCTCTCCAAAGAATAGTCCATGGCTCTGAAATACGGTATTCCGTCCTGGGCAAATTATCCGTTTTAGGTACTCTATCACAACTCTGGTGTTCATTGAGTATACACACTTAGTCACTACCCATTTTTAGGTGTGGTCCACCAAAAACAACATACACTGTTCTGCAGGGGTCAACAACTTGAAAGGGCCCATGAAGTCAAGATCAACTTCGTCCATGGTACCTTGGGAACTTCCACTGGAGAAAGGGGAACCGGGTGGGTTACTCTGATCTTGTCATTTCTTGCAAAAAGAACACAGTCCTGAACGATCCTTTCTACCTCATGCTCAACTCCTGGCCACCAGGTAAGCTTCCTCACTCAGTTTAGTCAAGTTCCTTCCTAGTTGACCCTCATGTACCAGGTGGATCACCTTTTCCCATGAGTCTGCTGGGGACACAAGCCGAATCCCCTCAAAAGCTCAGCATCAGCCAAACTCAATTTCTGAATCCCTTTACAGTTTCAGAGAGTTATTTATAGTTTAGTCATCCTCAGACCACAAATTCCTCAACAAACTAGATCACTCATCCATTTCTCTAGCCTATTTCCCTTCCTCCTCATTAATGCCATCCTCCCATACCCAATGGAAATGATTCCAGCATTTCAACTTCACACTCATTAGGCAAGCTTGAGAAGCAGGCCTGGACAACATTTAATTTGCACCAGCGTATGTTATATGGATTTGTATAGTGCGACTTATCATTTAAAAGGGTTTCCAGGTGCTGGAGCAGGTGTGAAGGTCATCTGCTGAGGGTATCTGAGTTTGTTGAAGAGCCACGGCTTCAGCCTCTTGCGGAATTCAAGAATCAATCAATCAATCAGAACTTTTGTAAAGCGCACTACTTACCCGTGAGGGTCTCTCGGTGCTGGGTGGGGAGGGGAGGGCAGTGCTGCTACTGCTCGAATAGCCAGGTCTTGAGGAGCTTTCTGAAGGTTAGCAGGTCCTGGGTCCGCTGTAGGAGGATGGGGAGGGTGTTCCAGGTCTTGGCGGTGAGGTGGGAGAACCATCTGCCGCAGGAGGTTACTCTTCGGAAGCGGGGGACTGTGGCGAGGGCGAGGTCAGCGGATTGGAGCTGGCAGTTGGGGATGTAGAAGCGGAGTCATCTCTTGAGGTATGTTGGACCGGTGTTGTGGAGTGCCTTTTGTGCGTGGGTGAGACAGCTTGAAGGTGATCCTCTTGTTGACAGGTAGCCAGTGCAGGTCTCTTAGGTGGGGTGTGATGTGGCTGCGGCGGGCGATGTGAGGATCAGGCGTGCAGAGGCATTTTGTATGCGTTGCAGTCGTTTCAGGAGTTTGGCCGAGGCTCTTGCGTAGAGGGCTTTTCCGTAGTCCAGCCTGCTGCTGACGAGGGCCTGGGTGACCATTCTTCTTGTTTCGGTGGGGATCCACTTGAAGATCTTGCAGAGCATGCGTAGGGTCTTGAAGCAGGAGGACGCAACGGCGTTGACCAGCTTCGTCATGGATAGAGTGGAGTTGAGGATGAACCCTTGGTTGCGTGCGTGGTCGGTGGGGATTGGAGCTGTTCCCAGTGTGGTCGGCCACCGGGAGTTGTTCCAGGCTGAGGTGGTGGAGGGAGGATGAGGACTTCCATCTTGTTCGAGATTAGCTTCAGTCAGCTGTTCTTCATCCACTCGGCGACGTCTTTCATTCCTTCGTGGAGGTTGGTTTTGGCCGTGAGGGGGACCTTGGTGAGGCAGAGGATCAACTGGGTGTCGTCGGCGTATGAGATGATGTTGAGGTCATGCATTCGGGCAAAGTGGGCGAGCTGTCCCATGTAGATGTTGAACAATGTCGGGCTGAGGGATGAGCCCTGGGGTACGTCGCAGATGATCTCGGTGGCTTCGGAGCGGATAGGGGGGAGGTGGATGCTCTGGGTTTTGCCGGAGAGGAAGGAGATGGTCCAGTCCAGCGTCATGGAGGCGTGTGCATAGGGTGTGGTGGCAGACTGTGTCGAAGGCGGCTGACAAGAAGCGAAGAGGAGGCCCTGATGTGTGGAGGCAGGTTGTTCCATGATCAGGGGGTGATGTAGGAGAAAGCTAGGCTACCTTTTCTTTTGCAGATACTGGGCAGAGTGTGTAAGGGAGAGAATGGCTTAGAGTAGGAGTCCAGTGATTTGGTACAAGCAAAGGTGGCAGTTAGGATGTACTGGTCCTATATTGTGCAATGCTTTGCACGCATGTGTAAGGAGGTTGAATTGGCAGCATTCATGTATCGGCAGCCAGTGGAATTCCCTATGGTGTGACTTGATGTGTGTGCAACATGGGAGACCCAGGATGAGACTAGTTCCGTTATTCTGGATGATGTGAAATCGGTAGAGGAGGTGGCTGGAGATTCTGGCATAGAGTGCGTTGTCTAGTCTGCTGGGGAAAAGGGTTGGAGTGACGGTACGCCTGTAGTTCTTGGGGATCCATTTGATGATTTTCCTAAGGATGCATAGTATGTGGAAGCAGGAAGAGCTGAATGCGTTCACCTGTGAGGCCATGTTGAGTTTGCAGTCTAGGGTGATTCCCAGGTGTCTTCTGTGGTTAGAGGGTATAGGTGTTGGACCAAGCTCTGATGGCCATCAAGAGGAGTCGCATGGAGAGTTCTTGTTCTAAAAAATCTGCACTTCCATCTTGTCCGAGTTGAGTTTCAGGCAGTTGTTTTTCATCCATTCTGCTATGCAGATCATGCATTTGCTCAAATTGGATCTGGTTATTGAGGAGGTGTCAGACATAGTGAGGATGAGCTGGGTGTTGTTGGTTAAGGAAATGATTGAGATGCTCTGATATCTGTTGATGTCAGCAAGTAGTGCCATGTAATGGTTCAAAAGAGTAGGGCTGAAAGAGGATCCTTGAGGGGCTCCGTAGATCATTGCCTCGGGCTTTGATGTGTAGGGGTACTCTGACTCTCTGAGTTCCTCCTGTGAGGAAGGAACATGTCCTTTCAAGGGCTGGACCTTGGATGCCTGTTACATGACGTCTTTTAAAGAGGCTGGAGTGGGATACTTGGTTTATGTAATACTGGAAATTTAGCATTACACTTATTACATGAAATTTCCTGAATTGCACCGTTATGCTACATCGCGTAATTACACCATTGTTCAAGGCAAAAATGCAGGAATAACGGAAACAACCAGAATGTCAGTGGCTATTGTTCACAGGGTTGTGTTTTTTGCATTTGTTTAAGCATGAAAAGCTTCCTCATATCAAAACTTGACACAAGGATGCATTTTGCACTAAAATTTAGTCCTAAATGATGGAGTTACATCTAATGTACTTACGTGTGATTTCACGTAATTGTTCTGACATTTCCCATAACTACTCAAAAGCCAATTTCACACACACCTTAGGAGTCAGCCTCTTTGTTATTGGCACCTGAGAGATAATCTACTTCGAAAATGTAGCCCTTCTGTCCACCTTTTTAGGTCTCGGCTAAACGCGCGGAAGCGCGTTGTCGCCGAGAACTTATTGTTAGCGAGTGTGCTTCCCAGGAGACATTCTTGGCCGCGCGCATCGCCTTGGAGGGCGATTTGAAACGCGCACGCGCACGCGATCGCGCTCACTGTGGGCAGCTGCTGTCGTGCATTCACACAGACACACACCAGCGCCCATGCACGCACTTGCTCATACAGTGCCATGCTTCAAGGAAGTAAAAATAATGTGGACAGAACGAATAAAAAAGAAGTTAAACATGAATGCTAAAGCTGTGATGGGCACTAAAAATCGAAAAGCTTAAATCAGATGTGTGAAATAATAACGTACCGAAAAAACCCTGAAAAATAACATGTGCATGAAAGCCAAAAAATGAAAAGCAAGTGTTTACCTGTGGATGCAGTCTGTGCGAAGCATTAATACAAATGTTTACATGCTGGCTTATGTGTTTAATCAAACGGAGAAGAGAGGATAAAAGCACAGTGCTAGTGCAATGAGTGAAACAAAACTGTGCTATATATGTCCTCCTAGATCCAACACAGTCTTACATCGTAGGTGCCAAGAAATATATGAGAGTACCTACATACTGCATCAGACCGTGAAGGGCATTTACACTACGGAAGGGAGAATGCAGAGTAGTGAGTGCAGAGTAGTGAGTGCAGAGTAGTGAGTGCAGAGTAGTGAGTGCAGAGTAGTGAGTGCAGAGTAGTGAGTAGTGAGTGCAGAGTAGTGAGTAGTGAGTGCAGAGTAGTGAGTGCAGAGTAGTGAGTGCAGAGTAGTGAGTGCAGAGTAGTGAGTAGTGAGTGCAGAGTAGTGAGTGCAGAGTAGTGAGTGCAGAGTAGTGAGTGCAGAGTAGTGAGTGCAGAGTAGTGAGTAGTGAGTGCAGAGTAGTGAGTGCAGAGTAGTAAGTAGTGAGTGCAGAGTAGTGAGTGCAGAGTAGTGAGTGCAGAGTAGTGAGTGCAGAGTAGTGAGTGCAGAGTGTGAGCAGTGAGTGCAGAGTAGTGAGTGCAGAGTAGTGAGCGCAGAGTAGTGAGTGCAGACTAGTGAGTGCAGACTAGTGAGTAGTGAGTGCAGAGTAGTGAGTGCAGAGTAGTGAGTGCAGAGTAGTGAGTGCAGAGTAGTGAGTAGTGAGTGCAGAGTAGTGAGTGCAGAGTAGTGAGTGCAGAGTAGTGAGTGCAGAGTAGTGAGTGCAGAGTAGTAAGTGCAGAGTAGTGAGTAGTGAGTGCAGAGTAGTGAGTAGTGAGTGCAGAGTAGTGAGTGCAGAGTGCAGAGTAGTGAGTGCAGAGTGCAGAGTAGTGATTGCAGAATGCAGAGTAGTGAGTGCAGAGTGCAGAGTAGTGAGTGCAGAGTAGTGAGTGCAGAGTAGTGAGTAGTGAGTGCAGAGTAGTGAGTAGTGAGTGCAGAGTAGTGAGTAGTGAGTGCAGAGTAGTGAGTGCAGAGTAGTGAGTGCAGAGTAGTGAGTAGTGAGTGCAGAGTAGTGAGTAGTGAGTGCAGAGTAGTGAGTAGTGAGTGCAGAGTAGTAAGTAGTGAGTGCAGAGTAGTGAGTGCAGAGTAGTGAGTGCAGAGTAGTGAGTGCAGAGTAGTGAGTAGTGAGTGCAGAGTAGTGAGTAGTGAGTGCAGAGTAGTGAGTAGTGAGCAGAGTAGTAAGTAGTGAGTGCAGAGTAGTGAGTAGTGAGTGCAGAGTAGTGAGTAGTGAGTGCAGAGTAGTGAGTGCAGAGTAGTGAGCAGTGAGTGCAGAGTAGTGAGCAGTGAGTGCAGAGTAGTGAGCAGTGAGTGCAGAGTAGTGAGTGCAGAGTAGTGAGTAGTGAGTGCAGAGTAGTGAGTGCAGAGTAGTGAGTGCAGAGTAGTGAGTAGTGAGTGCAGAGTAGTGAGTAGTGAGTGCAGAGTAGTGAGTAGTGAGTGCAGAGTAGTGAGTGCAGAGTAGTGAGCAGTGAGTGCAGAGTAGTGAGAAGTGAGTGCAGAGTAGTGAGCAGTGAGTGCAGAGTAGTGAGTGCAGAGTAGTGAGTGCAGAGTAGTGAGTAGTGAGTGCAGAGTAGTGAGTGCAGAGTAGTGAGTAGTGAGTGCAGAGTAGTGAGTAGTGAGTGCAGAGTAGTGAGTGCAGAGTAGTGAGTGCAGAGTAGTGAGTAGTGAGTGCAGAGGAGTGAGTAGTGAGTGCAGAGGAGTGAGTAGTGAGTGCAGAGGAGTGAGTACAGAGGAGTGAGTGGTGAGTGCAGAGGAGTGAGTAGTGAGTGCAGAGGAGTAAGTAGTGAGTGCAGAGGAGTGAGTAGTGAGTGCAGAGGAGTGAGTAGTGAGTGCAGAGGAGTGAGTACAGAGGAGTGAGTAGTGAGTGCAGAGGAGTGAGTAGTGAGTGCAGAGGAGTGAGTAGTGAGTGCAGAGGAGTGAGCAGTGAGTGCAGAGTAGTGAGCAGTGAGTGCAGAGTAGTGAGCAGTGAGTGCAGAGTAGTGAGCAGTGAGTGCAGAGTAGTGAGTGCAGAGTAGTGAGTAGTGAGTGCAGAGTAGTGAGTGCAGAGTAGTGAGTGCAGAGTAGTGAGTGCAGAGTAGTGAGTAGTGAGTGCAGAGTAGTGAGTAGTGAGTGCAGAGTAGTGAGTGCAGAGTAGTGAGTAGTGAGTGCAGAGTAGTGAGTGCAGAGTAGTGAGTGCAGAGTAGTGAGTAGTGAGTGCAGAGTAGTGAGTGCAGAGTAGTGAGTGCAGAGTAGTGAGTGCAGACTAGTGAGTGCAGACTAGTGAGTGCAGAGTAGTGAGTGCAGAGTAGTGAGTGCAGAGTAGTGAGTAGTGAGTGCAGAGTAGTGAGTGCAGAGTAGTGAGTGCAGAGTAGTGAGTGCAGAGTAGTGAGTGCAGAGTAGTAAGTGCAGAGTAGTGAGTAGTGAGTGCAGAGTAGTGAGTAGTGAGTGCAGAGTAGTGAGTGCAGAGTGCAGAGTAGTGAGTGCAGAGTGCAGAGTAGTGATTGCAGAATGCAGAGTAGTGAGTGCAGAGTGCAGAGTAGTGAGTGCAGAGTAGTGAGTGCAGAGTAGTGAGTAGTGAGTGCAGAGTAGTGAGTAGTGAGTGCAGAGTAGTGAGTAGTGAGTGCAGAGTAGTGAGTGCAGAGTAGTGAGTAGTGAGTGCAGAGTAGTGAGTAGTGAGTGCAGAGTAGTGAGTAGTGAGTGCAGAGTAGTAAGTAGTGAGTGCAGAGTAGTGAGTGCAGAGTAGTGAGTGCAGAGTAGTGAGTGCAGAGTAGTGAGTGCAGAGTAGTGAGTAGTGAGTGCAGAGTAGTGAGTAGTGAGTGCAGAGTAGTGAGTAGTGAGCAGAGTAGTAAGTAGTGAGTGCAGAGTAGTGAGTAGTGAGTGCAGAGTAGTGAGTAGTGAGTGCAGAGTAGTGAGTGCAGAGTAGTGAGCAGTGAGTGCAGAGTAGTGAGCAGTGAGTGCAGAGTAGTGAGCAGTGAGTGCAGAGTAGTGAGCAGTGAGTGCAGAGTAGTGAGTGCAGAGTAGTGAGTAGTGAGTGCAGAGTAGTGAGTAGTGAGTGCAGAGTAGTGAGTGCAGAGTAGTGAGTGCAGAGTAGTGAGTAGTGAGTGCAGAGTAGTGAGTAGTGAGTGCAGAGTAGTGAGTGCAGAGTAGTGAGCAGTGAGTGCAGAGTAGTGAGCAGTGAGTGCAGAGTAGTGAGCAGTGAGTGCAGAGTAGTGAGTGCAGAGTAGTGAGTGCAGAGTAGTGAGTAGTGAGTGCAGAGTAGTGAGTGCAGAGTAGTGAGTAGTGAGTGCAGAGTAGTGAGTGCAGAGTAGTGAGTAGTGAGTGCAGAGTAGTGAGTAGTGAGTGCAGAGTAGTGAGTGCAGAGTAGTGAGTGCAGAGTAGTGAGTAGTGAGTGCAGAGGAGTGAGTAGTGAGTGCAGAGGAGTGAGTAGTGAGTGCAGAGGAGTGAGTACAGAGGAGTGAGTGGTTAGTGCAGAGGAGTGAGTAGTGAGTGCAGAGGAGTAAGTAGTGAGTGCAGAGGAGTGAGTAGTGAGTGCAGAGGAGTGAGTAGTGAGTGCAGAGGAGTGAGTACAGAGGAGTGAGTAGTGAGTGCAGAGGAGTGAGTAGTGAGTGCAGAGGAGTGAGTGCAGACTAGTGAGTAGTGAGTGCAGAGTAGTGAGTGCAGAGTAGTGAGTGCAGAGTAGTGAGTGCAGAGTAGTGAGTAGTGAGTGCAGAGTAGTGAGTGCAGAGTAGTGAGTGCAGAGTAGTGAGTGCAGAGTAGTGAGTGCAGAGTAGTGAGTGCAGACTAGTGAGTGCAGACTAGTGAGTGCAGACTAGTGAGTAGTGAGTGCAGAGTAGTGAGTGCAGAGTAGTGAGTGCAGAGTAGTGAGTGCAGAGTAGTGAGTAGTGAGTGCAGAGTAGTGAGTGCAGAGTAGTGAGTGCAGAGTAGTGAGTGCAGAGTAGTGAGTGCAGAGTAGTAAGTGCAGAGTAGTGAGTAGTGAGTGCAGAGTAGTGAGTAGTGAGTGCAGAGTAGTGAGTGCAGAGTGCAGAGTAGTGAGTGCAGAGTGCAGAGTAGTGATTGCAGAATGCAGAGTAGTGAGTGCAGAGTGCAGAGTAGTGAGTGCAGAGTAGTGAGTGCAGAGTAGTGAGTAGTGAGTGCAGAGTAGTGAGTAGTGAGTGCAGAGTAGTGAGTAGTGAGTGCAGAGTAGTGAGTGCAGAGTAGTGAGTAGTGAGTGCAGAGTAGTGAGTAGTGAGTGCAGAGTAGTGAGTAGTGAGTGCAGAGTAGTAAGTAGTGAGTGCAGAGTAGTGAGTGCAGAGTAGTGAGTGCAGAGTAGTGAGTGCAGAGTAGTGAGTAGTGAGTGCAGAGTAGTGAGTAGTGAGTGCAGAGTAGTGAGTAGTGAGCAGAGTAGTAAGTAGTGAGTGCAGAGTAGTGAGTAGTGAGTGCAGAGTAGTGAGTAGTGAGTGCAGAGTAGTGAGTGCAGAGTAGTGAGCAGTGAGTGCAGAGTAGTGAGCAGTGAGTGCAGAGTAGTGAGCAGTGAGTGCAGAGTAGTGAGCAGTGAGTGCAGAGTAGTGAGTGCAGAGTAGTGAGTAGTGAGTGCAGAGTAGTGAGTAGTGAGTGCAGAGTAGTGAGTGCAGAGTAGTGAGTGCAGAGTAGTGAGTAGTGAGTGCAGAGTAGTGAGTAGTGAGTGCAGAGTAGTGAGTAGTGAGTGCAGAGTAGTGAGTGCAGAGTAGTGAGCAGTGAGTGCAGAGTAGTGAGCAGTGAGTGCAGAGTAGTGAGCAGTGAGTGCAGAGTAGTGAGTGCAGAGTAGTGAGTGCAGAGTAGTGAGTAGTGAGTGCAGAGTAGTGAGTGCAGAGTAGTGAGTAGTGAGTGCAGAGTAGTGAGTGCAGAGTAGTGAGTAGTGAGTGCAGAGTAGTGAGTAGTGAGTGCAGAGTAGTGAGTGCAGAGTAGTGAGTGCAGAGTAGTGAGTAGTGAGTGCAGAGGAGTGAGTAGTGAGTGCAGAGGAGTGAGTAGTGAGTGCAGAGGAGTGAGTACAGAGGAGTGAGTGGTTAGTGCAGAGGAGTGAGTAGTGAGTGCAGAGGAGTAAGTAGTGAGTGCAGAGGAGTGAGTAGTGAGTGCAGAGGAGTGAGTAGTGAGTGCAGAGGAGTGAGTACAGAGGAGTGAGTAGTGAGTGCAGAGGAGTGAGTAGTGAGTGCAGAGGAGTGAGTAGTGAGTGCAGAGGAGTGAGTAGTGAGTGCAGAGTAGTGAGTGCAGAGTAGTGAGTAGTGAGTGAGTAGTGAGTGCAGAGTAGTGAGTGCAGAGTAGTGAGTAGTGAGTGCAGAGTAGTGAGTAGTGAGTGCAGAGAAGTGAGTAGTGAGTGCAGAGTAGTGAGTGCAGAGTAGTGAGTGCAGTGTAGTGAGTGCAGAGTAGTGAGTAGTGAGTGCAGAGTAGTGAGTAGTGAGTGCAGAGTAGTGAGTGCAGAGTAGTGAGTGCAGAGTAGTGAGTGCAGAGTAGTGAGTGCAGAGTAGTGAGTAGTGAGTGCAGAGTAGTGAGTGCAGAGTGAGTGTGCAAAGTGCAGAGTAGTGAGTGCAGAGTGCAGAGTAGTGAGTGCAGAGTGAGTGTGCAAAGTGCAGAATAGTGAGTGCAGAGTGCAGAGTAGTGAGTGCAGAGTGCAGAGTAGTGAGTGCAGAGTGCAGAGTAGTGAGTGCAGAGTAGTGAGTGCAGAGTGAGTGTGCAGAATACAGAATAGTGAGTGCAGAGTAGTGAGTGCAGAGTAGTGAGTGCAGAGTGAGTGTGCAGAATAGTGAGTGCAGAGTAGTGAGTGCAGAGTAGTGAGTGCAGAGTGAGTGTGCAGAGCAGTGAGTGCAGGTGCAGAGTGGTGTGTGCTGTTGAGTGCAGAGTGCTGTGTATTGGCAATGTAAATGACAATGCCATTTATTTATGATTTAAAGAAAAAAAAAGAAATGTAATGAGCAATGCCAATAGCTCTACCTTTAATGATGCCGAGACCATTGCATTGCAAATGCTTGTTATTCTTGTAGTCACAACCCGGCCTGTGCTCACCCACCAAAATATCTGAAAAAGAGGTCAATGGTCTGTTCCCCTCAAAATAATTTAAAGTGTTGATTGCCAAAGGCACATGCCAAAGCCTCCTTTTTGATAACTGAATAATGTTCTTCAGCCCTCCTTAGGAAGCACAAGCCAAAGTCCACAATGTTCTCTACACCCTCAACATACTCTCATAGGACAGTACCCAACACCTCAACAGCACAGTTTTCATGCAAATGCCAAAATGATCGAGAGTGGGCATGCTACTAATCCCTGCTTTGAGAGACTTAACCCCACGCCCCAATCACTAGCCCATTCAAAATGTGCTCCCCTTCTTGAGTACTAACCTGAGCTGTAACAAACTAGCAACATTGGCAATAAACCTGGAGTAGACCTCCATTAGTGCAAGGAATGATCTCACCTGGTACTTGTCATAAGGATTAGGCCTTCACAATACTCTAACCCAACTCCACCTTTGTGCTAATTTCCTCTGCAGTAATGGGTGACCCAAGTAAATACTGTGTTTCGACACTTTTCCTTCTTCAAAGTAAGGCCAGAACCTATCATTCTCTTCATAACTATCCTTAATTTGATCATCCTATTATTCCCATCTTTACCAAAAACTGATCTATCATCCTGGAAACACAGCCCTTGGGGTATCTCTTCATGCACTACTTTCATCGTTCTCTGAAAACCTGCCGCAGCCGGCACTAATCCAAAGGGCCTAGTGACAAATGTGTAAGCTCCCAGAGGTTGAATAAAGAATGTCATGTGCCTGGATTCTTCATGAACCTTGGCCCCGTGGTATGTGAATGACTGTTTCATAACTCAGATGTCTTCCATCACCAAGCATAAGCAGTATCTCAGAGATGTTTGAAAGTGGATGGTGATGTACCTAAATGTGTTTGCGTATGATGTTAGCTCAACACACATTCCTATGTGTTTCTCTTTCATCTTAGGTGCCAAAACAACAGGTGCAAGCCAATCAGAGGATTTGATCTCCACTTTCACCCTTAGTCTCAGCAACTTCTGGAACTCCTCCTTAAGTGGACCCAACATTTGGTCTGGCACTCTCTGAATCTATGAACACATGGCACTGCATTGTTCTTCTGCTTGATCTTGCGATTAAACGTTTTCAATAGAAGTATTTCCTTTTCAAAAGTATACAGAAACTCCTCATGAATGTCAAGACTACTAACTACATTTCCTACAAAAAATTTTTAATGAACTTTATTTTTACATTTATGACAGGGCATGTCAGCACAGTGATGGGAAAACAAACATACATAAGGGAAAATAAAACAAACAAATAAACAGCCATCAGAACAATGCCATATGTTTCTTTTCTACTAATATGACTTGTTCAGGCTTGTTAGGGTTCCATGTGACTCTTATGTCACCCTGATGGCACAAACCAATAGATGATCTCCTTGCTTAGCAACATAAGCTTTCCAAACCTTCTCTCTGACACAACATTGGATTCTCATCACAACATACCCTAGAGCATCTGTCTTTGCCCCATCATAGCCCACAGGACTAAAGTCTAGTGGTAGCAATTCAATTTTCTCTTCACTAAACAGTTTTTTCCCATGATAGTGTAGGGAAAACTAGAATCTGCTAATGCTGTCACTTTATCACCCCACACAACCTCACGTTGCGGCATAACCACTGGCTCAAATCAATATTCCACTCCTCTGTCACATTGAGGGCAACGCTCTTAACAACTTCTTTGACACATTCTATACTTTGGACCATTTCACTTTTACAAACCTTGGGGTAATGGCCTCTTTTACCTCATCTCTTTTATGTGAAGTTCTTGGCAGAACATCCGGGACTGTTAAATGAGGGTCCAAGCCTGCCACACTTGCAACATTACTTCCGTTGTTATCTGTTCCATTTCCTGAATGAAGCGTTTTTACCCTCCAAGCTGATTCTACGGATATAACTAATTTTAATATTATTAGTCACACAAGGGCCTAGTCACAAAGGTAAATCTACACATGTAGATTTACTACAAGTACATTTACTCTTATACTTTTAAGTAACTTTACTACTTATAGCTATTCACCATTTATGAGTGTAAAGTTACTCAAAAGTGTCCCCACCCTGTGAAATAAGGCATTGAGAATATCACGTACAACCATAAAGTTAGTACTAGTATGTGCACTCGGTGGAAACACCTGAATTGTGGCAGAAATTTCACTATGGTAATTTATAGAAAGAATGATAAAAGTTTGTTAAGCTTTTAAAAAAACAAGCATTTGCAATGCAATAGGTCTCGCATTAGGAAAGTTTGAGCTATTGGTGTTGTAAATGACAATTTTTTTATTTATGTGTTGGTTTTGAAAACAGCTAAATTAATAGCTTTGTCATTTACAATGCCAATAGTTATAACTTTCGCAAATGTGACACCTATAGCATTTGTAATGCAACATGTTTTGTATTTACGTGACTTAGATGTATTGATATTACAAATTACAATGGCTTTTAATTTTTTTAAATAATTAATACTTAAATAAAAGTGATTTTAATTTATAATGGCAATAGCTTAAACTTTTGTAAATAACTTTTGTGAAGATTATGTTCAGTGTGTTTTATTGTGACGAAAATCCAAGAACAGAAGTGAAATATTAACATCTTTTTGCGACATTTGTAATAAAGCTTGAAACAGTGAGAGAACATATTTGAACCAGTTGTTGTTGAATGGTTGCGCAGATTGATGCCGGGGTGGGGCTGAGTGGTGCTGTGGTGGTGCTGAGTGGTGGCGTGCTGATGCTGAGTGGTGCTGTGGTAGTGCTGAGTGATACTGGGATGGTGCTGAGTGATGCTGGGGTGGTGCTGAGTGATGCTGGGGTGGTGCTGAGTGATGCTGGAGTGGTGCTGAGTGATGCTGGGGTGGTGCTGAGTGATGCTGGGGTGGTGCTGAGTGATGCTGTGGTGGTGCTGAGTGATGCTGTGGTAGCGCTGAGTGGTGCTGTGGTGGTGCTGATTGGTGCTGTGGTGGTGCTGATTGGTGCTGTGGTGGTGCTGAGTGATGCTGCAGTGGTGCTGAGTGATGCTGTGGTGGTGCTGAGTGATGCTGTGGTGGTGCTGAGTGGTGCTGTGGTGGTGCTGAGTGGTGCTGTGGTGGTGCTGAGTGATAATGTGGTGGTGCTGAGTGATGCTGGGGTAGCGCTGAGTGATGATGTGGTGATGCAGAGGGCAGAAAGGCACAACAAGCAGTCTAACAAAGGGCAGAAGGGCAGAAAAACAAGGGAAAAACGAGTCTAACGGAGGGCAGAAGCGCACAAAAAACCAGTCTAACAGAGGACAGAAGGGCAGAAAAACAAGGGGAAACGAGTCTAACAGAGGGAAGAAGGGCACAAAAAAGAGTTTAACAGGGGGCAGAAAGGCACAAAAACGAGTCTAACAGAGGGCAGAAGGGAACAAAAAACCAGTCTAACAGAGGACAGAAGGGCAGAAAAACAAGGGAAAAACGAGTCTAACAGAGGGCAGAAAGGCACAAAAAAGAGTCTAACAGGGGGCAGAAAGGCACAAAAACGAGTCTAACAGAGGGCAGAAGGGCACAAAAACAGTCTAACAGAGGACAGAAGGACAGAAAAACAAGGGAAAACGAGTCTAACAGAGGGCAGAAGGGCACGAAAAACGAGTCTAACAGGGGGCAGAAAGGCACAAAAACGAGTCTGTCTAACAGAGGGCAGAAGGGTACAAAAACAAGGGAATAACAGAGGGCAGAAGGGCACAAAAAACGAGTCTAACAGAGGGCAGAAGGGCAGATAAACAAGGGAAAAACAAGCTTTGCTTAAACACACACTTTGTACTTTTAGTCCTTGCTTACGAGAAGCAAGGCTGGCAGTAGCTACACCTCTTTTAATGCTAGCCTTGCTTCTCGTAAGCAAGGACTATCAGTAGTAAGTGCGTTTTTATGCACCAACATTCCACTCACCAACATTCTCTCACCACAGTCACACTGGCTGAGCAGCAGGTATAACAGAGTAATTTATTTATTGTTAATAGATTTTAATATCACATTAGTTTCAGAAGTTTCTAAAAGATTAATGACATATTTTATGGTAAAATAATAGTTATGTTTCATTTATAGAATTTTTCCACATTGAATAACATTTATTTATATTTTGAAATAGTTTCTATAATTTAATTTATATTAATAATAGATTCCATGCGGTTTTATTGACGCCTCTACCTCCATTCTTTTCTATTTTAGGGTGTTGCACTGCCCGTGGTTGGCCATGTGTGGTGCTGGACTCACTCCAGCTCTGAGTTGACATACATTTATGACTGCTTTTTGTCTGTAGTAACTAAGGAAGGGGGATTTGTGAATAGTGATGGGCTTACTGTTAGTTGGGTGGGGGCAGTGGGAGCATTAACATTTGTGTGAGAGAGAATGGAAGGGCAGTTCTATAGATTATGCGTGGATACAACTTGGTAATGCGCCCTATTGCCTCTTAAGCTGTGTCACCCTCAGAGGCAGGAGGAAGAGATTTAATTGCACCCGAACCACCGCGGTTTCTTGTAACCCGGCCAGACGAGGCCATTAAGAGAATGTTCTTTCTTTAAAAGGTGGTCATTGTTGGGGGGAGGAGCATTTTTTTAGTGGCAGCAATTTTTTTTAAAAAGCGCTTCGCCCAGTACGTGTGTAGCTGCCAGTGGCCATGTTAAAACAAGTCCTTCCGACAGCCTGAAGTAAAGAGAAACAAGCTCTTGGCATTGCTGTGGGGAGGGGGGGAAGAGAAATGCACGGCCTGGCGGCCGTGAAAGTGAAGTGAATAATTAGGGGAGGAGAAATGCTTGCCTGAGGCCGAGTGCACGCTGGGGGAAGCTTCAGATACCAGTGGGAGGGAGGCTGATTGTTGCTTTGATGTGGACGCACAGATGGTGCCTGTGGGGGAAAAGCGCATGCTTGTTCACGTGAACTGTAGAAAATCCACCGCGTTGGTTTGACAATTATTTTGCCCACTAAAATTCGATCCTATACCATTCCTTACGGAATGGTATAGGCTCGACCTAACTATACCAATCCTTGCGGAATGGTATAGGCTCGACCTAAAAAGGACAAAAAATATGCTTATTTAAATTAAAAAGTAAGCGTATGCAGAAAAGATTTTCCTCAGCATGTGTGCAGTGTCTATTTGTGTTTTTTACTGAAGGGTACACGGTTCCAATGCATGGTCAATTTTAAATTTTGGGAAATCTGCCAAACTAAAAAGTAAATTGTAATCTATTTCACTTTTTGTAAAGCGCTTCTTGCCACGGTTAGCAGTTTTGCGGCGCTCTGCCACGGGAGGATGCTTAGTGGAAGGTGGTCGCAGACGGGCGCACCTTAGTATGCCCACGGATCTTTCTGTACAACCTCTTTGAAGTCTTCTTACAAGTGGTAGAGGACAGGTAGTGGTGTGTGGCCAGGGTTGCGCTGATGGTGGGGGAACAAGTGGCTTTAACAGGAACGGCTGTGATACAGGTGATGACAATTCCATGCTTCTGATAAGCAGAAAAAAAGACTGAAGGAATGGTACAATATATATATTTTTTTCTCACAGATTTCCTGCTGAGGAGTGTTACCACAGCAGTTTACGGATTTGGGCCAGAATTTACAAAGGCAAGGTTTTTACTTCCCCTAACTCCAAAATGTTAAACTTCATCACAAAATAGGCGTGTTTTGTAGGTCTGTCTGTTGAGTTTGAAGCTTGTGCTCGTTACTAAAAGTGAAACTAAAATCATCGAAGTGAAAATGCAGAGGTGCAAGTCCGGGCTGGCACAAGCATCCTTTTGGCAGTCTCATGACAGACAGCTGTCGCTGTGAGTGTTTTTCTCACGTCCAGTAGCACTTTCGGATTCCAGCAGAGAAACACTCAAGCACCAGAACCAGGATTCCTATTTGAACCTCCGAGACCAGGACTATGTAGGTTGCTAACGGGCAGATGTCTCTGTCTTATACTAAACACACGTGATGTTCAGAACCAAAATCAGCATTGAAGGAAGACCCCGCGTGATTTCACTTTCAGCTTTTGCCGATCATAGGGTGCAACGCCCGGGAGATGCTCAGTGACACGCAACCAGGAAGCTAGGAAAACTGAGCAGGAACAAGCAAACCACATTTCCGGCAAATGCAGAGACAAGAGAAAATCAGGTGACGATCGGGAGTCCACCGGACAATTGGAACCCCAGCCAGAGCAGGAAGGAGAAGCTATGAGATCAGGAGACAAAGAGTTAAGGAGAAAAGACGTGGCCGGTATTGCTAAAGGGTACCATCGATGGCAAAAAAAAAAAAATCTGAGTAAGGCTGTGTGCGGGGAGAGAGAGTGGAGGTGCGGGAGCTGGGGAACAGATGGCCGTGAAGCAGGGGGCGGGGCAGCGGAACCCTTTGATGTGGCCTGGCGGCCGTGAAAGGAGAAATGCTGCTGCCAGGGGGAAGGCTCGTGCATGAGAGCAGGTCACGTGATTGTGATTCACGTGAACTGTCCAAATCCGCTGGAGGAGAGCCCTTGGCCTGAAGTAGTGGTTCAGCGGCATTAGACTCGCAATTCATTCCTTGCGGAATAGAATAGGCGAGACCTAAAAAGATATATTTTATGTTAAATATTAATTATAATGTACTTAGTTTTATGTACCTATTTTTAAATTTAGAACAATATAAATAAAGTAACAGAATTAATAACAACTTTCAATTAAACATGTAGTCTTTGTAATCCTCTAAATTAAAATAAAATCTTTTTCAAGCTTAAATTAAAAAAATCCAACCTAGAGAAATAATATATATTACTTTTTATGCATTCAAAGATATTAAAAGTGATGTATAAAATGTATTAGGAGTATGTAGTGAATAAAAGCAGGTCTGATCCAAGTGGTTTCCATGTAAATGTATTCAGGATAAGATGTTACAGCGTAGAGCCCCACCAGGAGCAGCCTTCATGCTGCTCAGCCCATCCACCAACTGACTAAACCACTCACCAACATTCCACTCACCAACATTCTCCCACCACAGTCACACTGGCTGAGCAGCAGGTATAACAGAGTAATTTATTTATTGTTAATAGATTTTAATATCACATTAGTTTCAGAAGTTTCTAAAAGATTAATGACATATTTTATGGTAAAATAATAGTTATGTTTCATTTATAGAATTTTTCCACATTGAATAACATTTATTTATATTTTGAAATAGTTTCTATAATTTAATTTATATTAATAATAGATTCCATGCGGTTTTATTGACGCCTCTACCTCCATTCTTTTCTATTTTAGGGTGTTGCACTGCCCGTGGTTGGCCATGTGTGGTGCTGGACTCACTCCAGCTCTGAGTTGACATACATTTATGACTGCTTTTTGTCTGTAGTAACTAAGGAAGGGGGATTTGTGAATAGTGATGGGCTTACTTTTTTGTGGGTGGGTATTTGTCCTTTCCTAAACCTTCCTTAACCCTCCCTAAACCCCTCAGTACTCTTCTGTTCGAACCCTGCCACTTTAGTCTTAAGTAGCGCTTTCGACATAGAAAATATAGGAGAGGAGGGAGGCTGAGACCTGAGCACATAGGTATGTGAATGGCATTTTGTGGTACATCACTATTATTGTGTTACTACTAAATGTATTACAATACAACATACAGTTTGTGAATAGGCCCCACTGACGGCTGTTGTGTCTAACACAGCATCTACGTCATTATTTTGGCTCTCCCTCATCTCTTGTGCCAGTTTGCAGTGTTCTTCATTCTTTCTGCTTTTGCCACCGCTTTTTCAAGAGGAAGATTTTTTTACTAACTATAGGAAGCTGGCTCTCTATATAGTGCACCAAAATGAGGTACACTCAGTGGCCGCCAGCACAGGTAAGAGCAGTGAGGCGGGGGTGGGGTGGGGGGAAGTCAACAGACAACAGGATAGGTAAAATAAAATAAAATAAATGAAACCACTTACCTTGCGGCGATGCGACGGAGCCTGCGCATTCCTCGCCAGGACTGCTCATGCACAGGCTCCGGCGCATGCGCAGTTTCCAGATGAAGCCGCGATGGGGAAGGATGCGGCCGCAATAAGGTAAGTTTGATTTAAATTTCATTTTAGGCTTTTAAATATAATTTAATAAGGCGGGCGGGAGGCGGGCGGCGGGTGGGAGGCGGGTGTTGGGCGGGCGGGCGGGCGGCCAACTTCTGTTCTGCCCCCGAATGTGCGGAGATTTGCCTCAAATCTCCGCCTTCTTTGCGCAAGGGCAAATCTCCGCACATTTCGTGGGCGGAACGGAGATGTCCGCCCACCCTGTACACATGGCCCAGTCTAGCACTGGTGTGTGGTGTACGGGCACTATATAAATACATTTAAACTAAGGATGTGGCGTAACCAGAGCTGCCGACTTTCAAACTGGGGAATCAGGTTTAAGTCTCAGTAAAGGCACTCCGATACCTTCGGGTCGAGTTTGCACTATATAGAACTGCAATTTTTTTTTTAACTATGAAGGAACATATCCTCCCCTCCCCCCACCGACTTTGGAACTGACTAACCAGGTTTAAGTCTTGGCGTCCTCTGCTTTTGGGCAAATCACTGTGCATCTCCCAACGATATCCCCACTCCCAAAAGAAGAAAAGAAAGTGACCATATTTGATGTAACCATTGCTAATGGAAAACGCTCCAATACCTTCGGGTCATGTTCGAGCTACATAAAACTACAGAAAACATTGGTTGAATAGGTATGTATATCAGTTAGTTATGAGAAACCATGGGCTCTTGTGCTCCATTAATAAAGTGCATAATGTGGATTTACTCTCAGTATTATATGTGCTCAATGATATAACCTTGAAACAAACTTCCTATGACTTAAAGAAGTGCATTTTCCTGGTTGTTGTTAACCATTTTAAGATGTCTTTTCATACAGTTGGGTCTTGTACACCCCCAAGTACAAGGAATTATAGTTTCTGGGTGAAAGACCAAGATTAGGGGGGAAATGAGGAATAACCAGGGCAGTCAAGATCAGAATTACTACTCACTCTCTTCTCACTCTCTACTACTCTCTACTAATCACTATCTACTAATCACTCTCTACTACTCACTCTCTACTACTCACTCTCTACTACTCTATACTACTCTCTACTTCTCACTCACTCCTACTCAATCTCCACTACTCACTCTCTACTACTCACTCTCTACTACTCTGTACTCACTCTCTACTACTCTGTACTCACTCTCTACTACTCACTCTCTACTACTCACTCTCTACTATTCACTTTCTACTACTCTCTACTACTCACTCTCTACTACTCTCTACTCACTCTACTACACACTTTCTACTACTCTACTCACTCTCTACTACTCACTCTCAACTACTCTCTACTACTCACTCTCTACTACTCTCTACTGATCTCTACTCCTTCTCTACTACTCTACTACTCACTCTCTCTACTACTCACTCTCTAATACTCTCACTACTCACTCTACTACTCACTCGACTACTTACTCTACAACTCTCTAATACTCCCTACTCACTCTACTACTCACTCTCTACGACTCTCTGCTACTCACTCTACTACTCTACTCACTCTCTACTACTCACTATACTCACTACTACTCACTCTAGTACTCTACAACTCTACTACTCACTAGTACTCACTCTATTACTCGCTCTATTACTCACTCTACTAACACTCTACTACTCCACTACTCACTCTTTACTACTCCCTCTTTGCTACTCACTCTCTAATACTCTCACTGCTCACTCTACCTCTCACTCTACTACTTACTCTACAACTCTCTAATACTCCCTACTCACTCTACTACTCACACTCTACTACTGCCTACTACTTACTCTACTACTCTACTCCCTCTCTACTAGTAACTATACTCCCTACTACTCACTCTAGTACTCTCTACAACTCTCTACTACTCTATATCAATAACTATTACTCTCTAGTAATACTACACACTCTACTCCTCTACTACACACTCTCTACTACTCACTATTACTCACTCTACTTCTTACTCTCTACTACTTACTCTCTACTACTCACTTTCTACGGCTCTTTACACTACTCACACTCTACTAATCACTCTCTACTATCTACTACTCACTCTACAACTCTACTAACTCTATACTACTAACTCTACTACTCTACTCACTACTACTCTTTACTACTCTACTCACTACTACTCATTCTCTACTACTCATTCTCTACTACTCTCTACTCTCAAATCACTTTACTGTTCACTCTCTACTACTAACTCTACTACAACTCTGTACTACTCACTCTATACTACTCTACTACTCATTACTACTCACTCTAATACTCTCTATTACTCACTCTTTACTACTCTCTAGTACCCTCTACTAGCTCTTTACTACTCACTCTCGGCTACTACTCTCTGCTACTCACACTCTACTCTACTCACTCTCTACTACTCTCTATTCACTCTCTACTACTCACTCTCTCTACTCTCTGCTACTCACACTCTACTCTCTACTCACTCTCTACTACTCTCTAGTACTCTCTTTTCACTTTCTACTACTCACTCTCCACTACACACTCTAACTACTCTCCACGATCTACTACTCACTTTACTCACAACTCACTCTATTACTCTCTCCACTATCTACTACTAACTCTCTACTACTCTCTACTACACTCTAGAACTTTCTAGTACTCACTAACCACTGCTCTCTAACCTATACTCAGTTTTACTACTCATTCTCTACTACTCGCTCTACTAAATCTACTATCTACTACTCACTCTACTATCTACTTCTCACTCTACTACCCTCTATTACTAACTAGTCCTCTTCATTAATCTCTACTACTCACTCTCTACTACTCTCTACTACTCGATATCTCCTACACACTATCTCCTACTCACTCTATACTACTCTCTACTACTCACTCTCTATTACTGCCTACAACTCACTACTACTCTACTCTCTACAATTCTACTCTCTATTAGTCTACTACTCACTCTCTACTAAATACTACTCCCTACTACTACTCTATACTGCTCACTCTCTACTACTCACTCTACTAATCACACTACTAAATCTCTAGTACTCACTCTCTATTACTCTCTTGTAGTCTCTACTCACTAAGTACTACTCACTCTCTACTACTCAATCTGCAAAAACAGCCTAACCTTACTCCAAAGCTTTACTCTTTGCCTAAAGGCACTAGTGCACAAAATGCCATAGGTCTCATCTTTATTACACATAAAGCAATTCTGTTTGTAATCAGGTGGCTTTTTAGCTTTAGCTTTATTAGTGTTTTTCACACATTCATGAACATAACATGCATATATATGTGTAGATATATGTATGTGAAAATATAAATATATATATGTATATATACATACATATATAAACATATAAACATCTGCATATCTATATCAATACCAATATTAATGCATACTTACATATACAAAGATGCACACATATGCATGTTATGTACATGGGACTTTAAAAAACACTAATAAAAGCAAAACTAAAAATCCACCTAATTACAAACAGAATTGCTTAAGCTTAACTAAAGCCGAGACCATTGCATTGCAAATGCTTGTTTTAATACATAGGGTTGCTCAAAGACTGGCCATAGCCACAGGTTGACATGAAAGTAAACATTTCAACGTTCCTACTTTCCTTTTTTTCTTAGTTATGTGTATCAAACCCAAGCCATTAAAACCAGGTAGCGGGTGCTCGTTGTCTCCACAAAGGAGGAAGCTCGTGTGTGCGGATTATCTTTTCTGAAGCTGCATCCAGGTGCCCTCCTGCACGTGCCAATTCGTTTCGTTTCGTTTCGTTTCAAAAACTTTATTTCGATTTCATGTAGAAACCATAAAAGTATACATAGACAATTTTAAAAAGACATTTGAATTAATCAACCATAAAATCAACCATAAAATCACAATACATGTTTACATAATTTTTTTAAACCAAATTCCATCAGTATCTATTTCTAATCACCAAAGCTGATCTAATAAAGTTTAAAACGGCATTACAAATACGTGCAGTTGACAAGGATAACAAGCAATCATACGCTTCTTTATAATAACGCGTTTCAAATGATTCTAATAATGGTTTATGGAAAGTGTTTCTTGGCACTTTATACAAAGTGCAAAAAAGCAGAAGGTGGAGAGTATTTTGTGAGACCCTATTGTTACAAGGGCAGTAGGGTAACTTCTCCCACCAACCCCCCTGCTTTGGGAAGGCAAACAAAAAGTGTAAGGTGCCAAGGCGAAATCTTGTAAGATAAAAACGCCATTGCGTGTTCGTAATATATGACAAATAAAACTGGGGAACTAGTTTTCCCCTTACACTTAACACATGGTCATTTGTCCTAAAAGAACCTAAACTATTACTGAAAGCATTTTTAATAATCTCCTTGGCATCCCTACCAAGCAGTTCGGGATTTGTAAACATCTTACCTAAACCTATATTATTAAAAGTCTCTCTAACATATCGTAGCCACGGGATTTGGGTGTAATAATCAAGCTTAAGACAATCTTGAATAATATCTTTTGTTAATTTCAGTTCTTCAGATTGCCAAACCTTAGCCCATAGTATTAAAGGGGCAACGTGAATAATATCACTTATAAACTCGATTCCCACTTCTCCATGGCAAAATATATTAGATGTGCCCATTGGGACAGATAACAAACGTTTAACAAACTTGTTTTCCACAATTTGTATTTTTTCACAGTTATGCGAGCCCCAAACCCCTGAACCATAGGTCAAGGCAGAAACACACTTGGCTTTATATAATAATGTAATTTCTGCTACACGTCGCTGGCCTAATTTGCTAGCAAAGCGGAAGAGAGCTTCAATTAGCTGTGCAACCTTCTGAACCCGTGCTATCAGCAGAGGCTCCCAGCTCAATTTTTTGTTGAAGAGGTTACCCAGATAACAAAAGTTATCCACTTTCTCAATAGTGGCGTTCTTCACCACATATTTCCGTGTTTTAACATTTTTTTGACCACAGGTCATGGCAAAAGATTTAGTAAAATTAACACCTAATTCTAATTTGCCCATAAATGTATCAAAAGCATTCAGGGAAATCTGCATGCTATTGGGGGTAAGTGCCATTAAAACAGTGTCATCTGCATAAGACAACATTGGGATTCTTCTTCCATTTATCTTTGGAAAATCAGCAGATGTTTCTAACAAGAAGCCCTCTAAGCCGTTTGTATAGACCAGAAATAAGAAGGGCGCTAAAATACATCCTTGTCGGACACCTTCAGTGGATAATATAGGTTTTGATTTCTCACCACCACGGCCATATCTAACCCTAACCGTTGTGGCAGTATGTAACCTGCGGAGCAGGGTAACCAGTGTTTCTTCAAAACCCATAGAGTCCATCATACGCCATAATTTGTCCCTACATACTGTATCAAAGGCGCTGGACAAGTCCATGAATGCCAAGTGTATAGAACCATTCTTGGCACCCATGTACTTGCCCATAATCAAAGCAAGGTTCAGGCACTGCTCATTAGTTCCTTTCCCTTTCCTAAAACCATATTGGGATTCTACAATTACCCGTGCCAATTCAATGAACATAGTAAAAATACTAGCCGCATCACACAGTTGCAGTGAGAGATTCTGGTGGTGTCCCACTGAAGTACAGCCTACGTCAGCATATTCAAATCATGCCAGCCCTAACGAGGGATTGGTTTATTATGCCGCGCTGATAGGACAGCGGTCCTACCTGGGGGACATGAAACTGGCCCATTAAAGGTGGAGCGGCCCTAGTGTGAAGTGCAGAAAGGAAATAGTGCCTGTTAAAAAAGCATGGGTAGCAGAGGTCAATGTTGAGGGGTTTTGTAAAGGCCGTAGTAGGGTTTGCAGTGCCGTCAGCTGTTTTTGATTACATGAATTACAATTTGAAAATATATTTACTGCACAATTCACTTTTCCCAAACAGAACACGCTTGGCACCCACCTGCACCCAACATGGAACCAAAACCATGAAAATGGCTTGGTGCTGCCAACTTAAGCCTGAACACACCACACCCTTACCCGCACAACATCCTAACTAGGTACCTCGCCACTGATGCAGTCTAGAAAAGAGTCTGCATGGTCTAGCAAATGGGCAACCAATCACCACCTCAATGTAAGATAGCAAAGCACTGCTGCACACCTAATACTATACACAGCTCACAACAAGGATCTTCACCAGGATCAAACTCTTTGTACTTTCAGATTAATCAACACAGCAATAGTCAGGATCAGGCAAAACAATTGTAACAATGCACTGTGCAATATCTGGCCCCATCACACCTTGACAGTGGAAGAGGAAGGAGAGTTGCACAAGAGGGTGAAATGTCACTTTATTCCGGTGAATAACTATCCACGAGCATATGCATCCAGTTTATCCTCTTGCTGATAGTTTTAGCCTGCTGCTCTTGGATGCAATACTTAAAATTAATTGTCCAGCCAGAAACTGAGCCTTCAGCAAGGCTTATTCCGTCCTACAAACGACCCGCTAATATGAAGGAACGTCGGCTCCTTTGTTACCTTGCCGGAGAGAACATTAAAAAATGATTCCGCAGATTATATGGACAATATTTAATAAAGGCTTTGGCTGCCTACTTAACAGGCCCATAAGGGGTATTTTCAACTTTTCACCTGCCACTTTGCTATTTTTAGCCTGCTCTCCACCAGACCCACAGACGGGAAGGCAGCCAGCTGGAAAGACTACACAGGCTGGCTGGCTCCTCTGTGCCCTGCCAGGTACCACCTGGCACAGGTCCACAGACCTGCACTTTTAACCCCAGGAGAATTAGCAGCAATGATTTCCTTGAAATTAAAAATGAGAAGTCAGTTTGTGCTTATGCCATAGTCATTTCTTTTTTTGTTGTGATCCATGGAAACTATTTTCTTTTCGGGCAAGCACTGTGTATGTCTCCTGGTTTGCTTTTACCTAATTCTCATTTGGATGAGAAACTGATCAAAAAACATAATAATAAAAAAGCCTGCACATTATTTGATGGTTATTACAATATTTTGAAACAAATACAGCTAAATATTTATACAATCTATTTTTATTTTTGATGTTTTAAAAATTCCACAAATTTGCCACACTGAACAGCTGGGGACTTTGATTAAGATTTGTTTTTCATGAATCGATTATACTTGCCACAAATTGATTTCTCTGTGTCACCGTTGGATTTGAATGTTGTCACATATCTCCTGGAACAGGAGGTGTAAATTGCATCAAAGTTAACTTTTAACTGTTGTGCCCATTTATAAGTCTGAATGTGTCAACAATGCTGCGTGGGTGATTTCTTTAGTACATATTATAGTCCACTTACCCCCTGCAGGCTTTCGGTGTTCGACTCTTCTAGTCTAACACATCTCTGTGCCCAGCTTTGAATCACAGACCCCGCCTTTTATTCTCATTGGACATGTGAAGTCTGCTGAGGATAGCTGGGCCCTTGCGTCATCTCAGTGAGGAAGTTGAAATGGGTGATTGTCACTCTGCACCATAACATGTGTTACCGTGGGCGGTTCTCCGGGCACAGACATGGTATTCTATATGACTCGTACCAAGGCACCATATAAAAAAAAAAAAAAAAAAAAAAATATATATATATAAAGTTTTGCAAATGGATAAATAGAGTTGAAAATAAGTACGGAAACTCTAAAGCATTTATGCAGTTATCTTCCTTTTTCTTTTTTCTAAAAAAACTTTAATTGTTGAAGGAATGGAGTTTTTTCTGAATATGGTACAAATTATTTGCATAATGAGAATGAGAATGT
This sequence comes from Lissotriton vulgaris, assembly GCF_964263255.1. NCBI lineage: Eukaryota > Metazoa > Chordata > Amphibia > Caudata > Salamandridae > Lissotriton > Lissotriton vulgaris. The sequence goes on from NC_141695.1 coordinate 1,703,988,746, forward strand.
GTATATGCAAACGTATTTAAACAGTTATAAATGCTCCATTTCAATGTATTTAAACGGATAGCATTTTCTCTATGTCCATTTATATATGTGAGCACTTGCACTTTAAAAGGAGGGTGAATCTATGGCATCGTCATGTGACCAAGGCCGCAGGGACGGCCGAAACGCGTCATGACTAGCTGTTGGGGTTAATAAACACTGCAGAAAACTACAAGAAGTGGTCCTTGCCTTGTTTTTTCGCCTAGGAACGGTGAAAGTACTGCGAGGTATTGCAGAGATATATATATATATATATATATATATGTATATGCCACAACACAGGATACCCAAAAGAAGCACTGCCACAGGAAGTAAGTAAAGCTCTCCAAGTTTAATTAACACGCTGCACACAGGCGCTCTTCCAAGCACAAGCCCCAAACAGTTCTAAAGCCAGACGCGTTTCGGGGGTATAATTCTCCCTTCTTCAATGGCAAAAAGTTCAGCAGGAATGCAAGGCGCTCTGCTGCACATTATGTAGATATAGAGATTCCCGCCCCAGTGGGCGTGGCAATGTCCTCGCACAGCCTTGTGGATCTCGTAGTGTGCAGGTATTAATCCCTCGTGGGTGCGCCCCATGCCTGCCAGTAAAACCTCAGTATTGTCCCTAGTGGGTCGGAGCTTTGTCAAGGTGAGAGCCTGCTCCGCTTTGTGAATGTCAATTCGAGCATCAACTGGCGTCGCCCTGCAACAAGGCCAGCTGCTTCCTTCCAAAGTGCCCACATCATGTGAAGCAGGCAAGGATCCGCGAGGCGATGGGCAGGTCTTCACGGCTGGGTCAGAGCGCCTTGCATTCCTGCTGAACTTTTTGCCATTGAAGAAGGGAGAATTATACCCCCGAAACGCGTCTGGCTTTAGAACTGTTTGGGGCTTGTGCTTGGAAGAGCGCCTGTGTGCAGCGTGTCAATTAAACTTGGAGAGCTTTACTTACTTCCTGTGGCAGTGCTTCTTTTGGGTATCCTGTGTACAAAGGAGCACCCGGACCTCGGCTGCCCACAAGGAGCCTTAAATGGTAAGAACGCCTTCAGCACAGCAATATCCTTTAACTGTTCAAACTGCCCTGGATGCCTGACGCGTTTCGAAGTGTCCCCACTTCTCTTCAGAGGCTTTGGCAGTTATGAAGGAGCGCTTGAGGCACCACACCCCTTCTTGCTTAGATGCACGCCCTAGATGGGACTTATGGGACTTGTAGTGCCTCACGTTGCGCTAATGTTCAGTCGGTAACATGAAGGCGTTCTTACCATTTAAGGTTCCTTGTGGGCAGCTGAGGTCCGGGTGCTCCTTTGTACGTTGGGTACTTTGGATCTGGAATATATATATATATATATATATATATATATATATATATATATATATATATATATATATATATATATATATATATATATATATATATATATATATATATATATATATATATATATATATATATATATATATATATACTAGCAGCCCGCCCCAGCGTTGCCTGGGGCTGAAGGTGGCTGGGGCAGCATGTTCTCGAGTGGCCTGCTTTTGTAGCACTGAGGGCTGCTCTTGATGAACCTTATTCCCTAGGAAGCAGAACACGGACCTGTAGTTTTAGCCTTGTAGTGATGGTACATATTCCTTTGCTAGAAGACCTTTAATTTCTAACGTTGATGGCTGCTGCTGATGCCACATATTCTCTTGGAAGCAGGACCAGGGCCTGCGTGTCTGGCACTGACTGTTGCAGTTGATGCTTCATATTTTCTAGGAAGCAGAACATTGACCTGCAGTTATAGCTAATATTAATGGCCTGTATTCCCTAGGCAGCAGAGGATGTTCTTGTATTTCTAAGGGTGAGGGCGTCTCTCGATGCCACATTTTCCCTTGCAAGAAGCATGTCGCCCGCCCGGACTCTAATTAAGTTAAGTAGTAGTGCTTCGTCCCCCAACCCCCCCCGCCCCCGCCCCCGCCTGCCTCCCGCCTCGACTCCATAAACATTAGTTTTAAAGTTAGGTAGCAGCCCGCGCGGTGCGCCCGCCGACTCCCTCCCGCCTCCCGCCTCCCGCCCCAGCAACGTACCTCTCACCGCCACTGCTCCTCCGGTTCTCGCAGCTCCTACCGGCGCTGTTGTCCTCCGCTCTTCCTGGTTATGGTCAACGCCGCTCCTCCCCTCACGCAGATGTCGCGGCCGGCGCTAGTTGCAAGGGACTACTTTTTTAAATTTATTAATATTTTAAAAAACGATTTATTTTTATTTTTATGTAGCCTATGTCCTTCTGCTTGCCCTGAGGTTTTCTAAGATGTCTTGGGTGTGTAGATTGGCGCTATAGTTCCCGAGTTTACCTTGCCTAAAGGTGCAAGTTCTGTCTTTATAATAGTAGTATAGATATCACCACAAAATTCCTTTTTACTTGGGGCTCCGAACCTGCAGGGCGGGCTCCTAAGGCAGAAATGGAAATCCTGCTGCTTTGTAAACCTCACAGGAAAGAACAGAGCCCAACTCCGTCTGATGTAGAAAGCTGACATTTATTCGTCAAGAGCACAGGCGCTATATATATATATATATATATATATATATATAGTGTGCTGGGATGATGTTGGTTACCTCCATCTTGAGCACCTTGATTTACTTATGAGCCTATCACATGCCTTTAACCACCCCATTCGGACCCTCTTCAGGAAGGAGATTTCCTCTAATGGGCCAAAAAGGGTTCCAGTTTCCATGTTCAATTATATCGGCAAACAACCTCTGTTTTCCTGTCTGTTATGTGCTTTTGAAGAAAGAAAATAACTTAAAGTAAGTCTCTTTTTGATTGGCTCTCCATGCCTTTATTCACAGCAGCCTGTCCAATCACTTTGGCCACTGAGAACTTTACAAAGGAATGAGATGTCCTAGCAAAGCTTATTAAACAGCAGACCGGGCAAGAACTAAAGTGCTAATATTTTCAAGTAAGTGCATTGTTTGCAGTCGCTTAGGCGGTGTGTCATGGGCCCTAGTACAAGAAAGGAAATGGCACTATGGCTGCTGGATTGAATTATAAAATATAGTAATAACAGGGTTCAGTGGGACCTAAGGCCGCTGGGCCCGGGTGCAACTTCACCTGCTGCACCAATGGAAGGGATACCCCAGATTGTTTGTTGTATAATGAAAAACCACTGTTAGCACAAAAGCTCAACAGGCCTCCAATTGTAGGTTTGTGCACGCAGGAGTTAAATAAAAGTGGAAATAGAAGAGCTGCAACATTTTTCACAAAATAAAAAAGAATTATGGAAAAGTTTTGATAAGATAAGCAAACCATTACAATGGAAACCTACAGACGGATGGCAAACACTTAACACCAGAGGGCCAGGGGTGTTGTTCTAAATAGTGAAGCTCTCTCACTACACAAATCAGATCACATTGTTCCACTTTACCAAAGTGTGTGATCTTGTGCAAGATCCAGTGGCGCTGCTGCCAGTAAAAGATGATCGCGCTTAGAACAAAACCAATCCCCCGTCTTAAGTCATGAAAGGAACGAGGCATCTGCCCCCCAAGCCCAAGAGGTGGTTTAGGGGCGAGGGAGCTGCAGAGCACGGGTGGGGGCTGCCGCGCGCCCACATTCAGAGGATTCCGCCCTGGCAGGTAGGCCCCCGGCTCCACATTCCTCCTCGCTGACATCAGACCCCAGTCAGGGCGCGAGGCGGGGTGTGAGGGCACACCTGAACGGTATGTGTGCAGCATTCGCCCCCGGCTGACGGCCACAAATCACGGTCCTTTGGGAGGGTTTTGTGAACGGTAATGACTGCATTTCCCCATTAACCTTCTAATAAGGCAGAGGCAATTTCATGGAGGAGCCATCCAAAATAAAGCCAACAATTGTGCTTAAAAATCGGGAGAATCCCGACTCAATCGGCTCAGTTGGCATTTAAGTAACTAAATTATGCAAGTAACCTTTGTAAAATGAAGAGGTCTTGGCTAACGCCAGACTTAAAATGTTCCCAAGGCTCTGCACTGCACGAAATTTGTAGGCCTCCCTTGTCGACGGTCCTGCATAGTCCTGAAACACGAAGAGATTGAACCATAATTGACCGTCGCACAGAAATAAGCAGCTGCTGCGAGTGAAGTAGTTTCGCACAGAGCGCTGTTAGAATGCCACTTTTCCTGTTCTGAGCGGTGCTGGCGGACTCGGTCCGAATGCCACCTTACAGTTCCTTTTAGTTATCTCGCGCAGGACTGGCGCAAAACAGAAAGTGAAACACTCGCTGCTGCTCTCACCAAGGTCCTGGGCTGGGCAAAGTTCTTCTCACTCGGGACCCGGACCCAGCGGCCTAAGATGTCGCGTCGTCTGGCGTCGCTGCTCAGGGGGCACTGGGGCACAGTCACCCTGACACCCCTGGCGCTCTGCTATCTCGCCTTCTGTTTACCTTCTGCAGGTAAAATAATGTTTTTATGCCCGGGCGTTTAGTAGGGCAGCGGGTGGGAGGGCGGGGCTCTGGGTTTGCAGAAGGAAAATATATGGTACAGGTAAACGGGTTTACGAATGCAGCTTCATGCGCTGATGGATGTTTACAAAACCGAGAAATGGAAAAAGTGTTAAGGTTGCCCTTGTTGAGGGAGCGTCGGAAGCCTCTGTACTGTCCTCGGCGAGACAGAATATATACGGAACAAGGAACTTCAGTCAGATTATTTGCTGGCAGAACGCCGCTCCTCCCCCGCGCTCTCGATGTCATGACGCAGACGTCGCGGCCGGCGCTTCTTTCAGGGGACTACTTTGTTTTCAAAATTAATTTTTTAAATTTATGTTTTATTTTAATTTTATGTAGCCTATGTCCATCTACACAGCCTGACAATTTCAAGAATGTATCGGGTGTGTGGATTGGCGCTGTGGTTCCCGAGTTTACCTTGCCAAAAGGGTTGAGTTCTCTCTTTATAATAGTAGTATATATATATATATATATATATATATATATATATATATATATATATATATATATATATATATATATATATATATATATATATATATGACGCTCGCAAATCCTCTCCCTTAAAAGAAAGGAAACAGCACTCCGGCAGTGACAGGTTCACAGTGTTTATTCAGCAAACAAACGTTTCGGCGTAAGCCTTCCTCTGTGTTTCTTACCGATACCTTGCAGTTCCGGTTTAAATGCAGGTTTGCTAACAGTGGTAAACATCAACAAGGGACCAGCCCTTCAGACACCAAAATAGGCGCCATCTTGGAACATGTTGAATACTCCAGAGAATCGGAGTATTCACAAGAGAGAAAGGTCTCAAGACAATAGAGCCGTGGATCGGCTTGTGTCCCTATACAGTTGGATACCATGTAGCAAATATATACATATGATATAACATTTGGAACTGCATATGGGTGTTCAGCGCATTTCATAACATCATTAATGAAATTCATTTTTACATGTGATAAATTACAGATAATAACAGATAATGAAATGTCTATCATAGAGCGAAAGCTACCATACTACTGACACTGTAAAAAGAGAAACACAAGTTCTGAAAGGCAATTAGAGGATAAAAAACACATTTCATGATCATGTTCAAATTTTCAAAATCTCATCAATGGAACTTGAAAAGTGGTAATAATTCATTATCAGTAAATGATAAATCGGTTCATCAGATAAACTGTAGTGATACTCAAAGAAGATCCATTCAAACATCAAAAGTTAGTGCAAAACAAATGGTCACATCATAATCGAGGGCAAAGATATATATTAGAGTTCATGTTAGACTCCCTATGTAATTTAGCCAGGGTTTAGGCAAGACGATACGTCCAACTCGCCTAATTCGGTACACTAGAGATGTTATAGTTGTAACTCATTATTTACCAAGGTGTACTGCCATTTCCTCCCCGCTATTCATGCCTTTCGGGTACTTGGTGGACAGGTCAATAATGTACCTTGATTCAAGGCGTCGTAGCCTCCTAAGTCTGCCCCCTCCCCGTGGGCTGCATGGAACATGATCTATCCCAAAGAATCGCAATTTGTTTCTATCTTTGTTATGGTGTTCCGCGAAATGTCGGGCTACTGGATACGAGGGGTCTACTCTATCAATTGCCCTAAGGTGCTCCAGCACTCTCAATTTAAGTTGGTCAATAGTGCTCCCGATGTAGCGTAAGCCACACAGGCATATAAGGCAGTACACGGCGTAGGTGGTACTGCACGTGATAAATTTATGGATTTTATTTGTTCTGCCCGTATCCGGAATATCATAATGGAGCACCCTACGACTGTTAGCACACGCTTTGCATTTTCCGCAAGGAAAGAACCCACTCATTTCCCTCAAGGTGTTGGATTGGATACTAGGCACTTCCAGATGGCTATGTACCAGCATATCACCTAGAGACCTGGCCTTGCTAAAGGTCACTAGTGGAAGTGGTGGCAGATCTTCTTTTAGCACCTCATCAGTAAGCAAGATGTGCCAATTTTTGCGCATCATTGCTCGAAGTCTGTCGGCACCTGTGGAGTATGGTGTTATCATCCTAAATGTATCTTTATTAGAGGTATTAGATCCTTTATGTTTCACTTTGAGCAGTTCGTGCCTTGGGATCTTCTTGACTCTTTTCAGAGTGCTCTGTAAAAGTGGCTCGTCGTACCCCCTTAGACGAAAGCGTGCCAGGCAGTCAGAGGCAGCCACCTCGAATTCCCGGTCTTGGGTGCTATTCCTCTTGATTCTCAAGAGTTACCCGTAAGGGATACTCTTGATGAGTTTAGATGGATGTCCACTTTTAGCAAAGAGGACAGAATTACCTGCTGTTTCCTTGCGGTACAGCGAGGTATGGACATGGCCATTTTCAACATACACCCGGAGGTCCAAATAGTTGGCTGCCACCCCACTAATTGTTCCGGATAGGTGTATGTTGTAGATGTTATCATTAAAAGATCTGATGTATTTCTCTGCCATGTCCCTGGTACCTTGCCACACGATGAATAAATCCTCAATGTAGCGGTACCAGTGTACCACCCTACCACTCTCCTGGTCTTCCTTCCAGCTCCTGGGCACCTGCTCCTCCCACCAGCCAACGAACAAGTTCACGTAGCTGGAAGCAAAGCAGGTGCCCATCGCCGTACCAGAGATTTGTCTATAGAATCTATCCTCAAACAAAAAATGTTTTGAGTTAGGCAAAACTGCACAAATTCAATCAACATAATGTTATGGTGTGCAAAACGTATTTGGCGTCTGCCTAGATAGTATTCAATAGCGGCCAGTCCATGGGTATGATCGATGATGGTATAAAGGCTGGTGATATCCATCACCAGAAATAAATAGTCCGGTTCCCACTTCATCATAGCCACTTTGCTCAAAAAGTCTTTGGTATCTTGGATGTAAGACTTCAATTCCAAGACAAGTGGAAAGATGTAATTGTCCACAAATTTAGACATATTTTCAGTTAGTCCATCGATGGAAGCCACGATAGGACGGCCCGGGGGAGAGATATTGTTTTTGTGCAGCTTGGGCAGGTGGTAGAAAGTTGGTATCATGGGGTTATTGCTGCGTAGGAAGATGTGTTCATCCTTCCCTAGCATGGAAAGGTTATACCATTTAAAACCAATAAACAACAACGGTACCAGAGGGTCTCAGGTAAACGTGCCCATAAACACAAGAAAACCAGGCAAGAACTCACCCTTACAACCAGGTTATGTCACAGAGAGCTCTCCGTGGATGAGGAAAAATACCCATCAGTCACCATTCGGATCCGCCCTTCATCATTTGGGATTTTATCCGTACCACCCGTCAGAGAATACTGATACTCTCCTAGGAGGTCAACCCGGTGGTAGGGGGTATCCTCACTAGAGTTGAGAGATGACAGTGTGATATACCACTTGATGTAAGTGAGTGGTAGAAAAAGATGGGACTGGGGTGTGCAGTGCTATAGAAGGTGTAAAGAAAAGAAACCAAAATGAGTGGGTTTAAAATTGGTTAAGAATAAGCACCAAACAAAGATTTATTTCAATTGTGCTTACCATACCAATGTTAAAAACAGTGCGCCCGCTGACTGTCTAATTATGTGGACAGCCTCGGGACAAAAGATGGTCGACTAGTTTCAGCATATAGGAGACTGGTTTTGTCAATGCTTTCTTCAGGACCAAAAATCTAAAGTTTAAAAGCTACTACACCACGTGAACAAAGTCTCGCCCTAGAAACACAAAACAAGTGCAAACAGTCACCTGTATGTTCTGGGTATCCTTACTGTCTGTGCAAGGCACTGTGGGAAGAAGGTGAGGAGAAGGTTTTAAAATGATATATGGGCTGAGCGGTCCAACCATCAAGTATGATTTGGATTAAACTAATTATTAGAAAATGCACTATGTGGATGCAAACAAAAGTTAGGTACATTTGGATCAAAAGTTTATTATACCAAATGTTAGTGAAATCTTACCTTAACATGTAAGGTCAGATGGCCTCACCCCACCTGGCAGTGGCTCAGGGGAAAATGAAGCACCGCTCTAGAAAAACATGTAGGACACACATTAAAACATAAAATGCACGCAATATAGACAAGACTCCCAAGGCTAACAATAGCAGAGAGTAAATGGTCATCTAGACCAAATCGAATGACTGGATGTAAAAACAGGTTAGCCCAGCGTGGGTGGACAGCCCTGTTGTAAATATAACAGCGATGGCGTGTGGATTCACCTCACCTAACCGTCGGTACTCCTGGCCGGCGTCCTGGCCATCTGGGGAGGTACCGACGAGTGGTGGGGAAGTGTTAATAAACCTTGCCGTAATTGGAGAAAATGTCACGTGGGGTACTCACTCGTGTCTGCTGATCGGCATTTGTTCCCGGTAAAAGGATGCAACTGTGTGCTGCCGGGTTCGCCCAATCAGATACAGACAAGGCGAAGGTGGAATCACACCCACGCCGCTATTGGAAGCGCGGCGGTGTGACGCGTCTGAATCGCGTATTCCCATTGGGCGAAGCCCCGTGTGAGACGTGCTCCTATTGGATGACCGATGGGCTTAACGCCTATTGGATGTCATACCGGTTGTTCGTGAATGGGCCCGCCTCCGTCACCACAGCGACCAGGGCAAACAGAAATACACAAACAAGGCAGTGAAGACGTGCTGAAAATGCACGGAGATGTTAGCTATATTAAATGTAAATGCAACGCGCTGGTAATGTCAATATAAACGCGCTATCTGCCTCAAAACAAATGGGCACTTAATGGACAATAGCTTATCGAGTCCAGGAATAGTGTGTTTAGTCAGCCTATACTAATTGCAGGCAACGAAGGATCTAACAAGTAATGAGGGCATGATATAAGTAACCCAAAAATCGGCGCTAACAATCTAAAAGCACTGTGTTCTTAAGACAGACAGAGTAATGTCTAAGCTGCAGGATGTCTAGTCAAAATGCTATAGTTACTGGGCAGATGTTGAAGCTACAGAACATGTTTCAGCTGAAAGCATAGCACAGAACAAAGAAAATGGCCCATGTGTCACCCATCTGTACAGAGGCCTGGGGGCTTGGTGTACTATTCTCAGAAGGACTAGTATAACTGTCTCCATCTACAAGCAGTCCAGTATTAAACCGAGCTCTGGCAAGGCAGTATGGTAATCACAGAGAAGACCAAGGAATTTCGTCATTCAGTCCTTCTCTGTGTGTCTTCAGTTTGAGGACCCATCTCTGTTCTTTTCTGAGCAAGTAACTAGCCACATCTGTAGTGTGCGCGGGAATGAACGGCTGTTCGAGGACAGTCCATTGAAATTCTGTGGCTTGATGTTTCGCTTCAAGGAAATGGGCAGTCAGTTTGGTGGCTTGTCTCGCACACCGGATGGTGCTCTTGTGCTCCGAAATACGTATGCGGACCATCCTTGTTGTCATGCCCACGTACCTGTAACCGCATGGGCAGGTAATAAGATAAATTACGTGGTCACTGTTGCAGTTGGTAAACTTAAATTGCTTCCACGGTCTGGTGGTTCCTATATCTATTTCCAGTGACTTCTTAGTCTGCGCGCAGACCTGGCAACTGCCACAGGGGTGGTGCCCCTGAACAGGGGGTAGATTCCACAGTGTGCCAACCGCTCTGGGCATTTCCTCACGTGGCCTGGTGTGAACCAGTCGGTCCCTTAGATTAGGGCCCCTCTTGAAAGAGACAAGTGGGTGGGGAAGCGTAAGGCGCCCAGAGTTCAATATAGGCCAATGCTTCTTAACCGCCCTCTGGATGCCATTTGAAAGGCTCCCAAATGTATGGACAAAAGTGAGCCGATCTAGGTCAGGTTTGGGAGGTCTCTGTTCCAGAAGGGCTTCCCGGTTGTTGTTCTTTGCCCTTTTCATAGATCTCTTTACTAGTTTGGGTGGGTAATTGCGAGCCACAAGTTGTTTTGTTAGATCTTCAGAGTGTTTCTCAAAAGCTGCCCTTGTAGAACAATTCCTCTGTAACCGTAAAAATTGACTGAAAGGGAGGCTCTCCCTGAGTGCTCGTGGATGGTTACTATCGAACAATAACAGGGAGTTCCTTGCGCTGGGCTTTCTGTACAACTCTGATTGTAGGCCATGTGATCCTGCTGTTATGAGGAGATCCAGAAATGCTAATTGTGTTCGACCAATCTCGATGGTAAATCTGAGATGATTATTCCTGTTGTTTAGCCAGCCCAAGAATTCAAGGCAGCTCTCACTCGAACCTCGCCACACAACAAAAACGTCGTCAATGTACCTTCTCCAAGTTTTCAATTTATCAATAAAAGGATTGGTCTGGTTGAGTACATGACTTTGTTCAATTTGGGAGCCTTTCAAATGGCATCCAGAGGGCGGTTAAGAAGCATTGGCCTATATTGAACTCCGGGCGCCTTACGCTTCCCCACCCACTTGTCTCTTTCAAGAGGGGCCCTAATCTAAGGGACCGACTGGTTCACACCAGGCCACATGAGGAAATGCCCAGAGCGGTTGGCACACTGTGGAATCTACCCCCTGTTCAGGGGCACCACCCCTGTGGCAGTTGCCAGGTCTGCGCGCAGACTAAGAAGTCACTGGAAATAGATATAGGAACCACCAGACCGTGGAAGCAATTTAAGTTTACCAACTGCAACAGTGACCACGTAATTTATCTTATTACCTGCCCATGCGGTTACAGGTACGTGGGCATGACAACAAGGAAGGTCCGCATACGTATTTCGGAGCACAAGAGCACCATCCGGTGTGCGAGACAAGCCACCAAACTGACTGCCCATTTCCTTGAAGCGAAACATCAAGCCACAGAATTTCAATGGACTGTCCTCGAACAGCCGTTCATTCCCGCGCACACTACAGATGTGGCTAGTTACTTGCTCAGAAAAGAACAGAGATGGGTCCTCAAACTGAAGACACACAGAGAAGGACTGAATGACGAAATTCCTTGGTCTTCTCTGTGATTACCATACTGCCTTGCCAGAGCTCGGTTTAATACTGGACTGCTTGTAGATGGAGACAGTTATACTAGTCCTTCTGAGAATAGTACACCAAGCCCCCAGGCCTCTGTACAGATGGGTGACACATGGGCCATTTTCTTTGTTCTGTGCTATGCTTTCAGCTGAAACATGTTCTGTAGCTTCAACATCTGCCCAGTAACTATAGCATTTTGACTAGACATCCTGCAGCTTAGACATTACTCTGTCTGTCTTAAGAACACAGTGCTTTTAGATTGTTAGCGCCGATTTTTGGGTTACTTATATCATGCCCTCATTACTTGTTAGATCCTTCGTTGCCTGCAATTAGTATAGGCTGACTAAACACGCTATTCCTGGACTCGATAAGCTATTGTCCATTAAGTGCCCATTTGTTTTGAGGCAGATAGCGCGTTTATATTGACATTACCAGCGCCTTGCATTTACATTTAATATAGCTAACATCTCCGTGCATTTTCAGCACGTCTTCACTGCCTTGTTTGTGTATTTCTGTTTGCCCTGGTCGCTGTGGTGACGGAGGCGGGCCCATTCACGAACAACCGGTATGACATCCAATAGGCGTTAAGCCCATCGGTCATCCAATAGGAGCACGTCTCACACGGGGCTTCGCCCAATGGGAATACGCGATTCAGACGCGTCACACCGCCGCGCTTCCAATAGCGGCGTGGGTGTGATTCCACCTTCGCCTTGTCTGTATCTGATTGGGCGAACCCGGCAGCACACAGTTGCATCCTTTTACCGGGAACAAATGCCGATCAGCAGACACGAGTGAGTACCCCACGTGACATTTTCTCCAATTACGGCAAGGTTTATTAACACTTCCCCACCACTCGTCGGTACCTCCCCAGATGGCCAGGACGCCGGCCAGGAGTACCGACGGTTAGGTGAGGTGAATCCACACGCCATCGCTGTTATATTTACAACAGGGCTGTCCACCCACGCAGGGCTAACCTGTTTTTACATCCAGTCATTCGATTTGGTCTAGATGACCATTTACTCTCTGCTATTGTTAGCCTTGGGAGTCTTGTCTATATTGCGTGCATTTTATGTTTTAATGTGTGTCCTACATGTTTTTCTAGAGCGGTGCTTCATTTTCCCCTGAGCCACTGCCAGGTGGGGTGAGGCCATCTGACCTTACATGTTAAGGTAAGATTTCACTAACATTTGGTATAATAAACTTTTGATCCAAATGTACCTAACTTTTGTTTGCATCCACATAGTGCATTTTCTAATAATTAGTTTAATCCAAATCATACTTGATGGTTGGACCGCTCAGCCCATATATCATTTTAAAACCTTCTCCTCACCTTCTTCCCACAGTGCCTTGCACAGACAGTAAGGATACCCAGAACATACAGGTGACTGTTTGCACTTGTTTTGTGTTTCTAGGGCGAGACTTTGTTCACGTGGTGTAGTAGCTTTTAAACTTTAGATTTTTGGTCCTGAAGAAAGCATTGACAAAACCAGTCTCCTATATGCTGAAACTAGTCGACCATCTTTTGTCCCGAGGCTGTCCACATAATTAGACAGTCAGCGGGCGCACTGTTTTTAACATTGGTATGGTAAGCACAATTGAAATAAATCTTTGTTTGGTGCTTATTCTTAACCAATTTTAAACCCACTCATTTTGGTTTCTTTTCTTTACACCTTCTATAGCACTGCACACCCCAGTCCCATCTTTTTCTACCACTCACTTACATCAAGTGGTATATCACACTGTCATCTCTCAACTCTAGTGAGGATACCCCCTACCACCGGGTTGACCTCCTAGGAGAGTATCAGTATTCTGTGACGGGTGGTACGGATAAAATCCCAAATGATGAAGGGCGGATCCGAATGGTGACTGATGGGTATTTTTCCTCATCCACGGAGAGCTCTCTGTGACATAACCTGGTTGTAAGGGTGAGTTCTTGCCTGGTTTTCTTGTGTTTATGGGCACGTTTACCTGAGACCCTCTGGTACCGTTGTTGTTTATTGGTTTTCTTGGGGATAGTACCCAGAGCCTGGTCTTTAAATTTCCCCTAGGTCCCCCTCCACCGTCTTGTGTTTGCTATACCATTTAAAAACCAAATCATCATATTCCCTGATGCTCACTTCATAGACACTCCTGGTGGTAATGGAATAGTATTTTATATCGGAGAGTTGTCTCATTGCTTCTTCACGATAATAGTCTCTTGTCATCAGTACAACATTCCCCCCTTTGTCCGAGGGTTTTATGATGATTTTCTTATTGTTCATTAGTTCTTTTAAAGCTCTTTCCTGTGGTTCTGTGATGTTATATGATTTCATATTGGTATCCTTCCTCTGCTTAACCAGTTCCATCGTTATGGCCTCTGAGAAAGCGTCAATAGCATCCCATGGTGACTGTGGAACAAATGTAGAAAGAGGTTTAAAATGACTCTCATCTCGTTCTTGTTCAATCCCCTGTTTTTCCACCCTTTGCACCATGTCCATTACCATGACAGCTATATCATCTGTCTCAGTTCTTAGAGCTTCCATGGCTTCGATGCAAGGCATATCGTTGCCTATCAAGGCGTCGGTGGCTGTCAGTCTTGTTCCTTGTTTGGATGGTCCTTTAGTATGTGGTCTTAGTTTGAAGTGTTTGTATAGTTTCAGTCTCCTGGTGAACCAGAAGAGATCAATTTTCGTTTGCGTGTACTCCAGATTGGTGTTAGGCCAGAAGGTGAGCCCTAGACTCAAGAGTTCATGTTGTTCAACAGTAAGGGGTTGGTCCGTGAGTTTAACCACAGTCAAATTGGTTGCGTCAATCTGTGGATTACCCATTACTTCTTTTTGTTGTTGTTGCGGTAGGATCGGTTCTGGGGTTTTGCTCTTCCCCTTCCTCTTCCTTTTGCCGCCGCCCCCTGATCTCCGGGTTCTCCTTCTTCTTGCTGCTCTGGGGGCTTGTTCTTCCCTCCCCTCAGCCAGTTCTGTCGTATCAGTTGGAACTCGGTGTGAAAAGGGACAGCCCCTCTCCTTCGTTCGTTATATATATATATATCCCCTTCTTAGTGATATATATGTATATATATAAATATATAGATATCGATATAGATGTATATATATCATAAAGAGGATTTTGTGTCTGAGTTCCTGAACATGTTTCTGCTGGAGAGTATCAGCCTATCTCAGTGGCGGCTCTTCCACTAAGGCGGAGGAGCATTGGCCCACTGCTCTGCGAGTAGTTTAAAAAGGAAAATAAAATGATAATAACTTAATTATTATCATTTCAGTTTTCCTTCCTGCTTAGGTGTGGGGTGGGGCAGGTGGGGTGGGTGGGGCTGAGCTGGCCAGAGCAGAGGCCAGGGGGAGGAGTGTTAGGTACAATCTAAAGTACGCTGGACGGTTTGGACGGCCGCATTTTGCATGTTCCCCACCAGGCTGCATTACACAGCCTAGTAAAGAACATGCACAGCCTCCCTGTCCCCATCTGAGCACCGAACCACAGCACTCAGACCGATCACAGCACTGTTATTGGCCAGGGGATTCTGAGAGACGTCGGAGGAGAGGCGGCAGCCGGCGGCACTCAGGTAAGTAATTTTAATGTATTTTTTATTCCCCCCTTCGCTCTCCCCCGACCTCCCGTTCATTAGCAGCCGCTACTGCCTGTCCTTTTTTTCCAACAACAATCTCTCACTTCCAGATATTGTGAGTTATATATTTGTTTATTTGAAGTTTTGCAATACACTACATTACTTAAAAACCCTTGATTCCCCTTAATGTGGTCCCTTTTAATTCTGAACGGGCTGATAAGATTCAACACATTTGGGTGATGATACACAGGGTTATTTGTGGTGCTCACCAGTAACGGGTATGTGTACACTTGTATTTATTTGAATAGTAGTGCTCCAAGAGAAGAAAAATTAATTACCCGAGCACACACTCAGTCCAGTCAAACAAATCAATTTTTTTAACACATTTCTTGTATTTCTCTTGGTCTTTTAATTTTCTTTCTCTTTAGTCCAGCCAGCCAAACACGTGTTTCGTCGATTAGGGTGTTCCCTACGTCTTCCTCAGGGCTGTATTCCTGAAATGTCACTCTATTTACACCTCCCAGTCAGTTCTACTTCCGTCCCGGCAAATACTGCAAAGATACTTCCACTTTTTATACCCCATATCTGAGTGACACTTGTAATCTTTAAATACTGTTGTGTATGACCTCTTTATATGAGTGTCCTTAATGTGATTTCTGTGCTCATTTCAATCATATGTCCATATTTAAATAGCGTGGATACCCGCCATATCAGACACGGAAGCTAAAATTCGTCCAATTCAGTAATCTGATTTCCCACCAAATACGGTTCTAAAATGTCGCTGGACATTTAGGAGCCATACTCGGCGGGAAGTGCAAGAAATGTGTTATAAAATTTGATCTGTTTGAGTGGACTGAGTGTGTGCTTGGGTAATGCAATTTTGGGCTGATAAGAGTAATTACAGCCCCCATTGAAATTATAAGAGAAACCTGCTCGGAATTGACACCCCCATAATACATACTAACAGTGTGCAATGGAAACTAACATTCAAGCTCCACAAAACACACAGGAAACTGCTTTACCCATGCGTGCGCTAATGTGGACTAATGAATGAAAGAACTAAGTCGCATTTACATTGCGCTTAGAAAGAAACAAGAAATAATGCATGACTTGGCCGCATTTCACATCTGCTTTAAAAATAGTAATAAATAATGCCACCTTTGCTTAAAGCTTTGCTAAGAAAAACACTAACATGGAATAGTGCAAAGAAGGGTGGTGAACAGTGAAAGTGCATTTCTATATAATTAATGAATGTTTATGTTCTATTAGTCATAGTGAGCCAAATGGGCCTACATTTTCCTAAAATTGATATGATAGATGAGGGCTGGAGAGACCATGAATCAACCGTCAAATAGACAGAAAAGCTGAACGCTGCAGAAATGACTGAAACGTCAAGGTTGTTCAGCTACAGAGAACCATGTTTGTCTGCCAAAAGATGAGGCTGGCTGTGGGACCCAAGACTTCTTCCACAGACGTAGCTGAGAAAGACGTGAAATAATGGAAAAGTTACAAGTATTAAAATGAATGAACGAGTCAAAAATTATGTCATGAGAAGGGGTGTAATACAAAAGACTTTAGAAATTTTGAATGAAATCAGGGTGGTGTGGCAGAACCACCTCTCAATCCATCCAATAGAAAGTCGAATTTTATTAATTGTTTCAACTAACGTGGGTTGGACATGTGGGTTTTAGGGTATAACTGGGGTGCCTTTGGGGTTGTGGTTAGAGCGTCAGTAGGAGAGAGAGAGCAGAGAAGGGTGATTTGTCGCTGTCCGTCAGTTTGCAGAGAGGCCTAGCTGTTCCTGTCCCTGTCCCATTCCTGAGTTCTGAAATCTTTGTTCCCTGACTCTATTTCAGGGGACCCCCCACTACCTCCTTGACTGGGGGTTATATTTCACAGATCTTTGGATTATTACTTTCCTTCTGACTCGCACTTTGCATAATCATTTACAAATGTATTTTTGTCTCAGAAAAGTATGTCTCTTCATCTATCCCCTCCGTCATATGTATATTGTTTTGCATTACTTTGCTGAAAATTATATCTCTTCATTTATCCACTCCTTCATATGCATATCGTTCATTTGAGGATTACACTGTTTGCATTTTGCTGATGTTTTTCTCTCCCTTTTGTGGATTTCATTGTTTGTATTTGTAACCTGTATGCAACGGGCATTCATTTTTCACATTGTTTTGAGATAAAAGTTATTAATATTACAGAGAGTCTGTGATTATTTAGTTAACTAGATAGATAGATAGATAGATAGATAGATAGATAGATAGAGAGAGAGAGAGAGAGAGAGAGATAGATAGAGAGAGAGAGAGAGAGAGATAGATAGATAGATAGATAGATAGATAGATAGATAGATAGATAGATAGATAGATAGATAGATAGATAGATAGTACTATTATTACCATCAACTACTCAACCAATTGGTCCATCGACCAGTGGAAAGAGAGTTGATATATAGGTGTAGTTCATCTTATTTAGTTAGTTTTATTTAGAAAAGTTATACCTGAAACTGTGTAGGAAACAAATGTTGACATCATTTAAACTTGACCACCAGCGCATCAGGGATTTTGGTGAATGTGTATGGATCAATGGTATGTGATGTTATCGAGTATTGATCCCTGATTAGGTGTTGTGCTGGATCACTGGACATTTTGGAGCCATACTCGGCGGGAAATACGAGTAATGTGGTACAAAATGTGATCTTTTTGACTGGACTGGCTGGGTGCTCGGCTAATGCAATTTTGGGCTGATAAGAGTAATTACAGCCCCCATTGAAATGATAAGATCTGCAGATTTGTTTTTGTTTCACCCAGTGATTTCGGCTCCTCTCCAGGTGACATTCTAGGGAAGAGTTCTTCAATCTTTGGTAGTACGTGTGCCCCCAACTCCCATGGGTGTGGCTCTATGCTGAGGGGGCTGCGAATGCCTCAGCATGGAGTTGCGTAGTGTTCTCCAGAAGGACGACAGACAAGCAGGTGATGTAAATTAAGCCTTTAATCCCGACACCACATCCAACATATCATCCCTCTCAACTGACGCCCTTAACATCCCCCTCTTTCCAATTCTATTACATCCAATGTACAATGTACTTATCCTAATATTCCACACTTCTTCCTCCCACAAAAAACAGCAAGCAAGAGAATAATGCAAACGATAAAAGAACCCACATAAAAGAAATCCCACATCTCTCCCACTTTTAACAACCACAAACAACATTTGTATAAATAAATAAAACGTTACAAAACACAAATGTCAACAAGAAATGTGGAAAGATCATATATATAATGAATGTACAAGAAGAACAAAACTTGACTAGTGCACTAAAAAATCCCTCAGATAGGTGTTTTTTTGACTTCCCGGTCACTCTTCCTCCTGCTGTGCGTTACCACAGAAGGTGTTTTGAGTTCATTTCATGCTGACTCCTTATCCTCCCATCTGACCTCCATTTCTCTTTTTGTTCTGATTCGTGATGACGATTTGTAGGTGCATGATGGAGGACAGATCATCTTAACTGCATTTTTGAAAGTTTTTACTGCTTCCAACTTCTTTGTGAATCTGGACCACCCTGCACATCTCTTTGGTGCCTGTAGTATGTCAGTGATTTTGAGGGTAGGCACATCCTCAATGATTCCAACCCCTACAAAGAAGAGATATGTTTTTGGAGGAGATATATAGATGCCGTGCTCCTAATATGGCAAGGAAACGAAGAATCCATCCAAGTCTTCATGACTTGGCTTAACACCAGAGATATGAATATGGGTGGTATGCACACCGCGTTTATTCTTTTTAATCTTTATTAATCTTTAAGCATTTTAGTCAGTTCGCGTGCAGAACTAGGTAGTGCCATGCCCTGAATGCACCTATTGTAAAGTACAGTCATGTGGGGAGCGCCTAGTCGATGCTCCACTCCCAGACGCACTACGCGTTTCTGGATTCCAAATCCAACCATTTTTTATCCATTTTCACATTCTCTTGAGAATGTGAAAATGGATAAAAAATGGTTGGATTTGGAATCCAGAATCGCGCAGTGCGTTAACACCAGAGATGACTTCTTAAAATTCACATGCTCAACACACAGTACAGAACTAGCCTTTTTGGATGTCACCATCATCTCAGATGGCACAGAATTACGGACCAGAATGTACCACAAACCAACAGATAAAAGCAGTTTATGAACAATGGACAGCTTCCATGCAATGTCATTTGGGGAAAATCTAATCAGTTACACTTCTCTCATCCAGCATAACCACTCACTCTTTAAAAAAAAAACACACATCTACTATGCTTCTTTCTTACCCTGCACGAGAAAGTAGAACCACAAAGGCATCAATTCAAAATAAATCAATAATTCCAAGTGTACATTCTATTACATTTATTAAAAGAATTACAAGTTTTTATGTAGAGTTTGTTGCTTAAAGAAATATCTTTTTAGTTTTAGCAGTACCTCATCATATTACAGATTGTTTGGCATCAACATTTCATTTTTAATACAGTGCCTAATGCCAGTGGACAAGATTATAAAACATAATTATACAAACAGAAATACAAACAATCAAAAGAAGAATACATTAAAACCAAGAGGTTTATTTGTCAAATAAACCTCTGGGTTATTTTAAATTGATGCCTTTGTGGTTCTACTTTCTCGTGCAGGGTAAGAAAGAAGCATAGTAGATGTGTATTTTTTTTTTAAAAGAGTGAGTGGTTATGCTGGATGAGAGAAGTGTAACTGATTAGATTGTCCTAATAGATAAACATAAAGATACCCAGGGAACACTTTAATTTTTACACTGTACTCTACCCAGTTCCTGTGGGTTCAAGGGTTACTCTCTCTCTCTTAAATTTGGGAAAATCTCCCTTCCAACCAGTTCTTGAGGATATGCCGCAATTGCAGGAACTGTCAAGACTAGAAAGATCAAGAAAAAGATTTAACAGAAAAACTTCAAGAAAGAAAATACCCAGACAAAATCATGTAATAAGCAAGCCAGGAACCAGAATAGAGAGGCTCTGTTGGAACAAAAACAATATCGCAAATTGCGATTCCTTAAATTCAATGTAAGAAGCACAGAAAAAGTGCAATTTGGCCTTAAGGAATCGCAAATTACCACCTAATTCAAGTTGGTGGTAATTTGCGATTTCTTTGAAAAATGCACTTTTTTGCATGTATGTGCGCCACATGTGCACCCATGCTTATTTCAGGGGTGCAAAAGGGTGTCCTTTTGACACCCTGGCACCCTTGAAATTGCATTCTCAAATTTGCGATTCTATAATTGCGAATCGCAAATTGAGAATGTCTTCCGGCCCATAGGAATGAATGGGGAGGGCTTCCTTAATTGCGAATCACACTTTGCAATTCGCAATTAAGGACTATGTAAGATTCGCTAATTGTTTTGCTAATCCTCTGAATGAATGGGGAGGGTTTCCTTAATTGCGAATCACACTTTATATGTAGGATTCACAAATTATTTTGCTAATCATACATACATCTCGTTTTGCGATTCTCAAATAGCGATTCTCTAAAATTCACTATTTGAGAATCGAAAAACCAAACTTTCATACATATGCCCCATAGTCATAACAGATGACCCTATGATGTTGCACTTGAAACCACTTAATTATATTGCTTTGAAGTGTGATGAATAGCAAAGTATAGTTATGCCACGTTTTCGTTCGGGACACCATTTTATAAAACTGATGCGTTTTTCTGATGTTTTCCTGTTCACCCTGCTCCTGCTCATTCCCCCTCCCAATCAATGTCCCACTGCAAACTTTCTCTCCCCACAGATTCCCAGAGCACAGAGTGCCGACATGATTGATAACGTTCCTTAGAGAATGCGTTTTGTGAATAAAGCTTTCTATCTTGTTTCCAATGTCTCATTTTGAAGGACTTCTGTAAGAAGTTCTGATGTAGGCCTGCTCAGGAATATTGATATATGATTGATATATGAGCCTTTGTTAAGAGAATGTTTCATATTGTATTTCACATCTCCGGACCGAAGTCGCTAAGAAAGTGAATGGAATAATTATTTTACCTTAAGGAAATGGGTTAGTGTTAAGGTGTATTATAATGATGATTTTGCATTTGATTTGCCCAATGTGATCTAACCATAATCGTGTCATGCTGAATTTGCAGTTTTACTAATTATGCATACAGTGTGTAGAAAAATCTGTAACTTTGGGGACTCGGGCGACTACTTATTTTCCTCCTGAAACTCGGTCCAATTTACTTGAGACGTTTTCTCTTCTCTTAAGGATGCTGTCAGTATTCTATGTGCTTTTGACACTTGAAGACTTTAGAGATTTACCAGCTTAAATAGGGATTAATAATAATCTGAATTCTGATTTTGTGTCCTGTATTCTGGGCCTACGTGGCATTTACTGCAATATTCTGTATCGCTTATATTAAGAATTCTGTTATAAATCTTTAAAACTATTATTCATCTGGAACTTCATTAATGAGTGGTCCTAGGTACTATTTGGATGAACTCTGCCAATTGTAGCGGTGGGTAGAACTTGCAGAGTTTTACTCAGCGGAATCCCGCAGAGTTACATGAAAATTCTGCAAGATCCCGCGGAGTTCCGTCCACCCCTACTTTTCTCTCGTAAGTGGCATTGAGTCACGTCGTGTGTGTGAGCTTTAGCTGCTGAATTGCTGCATTAAGCTGGGAGTTCAGTAAATACGCTTTATTTTATTACACGACCAGAAGCTACCAATATGCATATTTCTTTTAATGCTAACTCCAAGCAGCCCCTTAGAAGCAATATGTCACAAAATAAACAGTTCTAGAACAGAATCTTCCTGATGTATAATAGTCAGACAGATAGAATAGAATGCCTCTTTTAAATGCAAGGTAATAAGTTAAATCTTCTTCTAAATAACTCTTCTTTTCCTGTTTCTGTATTTTTATGAGTCCCAAGTGGAGAAGAATGAAGGCTTAATGAAGGGGTCACAGAATGCATCCTTTCTGAACATCATCCTTGTGGTCTGTACCATATTGTAGAGCGAAGCAGTTACGATGGAGTAGTATCTGAAATAAGAAGGAGAGTAAATACTCTGTAGTCCTGCTGTTGAGAGATAATATAGCAGTGACAAAACGTGACATGTGCAAGAAGATAACAATTCAACGAAATGCGAAGTTAGTAATTTAAACAATTAATTGAATAAAGGTTGTGTTTTTAAATTTGCATTTTATTCTTTCAATAATTCATTTATCAACCCATGGGAAGGGAGGGATAATGTTAGCCTCCGTGTCTTTAAGGAAATCCCGATTCTCTTGTCATGCTATTAGGAGAATCGCAATTTCATTACAATACCGGAGGCTACCATTATGCATGTTGGTAGTTCTGTAACACCACATCTGACATGTGTTCAATCGGTTTACAATAGTGTTTTGCAAAGGTGTTGGAATTGGACCAGTCAGCTGCTTTAAGGATGTCATCTATTTTACCACCTTTCCAGAAGGAATTACTGGCCATAGCGCCTCTAACTGAGTGCGCCTGAAATTTCTTGAGGTCAACCCCAGCCAATCACACCACATTTATAACCCATCTAGCTATTGAGTCTGATCTTGTAGGTTTAATAGGTTTCACAAAAGAGATAAGTAATTGATTCGCACCATTCTCATGATGTTCATTCATTCTAGAATCATATTCTTTCATGCAATCTACAACACAAAGTTTTTTACATGCATCCAACCTTGGGTAGAACATTGTATCTGACATAGTTTTAGTTCTTCTTATCATTTCGAATTTTGAAAGTTTTATAGTGGATGCAATTAACCCAGGAATAAAACACTGAAACGGGGTGGGAGACAAAGCATCTAACCATACCCTAACAAAGGTAAATCGTTCAGCTACACTTCTATTTCTTTGTCTGTCCAGGTGCATGTGTACTTGTCTTTCTACACATTACTGCCTAAATGTGCAAGTTCAGCATCTTAATGCATTTGGAATCTCCTAAAATAACCCAAGGGAAAATAGATTGACTCCCCTAGCAGCGGGTAGCTCTTCACACCGATGCTTAGGGGCTATTCTCTAGGGGTAGGCACTGGTAAACTCCACCACACAGCAGTTGGCAGAGTTGGCAGAGTGTTTGTGGAGTGGGCAAAAGTCTGCAAACGCCCCTAGCAGAGCGGAGTTTACCTCCCACCCATAGCTAATTGAAGGGGTTCCGTTTTATAGAGTGTGGTGTCTCTTGCTGACAGATCAACGGGAAAGGTGAAGTCGAATTGTCACAGGTATATTTCGGGAAGTCGGAATTTTTGGGGTTCAGCTCCCACAATAGCCTAAGGTACTGGGAGGCGAGATGTGGAGACTTTTATTTCTTCAGACCTCTGGCCTAGGAGATATTGCTGGGGTTGAAAGATACAGAAGAGACTGTCAGATGTCACAAATCCAGAATTGGTGGCTACCTACAGATTCCTAATGTGGGCCTCTCTTTTGATGACATCTGAAAGCCTAGCTCTTCAAGCAGGTGTTTATCATCACTTTTTTAAATAGTCAAGTTGATTTGGCCTTAGTATCTACCATCACAACTTAAAAGCCTCTTGGTGATTGAGTAGTGTACAAATAAATGTTAACATAAAAAAACATTACTCCACTGACCATGAAGTGGGAGAACAGAAGAGCTTCCCGGGAAGCAATGGTAAGTGTATGAGGAAAGACCTATGTGTATTAAGACAGGAAAACCTGAATCTCCAAGCATGCCCGTTGTAAAATGTAGTATAGTTCTTTTCCCCATTTCCAGTGTGTCAGAGCTGGTGTCTGAAATGCTGAGAGTTAATGCTGTAATGGAATTCTGATGTGTGTGTGAAGTGCACAGAGATACGGACAGATGGAGGGAAGTTGGAGCAGTGACAGGACCTACCTGCAGTTGCTGTAACCTAGAGTCCTAACATGTAATAGAGAACTTACATCTTAACTGAGCGGCTCCAGAGTTTTGTATGAAGATCCTCTCCTCTGACCTCCATAGAAGAACCACTAAACAGGTGTCCCTCCAACATCCAATCACTTCAGGCCTCTTTCACAAATGCAGGTTGTAAAATTTGAAAATCTCCTTCTGTAGTACTACTTGTATATTCGTAGAAAACTAATGGCATATTCCTGGAAATTTATGAAAGTAGTACATGTACAAGGCACAAAATTTCCTCATGAAGAATGTTCACCAAGACACAAATTTCACATCTCTAAATGATGCAGGTAAGTGTGTCTGCTCATATAATTTGTACTTGTGGAGAAGCCACACCTTCCCCACACGTCCATTATATATTGGAATTTTCCTCTTCATTCTCACCCTGTAAAGAGACTTTTTTTTATGTCTTTCTTTGACAAAGTTTTTGGTGCCTCCAGGCAGGAAAGTAACAGATACACACAAAGTTTAATTTTGCTGCACCATTCACAACAACTGTCCACATTCCTGTCCCAGCTCCTATATTTATGAATTTAGAAACTCCAACAGACAAGAACAAGACAAGAAGACAAGACAAAACAAGACAAGAAGAGCTTAACAATGAATCAGGAAGTAGAAGTTACTCTATCATATTTCTTATTTTGTGCAACTGTGAGGAACTATGAAGCACATAAGGTTTTATGAATCAGCCCATATGAAAGTTGGATAGAGAAACTCCCCACATGCCTCAGAAAAGTCAGCCAGGTGCCTCTTACTAGCTGAGTCCTTTCATCAGCCTCCCCTAGGGATTGTAAGGATAGCGATGGAGAGTCTGGCCTTCCCTGTACAATGAAATGCGTACTGTTCATCTATCTCTGAAGTTATGGTGCAAGAAAGCACCCGCCAGAGGCAGCCGTCATAGACAGGTAATAAATGTCCTGCTGTAGTAATGCGCAGCATCGGTGCTGGCCCAGCACCCAATTATTCATGGGATGTTTGTAATCTTTTTCAGGGATGGAGACATTCCCTAATGATGGTAAGAGCCTGAAGCTTACAGAGGCTTATCGAGGTAACCACATGCAAACTCTTCTTCATCCGCCAATGGGAGTTAAAGCCTCACGTATCACTCAGAACCAAGCCTCCGCTGTCAGCCTGGACAGGTCACTTAGTCTTGTTGCTGCTGGAACAATTTCTTTGGCAATATTATGATTGTGAGTAAAGAATTTCTCTTCCTTACCGAGCACTGCTTCTCAGTCATCAACGTCAATGGCGCTGATGAATGGCGTAGCCAGCGTGTCATGGCCCTGGTGGAAGGAAGTTCCCCAGCCCACTGTTTGAACTGTGAAATACAGCAATCATCAGCATTCAGTGGACCCCTCAGGTGTCTAAGCCACGGTGCGACTGCACCCGATCCACTGATGGAAGCTAGGCGCCTGGATATCCTGAAAGCGGTCTGCAGGGTCGCATCCTGGGCAGACCGAATCCATGTAAACAATTTGCATTTTAACATCCCAAATTAATCTAGGGAATACAAATTTGGAATGGTATGAGGGAAAGATAGACCAAGTAGAGGAATGCCTCCGAATAGAACTAAATAAAGATGAAAAGAAAACATGTAACAATTCTGGTTAGCAGACCGAAATAGTTCTCCGCCGAATGCCAAAATAAAAAAAGGGAGATAAAGATAGTAACAAGAAGTCTAAGGTAAAAGTTCAACCGAGTGAGACAAAGCTATCTAAATAAACTGAAAAGTGAGTATAAAAAGATGGTCACTGACGCAAAAAGGTTGTATAAAGAACAATGCTGGGCACATCTGTTAGAATCGATTGAATCAAAAAATGTAAGACAGTTCTGGAAGCTGGTAAAAGCAGCAGCCGATCCCCCTACTGGGGCAATGAAATGTGTAGTTAGTGAGGCAGCCTGGGAGAAGTACCTGAAGGAATTGTATGGACCTCGAGGTGATCCAGTAGTTGCAGAGCCCCAGCCTTGGCAAGTGCTAACGAAAGATTTTAAATCAGATTTTACTGAACAGAATGTAGAAAATACAATAATGAAACTGAAATTAACCCGAGCAGCAGGACCAGACAATCTCCCAGCAATAATACTTAAGTCACAGATAAAGTGTTGGGCGAGATTATTTTCCCAATTGTTCCAAATAATATTAGCAGAAGGGAGAATCCCTATGAACTGGAAGGGTGATGAAATCAGGCAAATCCATAAAAAAGGTAGCATGGATGCACCACAAAATTATATGCTGACCAATCTGCTAGACATAGGAGAAAAGGTATTCTCAAAGATAGTTCTGAATAGGCTAAATGATTGGGTAGAGGAGTTCTCAATCATACCCGCTGAACAGGGGGGTTTTAGAGAAGGGCACTCCACGGTAGATCACTGCTTTGCCCTATCGCCAATAGCACGAAAGTCGACGGAACAAAATTGTAAGCTCTGCTGTTGTAGCGTTGACTTTCGTGCAGTGTTTGACTCAGTAGATCGGAACTGTCTTTGGGAAACTCTCGTAAATAAAAACATACCGGACGACCTACTGGCTATAATAAAAGAACTACATCGAGGTAACTGGGCACAAGTATTTAAAGATACTTAGTCGTCACTAACGCCAAAAATACCAATTGAAAACAGCTTAGACAAAGCTGCGTCTTGGCCCCCCAGTTATTTTCTATATTTCTATCTGATTTACCTGCCTGTCTAGAGGTAGAAAGAAGCGCAAGCCCAAGATTGGATGGTAAAAAAGTGCCCTGTCTACTGTACGCTGACAACTTCGTAATTTTAGACCAAACTGAACTGGGCCTCCAAAGAAAGCTGAAGTCTTTTAGACAATACTGTGAAAGGACATTTTTAACAGTAAACTTGGAAAAGACAAAAATTTTATATTTCGAAAAAAATATATTAAGTTTCATTGGTTTTTAGGTGACTTGAAATTGGAATTAGTCAATGAATATCGCTACCTAGGGATGTGGTTTGTTAGTTCCCTAAAGTGGCATGCGCATCTTAAGGCTCAGAAAGCGAAAGCCCGTACATTGATCTGGGTTCTGAACATTTTTAACCGCGATTATGGAGATATGTCTCACCGACTGCTGTTAAAGGCGTTCAGCGCAATGATACCCTCACAAGTACTCTATGGTGCAGAAGTCCTTTATTTGAGCGGTAAAGGCGACTGGGACCTGGAGGAAGGAAAATGCCAAAAAACCTTGTTGACTCTGCCACGTTCATCAATGATCCAAGCAATAAGATCTGAGCTAGGAATAACAGCCTGGGGGGTTCAATCCCAAATAGCGTTGAATAGATTTTGGAAACGCCTGGATAATGAGAAAGGCCAGAAAGTATCCCAATGGTGCAGAAGAGAGATCCAATCCAGTAATCTAAAGTGGGCAAAAGCAAATAGGAAGACAATTGAGCAGGCCTGTGAGTATATAAAGGTTGAAATCTGCCAAGAATCCTTACAAGTAGAATGTACCAAAAGTGAGCTGAAGTATCATGGACAAGAAGTGTCTAGAAGAACAGACATGGAATATCTGGTTAAGAAAAAATCTGTACAGTTTATGATGGAGTCATGGTCTAATGAAAACTGGTTCCCTTACCTGGATATTCTACTAAACCATTGGTACAGACAGGAGATACTAGGATTGCGAATTGGTATAAACCCATGGTTGGTAAACGAAGAATTAAAAATAAAAATGTTGGACCACAAAGGGTTTTGTAAGTGCAAGTTGGGTACAAAAGGTGCCATAGTTCACATCTTGTTAGACTGTACAATAACTCTAGAGCAGGGTAAACTACATCTTCGTCCAATATTTTTAAAATACGATACAAGGACGCGGGCTCAGGCGGTCAACATACTTACAGAAATGCCTACAATTGAAATTGCAATTGCACTAGGGAACTATATCAAGGTAATACAAAGTTTCCTAAAAGCATATGAGCAATAACTTTTAGAAATGTTATGAATAGATGAATTATATAGCTTTTTTAAGAGAAAATGTTTGTTTTTAGTGTATATAACCTTTTAAAGAAGATCCGTCTTCATTGTCACACATTTTTAAACTATATATTTATTTTGCGAAGTTTGTATAAATGGTGCTGTAGATTGTTTTAAACTGCAATCGATTTTATCATTGTTTAAAGACCACGGTCTAAATAAACATTACCTTGACTGACAGACTGACTGACTGACTGAATCAGGAAGTAGAATTTACTCTTATCATATTTCTTATTTTGTGCAACTGTGAGGAACTATGAAGCACATATGGTTTTATGAATCAGCCCATATGAAAGCTGGATGGAGAAAGTCCCCACATGGCTCAGAAAAGTCAGCCAGGTGCCTCTTACTAGCTGAGTCCTTTCATCAGCCTCCCCCTAGGGATTGTAAGGGTAGCGATGGAGAGTCTGGACCTCCCTGTACAGTGACATGCGCACTGTTCATCTATCTCTGAAGTTATGGCGCAAGAAAGCACCCGCCAGAGGCAGCCGTCATAGACAGGTAATAAATGTCCTGCTGTAGTAATGCGCAGCACCCAATTATTCAAGGGATGTTTGTAATCTGTTTCAGGGATGGAGACATTCCCTAATGATGGTAAGAGCCTGAAGCTTACAGAGGCTTATCGAGCGAACCACATGCAAACTCTTCTTCGTCCGCCAATGGGAGTGAAAGCCTCACGTATCACTCAGAACCAAGCCTCCGCTGTCAGCCTGGACAGGTCACTTGGTCTTGTTTGCTGCTGGAACAATTCCTTTGGCAATATTATGATTGTGAGTAAAGAATTTCTCTTCCTTACCGAGCACTGCTTCTCGCTCATCACCGTCAATGGCGCGAATGGATGGCGTTGCCAGTGTGTCATGGGTCTGGTGGAAGGAAGGTCCCTAGCCCACTGTTTGAACTGTGAAATACAGCAATCATCAGGGTTCAGTGGGCCTCTCAGATCTCTAGGCCATGGTGCCACTGCACCTGTTCCACTCATGGAAGCTACGCACCTGAATATCCTGAAAGGGGTCTGCAGGGTCGCATCCTGGGCAGACTGAATCCACATAAACAATTTGCATTTTAACACCCCAAATTAAAGATTGTCTTCCCTTTTTGCTTACAACACATTTATTTGTTAAATTCATCTCATTGCATATTTTACAGAGTGATGTACAATTCTAAATTTCAAAAGGGAAACGAACGCTTCTTTAAGTTGCATTAAAAGAGTGGAAGAGTATTACAAAGTAGAAACGCTCCACATATTAGTCGAAGTGAAACTTAATTGATGAGTAAAACGACAGCCTCTTAGCCACATCAGCTGCTCAAAGATCAACTCCACACAAAGCCATAGCTGTCACTTCCACTGTCAATAGAATGTTGGCAGGTACCAACTATGAGGAAGGACAGGGGAAAAGGTAAATTGGTAAAAAGGGAACACATAGGGAACAGAATGAAAGGAAAACTTATTATAATAAATATAATACACTGTGATAAAACGACAACACTTCTCCCTCCTTTAATTAATGGAAGACATCATCTTGGTGCCAAACAGAAACAATGTGAGCCCTCATGCGGTGGTATGTTCCATTAGAACTCGACGTCTCCTGGGACTTCTCATTCCGACACACTATATCATGAAAAGTGTGGTAGGGTGTTATTCTGTCCATACTCCATGTTCTACAATTCTCTAGGGTCACCACATTTTTCCTCACATCAACCACTTTCGCTGGTTTATAACATTTAATGACACCCTTTTGGCGGGGGTCAGGAAGTTTGATCATTACCCAATCACCCACCTTCCAGTTACCTCTCTTGGTTCCATGTTTTTGATCGTATCTTTTTTTTAACGCCTCTTGATACAGTTTAACTTGATGGCACAGCCTGTCTCTGCATACCAATCTGGGTTTGCCACCCCCAAGCCAATTCGGAGTCAACTATGTACCCAGAAGTCTGCCCATGAGTGTCAGAAAAGGTGAAACATTAGTGACTGAATTGGGTGTTGTGTGCTACGACCAAAGCGATTTTTGAAGAGCCGTGTCTGCAGGACTTCCTGGCATATATGCCAGCTGAATGCATTCTTTAATCATGCGATTAACACGTTCTACTAAACTATTTGCCCTAGGACAATACAATGCTGTTTTGTGATATTGTATAGAAATGTTCTCTAAAGATTCCCGCATTTCTTCTGATGTAAATTGAACTCCATTATCTGTAATAGTGGTGCTTGGCACTCCTTCTGTCATAAGGGCATCAGTTAGAAAAGATGATAGTCACCCAGTACCAGCATAAATGTCCATGCCCACATACAGCGTTTTAAAGGTTTGATGATATTTAGACTGAGTTTATCTCAAGGTTTTAGTGGAACACCCTCTGGGAACAATGGTGCACCTCTTGTGATCTTGGTTTTGTCACTCATAGCACAGATCATGCATTCCTTGACCTTACCTTCTACAACATTGTCCGGACTAGGAAACCAGCACGTTGCTCTAACTTTAGATTTCTGTATACTATACCATACGGACATCTCCACCCTTAGAGCGGAGACCTCAGCCTAAGTGTGAAAAGTTATTATTAGTCATATCCCACTCATAATTCCCATTCCAGCATGCTCCATCCTCTTTTTGATTGGGTATGCACATTTAATTCTAAAGAGCTTTTAAGTTAGGCAAAAGATACAGATGCGGGGACTCTGAACTAAACCCAGGCTCTTGTGTGCCCCCCTGATACCACGGGATTGAATAAAAGATGAAACCCTAAAAATAGTCCTGCTACAAAATAAAAACTGTAGAACCCAGAAGTCTCACTGCTCAAACAGCAAGGCTCCAGACCAACAATAGGCTTTACAAAGTAGTGGGTGAGGTCCAGATGATGCATCGTTGGTTCTCAGGTGCATATTTGGGGACATGCTTTGCAATGAATTTGGTGACAAATAATGGGCCTGCTCCCACTATAGAGTCCTATAGTGTCTTATTGATGAGGGGCATCTAACTTGGAATCCACTGGCCATGGTCAGTATTTTCTGATGGCCGGACACCCTTGGGATTGAGGGCACCCACTTTCATCACTGGTGACATATTTTCCCAATGGGACCTGTTCAGTTTTTTGTTAGGCTTGACTGTGGCTTCAACGAGTAATATCTCCAGAAGTTTAAGGGTTAAGAAGATGGTTCCATTGTTTTGGAATCAGGTTGATGTTGAAGTAAATGGAGCAGGTCTTTGATGAAGATGTTGTTTTGCTTCCACCTGGTCAGCTGAGCTGTGGAGTCCTAGTGGCTCTGGGCTCACACAGTCTGTTGAGCTGTCCTCACAGAGGCCCTTCCAGTCCGATGAGTCTAGTGCGGGTGTTCAGGGGGACTCGTCACGCCTCCTGGCAGACATAGTCCAGATCCACTACAGCCATATGGGGATTCCTTCTTGTCTCAGGTGAGCTCAGTGAAGCAATGCCACAGAGTTCCCCAGAATTGGGCCAAATATACAGGGAGAATGCCAACTGCATATAGCCTTATAGCCCGCCGTAGAGGGCTATACCGGCTATTAAAGGCCCCCTCCAGCGTTAAAGGCCCCGAGCCGAAGGCGAAGGCCTTTAACAAGGGAGAGGGTCTTTAATAACGGTATAGCCCATCTACGAAGGGCTATAAGGCTATTAGAACATTCTGTCACTAGAGGACAGAATGTTCTAAAAAAAAAAACAAAGCCTTTTGGAAGCGTTTGGGGATTGGAATTCCCTCAGGCTCCCTGAAGCCTTTGTTCACAGCCAGCGCTGTGAACAAAGAAACATTGGAATGTTGGAGCTCCAGGCTTATACCAGCCATTATAAGCCCAGAGCACTCCATTGTTTTCAATGGAGCTCCCAGCATTCCAATGTTCTAATAAAGGTTACACTCCTGGTTCTCTGTTGCCTTGTTCTCCAAAACTAGTGAGCAGGCCTCCTGGGTGTCCAGATGATGATGGTGAACCCTTTACTGGATGAGTGGAAGGGTACAGCATTTATATATCTCTGGTGACCAAGCCAGAGCTCGTGACAACCAAAGGGTCTTTCACTTTGAAAGGTTATTGGGCTTCCGAAGTCTTAGAGGATTATCTTGTCCTACTTTCTGGGCAGATTTCTTTGGCTTTGGAGACCAGAGATCCCCGTCATATCAGTACAGAATGATCAAAGTGTTCTGTGTATTGAGCCCTGTTGAAGTTATCCATCTCCTTTCGTTGCTCTGTGAGATCAGCTAACAAGGACTCAAACGCAGTCTTTTTGGCAGCAGCCGACTAGAACCCATTGATGCTCCAAGCAGCTGTCCATTTGTGGACTGGCGGTACACGCGGACAATGGATTTCACCACCTTCCTACACTTATCTCCCCATTTAAGAGCAGAACTCGGGACGGACACACATATCTTTAAGTGCAGAATCTTGTGTGTTTTCACCTTGCTGGCTGGATTACTCAGGGCTTTAGAAAAAAGACTTGTCTCAAGAAGTGGATACCTTTTCCTCTGGGGCATGTTCCTCATTGACACCTGCAAGAATGTGACCCAATGCAGATTTTTGTGTTTTAATACAACGAGTTTAAGTGGGTTTATAGCCTTTCTGTGGCTGCAGAATCTGATGATTCAGGCATTTCTGATATTTTCTTAAACTTTGAACCCCTTGTAATTGCAAAATTCTTTGTCCAGTGGCTTGCCCCCCTCATACGTTTGGAACATTTTCTTAGTACAGTATGTATTTCATTCTTAAACCCAAAAATGGAGGGGATCCCATGAAGTTCATCTCTACTTAAACAAAATGTAATGGCCATCCCTCCCACACAGAGGATCTGGGACTGGAAATGGGGGCTTCTCTAACTATGCTTTACATATATTTTTCCAGAGAGAATGGCCGCCTGTCACTTCTAGACACATATGCCCAGATGCATCAAGCATTTTTGGAGTCGCAAACGGTGCGATTCCTTAAAATCGGCCGTTTGCGACTCCAAAAATGCTTGTTGATATGCATCATTAGATTTTGTCCAAAATCGCTAATTTTGCGAATTTCTAAAATGGGATTGCATTTAAGGAATCGCAATTTTGCGATTCCTTAAATGCAATGCATCATTGTTTAAAAATTTGCGAATTTTAAAATAGCAAGTGCAAATTACCACGAGTTTAAACCTCGTGGTAATTTGCAAAAATGTTTAATAATGCACAAAAATGCATTTTTTAAACTGTTAAGTTACAGACACACATGTCCTTAGGACATGTGTGTATGTAACTTTTAGCTAAAAGTGCATTTCATGGGTGCAGGGGGGGTCATTTGGACCCCCCTCTCCACCCTTGAAATGCTTTGTTGAATTGCGATTTTGAAATTGCGAATTCGCAATTCCCATTAATTCCTATGGACATTTCAGCCCATAGGAATGAATGGGAATTGCGAATTCGCAATTTCAAAATCGCATTTTTTTTGCGATTCGGTAAAAATTGCGATTTTTACCGAATTGCAAAAAAAATGCGAAAATAATGATGCATACCATTTTGCGAATCCTAATTTGCGATTCGGTAATTTTCGCAAATTAGGATTCGCAAAAAAGTAGTTTGATGCATCTGGGCAATAGGCCCTAGCTCATGTTGTTTTTTCACGATGAAGCAGGCACTGTTTTCCCTTGTTATTTCAAGAATACAACAAAAGAGAAAACAAGCAAAGATTAATCGATGGTCTTGCCACAAAAGCTCAGGAAGCAGCAAGCCATGGAATCTTAAAAGAACTCTACTTCATAACAAGGAAAGTCACCTGCATATAAAGCATGCCAGAAAGACCTGTTAAAGAAAGACAAAACTGTGAATACAATCATGGATAACAAAGGCCAACAGATGGGAAGATGGGTGGATCACTTTGACAAACTGCTGAAACAGCCCATGTCGCAGTCTCCACCAGACATACAGCCAGCCGACAGGGACTTGCCAATCTACTGAAGCAGACCAACTAAAGAAGAAATAGGGCAAGACATCAAACATCTGAGAAATGAGAAGGCAGAAGAACCCGACAACATTCCTGCAGAGGCACTAAATGTGGACATTGAAACATCAGTAGATATACTCTACCCCATGTTTGGAAGGATCTGGGAAGAGGAAAAGGTGCCATGAGACTGGAACGAGGGACATCCCATCAAGATCCCCAAGAAAAAGTGACCTGCGTACCAGCACAAACTACAGAAGGATAACTTTTCTTTCCACCCCAGGTAAAGTGTTCAACAGAGTCATCCTGAACAGAATGAAGGAACAAGTCAACGCTCAGTTGCAAGATCAGCAAGCTGGCTTCTGTAAAAATAGATCCTGTACAGACCAGATTCCAACAATGAGCAAAATCATTGAGCAGTCGATGGAATGAAACTCACCCGACTATGCTAACTTCATCGACTATGAGAAGGAATTCAACAGCGTGGACAGCAGTGGTGTAACAAAAAACCCCAAAGCCCCCGCAGCCCCTGCAGTGCAGGTGCCTGAGTGCCAGTGGGCTCCCTCAGCACAGGACCCTGGCTTGGGAGCTCCTGAGTGAGTATGGAGAGGGGCCCTCCTTGTACTTTGCAAGGGGGCCCCCCTCAAGTTTCATTACGCCACTAGTGGATAGAGAGACACTTAGGAAACTCTCCCACCACTACGGTGTGTCGGATAAACGCAAAAGAATCATCATGAACTCTTCCGAGGGAATGACCTGCAAGATAGTCCATTGAGGACAACTCACAGGACACTTCCAATTGAGGACCGGAGTAAACCAGGTTTGTTTACTCTCGTCTTTTCTCTTCCTGCTGTCTGTAGACTGGATCATAAAGACATCCACAGCAAGGAGAAGAAATGGGATCCAGCGGACACCTTAGATGCGGCTTGATGACCTCAGCCGCGGTCGATAGGGGAGTACCTGCCGGGGCGGTGACGTGGGGAGGGGGAGGGGCAGGGTGGGGGATAGTACTGTATGGATAATGGAGGTTTGCAGGTAAGTAAACATAAATAAATCAAACTAATTTCGTTGCGCGCACTGCATCGCATTTGGGGATACAGCTTCTGGGGAGATTGCCAATATTGGAATCCTTGTGATATCTGCAATGTGTCCAGTTGTGTCACCGCTTCCATGTTTTTCCTTCTCTACAAACGAGTGGCGGGAGGTCCCCTGGGTGGTCTTTCCGCTTCAATGTTCTGAGTTCAGCGTCAGAGGCAGTTTACCGGTGCATTGGAGAAAGGATGTGCATAATATCAGAGTCATGCTGCTATCTTTTACCCGTCGTCGACTTGTTGACCCTACTTGATTAAGTCTTCATGAGTAAGAACTATGGAGAGTAAAGGATGCGAACTGAGTATGCTCTGGTCACTAATGAACTGACAGACTGCGTTTACGTATACACACTGCCCAGGATGCGATACCTCATACCAGAACTCCTGCTCTTCTCGCTTACAGTCCTGGAGTCCCCTCTTGCCATGAACCCTAATTATCCCACTCTTTGTCCAAGGGTAAATTTGACAACTAATGTGAACAGGTGTTTCTGGTGATTATGAACACTTTACACCCAAGGAGGGTGAGAAGAGGAACATGCTTTTTGTATATAATTCCAATGGTGCCTGTTTAACAGTTTTACATAGCGCTTATATTTGGGAAGAAATATGTGAGCGCTTAATATTCCAATGAACTTCCACAATATTGACAGAGGCAGTTAAGCCTGAACAAGAGTCCGAAATAATGACTGTTGAGAGTGAAGCCAAAGGTCATTGAGTGGTGATGGATACATCCTAGGTTAGAGCAGAAAAAAGGAGATTATATCCTGGTCGGTGATACAAACACAGGCATTTTTATTATTTTTATTATCATAGTAGAAAACCAGGAACTGAGAATTAAGAGGAGAGAACGGTATAGTCAATCGAGCATGAGTACAGATGGCTTCGACATAGGAAATATTTTCACCAGTGCAAGTGGCTAGTGAATGTGAGTTAAAAACTATCTGAAAAGGTAGATTTTGTAGTACTTAAGAAATTATAGTAAAGACTCCATTACTTAATGATAACCTTCATTACCCCGAATATGGCCCCCCTTGTCCCAGTCAAAGCCCCTCCCTCCTTCCTTCGTGAGGGATTCTGCACCTCCTTTTTCTGGGTCTTGCTACTCACAGAATGAGACGTGGGGAGAGAAGCCTTAACTCCATGTAGGTCATTGACATAGAAGTAGGACTTTGTTTTCTAAGCGTGGTATAGGACCTGTGGTGGGCGGGGCTGCCTCAAGTTGTGCCGAATGGGACGAGGGGGACCATTGAGGGGGTAAAGAGAGGTTTTTCTTAGGTCGGCTTTGTAGAAAACTGGCTCTGTATATACCACACCAAAGTAAGGTATAGTGTGCACTGAGTCCAGGGGGTCCCCAAAGGCTTACAGAGGTAAAAGTAGATAATACCTTACTCTCTATTTGTGGTACTGTGGGCGAGCAGTAAGGCTTTATCAGAGGGTAGTGTTAAGCATGTATTGTACACACTCAGGCAAGAAATTTGTTCACACACTCAAAGACTGAACTCTGACCAATTGTTTTGTATAAGCCTATTTCTTTGTTGTATTTTATTTTTAGAACCAAGCCAGACTTGGTACAGGTAAGTCAAAATAGTACTTTTCTGATAATACAGTTAAATATAGATATAGGTACAGTTGAAATTACTTTTCAGTTACTTTGCAATCACTTTGCGATTACTTATTAAATTATTTTACAGATTGCTTTTTCTACTCAGTGTGATATGCCTAGATATCACACTGGGACATTTCCTGGATAAAAGATAAATTGGTCAGTTTTGGTTAAAACACAGGGGCATATTATCAAGGGATTTATCTCCGCTTTTTTGGCTTTAAAAGCCAAGAAAGCGGAGATAAAATTATCTCCCTATCAGCAACAGGGTGCTAACACGCAAATTCGCATGTTAGCACCCTTTTTCTCTACGCTTCCCCTTGCATCTCTAATGTGATTCAAAGGGGGTGTTCCAGAGAAAAATAATAGGAGAAATGTTGTTAAGCGACATTTCTCCTATTATCAAGGATTTCGCTAACCCTGTTAGTCATAAAAAAAGCAGCGCTAACCGCGGTTAGCACTGCTTTTTTTACACCTAGTATTTTCCTGACTTAGCCATGATAACATATGGAAGGTGGATATCATGGCTAAGTTTGTGAGCCCCTATTCTCAAGCTAACGCTAAGCTTCGAGAGATTATCGTTGGTTTTCCAACGATAATCTCTCAATTGGCAGTTAGCGCGAGGATTTTTTATCACTTCTGAGATAAACCTTGCTAATAGCAAGTTATCTCTGCGATAATTTCCGGTGATGCTTAGCGTTAAAAAATTCGTTGCTAAGCATCGCTAGCGATAATTATCGCTATACGTTGGTAATATGCCCCTAAGTTCTCATACCCTTTCCAACTCCACACTTGAAACTTTTTTCGCAGAAAAGCAGTCAATGCAATCCAGTGAGAGGAAAAGAAGTAATCGGTTTAAAGGTTGTGTGAGTTGGGATTCTGGGGTTAGAACCCCAGGCTCACGGATGCACTCACAGAACACCCTCAGTGGCACTAGGGTGGCTGGGTGCAGAGTGTTCAGGCCCAATGTTATCCAACGTGGGATAGGGGCCTCCGGTTGTGGCTGCTTACGGGCACGCCACTTGGATGTAGAAGCAAAACTCCTAGGGTTTAGCTCATGGCAAAAAGGGATCTGATTTAGCACACAAGGTGCACCCATAGTGGCAGAGGTGCGGTCGGGTGCAGGGTGCTGATTTGGTGTTGGGTGCCCTGTTGTTTTTAAAGGAAGTTGCCGGTTTGGGGGTTTTACTGCAGGCTCGGTCCAGGAAGTCTTCCGTGAGGAACCAACAGCTGGGCAGGTAAGTTTGAGGGTTCTGGGACCTAGGTGCACCTGAGGTCCTCTTCTCCAGGGTGCAGGGCCGCCGAATGCAGGGGTGCCTTTTGAGATCTGATTTCACCTTACGGGGTAACTCGCGGTTGGGGGGGGTCACACTGCAGAAGCTATAGGCGATTTTGAGGAGCCCTGGAGGGGTCGAACCACGGTGGACTCGGACTCTGGAGTGCTGAGGGACCCTGCAGGGACTGGTTGGCCACTTGGACTCGGGCCATAGGCGACGGGTGCAGTGGTGTTTCCAGGCATCGAGTTTCTTTTTCTTCAGCAGACTTTGAGTCTTTCTCTGGAGATTCTTTTGAACAGAGCTGCTGTTCACAGAAGATCCAGTCTTTGTTGAAGGCCATCAGTCCACCCAGGGGTTCTGGAGGTCACTGGCTGCAGGATAAGGCAACTTTTGGCGCAGAATCTCTGGAAACTGCAGATGGGCCGGGAGGGCTGGGGCCAAGTCAGTTCTTCTCTGCAGTGTCCTCTGCTGGATGTCTTCTTTTGTCCTTCTTCGTAGGTTTCAGGAATTTGCCTTCTAGGTCCAGGGGTGCCCCCTAAATATTATATTTAGGGGGCATTTTAGGGGTCTCGAGGTAGTAGCCAATGGACCTTAGGGTGACCACCCTTTGTGTGCTAACCCTACGTAAGGGAGTGGGTGCAGTCCTTTATCCTGATTGGATATTGCCTGCCATCTTCAAGATGGGCACTGAAGAGTGGGCTTCACCTCGCCTCCCCCACCTGTCGGGTGGGGTTGGCAGTGGTGGGCGCACCTTGTGAGTTGTTCTAATTAATTTCTCCCGCATATCCTCCCTCTGAAAAGGAGGGGAGACAGGAAGAAGGCCTGCTCCTGAAAGCAGGAGAGGCTGGGGGTTGGGTTACAAAGGCGGCAAAGCCTTTGAAGCTCCCCTGCCACACATGGCTCTTCCTGGCTGGGGGAGGTGTGAACACCTCCGCCCCATAAAGGCTTTGTTTCTGGGTGATGACTCCCACTCCAGGGGTCCAGAAACATGGCTTGTGGTGGCAGGCTGGTGTTTACCAGTCGGGGAACACACCAGAGGCTGGTTGTTTTTCAGGGGGCATCTCTAAGATGCTCTCTGAGTACATTGTATGATCAATCTCACACTAGCATCAGTGTGGGTTTATTATGCGTAGATGTTTGCTACCAAACTTCCCAGAATACAGTAAAACCATTATGGTACTGTGGAGTTTGTAATGAAAAACTCCCAGATCATATACTCTTTTTAGCTTTAGTGCACTTAAAATGTCCATGAATGGACATAGGCACTGTAGGGGTACAGTGCTCATGCAATTGTACCCTCAACAGTGGTATAGTGCACCCAGCTAGAGGGGTGTCTTATCTTTACCATGGGCAGTGGATTGCAGACATGGCACACAGGGATGTGTGTCATGTCGACTCTTCGCTTCACGGATACTGCGCTGAGGTCGCAGCGCCCGCTATGCTGCCAGGAGAAGCAGGAGCTACTGCTGCTTCTTCGCTGCCCAATCCCTCAGCCAGTCCGCACTCGCCTCCTCTAATAGCACTCATCCTCCCTCCCTTGCATGAGGGCGCGGGTCTTAGGGGCAATGAATATGGCAGAAGTACCAGTTCCTGCCGCGGCGGCTCAGGTGAACGGCAGCGTGCCCGTGCTGTTCTGCTTCTCGGTCTTCGCCCGGCCCTCTGCCGTGCTTCATGGCTCCGATATGATGTGCTGATCCAGAAGTTCCTCAACTTGTACAGAGTCCAGATCGTCCTGCAGCTCTTCGCCAATGAGTGGGGCCAGAACATCGACCTGCCAAGCGGCTTCCCAGGGACCGAGAGGTGCAAAGTGCAGCTTGTGCCCCTGCAGATCCAGGTGAGCGCTGCCTTGTCCTAGCGATGACTTTGTGGGGCCTGAGAGTTCCCTTAAGACCCACCATAGCGTCAGGCACGGAACACCCATTGGACTCACCGGGCTTCAGCCCCCCCGTCGTGTGTGGCAGCTCGGGATGAGACAGATCCCGGGCACACACAGAGCCGCACCCGAACGTTTTACAGGTCTTTGAAAGACCATTTGAATGTTAATTAGGCCTTGCAGTTGTTTCACCCCTTCTAAGAGCCCCTGCAGCTCCACTCTGCCTACTGAGTCCTTGGCTGCAACAGTGTTTTCTTTGCATGGCACACTGCTAATGTGAATGAGAAGTCTTTCTGGTTCTTATCCTGTAGCTTACTATAAATGGCCACCAGATGTCGCTGCTTCATCAGTCTCTGTTTTACTAGCTTCCCTGTCGCCGTGATCACTCATTTAGACTGGTGCACAATAGTGCTCCAAACCATGACACGCACTCCCCTCTCTTACACATTTTTGCTGCGCAGTAATTTATTTTTATTTTTATGTAATGCAGTTTAAATTAGCGCATGCTCGACCTGAAGGTATAGGAGCGCTTTACATGAGCAGCAGTTACATTACACAGAGACATACTCATTTTTCTGGCATGGGTTGTTTAAATAAGTGCTTTGCCCCGACCAGAATCACAGGATGTCGAGAAAAGCACTTACCAAGGAAAAACAGTATTTTACACTCAAACAAAAGAAGGTGACAAAAGCTCTCCCTCTTGCATGTATCAGGTCACATGTAGGAGCCACCGAAATGTGCGGATATTAAGCAGGGATGCAAAGGGCACTTCGAGGGCTTTCTGAAAGGCATGCCTGGAGTGCGCGCATGCTGTTTGTACGGAAATCATACTTAGCCGGTAGCAAAACCGAGGTCAGGAGACGGGGGTCATTCACTGTACTAAGGCAGTTTATCAGCCTTGCCAGGCGCTTCGCCCCAGCACCACGTCACCTCTGAACTCCCGTCTCCTATTTTTAGGTATCTTCATATGGAGCGAAGTTGGCTTATGCTAAGGACATGAGAGCGCTTTACATAAGCCCCAGACCACATTAAAGCATTTTTTATTTTGAGGCATGGAGAGATTATTTCGCTGTTTGCCCAGAATCACAAGATTTTGAGCGGAGCCGAGAGTCGAACATGCTGTCCCAGTTTCAAAGTCGGCAGCTCTGCTCGTTAGGCCATACTCCCTCGTTCAGTTGCTCGTCCTTTTATCTGTCTGGAAATGCTTACAAACCTTACAGACATGTCGGACTTCAGACTGAGAGCAGAAAAAGCGCCTTGATAACTCTCAGGAAAGATAGATTGTGCGTGCGTGGGCATCAGATAAAATAGTTCTTCCAAGGGCCGCAAATAATATATTCTAAGGCCAAGGCAGCGGAGCTAGCCCTCGGTTTGCACATATTTTATAGCTCTCTCTTAGACAGCAGAGCTATCTCTTCGGTTACAAATATCGCACAGCTCGACCTTAGACACCAGAGCTGTCGGTCAGATTACACATATTTTACAGCTCGAACTCGGATAGCAGAGCTAGCTGTCATGTTGTACGTATCTTACAACAGCAGAGCTATCCCATAGTATGCAGATTTCACATGCTAAGGCCTAGGGATGCCTACATTCCCTCAGTTTGCATACATTGTGTCCCTCAGTCTGACAGCAGAGTTATCTCTCAGTTTGTTTATGTCTTATTGCTTGGTCTTAGAAGAACTTTGTCTCGAGTTGCACCTACCTTACAGGTGTATTCAATTTACACATATGTTACAGCTTGGCTTGGACACCAGAGCTATCTCTCAGGTTACACATATCTTACAGCTAGGCTTGGACACCAGAGCTATCTCTCAGGTTACACATATCTTACAGCTTGGCTTGGACACCAGAGCTATCTCTCAGGTTACACATATCTTACAGCTTGGCTTGGACACCATAGCTATCTCTCAGGTTACACATATCTTACAGCTTGGCTTGGACACCAGAGCTATCTCTCAGGTTACACATATCTTACAGCTTGGCTTGGACACCAGAGCTATCTCTCATGTTACACATATCTTACAGCTTGGCTTGGACACCAGAGCTATCTCTCATGTTACACATATCTTACAGCTTGGCTTGGACACCATAGCTATCTCTCATGTTACCCATATCTTACAGCTTGGCTTGGACACCAGAGCTATCTCTCAGGTTACACATATCTTACAGCTTGGCTTGGACACCAGAGCTATCTCTCAGGTTACACATATCTTACAGCTTGGCTTGGACACCAGAGCTATCTCTCAGGTTACACATATCTTACAGCTTGGCTTGTACACCAGAGCTATCTCTCATGTTACACATATCTTACAGCTTGGCTTGGACACCAGAGCTATCTCTCAGGTTACACATATCTTACAGCTTGGCTTGTACACCAGAGCTATCTCTCAGGTTACACATATCTTACAGCTTGGCTTGGACACCAGAGCTATCTCTCAGGTTACACATATTTTACAGCTTGGCTTGGACACCAGAGCTATCTCTCAGGTTACACATATCTTACAATTCGACCCATAGACATCAGAGCTTTCCTTCAGACTGCCCAATTTACAAGCTCATGTCCCACACTGCAAAATGTCGGTCAGTTTGCATATATTGTGCACCTCAGCATCACACAGAGGCGTTATCTCTTGGTACGTAGGTACGCTAGTAGGTTTTACATTCATCAAATCATTTTACAATAAATACTACATCTTCTAAAATCAAAGAAGAAAAAGAAAAAAATGCATATAGCTTCCATTCTTTTGGTACCCATTATAGTAGTGTATTAAAATCCTCAATAAGTAAAGTTTTTTTTTTTAAAGAAATATGTCAAATAAATTAATTAAACTAAAATGTAAAGCCCAGGCTGTTATGAGCAATATCTAAAATTCTCATTAAGGCACTAATAAAAAAAATGGAGATTTATTGATAAAACAACAGTTGATTGCTTCTCTGGTGGATCGAATTTTTGCCTTGTTACAAAATATTCGAAAACATTGTTTGCACAGACCTAGTAGATTGGGCCAGATACAAATAATATGTTCTGTAGTCTCAGACTTCAAACCGCCTAATCAACATGAACCAGTGCCCTTTATGTGTGGGCTCCAAGACCCTTCAACTTGATGCAAAGGAATATATAAAGATCTGATTCTTAAATATTTCTTTTTGTTAGTTCCCTCAAGGTATGGTTGTCTTCGGATGGAGTAGGAATTAGGAATTAAATGTTAAGTTGCTATAATGGAAATTCGAAAGAGAGCATACATCTTCCTCTCAATAGTTCCCCTTAACCCCTTGGCTGCTGGGGTAATTTTCCCGCTGTGCTGGGGGGCGGGGGCACGCACAGTGCCCCAGTGCTCATGACTAGCGGAGCTCGTCACGGCCACACCCGTTTCCTTAGAACGTTTAGCACAGCAGGGGAATTATCCCAGCGTGCGAGCGTTCTAATGGCCATGACGAGCTCAGCTCGTCAACAGCACACGAGCACCGTGGCTGATGACGAGCTGAGCTCATCATCAGCATGGGAGGGGTTAAAGTACTTTTTATTAGTTTTTTTCAGCTCAAGGCGCGGTAGACTTGAAAGAGTGGTCAGGCCTGGAAGATTGTGTTGTGTGATCACTGCCCTATTACTGTCCAAGTTCCGGTCAATGCTACTGTAGTTGTTACATTGCAGGTCCTTATAGATTATCACCTTTGGTGCAGCAGCATTGGCGTTATTACATTCACATGTATAATTTATAGTTGCAGTGTTATGGAAGTTGAAGTGCTATGGAAGTAGCCAACGGACTCATATTTAATTCTATCCTACGTTTGCTATATGGAGTGGCTACTCTTAGGCTGTGGAATTGCTTAATGCTAGCCATATACATTTTTTCAAGTTCTTTTAATGTCTTACAGTTAAGTACTGTTGTGGTGTATAGTAGCAATGGTATAATTTTGTTCATTAGTGCTGTGACCGACTGGGTAATTGCTTTTCCTTCCTAGAGCTTGGTAAAC
This sequence comes from Lissotriton vulgaris, assembly GCF_964263255.1. Lineage (NCBI taxonomy): Eukaryota > Metazoa > Chordata > Amphibia > Caudata > Salamandridae > Lissotriton > Lissotriton vulgaris. The sequence goes on from NC_141695.1 coordinate 1,704,032,286, forward strand.
CGGCCAATAGCTTTTCCATTTGTTATTGTTTTTTGTTTCCTGGAATGTGCATGTTCTAGCCAGGAGAGTTTGGTGTCCATGGTAACTCCCAAGTTTGCATATTTATCAAGCTGCCTGATTGTTACTTGTTCCGGGTGTTGGGTGTGTTGTCCGAGAGGGACCGTATCAGTTTTGTGTCATCGGCGTAAGTGAGAATGCTTATGTTTTCAGCTTGTCTGACGTCAGCCAGTGTGGTCATGTAGATATTGAAGAGAGCTGGGCTGAGTGAGGGGCCCGGCAGGACTCTGCAAATAAGACCTCCCGCTTCAGTGGCATAGGGCGGCATGCTGACAGTTTGGGTTCTTCCAGTGAGAAAGGAGCAGATCCATTCAAGGGGGATCCTTGGATTCCTGTATAGTGAAGTTGTTGGATTGGGATGAGGTGGGAGACAGTATTGAAGGCTGCTGATAGGCTGGCCGTAGCAGGCACCAGGTGTTTTTCCGGTGACCCGGAAGGGTGGGGGCCGATTTTGGACTGGTGGGGGGCATTTTTGGTACAGGGGGCCAGATTTGTAGCACGGCTGCAATATCGGCCCACTGTACCAAAAGCAGCAGCAGTGTTTCCCAGCAGCATCCTCCCCCGCCACGACCAGCCTTACTTGACCGGGCCAGTTTGCGTTCCCAGTCCGGCCTTGCTGATAGGTCTGGAAGGATGAAGCCTGTGGTTTCCCTTGTGTGGAGAATCATCCGGGTGTCATCTGTTACTGCTATAAGGATGGTTTCCGTGCTGTGGTTGGGTCTGATGGTGTGGTGTTGAGAAGCTGGTATTTGGCAAGGTGGTCGGAGAGCTCCTTGTTGATGGCTTTTTCCAGTACTTTGGCTGGGTAGGGAAAGAGGGATATGGGTCGGTAATTGACGGGTTTGGTTGGATCAGCCAAGGGTTTCCTATGGAGGGTGTTGACGCTGCTTGTTTTCATGGTTCTGTGGAGGTAGCTGTACTGAAGGAGGTGTTGAGGATAGGGGTGAGGGCATCGCTGATAGAAATTTCTCCTTTGTCAAAGGCATGGTGGAGGCGGGTGTCCGCCGAGGACCACAAGTGATTAATCTTGACTTGCATTCCTCCTAGAAACAGTTGTAATCAAGGTGACCTCTACAATTATTGTCCCCGCATGAAGACAGTGTGGCGCCTTGAGTTGAGAATAGAGAATAAGTATACCTGCATGAGCTAAAAACATAGTTTTGTAGTTTTATATGTAACTGTCTGTGCTTAGATTATTTTCACATGCATGTTAAAGTTTAAAAAAAAGCCTGTTATGTCGGAGTTGACACCTCTCTCTCTTGACATTCAAGGATAGTTGGTGACCGGACTGTGTTAGCCACCTTCATTTGTTTTGTCTCCTTCCCCTGCACTGTCACCTATTTTTCATGTTGTATTTTTATCTCTGTTTTGCTTCCTTACCGCCTTCCTACTATGTAATGCAATGTTCTTCTGTCTTTACTGTGTGTATGTAAAGCGCTCTGATACCCAGGGATCAAGCTATCACTATATAAAACTTTTAAATAAATACATTACATTTTTTTTAATCTTTAGTATACTTTTAGTGCTTGCTTATCACCGAGTCGTATTCTGGGGCCGGCAGAAGTGCTGGGTCCTAACAGGGACCTAGTTAAAGAGCCAAGTATTGAGTTTCTATAGTAAATAAGGTTTTTAAGGTATATTTTTTTAAACAAATAATCAATTTGTGCTTGTTGCCTTGCAGGTTGCTCCAAACAGAGAAGATGGCAGCTGGACATGTGCAGTGCTACACCCGCTACGTGCGCAATGTCTAGATGCAACCTCATTCACCAAATGGTTTCCGGTAATCAGCGCAATGTCCTGGACAGCTTGCGAGGACCACGTCACCCCCGCAGTCCAGCACTCGTGCAGAGCAGCGCAAGAGTGCGTGTGCCCCTCCAGGGATACTGCGAAAGACGCACCTGGAGTGTGGTGAGCACGGCAACGGAACACCAGCAACTAGTGGGACGAGGTAATGGTTCTATCCCGAGTTCCACGCGGGTAACTCACGCAACATTCTACCCCAACGCACAATAAGGTTGACATTGGTAAATCCGGATCTATTCACACCATTGTTGCCCAGAACTGGAGGGCCTGACTCTGTAGGAACATAAACCCTTCAGGAAAAGCACGAAGATTAATTCATAAACACACATTACAAACTTCCTTCATTTTCTTCCTAATTTAAGTCAAATATCTTCCAATCCTTTCAGCAAATAACACTTTTTGTGGATACATTGTCTGCCTTTTCAAAGTAGGCGCCAGTAGTCTGGCCCTTGAAATACAGAGTCCTGATTGGCTGAGATCCGCTCCTTGCCTTTGACAGAGTATTATCCGTGGAACCGGTTATTCTGAAGGAGTTTGTGGTCTTTTCAGGGATTGACTAACCAGTTTCTTTGGGTAACGCAAACGCGCCTGACCTGTGAGGAGAGGGGATAAAATGGCGGCCCGGAGGAGGTGATGTCAGATCTTACACTCGTTGAGGCTAATCTAGACAAGAAAAGGCAAGTAAACAACACCGGCCGGCTCTATGCCCATAGTCAACAAAGGAGAGAGTGTGAGAATGAAGCTGTCTCAATTAGCAGGGCCCTGCTCCCCGGCCCTGGGTAAACAACGGCCCGGATGAAAGGGCAGGATCCGGACAGGGGCTCAGTGACGGCGACGGGACCTCACGGCCTCTCTGGGATCCACACGAGGAGGAAATCCTCTTACACGAGGGTGGAGGGGTTGGGCAGAGGTCAGGTCGGGAATGAAAAGAGATAGCAGCCTTGTGTCTTAGAACAAACTGTGAAAATATTTTTAGCGCACTCAGGGCAGAGCGGTGAAATTCCACAGTGATCTGCCGTTCCAAAACACGTCCCCGTGCTGTTTGTACCACTATAGCGATCACACATTTACAAGGAAACTCGTCAGATTTAATTGAGAGCAGACTAGAGTTAGCCTTCCTCGGATGCATGTCAGAGACGTGAACTTTCACCCGGAAACTGTTGGGGGGTGCTACTTGTGAGTAAAAGTTTACCCTACAGTGCTTGAATAGCTCGTGTCTTCCGGAAGCACAGGTGTTAGATTAAATTATGCCCCTATGCTCCCGAAGAATGTGGCGACTGCAGTGCTTAATTTGTGAAAATATAAGTGCCAGGGCTCTCGTCAGGAGGTCACTTCAGCTTGCACCACACATTGCCCCTGCCATGCTGCCAATGATAATAACAACAAAACTACTAACCAGCACACTTCTACAAGTGTGGCAATTCGGACTATTTTAGGCTCCAGAGCTATAAGAATGGCTTCGGTAGCAGATAATAGTCACTTTTAATGTATATTGAATGAATACTTGCATGTTGTGATCAACCCTAAATTACCCAGACAGTGCCATTATGGCAACAGACACAAGCGCTAGTGTTGAGAATTTGGTGCTGGTGCCGAGCACCAGAAACCACCTGCTCAAATTAAGCACTGGTGGCGAGGGGTCCTAGTGTCTACCATATTGCACAAATATTCATAGACCGTGAGCTGAATGGGGCCCTCCTAAAGGACCAGGTCCCGCCTGCACCTTAGGGGACACAGGGGCCTGAATTACAGCCCTATCAGGGAGTGCATTGACCAGCTGGAAGTAAAGAAATAGGTGGCGTGTACCGGAAGTAAACAGCAGAGTGGTAGAATAAATGAAGCAAGGGTAATTAATGGGAGTTTACGGGCACCCTGTAGGCCTGACTGATTAAATGTGTGAAGCAGGGCTATCTGAAGTCAACATCTATCAGATATACATGACTGATTGCTACCGGAAGTGAGAACTATTTGGTTCAAGTGGTCAAAAGATTTACAAGATCATTGAGAATCTACCCACCATGCAGCCGTGGCCCATGCAGGTAATAGTGGTGGGGTGGTGGGGTGGTAGGGCTGGGTGGGGGGGGGGATTTCGCCGGACGACGATGAGGGAAAATTAAAAGAATACTCAATTTTCCCTTGTTGTCGTATGTCGGAATCCGCCCCCACCGCTCTTACCTGCACGGGCCGCGGCTGCCACAGTGTACTTGTCAGGGCTGGTAACCAGTGCTTAAGTTGAACCAGCAGTTGCCAGTGGGGACCATTTGCATTTATTTTGGGGAATGGTACATATTTTTCATCATTATATATTGACCATGAGTAAGATAGAGAAAAACACACAAATGGTAAGAAGTGGGAAGAGAAAGACGAAAAAACAGTCACAAGAGAGAAAGCAGGGACCAGCAAGAGTGAGATAAAAGGACAGCCAGGTCTGGTATTGAAATAAAGTGGCCTGAGGTGAATTCAACACTACACAGCATTGGGATTTGGTGCACTGGTTTTTAATAGCACTGCCGGAGCAGAGCTTGGGGCACCGGCACTCATTCTTTTGCAAATTGGGTCCTGCTTTTAACCGAATACAGAATCAGGCTACAAATTGTTGCTTAAAAAATATAGTTATTGATGATTTACCGGACACTGACTATAATTTGCCGGAGTGCTGAGCATCTTCCCTACCTGATAATTGATCACTCCTCACAGGTGAACAAACAACAATAGATGAAACACCAAAAAATGTACTCCGGGAACCCAAAAATTGGGGTTCAAGGTGTGGCAGAGGAAAAAGGGTGGAGTCAAGAGGGGTGGAGCTTTGAAAGCAGGGTCTGACTATCAATTTATACATTAAAATAATTGTATTGCAAAGAAATTGCAACAATGATATTTGTGACAGTAAATCTGTTCTAGCTTACTTAATTGTTTACAAAGAGGCTGCATTCTAAAATACCTTACTGGGTTAAGGCACCTGCTGCAGAGATCTTTCTGTGCCCAGCCATCTTGAGGGATTTATAATAGCAGAAACATACCTCTAGTGGATAAAGCAGTTCTGGGTGAGTTTTGTCTGTTGTCCAGGCACAATTCTGGCTCATAAAGTAGCATAAAGGGTTAATGTGTCTTCTGAAAATCACATTGTGTAACACGCAGATAACAAATTTGTATCATATGATAATAGGTCAGTGAACTACTGCTTTTAACACAGATCATTTTGTTCCTTCCAGTTCATAAGTTGCAGTCCTTCTTATATAGCGCTGTGATCTATTTGCCGGCATCAAGGAGCTGCATGCAAACTGTAAGTCATGAATTTAGATTTATTTATTTATTTATTTTTATTTATTTTGAAAGTTTTATATAGCGCGAACAAGATCTTTGCAGAGATATCAGAGCGCTTTACAGACGATGGGTACCTTATTAGTTTTTTTCTTTAATTTTCTGTTACTCTAAAATTGAAAAAAAACAATTCTTGTTAGTACAGACAACCACAATCACTGTGTTTCTTTTTATACCCTGGCTTTGTGTGTTTTCCTTGATCGTTCCCTCTCAAATTTATAACAAGTACACGTATGGACGATATGTGATGACTATGCCTTATACCACTCATTGTATGTGTAACATTTCCTGTCCAGTTATCTACGCACTTTTATGATTTAGTGTGCATCTATGTGTGATGTAAAAAACTCTGACACCCCACACTGAGATGAGCAGTGCTGTAAAAGAATTGCATTTAAAAGTTGGATTCATGTAAATCATTATTTGTGTAACTACACATACACACAGGTTCATTTTGCATTCGTACAGTGCTTGCACATCTCTTACATAGGGAGTTGAACAATGTCAAAAACATGCCTCCAAGTCATAGTTTCTCTAAAGTACTTGTAAAGTGATAAGCTGTGTGCCTTTCTTACCTTCCATTCCATTGGCGTATAGGCTCCCGATAGCTCCCTGTGTGGGTGATGGTTGGAGAAAAGAAGGGTTTAACCCCTTCGATGCGTGTGACAAGGTCAACTCGTCATGGGCGTTACCTGCGCTGTGCGTGTGACGAGTTGACCTTGTCACGTAACGCGGGATTTTTGAAATCTCAGCGCTCAGCGGGAAAACCGCTAGCGCGCATGCAGTTAAGGCTCTCTAAATGGAAGTGAATATAAGAAAGCCCCCTCGTTGCCTACAGGTTGCTGCTCTGAATACAGAAAGCACGAGGGCACTGCTGAATTGTGTCCCGGTGTTGGAATATGGTACCAGGACGGGTCGGCCTGATCCCAGATCTGGCCTAGAAATAGCTGTCGGAGTGGGATCTGGCTCGATCCCTGTATTTTCTAGCACTGATAAGCAATCATTAGTTGACACCAAAGCTAGATTATCAACAGTCATCATCTCAGTGCATAAGGCACTGTGGCCGGCAGTAGTGTAAAAGATGCTTTGTCAATGTGGAATGCCTCTACATGAGTATTACATACCAGCCATATCTGCAATGCCCCGTGCACCAAGTTAATAACACTAGCAACAAATCTCCCTAACACTGCATGATTTAGCACTCAAATATCAGCTTTAAATAAATTTTGAAATACAACCATTTGTCAAACCATTAGCTAATAAGTTCTGAAAATAACGTTCTGAAAATACACACATTTGTAATTTTGGTATACATATATTAGCTCAACCAAGCAAAAGCTTCTAATTTATAAGGCTGGTCTGCACATAGGAGAGCTATGTAAAGGTAGCTGGAGAGCTAAAAGTAGCTCACGTGCCCCTCATTGGAGAAATCTGCCTTAGGCAGCTCTCAACCCTTAGATCATCGCAAAATCAGACCTCTGTGTCTGTCACAGAAGCAGATAAAAATTAGTAATTCATTTGATAGTCCTTGTTTGTGTCTGGAGAACTCGTTTAGAGCCCTGATGCCCTAAATGTGTCGATGTAAACAATGAAATCATCTTTAGTGCGGCCAGATTTGAACATTTTGAGTTTTCCTGTCTGTCTGGTGGCTCTAAGAGACAGACCGGTGCAAGGTGAGTGTTCCATAAACATGAAACTTGACACACCCACAAGAATTGGAGCGAATTCTTTCATAGCTGACTGTCATCCTCTTGCCCAAGGTCTGCCTCGGTAAAAAGTCATTTGGGTTTATCTATCCAGGTAAGAAGATATATCCTTCTGAATTAAAAGCTGTGCCTGGATAAAGTTGTACCTGGATAAAACTAGGCTCGGGTTAAATGAAATGATGGTGGCATAATTCGTGTAATTTTACGAATTTCGCATTCCGCCTGTTTTGCGAAATTCCTGAAATTACACCATCACACCATGTTGCATAATTATGCCACAGTTTGTGGCAAAATTATAGCCGGGGAGCGTGGGAACAATGCAAACAACCAGAATGTGAGCAGCTGTGTTTGACGACAATTGTGTTTTTGTTCTATTTTTAGCACCAAATGCGTCCTTGGCTCTACAATTGACACAAGAATACATTTTGTCCTAAAATATAGCACTGAATGGCAGATTTGAATTTCGCATGATTATGTGTAATTTTCCCAATATTTCATTTAATTTTACGAAAGCAAACTCTGGGAATTTCACACGCACACCTAGAAAATAGAAATCTGAGCAGATCTACCTAGGGTGAAAAAACATAGGGGCATATTACCAACAAAGTGGCGAAGAGAGGTGTTAGCCGCCTTGGCTTAACGCCTCTCTTCGCCACTCCGTAAACGCTGGGCTGCACCATATTACCAAGGATATGGCTCAGTCTAGCGTTTCCCCCTGCGATGGCGATAAGTTTTACAACTTATCGCCAGCGCAGGAAGGGAAGGTTTGTTTATGTACAGGAAGGTGTTCCTTCCTGCACATAAACAAATCTTAAATGCCATTTTGTAACTTACATGTGTGCTGCTTCATGCAGCACACATGTAAGTTACCAATTGGCCTTTTTAAAAAGAGAAACAAACCTTGGCATTTTGCATTTTCCACGTGTGCTGCACAAGGCAGCACACATGGAAAAAGCAAAAACAAGGAGAAATGAAGCATTTCTTCTCGTTTCGCCACCTTAAGAACAGGTCTTTCCTGTTCTTAAATTCGGCGCTGCCACCTATTATCGCCTCTCTTGATAATAGGTGGCAGCGTCGAAGTGAATGGGTGTTGCGGTGGAACGCCCACCGCAACACCCACTGCACGCCCCCTTTCACAATGAGTTTATCGTGAAAGGGGCCCTATTACCAATTGACTTAATGCTGCCTTGATAATAGGGCGATGCAAATATAGCAGCAGAAAAGTGCCGATGACGCGGCGATAAGGGGCTTGATAATATGCCCCACAGTTCTCTAAATTTAACGTTGTGCTTGAAAAAAGGCGAGCAGAGCTGATCTACCCAGGTTGAGAGGAAGAAATCTCGCTCTGAACTGAAAGTTGTGTCTCGATAAAAGGTGATCCAAACCGGCCTATCAAGTGTGAGAAGACAAATCCATCTAAATAAAAAGATATCTAACAAACTTCTCTATGCCTCCATTCCAGTAAGTCTTGCTTCCTGCAGTGAACTGTTCATGTTTTCTACACCTTTGTTAATTCCTTTTCTACTGTTGAAGTTTCTTCCAGAAAATAAGTGAGTTTTGCCCTGATGTCCAAATGTGAGACATGTTGTTCCAGGTGCTCGATAATCACAATCTTACATTTAAAGGGGGAAATTACTAGTATTTATTGAACTCAAATCAAAAACAAAACCCCCTTTTTTTCAGGAGACAGAGATGGACACAAAAGAAAACAAAATGTTTAACTTTCTAGAACTTCACCCGGTGCATGTTCTACAGTTATTTTGTGCAATGCCTCATGTAAAGTTGTATGTTGTGTTATGTTGTGATATTTCTGGCTGTGCCTTGCTGGATTCATTTATACTGTTGTGTTACTTCACTGTTAATTGTTTTTATTTGTTGGTTGGCTAGCTGAAGGTGGCCAGGGTCTATTATTTTCAGATAAGCCAGCTTCCACTCTGTGAAAGAGAGGCCCCAATCCAACTTTCCTCAATACCTCCACCTGGTGTGTGAACTTCAGTTGTGGGCAGCATGGAGCAGTTCTGTTTTCAAGCCCCTTTTGGAAAGCAGGCCTTTGGGTTCCACCTTCATTATTGGGGGCAGAGTATTCTTCAGACTGGGACCTTGGACCCTCGGGGTCCTGCTTCTATGTTTGATGCGACTGAGAGCGCGTTGAGTGATCAGATTTGCTGTGGATGAGTTCAGGATCTTCTGTGGGGGTGTGGGCGGTGTTAGATTTGGTAGGTACATACATCTTGCAAAAATAAACAGAGAATGACTGTCATGTTGTCTGTTCCATTATGGGATTATATTCCTATCATATCATGTGTTAATAATATTATGTGTTACGTTTAATCTTACATAATGTTCTATCATATAATATTTTATTTTATCCCACATGGCTGTGTTTAAGTGTATATCATTTTGTTATTTTTTAGGGTGTGCCATGTTCCAATGGAAACATTTGCCAGCGCTGGGTCTGTTGTGAAAGTCGCCCTTGCTGATGCCGGAAGGACCCTGAGGAAGCACCCGGCAGGATACAGCCGGGCAGTGGTAGAGGACATTGGTCGTAAAATCTAAAACTACGGCTGGGATGGATCCAGTTGGAGTTATTTTTTTCTGTTATTCAGATACCACTCAGTCTGCCACCAGTATGTCACTGCATCACCTTCTGTGACCCGGGGATCACCTTCCACACTAGTTCTAGATTTCCCTGGTTTTGGTTGCTCTGTCAATAGATGAAGTAGAAGTCTTCTGTTGAGTGAATTTGCTGACCCTGCTCTATTGAGGGTGTGACGTGTGAGCCAGAGGGTGGACCAAGATTTGGGAGTATGGTTTGAGGATGGTCTCTCTTTCTCCTCGCAAATATCAGCTGTGGCCGGGGCCTGTTTTGGCATTCTGAGGGTGATACGTAAGATCTTGGACTTTCTCCCCCTAAATGCTAAAAAGTTGATTGTACAGGCGTTGGTTACATCTCGCCTTGACTATTGCAATGTCCTGTATATGGGGGTAACAGCAAATAATTTGAACATCTTGCAGAAAGTCCAAAATGCTGCGGCCCGGCTCATCCTGAATATACCCAGGAGGACATCGGTGGAAGAAGCCCTAAAGGTACTGCATTGGCTTCCTATTCGGGCTAGAGTTACCTTTAAGGCTCTTTACTTAGTCACAGGATTCTTGGGGAGAGGGGACCTCGCTTGTTATGGCCTCTCCTGAAAGCTCACCAGCCTGCTCGTTATTTAAGATCATTGGGGAGTGCAGGCGTGAGTGTGTCCAGGGTACGCAAAGCGCGACTGGGCGGAAGATCATTTGGCTTTCTGGCAGACAAGGCCTGGAATGAGCTTCCAGTGGATCTTAGGACAACTGAGTCGGAGTCCTTGTTTCGCAAAAAATTGAAGACTTGGCTTTTCTGCACCTCCCAGGGAGGAATGTAGTGGTCGGGTCCACCTTGTTGGATGCCCGCGTGTGGGGTTGCTGGGGTGGCTGTTAGGGCTCTGTTTGTCCTAGCGCGGGGACACTCCGGTTGGAGTAACCATTGCGCTTTACAAGCTCACTGACAATAATAATAATAATAAGATGATCAGAATAATTTCTCAGTCAGTGTACACCATTGCCTCAAAAGTGTGTTAGGTGGCTGGTGGAAGCATGTACAGTTGAGCACCTAGTAACCAGTTAGCTGTGTTTTTGGGCAATGCTGGAGGTGTATTCAAAGTTCATTGTAGGAAGGTGTCCGGCGTTTCCTGGAAAGTGCTATTGTCTGCACTGCACAGCGACAGTTTATCATTTGGAATAACAAGGGTTTTTTGGTGTGTGTTGTGTTTTGTTTAATGTGTACTTTGATAAGTTTTATTAGAAGTTTTGGTTTTCGGAAGTGAGTTTTGTATACCTGGTGACACCCAAGTCAGTGGCATATGTATCTGTGCTTGCTGGATGCTTGTGAAATGTATCCTGTGTGACGTTGGCTTTGGTGTCCATTGTCATTTGCCCAAGTGGCATTGAGCAACCTTGGAGACTGTGGCAAATCAGTTCTGATGTACAGATTGCTCTGCTGTTGCCAAAGTTAGGACTTAGAAGTCAGAATCACATAATCCCAGAACAACAATGTATGATGAACCACTCCCAGCAGAAGCTGTACATATTTGATTAGAGAGATTAAATCATACATATAAAACTCAGGAATACACTAGCTTGTACAACCGCAGCAGAGTTCAGCTAAGTGGCCTTAAACTTGTAATAGAAACATATCCTTTCCTCTGGGGAAAAGAACAAACTATTATACTTTTGTATTAGGACAGACTATGGCTAAGGCTGTATTTTTGTTTATTTTCTGAAATGGGGAAAGATCAGTGCTTATTTTGAGTCGGCGGTTACCAGCGCTTAATCATGAACACCAGCGCTTTTCATGAGAACCAGTTAGGGACACATTCATTTATGGTAGGCACGGCGAGATTACATGATTTTCCCGGAATCACAGGATGTTGAGCCTCGAACCTGGTTCTCCAGCTACAAAGTCTGCAGCGCTGGCCATTACGCCACAACTTCTCCCCACTTTCATGGTTCTGTAGTTGGTTCTGTTTTAGGCAGCGCTAACAGGAGAAATGGACTGGTGCAAGCTGCCTCCTGACGAGAGCCCTGTCACTTTTATTTATTATTATTTTTGGGGCAGATTTATGAGTTCTGGCGCATCTCTGCAAATCAGCAGGGATGCGCCAGAACTGATGCGTCACGCAATTCGGCACCACAGATGCGCCGCATTTACAATGCGGCGCACCATGGTGCAAGGAAGGGCAGATGCGTAACGCATCTTGTGGTGTACGGGCGGCGCATTGCTAGAGTAGCATCGCAAGTGCGACGCAACTCCTGCAATATACAGCGGCCACCCATTCATAACATGGTGCGTCACTCCTTACGCCTGCTTCAAGCAGGCGTAAGGATTTGACGCAGCAGCGTCGTAAGACTGACTCAGTGAAATCTTGTAGATTTCACTGCGTCAGTTTTACGGGGCTTTCCTACGAGGGACCGCCCACCCTGCGACAGAACGCCCACATGAAACCTGACGCAGGTTCCATGTGGCGCAGGGCTTTACAACGTGACGCATCTGCCTAGATGCGTCACGTTGTAAATAGGTCGCAGGGATGCGCCACGTTTCTGCACCGTTGCGTCACGCAACAGCGGCGTAAACGTGGCGCAAGTCCAACATAAATCTGCCCCTTTATTTTTAACAAAAAAGCCACTGGAAAAGACACACGCATGTGGAAGGCTCGTACACCTAAAATAAACATGCACTTCCTTGCAGCATTTCATGAAGGTTTGTCAGTGAAGTCTAGCGGTTTATTTGTGCTAACTCAAGCATGCCTAAATTAATCGCTGTTTTCTAGCAACGTTTAACTCTAACAAGGGAGATCCGCATAAGGCCAACTTCCAGACTCGTTCTCACGAGACTTCTCACTCTACTCCTACAACATGTAAGGCCAGCAGCAACTAATCACGTAAAAGAAAACTTCCTACAAACAGCACAAAACTTGTCAACTTGTGTGATAAAAAACTGGTTCCTGCTTCCTGACATCTACATTTTACGGTATTCAGCTGAGGAGGCAGCTAATAGTTTTTATTATTGAATGAAACAAAAACAAAACTCCCTTCCTTTCAGGAGACAGAGACGGGGCAGAAAATAAAATAAACAGTCCCCTTTTCAAAACTTCTCGCGTGGAATGTTCTACAGTTATATTCATGTAAAGATGTATGTTATGTTATGGTAAGATATTTTACGCTATGTCCTGTTGAAAGATATATGCTGTTGTGATACTTCACTGTTAATGTTTTTTTATTTTGGTTAGCTAGCTGTTGATGTCCAGCGTCTATTATTTCCAGAGAAGAAGTTAATGTCCAATGGGTGAATGTGTGGCCCCAATCCAACATTGCTCACTACCACCAGTGCTTAATTTGAGAAGGTGCTCAGTACCTGCACTTCTTTCACAGGGCCGGGGCTAAAGTTTCTGAACCTGCAGGTGGTGGTCTCAATATAAATTGTTCAATTCAAAATAAAAATAACTTACATTGCATGGTGACTGGCTGGTAAATGGTCATAGGCAGGCCGGCATACGCCTGTCCAGGCAAGCATGATTGTGTATCACCACGTTAGTGATGATGTCATCACGCTGATCACAAATCCAAGAAGTCATCGACAAACTATGGCTTGCATTCTATTCCCGGAGTCTGCTGCACCCTGCCACTGCCTGAGCCTAAACCTCCCATTGAATAATTGTAGATGGGGGCTGGCTCATGACAGAGTTGAGGCAAGGAAGCTGCAAGAGCGCATTTGGAACTTGGGGGTGAGGGCTCTTGAGGAAGAATAAATGAAATTAAGTGTGGACTTTCCACTTGCTGCGTAGCCAGAGTAGCAGATCCGGCAGCCCTGCATTGCTGCAATCCTCAATGTGCTCGATGCGGCTGTGGCCCAACACAACTAGGATTTGTGCCCCATGGCATAACAAGTAGAATCGGTGCGCTGCACCCTAGCATGGTAATTGCTGAGCTTGAGTGAGTCCAGTAGGCACCGCAGCCATACTTACCGGCACTGGCAGCATTACTGCTGGGGACAATGCCTGTGCTGTAGCAGGCAGGATCACAGCAAGCTGAGCAGTGGATGCTGATGCTGTCGCCATCCCTGGACCTACTAATTGCAAGCAGCACTAGCAGTGACAGGACCTGCTGTGCTCAAGCAGCCGCCTGTTCCGCAATAAACCCAGTCATACCACACTGATTAATATATGCAAAAAAGCATTTTCATTTGGTGTACATTTTGTTTTTGCACTCAGTGTAGGTAAGAAAGTAAAACATCTTCTGTTTCTTTAGGAATGACAACAGGAAGACGCAGAGTTCAAAATAGCAGGGACATGTACAGGCTGATGACAGGGGTCACAGGCAGCAGCAGTGTTATAGTTGAGAGAGAGAGCAGGAGTAAAGAGGAGAAGAAACAACAAGAGAGGAGAGAGATGAAACGGAGCAAAGTAGAAGAAAAGGAGGAGCGCAAATCAGATACAAAGAGAAAGCAGCCATGATGTGAAGAAGAGAGCATTAAGAAGAGAGAAGATAGAATGAAAGAATCTGGAGGACAGGAAAGAGGAACAAAATCAGACAAATGATGAAACGGAGACACATCTAATCACTGCTAGAGAGTGATAGTAAAGAGCCAAAATCGATGGGAGAGAGAGCAGAGCATGGATAAAAGTGAAGAGAAAAAAGAGCAGGGCAAATCAGAAATAAAGGTGTGACAAAGGTGATAGAAAACAATTAGAGAGGTGAGAGGATAGACTCTTAGAGCAAAGACTTAGGGGACAGACAACCAATCAAGGTTAGAAGATAAAGACTGAGGCAGTGAGAGTGTTGAAAGTGGGGCTCACCGAGAAAGACGTGTGCGGTGGCTTCCTTGGCAAAATTTTCAGCACCTGCACTTCTTTTTTAACAAATTAAGCACTGACTACCACCATCTAGTGTGTGAAACGATGCATGTTGTTGTGTTTTAATTATCATCCAACTAAATAGCATGTGTATAATTATCTTTTCCCCTGTCACTGTGATCTGAAATCTGCCACTGTCTATTAAGGAGGACGTGGAAGAAGAAAGGGCCACCTGCCAGCCACACTGTGACAGACACCATTTCTCTCTGCTTTTTGAACGGTATAGATGTCCCTTTCAAACCCTGCCCACTGTGAGGAGGCATCAGATCTATTGGAGAGGAGCTCACTTTGGGTGTCAAGCACTTCATTCACACCTGTACTGAGGAGTCCTTTTTCAAGCCTGCTTCCTCACTCTGCACATGCTCCGTCAGATTTTCAAGTGGCTGCCCCTATACACGAGAAGCACAGTGACACAAGCCCTCATCACCCGCGGACTGGACTATGGCAATGCCCTCTAAGTAGGAATCGCCACACACCTTCTACAGAGACTTCAGACCATACAGAATGCCGCAGCCAGACTCATCCTTGCCTTCCGATGACCCACATCACACCCCACCTCAGGCAACTCCACCTGCTCCCTACATGCCAATTCAAGCTGCTGACCCACACACAAGGCTCTACACAACCAAGAACCCCACCTACATTAACCACTGTCTGAACTTTAACCAACCATCAAGAAGAATATGCTCTGCCTCCCTTTCTCTTGTCCATACTCCGCACATCCACCTAAGCAGAAGAGGAGGACACTCCTTCTCCTACTTCGCAGCAAAGACCTGGAACAGCCTCCTGGGCACCTCACCTCACTTCTGGAATTCTGAAGGGCCCTCAAGACCTGGCTGTTCGAATACGCCTCCAGAGGGCCTGCAAGCGCCTGGATACCCTATCGAGTGATTAGCCGCGCTTTATAAATCCTGATTGATTGATTGAATGAAGTCTGCACTCCGAGCTCGAGGCTCCAGGTCTGCATGGTAGATGGTGTGGTCCTGGGGCAGACTGGCTTTGGAATCCATCATCATTTACCCATGTGCCAATGTGCAGAACCGGATAATATGATGAATCAGCTCTGAGGAACAGATCCCTCTGCTGTTGCCAAAGTTCGATTTAGGAGTGAGAGTTACAGCATTTCTAAACATCATTGTGTGATGCCACTCCCAACAGAAGCTATGCATGTCTGATTAACCCCTTCGATGCTGATGACGGCTGGGAGCCGTCATGGCACACAGTGCTCGTATGCTGATGACGGCTCCCAGCCGTCATGACCACGCCCGTGATCGGAATGTGCCGCACAGGAGCGGAATTCCGGCCGCGGGCAAGGGGTTAAGGAGATGAAATCATACTTTATAAAACTCAGGAATACGCTGGGCAAGTAACCTTGAACTTGTAACAGAAATAGATCTTTCCCTCTGGGGAGAAGAACACACTATTATACATTTGTATTAGGACAGACTTTGACTGATGCTGTATTTTCATTTATTTTCTGAAAAGGAGAAAGTCACTCCTACTCGTAAAATAACCATACACTTTCCTGCAACCTTTCATGAATGTCTGTCGTTGCAGCCTGGGGCGGCCTAGTTATGCTAACTGAAGCATGCCTAAATTAATAATTTTTTTCTAGCAAATTAAAACTCTTTAACAATGGAGATTCGCATAAGGCATACTTCCAGTCCCCTCAATAGTCTTCTTACTCTACTCCCAAGTCAGCAGCAACTAATCAAGTAAATGAAAACGTGCTACAAAAACAACGCAACATCTCAACTTGTGTGATAAAACAAATGGTTCCTGCTTCCTGGCATCAACATCATAATGTTTTCAGCTGAGGGGGCAGCTACCAGTATTTATTGAATGCAATGAAACAAAACTCCCTTCCTTTCAGGATACAGAGTCAGGGCAGAAAATAAAACAAATATTCCCCTTTCCAAAACTTCTCATGGGAAACGTTCTACAGTTATATTGTGCAATAATTCATGTAAAGCTGTATGTTATGCTAAGATATTGTAGGCTGTATCCTCGGGGCGGGGGGGGGGGGGGGGGGGGGCGGTTCCTCCACATCGCCTCCTGCCAACAGCAGCAGCTGCAAAACTTGAAAAATAAAAGGATAAAAAAGCATGTTTGTTATCGTTTAATTTTTTTCCTATTGCTATACTGCGTTGCCGGGTTGGAAAGATCAGGCACTGGCTCCCAGTCTCCCTGGGAGCACAATTCGAGGGCACTCAGGCCAATCCTGATGCTGCTGTCATGGTGTGAGAGCAGCGTCAGGATTGGCCGCATGGCAGTCTGAGAGCCTGTGCCTGCAGTGGAGCCAGAAGAGTGGTGATGTGGCGTGATACATGTACGTTTTTTTTGTTTTATCCCCCCGCCACTTTGGTGCGACACCAGCAGCGACTGTTATCTATGCTGTCATGTTACTTCATTTTAATGGTTTTTATTTTGGCTAGACAGCTGAAGATTTCCAGGGTGTATTATTCCCCGAGAAGAAGTGATCATCAAATCAGTGAATGAAAGACCCCAAACCAACATTCCTCCCTACCACCACCCGGTGTGTGAACTTCAGTTGTAGGCAATATGGAACAGTTCTGTTTCTAGGCCCTTTTGAAAAGCATATGGGTGGGCTCTGCCTTAAGACTGGGGGCAGAGCATTCCTCTGCCTGGGACCTTGGACCCCCAGGGTTCAGCTTCTATGTTTGAAGTGACTGAAAGCTCGCTGAGTGTAACCCTGGGCGTAGTTCGCGTAGTAGCGCTATGCGTAGCTACGCAAAGTGCACTTCGCACTACGCACGCTATGCGTAGCTACGCGAACTGCGTAGTACAGTAGGAAAAATGCTGTTCGCAACGATTGCACAGTGCCGGATGCTTGTCCGCACTGTGCAATCATTGCAAAGGGCATCATGCACAGTGCGAGCGGTCGTTTACTGCGGCTCGAGTAGATTTGTACTCGAGCGGCAGCTTTCTCAACGTGGACTGGTAGTTTCTCATTGTGAGAGGTCGCGAGCATACGCGACCACTTGCAATGAGAAACCTGACCTCCCCGCATTGAGAATCTCGCTGGGATGTTGATTTTGCTCGTTCGCGGTCACCAACTTGACGTTGAGGACCGCGAACGAGCAAAAAATGCCCGCTACGCTACTTGTTTTTGCACTGTGCTACGTGCAATTCGCATAGAGCATAGTTGAGCAAACTACGCACTTTCCACAAGCGTAGCATAGTGTTCCGCCCAGGGTTAGCTGAGTGATCAGATTGTTGTGGACATGTGAGGGATCTTCTTGGGTGTGTGGCCGGTGTTGTTAATTTGGTAGGTACATAAGTCTTTTGCCCAGTGGCAAAATAAACAGAGTATGATTGCCATTATGTCTGTTATTTACATTCTCTTGTGAGATGTTTATTCCTATCATGCCATGTGTTAATAGTAGTTTGCGTTACGTTTTCTGTTACATAACGTTCTACCATATAATATTTAATTTTTTACCTTGTGGATGTGTGTAAATGCGTAATGTTTTTTATGTTTTAGAGTATGCCGTGTTCCAATGAAAACACTAATGACTCCTCAGGGGTAGTAAGTTCTGTATAAATGCAATTACAATTACAGCACTGAGTCTGTTGTGAAAGTCACCTTTGCTAAAGCTGGAAGGACCCTGAGGAGGAATACAGACTTGCAGTCGTAGAGGACATTTTGGTAATCCAGGGATGACTTTTCAAACCATCTCCAGGCTTCATTGGTAGACCACAGTCTGATTTTGCTTGTTCTGTCAGTAAGTGAAGGAACGTGCTTCTGTGGGTGAATGTGAGGGCCCTGGTGTATTGAGGGTGTAAATTGTGAGCCAGGAGGCTGTACCAAGTTTGTTTAACCATCTTCTTGGTCAGGACATGTGTCCATTGCCTGGTCAGAGGCCAGTGGAAGCATGTACAGATGAGCGCCCTAGTAGCCAATTAGATGGTCATTTGGGTAATGTTGGATATGTGTTCAAAGTTCTGTAATTACGTGTTCCATAGTAGGAACGTGTGAGGTTTTTCTTGTGGAACAGTGTTGTTCTGCACCACACAGTGACACTTAATTATTTATTATAAGTAGTTTTTGTGAATGAGTGTAGTGCTTTGTTTAATGTGTACTTTGTCATGTTTTATTAGATGTTTTTTTAATGAGTTTTGAGCACCTGTTGACACCATGTAAGTGGGACACCTGTGCTACGTTGGACGCTTGTGCCATGTTCTGTATAATGTGTGATGTTGGAGATTGTGAATATGACATATGAAGTGATATTTCTGTGGTCTGTGGTGAGGGTATCCAGATGCTGTCCATGGGCATGAGGAGATTAAGGGATTTGCCCAGAATCACAGGATGTTGAGCCAACGCCAAGACCCAAACCCCCTAGTACCAGCGTTGGCCACTATGCCACATCCTCTCCAGATGGGCTAGATGTCTCTTTCAAACACCATCCAGTGTGCAGAAGCATCGTATCAATTGGCGAGTATCAAACTTTGGGGTCAAGCACTCCATTCGGACAAGCACTGTGCGATCCTTAGTGGAGCCTGCACTCTGAGCTCGAGGCTCCAGGTCTGTATGGTTGATGATGATGTGGTCCAGGGGGAAGACTGTCTTTGGGATCTATCATCCTTTACCATTTGCCATTGTACATACCTGGAGGTTATGATACATCAGCTCTGAGGAACAGATTTCCCAAGGTAGACTTTGGAGTTAGAGCATCCCAGAGCATCATTGTGTGAAGAACAACTCCCAACAGAAGTAGAGCCAAGAACAGTATCTATTTCAGACTGCACTAACCAGGACACTTCTTGTATGGTCCTATTCCATGATGACTTGAGTGCGCCTTACTGGGCAAAAGGAAACCAATGTGAGATGTGAGACATTTCAGTGATGTCGCAAGAGGTTCCCAAAGGCTGGACCCAGCTGCCAATACTAGTCGGTGTCTATCAATTTTTGCTAGTACATACACTTGCAGATGCCTGCTCAGACGCCACATATATGAAGTGGATGCCAAACATCCAACTATGCATGGCTTTCTCAAAAACAGAAGTGCTTCTCATCGGCCTGATCGTTCTAAGTTCCATCAATGAAGGGTGGCTTCTCTACTTGGTGAACCTCACCTCCACGCCATTGTTGAAGGCGTTCATCTTTGGTTAGCCTCATCTCAATGCCATCTGTGAAGCTGTCCATCACTGGTGAGTGTTACCTGCAAGCCATTGCTGAAGGCCTACAACCTGTGGGCCACCTTTGTTGCTCAAGTGGTGTTTTCCCACTAATTTAACACCAATACAAAAAGAGTACCCCCTTCTGAGGCACTAGTACTCCTTCCACAGAGGATTGTGTGAGACCTGGCGTTGGTGTCACCCTCCCTCAGCTAGTGCAACGGTCCAGGCACAAAACTGTCTCCAAACTGAATTGTGTCAAGATTATGTTGTGTCTCTCGTCTTCCTACTAAAGCTCACTGACCACTTCTCTTCTGTCACTATGCACAACCCAAAAGTGGTCACACTCAAACGACGTCATGAAAGCTTCTGATAGTCAACAAATGACCTGTTTGTAGTTATTGTCCTTGTGGTGGGTGGCCTTCTGAAGGATGAGATACATGTACTATGGGTACCAGGCAGTGCTTAATTTGTAAAAAGGTCAATGTCAGGGCCCTTTTCAGGTGGCCACTGCAGCCTGCCCCACACATTGCCCCTGCCAGCGCTGCCAATGACAGCACCAACACAAGTACTAACCATCACAATCTTACAATCCGACCACACAATGCTGTGACTATGGCTTGGGCGGCTGGGATTAGTCATTTGTTTTGTATATTGAATCACAGCACAACTGTTGTTTTGCTCATTTCAAAATTAGACAGACAGCACCACCATGTGGTGGACTGTCATAAGTGCTGGTATTGATAATTAAGTGCCAATGCCGAGCACCACAAGCTACTGGCTCAAATTAAGCACTGGTATAAAGGAATCTGCGCGTGCACAAAGCCCTGCACTCAGGAATTCTCTTCTGTTGCATATCATATCTATTAGATTATATAGCAAGGACTGGGGCAAAGCAGAGCCCCCTTGGATACTTCTTCTGTTTTTAGAAAGTGCCATGGGTATCTATTTCTAAGTTTTATTAAATAGAGTAAGTGCCAGTAATGGTTTGGCCATGTTAGCAGCTTATTATTAATTCAAATCTAAAAATAAACATAAATAAATATAATACATATAAATAATAAAAATAACCAATGAATACAAATTTAAAAAGAAGTTTTACTGAAGACGCTCAGGCCCTGTAAAAAGGGGGGCACAAGTTTAATGCCCTCTCTGCCCATCACTTGTGACTGCCATACTGCATTTTCATTTTGAACACGACTGCTGAAGCACTAAAGAGCTCTTTAGTCCCACTAACACCCCCCGCCCCCCACCACCACCACCCTTTCTTCCTCAGCTTGTAAAAGAGCCATGCAAAGAAACAAAATAATAGAACCCAGGCATGTGCATACAAAGACATTCAATAGAGGTATGATTACTTACCAAAATACAGAGGTTATTTAACTGAGATAAAAAAAATATAAGGAAAACTCATTAGCATTTCAGAAGGGCTAAGTGAGGACTCGGCTCTTGACTCCAGTCAAGGACCTGGTCCACTAAAGCTTTCATTTAGGAGGTGGAGTGCCAGGCTAAAGAGGAGGGTGTACATGAATAGAGAAGCAAGGACTTCAAAGGTGCGCAAACTCAAAATTGTTTTGTAATTGCAGTTATATAGCACTTACTACCTGCAATAAAGCACTTTATGGTTGGTAGCACATTACTCAATTGAGCCAAATTAGTGGTTAATCCATTGGTTATTATTTTTGTAGATCTGTAATTTATCTGGTTATTCTTGTGCTCTAAGGAAACTGAAGAATTTCCTTCATTTCCAAGTGGTGATATATTTATTTACTAGGAGTTAGGTATAATTATTAGAGTGAGGTAATGGAAGTGGAAAAATATATATTTTTATACTACATTAGTCTTTAGAAATGTGAAGTTTGCAATCCTTTAAAAAAAGGCAAGCTTTACTGAACCTTCGCATCAGGACCAAACCATTCCCGCTGGAGCTTATGGCAGTGAGGGGTAGGAGGTAGTCTGACACTGCACTCAGTGGGGCTGCTGCGGGACACAAGTGGTGGGGCAGCAAGGGGGGGGCAAAGTGGGGGGAACAACAAAAAAAAAGAGGACTTACCTGCCAGCCGCCACCTCTCCTCCACCCTCTTCTGTTCCTGTCGACTCCCGGCGGCACACAGGCTCCCAGACTTCCCTAAGCCAATCACAATGCTGGTAATTATATTAACAGCATGACAGCGGCATCTCAGCGTTATGATTGGTCTGAGTGGCCTGGTTTGCTGCTCAGACAGTGCTGGGGACTGTTCTTCACCTGGCTGTGCAACACAGCCGAGTGGAGAAATGATAAGTGCGCATGTCAGTTTGGCCGTCCAAACCAACATGCGCACATATGGTGCCCATCACTCCTCCTTCCTGCTCATCACAACAGTCCAGCCCTGCCCCCACCCTAGACTGGCTCAGACTCTGTACTGAAAAATAAAATAATAATATTGGGTAATCATTTAATTTTTCCTTTTTTGCACGGCTCAGAGAACAGTGGGGTGACGCTCCTCCCCCTTAACGGAGGCGCCGCCGCTGACTGCGCTACGCTGGGCCCCATAGGAATCCCCTCTACCGGCACATACCGTACCTGAACCCAAGCTCCACCCCCTGCACCGGGTGCCCCCATCCTCCCTATGCAATTACCTGCTATCAGCTGTCTTGCCTCCACAAAGACACCTACCAAGGAAGTTCCTCCCACAGACCATGTGCTGCTCTTCACTCCATCCCCTCCTGAACCCAGGACCACAGGACGTATGCGATTCTGCAGCTGTCGTGTCCCCCCATAAGTATAGATTTGCCATATTCGCTACATAATCCATCATCTGTTGCATAATCTGCAGATTTTAACAAAAAATAGTTTTTATCTCAAACCGATCAAAAGAGACTTTAAATGTGGCCACACTGTCTCAGGCCCTTTGCAAGATTGGCCGCGGTCACCTGTCAGATGCTTATTGCTATAGTTGGATGTCGAACTAGTACTAATGAGGTGAATTCATTACCCAGACTGTGTTCATGCGTTAAAATGAAAAAATGATGAAGAAATCCTATCACACATTTATCGCACAATATGCCACATATTTAGTCGAACTTGCCACATATAATTTGGTCCAACCCTGCAGGCTATATGTTTCCACCTCCCGGGTGTCCTGTCCTTCGAGGGCAGGACATCGCATCCTTTGAAACCACCACATTTGCCCGGCAATGTGCAATTTAAAACTTCATTTACAACAGGAAGCTCCGGTGATCCATTGAAAAGCGGGACCTTACACGTCATAGTTGGCGAATCGAAAGAAAAGCATTTTTTTCCAAGCGAAGCTGGTGGCCGTGGAGAAGGCCAGGATGTGCCCCTCCGAGCACTGTCCAGAGACCACCCTGGCTCGAGCCAGGCGAGGCCCGTTAACCGCAGCAGCACCCAGTGGCGTCACTAGGGTTGGTGTCACCCGGTGCGGGTAACTCATGGTGTCACCCCCTCACGACTTACCACATGGATCTCCTCAGCTCCGAGTCCGCCAGTGGACACAGATGGGAAATAAAGGGACCACCCAGAATCCTTAGTAACATTTGTAAATTTATGTCCTATATTTACAAAGGCCATAGAGATTGGGGGTAGCGAGGGTCAGGGTAGGGGGAAGAGAGGGCTTTCTGGGGACTGATGAGTTGAAGTGGATTTTTGGTGTTCATTTAAGGGCTTCCTTTGTACTGGTGGTAACCCTTCAGACGTTTGGATGTGGGTGTAGCAGTGCAGTCTGCAGGGACTTCGAGTTCCTTGCCCATCATGCCGCCTCCGTCCGAGACGTTCCATGGTATCTCATATTAACCAACCCACGAGTGGATGAAGTTATAAACGCTGAGATGGCTTCCCCTAGTCTGTTTCCCTGTCAGTAGCCGTAGGGCACTGGGCTGACTGCAATGAGGACTGAGGGAGCTTCCCCGGGGCGCGCAATTTTCCATTGGGAGGATTCTGAGGTGTAGACAATGTCTTTCCTGTGATATTCCCCGGGTCTAAAAAATAACCACGGGTGGGCAGAGTACACTGGGCCCGGGTATAAAGTTAAGAGAATTCTGGCTCTGACTGTCCTCAGGCGGACCTGGCCTCGGGGGCAGTCACGTCTTACCTGGGTTCTGAGGATGAGTGAATGGAGTGCTGGTACGCGCCCAGGAGGAGTAGAAAGACAGTAGACAGACACAGCAATGCACATAAAAAATGTATCGAACACAGCTCTGAAATAAATCATGATTAGATCGCTCCTTGACACGTAAAGCTCTCCTTTTTTATAGCACTGGAGGTGCCATCAGGGCCACTAGGTTTGTTATTCAGTCAATATTTAATAGCTTCAAGGTTTTCAGATGGGGAAATATAAGGACTAATATAAATGAGAAAAATTGGTCACTCAAGGGATGCTCAAATATTAGCATCAAATGCCCTGCCATTTATAAGGGAAAATGAAGTATTATTGGCAGGCCCCAAACTGTGGTTGTCAATTTCTTTTCCCAAACTTCCCATTTTGAGGTTCACTGTACCTTATAGAAACACAGACTTTATAATTCCAATGGTTTGTATATTCTGAAGCATCTCTTCAAGCACATCACACACTGAGAAGCCCACCCAACTGCGACTTAGTTATTTCGACCAACAGTGCAACACTTTTTTGAGAAATCTATTTTTCCTCTTTCCTAACCCTATTCAGTCCAACGTTAATGCTCCTAAACATTTCCAAATTACGTTAAGCGTCACAGTGGAGCTCAAAGTGGAGAAAATGTATTGTGCACCAATTTAGGTATTTTTTGCGAATTTGGAAATAGAGCAAACAGGATTTACACCAGGAGAAAATGTATTGTCCGTTACTTGTTTGTATATTATGAAATTAAGCGAACACAATGTTATACACTTTTTAATATGACAGAATGCTCTAAAATGAAGGAAAAATCTGTTTGATACAATTTTAATTAATTCACTTTTTTAAATTTAAGCAGCAAAATAAACCGCAAAATCTATTGGGTAGCTCATAGATATATGGGTAGTTTTTTCCAAAAACTCTTCTGCAGAAAGAAATTAATTGAAAGGAAAATGTGCATTCTATTTGTTTTGTAATAAAAAATAGTTTTCCTTCACTTTCCCCTTCACAAAACTGTTTATGCTGTAATGGCTGGAGCGAAATATATTTGTTACATTGCCCGTCCTGCTTGAGACAAAAATGAAGCCAAAATGGACTCATGACTTGATTATAAGTTCAACGTATCATGGGTTCCGATTCACTTTTGAGAGTCTTAAAATGTGAATTTACAAGTGCAAATCAGTTTACTCACACATAGTATTACACCGGATGGTGTACTACTCCGTGGAAGTAAATCTACCCAGAGAGGTGGCAGTGGACGTTTCAGGACAGGATTGCCTTGCCGAATCGGTGATCACCTACATATCCATGAGTCTGTAACTAACTGCATCTCTGGAAGGCCTGTTACCATCCTGGATATGAGGGGGGTTGGACTACTTTCAAAGGCAGCACCAACGCTTTGTCGTGGGATAGCATGGGGAAGAACAGAGTATGGTGGGGGGTTTTGCTTGCTGAAGTGATCTAAGAGGCACAACATTAGCACTACTGCAATCATGATTACGCACCGGTGTCTATAATACGCAATGCTGCTGGGAGCTCGAACACCCGTTCTGCCCCATGGCACTGGTGTGATATGGTACCAGGGCTATTTTGGGAATTAAAAAAAAGCTTAAACCTATTACAGTGACAGGTGAAGCTTAGGGTGCCTCCCAAACCCAGCCACACTGTGACTGTCTTCTTGGGCCGGCCTTGGTGGGGAGTGTCTAGGAGTAATGTGATTACGATCTGATGTGTGCCACTGCACTGGGAAATTTCTAACTGCATTCATATTTGTAAATGATATTTCTCACTCACCTCAGCCACGCCGTCATCTTAGGGATTCCTGTCTCTTCGCACAATGCGGTAGCTGTCGCTGCTGTACCTTCCTCCACTCTCCTGCCCTTTGGGGGGGCTGCAGGCCGGTCCGGCCGTCGTGCTCCAGGTGCTGCAAAGGGAAGTCTCCTCCTCCCCCTCTCCTTCTGCTAGGTTTTTCGGGCTACCGGGAGTGTCCAGAGGCACAAACTCCAACTCCAGGGGCTCTCTCACCTCGTCAGAGAGCCTCCCCTAGAGACGCTTGCATCAAAGTAGGCCTGTGGCGCCAAGCCGTAAGGTATCACTATCCACGAGCTCTCTTATTCTGATTCGGGACCCGGATTCTTGATGTGCCCCAAGGAGTGCAAATGCCTGCAGTTTCAGACCAGCCACTATGGGGGCCAGGCCAGTTGACAAGCTCAGGGCTGGTGGTGCTGCTTGGCGTGTTCACAGTGATCTCAGGGCCTGAGATGGCCCCGGCCCACTCAATTCAAAACTTTGTCCCCCCGGCCTGCTCTTTCACCGCTACACAGATACCCTCTCCTCAGCCGCTACGTACCAAGCTTGGCCCATTCTATGCCTGTGATCGTACCAGTCTCCTCCAAAGCACTGGTGCGGGGCCTATGTCTAAGTTACTGCCCTCTGTCCATGCTAAGAGACAGCAGCCGGCAGAGGCCTGCGTACCCTGAAAACACGGGTCAGTACCAACATGGTAAAGGTCATCAATCCTCTCACACTCAGCAGCATTCCAGGCATACTGGCAGCCCTCCTGTCCACAGCCCCCAGCACACTGAGCAGCACGTTGTCACTTGAGCATACACCTGTGTGCTTGGCAGCCCTGGCACATTGGGTACCCCCAAAATACGACACCCTCGGGGGCAGCACTGCTTCACCCCACAGGACATCAGAGGCAGTCGCTGGAGGAACACAGCCTGTCGCTGAAGAATTATTAAAAGCGCGAACCATTCACCCCACAGGACATCAGAGACAGTCGCTGGAGGAACACAGCCTGTCGCTGAAGAATTATTAAAAGCGCGAACCATAAGGGTTTCAAGGCGCATTTTCAAAGCGCGAACCATAAGGGTTTCAAGGCGCTGGGGCCGTCGGGGGGATTAAATGAGCTATTGCACAGAGTCAAATGATGCAGAGCTGATCTGCAGCCGGCGCCGGGATCGAACTGTGCGCCCCACGTGTACACGAGTGCATTTTACACATATTTAGGTTTAGGGATTTGCCCTGTCACACGATTTTGACTCTTGTGCCGAGGCCGGGATTCAAAATGTAAGCAATTTAGTTCATACGTGATTAGTTCATTTCGGTTAATTAAAACCATTTCGCAAAACACAACCAGTCGTGAAAAAAAAGGAGCAGTGGATTCAAATCCTTTGTCAAGCACATAAAAGAAGATTACTTGCACAAGTCGGTTTTAGAAAGAGGATGACAAGATAGCGGGTCGAAGCGCACTTCTACTTTTTTTCTTGTGAGAAAAGCAGTTCTTTCTTTAGTAGTCCCTGTGGCATACCAAAAAGTCAAGGGGTCGAGGGAGTTTGTATCCTCGCTAGCTGCCTCTTTGTGTGATATATATTTAATGAGGCGAGTCACTGCTTGCAGGTGGGCTCCCAGCAAGCAAACGATGATAGCATGACTACATGTACGGATGCCGAACTGGGGGAAAACGTTTTGTGGCCGCAGTCTGCGCTCGTTAAGCAAGCTTGTGCAAGTGCACGGCAGGTGTGCCAGAGTCTCCTTTGGTTTATTACAGAGCTGGCACCCTAGTGACGCCACTGCACTGAGCAGCACGTTGTCACTTGAGCATACACCTGTGTGCTTGGCAGCCCTGGCACATTGGGTACCCCCAAAATACGACACGCTCGGGGGCAGCACTGCTTCACCCCACAGGACATCAGAGTCAGTCGCTGGAGGAACACAGACTGTCGCTGAAGAATTATTAAAAGCGCGAACCATAAGGGTTTCAAGGCGCTGGGGCCGTCGGGGGGATTAAATGAGAGTCAAATGATGCAGAGCTGCGGAGCTGATCTGCAGCCGGCGCCGGGATCGAACTGTGCGCCCCACGCTCCGGAGTCAGCCGCGCCTCCTCCCACTCCAGGCTCCAGCCAGACACCCTCCGGGGATCAGAAATGCTGAGCTCCTCACCTCCGCTTGGGCTATCCCTGAGTTATACACCACTGGCCGTGGCACCGTTAAAGGGCCCGCCCGTTCCAGCAACATTAGAGGGCCCGCCCGTGCCAACCATTAATTCTTATTGTAGCAGCAGACACCGTCGGCATCGGACGCACTCCCCTGCGCTGCCGAGTCTCCTCCCACAGACGTGGTGCGTCAGAGGAGCACAGCGCGGCGCGGGGGCTGTCCCAGGGCCGTCAGTCCGTCATTGGTAACTCTAAATGGCCCTGGCTGGTACCCACTGTGAGGCCGAGGCTGCACTGTGCAGTGCAGAGCGTGAGAGCGAGCTTGCCAGCCAGCGTAACCAGATTGGTGTCACCCCATAATGGGGTGACACCCGGTGCGGTCCGCACCCCCCGCACCCCCCTAGTGACGCCACTGGCAGCACCTGCTGCCTTTCTCCAGTGGAAGCGTTTTTATGGCTTCCCCGGGCACAAAGGAGCAGGGCCCGCAGAGCGGAAGTGCACGGGGCTTGGGAGGCCTAAAATGGCGCCCATAGCAACGGACACCGCGTGAACTCTCAGCAGCGCTCGGAATCGTTCTGTGCAAGGCTCAAAAGCAGCCTGCACACAGTGGAACAGTATTCAGCTCACAGTTTATAAGTATGCTGTGGGATGCAGCCTTTGCAACAAGGTTTTTACCACATTAACTTTACCACACATTTTTTTTGCCACACATATATATATATATATATATATATATATATATATATATATATATATATATATATATATATATATATACATATATATATATACATATATATATATATATATATATCGTTACAATGCATGCCTTTACCATGCATTTAAGGTAAGTTGGAAGGTGTGGGGTCTCCCCCCACAAATACATTTTTTATACATATAGATATATATAAACAATGTTTGGCAATAGCATGCATTGTAAAAGCATATGTGTTCTAAAAAAATGCGGGGTAAAAATGCGTTGTGAAGGCCTGCAAAGTATTTCCCTGCGTTGTTCCGTCATAGAACCGTTTACTGTTGTTTCTTGTTAAATAATGAATTTAAAAGCGTCATCGTTATACATGCATGACACTATTTTAAAACTGGAGAGTGGGAAATATTAATAACATTTTGGGGGGGGGGGAATGTAATGTTAGGGGTTGGGTTACTTTTTTTTGGCAACTCTACCACCTACAGATTAGTCTGGGCCATTCTATGGCTTTCCATGATGCCTGGGGGTGGTATTCAGGTCCTAGCACTTTGCTCATGAAATTAAAAACAGTCCATCATTTCTGGCTTCCCAGGTCTTGCAAGGCCTGAGGCTGACAGACACACAAGTAAGCAATCAGATGTCTACTACTGAAGAGTGCTCAGCCGCAACTTGATCTTGTGATTAGAGCACTACCCACTGCGGTTTAGACACATATCTGTGTCAACTAGGTTGACTGGAAGATCCAGTCACTTTCTGCCTAGGGGTAAGTTGCTGGCTAAAATGGATCGCTGGGTGCATTATTTTTTAAATCTCTTCTGGTTAAGTTTTCCATCAGTGGTATAAGCACTATAAAACTATAACATAGTGAAGTAACAATCCAACACTATAGCCTTATAGCCCGCCGTAGCGGGCTATACCGGCTATTAAAGGCCCGCTGCAGAGTTAAAGGGCTGAGCCGAAGGCGAGGGACTTTAACAAGGCAGTAGAACTTTAAAAGCCGGTATAGCCCTGCTACAAAGGGCTATAAGGCGTTTTGGAACATTCTGCCACTAGAGGGCAGAATGTTCTAACAAATAAAACAAATCCTTCAGGGAGCGCAAGGGGATTGAAATCCCCTCAGGCTCCCTGAAGCCTTTGTTCACATCCCGAGCTGTGATCAAAGAAACATTGGAATGTTGGAGCTCCGGGCTTATACCAGCCATTATAAGCCCGGAGCACTCCATTGTTTTCAAAGGAGCTATCAACATTCCAATGTTCTAATATTTGATAATACCATACACATTCTAGTTATCAACATTAGGAAACTAGATAGGTGTAGAAGACTCCCTGAGAAGCAGTATTTATGTCCATATCATAACATAATACGTGTATTTTTAAAGCACACGTTCACCCTAACGGGGTATCTTGGTGCTGAATAACAGATGTTTATTGTTACCCAACTCAATGGTACATCAGAGATCCTCATCTGGGGAACTAGTCACCTAGACGATAACTCGCTCCACAGTGTCCACACCCACTCTTCTTTGCTCTTCAGGAGGCCCAGTCTGTGTTCCAGAAGCCCCTCCATAGCCCCCACACCTTTTCAAATTTCTGTGGGCATGCTGTTGGCTTGTATACAGACTTCTCTACTTGAATGCACCAGTGCATATGGGGTATCCCGGAGTCTCAAAGACTCCGGGATACCCCATAATATAATAATGTCTCTTGTGACCACCAAAGTTGCACAGTAGTAGACAGTATTTAGGTAGGGTCAGTTCCCTACATACAGTCAGTTTTGCCAACAATGGACTAAGTTTCAAGTTTTCCTCTGTTACCGGCAAAATCTGTCGGCCCACTCTAATTCAGAAGGGCTGTATATGCAGGCATCCTATAGGATGTGAAGCAATGTACCCGCTTGTCCACAGCCTCTCATACATTTATCAGTGTCTATCTTTCTCATCAGATGGAGTCTGGTGCTTGTAAAGTATGATTGATGGAGTATTTTAATCTACACCAGTCTGGAACCCCCCTGATGGCAACCTCTTTTGGATACTGGCATGCTTCCACCCAATCCTCACCTTCCAGGATTTACAAATCCCTTTCCCACCTGTCTTTCTGTGTGGCTAAGCGTGGTAGGCAATTACTCACCAAGGTTCTCTAAAGCTGTGCTATTATTGCTTATGTAAGGGGGTATCTCGTAATCGCTGTCTCCTCGGCTACATCTTGCAACCTGTTCCTGTAATGTATAATGTAGTAGGGAATGTTTCGCCTGTATCTATCTATAGCGTTGTGGCTCTGCTAGGTCGTATCCTCTTTGAAATTCCGCAAATGCGATATGTCCCTGGGATATCCCCCAGTTTTGTGTAGACTTCATAAATTTGTTACCCACTGCTTCTGTCGGGTCCACCTCAGTGATTGCTTATTACTATATAATCTTTACGGTTAGCCTTTCGATCCCATTTGTGTCTGTCCACCTCCAATAATGGTTATGCTGAGAGTCGTAAGCCCATTCATTCTGCACCAGCAGTTGAACACCCAATAATATTGCTTTAAGTTTGCGAGTGATATTAACTCTATCACAGCAGTTCGGGGTCAGTTTTGACAAAGTTGTGTTTGGAGAGCCCCCTTCCCATAACAGCTGTCTCGTCAACGCATCTGTGGACCGAAAAACTCAACTCACACCTCATAAAGTGTGTTCTGCAACATATACAAGAATTTGGGCAGAGCTATTATCTTGTATTGGGCCGCTTTTCCTAGCAGTGATATAAGGAGCTGCGCCAGGGTTGGACACTAGCTTTATAGGCTTCTAGGAGCCTCCTTAAGTTTTGCCACTGAAACTCGGCCAGGTCCAGCATCACACACATTCCCAGTAGACAAATCCTTCCCGTATTCACCGTAGTGGGCATTCACAACCTACTGGGGACTGCCAGTAGAAGATCGGGAATGCCACAAATTTGTGCCCGTTGATATACTCTCCCGAGTACCATCCAAACATATCTGACATTTCCAACACTCTCGGCCCCAGGCATAGCTCTCCCGTGCTGCTGCACCGCTCTGCTTCCTCCCAGTTATTTCTGTGGGCTTTCCGCTGCTTTTGCCTCATTTTTAAAAACTTTTTTTTCCTTCCTTTACCCCGTTATTCTGAGTGCTTTTCCTGCTTTTGCCTCGTATTTCCTGCTTTCTCCTTCCCCCCCATTTTTTTCCTGAGTGTTGTTACTGCGTTTACCTAGTTTTTTCCTGATTTCACCTTCCTCTCTCCCCTCTTCTGAGTGCTTTCTCTTTCTTTTGCCTCATTTTTTACTGATTTCTCTGCGAAGCAACTAGCAACTCCAGCACCTAGGAGACCCTCACAGTGATTTGCCGCACTTTATAAATCATGATTGATTGGCATGGAATGCATTGGATCCATCAGATTGAGAAGAAGATTATCAGAATAGAGAGAAATCACATCCTCTACGACACTCCACTCTACGACACTCTACGCATGATACTCTGCGACCCTTCACTCTGCGACACACCACTTCACACCACAACACTCCACTCTATGATACTACCGTTTATACCACGACATTCCACTCTACGAGTCTCTACTCTATGCCAGTGCACTCCAGTCTACAACATTCTATACCACTACTTGACACTCTACTCCACTCTACGCTGCTCTACTCCACTCTAAACCCCTCTACTCCATGCCCCTCCACTCTACAACACTTTATTCCACTCTATACCACTCCACTCTATACAACTCCCTCTATGCCACATAGACCTCTTTACTTCACTTCTATGCTGGGCCACTCTACTGTACGCCACTTTAAGCCACTGTAATCCACTCTATGCCACTCTTCTCCACTCTACTCAATGCCTCTCTATTCCACTGTACTCCACTCAACACTACCCCACTCTACGACACTCTACTCCACTCTTTGATACTCCACTCTGCGACATTCTATGCCACTCCACTCTACTACATTCCACGCAACTTTACTCCACTCTGCGACATTCTATGCCACTCCAGTCTACAACATTCCATACCACTACTTGACACTCTACTCCACTGTACTCTACACCCCTCTACTCCATGCCCCTCCACGCTACAACACTTTATTCCACTCTATGCCACTCCACTCTATGCAACTCCCTCTATGCCACATAGACCTCTTTACTTCACTTCTATGCTGGGCCACTCTACTGTACGCCACTTTAAGCCGCTGTAATCCACTCTATGCCACTCTTCTCCACTCTACTCAATGCCACTCTATTCCACTGTACTCCACTCAACACTACCCCACTCTACGACACTCTACTCACTCTTTGATACTCCACTCTTCGACATTCTATGCCACTCCACTCTACTACATTCCACGCAACTTTACTCCACTCTACGACACACCACACTATGCCAGCCCACTCTACAACACTTTTCTCCACTCTTCTCCCCTCCACTCTACTCCACTCTATGCAACTCAAATCTACTCCACGCTGAGCCACTGTGCTCCACTCTAATCCACTCTATGACACTCTACTCCACTCCACTCCACTCTACGATACTCCACTCTACAACACTCTATGCCACTCCACTCTACTACACTCCACGTCACATTCCTGCACTCTGACATGCCACGCTATGCCACTCTGCTCTATGCCACTTTTCTCCATTCTACAGCACTTCACTCTACGCCACTCCACTCTACGTCACTCCAGTATATGATACTCTACTCCACTCAAATCCACTCTACGCCACTTGACTCTACTCTACTCTAGTCCACTCCACACCACTCCACACCACTCCACTCCACAGCACTCCACTCCGTGCCACTCCACGCCACTCCTCTCTACGACATCCTTCTCCACTCTATGACACTCCAGTCCACTCTACGCCACTTGACTTTACTCTACTCTAGTCCACTCCACTCCACTCCACTCCACTCCACTCCACTCCACAGCACTCCACTCAGTGCCACTCCACGCCACTCCTCTCTACGACATCCTTCTCCACTCTATGACACTCCAGTCCACTCTACGCCACTTGACTTTACTCTACTCTAGTCCACTCCACTCCACTCTGCGACACTGCATGACGCTCCTCTCCACTCTATGCCACTCAACAACCCTCCACTCCGTGCCACTCCACGCCACTCCTCTCTACGACATCCTTCTCCACTCTATGACACTCCAGTCCACTCTACGCCACTTGACTTTACTCTACTCTAGTCCACTCCACTCCACTCCACTCTGCGACACTGCATGACGCTCCTCTCCACTCTATGCCACTCAACAACCCTCCACTCCGTGCCACTCCACGCCACTCCTCTCTACGACATCCTTCTCCACTCTATGACACTCCAATCCACTCTACGCCATTCTGCTTTGCGCCACTCACTTTTAGGCATGCTGAACAGCAGCCACATTAGTGTACAGCATGGCTAAAATACATTGACAAAGCCAATTGCTTTTGCATTGGCCAGTGCTTGTTACGGGATGTTCCTCCTCCAAAAAGCCCATAGTATATTCACATGGGTGTGCTGCATTTGTTTATGGCTGGTTCATTCTATCTCACCCTATAGAGTGACATCACTTCCTTCTGTTTCGAGTACGAACCAACGATTTGAAACGCGCGCAGGTGCTCCGAGGGCCCCGGGCCATCTCTTTCCACCTCGCCCCTATTCCGCTGGCGACTGTTTTTAAATACAGGGGTGTCAAACTGGCATTATTCCGTCATCGCACTTCCTTCCGGTCCCACAAGCCATGTTCAAAGAGCGTGTGAATGTCAGGCAGAGCGAGCGTTATCAGTTTAATCGAGATGGGGAATAAAAAAAAAATAGGCCCGGGGGTAGGAACAGCAACAGAGACGCTGAAAGGAAAGGCACAGAAGGGCCTGGCACGGGGCCGCGTCTCCAGGAGTCTGATGGGCCTTATTGTAAACCAAACAGATAGCGTGGCTACTCTGGTGCAGCAGGTGCAGTGGCACCATCCCCGAGGGCCCAAGAAACCCTGACATGCAAAAATATGTCGCGTGATTGCAGTTTCCCTTTTTTCATTTTTTTTCTTGTTTGTTGTTCATAAGAATTTTTTTTCCCTCTGGAGAAACCCTTTCCAGACAGCCCACCAATTTAGGCATACTCCATTCTTTCCTTTCTCGCACCCACCTGAAAACTGATTTACTCCTGTCTTGACTGGAGCAAACCTCCAGCTGTTTCCAGGAAGGACATTTGCCCCGAAAAAGTTCTCAAATTTTTTCGGTAGCCCTGCACTGGAATGCTGTTTTCCAACTGCCAATAGAAGTATTACTTTAAAGACAAAAACGTGTGAGTAAATCTTTTTCCAAGTGTTGCAAAAACACATTTTGTGAATAGGAAAAGAGTATTTACACTTGTGAAAAAATTCCAGTTCCAAGTAGAGCTTACAAGCACAAATCACTTTGTGCCTGCGGCCCTTAATGCCAATCCCCTCTCGAATCATCCTTGCATTGTTTACAGTTTACACCAGTGGCTGATATAGTGTTGCCTGCACCTAAATGCATTATTTAGTTCCTCGAAGTTTGGATATTTTTGGACTCGGCAAATATGCTTACGCTTTTCATTCAATTCTTATGTAGCAAAAGATTCCATTAGGTATATTTTCCTGTTCGACATGCTTGCTAAACCCCCTGTTAGCCTTGTGTGATGAAAGAATTAGGAAGACTTTTGAGATAAAGAAGATCCAGTTTATTTAAGTAGGAAAACTCCACCCAATCACGGAGCGTCTGACCAGCGGCAAGCCAACGGTGACAATGGCCAACCGCGGAACAGACATCCATGCGCGAGTGACTGACAATTAATTCACAACATGTTCATACACGTGCAACAGCACGGCCCTACACCGCATGAAACATCACGCGGTGTGTGACACAGTAATATTATTACATTACACCATGCTTTAATAATGTAAATGCAGCTGTTCTGCATAATAAGACAACACTATGTGTAAAATAAAACATACTGCATAGGGAGCCCAATGTGTTTAATGCAAATGTAGAAAGCAGCTCCGCAAATATAAAAAAAAACTATTGCCTTTTCAATTGATCAGAAAAGGGTCATTCGGAGCCTAATGCTAAAGTACATAAAATATAGGGCACATTATACAGATCACTGACATAATATCGAATTCACAAATATAGAATTACCAAAATATCGAAGACAAAATATAGAATGCAAAAATATCGAATTCCTATCTACAAACAGGTAAGTACAAAAATAACAAATCAAAAATATAGTTTTAAAAAATATAGTTAGTAAAAATATCGATTTTTTTTAAATGTCTTAAAAGTAATTTAAAATTAATGAAATAATAAATATAACACTTACTATTACCACTCCAGTGAGTGCAACAGTAGGGAAAGCGTTGGATAGCGTAGGGGTAAAAATTACTATTCCCACTCCAGAGAGTGCAACAGTAGGGAAAGCGTTGGATAGCGTAGGGGAAAAAATTACTATTCCCACTCCAGAGAGTGCAAAAGTAGGGAAAGCGTTGGATAGCGTAGGGGTAAAAATTACTATTCCCACTCCAGAGACTGCAACAGTAGGGAAAGCGTTGGATAGCGTAGGGGTAAAAATTACTATTCCCACTCCAGAGAGTGCAACAGTAGGGAAAGCGTTGGATAGCGTAGGGGAAAAAATTACTATTCCCACTCCAGAGAGTGCAAAAGTAGGGAAAGCGTTGGATAGCGTAGGGGTAAAAATTACTATTCCCACTCCAGAGACTGCAACAGTAGGGAAAGCGTTGGATAGCGTAGGGGTAAAAATTACTATTCCCACTCCAGAGAGTGCAACAGTAGGGAAAGCGTTGGATAGCGTAGGGGAAAAAATTACTATTCCCACTCCAGAGAGTGCAAAAGTAGGGAAAGCGTTGGATAGCGTAGGGGTAAAAATTACTATTCCCACTCCAGAGACTGCAACAGTAGGGAAAGCGATGAATAGCGTAGGGG
Source organism: Lissotriton vulgaris (assembly GCF_964263255.1). Taxonomy (NCBI): domain Eukaryota; kingdom Metazoa; phylum Chordata; class Amphibia; order Caudata; family Salamandridae; genus Lissotriton; species Lissotriton vulgaris. The sequence continues at coordinate 1,704,068,431 of NC_141695.1, forward strand.
TAAAAATTACTATTCCCACTCCAGAGAGTGCAACAGTAGGGAAAGCGTTGGATAGTGTAGGGGTAAAATTTACTATTCCCACTCCAGAGAGTGCAACAGTAGGGAAAGCGTTGGATAGCGTAGGGGTAAAAATTACTATTCCCACTCCAGTGAGTGTAACAGTAGGGAAAACATTGGATAGCGTAGGGGTAAAAATTACTATTCCCACTCCAGTGAGTGCAACAGTAGGGAAAGCGTTGGATAGCGTAGGGGTAAATATTACTATTCCCACTCCAGTGAGTGCAAAAGTAGGGAAAGCGTTGGATAGCGTAGGGGTACAAATTACTATTCCCACTCCAGAGAGTGCAACAGTAGGGAAAGCGTTGGATAGCGTAGGGGTAATAATTACTATTCCCACTCCAGTGAGTGCAAAAGTAGGGAAAGCGTTGGATAGCGTAGGGGTACAAATTACTATTCCCACTCCAGAGAGTGCAATAGTAGGGAAAGCGTTGGATAGCGTAGGGGTAAAAATTACTATTCCCACTCCAGTGAGTGCAAAAGTAGGGAAAGCGTTGGATATCGTAGGGGTACAAATTACTATTCCCACTCCAGAGAGTGCAACAGTAGGGAAAGCGTTGGATAGCGTAGGGGTAAAAATGACTATTCGATATTAAATGACTTACCTACAATACGATATCTTTCACCATTATATTTTGTCCATTCTATATTTTGAATTCGATATTTTGTCTTTTTTTTTTTTTTAAATGTGTTTTTATTGTTGCATCATAATACTTGGGTACATAGAGAATCAACTGCTGGCGCGGCTTCAACATTCAGCCACGGTCAGCCATGCGCGCAACTTTTCTGTGAGCAAACTTATGAATTTATGACATTTCTTCTGTAAAACAGTACAGATCGGCTTGATACAGTCGCAGGCTGGGATCCTATTATCGTGCTCCATAGGGGAGAAGGGTGGATACTAGAGGATACATGAATGCCCGCCTTGGTGGCGTAGTGTCAGTGTCTGTACAGTTCTTATGATTGTATTGCTGGTAACTGGGGAAACACAACTGGGGAGGGGAGCATATGGGCGTTAGCGGGTGCACGGTAGAAGAGGAGCAGGTGTCGGATGTCGGGAGACGAAGGGTTCCCTCAAAGAACGTCTATATCAGGGCAGTGTAGTCAGAGAGCGGGGGCATTCCATGTTAGAGCCCAATGGGATTACAGTGTGGGGACAGGGCTTTGGACAGGAGCTATATGTTCATTCGGGAGAGGGAGTGGGGGTGAGGGGGGGGGCGTAGGTGGGTCTTCTGTGCGCAGGGACTGCCGGAAGCTGTGTAGGAGCATGGCCCATTCCATGGAAATGGGATGTTTACGCGCGCCCTTGGCTTCTTCCTCCCTAAGGGCGTCTTCCTCCGCTGCCGCCCACTTACAAACTGCTCCTGTCCAGGCTGCTATAGGGGGACCTTCCGGGGATCGCCAATGCATAGCTATGCATCTGTTTGCCAGCAGCAGCGCCAAGGACACGAACCGCCTGTGTACAGGTTCCTGTTTAGGGATGTGTAGGATGCCCAGTGAGCTGGATTCCCAGGAAGCTAGTGTTGTGAGGCCTGTGAGATCCGCCAGTGTGTCGTGCACAGTTTTCCATAGGGAGTGTAGGCCGGGGCAGTCCCAGAACATGTGACGGAAATCTGCATCGGGGGATCGACATCTGGGGCATAGGAATTGTGTGGATGGGTAAAACCGTTGTAGGCGCGCCGGCGTGAGGTATGCCCTGTGTAGTATGTAGTATTGGATGTTTTTAAATCTGGCATTTCTGGAGACGCGTTTCGGGGCCTCGAGCGCCTTGGTCCACTCTGAGTCGTGTAGTGCGCGACCGATGTCCTCCTCCCATGTGGCCCGCAGGGCCGCCAGGGGGGCGTGTGAGAGTTCCTGGATTGATTTATACAACCAGGTGATCAGGTGGCGACCCACTCCCATGTGTAGGATGGTGTGCACTACTGGGTGCGCATCTGGTTCCCCTGCCCTAAGATTATGGTGGGGACGGAATCCCTCAAGCAGCTGTCGGTGCCTGAGGAATTGACCTGGGGGGAGGTCGTATTCTGCAGCTAGCTGAGTGATTGGTTTCAGTTGTCCTTCCTCGAAGAGCGACTCCATATCCATGATAGTGCAACGGGTCCACTCAGCTAACATTGGCGCCGAGAAATAGGAGTCCTGTCTGGGGCAGCCCACCAGCGGCAGCAGTGGGGAATATGGGGTCCTACTAGGGGCCATCCGGTGGATCCGCATCATACATTGGCGCGCTATCGTGACTTGTCGGGGGTATGTCCGTCTGGGTTTGGTGCCCGGGAGAAGGAGACGGATGAGCTCCGGGGTCGGTACTCTGCCGGTCGGGGTAGTGGTCTCCAGGGTGTAGCGGTCCGCTGTCCAATATGATAACCATTGGAGCTGTGCCGCCAGGAAGTAGGACTCGAAGGAAGGAGCTCCAAGTCCGCCTTGTGTTGTGGGGAGTTGGAGGGTTTTCAAGGCCACTCTGTGTCGATTCGTGCCCCAGATGAGGGTGCCTAGCAGAGAGTTGAGGTCCCGAAAGAAAGATCTGGGCGGTACCACCGGCAGGTTTGTGAAGTGATAAAGAAGTCGGGGGAGCATCACCATTTTTGCCAGGGCTATCCGTCCTATCGGGGCCAACGGGAGCTTGTTCCAGAAGGCTACAGTCGGGCGTAGGTTAGCAAGCACCTTTCGGTGATTGCCGTCAAAGATGTCCACCGGTGAGTGGTACAGGCGGACACCGAGGTACCGAGGGGCCTCCGCGGACCACGAGAGCTTGCGGGTTCCCAGCTCGACGTCTCGGGGCGGTAAGTGCGGGTGGAATGGGTAGACCGTGGACTTGTCCCAGTTCACCTGGAGTCCTGAGGCGTCCGCAAACTCTGTCAGCGCCATCCCTATGGGGGTTAGATCTGCCTCTATATCTCGGACATATATCAGGAGGTCATCTGCGTACAGGGAGACGCAATGCGTATCGTCCGCGAGCGGGATGCCCCAGTGGGTTCCCTCCTGACACAGTCTAACCGCCAGCGGTTCGACGGCCAGGGCGAATAAAAGGGGTGATAGGGGGCATCCCTGTCGCGTGCCTCGGCGAACCTCGAATGCAGAGGATATGTGTTTCCCAATCCGCACTCGCGAGGTTAGGTCGGTGTATAGGAGGCGAGTGTATGCCATGAGTGTCGGGCCGACGTTGAGACGACTCAGGATCGCGAATAGGTACGGCCAGGTGAGAGTGTCAAACGCCTTTTCCAAGTCCATGATCAGGCAAGCGGCGCGCGGGAATCTGTCCCGAACCTGATCCTGTACATGGAAGACCCGGCGGATGTTCTGTGAGGTGTTCCTGCCCGGTACGAACCCACATTGGTCAGGGTGGACCAGTGGGCGTATGACCTGGGTGTACCTGTCGGCCAGGATCTTCCCGAGGACCTTGCAGTCCGCCGAGAGGAGCGTGATAGGACGATATGACCCCAGTTGGAGCGGGTCCCTGTGAGGTTTGGGGAAGGTCACGATAACGGATTCCCGTAGTGACTGAGGAAGCACTCCCAGATGGAGAGCCGCTGCGAACATCCGAGCCATTCGGGGAGCCAACAGGGTAGAGAACGTCGAATAGTACTCCAGTGGGAAGCCGTCGAGTCCCGGGGCTTTATTCCGGGAAAGGGCCCGTAATGCCTGAGTGACATCCGAGGGTGTTATTTTGGCGTCAAGCGTGCGCTTGTCAGCGTCCGATATCGTGGGCAGCGTCAGCGAATCGAGGAAGCAATCCACGCACGATGGAGCGTAGCGGGTTGGGGCCTCGTATACCTGTGCGTAATGGCGTTGGAACGCTAGGAGAATCTCGGCCTGGGATCGCACCAATATGCCGTCCGGATTGATAATATCCGTAATCGGCTTGGTCTCGGTGTCCTGTCGTGCCATCCAGGCAAGCAGTGCCCCCGTTTTGTCCCGTTCTTTGTGTACTCTGGAGGCATAGGCGCGAAAATTATACTTCCGGAGATCGGCGCAAGCAGCCTGGTATATCGACTTCGCCTCGGCCGTGAGCGCGACGCTCTCTTCCGAGTCATCGGTTTGTTTTGTAAGCGTAGCCAGACGCCGTTCCGACGTGAGGAGTGTCTGTTCTAGTGTGCGACGAACCCCCGCGATTTGTTGTATGCATTCCCCCCGCGCCACCACTTTGAATGCATCCCATTCCATTAACGCCGATGATGCCGTACCCGCGTTGTGTAGGAAGTAATCCTGGATACTGGTTTTGTGCGTGTCCCTGAAGACTTGGTCTGTCAAGCAGTCCTTAGGGAGGCGCCAGGTGGGGACCGGCGGGCGTGGGGGGCGCCAGGTCAGGCGTAAGATGTGAGCATCGTGGTCCGAGAGGATCCGACCCAGATAGTCCGAGGACGTGACCCTTGGGAGGATAAGTGCAGAGCATAAGAACCTGTCCAAACGGACCCGAAGGTTGTGTGGAATCGAGTGGAACGAATAGACACGGGCCAGCGGGTGTAAGTGTCGCCATGCGTCGGTGAGTGCCCAGTGTGTGGTCCAGGCCCTGAAGAGTTCCGCCTGTCGGGGGGTTGGGGAGCCTGTGGGAGGGGGGTGTGATCTGTCTAGAGCGGGGTTCAGCGTGCAATTGTAATCACCTCCCAAAATCCAAGGGATGGCAGTGAATTGGGCCAGGACGACTGTGAGGTGATCCCAGAATTTATCTTGTTCGGTGTTAGGGGCGTAAATGCTGCCCAGGAGGACCCCTTGCCCGTCTAAGATTCCCTCCAACAATGCGTATCTGCCCTCCCTGTCAACCACCCGTCTAAGTGTCCGAAAAGGGGTGCCTGGCCTAACCCACACTAAGGCGCCACGAGCGAATGCTGAGTAAGTCGTGGCGCAAAAGGTCCCCCGCCATTTGGCCTGTAATCGGGCCAGTTCGGTAGCGTTGGTGTGTGTCTCTTGTAACAGTGCTATGCAAGCTGACATGCGTTTAATGTAAGAGTAGACAGAATATCGTTTGCTGGGTGTGTGGAGGCCCCGCACGTTCAGCGTGAGAACGTTAACATCTGACTGTGGAGTCGCCATTGCTGTGGTTTCGTGCTTGCGAGTGGGGAACCCTTGTACCTCCCAAGGACCGTGTGGGCCTGTGTCCCGTATGTGCTCCTGCGCGCCATGCTGCCATATGTGTGGGGGAGGGTCTAACGGGGGCTACAACGTGTAGAACCAAAAATGGGGAACAGTCCCAATGCCGGGGATATATCACCGGAGGTGGCATATCCAAACTAGTGTCCCACTAGGGGAGAAATATAACAAAATTCTGTGGGGGTGGTAGCGTGCGTTACTGCTGGGCTGTTCGCAAATCGGGCTGTTGTAGGAGAAATGGCATTCGCGCGTGTGTATGTACAGCCAACTAACTATGCCTCTTCGGCGCGCAGTCTACGCATAGCGTGATCAACAGCCAATAGGAAAAGAGGATACAGCAATCGTCCGATTGTTCATCCTGAAGAGGTGCCTGGTTGACCTGCATGGGTGGTGTCCGTGGTGTGCACCGCAAGGAGGGGAGATGAAATCGGACCAAATCCTGACATTGTGCCATCACTGTCCCGGTCCTTCTCGGGGGTGAACAGGTGTGGTTGGTGTTCCAGGTCCGACGCTGGAGGAGAAGTGTGTAGTTCAGTCACTGCCCGTAGGGCATCCCGCCGCTCCTGCATAATTTGCGTGAGATCGGGTGAGCCCGAGGGTGAGGATGCTTGATTCTTGGAGTAGTCTGTTCGGGTGCGGTTCATGCCTCGCCTTCTAGAACGTCGTGAGTCATTGTTTTGTCTCCGCTGGGGACCGGGCTTAGGGATCAGCGGACAGTGGAATTCCGCCCAGTCCTGCGCTTCCTCCGCCGTGGTGAAAAATATGGATTTCCCGTTATGAAGCACCTTTAGGCGGGCCGGGAACAGTAGGGAGTACTGAAGACCATTTTCACGGAGACGCCTCTTAACTTCCAGATAGGTCGAGCGTTGCTGTTGTATCTCGCGGGCGTAGTCTGGGAACACCATGACCTGCTGGTCTTCCACTTGCAAGGGGCCCGCCATCCGGGCCGCGCGGAGCACCGCATCCCGGTCTCGGAAATGCAGGAACTTGGCCAGCATAGGGCGTGGGGGCAGGCCCGGTTTGGGTTTCCGGGCTGGGACCCTATGTGCCCTTTCGATGGAGAAGAAAGCTGACCGCTCCGATTCGGGGGTAAACGACCTGGTCCATGATTCCATATAGGTCAGCGGGTCCGAGTTCTCAATACCCTCCGGCAGACCCAGGACGCGGATGTTGCAACGTCTTGAGCGCCCTTCCAAATCAATGGTGCGCTCCTCGAGGGCCGCCACTCGGCGCAAGACTTCCTTCATGTCTGCTTCTTGCGTCTTCACCGTGGGCTGAAGCGCCGCCACGTTCCGCTCTCCCTCCTTCACTCTGTCCACCAGTTTGCGGTGATCGTCGCGTATTAGGTTGATGTCCGTCGTCAGGGTGCCTAGACGTTCCTCCATAGAGAGCCGGGACATTTCGATAGCCGCCAGCACCTGATCCAGTTTCGCTGATAGCGTGGGATCCGCGGTCGGCGTGTTCGCCTGAGTCCATGTCCTTGTGTGCGGCATGTTCTCGATGGCCGTTTCAGGGACGGCGGTCACCTGTGTGCCCCTTGGTTTCCCCATTGGGCTGTAGGAGAGGGCACCGCGGCGTCTCGGGGTCCGGGGGCCACGGGTAGTTGGGTCGAGGGTCACTCCTGTGGGGGTCGAGCAAGCAGGCTCTTGTGGCAGTCAGAGCCCCCGGGGTTCGCTCGGGGTCCCCCGGTTCGGTGGCAGGGCCTGCGCGGGTCCAAGGCAGCAGGCTATGGACGTGGTATGGGGCCAGCTGCACACCCCTACCCCCCAAAGCCGTGAACAGTCCGTGGCGGGGGTCGAGGTAAAGTGTGTTCCCGTGGGACCGTGGTGGTGAGGCGCTGCTCCTGTTGCGGTGTGACTCCGCCGTGTCCCGGAGGGCGGGTCACCACCGTCGCTGCTGTAGGGAAGCCCGGGCCAGGCTCGGCGCCTAGGCCTCTCCGGGCGCCATGCCAAGGTCAGGTAACTCGAGTAGCAGTGCTGTCCGCTGCGCCAGGGGGGTCAATGCAGCCCGTGGCGTGGATGTGGGATGACCGCTGGGGGTCTCAGGGGGGGCCCCGGAGGTCGCTGTGGAGGCAGTGGTGGAGGTCCCCAGGGGGGAGGGGGGGAAGCCGGCACTCACCGCTCGACAGGCGCCGCTCCGTTGCAGAGGGATCCGGGCGCCGCGACGGTGGTGCGCTGGCTGGCGTCCCTCAGTGCCCAGCGGCCGGACCGGCAACCAGTCGGGCAGAGATGCAGGTGGGGCGAGGCTCCTAGGCCTCTCCGGGCGCCATGCCGAGGTCAGGCAGCTCGAGTGGCAGTGCTGTCCGCTGCGCCAGGGGGGTCAATGCAGCCTCGGTCCCCGGCCCATGACGTGGATGTGGGATGACCGCTGGGGGTCTCAGGGAGGGCCCGGAGGTCGCTGTGGAGGTAGTGGTGGGGGCCCCCAGGGGGGAGGGGGGGAGCCGGCACTCACCGCTCGTCAGGAGCTGCTCCGCTGCAGAAGGATCCGGGCGCCGCGACGGTGGAGCGCTGGCTGGCGTCCTTCAGTGCCCAGCGGCCAGACCGGCAACCAGTCGGGCAGAGGCGTAGGTGGAGCGAGGCTCCGGGCTGGCGTCCACCATCTTGTGCACCGATGCGCATTCGTCTCGGCGAGTCCCGTGTCGCACAAGCCTTCAAAGATCAGGGACGCCGACCTGGTAGGAGTTCCGCCGCCTCGATGTGTGCGCGGTCCCCGGGGTCTCCGGACCGGCTGCGGGGGTGCGGACACTCAGGGTCTAGGTGGCCGGGGGCGCGGCCGCCATCTTGCGGTCCGGCTCCTCGCCCCGACAGACAAAGCTTCTTCCTGTCGATACCGCACTTCAGCAGCGGTCACGACTCTTTCGGGTGAAGCCCCCGGTGCTGCCGCGTCTGTCAGTTGCCGTTGCTTTGGCTGAGGCTCACGGCGATCCCTGGAAATGGGCAGGATGCGAGCCCGATCGCGGAGCCTCAGCAGAACACCGCCACCATCGTGGCTTACCAAGCCACGCCCCCTTCGATATTTTGTCTTGTTACCATTATGGAATATATCAGTATACACTATATAATAAAACCATATTGAAGTACGTAGGAATGTGTGATTATGTTTTCCCAGCTTCCTGGGATCCATGCCAGATCATCACAATCAACTACTTAAATGATTCTTATTCACAATAATTTTATATAAACTTATCTTATGTGGATAACTTGAAAATCTGCCATTGCCCAGGATCCACTGACCAACAAGTAGCACATTGTTGTACCTGCTGCTCAGCCAATATGAGTGTGGAGTGGAATGTTGGTGGGGATGATGCTCGGAATGTTGGATGAATGAGGCTGGCAGTTGGAGGATAGGCTCAGCAGCAGGAATGCTGCTCCTGGTGGGGCTCTTTGTGCCTTTTACTTTAAACCTACTATCTGAATAAATACCATCTTAAGTTTACCTGGAATTGGATCTTCTATTTATTACAACACACATCTGTCATTTTGTTGGTCCATATAATTAATCACACCGTCCAATATTTAGGAGTCCAGCTTTGATGGAGACTTACATTGTCTACCTTGGTAAAGCCGTCACCCAAGGATAGTGAATAGAGAACCAGGACACGCTACCTCAGTGCCTTAAAGGGGCATCCAGTGTAGAGGAAAAATAGTTCTCTTTGCCCAGTCCTGCTTCTTTAAGACTCACCGACAATAGACATTCTAGAATGTTGCTTTGTTTGATGAGGTAATCTGGGGTTTTGCGTGGTATTCTGACATCATTCACCAGAACGCTCCTTTAACCACGCGATCAAAGGAAGGGTGGGCACAGGGAGGAGATGGAACAGGCCTAGATCTCGGAAGGAGAGTCTGGGTGACTCAGAGTTTAATTTTAGCAACATGTGAGATCATTCCTGGTGCTTCTCGGAAGCTTGAGACAGCACTGCTGACAGATCCTCTGTATAGAATAGTTTTCCATTTGTATAAGTTCCTGATTACTTAGAGATCTCATGTTTCCCAAATCCACGCAAGAATGGCTTAACCAGGCCAATTTATTTCTGTGCATTATAGAATTTGTAGTATAGATTCTATAACAGGCTGAAAAGCACTACAAATGCCAAAGTGCAGAGAAAAAGAACATAGACTGGATGAGATATTCATGCGCACAGCTGGTAAAGGTGAGATCTCTGGTTGAAACGATGTTTATCATATCCAAAAATTGGCCCGATCGCATCACAGATAATGTAAAGAAAACTGCACCCTTACAATAAAACCCAGTTATTGATCCTAAAATCAAAAGGAAATTCACCACAGAAAACTGGCACGCAATCGTGCGCCTGAAATGATGGAACTGTAATGTCAAGTTACCAAGAAAAACTAAATCCTACATATCTTAAGACGAGCACGTCTTCAGGTGCCTTTCCCTCTAACTGAATGCTTGCTGCAACCTTCTCCCATGGCCTTTTATCCAAGCAAACCTCGAGATTAGGGAAGTACATGAATGTCTCTTATATATAAAAACAAATATTTATTCTGATGGTGGAGGAGGCACTGGAGTTGACGATGCATTGACACAGAATGGCAGTAGAAGAGCTGAGCACCCAGAATTCACACGTTCATGCATGCCTATCTCACCCAGGTTCCACATCACCCAAAGGCGGTACGAGAAAGGCACAAGGATCACTCACGGCTCCAGATGCATCCCACGGGCCTTTATCAAGGAGTCTCACATTTCTCCTGGAGTCGTCACCATACCAGTCACCTCCCAGCCAACCGACATGGTCCAGTCCAGTAAGGAGGCCAATTCAACTTCGGATTTTTCAGGAAGCTTTCAACATTATAAACGCCCTGACGAAGTTCAATCCCGTTGAACGAAACGCGTTGGCTGAGGCTTATTGCACCTTGTGTTGGATTACTTAATAAAGAACATTTTTCAAAAAAGAAAAACAGACCTTTCGTTGTTACTGGAACAGTTGATTGGGGTAGTGCACCACTCCATTTGTTAACAATGTCCAGTACCAGTTTTTGCCTTGCATTCTGGGACTTGTAGTCGTTTTTTCCATTATAAAATCAGGACTATAAGTACCAAAATGAAAAGAAACCTTGGACAAGACAGGACTGCATTGCCCTGTAAAACATGTGAATCCTAGAGAAGTTCCTGAGGTAGCGGAAGCCAATAAACCACAGAAAAGCTGCAATACTTTTTCTAAATTTCCATAAAATGGCAAACAGGGGTATTTGTAGACTGTCTAGTTTACATTGCAGGGTGTGCTTCACATCCTGTGATATTATATACCAGTTCTATAGCAATGAATTATGGTCCATGAAGTTCGTTTTACTCCCACCACTTAGTTTTTCAGTCAAGTACTTGCTCAGTCATGTTGGCAAGACATTACTCAAGTAGCACGTGTGCCACTGGCACAAACAACCAACAGAGGTCCACCCACCTGTTCAGGAGCACCCCATTTAAACACTGTGTCCCCTCGTTTTAGTTCCCACTAAAAAAACTCAAAAACCACTGAATCCAAGATTCAAATGGTCAAAAATCGGTCCAGTAAGGTAAGGTTTTCTAGATCTCACTCCAAAAGACCCCACTAACTAGGCTTCTTATTTCTGGATGTACGGAACCCACGCGGAACCTATGTGTGGGTTCGTGGAGAAAGCACTGTCTAATTCAAGACGAGATTGAGTTAAAAGTCAATTGCATCAAGGTCTCATAAGAAATCGAAAGCCCTGGAGGCGAGACCATTGTTCAACATTGAGGACAATAAAATCAAGCAGACTTTCTTTGGTTTGACCCAGTTCTTAATGGACCTTTGGCACAAACAGTTGCCTCCGAGATCACTGTTAAAAGTGGTATGGAGTTTTCAACAATTACATGGTACAATAAAATCCACACTCCCAGGTAAACTTCAAGAGGGCAACTCTGCTGTAATTTACCAGGCGAAAAAAAGAAAGTAAATTCCAGGACTTGTCAAACTATTTTCTAAAAGTCTGCCTATTTCTTTATGGATGTGTGTGTTTTTTTTTAGGAACAATACTTGTCTACTGAGAATCCACGACCTCTAGATGTAAGTGCTAAGACTCACTGGCCCGGTTTCAACACCCTTTTTTAATAGTCCCTTGCTTTCCTGTGCTCCCATAACCACAACTCAAGACAAATAAGGCCCCAAATATGTAGACATCACCTCTGGCGAAAGACTGGTTAACACCTGCCCGAACACTAGAACAGGAAGACGTAACAGGAGACATAGCGAGAAGGACAGCTGTTGCCTAGCACAATTCCACAACACCTTAACCCTGTCCTTCAAATTCACATTTAAGCATCTGTTTTTGTTCAACACTGTACTGCATTCTTTTGCAAAAGGATCTAAGTATGAGGACCCGCTTGGAAAGGTAGTAATATGGTCTCAGCTCGGCTTTATGACTCACTAGGAATTTAAACACAATATTCAGGAACAGGAACATATAGAACTGTCCTGTTTTGATAGAAAATAGTGCACAGGTATTGTGCACCCTGCTAAGCTACGGTATATCATTTCTAAGTGCAAAATGATGTTATTCTCACCCAACCAGTGCTTAATTTGTAAAAAATGAAGTGCCAGAGCCCAAAGCATTTTTTTTATGAGTCCAATGCACATGGGAGTCATCTCAGCTCCAACCACGGCTACCAAATGCTAGTGACAGCCATACCTACTTACTAGATTTTAAAAAGTATATATGACATCACCATTGAGGAATTCTGCTAAAAAAAAAATAGGCACACAGTGCCATCATGTGGTGGATAATTATGTGCCATGCTTAGAAAAAGGTGCCAGTGCCAAGCACCTGCAAACACCGGCACAAATTAAGTACTGCACCCTACTCAGTCGTACCCATTTTATCGACCAATCTAAGATTAAAGGTTCATTGGTTCCTCCACACCTGTGGCCTTGCGAATACAGTATATATCTCCTCAAAAAATGCTTTTGTGATGTTTCTGTGTATATTGAATACTTGCTACAGATCGTGACCGCGACATGTAAATGAGATTGCTGTGCCCCGCCTCTCAGCGTGTGGCGTATTTGCATTTCTCCAGACGCCCTGTGAGCTTTTGTAGGGATCCACTTTCCAGAAATGTTCCAATTTCTCTGAAAAAGACAATTATTTTAGGGGGCACTAGCATATATGCAAACATTTCAGTGGAGGAAAATGGGAGATTCTAAAAAACATATCCGGGAGAGTGTATTTCCCCCATTGACTACTTATAAAAGAGAGGCGATTTCCAGCGAGGGACAGCCAAAATAAAGCCATTTTTAGCTTATACACTCAGGAGTGTCCTCTCTGAATCAGGTCTATTGGCATGTATGAACCAGTGGTCGAGCTCTCTGTGGGCAGTTCTGGGGCCCTGTGCCTTCACCAAATGGGCCAGGCCGGCCATTCTGCCACTTTCCAGAAAGGTTGAAGGCTGGTGCTGCCATCGGAGCAGCATGGGCTACCATGGCCCAAGCATGCCCCCATAACATAACCCCATTCCATTTGTGCCTCCTGCAGTGTGGGGCTGTTTTGGCAAGACAGATTTTGGTTTCCACTGTGGTCCGATTTACCAAGATTTACAGGGCTAAGCATTGTGTCACTGGACCGAAATAAAGCAGGCCCCACAGAGACACCAAATGACTTGTGCGCGCCATGGGCATTATTACGATGGCAGTCGGACAAGGGTCCGACAGCCATTGCAGCAGGAGTGGGACCGCCCGACAAGTAGTCGGTGGTCACATCCACCAGATTAGGATGCGACTGCCGTGTAGGCCGTCGGAAACATCCCATTTCCTATTGCGGCTTGTGCTGCGGCCCGGAACAGGGCCGCAGCACAAGCCGCAATAGAAAAAGTTATGTTTTTAGACCCTCCAGGCCACATCGCGGAGGCGCTGATCTGCTAGGGGCCCCCAAAGTCAGTTTCTGACAGCCGTTCCATGGCAGTCGGACCGCCATGAAAAGGCTGTTGAAAACTGGCATCCTAATCCCAACGGTGTTACCTCTGCAGGCACAGCTCCATGGTAGGGATTAAGCTCCGAATGACGCCTTGACAGGCTCTTTGAGCCTGTCGGAGGAGGCGACCTTTCCACCCGCCCGCTCAGGGCCGACTGCCGGCATCATAATCCGGCGATTGGACCGCCACTGATGGCCTATTGGTGGCTGTCCACCCGTCATCTTAAACGGGCCCCAGAAGTCTGAATTGTCGTGTATTGGTTTGTGCACCTAGCTTCTTGACAATGCTGCTGGCCTCTGCAAGCCGCCACTTCTTTACCAAGATGGCGTCAGCCACAAGGAGCGCTTTACATCGTGGTAGAGCATGTAGGATGGGCTTTTCCTGGTTGCGTGGGGAGGGGTGCCGTGGATTATTGCCCAGTTCTTCCATCCATAGTAAGACAGCCTGCTCTGCTGGAGCGTCCACTGCAGCTCTCTGGCACAGCCCCACATGCCGGCCGCTGAGGCTCCGCACTGAGGGTCACGTCAGGATGCGCGCCATGCCGGACGTGCTTCAACAAGCCCCCAACCTGCCGGCACTTCTGCAAGATGAGAGGTATCTGAGGCAAGAGTGATCCTTGGGAACTCCCCTCCCAGCTGCCAAGAGGACCCCGGGGCTGATCCCACGACCACCTCCTCACCTTTTATCCTTTTTACGAGAAGGCCTTTCAACCGCGTCTTCCTGTCACATCTGGCACGCGCAGTGATGTGCTGGGAAGCAGAACATTCCAACAAGCACTCACCGCGTGTGAGGCATCCCTCTCTCAGAGCCACAGAATATGTGTTTGACAGTTTTCTGCAAGCCCTTTCAAGAAATTAGCACTGCCACCTGAACCCTGCAAATTACAGAGAAAAGGCAGGAAAGCAAAAGAAAAAACTCCGCACTTTATTAAAAGGACTTTCCTTTAAAAACACAGACGTACTTAACAGCAAAATACAACATGTTAATTATGTACTGCTGATCCCCTGATCCCCACCACTTCCCAGGGTCCGTTGTGGTACAACCCTGTGTATCCCACTGTGTACGAGCGAATTGGCATCATTTGCCAACACCTCTCTTATTCAGGCCGCCTCCATCAGCGTTAAATATGACACCGTGCCCTTCTGTCTGACCCCCTCTGTCAACTGCAGATGGCACTATGTGTCACCATCCATGCCATGGGCTTCCCTGCTACAGCACGGAAGGGAGTTGTCCTGTACAATTACAGATGAGGTATTTGCCAATCCTGCGATAGATGGGTCGCCACTGTCATATGTTATTAAAGATGGCCCAGTTAGATGCACAACTGAAGGATGCTCTCCTTTAATGTCAACTACCAAAAGTGTGAAACAACCATTAAGGAGCTTTCCTCGTCTCTTCGCAGATCCTGGAAATTCATACTGGCTCGACCACCAAAAGCCGGGCCTCTAAAGCATCCTTTACTACCTGGCTGGCTTGGTCTCTCATCAGTTCCTAGGAAGGTTGAAACTAGATACAGTATAACACAATAATATTAAAGATGGAATGTCCCATTCTATATGAAAAGAGGATGACACTTTGTTTTTATGTTCTGTAAAGCGCATCTATCACTCCTACTTGGGCATCCTGGCGCTAGCACAGGTCATAAATCGAAGTCCTTCTGCTCTACTGATTTCCTCATTAAATCTGAGGGAAAAGACAGTTCTTCAAAGTTCTTCGAAATCCCAGGCAAGCAGGTTCTCTCGTAAGAATATCAGGGAGAATCTTCCATTTTTGGGCTGCAATTACCGAAAATAAATTACTTTTATAACACTTTAAAACTGAATACTGAAGGTATGATGAGTCTAACATTAGCAATTGCACACTGATGACTTCAAATAGTTTCTCTAGGTTCAAGGCGGTTAAAGAACCGGTTCGAATATTGTCTTCAGTTCATGGCCAATTTCAAGAATCACTCTTAGAAAGCAATGGGACAATGTTATCTATGTGACCTTCAGCACCATGGACAGTTCCAAAGCTGGTAAGAGTGTTTGCATAATTAAATAAGAGAGCCGATGGAGGTATTCCAGGAGTAACTTCAAGAGAAAGCTCAGCTGTTAGCTTCAGAACATGCCACTGGTGGATCCAGACACGAAAGTTCCCCTGGGGAACCAGTGAACCAAAAGTTCCCCTGGGGGACCAGTGAGCCAAAAGTTCCCTGGGGGACCAGCGTACCCAAAGTTTCCTTGGGGGACCTGTGTACTAAAAGTACCCCTGGGAGAACTCTTGCCCAAATGTTAACTCAATGTTGGTGTTCCTGTGAAACAACCCAAAGTCCAAATCAATGTACAAAACGTAATATAAAACTAAACAAAAACCTCCCAATCTAAGTTTCTACATGTCTCGGTTAATGTTTTATGGTACCTCCAGAGTACCAAGAATCCCAGTAGTGATATCTTGGGATCAACCAGTTATGCTTAAACAATTCCAGGTCTGGAGACCCATCTGTGTCTCAGATTTTAAAAGGTTTGCATACATTAAAACCCTACTTTCAGCAGCGTGTGGTCAAAAATTCCAATGCTGGGGTGTTCTGTGGATCCGAGCTGCCTTTTGGTATTGGTTTATGGACTCCTGGGATGTGGAGCCTTCATTTTCAGTCTCTGTTTAGGACAGTGATTCAGTGTCAATGGGTGCAGTCTTAGAGGAGCAGTCCTAGCTGCTGCTTTTGGGCATGATGACCTCTGATCCCAAGATCAAGTTGTTTGACGGGCTTATGGTGGATAAAATGACACATGAGGTCCTCACAATCCAATCCATGCTAAAGCTTGCCAGGGTCAGGAGGACATCAGGTGTAGCTCTGGGACACTTTTTTCTGCACTCAAACCTACACGAGTGTAGATGGGCTCATACCCAAACCATGCTGGAGAGAAGGAAGTGAGACTCAGTGCAAGAGGGTATTACAGACATGTAACAAACTAGACAGTCATTCTGGGAACATGCTCACCCAGCAGAGTGACCACTCACGGTTCAGCCCCTCTCCACGTGTAGGTAGGCTCCTTCGGCTTTCTGTTGGTGTTCAGGAACAGTGGTGCTAGGCTTACCCAGATGACTGGGCAGGCCCTGTGGGTAGGCTACAGTAATAAAATGTCATGACTTGGATTTTTTTAGAATACCAAATAGCACGGCCAATACCGCCTTCTCACCTTGAAGTTTCACCCAATTCCGGTAAAGACGCCAGGAAATTTAAGATAACTTTATCACTAGGGGAAAGGGGGATGTGGGAGAGAGGGAGAGAGGCAAAGAGAGAAAGAGAAAAAGACAGAGAAAGAGAAAGAGAAAAACAATAGCTCCAGTAGATTTGGGTGGTAGAAAACCTTCTTAGATTTAATTGATGACACAGCACCACAGATCACATGGGCAAAGCACAACTTATCTCTCTAAATATAGAGATGGGACTGTAAGCATGCAGCTACAATAAGGGAGTCACAATACCTGAAATTGTAAATTGCACATAGGACAGTATGTGGTGAAGCAAAAAGCCCCATGCAAATCTGGAAGCTTGCCTGAGAACTGAACAAGGGCAATCTCCAAAGCTGAGATGCACTTGTATCCAAGGAAGAACACCCGAGCATATACAAGAAGGTGGAAGCAAAGGGGACCTCAATGGAAACCAAAGAGAGAAAAACGACACCATTGAGGGAACAATATCAGGTGCAAACAAAATTGACATAACCACACGTGTCAGACACCAGCTTTCAGGTTAGAGAAGTCATGACGGGGCGCCACATAACGTGACCTGGAAGTCCCTTTCGTTAAATACCTTCCTTGTACTGGCTGCTGAGTGTGTTGCTGACATGACCCTGGACGTGCCTGTCCTGCTTGGTTGTAGTTCCATTGTGATGTCATCCATCTCACGAAGTTGGGTTACGTAAAACTTTTCTGAGGTGTTCATCTCAGGGATATGATACAGAAAGACATATAGCAGGAATTTGGGCAACACGGTAATCTTAGTCCAAGCAAATTGAACAATTGTAGGAAAGTGCCCTTTTTACATGGTTACTCCCTAACTTTTTGCCAGATACCTGATGCCAACTTGACTGAGTGTGTGCTGCGATCCGGCTAACCAGTCCCCAGCACGTACGTTCTTTCTTAGAAGTGTACCTCAGGGAGAGGAATTGTCAGCCCCAGAGGCAACTGAGCCCAGGGAATTTGGACCTTACCAGGTTGAGCTCCTGGGCCCAGGGGGACCCTCTAGGGAACAGCTGTGCCTTGGCCAGTAAGTCTGTCCCACTCTTGAGAGCCTGCAATAGCAAGCTGCTGACCAGAAAAAGGGAGATGTCAGTGGCTCCTACAGGGTCTATTGTGAGGAGGGACTCCTGTACACTGAGGCCAGAGACCCCAAACCCTGTGCCTCTAGGGGAGTGGTAGTGCCTTAACTGTAAAGGGAGGTCTTACTCACTTTGGCTCATGACATCCCCCTAGCTGGGCAACTGGGCACCTGGGCCAGCCCAAAACTTGGGAACGGCTTGTTAGACATTTCTACTGGACACACATTTCCCAGAAAGTGAAGGAGTTTGTCAGCTCCTGTAGAATCCCAAAGCCCCCCTTAATTCCACTGCAAGTGGTTGGGGGTTCCATGTGAAAGGATTGGTGTGGACATAGTGAGTCCACTTGAGCCACCCACAGTCTCAGGAAACAAATTCATACTGGTAGTAGTGGATCCTGCTACCAGGTATCCTGAAACATTTTCCCTTAGGAAGTCACTAACTTCATGTCTGCATACCTAAAGCTCATGTGGGATGAGTGTGGAGTGAACTACAAATTCACTGCCCTTACCACTCACAAATCAATGGACTTGTTGAGAGATTCAACATGATATTGAAGGATATGATGATGGGGCTCCCTGAAAAACTCAAAAGGAGATGAGATGTCCTCTTGCCATGCCTGCTTTTCGCTTACAGAGAGGTGCCTCAGAAGGGAGTATGGTTTCCCTCTTTGAACTTCAGTTTGGCCATCCTGTGAGTGGACCAGCTGCTCTTGTAAAAGAAGGTTGGAAAAGGCCTCTCCATTAACCTAAATAAGATGTAATGGACTATGTACTAGGCCTACATTCCAGGATGGCAGAGTACATGGAAAAGGCACCAAAGTTTGAGGCCAACCAACAGCTCCAGAAGCTGTGGTATGACCAAAAGCTGCATTGGTAGAGTTCCAACCAGGGCAACAGGTGTGGGGTTTGGAGCCTGTGGCACAAAGGGCCATCCAGGACAAATGGAGTGGCCCTTACCCTATCCTAGGGAAAAAAAGTGAGGTCACCTACTTGGTAGACCCGGGCACTAGGAGTCACCCTAAGAGGGTGTTCCATCTGAACCGCCTGAAACTTTTGTGACAGGGCTGATGTGTCCATGTTGCTGGTCACTGATGAGGATCGGTAGAAAGAGAGTGAACCACTCCCTGACCTCCTCTCTTACAGTTCACAAGATGGGCCAGTTGATGGAGTTATCTATTCAGAAACCCTCACCAACCAACAACAGGCTGATTGCAGGCATGTCATGCAGCAGTCTGCTGGACTCTTCTCTTTGACCCTTGGTCAGACTCACAGGTGTACCCATGATTAGCCTAAGAGAAAGTGAATCCCCTTGAGAGTGTCGTGGGAATGAGTTAACACATAGCCAGGACAATCACAATAACATGAAATCTATTATAAACACCAAAATATATTGTACAAATTATTTATTAAACATAAATAGTTAAAAACAATTCATAATACATAATCAACTATGACCTGCATAATTGACAAGACAGACATAAACTGTAAAACATAAACATTGTAAAATACAATTTGTACATTTGTTGCTCATGGATATTATCACCTATGTTTTATCATCACAGAATTCATAAATAAACATAAGTGATAGAGACTCAAATTGTACTAGGAGTGCGTCAACGCGTTTCGGTGTGTGCTGATTTATTCCACCTTTTTCAAGACGGTTCTTATTTGTCTGTCGTGGCTGGGGGTCTGATACAACACCCTGGGGTGACAGAGGCTAGATTAAAATATCCTCGACGTATTGTTCCCCTGCCAGGAAAAGTATAAGTCCTGGATATTTGTTGAATGGTCTAAGGGAGCGATGCAAAAATATCTCCTCGCCAGGTGTTCCGGTTAAATTCTAAAGGATGAATTGTAGAGGTATCCAGGTCAAAGAATGGCCGGCACTGGGCGTTGTTTAAAACGTCTTGGTGCAGGGAACTTCAGAGGGTTCTGGTGTGGTTTCAGCCAGGTTAATAATATGGCCTTCAAATACGGATCGTGTCTCGCATCTGCTGGAGTTCTGGATTGAGTCTACTTGAAAAAGGTGGAATAAATCAGCACACACCACCGAAACGCGTCGACGCACTCCTAGTACAATTTGAGTCTCTATCACTTATGTTTATATATGAATTCTGTGATGATAAAACATAGGTGATAATATCCGTGAGCAACAAATGTACAAATTGTATTTTACAATGTTTATGTCTGTCTTGTCAATTATGCAGGTTATAGTTGATTATGTAATATGTTAAAAAAAAATTACTTTTAGAATTGAAATTTGTTCAATAGTATTATGAATTGTTTTTAACTATTTATGTTTAATACATAATTTGTACAATATATTTTGGTGTTTATAATAGATTTCATGTTATTGTGATTGTCCTGGCTATGTGTTAACTCATTCCCACGACACTCTCAAGGGGATTCACTTTCTCTTAGGTTAGATAACCTCATTTCCCTTGAGTTTCTTCAGGGGTACCTCTCATTTATATTCTCTGTACCCATGATTAGGCCTGGGCGGAGCTGGCGTAGTGCCACTATGCGGAGTTCCACGGAGTTGGAAAACAACTCAGTGAAACTCCGCTCCTCTCCCCCCACCTACCCTAATTTAATTATAAAAAATAAAAGGCACTTACCTGAAGTGGCGACTCCGGGCTGCCTTCTCCATGCCATGCTCTCTCTCTCCTCTGCGTCCTCGCCGTCCTCACCCACAGAAACCCCTATGTAGTGCGCCTTGTGCAAGCGCATGCGCACACAAAAGACGTACAACGTAGGGGTTTCAGTGGACGAAGACTGCGAGGACGAGGAGGAGAGAGAGACCATGGCAAGGAGGAGGCAGCCTGGAGACACCACAGCAGGTAAGTGCCTTTTTTATTTTATAATTCAATTAGGTAGATGGAAGGGCCAGCTAACTCCGCTCCGTCACGGAGTCGGGGTTTTGCCTGAACTCCGCTTTCTCAAAGAGGTGGCAGACCCGGAAGCAGAGGTCGGCCCGGGACCAGGGTTCAATTCCCGACGCGGCAGGGTACGGAACCAATGTCAGCGGGCTCGATAAATCTCGCCTCGGTGCCTCTCTAACCATGGGTCCCACGCTGCAACTCTGGGCAATAGCTTGCTTAATCTCCACAACGGCCCCCTCGCTGCCGGGATGCCTGGCTTTACCTTGAGGATGCCCAATAGGGACCATCTCACAGGGAAAGCCAGGATGGGTTCCCCAGCGGCACACAGCGCCAAGAAACCCTGGGGTGAACGTGCGCTCTACAAATTCATACTAACATAACATAACATAACATAACATAACATAACAGAGCGCGGAGTAGGCAAAACTCTGCTGGCGGAGCGGAGTTCTCCGCCCGGGGTTACCCATGATGAGGACAGTCTGACCAAGTCAAAGAGAGCATCAAAGCTAAAATCAGCAAGATGCTGGAGTTAGGGGTTATTGAACCCTCTGAAAGCCCCTGGGCCAGCCCAGTGGTCTTAGTCCCCAAACCTCACCCCCAGGGTGGAAAAAGAGAGATGAGGTTCTGTGTGGACTATAGAGGATTCAATGCTGTCACTAAGACAGAAGCTTAACCCATACCCAGAGCCGATGAACAGATAGATAAACTAGGGGCAACCCAATCTCAGCACCTTTGACCTAACTGCAGGGTACTGGGAGATTGGTAACATCCCAGGAGTCAAAGAAAAGACAGCATTCTCCACGCCTGATGGGTATTTCTAGTTTACTGTTATGTCCTTTGGTTTAAGGAATGCCCTGCCACCTTCCATAGGTTGGTGTATCAAGTCCTTGCTGGGTTGGAGACCTTTAGTGCAGCATATCCTGATGATATTGCTGTCTATAGTTCCACCCGGCAGGATCCCCTGGTCCACTTGGGGATAGTTTTACAGGCCCTGCAATTTGCAGGCCTAACTATCAAGGCGTCCAAGTGAGAGATATGGCAGGGAACTGATTTATACTTGGGCCACCTTGTAGGTGGAGACCAAGTGCAACCGTTACAGCCCAAGATCCAGACTATTTTGGACTGGGAGGCTTGAAAAACCAAGACCCAAGTCAGGGCATTCCTTGGCTCGACTGGGTATTACAGGAGGTTTTGTGAAGGGATATGGGTCAATTGTAACCCCCTCACAGAACCTACCTCCAAGAAGATGCCCAAGAAAGTGAATTGGACAGTGAACTGTCAAAACACTTTTGACACCTTAAAAGAAGTAACGTGCTTAGCACCTGTTCTCAAGTCTGCCGACTACTCCAAGCAGTTCATTGTGCAGACTGATGCCTCAGAGCTGGGGATAGGAGCGGTCCTATCACAGACCAATGATGCTGGCCAAGACCAGTCTGTTGCTTTTATGAGCAGGAGGCTACTCCCCAGGAAACAGAGTTGGAGTGTCATTGAGGGCCAAGCCTTTGCTGTGGTTAGGTCCATGAAGAAGCTGAGACCCTGCCTGTTTGGGACTCACTTCCTAATCCAAACTTACCACAGACCTCTCAGATGGCTAATTCACATGAAAGGCAAAAATCCCAAACTGTTGAGGGGGTCCATCGCTCTACAGGGAATGGACTTTACAGTGGAACACGAACCTGGAACTGCCCATGCCAATGTAGGTCGACTTTACAGATTCTTCCGCTTAGGTGATTAAGACTTTCTTGGGAAAGGTTAGTCTCATCCCCTTTCATTTAGGGGGGGGGGGTGTTGTGTAGGAAAGTGCCCTTTTTGCATGGTTACCCCCTAACTTTTTACCAGATCCCTGATACCAACTTGACTCAGTGGGTGCTGGGATCCTGCTATCCAGCCCCCAACACCTGTGTTCTTTCCTAAAGCTGTACCTTTGTACCCATTATTGGCACACCTCTGGGCCACAGGTAAGTCCCTTGTAAAAGGTACCCCTGGTGCCAAGAGCCTTGTGACGACAGAGGGCCTCTGAGGGCTGCAGTATGTATTATGCCACCCTCTGAGACCCCTCACCTTAACACCCCCACTCTGCCATTGCAGACTGGGTGTTTTGGTGCAGACCAAACTGAAGAGTCAACATGGCACACATCCCTGTGTGCTATGCTTACCAACACTATCTGTGGCAGGGGTAAGTCACCCCTCTTGCAGGCCTTACAGCCCTAAAGGCAGGGTGCACCATATAAGGGCATAGCTGCAAGAGCAATATCCCCTACAGTGTCTGTGCCATGCACATTGCAAGTGCAGTGAAGCCATTTTGAATGCATGGGCTGGGAGTTTGTCAACACGAACTGCACAGCTCCATGATAGTTCTACTGAAGTCTGGGAAGTTGGGTATCAAACCTCTCAGCAGATTAATCCCACACTCATGCAGTGTTGAATTTAATGAAAAATGCACACAGAGGACCTTTTAGAAATGCCCTCTGGAAAACAAGGAACTCTGTTGTGGTTTCTGACTTTTTCCCAGCCATCTGCCACCACCAGACAGGTTTTTGGACCCCTAGGTAGAGAGCTCTCCACTCTTTTGGTCTGGAACACAGCTCATTCTGGGAAGAGGTGTCATGCCTTCTCCCCCAGGATGGGCAGGGAAGAGGGAGCTTCAAAGGCCTGCCCCCAGACTTTTGCTGCTATCAACAACTGGCTCCCACCGATTCTGTCCATGGTGTGGGTGCTAGAACTGGCAGAAAAAACCTAGCATGGAAGGCAGGTGTAGTCTCCATTGCCAATCCCACCACAGATCCAGCCAGATCCGCGAGTCCTCACCACTTTGCACCTGACGCACACAGCCCGAGTTAGTGTGGCCCAACACCCTTGCGAGGTCCCCCTGCCGATCCTGACCTGTGATCCAGGATGACCTCCAACAACCTCCAACAACCTCCTCAACACCTGCAGTCTCCTCCTGAATGGTTCCCTGAACTGCGAACGGAACCAGTGAGAAGAACCTGAAACTAAAGGACACCCCTGCACCCGCAGCTCCTGAGTCCTGACTTGCTCAACCAAAGGTGTCCAGTAACTCTTCATCTTCATCCTCCAGTTGTTAGTTCCTTTCATCCAGTCTTCTGGGTCCAGCCTGCAGTCCTTTTCCGTGATTGACATCCTCCATTGAAAAGCATTGGGCTCCTGACACCTCCTGAGCACCTTGCCCCTGGGTCCCCCTGCGCCCCTGGTGCTGTGGACTTGGTGCTAACCAGGGACCCCCTTTGCCCTGACCTTAACCCTGGGAGCTTGACTCCTAAATCCGAGTGGCCTGCCCGTGAGCAGCTCCCAACCGAGATGCCACCTAGCCCCATTGGCTAGCATTGGCCCCTAGCACTCTGCGCCCGGCTGCCCTAGTGCTGCTGGAGGAGATCCATGAGCCAACCTGAACCTTGGGAAACCTTTGTTCTACCCAGACTACAACTCTGAAACCATTTACTTCCCTGCAAACTTAACACTTTGTTTTTCTCCATAGGATTGGATGGTGGGATTTCTCAGAAAATTATTCTAAAGTGTTGAACTATGTTGTACTGCAACAAAAAGTAACTTAGTGCCTTCACCAGAGTTAACCTGTTTCCTAATGTTCTGTGTTGCTTGAACTGTGCTAGGAGTGTGTTTCCTGCTAACCTAGGAAAGTAATCTCACGGTAATCTGCCAGTAATCTCAAGTACCTTTGAACTGTTTAACTGTTTTCTTAACTGCAAAAGTAATCTGAATGTTTCTTCAAATCCAGTGTTCAATGTATTCTTAAAAGTAACATTATATGAAGAGTTTCAGTCACCTGCTACTAATTAAATCTTGGTTCTAGAAATAAAACAACAAAATAACTTTTTATACAAGAAATTGGTCTGGATTCAGTCTTTGAGTGTGTGACATCATTTCTTGCCTGAGTGTGTACAACACATGCTTAACACTACCCTTCTGATAAGACTGACTGCTCAGCCACACTACCACAAAAGAGAGTAAGGTGTTACCTACTTTAACCTCTGCTAAACCTCTGGGGCTCCACTGGACTCTGTGCACACTATACCTTACTTTGGTATAGTATTGACAGAGCCAGCTTCTTACAACGATGGATAAAAAGGAAGGCAACAGGCTGGGACCACTTAGGTAAAGTCATGATAATATTCATCCATGAGCTGGAGGGCAGCTCCAGGGTTTATTTTCAGCCACCAGAAGTTGGACGGGAGGCCACTGACAATCACAGAACATGCCAACTTCAAGTTTTGAGACTAAAAGCAACCATGTTGTGACTGTTTTTCAATGCTTTTTCCCCAGTCTCATGAAGGAAGGCTTGGCTGGGAATAGCAGGCTTTTTCTGCTTTCAGCAGGCACTGGGGAGGGGGTTGCCATGGCCATGGTAATCATGCATGTATCACTCCAGGGTGCTCCAGGGGAAACCTTTGTATGTCTCTTTCAGAAGAAGCGGTGAGTGGGCAGAGGCTATTGTTTTATTCTGGGAAGCATGCATTCTGCCTTTTGGTAACTACTTCACACAATAAGGCATTTGCGACCATCTATTGTGGAAGGCTGAGGGGGCCCCCCTGATGTTTGCAATCACTGTATTGGCTACCCGCTACTGTGTTCACAACCACATGTGAGGGAAAATGGTGCCCAGTAATGGTGAGAGTCTAGAGGTTGACATGTCTGGGGCAGTGGATACCTCCCTTGGTATGCATTCCTATGCACCCACTGACAGTTACAATTGCTGCCAACCAGGAGCTGACAATAATGGGTTGGAGGGGGAGGGGGAGCCTCTAGAGTGCAAAAAGTATGGAGAAGCAGTGTTTAGATCTTCACTGTGCCAGTGGACACCAGCGATCACAGACAGAATATCGGAAACACAAATATCGTATGGACAGAATATAGTGTGAAAAATACTGAGAACCAAAACATCGAGAAGATACGTTCACATAGGTAAGTACAGATTTACTATTCTTAGCTCTACATCTACATACCTTGAAGATCTTGGTCAAGGAACATAGATGTGGAGTTATTTATAGTAAAACTTTACTCACCTATAGAAGTTTACCTTCACAATATTTTTGCGACATACTGCTCCACGATATCTGTGTTTCTGATATTCTATCTACATCCCGACACCAACAGTGCTCTTAAGGAGCAATTATGCGTTTCCTCAGAGGGCTCCGTAAATGAGTGGCCCCTTAAATTTAGGTAGAAATTATAAGTGTTGACAAGAAAATGAAGTGCCGGTACCACACACCAGAAACCCCGGCTCAATTTAAGCACAGCTTACTAGGTACTCGTGCTGTTTCTCAGTGGTGCCACAAGCAGAATTTGCCTCCATGTGTGCCCCAGACATTGTATTTATTTACTTATTTTTTAGCTATGTGCTTATGCAACCTGAAAACCAGTGTCCCACATAGCTTTTGTTACCGGGCCCGGGAATAGCTTCTGGCAGGCATGGGGATGACATCACCAGTTTCATTAGTGATAATGTCACAAGTGGCATCTTCAGTGATGCCACTGACATCACGCATAACATCACAAACCACACTAGTCATAATATCAACAGTGGCATCACAGACAACATCACAAATAACATAATGGCATTGCCTACGCTGTCCGATGGGGGGGTTTGACTTCTCCCCTCAGCATCCTACTCATTGAGTCGGTATAGACAGCACTGCCTGTTCTCCCTCTCAGCAGAGTAATATATGATATAATACATATGATTCTGCAATCTCTGTACAATAAGCGGTCTTAAATATCTTTATAATCCACGACTTCTCCTCCACCCAGTCACCAATTATAAGGAAATTATCCCTGACAGCAACTGCAATATCTTATTATGCTTGAGTTCTTATGTCACAATGTCTGCTGCCAGAGCCAATAGCCCAGTGAACACACAACAAAGAAGGTGATAAGAACACAGACTTGTGCTGTGAATTTCTGAAACTTTAAAACTTCTGTTTTGCTACTCGTGACTGTTTAAATAGAGCTCTTGGTTTCTGTACAATTTGTACTGTGAAAATTGCAGTTTTTTCCGCCAGTGAGTGTTTGAATTTATGCCCTAGGTTCTCCTGTACTGTGCTTAGGCCTGCAGAGGCAAGCTCCCAGCCCCCTCCTGTTTTTTAATTTTTGAAAGTTAAAAAGGCAAAGTACACCCTCAGAGGCTAAGCAGACTGTGATTAAAAGACAGCTTCATTTGCTTTATAGTTCAAACTGTGTTGTGAAAACTGCTGTTTTTTTCCACCCGTAACTGTTCGAATTTATGTATTAGTTTCCCCTGTACTGTGCCCGCAGGGGCAAGCCCCCAGCCCATATTACACCCCCACCGTTTTTTAATTTCTAAAGTTAAGAAGGCAAAATACACCCTCAGAGGCTAATGAGAATGCGTTTAATAGACTGTTTCATTTGCTTTATGGTTTAAATAGTGTTGTGAGAACTGCTGTTTTTTCCATCTATGACTGTTTGAATATGTGTCCTAGTTTTCCCTGTACTGTGTTTAGACCTGCAGGGGCACGCCCCCTGTTGTGTGATTTTTACAGTTAAAATGGCAAAGTACACCCTCAGTGGCTAAGCAGAGTGTGTTTAAATACTACTTCATCTGCTTTATGGTTTAAACTGTGCTTGGGAAATTTATGTAAACAAAACAGGTGATGGACAGAATGTGGATCAATGTCACACATTCACCCCAGTCCAAAGATCTGGGCCCAAATCCATCGTTTTTTTGCACTCCACACCACCCTGGGTTAGACAATGGCTATATGCAAATCAGCTCTGACCCTGTGCCCCATGGGAACAGTCCAGTCCGAACTACAAAAGCCATGTCCTTCCCAGAACGGAATCAAGCATCCGAGGACCTGACCGGTTTCGAGGTAACACCTCTCATCAGCCCGGCTAGCTTGACTCCAGTGGTGTGGAGTGCCTGGGACCCACGTCTGAGCATCCCCAGCGCACTTATGGCGGCAATTGCAAACAAAACAGGTGATGGACAGAATGTGGATCAATGTCACACATTCACCCCAGTCCAAAGATCTGGGCCCAAATCCATCGTTTTTTTGCACTCCACACCACCCTGGGTTAGACAATGGCTATATGCAAATCAGCTCTGACCCTGTGCACCATGGGAACAGTCCAGTCCGAACTACAAAAGCCATGTCCTTCCCAGAACGGAATCAAGCATCCGAGGACCGGACCGGTTTCGAGGTAACACCTCTCATCAGCCCGGCTAGCTTGACTCCAGTGGTGTGGAGTGCCTGGGACCCACCTCTGAGCATTCCCAGCGCACTTATAGCGGCAATTGCAAACAAAACAGGTGATGGACAGAATGTGGATCAATGTCACACATTCACCCCAGTCCAAAGATCTGGGCCCAAATCCATCGTTTTTTTGCACTCCACACCACCCTGGGTTAGACAATGGCTATATGCAAATCAGCTCTGACCCTGTGCCCCATGGGAACAGTCCAGTCCGAACTACAAAAGCCATGTCCTTCCCAGAACGGAATCAAGCATCCGAGGACCGGACCGGTTTCGAGGTAACACCTCTCATCAGCCCGGCTAGCTTGACTCCAGTGGTGTGGAGTGCCTGGGACCCACGTCTGAGCATCCCCAGCGCACTTATGGCGGCAATTGCAAACAAAACAGGTGATGGACAGAATGTGGATCAATGTCACACATTCACCCCAGTCCAAAGATCTGGGCCCAAATCCATCGTTTTTTTGCACTCCACACCACCCTGGGTTAGACAATGGCTATATGCAAATCAGCTCTGACCCTGTGCCTCATCAGCCCGGCTAGCTTGTCCAGTGGTGTGGAGTGCCTGGGACCCACGTCTGGAAATTTATGTAGCACTCATTTTTGGCCAGAAATAAAATGTTTAAAGTGCACAAAAAGCAGTATATTAAGTTTGGTCTTACCTACAGGGTTAAAACCTGGACCTGCAAAATCTGTCTCTGAGGAGATTCTGGTCTTCAGGGGCAGCTTTCCTACCCCCGGGTCATCAACCTGTGCTTAAGGTCACCTGCCCCTTAGCTAAGTTTCCTATTCGTTGTTACATCTTTGCAGTGATTGGTTCCTAATTCTGGTGTTCCTATTGGAGTTAGGGCTTAGGGTTGGGGTTCTGATTGGTTGCTAGGACTAGAACTGTGATTGATTGTCAGGACCTGGTCTCCTATTGGTCCTAGGGCCTAAGACTAGTGTTCTGATTGGTTAGGGCTAGGGCTAGGCCACCCATTGGCCTAAGGTGTCACCTGATCACTAGCGCTATTTATGCTTTGGGCTCAGGTCTGTCGTCTGTTTGGGCCTTTTCAGGACAGGTTGTGTCTACGGCTAGAAATGCTGCCCTTTTTTCCATTCACCAGCACCAACCTTAACCCATCCACAAACAAATTAACACTCACAGCAAATTTAATTGACTCATGTACTAAATCACACACTAACCACATTTCATTGTCTCAAAAACCACTACAAAACCCCACAGCCCACACACATATACACCCTTCTATTCCACCTGCCACACAATGACACCTTTACTCTCTAACAAGCCACCACTCTGTCCTATACTACAAACAAAACCACACATCACAAACACAACACAGAGCTGCATTATACATAACTTTAATCCATCCAGATCCACACTCTCTGTTCATACAAAACATCAGCTCTACCCTCTATTTGCTCCTAACATACCTCTTTCTGCCACCATCAAACCTATACTCAGCCCGATATCATTTCATCCACCCACACCATACTCTTCTTTTTACCAAAATACTCCACAAAACAATCCTCAAACTCAACTCACCACATTTATTACCTCTTCCAGCTATCAAATGTAACACAAACACTCATAACATATACTATTTCCCAAAACACATCACCGCCCCTTTTACCATTATACTTCCACTCATCAACAATACTTCACATACAAATCCTTCACAGAAAACAACTACATCATCTCCTCTCCCTACTCTACAAAAACAATACATAATACACACACCAGCACAACAAAATAATTCACTCACACTATTGCATATTACTTTTCATCACAAACTAGAAACATACACCCACTCCCACCCACCCTCCAAACTGCACAAATAATACACATCCTAAACCATCTTTACTGCCAACCTGCCTCTCTTCCCCCACACCGAACACAAATACACCAACCTGTCTCTCTTCCCACACACCTAAGACAATACACCAACACAACGCCTCTCATCCAATGCACAATTCAGAGCCTTACAACATGACCCACATGCTGCACCATTCCTAACTTATACACTTTCCACCCTAAACAGACACTAACAAAATAAACAACTTGCATCTTTTCACAATTTCACATTTCCATGTTTATTACACAAGAAAACCACTCTACAAAAACAACCCAGCTCACCAACTCACACTCAAACACCATCTCCACCACCTACACACGCAGACCCATCAAAATGCCTTCTAAGCCTGCTGGACAAGGAATATGATATAGAAAAGCAACACAATTGTTATCCTCATACAGCTAATACCAGCACTAATTGCACACCTGCTACAAGTTCAAGCAAGCATTTGCAATGCAATAGGTCTAGCATTTACGCGAGTTTAAGCTATTGGCATTGTAAATGACAATGCCTATTATTTATTATTTTTTTTTAAACTTGCCTAAATTTAAAACTGAGCGCGCCGCCGCTTCAAGGACAGCATGCGTGGTTTCTTTGTAAAAATAGTTTTTTAACTTTAACACTGAGTACAGTGTCTTTGAAGCGGGCACCGCGCTCAATGTTAAAGTTTAAAAAAAAAAGAAAGAAACCGAGCGCGGTGTCCTTGAAGCGGCGCCGCGCTCAGTTTTAAAGTTACAAAAAAAAGAAAGAAACCGAGAATAAATAAACAGAGCGCGGTGTCCTAGAAGTGGATGCCACGCTCAACATAAAAGTTAAATAATAAATAAATAAACTGAGCGCGGTGTCCCTAAAGCGGGCGTCGCACTCAGGATACAGATGCAAAAAAATAGCATCTGTCATTGTCCTCATAAGTGCCCATAAACAAAATAGAGCTGACCCCCTAGATAAAGCTGACTGTGTACGGAGCCAAGTAAAAGGTCCAGACGTCATGGGCAGTAACAAATGGCGACAAGGCGGTAACAACAAGGGACTAACAAGCCTCATAATTAATCAGAAGCCAGCATTTACCAAGCACAATGACACCAACCAATGAAAAGTATGGGCGGAGAGTGGGCGAAGCTTACACCGCATACTCGACTACTGCATGCCTTGCAAAGCGAAATACGCATGCGCGCTGCTGCTAGGTTCAACCTAAAAGCACTGCTCACTCTTCTACAAAACAAAGTCACACCATCATCAAACCACTATCTCTAACCTGATTACTAATAAATGCTCAACCACTCTCTAAAAACAAGTACCACATCTACGACATACACAACCTGACTTACTTTTCATAACTGAATCATGGTAGAGAGATGACATGGCTCCAATGTTGCATGAAACTGTTCCTAGAGGCTATAAAACTATCACACAAAATAGTATAGACAAAAGAGGAGGTGGACTAGCTCTTACATTTAAGCAAATACATCTGACTGAAGCTGATGTTTCCATACCAGATTGTGAGGCCCTCTTCACCAGATGCAACCCTACACCAACTTTCTCCTGTAACGTCTTTCTCCATTACAGACCTCCACCTAGCAACAATCCCAGATACATTTCTAGACAGTTTCCAACCTGATAGCACACCAACACTCCAACGTATGCATTCTGGGTAACCTCAACATTTGGTTTGACAAACCCAATATGTCCCATCCAAAAGCCATCATCACTGGCCTTGACACACTGATCGTCCACAAACCCGCACACATTGCTAGACACATCCTAGATGTCATTTTTGCAAATCCA
The DNA here is from genome assembly GCF_964263255.1 of Lissotriton vulgaris. NCBI lineage: Eukaryota > Metazoa > Chordata > Amphibia > Caudata > Salamandridae > Lissotriton > Lissotriton vulgaris. The sequence goes on from NC_141695.1 coordinate 1,704,099,581, forward strand.
GAATTAGTTACCTTTCAATTGATTACTCCAGTCACATGGTCAGACCACCATTTGCTAGCTTTCCAACATATAACACCACAAAGCAACACACTTGAAACAGCCTTACATGCATCCACCTCTCGACCATAGAACAAACTCAATTTTAAATACTTAGTGTTAGAAATGGGATTTCTGGTTGGCTAAGGCTTGCGCCAAAGTCAGGCAGAAACCACCATTCTAAGTCAGGGCAAGGAAGTCACCCGCCAAGATAACCCCTGCTCACCCTCTTGGTAGCTTGGCACGAGCAGTCAGGCTTATCTCAGAGGCGATGTATAAAGCATTGCGCACGCACCCACCAGCAACAACATCCCAGCCCCCCACAAAAGGAACTCCACACAAGGTTATATCAAAAATAGCCTTTGTATCATACCAAACATATTAGATAAGGAACACACACTTTACAATGTGCCATAGGCACGGGCAGAATTTACAAGGGATTATATACATGGGACAGGGCCATGTGGACCACTGTCAGGAATATGCACTTTTAGAACTAGCACTTGGTAGAATTAGCACTTTGTAGGAATAACACTTAGAACATAGAACAAGTAGAAGCTTAACACTTTATGCATAAAACACATTCAACGGTGTCAGAACACAGGGTGCGCAAAACATACAACACACAGTACATTTCCTAGCACCCAAAAGTAATAGGACATAGATCATAATAATACCTAAACCACAGTTAGCGCAGAAATCATAATAGCACATAATCACTTTTAAAGTCCAGGTTGCGCCACTGCGCCAATACCTAAACGTAGCAGCTGCCCACTACTTGCTGGGCAGCTGAGGACAGGGACAGAACAGGGCCTAAACGCTGCGGCTGGGACTAAGTGCTGCGCAGCTGGGGAAGGCCAAGGTAGGGAGGAAGGAGTGCGACTCACTCTTAAGTCCAAAGAACAAGTCCCTAGAAAGCAAAACCTAAACGGTGCAGCTGCCCACTACTTGCTGGGCAGCTGGGAAGTAAACAGTGACAGGGTCCCTCAGAGACTGCGCAAGAGGTTGGAGCCTTCTGGCTCTGCCAATAACTGTGTGCATGGGAGCCCTTTGGCTCCATCGAAATAGAGGCCCCCAACGGTGGAGCCCTCTGGCTCTAGGACAACTTGGGGCATATTTGGGAGCTCTCTGGGCTCAGGAAAGAAGACACGTGCCCATCTTTGGAGTCCCCCCTCTGGGGACTCAAAAATAATGTCCTCGTTGTTGGAGCCTCAGCAGGCTCTAAACACTCAAAATTCCCAGGAGCCTCTTGTGGGCTCTAATTAATAAACTGCCATCCGGCGTTGGAGTCCCCCCTCGGGGGAATCGGGACCAACTGTGCCCCCCCACTGCAAAAATGGGGCCGCCTCACTCACAGGGAGTCCTGGTGTGTCGGGGAGCTCCACTCTCCGGTGCGGCGGTAGCGCTTTGCGGGGCTCTCTCACCACGAGAGCCCCTCCTTCACAAGGCGCCCGGCCCGCGATTCCCGGTCTTCACCCGGTCCCCATCTCGGGACCGAGACTTTTTCAAAAGGAGCCCGCAGGGCTCCGGGTCTTCCTGCGGCCACTCGGGGAGGCGGGGTAGGCTCCTGGCCTCCCCACGCAACACCACCTTAATTTTCCGGCAGCGCGGGCGGGCAGAATCTCCGGTCTCCCTCTCCACCCGGGAGACCGGAAAGGGGGGACAAAGGCTTCCCCCAGGCAGGGGGAAGCAGAAAGGGATGCACTCCAGGCCCCGCACTCAGGCGGGTGCGGGCCTGGCTTCCGGTTTCGCCGCGGCGGCAATCTCCTAACGGGGGCAGTACCGAGGGGTGGGCACCCTCGGTGCATAAAATAAAAGTAGAAACGGGGTGGGCACCCATTAAGGCTCCTGTAAAATGGCAAATAGGCGAGGTGGGCACTCGTGCCAAAACCGAGCCAAGGGGGGGGATCCCCACGCCGGGGAATCCCTCAGAGACAAGGGCAGCATCGCGCTTCTCAGCCCCCGGCTCTCCCTCACTGGGGGACAGGAAACAAAGAACAGCGCTCACAGGGCGCTAGGGGCAGCCAAAGCCCTGGGTCAAGGGCCAAGGCACAGCAAAAAGGTCCTGGAGGTCAGGGAGGCAAAGCAGGGCCTAGGGCCAGCACACAGGGCACTCCAGCAAGGAGACAACCCCCATGGCGGTCCCTCCTGGGCCCCACCATCAGCAAGGCCCCCTCTTTCAGGGTTCAGGAAGTAGAGGGGTCCTCCAGGCATCCAGGGGCTGGGCAGGGCCCAGGGAGGCAAGCCTTCCCCCAGGCCCCAGCAGCAGCACGCCCCTGGTAGATTCTAGTCAGGAAAACAAGAACATTTTACAAGAGGTCACAGCCTCTTTTTATACAGTGAATCCTAAGCCACCCTTTCCATTCACGAGGCAGGCTACGGATATTAGATGCACCACAGGGGGCGGAGCCAGCATTGTGTAGGGAAAGCCCAGCCCTATTCAGGTCCCAGTTGTACTCTTCGCTCACATCACTCATGCTAATCTCAACACTCACCACCGGGGCAGACCCATCATGACTCATGGAGCCAGGCTCACCAGCCAGCTCCAGCCAATCACAAGCCAGACACAAATTACACAAACATGCCAACTTCTAGAAGTGGCACTTCCACACTAGACACAATCACGCCTCACACATCATTGCGCAGCATTTAATCACACGAGTCCGCACATACCAAACTCGAGATTGCACTCCCCACGCATCAGGAACTACCAGGGACACATACATTCCTATGGGAGGGCAGGCCAATGTCACCACACGCACTCAGAGTGTGCACGCACTTCCCACTGGGACACAGTGAAAGTGCGCAGAAGCCAGAAGCCAACAATCACTACCACTAGGTCACCTTAACAAGCAAAAAGTTTAGGGGTGAACCTGCCAGAAGGGCCAAGTCCAACACTTAGAAACACAACTAACAGCCAACACAGATCTAAACACAATACATTCCATTCAAAATTATATGAGTGGCTACAGGGAGATTTTGATATCCTAATACCACTCAGAACAATAAAACAGGAAAAAAGAAAACTTATACCATGAAGAAATACAGAAATAAAAGAGATAAAACAGCAAATTAAAAAACTGCAATGCACTTATCTCAAAACAAAAAGGGATCAAGAAAAGCTCACCTATAGAAACTTAACGCATTATACAAGGCAGCTATAAAAAGAACCAAAAAAGGTAATATTCAGACAGAATTAAAAATGCTAAATGTGTAAATAAAGAATTTTACAAAATTCTCACAGAATTTCGTAATCCTAACTGCATAGAAAGAACTCTTCCCATTACTCAAGAATACGCAGACAAACTGGCAAATCATCATACCACCCAGGCAGACACGTTGGACTCCAATTTATAACAAAGGACAGTCACCAGCACCAACTCATTTTTAAAAATACCCTCCAAGAGTAGGTTTACCCAGCATGGCCATTCCTTTATATAAATATCACACAGTGAATTTATGGATCTGGTTAAAGCAAGCAGGTCTGCCAGCAGTCCTTGTGACCCTGGTCCACCACAAATATTCAAGAACATTCTTCTAACAATCTCTGCTGCCACACCAGTAAGGAGAATCATCAATAATTCCTTAAATATGGGAAGACGAAAAAATGGCATACATAGGCCCAATTATTAAAGTAAACTAACCTGGACCCGCTTGACCCCGACAACCATAGACCGATTACAAATGGACCTTTCCTGGGAAAACTGATAGAAAGAGCAGAATTCGCCCAGATGTCACAATTCATAGAAGATAACTCCATACTTTCTGACTTCAGAACAGGAACCCATCCAGGACGAGGCACAGAATCTGGCCTCGTTGCCATCTGGGATGACCTTAAAAACACAGAAGACCACAACGGGGTTGCTGCACTACTTCTCTTGGACCTCTCAGCTACCTTAGACACAGTTGACCATGACACTCTAATCCAAAGACTCTACGGAGCTGGATTAGAAGGGACTGCCCTCAACTGGATCACATCCTGCCTTCAAAATAGAACAAATGTCATCCATTCTCCAACTTTTGTATACAAACCGTACTTCACAAAAGCAGGGGTCCCTCACGGCTCTATCACCTCACCCATGCATTTCAACATCTACATGAAGTCATTACCAGCACTGATCAATGAATTTCAGCTACATAGTATACCTACACGGAAGACGCACAAATCGGCTTTAGCTGGAAAGCCCCAAAGACACTGGAGCTCACAAATCTTCAGTTGTCTCAGAGCCGTTGATCAGTGGATGACATGGAGCCAATTAACATTGCGTGCATCTAAAATGCAAATACTCATGTGTGGCAATTGGAAAAATGATGACCCACTTTGTGCCTGGCCTGACAATCTGGGAACACCACCTAAAGTATCAAAGGAAGTAAGAAACCTTGGAATTATCATGGAATCCAAGTTATCAATGAATGCCTAAGTGGACAAATTAGCAAGATCAAGCTTCATTACTATGAAAACTCTACGATGTTCAGTTCAGTTCAAATAACTTTATTCGATTCTAACGAATCATAAAGGTTTACATACATACATTAAGTAATAGGATAAAAAATACTTAGGAAAATTTTGTGCAAAGGGAAAAGTAGCCCCTACCATTCTGCAACACATTTATACAAAATACAAAATAATAAAAACCGCTAAAATCTCTAAAAACTTAAATTCATTTTAGGATTCATAGCGTTTCCTGATTAAAAAAGTAATTCTGATGAAGTTAAGCACAGCACTGCAAATAACAGCAGTAAATCGTGACCGCAAATAATTAAACCCTGCTTTTTTTATAACCTGTTTCATGTTTGATTGGATACCATCGGGATTATCATAATAATTTTCCAAGCCTATTTTGTAAAAAGTATCCTTAAAATAACAAAGCCAGGGCAGAGACATTTTGTTATCAAGATTCATACAGTCTTTAAGGATACTCCTTGAAAATAATAGGTCCTCCGAAGTCCAGATTTTTCCCCATAAAATCAATGTTGCAATATTTATCTTATCTTTCACAAAATCCAAACCTACTTCAGAGTGGCAAAAATGTGTTGGAGAACTGCTGGGAATCATCAATAATCTTTTGAAAAATGTATTCTCTAAAATCTGAATCTGGGTACTTTTGTGGTAACCCCATACTCCTACACCAAAGGTGGCTACAGATAGACATTTTAGTTATATAAAGTTAGCATTTCAGTTACCGGATTATGTACAAGCATATAAACATTCTTCTAACAACCTCTGCTGCCACACCAGTAAGAAGAGTCATCAATAATTCCTTAACTTTGGGAATCTTTCCAGAAGACCTAAAAAGGCATACATACGCCCATTATTAAAGTAAACTAACCTTGACTCGCTTGACCCCGACAACCATAGACTGATTACAAATGAACCTTTCCTGGGCAAACTGATAGAAAGAGCAGCATATGCCCAGATGTCACAATTCTTTGAAGATAACTCCATACTTTCCGACTTCCAAACAGGAACCCATCCAGGACGAGGCACAGAATCTACCCTCGTTGCCATCTTGGATGACCTTAAAAACACAGTAGACCACAACAGGGTTGCTGCACTACTTCTCTTGGACCTCTCCGCTGCCTTAGACACAGTTGACCATGACACTCTAATCCAAAGACTCTACGAAGCTGGATTAGAAGGGACTGCCATCAACTGGATCACCTCCTACCTTCAAAACAGAACAAATGTCATCCATTCACCACTTTTTTTATACAAACCGTAGTTCACAAAAATAGGGGTCCCTCACAGCTCTATCACCTCATCCATGCTTTTCAACATCTACATGAAGTCATTACTAGCACTGATCAATGAATTTCAGCTTACATACTATAACTACACAGAAGATGCACAAATTCTGCTTAAGCTGGAAATCCCCAAAGACACTGGAGCTCACAAATCTTCAGTTGTCTCAGAGCCGTGGATCAGTGGATGACATGGAGCCAACTCAAATTGAATGCATCCAAAATGGAAATACTCACGTGTGGCAATTGGAAAAATGATGACCCACTTTGCGCCTGGCCTGATAATCTGAGAAGACCACCTAAAGTATCAAAGGAAGTAAGAAACCTTGGAATTATCATGGATTACAAGTTATCAATGAATGCCTAAGTGGACAAATTAGCAAGACCCAGCTTCATTACTATGAAAACTCTGTAATGCATCTTCCTCCACCTGGGATTTCCACACAAGATCCAAGACACTATATCTCTTGGACTGTCTAAACTCGATTATGCCAATGCCCTCTACCATGGATCATCTTTATCAACTATGAATTGACTACAACAGATTCGGAACTCTGGAGCCAGATTACTCCTACATGTAAAGCCACAAGCCCACATCTCCCCTGCCTTTGAGCACCCAACATTGTTTATCGGTTGCCAGACGATCCACATTCAAGCTGCTTTATATCACCCACATGGAGCAGGACCAACCTTTCATCAGGAATAAAATTACCAAATACATTCAACAAAGGAACCTTGTTCCTGATTGACACCCCATCTCAAAATCCCACCATACAAGAAAAAAACAGAGATGGCACATATTTCTCTGTTTAAGCAGCCAAACTATGGAATTCATTACCCCCAAACATAAGATCCACAGATAACTATCTTATCTTCAGAAGACTACTGAAAAGTTGGCTCTTTTCTACATAATCACCATACTCAAACACAAATGTACAGTATATTCCTATGTATATAAACATTTAATTTGATGATATGTATGTATTTAGATATATGTTTTTCTTGAAGTAAATTTGTTTAATATATCCTTATAGATATATATTTATTAGTTTACTCGTACTCTAAAAAAGCTCTCTCCAATGTGCTACCCTATATTTCACCCTTTACCTCTCTCAATATATTCTCTGCCTCCACACTCAGAGTCATCCAAACATCTCATTTTACTACGAAGAGCGCCAAAATAATCCTTTCCAGACTCTTCCCTCGTCTAAACCCTCCTTGATCACCCCAAACTTCCTTTGAATATTATGATCTCCAAAACAACCCTTCTAAATTCTTCCCTCCCCTCTTTTGACTCATCCTAAAACTAATTTTTATGATCTCCCTAATCCATTTCTAGAGATTCTTACCTCCTCCATCTCTCCGTATACCATCCCAAACCTCATCTTACAACTATGATCTCCCAATAAACACTTTCTAAACCGGAAAGCACACAATCAAGTCCTGTATGGACCCCGCAGGTGGGCCCATCCTCGATCCCGGAGGAGGACAACCTTGGAGCGAGAATGTATGCGCGGCCGTCCAGCCGCGGAGTAGGCACCACCCCGTCTTCCTTGGGGGTCACGGAAGTGAAACAGCAGCCGTACACGGGATCGAGTACGGGCCCACTTGTGGGGTCCATACAGGACTTGATTGTGTGCTTTCCGCACCACACTTCCCATAATGCACAGTCTCATTGGAGCCTCCCATCGGCGGGTGTGTCATATGGAAATTGGAAAAGTGGGTCAGCGGGTGCACACACCGCTTCCGTTAAAGCCCCTGAAGAGAAGCAGATGGAGCTTCGAAACGCGTCGGGCAGATCCATTACGGAGCAGCATCTACAAGCGGATCCCCGTCCTCACCTACACGTGAATCAAGCTGCTGCTTGTGTGCTACTCAAAGGTGGACAACCTTGGAGCGACAATTTATACGCGGCCATCCAGCCGCGGAGTATGCACCACCCCGTCAACCTTGTGGGTCACGGAAGTGAAACAGCAGCCGTACAGGGGATCGAGGACAGGCCCACTTGCGGGGTCCATACAGGACTTGATTGTGTGCTTTCTACACCACACTTCCCATAATACACAGTCTCATTTGAGCCTCCCATTGGTGGGTGTGTCATATGGAAAATGGAGAAGGCGGTTAGCGGTTGCGCACACCGCTTCCGTTAAAGCCCCTGAAGAGAAGCATATGGAGCTTCGAAACGCGTCGGGCAGATCCATTACGGAGCGGCATCTACAAGCGGATCTCCGTCCTCACCTACACATGAATCAAGCTGCTGCTCGTGTGCCACTCGAAGGAGGACAACCTTGGAGCGAGAATGTATGCGCGGCCATTCAGCCGCGGAGTAGGCACCACCCCGTCATCCTTGGGGGTCACGGAAGTGAAACAGCAGCCGTACACGGGATCGAGGGCGGGCCCACTTGTGGGGTCCATACAGGACTTGATTGTGTGCTTTCCGCACCACACTTCCCATAATGCACAATCTCATTGGAGCCTCCCATCGGCGGGTGTGTCATATGGAAATTGGAGAAGTGGGTCAGCGGGTGCGCACACCGCTTCTGTTAAAGCCCCTGAAGAGAAGAAGATGGAGCTTCGAAACGCGTCGGGCAGATCCATTACGGAGCTGCATCTACAAGCGGATCCCCGTCCTCACCTACACATGAATCAAGCTGCTGCTCGTGTGCTACTCAAAGGAGGACAACCTTGGAGCGAGAACATATATATATATATATATATATATATATATATATATATATATATTCCAACCACACCCGATTTCTTTTCCAAGAACCGGACACCGGCACAGGAGCAGATTAGATCATCAGCCTTTCAGGGTTGTTTTATTGTAAAAGCATGAAGCGTTTCGGCATACCTACCTTGTTCACATGGGGCAGCCTTTTAAAATACAACATTTTTATACCAGAGTAAAAAGTCACATTGTCATTATTTTAATGGTCATGGACAACAGACTCATTTGTTTTTCTCACTTTTTTCGCAATTTCACAACATCCGATTAAAACTACTAATACATTTTCTATTAAGAATCATAGACATTCTGGACATATTTACAACAATAAATACATTTTCCAGATCAAAAATCCATTTTTTTAAAGGAATATTCTGATTACATTGCTCGGATGTTGTTTTGCCATATGAGTAGTGTGAATCTATAATTTTTCACCAGCATGGAGATACCGGGCAAGTGCCCTGTTACTGTTTCATGAAATATTCAATCATACTTCACTTGCCAATCTGTCAAGAAAGATATTCATATTGAGCCCATTATTGACATATACAGAAATTCATATTGTATATTAGCTGTGTTACATAATTAAATAATTAAAAGAGCCTATTTTAAAATATATACACTCTTAAAACTTAATCAGTTTATCTGTGCAAATAGGCAAATTTTAAAGAAAGTGCTTTAGGCATATAAAGTGCTTGTTTCAAACAGTACTATTATTTTCATAAAGTGCTAGTGCTCTGCATATTATACATTTCACATTTCTTTACTTATTTTCTTAACATGTAACATATATATATAGTGCTGGGATGATGTTGGTTACCTCCATTTTGAGCACCTCGATTTACTTATGAGCCTATCACATGGCTTTCACCACCCCATTCAGACCCTCCTCTGGAAGGAGACTTCATCTAATGGGCCAAAAAGGGTTCCAGTTGCCATGTTTTATTATATTGGCAAACAACCTCTGTTTTCCTGTCTGTTCTGTGCTTTTTAAGAAAGGAAATAACTTTAAGTAAGTCTCTTTTTGATTGGCTCTCCATGCCGTCATTCACCGCAGCCTGTCCAATCATTTTTGGCCCCTGAGAACTTTACAAAGGAATGAGATGTCCTAGCAAAGCTTATCAAACAGCAGACCAGGCAAGAACTAAAGTGCTAATATTTTCAAGTAAGTGCATTGTTTGCAGTTGCTTAGGCGGTGTGTCATGGGCCCTGGTACAAGAAAGGAAATGGCACTATGGCTGCTGGATTGAATTATAAAATATAGCAATAACAGGGTTCAGTGGGCCCTAAGGCCGCTGGGCGCTGGTGCAACTTCACCTGCTGCACCAATAGAAGCGATACCCCAGATTGTTTGTTGTATAATGAAAAACCACTGTTAGCACTAAAGCTCAACAGGCCTCCAATTGTAGGTTTGTGCACGTAGGACTTAAGTGGAAATAGAAGAGCTGCAACATTTTTCACAAAATAAAAAAGAATTATGGGAAAGTTTTGATAAGATAAGCAAACCATTACAATGGAAACCTATAGACGGATGGCAAACACATAACACCAGAGGGCCAGGGGTGTTGTTCTACATAGTGAAGCTCTCTCACTACACAAATCAGATCACATTGTTCCACTTTACCAAAGTGTGTGATCTTGTGCAAGATCCAGTGGCGCTGCTGCCAGTAAAAGATGATCGCGCTTAGAACAAAACCAATCCCCCGTCTTAAGTCATGAAAGGAACGAGGCATCTGCCCCCCAGCCCAAGAGGTGGTTTAGGGGCGAGGGAGCTGCAGAGCACGGGTGGGGGCTGCCGCGCGCCCACATTCAGAGGATTCCGCCCTGGCAGGTAGGCCCCCGGCTCCGCATTCCTCCTCGCTGACATCAGCCCCCAGTCAGGGCGCGAGGCGGGGTGTGGGGGCACACCTGAAAGGTATGTGTGCAGCATTCGCCCCCGGCTGACGGCCACAAATCATTGTACTTTTGGAGGGTTTTGTGAACGGTAATGACTGTTTACCTTCGAAAAAGAAAAGAGTTCTGTTGACGCAGAGAATAGAGTACATAGGCCAGCGCTTAATTTGTAAAAAACATAAGTGCAAAGGCACTCCTGAGGAGGCCACCGCAGCTTGCACCACGCATTGCCCCTGCCATGCTGCCAATGACAGCACCAATACAACTACTATCACACTGCGAGAAGTGTGACAATGCAGAATGTTCCAGACCCCTAAAGCTATAAGAATGTATTGGGCAGCAGGTATTCGTTTTTTAAAATGTATATTGAATTAATAAACAACTATTATTCTGCTCATCTCTAAATTACCCCCACCACGTGGCAGCTGTCAGAAGTGCCAGTGTTCGCAATAAAGTGCCGGTGCCCAGCACCGTAAAGCACCAGGCTCAAATTAAACACTGGACTACACCCCACTATATATAAATATATATATATATATTTTTTTTAATATATATGTGTGTGCGTGTGTGGATATATACATATATATACACACATATTTTTAAATATATATATATATATATATATATACACACACACACACACATATATATGTGTGTGTGTATATATATATGTATATATACATGTGTAAATGTATATATATATATATTTACATATGTGTGTGTGTATTTGATATTTATGCAGATCGCATAACAGAGGAAATCAAACTCCTTCAAATTAAAACAGCCAAGAAAAAACAACCACCTAATGCAAGAACGAAGGATTATATAAACCTCATGAAAAAATTTAAACAAAATAACACCATTGTCGTGAACCAATCCGACAAAGGAGGTAATATTGTCCTATGGAGCAAGGTGGAATACATGAAAGAAGCATACAGACATCTTGACGACAAAGAGTACAACATCAGAATGGATATGAAGTCTGTAAATAAAATCCATGGACAATACAAAAATGAGCTTAATTAATGGAAACGCGATGGCCTAATTACTAAGGATGAACATCATTTTTTGTGGAAAGAACACCCAACCATACCGAACATTTACTTCATCCCCAAAGTCCATAAAAAGGTACTACCTACACCTGGACGACCTATTGTATCTTCCATCAACAGCATGTTTGAGAATACCTCCAAATACATTGACCACTACCTTCAAGATTTTGTAACAGCATTACCCGCCTACATCAAGGACACTACGGAATTTCTTTTCTTGCTGAACCAATGCAAATGGTCTGAGGAGCTGCTGTTCATAACTATGGACATTAATTAATTAATTAATTATGTGCTCATATAGCGCTGGAATCACTCCCGAAGGGGTACCTCCGCGCTTCGACCGCTGCGAAACCCTTCCTGGCTTCCCTGAGAGATGGTCCCTTAATGGGTATCTCCAGGGTGAGACCAGGCATCCCTGGCGGTCTGGTGGGGCCGTTAGTGAAGATGAGGCAAGCTAATGCCCAGAGTTGCCGAGTGTGATCGCTGATCAGAGTGGGCACCGAGGCGAGAGAATTATCGAGTCCGCTGACCCTGGTCCAGAAACCTGCCGCGTCGGGAATCGAACCCTGGTCCCGGGCCGTCCTCTGCTCTCGGGTCTGCCGCCTCTAACCAGTGAGCCACACTACTCCACATTGCAACGCTCTACACGAGCATTGATCATGCTGATGGTCTCAGAGCAGTACATTTCTACCTAAGCAAAAGACCCATTGAAATGTACAATCATAATTGCATGATTCTTAAGATGATTGACAAATGTTTGAACAAGAACATTTTTTTGTTTAATAACTCCCTGTATAAACAGCTCAGAGGAGTGGCAATGGGGGCATGTTTCTTCCCCAGCTACGCGGGCTCCACGTAGGCTGGTAGGAGGAACATGTCCTCATGGTCCGTTTTGCTTCAACCTGCACAAATCACATCTTAAGATACTGGAGGTATATTGACGATGTGTTCATTATATGCCAGGGGTCTACAGAAGAAGCAGTGAATTTTGTCAATAACATCAATGACAATGAATTCAATCTAAAATTCACAGCCAGCATGAGTAAAACAGAGGCGGATTTTCTAGATGTACATGTGGCAATCGATAATAATGAAATAACACCTAGCATTTTCAGAAAGAGTACATCTGGAAATACGATCCTTCATGCTGGAAGCTTCCACCCCAAACATACGATTGCGAGCATACCTTACGGCGTGTCCGTATCTTTTTGACTACCTGGATTGTAGTTTTGTTTTCTATGATACGGAAACTGCGTGATTATATATATATATATATATATATATATATATATATATATATATATATATATATATATATATATATATATATATATATATATATATATATATATATATATATATATATATATATATATATATATACATATATATATATATATTAGCCTGCAAGCAGTATCCGTTCATAAACATGCAGCCAACCAGGAGACTCTATTGTTCATTTCTCAGCTCTGTGGGGAATCAGGAAATACGAGATAACCCGGGAAGCGTGTTTAGAAATGTAGACCCTAAAGGGACCAAGGTGTCCATCAATATTTTCAATAAACTCTTAATAACAACAATTCTTAAATGAAGCACTCCTCCTTTCACTCATTGTCACTGAACACCACACAGGCGTCCATCCTCTTACACGGAAGTGGCCATGAGCCACACTAGCCGTAGAGGACCAATGTATGCGATTGGGTCTAAATTATGCGGCATGAAAAGTCAAATTATTCGGTCCATTCCCTAGTAGTATTATTTTGCTATTTGGTCCTCTCAACACACATTAATACTGCCTGTGCAATAGTTCACCTCATTAGAACCACTTTAAACCAAAATACAGCAATTAGCCACTGAAAAGTGATAAGTTAACCTTTCAAAAGGGTCTTCCACTGCACAGCACTGTGTGGGGCTTTCTTTTAGTAACTGTTGATCCATTTGATCAAGAAACCATTTTTATTGCTGGAATCCAATCTTCAATTCATACAACAAATGGAGGATTATGTGGCAAGTGTGGTGGATCTAGTAAGTGTTCGAAAAACACATTAGATTAGCCATCCTAAATAAAGGCATCTCTCCAACATCATACTGCCAGCATCAGGACCACATAACTTTACTGACACTGAGACAATCAGATTCAATGGCCTCTAAATGATGCCGGGGAACCCAAAGGAAGCTGTTCAGGGCATCCTCCAACATTTGGCGAATGTCCCACAACCGTTAATCCCCTAAACAAGGACAACTGGAATTATGTGATTCTGCATCTGCTATATTTCCTGTGTTGCAATGGATTTTCTGCCCTTATTCCCCACATATTCCCATATCTTCTGAACAATTTACAGATTTTGAACAAAAAAAGATTTTTAGCTCAATCAATTGTGCCACAAGTGATGCAAAGCATTATCAGACACCTTGCTATAGTCAACTGGCACCGTTCCATTGCTGATTGCTATATTCAGTTATAAATCAGGTTCTAGAGGAAGGAAAACTTTTTTCCCAGACAATATTAATGGCCCCAATTAATGGACTAGGAACGGATTTTGCCTGTAATTGTGTGGAACTAGAGTAAACGCAAAGCTGGAGGCCATTTTTAAAACATAACGTGTACACATTCAATAAAAGTCACCCTTTTTATTGAAATAAGTATGTTCATGTCATTTGTTTTTGCTGAGTACATACTTGTATGCTTTACACACAAACTGTTTTACTCTATGAGTTAGAAGGGACATTATTAATAAAATATCATTTTTATGTCTCCATGCAAAAGAATATCATTATTTGTGGGTAGATAGCATTTTAATATGATCTAGCGAATTTGTATTTTTTTTCTTTCTTAAGAAACCTTTGCATTGTGCATTGTGTTGGGAGCCATCTTCTATTAATGTATGTTAAAATAGCAGTACGTAATCCTGCCCAGAATGAGAAATATAATGCAGCATCATTTGCCTTCCCCTTGCAATGTAATTTAGTCCACCTTGCCACAAAATGTGGTCCTCTGTTGCCACATAATTCCAAAGGCTCTGACGACATGTCACCAAAGAAAAAACAACTAAAGGACTCAGAGGACTCGTCATGGGTGTGGTGAGCCACCCTGAACAAGAAGTAAATTTCTGAATAAAATATGACATCCTGATGGTGCTGGGGTGTATTTAAATATCTGTTCTGAAGGGTTTGTCCTAAGGCGTCTATTACTTCCTAAGACAGCCCCTCACTGTGGTCAGTTGTATTACTCAATGATGATCCCTAAAATATAGTGGTACAAGAATATCTAGGGCAGAATTTCAAAGGACAAAATATTGAAAGGTAAGTGCATATTGAGGAAGTTAGATTTACTATTCCTAATTCCACATCTACATACAACGAAGATACATAGATTGCCAAGGTATATATATATATATGGAGTTAGGTATAGAAAATCTGAACTTATTTACCTGTAGTATGTTATTTTCGATATTTCATTCTTGATATTGTATCCTATCAATATTCTGGTGTGGATATTCAGGGTACACACAACTGTGGCTTAGTGAAGCATGAGAGAGGTATAGTGAGATATAGCTGTACATAAGCAGCACACATTGCAAGGCCTGTCCCAAAACTGTCTCTAACTCCAGGTTACTTTACTATGTTTAAGACCAGTTGAAGACACCACTTTCCCGTACCTTAGAAAACAAATAGATTGTCCCTGTCTATAGATTATGTATGTCTGAGGCATGTTGTTGCAATCCCCTTCTCATACCTTAACCCCTTATGTGCATTCGTCGGCCAACGGCCGTCGTGAGCACTACCTCCGTAGTGCTGCGAACGTCCGTTGGCCAACGTGCCCCCGCCCACTCCGCTAAACCGCTGCACCACGGCGGATTTGCCGCCGCGGTTAAGAGATTAACAAATCGTGGTTGAGGACTGTCTATAGACTGCCCTACCCCAGCTGGTAAATGCCTTATGCACCCTTTTTCACGTTTGTTATAGTGCTAAGTTAGTTTAGGGCATCAGGAAGCTTTACAAGAAAACTAGACATTACACATTTTTTAGGGGCAGGGAGATTAAGTGATTTGTCCAGAGTCACAAGACGTTGACCCGAGGGCAGGATTCGAGCCTGGTTCCTTATTTCCAAGGTCCGCAGCTCTAGCTCCCGAGCCACGTTCTGAAGCAATGTATGCCCCTCCATGCTCCAGTGATCCAAGCCGTTCAAAGTTTCATTAGTATGGGTGGTTAACCCACTAAAAGCGTGAGCCAGGCTCGCACCTTTAGTCTGGCTCTGCTCGAGATTCTGTTGGAACCTCGAGCCTATAACAAGCCAAGCTTTCATGCGGCTTCTTCCAGCTATCCTCCCTCTGCTCTTCGATGTAACGTTATAGCCAGCACTGCAGTCTTTGGAATTGGGAAACCAGGTTTGTGTCTCGGCATCGTATCGTCATCCTGTGAGTCTGGGCAAATCAATTGATATGCCTATGAACAAGGCATATGTCATCAAAGAGAACTAGACTATTTTCACGTGATAAGGAGCTCAGACCTGTATGGAGGGTGATGAGAAAGACTAATTTCTTTATGAAGCCCTCACCCATCAACCTAGTCGGTGGCATGCTTCATCATCGGGTCCACCCGGTGACACCAAATGTGTCCCGAGTGTGCTACAACTCCATACAGTTCTGAGTTCTGTATCACGTGAAAATAGACTAGTCAGGCCCGGACTGGCCATAGCGGGCACCGGGCTATCCCCCGGTGCACCGCACGGGTGGGGGCCGATTTTGTTACAGGGCAGTTTTTGCAGCATAGCTGCAAAATCGGCCCTGCAACAAAATCGGCCGAAAACCGGCCCTAGCAAAGCGCTCGGCGGCACCCACAACCCCCCCGAATGGGGAGGGGGGTCCGGCCGAGCAGTTTGCCTGGGCCGGTTGTGGTTCCCAGTCCGGCCCTGCTTCTCTTTGATGACATATAATAACCCTGGGGATACGGACTAGCCTTCTAGTCCTCTCTCTCTCTTTGATATTTAAATATGAACAAGGCTTGTCACCTTGTGTAATGTAACTGGTGCTCATGTAAAACGCTGCAATACCTTTGGGTGATGTTTGAGCTCTATTTCAAAAACTGCAGAAAAATGCACTAAGAGGTAAAAACAAAGCCTTAACATAAGAGAAGATAAATAAATAACCATTTACTCGCTGATTTGTACAAACTGAAACCAGAAAACCCAGATAAACCATGGCTTCCCTACTTAAATTATGTGATCTTAGGCAAACATTTTTTTTAATCAAAACTCTTTTTCCTTCATAATTGCCTACAAAAGCACTTTCAAACATGTGAGTTCAGACTACATGTTGTACAAAACTATCACTAATAATGAATACTTCTCACTTAAGGCTATAATGTGTTCTATTAACCCTTTCTATGCTGATGACGGAACCGCTCCGTCATCAGCTGCGGTGGCGCTGTGCTGATGACGGAGCGGTTCCGTCATGGCCCTGCCGCCGCGCCTGTGCGGCGCGTTCTATTGAGCGGGCGGGGCCATGACGGAACCGCTCTGTCATGAGCACAGCCCAACCGCGGCTGATGACGGAGCGGTTCCGGCATCAGCATGCGGCCGCCGAGCGGCCGCCCCGCCCACTTAGCGCTGCGGCAGAATAGCCGCCGCAGCGATGTGGTTAATGTCAAAGCTTCTGCATGTTAAAGAAATACAGTTTGATACTTTATCATATTTTATGTGGCTTGCTGTGTGATTTACATATCAGCTATTTTCAAGGCTCAGCTCTAAGATCTGAGCCAGACCCTGGGCTCGGCTCTAGCTCGGCTCTCCCTGTTAATTTGTTTGCTCGCCCACCTCGATTCTTTATGCTTTGTCCTATGGAGACACCTAGTCTGCAGGTGGAAGCAGTGAGTCCCAACAGAGCTCCTCCCACCCTTTCAACAGCCCCTTGTTCCACAGAAGCCTGTAATCTACCCTAGGTTTCCTTTCATACCGACTTTCAAAAAGATGTGAGCAGGCCGCAAGCACAGAGGAAGAGAAGAGGCTGCTGGTGGCCTTTGCTCATCAAACGTTATTTTAAGTTGTTTGCTTGTAAAGCACTTAATGCAGCACTGAGAACACTTCAAAGCACTGTGCAGAGCAGAAGCATGGAACGAAAGGGCCAGGAAGGAGGAAAGTGTGGCTCAGCAGAGAGGGGAAGGGGGGCGAGGCTTGTGAATACAGGCTCTGCTGCCAGAACGCACATACCTCCTGTCAGGGGCAGGCGAAGTGCACTCTGGGTCCAGCTGACTGGATGGGCAGGTGAGGGCAGACAAAGCAAGGCGCAGGCACAGGGTGGACCCAGGGCTTTTAGTGGGATCAAAAAAGTGGAGTGTCTCGAGAAGGGGCGTGGTCTATAGATTTAAGGGTGTGGCTTAAACACAAAAACTACATTTCTGTGATCCCCATAGGGTGCCAGCTGAGCAGCATCTAGGGCCAGATGTAGGTAATTCTAATTTACCACTTCTAAAATACCGAATCATACCGATTCAGTATTTAAGAAGTGGTAAATTAGAGGGGGGGAAATGTAGGTAATTCAGAATCGGTAAATACCGAATCGTTAAGATTCGGTATTTACCGATTCTGTAAATACCGAATCGGTAATGCCCATTGATTCCTATGGGCATTGAAGCCCATAGGAATCAATGGTCATTACCGAATCGGTATTTACCGATTCGTTAAATACCGATTTCGCAAGGGTGCAGGGGGTATCACTTTGACACCCTCTAGCACCCCGAATTCAGTCACGTGTGACATGTGGTACACAGACATGCCCTAAGGGCATGTCTGAGTGTCACATGGCACAGGTGTGCATGCACACATGCGCATGCACACCTGGATTCGGTATTTTACCATCCAATTGGATTGGGTGGTAAAATACCCATTCGGTAAGGCCTGTGGGACTCAGAAGAGTCCCACCTACATCTCCAATTTACCGAATTGGTAAAAATACCGATTCGGTATTTTACCGATTCGGTAAATTTACCGAATCGGTAAAATAGGGCACCTACATATGGAATGACCATTTACCGGTCGGTAAAATAGGGCACCTACATATGGAATGACCATTTACCGGTCGGTAAATGGCCACCTACATCTGGCCCCTAGTTTCCTCTCTGTGTTTTCTCTTATTGCATCCAGATATATAACAAAACAACTGACTATTGGCTTGTCAGTGGGTGTTAGCTGTTTAGGATAAATGAGTAACAACATTGAATTTGTTGTAAATAATCTTGAAAATGTTTCAAGACTGAAATTCTGAGACTGTGAATTAAATATTACCGCGGTCTGTGAAAGGGACAGTGGTCTTCAGGGTGTCTCGTTTGCTCCCGTTATGTTTACACTATGTTAGACATGTGCGTCATTTTTCTCTCCACATCTCATCCATCGTCATTCTACCACCTCATCTCTTTCCTCTCCTACGTGCCTTTTTAGGGCTCGCCTGTTGTGCGCAGCACAGCTGGCAAGCTATATAGGGGCTTATCCAGTCTTTATCCACACCACCACTGGCTGGCGATTCCTTGCAGTGCATGAAGCGCGTGCACAATGCCACCAGCCGCCTGCCTGCCTGCCTCGCATTCACACATCAAAGGCAGCCCTCCCAGCGCATTTCTCACCCCCTAATTATTCACGGCCGGAGGCCGTATCTACTTTTAAAACGTGCACACCCCTCACCCCCCAGTCACTTCATCCGCGCCCACTTCACACGTGCTCTGCAGGTCATAAACAGGACCATCTGCTCCACTCCCAGCACTTCATGACCATCTTCAAAGCAAGCTTGTAACACGAGCTGCCCTCAGACGTTCCAAGACACACACTTTTAATGCTTCTGAGGTCGATAACATGAGCCCCGTTGCATTGACACACACTGCCCTCACACACACAAGTTACTGTCACACACACACCCTCAACCCCTCACCCTCCCTCACCCTCACCCTCACTCACCCTCAACACCTCACCCTCACTCACCCTCAACCCCTCACTCACCCTCACTCTCACTCATCCTCACTCACCCTCAACCCCTCACCCTCACTCACCCTCAACCCCTCACCCTCACTCACCCTCAACCCCTCACCCTCAACCCCTCACCCTCAACCCCTCACCCTCACTCACCCTCGACCCCTCCCCCTCGACCCCTCCCCCTCAACCCCTCACCCTCCCTCACTCACCCTCGACCCCTCCCCCTCGACCCCTCCCCCTCAACCCCTCACCCTCCCTCACTCACCCTCACTCACCCTCACTCACCCTCACCCCCTCACTCACCCTCACTCACCCTCACTCACCCTCAACCCCTCACCCTCACCCTCACCCCCTCACCCTCAACCCCTCAACCCCTCACCCTCACCCTCACTCACCCTCACCCTCACTCACCCTCAACCCCTCACCCTCACTCACCCTCACTCACCCTCACTCACCCTCAACCCCTCACCCTCACTCACCCTCAACCCCTCACCCTCAACCCCTCACCCTCAACCCCTCACCCTCAACCCCTCACCCTCAACCCCTCACTCACCCTCACTCTCTCTCACCCTCACTCACCCTCACCCCCTCACCCTCACTCACCCTCACTCACCCTCAACCCCTCACCCTCACTCACCCTCAACCCCTCACCCTCACTCACCCTCACTCACCCTCACCCCCTCACTCACCCTCACTCACCCTCACCCCCTCACTCACCCTCACCCTCACTCAACCCCTCACCCTCACTCACCCTCAACCCCTCACCCTCACTCACCCTCAACCCCTTACCCTCACCCACCCTCAACCCCTCACCCTCACTCACCCTCAACCCCTCACCCTCACTCACCCTCAACCCCTCACCCTCAACCCCTCACCCTCAACCCCTCTCCCTCACTCACCATCAACCACTCACCCTCAACCCCTCACCCTCACTCACCCTCACCCACCCTCACTCACCCTCAACCCCCCACCCTCACTCACCCTCACTCACCCTCACCCACCTTAAACCCCTCACCCTCACTCACCCTCACCCTCACCCCCTCACCCTCACTCACCCTCAACCCCTCACCCTCACCCTCACTCACCCTCAACCCCTCACCCTCAACCCCTCACCCTCACCCTCACCCACCCTCACTCACCCTCAACCCCTCACCCTCACTCACCCTCAACCCCTCACCCTCAACCCCTCACCCTCACTCACCCTCAACCCCCCACCCTCACTCACCCTCACTCACCCTCACCCTCACTCACCTTAAACCCCTCACCCTCACTCACCCTCACCCTCACTCACCTTAAACCCCTCACTCACCCTCAACCCCTCACCCTCACTCACCCTCACTCACCCTCAACCCCTCATTCTCACTCACCCTCAACCCCCCACCCTCACTCACCCTCACTCACCCTCACTCACCTTAAACCCCTCACCCTCACTCACCCTCACCCTCACTCACCTTAAACCCCTCACTCACCCTCAACCCCTCACTCATCCTCACTCACCTTAAACCCCTCACCCTCACTCACCCTCAACCCCTCACTCACCCTCACTCACCCTCAACCCCTCACTCATCCTCACTCACCTTAAACCCCTCACCCTCACTCACCCTCAACCCCTCACTCATCCTCACTCACAACCCCTCACCCTCACTCACCCTCACCCACCCTCAACCCCTCACCCTCACTCACCCTCAAACCCTCACCCTCACTCACCCTCACTCACCCTCAACTCCTCACCCTCACTCACCCTCACCCACCCTCAACACCTCACCCTCCCTCACTCACCCTCACTCACCCTCACCCCCTCACTCACCCTCACTCACCCTCAACCCCTCACCCTCACTCACCCTCAACCCCTCACCCTCAACCCCTCACCCTCACTCACCCTCAACCCCTCACCCTCAACCCCTCACCCTCACCCTCACTCACCCTCACTCACCCTCACTCACCCTCAACCCCTCACCCTCAACCCCTCACCCTCAACCCCTCACTCACCCTCACTCTCTCTCACCCTCAACCCCTCACCCTCACTCACCCTCACCCCCTCACCCTCACTCACCCTCACTCACCCTCTCACCCTCACCCCCTCACTCACCCTCACTCACCCTCACCCTCACTCACCCTCAACCCCTCACCCTCACTCACCCTCAACCCCTCACCCTCACTCACCCTCAACCCCTCACCCTCACTCACCCTCAACCCCTTACCCTCACCCACCCTCAACCCCTCACCCTCACTCACCCTCAACCCCTCACCCTCACTCTCCCTCAACCCCTCACCCTCACTCATCCTCAACCCCTCACCCTCAACCCCTCACCCTCACTCACCCTCACCCACCCTCACTCACCCTCAACCCCCCACCCTCACTCACCCTCACTCACCCTCACCCTCACTCACCTTAAACCCCTCACCCTCACTCACCCTCACCCCCTCACTCACCCTCACTCACCCTCAACCCCTCACCCTCACCCTCACCCTCACCCTCACTCACCCTCAACCCCTCACCCTCAACCCCTCACCCTCACTCTCACTCACCCTCACTCTCACTCACCCTCAACCCCTCACCCTCACTCACCCTCAACCCCTCACCCTCACCCTCACTCACCCTCAACCCCCCACCCTCACTCACCCTCACTCACCCTCACCCTCACTCACCTTAAACCCCTCACCCTCACTCACCCTCACCCTCACTCACCCTCACTCACCTTAAACCCCTCACTCACCCTCAACCCCTCACCCTCACTCACCCTCAACCCCTCACCCTCAACCCCTCACCCTCACTCACCCTCAACCCCCCACACTCACTCACCCTCACCCTCACTCACCTTAAACCCCTCACCCACCCTCACTCACCCTCACTCACCTTAAACCCCTCACTCACCCTCAACCCCTCACTCATCCTCACTCACCCTCACTCACCCTCAACCCCTCACCCTCACTCACCCTCAACCTCACTCACCCTCAACCTCACTCACCTTAAACCCCTCACCCTCACTCACCCTCAACCCCTCACTCATCCTCACTCACCCTCAACCCCTCACCCTCACTCACCCTCACCCTCCCTCAACCCCTCACCCTCACTCACCCTCAAACCCTCACCCTCACTCACCCTCAACTCCTCACCCTCACTCACCCTCACCCACCCTCAACACCTCATCCTCACTCACCCTCACCCTCACTCCCCCTCAACCACTCACCCTCACTCACCCTCACCGACCCTCAACACCTCATCCTCACTCACCCTCACTCCCCCTCAACCACTCACACTCACTCACCCTCACTCACCCTCAACCCCTCACCCTCAACCCCTCACCCTCAACCCCTCACCCTCAACCCCTCACTCATCCTCACTCACCCTCAACCCCTCACCCTCACTCACCCTCAACCCCTCACCCCCTCACCCTCACCCCCTCACCCACCCTCACCCCCTCACCCTCCACCCTCACTCACCCTCAACACCTCACTCACCCTCAACACCTCACCCTCACTCACCCTCAACCCCTCACCCTCACCCTCCCTCACTCACCCTCAACCCCTCACCCTCACTCACCCTCAACCCCTCACCCTCACTCACCCTCAACCCCTCACTCACCCTCAACCCCTCACTCACCCTCAACCCCTCACCCTCAACCCCTCACCCTCACCCTCAACCCCTCACCCTCACTCACCCTCAACCCCTCACCCTCAACCCCTCACCCTCACCCACCCTCACTCACCCTCAACCCCTCACCCTCACTCACCCTCACTCACCCTCAACCCCTCACTCACCCTCACTCACCCTCACCCTCACTCACCCTCAACCCCTCACCCTCACTCACCCTCAACCCCTCACCCTCACTCACCCTCAACCCCTCACCCTCACTCACCCTCAACCCCTTACCCTCACCCACCCTCAACCCCTCACCCTCACTCACCCTCAACCCCTCACCCTCACTCTCCCTCAACCCCTCACCCTCACTCATCCTCAACCCCTCACCCTCAACCCCTCACCCTCAACCCCTCACCCTCACTCACCCTCACTCACCCTCAACCACTCACCCTCACTCACCCTCAACCTCACTCACCCTCAACCTCACTCACCTTAAACCCCTCACCCTCACTCACCCTCAACCCCTCACTCATCCTCACTCACCCTCAACCCCTCACCCTCACTCACCCTCACTCACCCTCAACCCCTCACCCTCACTCACACTCAACCCCTCACCCTCACTCACCCTCCCTCACCCTCAACCCCTCAACCCCTCACCCTCACTCACACTCAACCCCTCACCCTCACTCACACTCAACCCCTCACCCTCACTCACCCTCACTCACCCTCAACCCCTCACCCTCACACAGTGCAATAGGTCTCAGACCATTTCAGTTACAGCTTTAAGAAATGTTTATGGCTTTTTTTTTATTTGTAATTCTTTAGCATTGGCTACAGGAAACAAAAATGCTAAACATTTACAAAAAAAACCCATAAACAATTCTAAAAGCACTAACTCTAATGGTGCGAGACCTATTGCATTTCCAATGCTTGTTCCTGAATGCACTTCCTCGCATTCCACCTTCACTTCACCACTCCCCAGATACACAATGCACCCACTCACCTCTAAGCACTGCATTTTCTTTTACTTTTCCTTGGTATTATTTCGTCAGCTGTACGTTCTTGGCATAAACATGCACAGACTCACAATTGCAACTGGAATACGTGGATACTGCTCTGTACACTCTGCAGAGAGGCCGAGGATTGGATGGGCATGCATTTTGACCACCTGTTTGACCCACTGACAGGCACTGTGAGGAATCTCTACAGCTTCAGCCCAAACTCTAGAGCTCTTAAAATCGGCTGTTATAAACACCTGGCGTGGCTGAGTTCAAAGTATGCACTATGCAAGAGTATTATGCTACACGAAAAAAACACTTTTAGGAATGCAAGTTCAAGAAAATCAAGTGAAATGTAAACAGGAAATAAATCACTGACATGGATTATCTTAACTTTTTTAACATTCATTGCACAAACATCAATCATACAGTTAAAGACGTGTAAATAGGGCCCAACAGGGACCTGTTTCAATGTACATTTTGAATTACTATCAGGTCTGAGACCCAGAGGGACCCGGCCCACTTGAAGCACTGAGTTGACCAGAGAGTGAGGGAGTAGGGAACACAAAAAAAGGCCCAAAAGCTGCTGTAGAAGTTTGCATGGGTTAGACACCGCCCGTTGCTCCTGTGGATGCAGTGACCGCTGGCAGGGCAGAGATGTCGGGGTACAAAGCGGAGAGCTCCTCAGGATGCTAAAGCCCTAGCCCAGGCACTCACAAAGGCTAAGAAGCTAACCCCCAGATTCATCAAAGTCCTGTTTTGCGAGTCCTTAATAGCGATTATTAAGGAATCGCTATTAAAGACTTGCAAAACGGGATGCATGTAGAAATCGCAATATTTTTTGCCATTTCTACTGCTTCCTTATTTGCGATTCGCTAATTGCTAACCGCAAATAAGGAATGGCTGTCCCATTCATTCCTATGGGCCTAAAGGCCCATGGGAATGAATGGGGAGTCATTCCTTATTTGCGATTAGCAAATAGCGAATTGCAAATAAGGAAGCGATTTCAAGGGTGTCCAAAGGTAATGTACACTGGTGTTGCGCACACACATGTCCAAAGGACATGTGTGTGTGTAACATACAACTTAGAAAAATGCACTAAAGTGCATTTTTTTGAGTTTTCGCTATTTACCACGTAGTTAGACTTCGCGGTAAATAGCGGCCCCAGATTGCGAATTCGGAATTCTAAAATGGTTCATGAATTGCATTTAAGGAATCTCAAATTGAGATTCCTTAAATGCAATTATTCGCAATTTAGCGATTTCTAGAAGTGCGATTTTTGCATTTGGGATGTCCCTTTGCGAGCCAATTTTTCCTTGATGAATCTGGCTGATAGACTACAATTTCAGGTTACAAGCAGTGCTTAATTTGAGCTAGTGGTTTCCGGTGTTCGGCACCTGCCCTTAATTGTCAAAACCAACTCTTGTGACAGTCTGCCAAAAGGTGGCGCTGTCTGGCTAACTTAGAGATAACCACAACAACAGTTAATAATAAAGTAAATATACATTAAAAATGACTATTACCTGCCGCCCAAGCTATATTTATAGTCTTGGATGCCGAAAAAGTCCGAACTGTCACACTCGTAGGAGTGTGATGGTTAGTAGTTGTGTTGTTACTTTTATTGGCAGCATGGTAGGGGTAATGTGCGGTGCAAGCTGCTATGGCATCCTGAAGAGAACCCTGGCACTTATGATGTTTTTTTACAAGTTGTTAAGCACAGGTTGCAAGCGCTCATCCTACGTCACCTGGGTGGCTGCCCTGGGCAATCGCCTTTGACCTTGCCCCTTTGGCTTCGAAAAAACTTACATTAAGGAAGGCATGGACCAGACAAGGGAGCCTACAGTGCTCAAAGCCAGGACTAGGCCTAGGACAGAAACACTGCCCCTGCAGCTATATCTGCGAGGAAGAAGTAGATTGTCCCAGGTTAACAGATTCTAGCTCTGAATTCATAGAACCGAAGCTGAGACCCAGATTCTAGATATCTCCTCTGAAGGTCTATTTGAACAGATGTTGTGTGGAATATCGAGATAGCGCAATATCGAGATAGCGCAATATCATAGCCAAAAAACAGAGAACCAAACTATTGAGAAGGTAAGTGCGTACAGATAAGTATAGACCTACTATTCTTAATTCTACATCAATATGCTTTGAAGATCTATATGTTTCCTCAAGTTATATGTATGCAGAGTTTGGTATAGAAAATCTATACACATGAAACTACTTGAGGATGTTGGAGTCACTGCTGTACAATTGCAGTTCAGACTCATAAGAAAGGAGGGTCATCAGAAGATATTTGAGAGGTCGTCTGACCCTTAACTTATCAATCAGTATAGGATAATGGGGTAGCCCAGTTGTGTGCAGAACCTGGGGATTTGTACATTTAGGGAACAGTGATTCTGCAAACTTATTCGCTTCAAAACAGCGTAAAACCTTCTGTCAATTTTGTCCCTCTTTTAAGATGAGACTAACATTTAATGAGACATATATATCTCCAAATTGTGTCCAAACAAAAAAGAAAACTCAAATACTTCTGAATTAATATCTGGTTTCGTAGTAAATTAGGATAAGTTGAGTACTCAAAAAAATATAAATGAATAGAACAAATATACACACACACAGATATACACTACTATACAATTACACTTAAATTGGTGAAGGGAAGTGAACACACAAGAATATATTTACATATCACAACACATTATATACATAACAAATGAACACATATTCAGGACAAACATTTAAACACAGGGTGAGGTATTTTATATATTATTCAACCCAACTAGGAATCTATCTACTTAGTTTCAATTGTTCTGGGTGATCATTTACACTCGATATTAAGCGTCGACATTTCGACACCTTGACAATATTGCGATTGTGTAATCTTCTACGGGGGGGGGTCTTCCTCAGGATTAAAAAATTGAATCTGTGTGTGGCCTTCAAGGAGTTTCCACCCTGATACCAATTGACAGCCCGGCAGCTTGTGTAACTTAGATGGTTGACCTTATTCGAACGTGGCTCATCATCATATCTGTGGTCAGATTAATCAGTGGCACAGCATGCCCGCAATTCCCGGGGTCTGGCGCACGGGGTTTTAAGTAATAAATATTCCATTTCCTTCAAGGAAAGCTTTTCAGGGCCTTTCCGCCTCCAGGGGAAGCTTCTTTGTGGCATACAAGGCTAATTAATTGCCTTTGAATGCTCTCTGGACATTTGTGCCTCAGACTGGAAACAGGGAGACTTAACTTATCAAGGCATGTTTCATCATTTGACGACCTCTCACACTGGGGTAGGAGCAATGCCACCCCAGTGGACTCAGCCGAGGGATGCAATTATTGGCCCTGGGAGTTCTTAGAAATCTATTTTCAGGACAATGTCTTAGGTCATGCTTTTTGGAAAGATAGAAGGGATAAAAGATATCTAGGGGTATGCTCAAAGAAATAGTTTATTAGCGGGTACCCTAGGGATCGTTAAAAAGCGTGAACTGTTGGTCGAAAGGTGAAAATCAATGGATCACCTGACCTTAATTAAATACTCTAGATACCATAGAAAATCTATACATACTTACCTGTCGATATTTTGGTCCGCAATATTTTGCCTACAATATTAAGGTACTTCAATATTGCCTTTTCAATATTCTGTCCCGTATCTATTTGAAAATAAAAAGCCAGTTTTCAACCACAGGACAGTAAGCCCAGCTGTCAGAGGTGACAAAAACAGAAGAACAATAACAGCAGGGCCACTGGAATTATGTGGCTGGAGACGGTCAAATTATATGGTAGGGTAAGGCAAATTAATTGGCACTATGCAGCACATTTTATGATAGTATTACCTCATTATTTAGTCATTTTTAAACTTGTTAACACTATCTGGGCATTAGTTGTACCTCTCTAGTACCAGTTTAACACCCAAATATAGAAATAAACTACAGAAAGATCACTGTGTTTTTACTAACATTTGAACCGTTTGAGATAGCTCTTTGTTAAACTCTACATATTATGTGGCAGAAGATGGATTATGTGGCAAATGCGGTAAATCTACAATCATGCGAAAATCGCTGAGGCCTCACAATTGCATAATTCGAGTGTGCCTAACCATCAGTTCGGACATGTTATGGTGAAGGAGCCCAAGAGGCTAACACTCGAGCCAGCTACACTTCTCTACCACAGCTCAACCCACTTGTTCACATGCCATTTTCAGTCTAACATTAGCCAAACTTATATTATGTCTCACTAGAGTGGATTTTCTTCTGAGCCACCACTGTATTGTGGAAAAGCCCTTAAACCTCTATTTGATCTTATATCTCCATCCATCTGTCTCATATCAGCGCTAGAGTAACTCCCTTTGCACCTGAGCCTTTTAAGATACTGTCCATGTGTGTACTGTTCGATTTTCATCTGTCATGTAAATGAGGATCTATACTTTTTCAGGAGTATAAAACTGGGCATTGATCTTTAGAGCACATGATTTAATCATGTGACTTAGGGCCAGATGTAGGTAAGGGACATTTACCGATTCTAAAATACCGAATTTTACCGATTCGGTATTTAGAATCGGTAAATGCGATGTAGGGAAAATTCGGAAAGTATTACCGAATCGTTATGATTCGGTATTTACCGAATCAGTATTTACTGATTCGGTATTCCCCATTCATTCCTATGGGCCTGGAGGCCCAGAGGAATGTATGGGAATTACTGAATCGGTAAATACCAATTCGGTAAATGGGGGAAAACATTGAAGGGTGGCAGGGTGTCACTTTGACACCCTGTTGCACCCCTCAATTGTGTATGGGTGCACATGTGGCACACATACATGCCCTAATGGCATGTATGCCTGCCACATGGCACTGAAATAATTTGCATGAAATTGCTTTTTTGGGGGTTTTCGTTATTTACCACCAACTTGTAGTAGGTGGTAAATAATCCTAACATGGGAAAAGCACTCATTTAAGTGCTCTCTACATTAGGAATTCAGTAATTTACCGAATCAGTATTTAAGAATTCGGTAATTTACCTAGTCCTTAAATTACCGATTCGGTATATTACCGAATCCTTAGATTAGGCCCCTACATCAGAAAAGCCTAATACCGGTCGGTAACGGTCGAAAATCGGTAATTTCGGCCATTACCGACCAGTATTAGGCTTCCTACTTCTGGCCCATAGTGCTTATGTTTCCAACTGAGGTAAATCTATTAAAGTAGGTAGTGTAAACATTTCGACCTCAAAGGAGTCAAAGTCCAAACAGGTGTCTTTTGTAGTTTGCTTCTGGGACACTATTGGAAAACGCCAGATACTCACAAGAGTACTACCCAGTAACCACTGCCTGCCCCTGAATCTCAAAAAATGATGGGGCCGTTCGGGTCGCATTTTTTACTGTACCTGTAGATGAGGAGTCTAGTGACTGCTCCTCTCCAACGTGTATATTTAGGACTGTCCTCCAGCATAAACTCTTCTCCCTAAGCAGTAAGCGTGTTTGTGTGATTCTAAAATGGAGTCTCTGCATGTTTGGGATCTGTTGTTCAAAAGATGTGCACATGTGATTGTATATCCCCCTCTCTTGTTTGCCTACCACACTGTCCATGCCTTGTTGGCTGATTAGCATGGTTCATCCTAGACTCTTGAAGAGCTCATTTGTCCCCGGAGACATGTGCTCATACCCACATCCAGCTTAGAAGTGGCTATCCAAATATCTGGCTTTGGGGCCTTGATCGAATGAATGACTAAGCCAGCCAGTTTCAGCAGAGTCCAGTTCTTTGGTGCCATGTTCGGGGAAAATCCCACAACTCTGGCTTTGCCACTAATTGACATTAGTCTAGAACAATGAGGAATTTTTAGTATTGACTGGAAGTTGGACCCCTGTCCAGCTCCTACAAACTAAATACACACTGCACTTCTAAAAAAAGAGGGTGGCGACCTCTACTTCAGCTGAAGGACACTTGCTGGTGCTTATTAGAATGTTATACAGACCCTCTTTTAAAAATGTCCTTCCTTGTTGTGACCAAGCTGGGGTGAAGCGAAGCTGATCAGACTGCTTGCTTTCTTGTTTGCTAAAGAAGTTGCTTTAGGACCCGGATCCCCCAGCCTGCTCCCCGCTCCCTCCTTATAACCTGACGACCCACATGATAATCAACAACAGAGATTTGTGTGGGTGTAAAAACGGCCATGTTTAATTTTGACATTTCATAAACATGACAAGGCATTTCAAAATGATTATATACAGTTATTAACACAATTTTATTCTTGAGTTCCTGATCTTCTTCCGCCAGATTAAGATTCTAATCCGCCAGCACTAAGGGGGCTTCTGTCTCCCCTCTTCCCTGCCATGCATCCACGCGAGGCGAAACCCACCTGCGTCACATGAGGAGTGAGCCCCCAACCTCTGATCCTTGTCCGCCTTCTCCAGGGGCCCACCCTCCGACCACCAGGCTGACCAGGAACCCAGGAGGCTCGTAACCTGTCGCCCTAGCCTCCCCAGCCGGGGCCCTATTTCACAGCGGAGAGCTTACCGTCTCCCCCCTCAGTGCTAGCCTAGGGAGTACGCAAGGCGGACTCCCGTCCATTCCGTCGGTCAATTGTACTGTCCCAAGGTCTTTCTACCGCACCACGCCCCTCCAATCCACTGAGCTAAAGGGACGGGTGGGTGGGAGTTTTAAAACTAAGCAAAGGGGGCTGTAGCAGGGGGACGCTTCTGGGAGGCCGCCACGATCCGGTGCGACCGAGGAAGGAGAGGCCGGGGTCCCTGCCCCTTGCGCCTAAATAGGTCACCAGGCTCCGCCCTCCGTCGCACCGGAAGTGCGTCCTCCTGCCCCGGAAGTAATACGCGGCCGGTCGCCCATTGGGGCAGACCGGCCACCCCTCTCTAGATCAGGTAGGGGGCGGGGGCCGGGGGGCCGAGCCCTAAGGGCGCGCTTGCCGATGCTCAGCTCGCGCTTGGCATAGGACCCGGATCCCCCAGCCTGCTCCCCGCTCCCTCCTTATAATGTGACGACCCACATGATAATCAACAACAGAGATTTGTGTGGGTGTAAAAACGGCCATGTTTAATTTTGACATTTCATAAACATGACAAGGCATTTCAAAATGATTATATACAGTTATTAACACAATTTTATTCTTGAGTTCCTGATCTTCTTCCACCAGATTAAGATTCTAATCCGCCAGCACTAAGGGGGCTTCTGTCTCCCCTCTTCCCTGCCATGCATCCACGCGAGGCGAAACCCATCTGCGTCACATGAGGAGTGAGCCCCCAACCTCTGATCCTTGTCCGCCTTCTCCAGGGGCCCACCCTCCGACCACCAGGCTGACCAGGAACCCAGGAGGCTCGTAACCTGTCGCCCTAGCCTCCCCAGCCGGGGCCCTATTTCACAGCGGAGAGCTTACCGTCTCCCCCCTCAGTGCTAGCCTAGGGAGTACGCAAGGCGGACTCCCGTCCATTCCGTCGGTCAATTGTACTGTCCCAAGGTCTTTCTACCGCCACAAAGGTGATCAGGGCCCACAGGTCCGTCACCTTCCCCACCTGCAAGAAAGACCCTTCTCCTCTGACCTAGCTCCCTGTACCGATACCCGATACCTGTAGTCCATCATTGCGATACATGACCTCACCGGAAAATCCATTCGGTGCGGAATGTGACCTCGGCAGCCCTTCACTGAGCCCACCTGGTCACCTCCCACCTTGTGATACTTCACCTTTCCGGAGACTGAAGACCCTTCGGGTGGAATGCTACACAAGCGGCCCTTCCCTGAGCGCGACTTGGGGAGTTCCTACTTGAGCCGCCTCACCGAGACATTCCAGGCTCTAGACTTCTTCCCAGGGCCGCCGCCATGATACAGGCACCCTGTTCCCATCAGGCCCACTGGCCATACCACTCGCCACTGCCATAGTCGCCTTGCAGCTTGTCGCATGGACGAGTACCACGTGTCACCACCACTTTCGCGGGCCCACTACTGCACAGGAGAGAAATAGAAAAGTCAAGTATGGTCATTGACAAATCATTATTATTTCTAACACTACCATCCTGGTCAAATGGGTCCCATGCCACCGTTGGACGACCTGCGCCCGATATATTCCATTGAGCTGTCTGGTAAGCCTGCCTCTGCAGCAAGCGTTGCCCTACCTATCGTGTGCGAGGGGCCCGGGAATCCCAACACGCCCAGTCCCAGTCCCGCTAACACTTCTCTAAGCGGCTTGCTTTGGTACTGCTACAGATAATCGACATATTACAAGTACAACCCCAGGTCCTTCCCACTCCTGTTGCGCGCCAGGGAAACTGGTATGTACATTTCTATGGAAACGGCCAGCCCGTCTTACCCTGTGTATTCCTGCGGCAAATTAAATGAGCCAGAGTGACCGTATACTTTCCCTGCCCTTAGGGATCAGGGCCGTCCCGTGCCGGGGATGCTAGAATCTAGGTGGAGATTCGAGAGACTCTGTGTGCTCGCTGATCCATATAGCCTATATCTACGGGGGAGGTACCAGGGGCTATCAGCTCCCAAACCTAGTCTATGATAACCCAACTTGGCGGACCCATCCAGGGCATATGGGAATTGCCCGCCAATTGCAGGCGGGGTCCTATGTTATCAGACAAGGCGACCCGACCAGAGAAATCTAGCTACTTTTTATTTCCCCGAAGCTGGCCTATTTTCCAGAATGATGGTCTTGGATTGAATTAATGATGCAGCTTAACATATGGTTTCCCTTTCCGAATTAGCCATACCGTGAACCGTATGTACACGATAAACTATAAGCCACTGAGACTACTATGCAAGGTACCCCCATGGCGCTATCCTCATTTGCATTCAGTACTAGCACTAAACTTCTTAACTCGATGGTAAGGGAGCCCTCTTGCCCTATTTAGATCACCCAGAGCTGAACTTCAACTCCTGCCCATTCTGCCCCTTACTAATCCCTTTGTTCATTAATAAATACCCACTGACAACCAATAAAGGGTAACCCTTGCACGACAGTCTGCTCCCATTAATTTCTCTAAGGTCTTATTGTGGATCTGCAAGCCATATGCCCTACCACCACACCCCACTATCGGGGACAAAATTGTGAACCAAAATTGGCTCCTCATTACATCCAGGTTTGGTTACCGAAGTTCTGATAAGTGCAGCTACCAAGGTCACAGTAATTCAGAGGGGGGGCCATTAAGATTGCTAAAAACACCATTTTGAATAAAAAAAGGCCCGCCAGCTTATGCCTCGATACACCCATGCCTCCATAGCATATTTTAGAATGATTGCAAGTACTGGACATTTTGCACTCCCCCTGGATGAAAACATATCAGTTGCCCAACTGAAGAACAGTACCCAGTAAGTTATGACGCCTTTCTCTCCTGTAATAAAAATAAGTCCTTCAGATTTTTGTCACACTCATCAAACAGCATATTGATTTTTTGCACCATAGTGTGATGCATCATTGCCCTGTACCCTTTCCTGAGGCATTATCCTGGAACCATGATAGGCTGATCCATTTGTGTTCATATGGCACAGCAATAAAGATGTAACACTTCCCAAGACATTTACATCGAACATTATGCCGTCCTGGCACATTACTGAGTCCTAAATATCGTCACCCATATTCTAGGTCATGCTTGCACTTTACATCTTATACCAGGGATAACTCTGTATGTGGCATATGTATTGTCCCCCTAGCTGGGCACCCTGTTAGCATACCACGTCATCTGTAGACTAGGAACTAGCCACCCTGCAGGCCCCTTGGGGTTCGGGCCTACTGATGATACAAGTAATGGCGCCCCGATTGAGTCCGCCAAATGTTAGCAGCTGAGGATTAAAATTCCTTACATAACTTGTACTACCTTCAAAACACTATATCCTGCCATAGCATTCAGTTAATCCACCTTTAATGTCTGAAAGGCTGAGTCAGCATAGCAGAAATGCAAACCCTTGATCTGCGCCTCGCTGCCTATCGCATCAGCAGCTCGTTTCCCTGAGTCAACCTGCTACTTCTGTGGAGTCCCATTGTTGGACGTCTCAATTGTTAAAATTCACAACGCACACTAAGCAACTTGTTATCTTATTGCACTTATCACAACATTGCTGTGCGAACATACTCTAAAATGTTTTAAACGGCTTCGGTTAAGAGTGTAAATTGCGTGCATGCCTTGCAACACGTGTCATGGGCATAACTGAATTATCGAAATCACATAGGAGCAAGGTGCACTCTGATACAGTTGCCAGGCAGCCTCGCAAATATGCTACGCCTGTGACAATATAAACCAAATATATTCATGGCACTCGTGCCCGTTCTGTAAATGAGGAATAAGGTCGCGACAGTTCGTTCACCTGAGGAGAAGTGGGCCAGACGCTATTTTGCGGTGCCAGAAAGCCTTGTGTACCGCCCAACGGAAAATGTAAACGAGGGCAACGAGCACGATTGGAGATAACACCTACATATGATACTATACGCCAAAGTGATCGGCATTGTGTACCAAAACGGGGTGTGCTAGAGTAAATATTTTCAGATGCCACCTCCTCCACGATTGTAACTATCGTTAGTGCCCTACCATTTTAACCGCTCTCCCTGGCAGACAATGGCTTGTCTGTGGTGTCGCGAGGGATAGATTGGGCTAATAAATTGGCACTGCGGCAGGCCCTAAACCACGCCGGAATCTGGGCGCACCATCGGGCGCGCGGCGTAAGAACCTCATTCTGCTCTGCATTACAAGCGACAATCACAAGCTCAACAGACGTAAGCCAGGTCCTCGATCAACAAGACACCATTTGTAACTGCCCAACTGGGACGGCACCCGCGAGCAGGGATGCGTCTTCAATATGGAACCTCACAGAGGCAGAAAAAATTACGTTTCTTTTGTTCATTTGAAAAAACTGAGACCTACTAACCGTGGCTACTTGTTCGAGTCATAAATCATCACCATGATGGACATGCAGCAAATACAACGCACGTCAGACAGTTGCTAACACGCATGGGGCAATAAAACGAGCTTAACTAAGTTTCGTATCCTCATGCCTATTTAAAAGGAAAACCCAGAATCGGCCATTTCACACTGATTTATGGCAAAACAGGTGCGACCGAGGAAGGAGAGGCCGGGGTCCCTGCCCCTTGCGCCTAAATAGGTCACCAGGCTCCGCCCTCCGTCGCACCGGAAGTGCGTCCTCCTGCCCCGGAAGTAATACGCGGCCGGTCACCCATTGGGGCAGACCTGCCGCCCCTCTCTAGATCAGGTAGGGGGCGGGGGCCGGGGGGCCGGGCCCTAAGGGCGCGCTTGCCGATGCTCAGCTCGCGCTTGGCAGAGGAACAGGAAGCCTCCAACCAATGGTTCTGAGGCTATGACAATTCCGCAGTAGACCTTACAATCACTAGCCAACCTAGCGAAATCCCAAGGCACCACATGGTAGGTGTAGGAAACTGGGCTTTTGTTACAGTTATCCCCCCACTTTCTGCCCTTTTTTAGCTACTAGATGCTGATTTTCGACTCTTATCTTGCACTGAAGTCTGATAAACAGGCTTCAGTGCCAGTGCTCCGTCCTCAAAACAAGATGTTGTCCAACTGTACTACAATTTGCTAAGGACTTTACCACCCCTGTAAGTCCCTATTAAATGGTACCCCAGGTACCTGGGGCCTGGGTGTTAAAGAGGGTCCCTAAGGGATGCAGCATGTCTTATGTCACCCTAAGGGACCCACATACAAATTCCACACAGGCTGCCATTGCAGGCTGCGTGACATGAGTGAAAACATGACATGACACACTCCTGTGTGGCATGCCAAAGCCACTGCATCTAATATATGTAGGCCACCCCTACAGCAGGCCTTTGAGCCCTAAGGCAGGGTGCCTAATATTTCAAAGGAGGACATAGCTGCATGGGCAGATATGCCCCTGTGATGTCTTGTTCTATGACTGGATATTGCAAGTGAGCAGGGAAACCATCTTAAGGTATGTACTGGGCACTGGTCAAAACGAGTTACCCAGCTACATAATGGCTTCACAGAAAGTTGGACACACCTCTAGGGTGAACAAGCCCGAAGTGAATACAAATTTTAAAAAGCCACCATCTTGTGTGTGGTGGAATTGGGAATGGAATTCTGGGACTGGTTGATGCCTACTTCCCAAAGGAAGTGGTCATCTAGGAGGTGTAGTGACCCCAGGGGTAAGTAGCCCACTGACTACTAGCCCTCACTCCCCTTAAAACACCCCTAAATTGAGTATTTAGGGGACACCTTGATACCAGGACTTCAGATTTGAACAGACACCAAAGAAGTAGTAGACATAGATGACTGCTAACCGATGAACCGAGGAACACGACTGACTTGGCGCCAACCCTGCCAGTCCACCTGCTCCACACGACCCTCATGGAGCAAACGACTCTTCCTGCCGCTGTGTAGACTCCAAGAAACCAGGAGGGCTGCCAAAGAAATCCCTTGGAGTAGAGGAGCTACTTCCCTGCAGATGCATGCACCAAAGACGCAAGACACGGTTCACCAACCTGCTGCTCACCTGGACTACCGACAGAGCAGCTGCCTAGGAGGAGGTAGCAGTGCTCCTACAAGTCCAATTTGGCCTCTTTTCAAATATGGGGATACCAGGACCGACTGGAGTTGCACAACACCAATAAATGGGGTACTGGACCCATTGCAGCAGCCAAGGCTTGATGTGTCCAGACTGGACACCAACGCCAAAGAAAAACGGCATGCACATCAAGGGGCTTCAGGGACAGTACGACACATTGAGAGTGACCGAGCTGTCCTGTTTGCCCTTTTTTTGCAGAACAAAGACAAAGAGGTGAGTCGTAGAACGCCGCCACCCGATGCCTAAATGTAACTCTGCACTGCGCTTCACAGCCAGAGTCCAAGGGGGGTGATGGTGCCAACGGGGTCCCCAAACCCACAAGAGCTAAGCTCACCCTTGGGTCCCCAGTCACTGGGTGCAGCCTCTTACTGCGGGCTCCCTCCAACTGCGAGTGACTCAAGCACAGAACCCAACGCAATAAGACACAACTGCACCCGCGCTCCAGAGCCCGAGGAGAAGTGCACCAAGGGTGTTCCTACATACCCGAGTATCTAAAGGGCCGAGCCCCCGTGAAGGTTGCTCTGGACTGGTCTCTTTCTAAACCGGATCGTTCCCATTGAATTGGATGGGACACCGATGCCGTAACACGCCTCTGCACCTGGAAGCCCCAGAGCCTCCCGACGTGACCTGCTGGTGTGGCCTCATACTCACTCTAAGTCCCGAAGAACAGTCCTGTAAGTCGCTATTAAGCGCCCAAATGCAAGACATGTTTTTCCCCATAAGATAACATTACCACATCAAAACTTGCACTTTGTAAACTTTTAAAACGTATAAAAAATTAATAACTCGAAAAGTACTTACCTGAATCTAATGATCGTGTTATCTAAATTCATATAAAAGTATGTGTTATTTTAATAAACTGGGGGTGGATTTCTTTATTTCAGTTTGTGTTTCACTGCCTTTGTGTGTGCAATAAATGCTTCGCACTACCTTCTGACATGCCGAACTGCTCACCCTCACTACCACAAAAGAGAGCATTTGGGGTGTCAGTTATGCCTCAGTAATTCTTTTGGGGTTTGCCTGGACTCTTTACACAGTGTACCTCTTTTTGGTCCACTATATAAAGAGCCAGCTCCCTGACGTAGAGTACAACACATCCATTTTGAGCTATGGGATTTTGAATAACCAGTACCATGGGACACCAAAACTTCCAACCAGAACTGTTGGGCTTCAAGATATTGGCCCCAGATAGTTTCCTGTTGCCATGATTATTACCAAGAGCATTTAGAGGAAGCAAGAAACCTGTTGTAGAGCTATTTGTCAGATGATACCATTACCTTCCCAGCTGGGGACTGAACTAGACTTTTTACCAGTGTTTAGTGGAAGGAACCCAAGTCTATGAAGCTGACACCAAATCATGGTGCAAATCTAGGTTTGCACTTTAAGCCAGAGGAAATCCATGCTTTATTAAACCCTGTTGTCGCCCTAAAACCTACAGCACACTTAATATGCCAGTAGAGAGACACCCAAAAGACTTGTACTGGGTTTGGTTTGGCCTTATAAGTTGCTTTCCATAAATATTAGACATATTAGGATTTTGTTCTTTATGTGGCCACTAGATCTTCCTACAAGTGCATTAAAGGATTGATCTTTTATTAAATGGCACACAAATGACTGAACATAAATCCTTAATATCTATGTTTCATGGCATCAGACCTCAAACTCTTGACATGTTCCACCATAGACGCCAATGGAGAGTCAAGGAAACTGAGGGACTCTCTGCTAGCCATTACAAGAAGATGTTTCCAGGCTCCTCCAGCATCGATGCTCGGTGAGAGTACTAAACACAGTTACTGTCCTATTGGATTAAATCTTACCTGCCACTGGACTTGGAGAATAGGTCAGGCAGGAAGAGTTTGAAAGAAAGACAGAAGGGTATGGTAGTGAGGGTACAACAGTGGGGTCCTCAAAATGTGGATTCCTTTCCAAAGCACCAATGCTCAACAACAGAGTGCATACTATAGCATTATTGCTAGCTGACAAGGGCGTTAATCGTTGTTAAAGGCCCTTTATCGGAGTTGAAGGCCTGAGAAACACCAGGTGGTAATACTACATCTGGTAATATTACACCCAATATAGGCATTTTTTTCCGGTAACAAATTCCAGGTGGACTTCATAAGAAGAAACGGTGCCGAATTCAGGAAAACAATGCAGTCAACAGCCTGGCAATACTGTATCCTACCTGTTATTCCCCATTCTGGGCTTCTTACATGTAATGGCAATAAATGGGGGGTGGTAATACCATAACCACCCCATTTTTGCAGGCCAACTAATGAGGCCTAATTAAGACTCCAATGTGTCATGTTTGGAATATCCGTTTGTCATCGTTTTATAATGTCTCACTCACTATCTTCTATGCCAAATGTGTCTTTTTTTCACCACTTCTGCTGCGTCCCTATGGCTTGCTTGATGCAACGTCTGCATTTCAGGGCGAGACAGTGAATTTAAGCGCACGTGAGAACAGGATAAGATGGCGTCGCGATTAAACCTCGGGATGAAAAGAGTGTTTGAATCTGCTATCTGTGCCGCTCAAAGCGGCCATCTCTGAGCATCACCTTTCCACTTAGACGCCTTCCAGAAAAGATGTCTGAGGTGAGCTCAGCCCCCACCCCTGTACTGACTACTCCCAGAGCCCACACAGACTTCAAAGCAGGTGTGAAGCCGAGGCTCCGTGCCGGCGGCTTTTGAATGAGGTAGACACAACACAACAAGGGCTGGGACGACCTTCACCGAGGCAGACGCAACACACAAGCATGAATGGCCGACCCCCCCCAGCCTGCATCAGAAGAGACCCAGGGATGGAAGACTGCTTCCCGCCCCGTGCTCTCTTTGCAGCCATGGGCGGGCGCCATTAACTTCATACAGCAATGACGCCAGATAAAAAAAACAAAAACACAACAACGGGCCTAAATTATCCGATGCAGCAAGACCTTCACGCATGCTTTTGTTGTGCATAATTCTTAGACACAACAGACAGTCGTCTCCTCTGCCGGGCCCGTTTGTGTCCTTCTGTCATGATACACTGCCGACTCTGACGTCATTAGGGTGAATGGAGAGCCAAAACAAACGAACAAAGACCCTTTAAATGTACAATGATTGTCGTTTGCTTTACTGTTTTGGTATTTACTCTATTTTTCATTCGCCTTCCCGTGAGGTCACCGGAAGTGGCGTGCCTCTGGCTGTGGGATGTCATAGTCTGGGTACTGTGCTATGCGCTCAAGGCAAAACAGGAAGTAGAGGTATGGCTTGGATGTTTGATTCTGTGCTTTTGTTTTCAAATGTATATTCACCATTATACCAAAAAAGCAAATATACACGAATGTCAGAGACAAAACATGGAGTAGTTTAGAGCAGGTGTGGTCCAGCGGAGGGGTTTTTGGTGGGAGACACTTTAATGAAGTGTAAACTTTTAAAACTTGTAAAAAATGCATAACTCGAAAGTACTTACCTGTATCTGATGATTGTGTTATCTAAATTCATATAAAAGTATGTGTTATTTTTTATAAATTGGGGGTGGATTTCTTTATTAAGTTTGTGTCTCACTGCTTTTGTGTGTGCAATAAATGCTTAGCACTACCTTCTGAAATGCCTGATTGCTCACCCGCAGGAATCGGCCCCTGCCAGATTTGCACTGGGTTGTTATTCTAGATTCTTGTTATGTTCTTTTATAAAGATTTATATATCCAACATCTACCAATCACATAACATTCTTGTACTTTTCCTTGCAGGCATGGAATAACTGAAGAGATCTGTCACACCTTGCTGGTTAATTTGGAGGACTTTAATACAGTCCATCACTGTAGGTCCCAAATATCTATACAATCTGACAGCTTCTTTACATCTCTGAAAGTCACTCAGACATGGCATGATAATAAAAATACCCATCCCAACACATCTCTCCACTTCTCTCTCCCTCCAGCCATGCCAGCTCAGGACCACAACTATACACAACATCTCAGATTTGATAACTCTGAGCAGTAACCAGCTAAGCAGACTATATCGTATGAAATGCCATGAAGGGACCTGCAGAGGGGTTTAAAGCTACCAGCTCCTGAAAACCATAAAACTGTGCGTCTATCTCTCACATCGATCCCTCAACACACCACTACTGGCTGGGTCCCGTAGTACACGATGGGCCCGATTCACAGAACTAACTTAAGACAAAATACTAAACTTACTACCATTTTGGTATTCACAGAAGGCACTTACTCATTTCGGTATTCACAGAAGTTAGGAGTCCTAACTTTAGGACTCCTAAATGCCTTCTGTGAATACCGAAAGTCTTAAAGTTAGGATTTTTCTAAATTTAGTAGTAGTAAAGTTAGGACTACTAACTTTCGGACTCTTAAATGCCTTCTGTGAATATCGAAAGTCTTAAAATTAGGATTTTTCTCAGTTTAGTAGTAGTAAAGTTAGGACTCCTAACTTTAGAACTCCTAAATTCCTTCTGTGAATACCCAAAGTCTTAAAATTAGGACTTTTCTCAATTTAGTCGTAGTAAAGTTAGGACTCCTAACTTTCGGACTCCTAACTTTCGGACTCCTAAATGCCTTCTGTGAATACCGAAAGTCTTAAAATTAGGATTTTTCTCAGTTTAGTAGTAGTAAAGTTGAGAAAAATCCTAATTTTAAGACTTTCGGTATTCACAGAAGTTATTTAGGAGTCCGAAAGTTAGGAGTCCTAACTTTACTACTACTAAATTGAGAAAAATCCTAATTTTAAGACTTTCAGTATTCACAGAAGGCATTTAGGAGTTCTAAAGTTAGGAGTCCTAACTTTACTACTACTAAATTTAGAAAAATCCTAATTTTAAGAATTTCGGTATTCATAGAAGGAATTTAGGAGTCCTAAAGTTAGGAGTCTTAACTTTATTACTACTAAATTGAGAAAAATCCTAACTTTAAGACTTTCGGTATTCACAGAAGGCATTTAGGAGTCCTAAAGTTAGGACTCCTAACTTCTGTGAATACCGAAATGAGTAAGTGCCTTCTGTGAATACCAAAATGGTAGTAAGTTTAGGATTTTGTCTTAAGTTAGTTCTGTGAATCGGGCCCGTTAAGAGCAGTGCATGCATGACTTGGAAATGCTTCCCACCTAGGATCAAAACGAAGACAACATCCTTGTAACCAGGCATCCTACAGGGTGTAGCATGCTAGTCATGTACGCAGGCGCTTCGGAACCCCACATAGGGGCAGTAAGCAGGGTTGGATTAGGATTAGAAATCGGCCCGGGCACACTAAAAAAAAGTGTCCCACATTTGCATATTGCCTTTCCTCAAAACACTATTTCGGCGATGTTTTATAAACACCAGAAAACATGTGAGGCCACTACTGCTCAGGCCTCCTGCCCCTGCTCAATATGCATACATTAATGGCCCGGCCCAGCGAGAGAAGGGAGTGACACCTCTGCCCGTTGATAAAAGGGAGGTAATGGATGCCCATCTTCCTCCCAAATGGCCACTCAGAGACCCACTGAGCCACTGGAAACATCTGTACACACCAGACACAGCCCAATTCTCGCCCCAACCGCCCCCCCACCCCAGGCTGCCAAAAAAGCAGCTCACAGCTGGAACTTCGATGCCGGCTCCTCGGCCATTGCCCAAGTGCCCGCCTTACCAATCCGACCCTGGTAGTAAGTGCTATATAAATGCCGTAATATAATACAATACAATATTTCTGGGTTTGCCTGCTTACGGTCATCTGTGGGGCTTTCTCTGGATAGCAGCTCAAGGCATGCCGTCTGCGCTGCTCGTTCATGCCCCACCCATGGTACCATCTTGTGATGTTGCTCGATATATAACACCGGAGAGCCTGATCTTAGTGGCCAGGTTTGTAGGGTCTTGTAGGCTGATTTATAGATAACGCAGTAGATCATGTACGTGAAGCTGACCTACGGGCTACTGAATGGAGGATGCTTTCCAATTAGAAGAAGATGGATTCTTGAATGGTGCTCTAAAGGGTTGCGTCTGTTGAGGAGGTGCAGATCTATCACTTGAATGGCACTTCTGAAGCCCTTTTCTTTTACGGTGGCCTTCACTTTGTGGAGTAAGGATCAGTGGCGGTGGACATGGCTCACGGATGGCCGGGTAGGTATCGCAGGGAGGAGAGTCACGCGGGATTGTTGGGGTGAGCAATATAAAAAAATAATAAACTTGCCTTTCCGCTGGGCCCGGAGTCTCTGCTCCTGCTCTCCTCATCTTGGAACAGGAAGCACAGCCAGGCCCCACTGACCAATCAAAACTCTGCAATGCAGGGTTGTGCTTGGTCTGAGCACCGTGACACGGCGCTCAGCCAGGGGCTGGAGTGGTGGACATGTTCTCCATGCGGACTGTATTGCAGCCTGCATAGAGAACAGGGAAAGTGCGTATGTCTGGTTTGGATGGACTGAGAGTGCCGACCAAACAGTCATTGCACACTTAGGAGTGGGCAAACCACTCTTCCCCTGCCCTGCTCCAAGAGCAGAGCAGCCCCTCCCACCTGCAAAGCAGCAAGAAGCATGACATTATAATAACTCAAAGTTGTTATCATTTTATGTTTCGTACTTTGCACCGCTTAAAAGAATTGGGGTAATGCTCCTCCGCCATGGTAAGGACAGCTGGCGCTTATCACTTTTTATCAAGTCGGAGATTTGTTCCTTGAAGCTGAGTTTGGTATCTGTGCAAACGCCTGGAGTCTTAGCACTCCTGGGCAGTTAAGGTGAGAACCCACTGAGATTATATGTTGAGAGTCAGTCCTGTACTGGCGATGAGGACAAAGTGAGGGCCTTCTTTAGAGTTGGGAGGAGAGTTTCTCAGATGGCATACTCCATCACAAATGTGGCCGATGTTCTATCCGCCATATTACAAGTGCATGATTGTCAACAGCACTTTTAATACAACAGACAAGATATCCGCGATACTCTAAATAAGGCCTTCTATGTGCTATGCTTGTGAGTATCTTTATTTGTCAATAAACAGATTTAATATTAAATAAGGCCTTCTGTTTCTGTTGGGTTTTGTCCGAGGTAGGCTGTTAACATCCATTGTTGGGTTCGGCAGCAGAGTTTACGACGAGAATTATATTGCTTGTGGAGCATATCTTCTCCATGAGGTGCACAACTGGACGCTAATGTACTTGTGCATCATTAGGACCCCGAGAGCCTATATTTACAGATTTAAGAGTGCCAGTGAGATTACAGGGCCCTAAAAGATACCGCAAAGCATGGGAAGCTTCTTGGAGTCGGATGAGCTTATTTGGACAAGCCAGGCTCTATCCTTGACAGAGTTCCATGAACACCCCTAGGGCTGGCGCTCTGCTAATTTAAGGCTGCCTCGCTGCATGCGATTAAAGCCTTTCCTCAAATGACAGGCTCCCTCAGCAGAGGAGACACAAGGACAGATTTACAAGCCCTGTACGCCACATTTGCGCCGCTGTTGCATCACTTTTGTGACGTAGCGGAGAAGCGTCACGTAAAGCCCTGCGCCACATGTGGACGTTCCGTCGCAGGGGGTGGGGGGAGCGTTCCGACGCAGGAACGCCTCCTAAAAGTGGCTGAGTGAAATCTACAAGATTTCACTCAGTCACTTTTACGGCCATGGTGCGTCAAAATCCTGCGCCTGCTTGAAGCAGGCGTAAGGATTGACGCAGCATGTTAGGCATAGGGGCACCCCAAGCCTTGCTGGAGCTGCGTCACGCTTGCGACGCGACTCCAGCAATGCATCACCTTTACGGCAGCAGATGCGTCACGCATCTGTCTATTCTTGCCGCATGGTGCGCCGCATTGTAAATGCGGCACATCCATGGTGGCACAAGAGGTGTCTGCCGTGACGCAAAATAACTGGTGCATCCCTGCTGATATTCAGGGATGCACCAGTTATTGTAAATCTGCCCCACCGTATTTCATTATTGGCATAACTAAACATACAAATATTGTTAGAGCCCTTTGCACATCACCCACTGCTCTCCCACAGAGCTCCTTGTGAACAAAAGGTGGCTTAAGGTTTCTGGTGTGAAGGTGGATAACAGCTGGTTTTCCAAAATTGGGCTGCAGTCGAATCCTGCTCACCTTTAGAATAGAACCCAAGTCTAACCTTGTTTGTTTTGGAAGTCAAACATTGATTTAGAGAATTACTATGAGCTTAATAGCGTCCTAGCACACTCTGTGTTGAAACATAAGGCTCTTCTCGCTGCTTGTTG
This sequence comes from Lissotriton vulgaris, assembly GCF_964263255.1. Classification (NCBI taxonomy): domain Eukaryota; kingdom Metazoa; phylum Chordata; class Amphibia; order Caudata; family Salamandridae; genus Lissotriton; species Lissotriton vulgaris. The sequence continues at coordinate 1,704,144,292 of NC_141695.1, forward strand.
ACAAAACCATGACCAGCTCTGCAAAAGGCAGCTGAACATAGACCACAAGATCCCTGCCCCCCACTCTGTGCTCAGATTTGACCATCTGTGGTTCAGAGAATCATTTGCTATGAAGTAGGTTGGTTCTCACTTTCTTCTAAAAAAAAATGAGACCACAATTTTCTTATCCAATTGTGAGACCCAGGAGAAAGGACTAAAAACATCAAGAAAACTTCCGCCAAGGCTTGCGGGTGAACCTCGAAGACTCACAGTAGCTTTCCTAGTTGTTGTCTAACATCCAAGATGGATGTATGTCAGTACAACGCGATCTTTTAGATCGCAGTACTTGACAACGCTGCTATTACAACGCAAGTCGTTACAACGACTTGCGTTGGAGTGCGCGGATTGTGGAATATTATAATTTTATATTCCAACACCAGTCCACGTATTAGTGGGGAAGGTGTAGGAATATAAAATTACAATATTTCTTAACCAACAGCGCCATCCAGCGCAAGTCGTAGTAACGACTTTCGTTGTAATGGCAGCGTTGTTAAGGTAGTGCGGTGTAAACACCGCGTTGTAAACGATGTTCCCCTCCAAGATACTACTGTTTACAGGTATTATGTCGATGACCTCTAGAGTTATGCGGCAGAGTACCAAGTTATGCGGCAGAGTACCAAGTTATGCGGCAGTTACTAAGTTCTGCAGTAAAGTTTTCCATTAATGAACAACTCTGCCCAAGAGAATGATATTCAATGTTTATGACGCAAGTAGGTCACGAGGAGGCCCTTTGAGATCCAAAACATGAGTCTTTAAAATGGAATGCCAAATGCTTGCGCCGTGCTAAAATAACCGCAGCTTTAAAAATAGCGTCTGCAATGGAACCAAAAAAGAATTTGTTTTAATCTTGAAATAAACAGAAACATACACGTAGAAGGATTCATACTTTCCACCCTGTCTGAATACCATTTATGTATTAAAGCTTTTGTTTCCTACTGCGTACGAAAGCCCTTCCCCTTGTCCATGAAATGGGGTTGTTCACACTTTCTGGGTCACATATTTAGGTGCCTGATTACAGCAATCGGCAGCTGAAGCTGGCCAGTTAACCTTTGCAAAGTTTCCAGCGCCAATTTGACCTTTTGAGCTAGAAACAAAATGTCTATGTTAACATCTGTAAATTATGCGGCAGAGGATGGACTATGCTACAGTTGTGGCACATTCAGTGCTTAATTTGTAAAAAACGTCGTGCCGGGCCCTCGACAGGAGGACACTAGAGCATCATCACACTCTTCAAATTGTGACAATTCATACTATTACAAGCCCACAAAGCTATAAGAATGGCTTTGGAGGCAAATACTACTAATTGGAAATTTAAATTTAAATAATAAACAGAAGTTTGTGTGCTTGCACCTAAATTGGCAGACGCCACTACCATGTGGCAGACAGTCATAAACCCCGGTACTGCCAATTAAGTGCCGGTGCTGAGCACCGGAAAGCACCAGCACAAATTAAGCATTGGGCACATTCATATTTAAGTGGAAAAAGCTGCAGCTGTTCAACCAATTTTTTTCCATTGGATTTCATTATAGCCATGTCCTTTCAGTATCTGCCATCAGTAATGTAGGGTATAAAAAAACCTCTAAATAAGCACATGGAATAATCTGGAAAGCCACTGAAACTGGCAGAATTGGTACCAAAGATTTTAATTTAGGTTGGGCGTGGTGTACTATATTTTTTGAGGATGTTACAGACTCAGCTTTTATATTAAGATACATAATTCAAAACCACTGGCACGAAACAGAGCAACCCATGTATGGACTTAGAAGTGCCGATATACAATGACAACTACAATATTTCCCCAAAGGAGTTACTTATTACAACAAGTTGAAAATGTAGTCCAAACTTATATTAATATTCAGAAGTTCAACCAAAGAATTACAAGGATAGCTTATTTTTTACAGTTTGGTACTGGACACAAAAAATATGAAAATACCAAAAACTTTATTTACATGAAGCACACATATGTTATACCCGGGGTCTACAACCTTTATGGTAATAAGAGCTACTTATGTTCAATAAAAATCATACAGAGCTACTAATATTAGTGAAGTAATTGTGACCAAACCAGATTCAATACATTAGTGGGCACCCCACGCAAGATTGTACCAGGCAAGGTTGCCAGCAGTAATGCGAAGATGGCTTTAGGAATTTACAAAGCATCTAAAGGGTTAATACATGGCAGTAATAGATGCAATGCCCAGGCACAAAGGTGATAACTTTAATAATGTCTTCCCGAAAGCCTTGTGCCTTCTCACTCAAACATCAGCTTTAAAAATGTTTTGGAAGTCTAGCCATTAGTCATCAAACATCAGCTAGGTGTATGAGATCTGCAAAAAACACACATATTTTTTTGAATTCACGCTTTTCAGTTTTGGGAACCATATATTAACTCAACCAAGCAAAAGCTTTTACTTTAGTAGGCTGGGTTGCACACAGGTGAGCTACTTACTGGAAGTTGCAAAGCTGCTGGTGCAGAGACAGAATATTTAGTAAAAAAGATCAAATTGCACAAATAAAGTGTCAAAAATATAATGGGTCAAGAATATTAACAGACAAATTCTCATGGTCTAGAATATCGATTTTAGGTAAGTAATATTGATAAAAAAAATTCGAAGTGTTTAATATCGTATGCAAAAATATAGATGTTGAAAATACAAATGTTTTATTAATTTTATGTATTTTAGTATATATTTAATTTGTGTGTGATGTATCTATTTTTTTGTATAAAAATGTTTGTATTTTTTATTATATGTGTTAACAATTTAGCAGTTATTCATTTTTTTATTTGAATTTTGCGTTTTTAGTTCCGTAGCGGGTTGTGGGTTTATGGGGGAATAGGGTGGGAATTAATTTAATTATATAAAATGTATTAATTCTTTTTAGTAGTTATTATTTTAATTTTTTCAATGTTGTGTTTTTAGTTCCGTAGAGGGTTGTGGATATATAGGGGAATAGGGTGGGACGTAATTTAGTTATATTAAATTTATTGAATAATGTTTATTTATTAATATTTGTTGATTTGAGATGTTATAGTGTTAAATGTGTAAATTAATTTATTATTCATTACTTAAAATAGTTGTTAATTAATTATAAATAAATAATTGGCAAATAAGTATGTTAATTGTGTAATTAATTTTAGGTGTGTGTTGCAGTGTTAATAGGTGAACTTGGTGGGAATTAATTTATTTTTAATTGATTAATTAATTAGTTGTTAGTTCATTTTAGTTAATTAATTAATAATTAATTATGGTAATTGTGTAATTAATTTTAAGTTTGTGTTGTGGTGTTTATATGTGTAAATGGTGGGAAGTAATTTATTTTTACTTGATGAATTAATAATTAGTTGTTAATTAATTGAAATAACTTAATTAGTAATTAATTATGGGAATTGTGTAATCCATTTTAGCTGTGTGTTGTGCATCTTACAGTGTTAAAGAATGTGTGCTCAATGAATCTTTATTATTTATTTTTATTAATAATATTTTGTAAATTCATTATTAATTATTTTAATTATGGACATAAATGTAAATACAAATGTTGGAGTTTTTTGGGTGTGATGTTATAGGGTAGGAAAAAAAATAAAAACATTTATGTTTTAAATATTTTTTTTGTTAATATTTGCTTCTTTTAAATGAATATTGTTAATAAATGTATTTATTATTTAATTTTAGATAATATGTGCATCTTTTTGGTATTTTTAATTAATATATTCAATGTTAATCCATACTAACATAATAAAGAGAGAGCCTAAATCTTTGAGGCGGGTAATCTCAGGAACTACAGCACCAATCACAACACTCAATACAGCGTTGGAAAGGGCAGTTGCAGCAGAAGGACATAGGCTATGCAGACTCCCACCATATACATTTAAAAGGTAAAAGAACCTTGCCAGCAAAGTAGTCCCTTGTGAGCGTGTTTGCGTTGTGCTGTGGGCGTATGCTGGGGGTGTGACAAAAGCTGGGGACGTGTGGTACGTTCCGCCCTTCATGCCATGTCTCATATCGTGTGCTAATCCCACCCTGCTCCCTTTAAATACCCCTGCACCCCATAATCATAACCCACCCTTACTCCTTCAAATACCCCAACACCCTTAAACACTAACTCATCTTAACCCTATAAATATACCCTGTACCCCAAAACCCAAACCTATCCCTAAACCCTAAAAATACCCCTGTATCCCCAAACCTAGCCCTGAACCCTATAAATACCCCTGCACCTCGAAACCCAAACCTACCCATAACCCTAAAAAATCCCCTGTACCACCAAACCTAGCCCTGAACCCTAAAAATACCACTGTACCCCAAAATCCAAACCTAGCCCTGAACCCTAAAAATACCACTGTACCCCAAAACCCAGGCCTACAACTGAACCCTAAAATACCCCTGTACCCCAAAACCCAAACCTAACCCTGAACTCTTAAAATACCCATGTACCCGAAAACCCAAACCTACCCCTGAACCCTAAAAATACCCCTGTACCCCAAAACCCAAACCTAGCCCTGAACCCTAAAAATAACTCTGTACCCCAAAACCCAAACCTACCCCTGAACCCTAAAATACTCCTGTACCCCAAAACCCAAACCTAGCCCTGAACCCTAAAAATACCCCTGTACCCCAAAACCCAAACCTAGCCCTGAACCCTTAAAATACCCCTGTACCCCAAACCTAGCCCTGAACCCTACAAATACCCCTATACCCCAAAACCCAAACCTAGCCCTGAACCCTAAAAATACCCCTGTACCCCAAAACCCATACCTATTCCTAAACCCTAAAACTACCCCTGTACCCCATAACCCAAAACTATATCTGAACCCTTAAAATACCCAAACACCCCAAAACATATACCTCAGTACCCCAAAACATATACCCCTATACCGATACTTACCTTATCCAAACATTAAAAAAACATGCTCTTACCTTTCAAGCATTTACAACGAATTTAGTTGTAAATGTATGGGTGGTAAAAGCATATAAAAGGTAATGCCATGCGTTATAATGGCATTGCGGAGTCATGGTACTTTCGTAATGAAAGTATGCGGAGTGATGGTATGCGGAAAGAAAGTTGCGGAATAATGGGTGTTTACCCTCCCCCGCTACGTACATTGGTGGCACGGCGGCCCACCTCCCCAGCAACATACTCATATTTTTTCACCCCCCATTTGAAAAATGCACAGGTCTCTCTCATTGATGGCCAGCACCAACATACACTTTTAGACACACCTTCCGCCACAAGTTCTAGAATTGCGAACTTTAGAGCTGGGGAGCTACGTTCGAATCTCGGCATCAGCTCAACATCCTGTGATTCCAGGCAAATCGCTTTGTCTCCCCGTGCCTACCACAAATGAATGTGTTCTTCTGTAATGTAAATTGTGCTCATGCCATGTTGTCGAGTTCGCGCTATATAATAATGCAAGGAACAATAAAGTAGGGAAACTCGAGTTCACACACTACTGAACGCGCACTCTGAAGTGCATCAGCAGTGCACTGTGAATCGAAGCATTTCACAGGCCTGTCACAGATAAGAAATGCTATGAAAACGAAATCCTACAAAACAATCTACTACTGGCCGGCAGCAATTCATACCCGGACAACGTCGGGACGGGCTGCTAGTGTTTAATATATTTAATTGGATATTTTTTAAATATTGCTTATTTTTAAGATTATTTACATTTTTCCAAATGTTTAAATGTTATTAGTAATTTTTGTTTCTCTGCTATCCAACACTTTCTCTACTGTTGCACTCATTGCAGGGGGAAAAATACTTTTTACCCCTCCGCTTTCCAGCACTTTCCCTACTGTTGCACTAGCTGGAGTGGGAATAGTAATTTTGACCCCTCCACTATCCAAACCTTTCCCTTCTGTTGCACTCACTTGAGTGGGAATAGTCATTTTTACTCCTACGTTAACAAAACTTTCCCTACTGTTGCACTCACTGGAGTGGGAATAATAATTTTTACTCCTCCGCTATCCAGCACTTTCCCTACTGTTGCACTCACTGGAGTGGGAATAGTAATTTTTACCCTTCCGCTATCCAGCCCTTTCCCTACTGATGTACTCACTGGAGTCTGAATAGTAATTTTTACCCCTTCGCTATCCAACACTTTCCCTACTGTTGCACTCACTGGAGTTAGAATCAGAAATGTAATTATTCCGCTATCCAACATTTTCCCTACTGTTTTATTTATTGTATTGCGAAATGTACGTTTTCATTTTTTTATAGTTAAATATTTTAATTAATTATAGAATGGTTATTTTTTATTTTAAATTATTGATATCTGTATATATTTTATTTTTATATTATTTAAAAGTTTAAAAATGAAAGATAATAGTTAATAAATTATTTTAAAGTAAATATATGTATATGTATAAATTATTATGTTTATGTGTTTATATTTTTTTAATTACGTTTATTTTTTATATTTAGTTAAAATATATATTAAATGTAATTTTGTTAAAGATTATTTTAATATTTTATATATGTTACATATATTATGATATTTTATCTATATTTTTAAATTGCAAATTTTTACTTCTTTATTTTTAACTTCAATATTTTTGATTCGATATTGTTGTACTTAACTGTTAAGGTATTGGAGTCGATAATTTTGTAGTCGTTATTTTTTTTCGATAATCTGAACATCCATGTTTTTAGCATTGATGTTCTGTCAGTGAACCCTAGGTTGGGCATGGTGTAGGATTGTTAATATGTGTAAAGGGCATTCCAACCTTAACTTCCAGAATAGTTAATATAAGAAAAAAAAAGTTGACAAAGCCAGTAAGGCAGGCTTCAATGTAATAATGTGCATTTAAACATTTAGGGCCTGATTCAGATGTCGTTCGGAAGGCCTCCGAATCGGATTTGGCTTTCCCAGATCCGATTCGTAGCCCTTGTTTACGACTGAATCGTACACATGTCCGGACGGCCATGTACGATGCGAAGATCACGTACGCGCCAACCGAATCGTTTCCGGGATCGGAACCTGTCCATACGACTCATTTGTAGGGGAATCGTGCCGCGCTATAGAGACGAATTCCGACCGAGAGAGTTCGCTGCACAATTCGGACAGCCGCTTTGCCTCACTTTCAGCTAGATGAAACGGCTGTCAGAAGCATTCTTTGGGGGGCCATAGCAGGCCCCCCCCTTCACCCGGGGCCCTCTGAATCTGCCTTGGGGTTGTGTCCTTGGGTCTCACTGATCCAGGCATACACAGTGTGGCGATCACCATGGGGTGCCCGCCACAGGGTGTATGCTTTTCCCCACCCACCCCTTTTCTGCTATGGGAGCCTGTGTACACGTCTGTACATGGACTCCCGTAGAGTTCAATGGGAGTCCAAGCGAACTGAGTCCGTAAGCATACGGCAGCATCGTATTCGGTCGTTCGGACTCTCGAAGCATGTCTCACTTGGAAAGCCCTCAGGATCCGAGTCGTACGGAAGTCTTTCCTAGCGAGATTGGAATTGGGCCCTTAGAGGTACAGATAGGTAATAGTAAATAACGGGGATGTTGCTGGCCCATGAGTTCTGAGAGAGATCAGAGTTGAAAAACATTCCTGTAATCTACTTTTCATCCATCTATAATTTTACTCAATGTGTGGCCTACAAAACCCTCTACCCATGCTCTAAACTGTTAGGAGCATCAGAGTAAAGGAAGGGCTATCCATTATGTCTGGGCGGTGAACTCCACTCTGTCTGCTGATTTTTCCGTCTTCTGCACTATGTGGAGCACGCATAGTTCTGGAGAGTTATTTCCTCGCTCGTGCTGGTCAACGTTAAGGTGGCGAGCGTGGAAAATCCAACACTAGACCACCTCCCAAGGAGCTTTCTCAACGCGGGTGGTCATGGATGGTCACAACCACTCGCACTGAGAAACCATCCATTTGCGTTGAGGAAGCTGCCGCTTGAATAGAGAATCTATTCAAGCGGCAGAAAGAAGCAGCGCCTTCTTGTAATGCGTATGGAGCCCTTCGCGCCGTTTTTCCAGAAGCGACACAAACACCCGAAGCTAAAAATCAGTGCACGCCAGAGCTTTTTGGTCACTTTGTGGAGTTCTACCTAGCGGGATTCTGCGAACTCCACCCAGGCCTACCATACATAACAGATCCTGTCAATCGCAATGTAAACGAAAAAAAACCTGGCCTCTTGCTACCCACCCCACTGCTCTCTGAGCCCTCACTCCCCCTACAGCCCTCCCAAAGTTGTGCTCTCTGTTCTCCATCAGAGAGCCCTGACAATGCAGCCAGGCATTCCTTTATGATCTAGAAACAATGTGAACATACTTTTGTGTTTCCCCGTTGCTATCTCATAGCAGCGAATAAACAGATTTATATCTGGTATTCATGTATTTGACACTCATGCGTGCATTGCATGCTGAAATGCTGTTTTGCACGTTAAAGCCAGGCATACTGGGCCTTGTCAATGTTGGTGGCTAAAGAAACAAAAAACATTACTTTCTGTGTAGAATACATAGAGGAGGTAAGGAACTGAACGTGACAGTGTGGCCATTCAGTACCTTTAGACGTATTTTAACGTAAGTAATTTCTTAGAAAGCAGAATGACACCCCAAACAGCCAACAACATGGGGTGACAGAGAAATACTCCACTGGATGTAGTCAAATCCACCTCTATATGCAAATGTTAAAGATTTGGTAACAAGAGGTTTGCAAACAGTTGTGCTGTCGAGCCAGATCTAAAAGGACCCAGGGAAGTATTGTCATTGTAGGAGCAGGGCCTCTGGAATTATGCTGCAAGGGAGGACCAAACTATGCGGCAGGGTTGATTAAATTATGCAGCAAGAAAAGGCAAATTGTGTGCACTAATGCTGCACATTTTGTGATAGTATTTATTCATGTTGTAATTTTATTGACATGTTAAGACTGTATAGACAAAGGTTTCACCTCATTTTAACCATGTTAACAATCAAAAACAGTAATAGGCAACTGAAAAATGACCTGTCAACATTTGCATCGGTCCTTTCACTGAACAGCAACAAAGGTCAATGTAACTTTAGTATCTTTTGATCCATTTGAGCAACAAACAAAACTGTATTTTTGTTAACATCTGCAGAATATGCAGCAGATTGTGGATTATGTCTCAAACGTGGCAATTCTATAAATATGTGGAAAATGCTGGGCCGCAGCATCACATAATTCCAGCGGCCCTGTGTAGGAGTAATGGAAGTGCTGGACACTGAGAAGACTTATTTTGTTGCAGCAAAGGCAGGGCTCGAGTCGGGGTAGCACGTGGGTGGACGGCGTCCCCCCACTTATTTTACCGGGTGGACACCGTCCCCCCTGCCAAACAGCTGGACTTCACTCTTTGGCCTCTCTGGGACGAGATCAGAGCTTACAGGACGCAGCAACCGCGCTGGCTTCGCAGATGCAATCGCATCTAAGGGGTGAGCGAGGGGAGGCAATGAGCCCGATGGTGCAAGCCACCTTTCGTGACGTCACTTCCTGTCGTGACATCACTTCCGGTGACAGCGACCCCCCACCTCTTTCTTTAGGACTTGTGCCCTGAGCAAAGGGGATGCGGAGAAGGCAATGGTGCAATGAGCCTCATCTGCCAGGGAGTGGGTAGAGTCCAGAGGTTCTTGGCAGCAGGAAGAGAAGCAGAATGGGTAGTCCTGGGGCCAACATATGAGAGAAATAGGCATGCTGGGTGGGCTGGGGGTCCTCCATCCTGTGAAGTGCCTGGGCCTGATTTTACAGTTATGAAGGTCAAAAATGACGAGCTTCCAGCTACAGTCAAGTTATCGGCATCCAGTCCACCATATTCAACTGAGAAAAATCTGATCAGCATTTCAGTGTCTACAAGGTCTCTTTACAACTCTTTAAGATAACGAAGAATTACAGTGGGTGTTTTTGCTTCTCCAGTACTCATAGCCCTTACCCCTAATATATTTAAAGACCTACCTGGCCCTGCCTTTCAGTGGTAAACGGGCCTGTCCTGCAAGAGTCAATCAATCAATAAATCAGTAGATTTTTAGAGCGCTTCTTTTCACCTGTGAGGGTATCCAGGCCCTGGTGATATCTCCAGGGCTCGAGTCGGGGTACCACACGGGTGGAGGGCTTCCTCCCACTTATTTTACCAGGAGCTCGATTACTGGAGCAAATGGAGCCACACATTCACTCTTTGGCCTCTCTGGGGCGAGATTGGCGCTCATTTAGAACTCTACTCACGCGCTGGCTTCTCTGATGCAATCGCATCTAAGCGGTGAGCGAGGGGAGGCAATGAAACTGATGGTGAAAGCCACCTTACGAGACATCACTTCCTGTTGTGACGTCAGCGTCCCCCCACTTCTGTTTTTTAGGACTTGTGCCCTGGATATCTCCCTTCATCAGTCCTTTCCGTGGAGCCCACTGAACGCCAATGCACTATCCTTAGCACAGGTGCACTCAGGCGGGCAACTAGAGCCAAATTTCGGGGGGTCTGAAAAAGATTTTGGGGGGGCTAATTTTCCAGCCGTAACCAGAGCAGCTGTAAAAAGGGATAAAAACACAACAAAAGCCGCATTTGCAAGTACACGGTCTTTTAACACCTTCGCTGCGGCGGCTATTCCGCCGCATCGCTAAGGGGGCGGGGGGCCGCGCAGCGCGCCCATGCTGGTGACGGAACCGCTCCGTCATCAGCCTCGGTTGAGCTGTGCTCATGACGGAGCGGTTCGGTCATGGCCCCGCCAGCTCAATGGAACGCCAAGCGCAGGCGCCGAATCCGCGCCGCGCAGGTGCGGTGAGCGGGCCATGACGGAACCGCTCAGTCATCGGCACAGCGCTACCGCGGCTGATGACGGAGCGGTTCCGTCATCAGCGCCGAAGGTGTTAAAGTGTTAAGTACTCGGGTGCAGCTGCATTAAGACGTCGCCAGCCTGCGAAACTGTGTCAGCCCGGGCTGACACAAACGACGGGGGGGCTGAAGCCCGGTGAGCCCAATGGGTGTTGCGCACCTGGGTGCACTGCATCAGGGCCTTCCCTGCAGCAGAGTGAGCTACAAGGCAAACATTGATCAAACAGATGACCCTAGTTCTTAATTAGGCATGCAACACTAGCAGTCTCAGTGACACAGAAGGGTGGGACTCACTTGTTGCAGGCTGTGTGCCCCGCAGGCCCCACTTTAGAAACAGTTCAAGTGCCATCTTGTTGTGTTTTGCAGGCAGCCCCGGGGCCTGCTGTGATTGTATCGACGCGTTTCAACCCAGCACTGATGCCCCTCACAGATATTTACGAGTTTGTTTGTTTAAGATTCTCGCCCGATCGTTTTGCTCACATTGCCTTTGGCCACGTGGCCTGTTTTCTGCTAATGTGGCTCTTCCAGGGTGGAAATGGCGGAGCTGATCAGCGCCCCAGTGCCCGCCGGCCTCGTGTTCCCTATCACCTTCCATCAAAGGCTTTGCTCGTTTACATCTCAAAATGTTTGTGAGCAAGGCGCGCCCCCAGGTAAACAAACAGCACCGGTGTCACAAAGGCACAATCCCCTTAGTAGTGTACAGGAAAGTCACGTGCCCTGGAGCAAGCAAGGGGAAACTCCCCACGCCTCATTGCTGTTAGGTGCCACTGCACCTGCTGCACCCCGTCTGCCATCCCTCACTGAAGAACTAATTGTAAGCATGTTTCCAAATATAAGAATGTTGTTTTGGCATCATTCGTGTCCCCTCCCTTCATCCGCCTAGATTTGGACGTTTCACCCTCCTCATCTGTTCTTTACTTTCACACCCCTTTCCTCCTGCCCTGTTCACCACTGTACAGAATTTATCCCAACTGTTTTTTGCAGTCAGGGCTTCAGTTCAGCCTTTTTAGGGCTCGCCTGCTGATGCGCTTCTGCGCATCGCTGGCGAAGCTCTATTACGGCTTATCCAGTGTTGATCCACCACTGGCGATTCCACTGGCGATTTCTTCAAGTGCATGTGCTTTTTAGGTCATTGCGCAAGCGCAAGCCCTAAAAAGCGCGTGCACAATGCCACCAGCCCCCTGCCTGCCTGCCTCGCATTACCAGATCAAAGGCAGCCCAGCCCCCCTCCCACAAGCTTCTCAGCGTGTGCTCTGCCTCAGGCCTGCATTTCTCCTCCCCTCGGGCAAACAGATAGCCGCAATAACACCCTCCCTGCTCAGCTTTTTTTTCTCAATTTCTCCCCGTCTACACTTCCCATTAGGAGCCCTTCCTCCCCCCAGATAATCTATCTCCATAAGAGATAAGCAGCTCTTCCACCATCTCAAACCCGTATTAGTGCTCCTCACTATGCATGTTTTTACTTAGAAAATCAGCACAATGCAGCAGTGTGACATCAAGCCAGGTTCATCGACATCACTGCAAAAGTAAAGTTTTTATTCCCCATTTCCTCTTCAAGAAAGTGACTGCGCATCAGCCTCTACGGATCAGAAAGCGGAGCCCCTCCACTGACCGGGCTGCGAGTCAAATGGCCATGTTTCACAAATTATGGTTTTCGTGGTCTTATTCTGGAGTAGCCCTGTTGGCAAGAGAGAAAAGAGCAAGGCTCTGACAGTCAGTCCTCCTCTGCTTCATAGTATGCCGCGCCACTATAGTAAGTTGAACAAGGGATATTATTTGACAGAAAGAGGCAACCTGCATCTATTCACGGAAATACATTGAGCAGTCTACATTTTTATTTTTTAAAGCTACATGCAATGCACCATAACTATTCTAGGTCTACAAATGGAAATACATAACAAGCAATATTTTTATTTATTTTTTAAGAGGTGCATACTTAAAAAAATGATTGCAAAAATTAAACATCAACTAGTAATTAAAAAACCTAGCAATTAAGATATGCCACGTCAAATAATAACTTTTGTCGCCAATTAATTATCAGTGTCTGGAATGGATATGGTCACACCCTCACTCACCCTCAACCCCTCACCCTCACTCACCCTCAACCCCTCACCCACACCCTCACTCACCCTCAACACCTCACCCTCAACCCCTCCCTCACGCTCACCCACCCTCACTCACCCTCAACACCTCACCCTCACTCACCCTCAACCCCTCACCCTCACCCTCACTCACCCTCAACCCCTCACCCTCACTCACCCTCAACTCCTCACCCTCAACACCTCACTCAGCCCCACGCTCACCCTCACGCTCACCCACCCTCACCCTCAACACCTCACCCTCACTCACCCTCAACCCCTCACCCTCACTCACCCTCAACCCCTCACCCTCAACCCCTCACTCACCCTCACTCTCACTCATCCTCTATCACCCTCAACCCCTCACCCTCAACCTCTCACCCTCACTCACCCTCAACCCCTCACCCTCACTCACCCTCAACCCCTCACCCTCACTCACCCTCAGCCCCTCACCCTCAACCCCTCACCCTCACTCACCCTCACTCACTCACCCTCAACACCTCACCCTCACCCTCACTCACCCTCACTCACCCTCAAAACCTCACCCTCAACCCCTCACCCTCACCCACCCTCACTCACCCTCAACCCCTCACCCTCAACCCCTCACCCACACCCTCACTCACCCTCAACACCTCACCCTCAACCCCTCCCTCACGCTCACCCACCCTCACCCTCACTCACCCTCAACACCTCACCCTCACTCACCCTCAACCCCTCACCCTCACTCACCCTCAACCCCTCACCCTCACCCTCACTCACCCTCAACCCCTCACCCTCACTCACCCTCAACTCCTCACCCTCAACACCTCACTCACCCTCACGCTCACCCACCCTCACCCTCAACACCTCACCCTCACTCACCCTCAACCCCTCACCCTCACTCACCCTCAACCCCTCACCCTCAACCCCTCACTCAACCTCACTCTCACTCATCCTCTATCACCCTCAACCCCTCACCCTCACTCACCCTCAACCTCTCACCCTCACTCACCCTCAACCCCTCACCCTCACTCACCCTCACTCACCCTCAACCCCTCACCCTCACTCACCCTCAGCCCCTCACCCTCAACCCCTCACCCTCACTCACCCTCACCCTCACCCTCACTCACCCTCAACCCCTCACCCTCACTCACCCTCACTCACCCTCACCCACCCTCACTCACCCTCAACACCTCACCCTCACCCTCACTCACCCTCAACCCCTCACCCTCACTCACCCTCAACTCCTCACCCTCAACCCCTCACTCACCCCCACGCTCACTCATCCTCTATCACCCTCAACCCCTCACCCTCAACCTCTCACCCTCACTCACCCTCAACCCCTCACCCTCACTCACCCTCAACCCCTCACCCTCACTCACCCTCAGCCCCTCACCCTCAACCCCTCACCCTCACTCACCCTCACCCTCACTCACCCTCAACCCCTCACCCTCACTCACCCTCACTCACCCACCCTCACTCACCCTCAACACCTCACCCTCACCCTCACTCACCCTCAACACCTCACCCTCACTCACCCTCAACCCCTCACCCTCACCCACCCTCACTCACCCTCAACCCCTCACCCTCAACCCCTCACCCACACCCTCACTCACCCTCAACACCTCACCCTCAACCCCTCCCTCACGCTCACCCACCCTCACCCTCACTCACCCTCAACACCTCACCCTCACTCACCCTCAACCCCTCACCCTCACTCACCCTCAACCCCTCACCCTCACCCTCGCTCACCCTCAACCCCTCACCCTCACTCACCCTCAACTCCTCACCCTCAACACCTCACTCACGCTCACCCTCACGCTCACCCACCCTCACCCTCAACCCCTCACCCTCACTCACCCTCAACTCCTCACCCTCAACACCTCACTCACGCTCACCCTCACGCTCACCCACCCTCACCCTCAACCCCTCACCCTCACTCACCCTCAACCCCTCACCCTCAACCCCTCACTCACCCTCACTCTCACTCATCCTCTATCACCCTCAACCCCTCACCCTCACTCACCCTCAACCTTTCACCCTCACTCACCCTCAACCCCTCACCCTCACTCACCCTCACTCACCCTCAACCCCTCACCCTCACTCACCCTCAACCCCTCACCCTCACTCACCCTCAGCCCCTCACCCTCAACCCCTCACCCTCACTCACCCTCACCCTCACTCACCCCCTCACCCTCACTCACCCTCACTCACCCTCACCCACCCTCACTCACCCTCAACACCTCACCCTCACCCTCACTCACCCTCACTCACCCTCAACACCTCACCCTCACTCACCCTCAACCCCTCACCCTCACCCACCCTCACTCACCCTCACTCACCCTCAACCCCTCACCCCCTCACCCTCACTCACCCTCACCCTCACTCACCCTCACTCACCCTCAACCCCTCACCCTCACTCACCCTCACTCACCCACCCTCACTCACCCTCAACACCTCACCCTCACCCTCACTCACCCTCACTCACCCCACCCTCACTCACCCTCAAACTCAACATACATACATACATACATACCCTCACTCACCCTCACTCACCCTCAACCACTCACCCTCACTCACCCTCAACCCCTCACCCTCACTCACCCTCACTCACCCTCAACACCTCACCCTCACTCACCCTCACCCTCACTCACCCGCACTCACCCTCACTCACCCTCACCCTCACTCACCCTCACCCTCACTCACCCTCACTCACCCTCAACCACTCACCCTCACTCACCCTCACCCTCACTCACCCTCACTCACCCTCAACCCCTCACCCTCACTCACCCTCAACCCCTCACCCTCACCCTCACTCACCCTCAACCCCTCACTCACCCTCACTCTCACTCATCCTCACTCACCCTCAACCCCTCACCCTCACTCACCCTCACCCACCCTCAACCCCTCACCCTAACTCACCCTCACCCTCACTCACCCTCAACCCCTCACCCTCACTCACCCTCACTCACCCTCACTCACCCTCACTCACCCTCAACCCCTCACCCTCACTCACACTCTCACTCACCCTCACTCACCCTCACTCACCCTCACCCTCACTCACCCTCACTCACCCTCAACCTCACTCACCCTCACCCACCCTCAACCCCTCATCCTCACTCACCCTCACTCTCACTCACCCTCAACCCCTCACCCTCACTCACCCTCAACCCCTCACCCTCACCCTCACCCTCACTCAACCTCAACCCCTCACCCTCAATACCTCACCCTCACTCACCCTCACCCTCACCCAACCTCAACCCCTCACCCTCAATACCTCACCCTCACTCACCCTCACCCTCACTCACCCTCAACCCCTCACCCTCACTCACCCTCAACCCCTCACCCACACCATCACTCACCCTCACTCACCCTCACTCGCCCTCACATGCCCTCACTCACCCTCACTCACCCTCACCCTCACTCACCCTCACCCTCACTCACCCTCACTCACCCTCAACCTCACTCACCCTCACCCACCCTCAACCCCTCATCCTCACTCACCCTCACTCACCCTCAACCCCTCACCCTCACTCACCCTCACCCTCACTCACCCTCACTCACCCTCACCCTCACTCACCCTCACCCTCACTCACCCTCACCCTCACTCACCCTCAACCCCTCACCCTCAATCCCTCACCCTCAGTCACCCTCACTCTCACCCTCACTCACCCTCAACCCCTCACCCTCACTCACCCTCAACCCCCTCACCCTCACTCACCCTCAACCCCTCACCCACACCATCACTCACCATCACTCACCCTCACTCACCCTCACTCGCCCTCACTCGCCCTCACTCGCCCTCACTCACCCTCACTCACCCTCACTCACCCTCAACACCTCACCCTCACTCACCCTCAATGCCTCACCCTCACTCACCCTCAACACCTCACCCTCAACCCCTCACTCACCCTCACTCTAACTCACCCTCACTCACCCTCAACACCTCACCCTCACTCACCCTCACCCACCCTCAACCCCTCACCCTAACTCACCCTCACCCTCACTCACCCTCAACCCCTCACCCTCACTCACCCTCAACCCCTCACCCTCACTCACCCTCAACCCCTCATCCTCACCCTCACTCACCCTCACTCACACTCACCCTCACTCACCCTCACTCACCCTCACCCTCACTCACCCTCACCCTCACTCACCCTCAACCTCACTCACCCTCAACCTCACTCACCCTCACCCACCCTCAACCCCTCATCCTCACTCACCCTCACCCTCACTCACCCTCACTCACCCTCAACCCCTCACCCTCACTCACCCTCAACCCCTCACCCTCACTCACCCTCAACCCCTCACCCACACCCTCACTCACCCTCAACACCTCACCCTCAACCCCTCCCTCACACTCACCCACCCTCACCCTCACTCACCCTCAACACCTCACCCTCACTCACCCTCAACCCCTCACCCTCACTCACCCTCAACCCCTCATTCACCCTCACTCACCCTCAACCCCTCACCCTCACTCACCCTCAACTCCTCACCCTCAACACCTCACTCACCCCCACGCTCACCCTCACGCTCACCCACCCTCACCCTCAACACCTCACCCTCACTCACCCTCAACCCCTCACCCTCACTCACCCTCAACCCCTCACCCTCAACCCCTCACTCACCCTCACTCATCCTCTATCACCCTCAACCCCTCACCCTCAACCTCTCACCCTCACTCACCCTCAACCCCTCACCCTCACTCACCCTCAACCCCTCACCCTCACTCACCCTCAGCCCCTCACCCTCAACCCCTCACCCTCACCCTCACCCTCACTCACCCTCAACCCCTCACCCTCACTCACCCTCATCCTCACTCACCCTCAACCCCTCACCCTCACTCACCCTCAACACCTCACCCTCACCCTCACTCACCCTCACCCTCACTCACCCTCAACCCCTCACCCTCAACCCCTCACCCTCACTCACCCTCAACCCCTCACCCTCACCATCACTCACCCTCACTCACCCTCACTCACCCTCACTCACCCTCACTCACCCTCACTCACTCACTCACCCTCACTCACCCTCACTCACCCTCATTCACCCTCACTCACCCTCACTCACCCTCAACACCTCACCCTCACTCACCCTCAACCCCTCACCCTCACTCACCCTCACTCACCCTCAACCCCTCAGCCTCACCCTCACCCTCACCCTCACTCACCCTCACCCTCACTCTCAACCCCTCACCCTCACTCACCCTCACCCTCTCTCACCCTCAACACCTCACCCTCACCCTCTCTCACCCTCAACACCTCACCCTCTCTCACCCTCAACACCTCACCCTCACTCACCCTCAACCCCTCACCCTCACTCACCCTCAACCCCTCACCCTCAACCCCTCACTCACCCTCACTCTCACTCACCCTCACTCAACCTCAACCCCTCAGCCTCACCCTCACCCACCCTCAACACCTCACCTCACCCTCACTCACCCTCACTCACTCTCAACCCCTCACCCACCCTCACCCTCACTCACCCTCAACACCTCACCCGCACTCACCCTCAACCCCTCACCCACCCTCACCCTCACTCACCCTCAACACCTCACCCTCACTCACCCTCAACACCTCACCCTCACTCACCCTCAACCCCTCACCCTCCCTCACCCTCAACCCCTCACCCTCCCTCACCCTCAACCCCTCACCCTCAACACCTCACCCTCACTCACCCTCAACACCTCACCCTCACTCACCCTCAACACCTCACCCTCAACCCCTCACCCTCACTCACAACACATATTGTGTTACAATAGGTGTCACATTTGCAAAAGATAAAACTATTGGCATTGTAAATAACAAAGCTATTAATTCGCTATTTTCAAAACAATCACATAAATAAAAAATGTGTCCTTTACAATACCAATAGCTCAAACTTTCCTAATGCAAGACCTATTGCATTGCTGTGCTTCTCTCCCCTGCTGCACTCTCCTGCTCTCTAGAGATGTGGCCTAACGACAAGAGCTGCCATCTAAGTCACGTAAATACAAAATATGTTGCATTCCAAATGCTATAGGTGTCACATTCGCAAAAGTTATAACTATTGGCATTGTAAATGACAAAGCCATCAATTTAGCAATTTTAAAAACCAACAAATAAATAACATATGTCATTTACAATACCAATAACTCCAACTTTTCTAATGCGAGACCTATTGCATTTCCAATGCTTGTTCAATGTTGTGCATGAATTACAGCGCAAAAGCCTTCTAACCGTCTTTGATTGGTTGACGTCCATTTCATTTGTCCTTTCAACATCTCTCTGTAAAATAATGGAGCGTTTGAAGAAGCCAGTGAAAATCACCTACCACTTCCCTAACCTGACCTAAAACAGGCCATGGCAGCTTTTGCAGTGATCGGGCCCCTCCCACCTCAGGTGGCTCCCATTCAGCCTAAAGTCTATGAACAGCTGTAGAATGCAGGGGTCTCGCGGGGCCCCTCAGCACTTTCTACGGAGCAGCCCCATTATTTTATTTATATTTATGTCTGTGTTTTTACAACGCAGCGATCAAACAGACCTATTGCTTACAGCTTACAAAGAGTGGGCCTTGGGCTCACCCTGTTCAACTGTTGGCTTTCTTTGACTGCCTCATTCTGACATTGGCTTGAGATATGGCCAATCACGTCTTAGTTCGGCCCACTGAGTGGCTTGTCTCTCACCCAATGTGATTGGTTGTTTGGATGTATCCTCCCACCTCCTCTGAAGTGCTTGTATTGAACTGCATGAGTGACTACTTTACAACTACAGCCTTCTGTCTGCTCCTGCTGGCTGCCTCCTCTTGTCTTGTTTAATGTGCTAGTGGTGTAAGCGTTAGATAATTAAAGCCGGACTTGTTGGCTTTGGCAGTGCATGTTTGTTTTAAGCCACTGACCCCCAAGTGAGGAGGTCTGCCAGGAACAAAGCTGATTCACAGAAGTATATACATACAGGGCTGCTGAAATGTACTGCAAGCCACTCCTGAAGTAAGATAAACACCACACACTGGCCATAGAGAGGAAATTCAAAGGAGGAAGGCAAACACCAACAATTAAAGCAAAAACTTAAGCCTAGATAGTGCTTACACGAAGAGTAAGAACTCCCCCTACCACCACTGTGCAAGCATCTGTCTTCATCACAATGGGCTCATAGTAAAAACAGTATTCTACACAACACCACAGCGCCCAGCACTGACATCAAACATGTAATCCTTTTCAATTGTGATAGACAACACCATATTTATATAAATATCATGATTGATTGGCGTCTTTAGAATGTAAGTCACCCATTTTATTATTGAAAGACAAAACTAAATACAAATCAATAATATTTCAAACCAATAGTGACACAGAGTTTGTGGACAGAATGTCATAATAAGAAACACAACACATGAAGCCCTTATTTTCATTTACAGCAAGCTCCAATCAAAATCAATCCAATAGAACTCCAAGAACATATTTGTATTCAAATACTTTATTTTATCATTTATTTGTATTCAAAGAACATGTCATTCATTCTGGAGAAGCCATGGACAAAATGTTGCTTCACACTGACCTTGTTAAAAAGTAGCTTATAATGTGTTAGCATCACACCTAAACAAGAAGTTTTATTTGCTGTTATATTGTGAATTATCTACACCTTGTTTTAATTCTAAGACAGTACAAGAACTATCATTTGTAAATATGTCATCATTTCTAAACATATATCGTCATCCAAGTTCAATCGATCTGAACATAGGTAAAAAAACATGGGTCATGGTGGGATCAGACGAGGAATGCTCTTTGGCCGCACCTGTTGGGAGCGCATGTGGCGCAACTGTGGCGTGCACGGTGCGCGCCTGTGCCCCGCCGTCGCAGAACTTAGCTAATGATTGACTGAATATGCACCAGTAGGAATCAATGTGGAACTGTGGGACCCCCTCATGTCTTTGTGTATCTCCCACAAATTGTGTGCTGCGCAAATACCTATTGTTTAGAAATGTGTAGAGTATGCCACACCCAAAAAGAGTGCCTTGACAGCTGGCCAGGCTTAGTGGTGGGAACACAACATAAGATAACTTAACATTTACTTTTTTAGGAACAATGATAACATTCTCTAAAACACTGGCTTTAATAAGGCACTGCACAGCCTCCCTCGTAAATGCACCCCCCTACTCCCAACTGACTGTTTTTTTGAGCCAGACAGGTCGGGAAGAGGTTGAGCTATTCGGTGCAGTGCAAACAACTGCCTCACTATAGGCCCGTTTCACAGAACTAACTTAAGACAAAATATTAAACTTACTACCAATTTGGCATTCACAGAAGGCACTTACTCATTTCGGTATTCATAGAAGTTAGGAGTCCTAACTTTAGGACTCCTAAATGACTTCTGTGAATACCGAAAGTATTAAAGTTAGGATTTTTCTCAGTTTAGGAGTAGTAAAGTCAGAACTTCTGTGAATACAGAAATGAGTAAGTGTCTTGTCCACTTGTGGGACACCCCCGCGCCGCACGGCCACCAGCTGCTGCGTGTGCCCCTTGCCTGCCCTCTGCCTCGCTGCCTGCCTCGTTGCCGGCTGCCGGCTGCCTCCGCTGTTGTTGTTTTTGCCTTGTTTTTATTGTAATTTGTGCCTGTTTTTTATTTATTTCGTTGTGCCTGTGTTTTGGTTTTCCTTCCTTGTTGTCCGCCTACCTCGCCGCCCTCCGCTCTCCCTTCCCACCACCGCCGCTTTTCCCCGCCCCTTTTTCTATTCTGTACCCTCCCCGCTCCCGCCTCCCAGCTGCTCCGCCCACCCACGCACTTCGCCTTAAATGGCGACCGTGCGACGCAGGTGAGTGTGACCCACTTGTGGGACACCCCCGCGCCGCACGGCCACCAGCTGCTGCGTGTGCCCCTTGCCTGCCCTCTGCCTCGCTGCCTGCCTCGTTGCCGGCTGCCGGCTGCCTCCGCTGTTGTTGTTTTTGCCTTGTTTTTATTGTAATTTGTGCCTGTTTTTTATTTATTTCGTTGTGCCTGTGTTTTGGTTTTCCTTCCTTGTTGTCCGCCTACCTCGCCGCCCTCCGCTCTCCCTTCCCGCCACCGCCGCTTTTCCCCGCCCCTTTTTCTATTCTGTACCCTCCCCGCTCCCGCCTCCCAGCTGCTCCGCCCACCCGCGCACTTCGCCTTAAATGGCGACCGTGCGAACGCGCAGCGGTCACGCGCAGCGGTCACGCGCAGCGGGTGCGCCGTTTGTGCGCCGAAGGCGCGCCAAAGGTAAGCCCGTCTGCGCCCGTCCGCGCCTGGACCGCGCCCAATGCCAGGACCCCTGGCCCACGAGGACCCCGACCGACCCGCCTGACGTACTCCGCCGCCACCCTCACCACACTCAACACCGGCCGACTCCCAGAATGCCATCAAGCCACTCCACGACGTACCCACGGACCTTTCAGCTGCCACGCCTGCAAGTTCTCCTGCATCCGGACCAGCCTCGCACCAGCACCCGCCAAGTCGAACACCAGCAGCACCCACCTCAAGTGCATCCTGCTCAACACCCGCTCCGTCCACAGACACGCCATCGAACTCTGGAACCTTCTAGACGCCACAGCCCCTGACGTTGCCTTCCTCACGGAGACCTGGATGAACGCCTCTTCAGCTCCCGACATCGCCATCGCTATCCCAGAGGGCTACAAGATCGTCCGGAGGGACCGAAACGCCAACCAGATGGGAGGAGGCATCGCCATCATCCACAGGAACACCATCCGTCTCACGACCAGCACCGACAACACCCTGACCAGCGCCGAACACCTGCACTTCCAGATCCACACCAACCCGAACACCACCCTCAGAGGCACCCTGATCTACCGACCCCCTGGACCACGCACACAATTCAGCGAGGACATTGCCGACTTCGTCAGCCCGCATGCCCTCCCCTCCGCTGACTACATCCTCCTGGGAGACCTCAACTTCCATCTGGAGAACAACAACGACCGCAACACCAGCACCCTGCTCGACAACCTCGCCAACCTTGGACTCAAGCAACTGGTGTCCACCCCCACCCACCTCGCCGGACACACACTCGACGCAGTCTTCTCTTCCAGCACAGACATCGACTTTAGCCACGCCACAGAGCTTCAATGGACGGACCACAGCTGCGTCCACTTCACCTTCAAGAGAACGACGACCCACCAACACCAGCAACAGGCCGCCCGCAGAAGCTGGAACAAGATCACAGCAGACCAGCTCGCCACCTCCCTGAGCCAGCACCCTCCTGCCAGCTCAGCGAACCCCAGCCAGGCCGCCGACAACCTCACGAAGTGGATCAGCAACTGCGCGGACGAACTCGCCCCACTGAGGACCCCGCCTAGCAGACCCGGCAGCAAGAAGGCCCCATGGTTCACCGACGAACTCAAGAGCTCCAAGAAGAACTGCCGAGCCCTCGAGAAAGTCTGGAGAAGGGAACCGACACCGGACAACAGGACCTCCTTCAAACTTGCCACCCGGAAACACCACCAGCTGATCCGCGCCGCCAAGAAAACAGCATTCAAGGACCGGTTGGACAACAACGCACACAACTGCAAGGAACTCTTCAACATCGTGAAAGAGCTTTCCAACCCCAGCGCAGGAAACAACGACATCACCCCATCGCAAGACCTCTGCAACTCCCTCGCTTCATACTTCCACAACAAGATCGCGGACATACACAACAGCTTCAACAACCAACCAACGCACACCATGACCGAACAACCACCCCCCACCACCACCCTCCACGCCTGGACCCCGATCAGCACCGAAGACACCATCCGCATGATGAACTCCATCCACTCCGGATCACCGACCGACCCCTGCCCTCACCACGTCTTCAACAAGGCCGACGCTGTCATCGCACCCCACTTGCGAGACATCATCAACACATCCTTCGACACCACCATCTTCCCTGAGAGCTGGAAACACGCCGAACTCAGCGCTCTACTCAAGAAACCAACAGCGGACCCCACCGACCTCAAGAACTACCGCCCCATCTCGCTCCTCCCGTTTCCAGCCAAAGTCATCGAGACGACCGTCAACAAGCAGATGGCCGCCTTCCTCGAGACGAACGGATCCCTCGACCCCTCACAGTCCGGCTTCCGAGCCAATCACAGCACCGAGACCGCCCTCATCGCCGCCACCGATGACATCCGAGCCCTGATGGACAATGGAGAAACAGCGGCCCTCATCCTCCTAGACCTCTCCGCGGCATTCGACACGGTCTGCCACCGCACCCTAGTACGGCGCCTCAGCAACATTGGAATCCAGGACAAGGCGCTGGAATGGATCATCTCCTTCCTCGACGGAAGAACACAGAGAGTCCGCCTACCACCGTACAAGTCAGAGGCCTCCGAAGTCATCTGCGGCGTCCCTCAAGGATCATCTCTGAGCCCCACCCTCTTCAACGTCTACATGAGCCCCCTCGCGGCCATCGTACGCAAACACAACCTCAGCATAATCTCCTACGCCGACAACACCCAGCTGATCCTCTCCCTGACCAACGACCCCGCCGCCGCCAGAGCCAACCTGCACGAAGGGATGAAAGAGGTAGCCGAGTGGATGACGACCAGCCGCCTGAAACTGAACTCGGACAAGACGGAGGTCCTCATCCTGGGCTCCTCACCCTCCGCCTGGGACGACTCCTGGTGGCCTCCCGCCCTTGGCACCGCACCCAAACCGACAGACCATGCACGCAACCTGGGCTTCATCCTGGACTCCTCCCTCTCCATGACCAGGCAAGTCAACAACGTCTCCTCGGCGTGCTTCAACATCCTACGCATGCTACGGAAGATCTTCTGGTGGATCCCCACCGAGACCAGGAAGACCGTCACCCAGGCCCTCGTCACCAGCCGACTGGACTACGGCAACGCCCTCTACGCCGGTACCACCGCCAAGCTCCAGAAGAGACTCCAGCAGATCCAGAACGCCTCAGCCAGACTCATCCTCGACATCCCACGAACCAGCCACATCTCCGGACATCTGAGAGACCTTCACTGGCTCTCCGTCAACAAAAGAATCACCTTCCGCCTTCTCACCCACGCACACAAAGCCCTACACGACCAAGGCCCGAGCTACCTCAACAGCCGAGTCAACTTCTACGCTCCCGAACGCCACCTCCGATCAGCCAACCACGCCCTCGCCGCCGTCCCCCGCATCCGAAGAGCGACTACAGGAGGAAGGTCCTTCTCCTACCTGGCCGCCAAGACCTGGAACTCCCTCCCGACCGACCTGCGCCTGACCCAAGACCACCTCTCCTTCAGGAAGAAGCTGAAGACCTGGCTGTTCGAGCAGTAGCGGCACCGGGTATGTAGCGCGCTTTATAAGTGTCACTGATTGATTGATTGATTGTCTTCGGTGAATACCAAAATGGTAGTAAGTTTAGGATTTGGTCTTAAGTTAGTTCTGTGAGTCGGGCTCTGAGTGTTGTGGTGTTTAAGAGTTGCAGAAAGCTTAAGATAACTTCGTGCAAGTCAGGCTTGAACTCAAGGCGGGAATCCCACGAGTACAAGACAAGCTCTGCAAAGCTGCCATGTATGTATGTATGTATGTGTGTTCTTATATAGCGCTCGACTTACCCTTGGGCATCTCAGCGCTTGCATTGGGAACCCGTCCTGGTTTTTCCCTGTGAGATAACCCGTACTGGGCATCCCCAAGGTGAAAGCGAGGCATCCCGCCGCGGGGGGGGGGGGGCGTTGTGGAGATTAAGCAAGCTTATTGCCCAGAGCTGCATAGTGTGAACTCATGCTTAGAGTGGGCACCGAAGCGAGAATTATCGAGTCCGTGGACAATTGGGCTCAGGACCCTGCAGCGTCGGGAATCGAACCCTGGTCCCGGGTCTGACCTCTGCTTCAGGGTATGCCTCCTCTAACCAGTGAGCCACACTTCTCCACACTTCAGCCACCCAGTGTCACGTGTTACAGCTGCAGCCAGTCCTGGTTTTACAGTCAACAACACTTTGGAGTATGGGAAATGTAGTTCCACCTGCCCTGTTTTTGTGGTCGGTTTTCATAACTCCAGCAGGGAAAGTTTTGTTGGGTTAAAAGCAAGGACTTGATGAAGGTGCTTCGCGTGCAAAGGGCCACTTGGAACCAGACCCCCCATACACGAACACACAATGAGTGCAAAGAATGAAAGCACAGCACATGCCCCTATTGGGGTGCATTGCTTGTGAATACACTTGCCACACAAGACAGGGCTTAAGCATAATCACGGGATATCATCTTTCACATTGTGCTAAGCTTTTGCAGTGGGAAACCTTCCGATAGAGGCGCCAGGGGGAACTGTACTTTGTTTCGACTCGCTGCTGCCGACAGGAAGACAAAAATACAGAAATAAAAGCAGGCCACTTCCCCTGCAGAGTGTTATTAACGTTAATGTACCTTAAGACCAGGCATTATCAGCGGGCAGGTTCACTTCCGAAGAAAGCGGCTTTTCTGCCCCTCAGAGAGCGGCCGGATCAAGTCCCGGCTTGTAAGACGCCGAGGATCACAGGGCTTTCATCAGCAAGCTAGGAGGTGGGCCTTTCACGAGCTCCCTTCCTCACCCCGCGCCCCCTTAGCTGATCAAGCAGAGCAAAGCCAAACTAATTACATTCCTGTGTTTGGACAGGAGGGTGTGCAGGCATTGAGGAGGGCAGAGTGCACATTGTGGTGCAGTCACTGATGCCCCCCCCCCCCCCCACTGCATTCCTCCTTCACACAACTCCAGGTCCTTGAGAAAGGAGCAGCGGCTGCACAGGTTACAATACTGAGGAACCAACTCCTGGCTGTGGTACTGAGGAACTTTCCCACACGTCAAACACGAACACAAGCCTACAGCGCTGAGTCACCGCCAACATCTAACTCATGACTCCAGTACCAAGGGACCTCCCGTATCAAACACCAACCCAAGCCTACAGCGCTGAGCCACCGCCAACATCTAACTCATGACTCCAGTACCAAGGGACCTCCCGTATCAAACACCAACCCAAGCCTACAGCGCTGAGCCACCGCCAACATCTAACACATGACTCCAGTACCAAGGGACGTTCCGTATCAAACACCAACCCAAGCCCACAGCGCTGAGTCACCGCCAACATCTAACTTATGTCTTTAGTACCAAGGGACCTCCCATATCAAACACCAACCGTAGCCTACAGCGCCAAGCCACCGCCAACATCTAACACATGACTCCAGTACCAAGGGACGTTCCGTATCAAACACCAACCGAAGCCTACAGCGCCAGGCCACCGCCAACATCTAACTCATGACTCCAGTACCAAGGGACATCCCGTATCAAACATCAACGAAGCCTACAGCGCCAAGCCACCGCCAACATCTAACTCATGACTCCAGTACCAAGGGACCTCCCGTATTAAACACCAACCGAAGCTTACAGCGCCGAGCCACCACCAACATTTAACTAATGACTCCAGTACCAAGAGACCTCCCTTATCAAACACCAACCGAAGCCTACAGCGCCAAGCCACCGCCAACATCTAACACATGACTCCAGTACGAAGGGACGTTCCGTATCAAACACCAACCCAAGCCCACAGCGCTGAGTCACCACCAACATCTAACTTATGTCTTTAGTACCAAGGGACCTCCCATATCAAACACCAACCGAAGCCTACAGAGCCAAGCCACCGCCAACATCTAACACATGACTCCAGTACGAAGGGACGTTCCGTATCAAACACCAACCCAAACCCACAGCGCTGAGTCACCGCCAGCATCTAACTCATGACTCCAGTACCAAGGGACCTCCCATATCAAACACTAACCGAAGCCTACAGCGTCAAGCCACCGCAAACATCTAACTCATGACTCCAGTACCAAGGGACATCCCGTATCAAACACCAACCGAAGCCTACAGCGCCAAGCCACCGTCAACATCTAACTCATGACTCCAGTACCAAGGGACATCCTGTATCAAACACCAACCGAAGCCTACAGCGCCAAGCCACCGCCAACATCTAACTCATGACTCCAGTACCAAGGGACATCCCGTATCAAACACCAACCGAAGCCTACAGCGCCAAGCCACCGCCAACATCTAACTCATGACTCCAGTACCAAGGGACATCCCGTATCAAACACCAACCGAAGCCTACAGCGCCAAGCCACCGCCAACATCTAACTCATGACTCCAGTATCAAGGGACATCCTGTATCAAACACCAACCGAAGCCTACAGCGCCAAGCCACCGCCAACATCTAACTCATGTCTCCAGTACCAAGGGACATCCCGTATCAAACACCAACCGAAGCCTACAGCGCCAAGCCACCGCCAACAACTAACTCATGACTCCAGTACCAAGGGACATCCTGTATCAAACGCCAACCGAAGCCTACAGCGCCAAGCCACCGCCAACATCTAACTCATGACTCCAGTACCAAGGGACATCCTCTATCAAACACCAACCGAAGCCTACAGCGCCAAGCCACCGCCAACATCTAACTCATGACTCCAGTATCAAGGGACGATCCGTATCAAACACCAACCCAAGCCCACAGCGCTGAGTCACCGCCAACATCTAACTTATGACTCCAGTACCAAGGGACCTCCCGTGTCAAACACCAACCCAAGCCCACAGCGCTGAGTCACCGCCAACATCTAACTCATGACTCCAGTACCAAGGGACATCCTGTATCAAACACCAACCGAAGCCTACAGCGCCAAGCCACCGCCAACATCTAACTCATGACTCCAGTACCAAGGGACATCCTGTATCAAACACCAACCGAAGCCTACAGCGCCAAGCCACCGCCAACATCTAACTCATGACTCCAGTACCAAGGGACGTTCCGTATCAAACACCAACCCAAGCCCACAGCGCTGAGTCACCGCCAACATCTAAATTATGACTCTAGTAACAAGGGACCGCCCGTATCAAACACCAACCCAAGCCTACAGCACTGAGTCACCGCCAACATCTAACTCATGACTCCAGTACCAAGGGACCTCCCGTATCAAACACCAACCCAAACCCACAGCGCCGATCCACCACCAACATCTAACTTATGACTCTAGTACCAAAGGACCTCCCGTATCAAACACCAACCCAAGCCCACAGCGCCGAGTCACTGCCAACATCTAACTTATGACTCTAGTACCAAGAGACCTCCCCCGTATCAAACAGCAACCCAAGTCTACAGCACTGAGTTACCGCCAACATCTAACTCATGACTCCAGTACCAAGGAACCTCCCGTATTAAACTCCAACCCAAGCCTACAGCGCTGAGACACCGCCAACATCTAACTCATGACTCCAGTACCAAGGGACCTCCCGTATAAAAACACCAACCCAAGCCCACAGCGCAGAGTCACCGCTAACATCTAACTTATGACTCTAGTACCATGGGACCTCCCGTATCAAACACCAACCCAAACCCACAGGGCTGAGTCACCGCCAACATCCAATTTATGACTCTAGAACCAAAGGACCTCCAATATCAACCTAAGCCTACAGCGCTGAGCCATCACCAATATCTAACTCATGTCTCCAGTACTTAGGGACCTCCAGTATCAAACACCAAACCAACACTACAACATTGAGCAACCACCTATATTAAACAGACGACTCCAGTACCAATGAACCACCATTATCAAATGCCAACCCAAGGCTAGAGCGCTGATCCACTGCGAAACTCTAACTCATGACTCCAGTACCAAACGACCTCCAGCATCAAACATCAAACAAAAACTACAACATTGAGCAACCTCCAATATCAAACATAGGGCTCCAGAACAGAGAAACCACCATTATTAAACACCAACCCAAGGCTACAGCTCTAAGCCACCGCCAATATGTAACTCTTGACTCCAGAACCAAGGGAACTCCAGTATCAAACACCAATCCAACACTGCAGCATTGAGCAGCCACGTATATCAAACAGCTACTCCAGTACAGTGGTACCACAATTATCAAACACCAACCCAAGGCTTCAGCGCTGAGCCACTGGCAATATTTAACTCCTGACTCCAGTACCAAGGGACCACCAGTATCAAACAGCAATACAAGAGTACAACATTGAGCAAGCACCTATATCAAACAGAAGACTCCAGTACAGAGGTACTACTATTATCAAACACCAAACCAAGATTATAGCGCTGAGCCACCACCAATATCTAACTCATGACTCCAGGACCAAGAGCCCTCCAGAATCAATCACCTTACCAACACTACAACATTAAGCAAGCACCTATATCAAACAGATGCTCCCATTACTGAGGAACCACCATTTTCAAACATCAACCAAAAACTACAGCGCTGAGCCACCTCCAATATCAAGCAAACATACTCCAGTACAGAGGAACCACCATTACCACCCAAGGCTACAGCACTGAGCCACCACCAATATCTAATTCATGACTCCAGTACCAAGGGATCTCCACTATCAAACCCCAATACAAGACTATAACATTGTGCAACCACCTATCTGAAACAGACTAAACCAGTACCAAGGTACCCCAATCATCAAACACCAACCCAAGGCTACAGCGCTGAGCCACCACCAATATCTAATTCATGACGCCAGTACCAAGAGACCTCGAGTGTCAAACATCAATACATGGCTACAACATTGAGCAACCCCTGTATCAAACTGGCGACTCCAGGACTGAAGAACCACCATCATCAAACACCAAACCCAAGGCTACAGCACAGAGCCACCACCAATATCTACCCATGACTCCTGTACCAAGGGACCTCCAGTATCAACCTAAGCCTACACCAATATCTAACTCATGACTCCTGTACCAAGGGACCTCCAGTATCAACCTAAGCCTACACCAATATCTAACTCATGACTCCTGTACCAAGGGACCTCCAGTATCAAACACCAAACTAACACTACAGTGTTGAACAACCACCTATATTAAACAGCCAACCCCAGTACAGAGCAACCACATTATCAATCATCTACCCAAGACTACATCATTGGGCAGCCACTGATATCAAACACATACCTCCTGCAATGAGATACTACCAATATCTAACACTAGCTTATGACTCCAGTTATGAGTAACCATCAATAGCAAAAGCTGCCTTATAACCTAACATTGCAATACCACAACTCAGGAACCACCAACATCTAGCACCAATTATTGAGTACAGTACTGACAAATCACCAGTATTAAAAGCCAACTTATGAATTCAGTATTCAGAAGTCACCCACTTAAAAAAACAACTCATAACTCTGGGCACTGAGGAGCCTCCAGTATCAAACAACAACTCATAACTTCTGCATTGCGGAACCACGAGTTTCAAACACCCATTAATTACTCTAGTACTGAGGAACCACCAATATTAATCATCAACTCATGATTCAAGCACTCAGGAACAGGTAATATCAAATATCAACCAGTCACTTCAGTACTGACAAGCCACTGGTATCAAAGACCAACTTAACTAATGACTCTGCCACTGAGGAATAACCAGTATCAAACAACAGCTCATCACTATACCACTGAGGTAGCAATGATATAATGCAGTAACCAGTGAATCCAGTACTGATTAACACCAATATCAAACACAAACTCATGACTACAGCACTGAGGATCCAACTTTTTCAAATACCAGGTCTTGACTAGAGTACTGAGAAACCACCAATAGCAAACACCAACTCCTCACTCCAACAAGCAAGGAAAGATAATATCAAAACCAGCTCACTCAACTTCACTGATGAACAACTAATACCAATTAACAACTCATGACTCCAACAACGAAGAGTGGGGAGGAAACTGATGAGCGTATAGGTAGAAAGTGCGAGCCAGGACTACTGTGACAAAGGGAGTTGTGAATAGGCCTCGGTGGAAAACTATGCTACGCTCGTGGAGTGTGCGTAGTTTGCGCAACTACGTGCTACGTGAATCGCACGTAGCACGTGCAAAAACGCATAGCGTAGCGGGCATTTTTTGCTTGCTTGCGGTCCTCAATGTCAAGTTAGCGACCCGCGCGATTCTCAACATGGGAGGTCAGGTTTCTCATTGCGAGTGGTCGCGTATATTCACGACCACTCGCCGTGAGAAACTACCAGTCCGCGTTGAGAAAGCTGCCACTCGAGTACAAATCTACTTGAGCGGCAGAAAATGACCACTTGCACTGTGCATGATGCCGTTTGCAATTATTGCACAGTGCGGACAAGCATCCGGCACTGTGCAATCATTGCGAACAGCATTTCCCTACCGCACTATGCAGTTCACGTAGCTACTCATAGCGTGCGTAGTGCAAAGTGTACTTTGCGTAGCTACGCCTAGCGTGACTACGCAAACTACGCCCAGGGTTAGTTGTGGACCTTATGGTAGATTATGGCTCAATGTACACTATTATCCCAGAGTCCATGTTGAGAACCATTTGGCCTACTTTGACAATAAATCCCAAACCCTTCAATCCCAAGGATTTCAGGCCAGCAATACTGAAAAGTAGCATACAAGCATACATTTTAAGGTCAAGTACATAAAAAGGAAGATTTATTTCACTAAGAATGGCCCGCCAATTTTGGGTTGAGTCAACCAGTATGCCTTAAAGATAATATTGAACCCAAGAGCAGTGACCAGGTGATGGTGGTCAACGACACCAATCTAAATGGGATTATAAAGAGTGCGTGGAAAGTGTTTTGAGGGGGTTGATTGCACTAAAAGGCTATGTAAACAAAAAATTCAGAAGGAGAGAGGAACTGAAGGGGATACTGAGTGAGCTGGTACAAGAAGGTGTTATTGAACCTGTGCATGCTGCTGAATGAGTGTCCGGGTTGTCATTTCCAAAGAAAAGGATGTCAGACTAAGATTTTGCGTTGACCTTTGTAGTTTGAAAAGGAATATTGTGCTTTTGTTGTTGACCGGTGTGAAGTACTTGGATTTGAGAAGTGGTGACAATCACTTCAAGACGTACCCTGATTTTAAAGGTCTCACTGTCTTCATTACCTCTAAGGCAGTCTAGCAATTTACTAGGTTACCCTTTGGCCTTGCCTCAGCGGCGAGTGTGTTCCAGAGGATGATGAAAGAAATATCAAGGAAGAATGACAAGTCTTATTTTTTGAAAGTGGTGTCTTTGATTTTTGGGAAAACTATTCAAAGCACAATATGATATTAAGGCCCGTTTTGGACACATCGCCAAGTGTAGGAATAATTTTGAGGAAATATAAATGATGGTTCATAGTTTTGGAATTGGAGTACCATGGGCACAAATTATGGCCACCATGTTGTAGACAAAAACAAATTTAGTGAGTATCATCAAGGATGCAGCTGGCCCCGAAAGCAAAGACCAATTATGGTCTTTCATAGGCTTAATAGAATAGTATGCAAAATTTGAAAAGGGTATTGCGGACAAAACCGAGGGTTTTGGGGGTTGTTGAGAAAGGGGCAATTGCTTCAGTGAGGTGATTCATAACAAAAAGCTTTTGAGATCATTAAGGATACCATATACTGATATTTTCACAACTTCTGATACTAAGAGAAAAACATATGTCACAGTAGATGCCTGCATCATCAGCATTGGAGCCATCCTAGTGAGGGTCCAAGATATGAAAAAGAAACTGTAGCCTTCGCTTCTCATTCTCTGAGCTAATCTGATAGTAACAACTCCTTCATTGAGTGAGAGGCATTGGCAGTGGGTGGGAAACGCAGTCATTACATTGCACTACCTTTACATAGCAGTCATTACATCGCAACATCCTTTACATCGCATGTCATTACAACGCAGCCATTACATTGCATGTCACTACAACGCATGCCATTACGATGCATGTCACTACAACGCAGGCATTACATCACAAGTCATTACAATGCATACTATTACAAAGCATAGTACCCTTACACTAACCGACACTTGCCCTACTGTTGCACTCACTGGAGTTAGAATAGTAATTATTACCCCTATACTGTCCAACACTTACCTTAAGTGCAATGTAATGGTATGCGTTGTAAAAGTATAATGCGATGTAATGGAATGTGTTGTAAAGGTAGTTTCTGAAAATGCGATGTAATGGCATTCTGGTGCACAGACATAATATCGACTCCAAAATATCAACTGGACATAATATCGAGTTTTAAATATAGACTGGACAAAATATCGACAGGACAGAATATAGATAACCAAAATATCGTTTTTAGGGTAAGGGATGTAATATCGACTGTTAAAAATATAGAAAGTTAAAATATAGAAGTATATAATATAGATAGTAAAAAATATCGATTTTTTAATAATATCTAATTTTTTATAGTGTATTTTTATGTTATAATGTGTGTGAAAAGTCTGTATTTATGTTATAATTAATTTTTATTAATGATTTTTGTTTTTATAATTATTGCGTAATTTAATTCTGTAGCGGGTTGTGGGTTTATAGGGGAATAGGGTGGGAAGTAATTTAATTATAATTAATTAAATATTTAAATTTATTTATTGATAGTAAATTTTAATTAATTGTTAATTAATTTATAATAGTTAATTAATTAAATTTTAATTGGTAATTAATTTTAATTAATTGATTAATTGGTAATTATGTAAATTTTACTAATTTATTTTCTGTAGCGGGTTGTGAGTTTATAGGGGAATTGGTTGGGAAGTAATTAAATTATAATTAATTAAATATGTAAAATTATTTATTGATATTTATTTAGAATGAATTATCAATTAAGTATTTATGGGTAATTATAAAAATGTTATTTGCCAATTAATAAAATTTAATTGATTAATTGTTAATTATGTTTATTTTAATAATTTATTTTATGTAGCGAGTTGTGGGTTTATAGGGGAATTGGTTGGGAAGTAATTAAATTATAATTAATTAATTAATGAAATGTATTTATATTTATTTAATTTGAAATAATTGTTAAATACTTTTTCATTATTAAATAATTAATTGTATTTTTTTTAATTAATTAGTATTAATAGGCGATCAATTGAAATAATTATTATTATTAGTAATTTTAATATATTAATTATTATATAGTATACAATTTTTAATTATTTTAAATTAATTATTAATAAATATTCATTTATAAATTTTTAAATAATATATGAAGTATTTACTTTCCCTAATGTTGTATTCTCTGGAGTGGGAATAGTAATTTTAACCCTTACGCTATCCAAAGCTTTCCCTACTGTTGCACTCTTTGGAGTGGGAATAGTAATTTTAACCCCTACGCTATCCAACGTTTTCCCTACTGTTGCAACCACTGGAGTGGGAATAGTAATTTTTACCCCTACGCTATCCAATGCTTTCCCTACTGTTGCACTCTTTGGAGTGGGAATAGTAATTTTAACCCCTACGCTATCCAACGCTTTCCCTTCTGTAGCACCCACTGGAGTGGGAATAGTAATTTTAACCCCTACGCTATCCAACGCTTTCCCTACTGTTGCTCCCACTGGAGTGGGAATAGTATTTTTTACCCCTACGCTATCCAATGCTTTCCCTACTGTTGCACTCTTTGGAGTGGGAATCATAATTTTAACCCCTACGCTATCCAACGCTTTCCCTACTGTAGCACCCACTGGCGTGGGAATAGTTATTTTAACCCCTAGGATATCCAACGCTTTCCCTACTGTTGCACCCACTGGAGTGGGAATAGTAATTTTAACCCCTACGCTATCCAACGCTTTCCCTACTGTTGCACTCTTTGGAGTGGGAATAGTAATTTTAACCTCTATGCTATCCAACGCTTTCCCTACAGTTGCACCCACTGGAGTGGGAATAGTAATTTTTACCCCTACGCTATCCAACGCTTTCCCTACTGTTGCACTCTTTGGAGTGGGAATAGTAATTTTAACCCCTACGCTATCCAACGCTTTCCCTACTGTAGCACCCACTGGAGTGGGAATAGTAATTTTAACCCCTACGCTATCCAACGCTTTCCCTACTGTTGCACCCACTGGAGTGGGAAGAGTAATTTTAACCCCTACGCTATCCAACGCTTTCCCTACTGTTGCACTCTTTGGAGTGGGAATAGTAATTTTAACCCCTACGCTATCCAACGCTTTCCCTACTGTTGCACCTACTGGAGTGGGAATAGTAATTTAAACCCCTACGCTATCCAACGCTTTCCCTACTGTTGCACCCACTGGAGTGGGAATAGTAATTTAAACCCCTACGCTATCCAACGCTTTCCCTACTGTTGCACCCACTGGAGTGGAAATAGTAATTTTAACCCCTACGCTATCCAACGTTTTCCCTACTGTTGCAACCACTGGAGTGGGAATAGTAATTTTTACCCCTACGCTATTAAATGCTTTCCCTACTGTTGCACTCTTTGGAGTGGGAATAGTAATTTTAACCCCTACGCTATCCAACGCTTTCCCTTCTGTAGCACCCACTGGAGTGGGAATAGTAATTTTAACCCCTAAGCTATCCAACGCTTTCCCTACTGTTGCTCCCACTGGAGTGGGAATAGTATTTTTTACCCCTACGCTATCCAATGCTTTCCCTACTGTAGCACCCACTGGCGTGGGAATAGTAATTTTAACCCCTAGGCTATCCAACGCTTTCCCTACTGTTGCACCCACTGGAGTGGGAATAGTAATTTTAACCCCTACGCTATCCAACGCTTTCCCTACTGTTGCACTCTTTGGAGTGGGAATAGTAATTTTAACCTCTATGCTATCCAACGCTTTCCCTACAGTTGCACCCACTGGAGTGGGAATAGTAATTTTTACCCCTACGCTATCCAACGCTTTCCCTACTGTTGCACTCCTTGGAGTGGGAATAGTAATTTTAACCCCTACGCTATCCAACGCTTTCCCTACTGTAGCACCCACTGGAGTGGGAATAGTAATTTTAACCCCTACGCCAGTGGTTCCCAAAGTGTGCGCCGCGGCGCCCCGGTGCGCCGTGATGAGAAGCCAGGGGCGCCGCGGCGCTGGATGTGGGTAGTGAAAACTGCCGCCTGAGAAATGTTCCATCCCTTCCCTGTGAAGTGTGGCGTATGGTGCACCCCGAGCGTCTTGATTAGGCTATAGTTCAAGATGAAAGAAATGCAAAACGGCCTGACAAAGCAAAGCAGATGACCTGTTTGGGTTAGCTATGTTCCTCCTAATCTGCGCGCCTGGGCGGCAGCCACAGTGTAATTATCACCGCACAGGGGCCTTAAGGAGTTCACAAAATAAAGGAATCTCCTGCTGACAGGAGAAGTGCTCTCGATGGCCTGCTAATGAATAGGTGTTGTATTTTTCCTCCTGAAGGTGCGACTCCCCTGCCCCACCATCGCCATTCTCTGAAGAGAATGAAGTGACAAACTGTTTTTGAGATGGCAATAGCAGACAAGATGTAACACTTTGCAAGCATTTTTTTGCGGGTACTACAATTTTTATAATAAAAGCAAAAGATGTTGCTACTACAAAATCCTCAGCCGATCCAAGAAAATAGTGTAATGTTCAACCTTTGATGCGGGAGGTAGAGAAATGCCGAGCTGGGAAAAAAATGAGGCCGGTTGAAAATTACTGCCATAAAATAATCTGCATCTCAGACATGCTGTTTTCCACCTCTAGGATGCACATTTCCCTAATAAACCAACTTTGTTGAAAATGTTTCGATATTACATTCTTCCGTGTGCACATTTGAAAGCTGCTTTCCCTTTCCCTGTGCAGAAATGATTTCCTGACTTTTCTGATATGTACCAGTGCATGGAAATCATGAAATTCCCTTGTTGCAAAGGTGCTGAGAAGTGCTAGAAATCTCCCTCCTAAAGCAAAAAAATTGCAGGTAACCGGTATCAGACAGGACCTGCCCATTAAAAAAGCTTCAATTAGAACATCTGTTTGCTCTTACCTCAAAACAGATCAACATAGTGGGATGCCAGTTGATTGCCGGGACGTTGCCTTCAGTCCATCATTAGAGCAGTTGCCTTTGTATATATGGGATGATATAGACCAGTGGTTACCAAAGTGTGTGCTGCGCCCCGGTGATTTCCCCCCCCCCCCGCCCACCGGTAAAAAAAATGGTGGGGAGCCACGGCCAACTGCCAATTAGGTCAAGGGAGCCACGGGTCAAAAAAGTTTGGGAACCACTGCCCTACGCTATCCAACGCTTTCCCTACTGTTGCACCCACTGGAGTGGGAATAGTAATTTTAACCCCTACGCTATCCAACGCTTTCTCTACTGTTGCACCCACTGGAGTGGAAATAGTAATTTTAACCCCTACGCTTTCCCTATGCTTACACTCTTTGTAAATGTAAATGTAAATGTGTTGTATTTGTATAGCGCGAACAGTAACCCGTAAGCATCCCGGCGCTTGTACTCCTACCACAAGGGAACCCCTCCTGGCTTTTCCTTGTGAGGTGTCCACTCCTGGGCATCCCATGGTGAAACCAGGCATCCCTTGTGTATCGGGGGCCGTTGTGCAGACTAAGCAAGCTATTGCCCAGAGTTGCAGCGTGGGGCCCATGCTTAGATTCAGCACTGAGGCGAGAATATCCGGTCAGAGGAATTTAAGCCCAATCCCGCCGAGGCGGGAATCGAACCCTGGTCCCTGGCCAGCGCTCTGCATCAAGGTCTGCCGCTCTAACCATTGAGCCACACTTTTTCACTCTTTGGAGTGGGAATAGTATTTTTTACACTTCTGCTATGGTACAGTAATATTATTGTATATTATTTAATTATATTATGTTACTATGTATATATGTTTTAACAAATATGTTTGTACATTTTTTTTTTATTAATTTCATTAAATATTTAATTATTATAAGTTAATTTAAGTATTTTTAAGTATATTTTAGTAATTACATTTTAATATTATT
Organism: Lissotriton vulgaris; assembly: GCF_964263255.1. Lineage (NCBI taxonomy): Eukaryota > Metazoa > Chordata > Amphibia > Caudata > Salamandridae > Lissotriton > Lissotriton vulgaris. The sequence continues at coordinate 1,704,182,848 of NC_141695.1, forward strand.
TTTAATTTAACACTGTTTTTAATAAAGTCGATATTTTTTTAACTATATTTTTGTAAACGATATTTTGTACTCGATATTTTTGTACTTACCTGTTTGTAGATACAAACTCGATATTCTGTCTGTCGATATTTTGTCAACAATATTTTTGCAAGTCGATATTCTGTCCCTCGATATTATTTCAGTGATCCGGCATTCTATGTATAGGAATGCGTTGTAAAGGATGTTGCGATGTAAACTCTGCATTGTGAACGCATGCATTGTTAATGTATGCTTTGTAACATCATACATTCGCATTGGGTCGGAGTATTTTTGAATTTACATTGGCTTGGACGCCTTGATAAAAGACTTGCTAGAATGGCTAGGTTGGCTATTAGACTGCAAGAATACTATTTTGAGTCTAAGAACATTCCTGGTTGGTGGACCAAAAATATCAAAAGTCATGGAAGATGGAAGAAGTTTTAGACAGAAGTACAATGGGTGATATTGTGCCTGATGTGTGACATGTAAATGAAAGTATTGGTTGTATGATCTTGAGGGAGGAATGGCTCTCGGCTGCGGAAGTGAATAACGTGTTGAGAGAGTTGAGCCGTTCGATAAAGCAGGGGTGTAAGGGAGAAAGGGGTGTGCCCTTGTGTATGAGGCATTTTTATAAAGTGTGAAATTGAATGTGTGTGTGTGTGTGTGTGTAAGTTTGGTGCAGTAATACGAGGCGATAAATTTGTTCTTCGATGGGTGTATTTTACAAGTTAATTGGAGTGATGAATGAAGGCCATTTAGGCCAAACGTTCACAAAAAAGAGAGTATGTGAAAAATATATATGAATGTGTCTGGATGATCAGATCTCTGAGTGGGCTGAGGAGTGTAAAGTATGCAAGGAACGTGAAAGAGGCTGAAAGTAGGAGGGGAAGGTGTGAAGAGGACTGATGGCACGGATTGTACATGGAGCAAGGTGTGCTTGGACTTCATTTGACATTTTAACATGTTGCACAACAGCTGAGGTAGTATGCTCCAGGGCTAGTGAATGTACACTCTAAATGGCTGGAAAGTAATCTCCATGACAGAAATTATCAGAATCTCGTTCCTTGCCGGAAGAACCCAGAGAGTCCGCCTACCCCCTTTCAGATCAGAGGCCACCGAAGTCATCTGCGGCGTACCCCAAGGATCCTCACTCAGTCCCACCCTCTTCAACGTATACATGAGTCCCCTCGCATCCATTGCGCGCCAACATAACCTCAACATTATCTCCTACGCAGACGACACTCAGCTGATCCTATCCCTCACCAAAGACCCAAACACCGCCAAAACTAACCTACACGAAGGGATGAAAGAAGTAGCTGAGTGGATGAAGAACAGCCGTCTAAAACTGAACTCAGACAAAACGGAAGTCCTCATCTTAGGATCATCCCCCTCCGCCTGGGACGACTCATGGTGGCCACCGTCCCTGGGAACCGCACCCATACCAACAGACCACGCACGTAACCTGGGCTTCATCCTAGACTCCTCCCTCTCGATGACCAGACAAGTCAACGCCGTCTCATCATCATGCTTCAACATCCTACGAATGCTCAACAAAACCTTCCACTGGATCCCCACCGAAACAAGAAAGACGGTCACCCATGCACTGGTTACAAGCCGACTAGACTACGGAAACACCTTGTACGCCGGAACCACAGCCAAACTACAGAAAAAACTCCAACGCATCCAAAACGCCTCAGCCAGACCCATCCTAGACATCCCCCGCCAAGCTCACATTTCCGGTCACCTGAGACACCTCCACTGGCTCCCCGTCAACAAGAGAATAACTTTTCGCCTCCTCACCCACGCACACAAAGCCCTCTACGACCTAGGACCCGAATACCTCAACACGCGCCTGTCCTTCTACTCCCCCACCCGCCAACTTCGATCATCCAATCAAGCCCTCGCCGTAATTCCACGCATCCAAAGATCCACCACAGGAGGAAGATCCTTCTCCTACTTAGCGGCCAAGACCTGGAATTCCCTCCCCACCCACCTCCGCCTCACACAGAACCACCTCTCCTTCAGAAAACAACTTAAAACTTGGATATTTGACAAGTAAAGCCCCCCCCCTCCCTCAAGCACCTTGAGACCCTCTGGGTGAGTAGTGCGCTATATAAATTCAACCTTATTATTATTATTATTATTAAGTAGAACCATTAAAGTCTTGAGGTCAGTCTTTGGCAGGGAAGCTTTGATGGACAGTGGTACCCAACTCACATAGACAAATATGAAAGATTTTTTTGAGTCGAATGTTGTGAAGAATGTGATTGCTTTATATAACCCGCAGTCCAGTGGTGCAGTGGAGCATGCAAACAGAATGATAAAAGGTACTATGGAAATGGCTGTAAAGAAGAAACTGGCTGTTGAACGTGCTGCAGACACGGTGTGATCATCCCAAATTATTGTAAACTGTTGTAAGGGTCAAATACCATTCTTCCTTATGAGAGTGAGAGATCCCAAAATTGCAAAAACTGCGCCGAGCATGTGGATGCTAGAAGAGGAGAAGGTTGTACCAGTGTCATGATGATGAGGGAGACAGAGATGAGCGGAAGGAGTAAGAGGAGTAAAACTACTCAAAATGGCGATGTGAGTGTTGATTTGCGGGCGTCGGGGTCGGTAATAGTCAAGGTGCAGGAGACGAACCTAGTGTGTGAATGAAGAAGTTGCTTTGCATAAAGTGCACCCTGAAATGTGGAGGTGCGCTTCTAGTTGGCAAACAGAGTTTATGTGGAGTTTAAGTTTTTTTTTTGTAAGTCACCCATTGGGAACACTTCTTTATTTGTTCTGGGTATGCCAGTCAATCAGTTTATTTTTATTCAAATATGTAATGTGCAGTTTTATATAGCTCTTAACTTGACCCGAAGGTATTGAAGTACTTAACATGAGCACCAGTACATTACACAAGGACATATTCTCTTTTTTTTTGTTAGGCACTGGGAGATTAAGTGATTTGCCCAGAATCACAGGATGTTGAGCCGACACCTAGTCCAGAACCTGGTTTTCCAATTTCACGGTTGACAGCTCTGGCCATTACGCCACATACTTTTAGAAGGTTATGCAGGGGGTGCCCAACAGCGCTCATTTTGGGGGACCGCCACTTATTTCTCCTCATCAGGCTTTGATTCAGAGCAAGAGAAAAAAAGCACACACAAAGGGGGCAGAAAGGAAGAAGCGAAAGATCAAATAAAGTGACAAAGGGAAAAAGCAGGAACCTGCAAGAGTGAGATTAAGGGGCAGGAAGCGTCTGGTGGTGGATTAAAGAGGCATGAAGTGAAATCAAGACTCTGCAGCCTTGGTATTGAGCACGCCAACATTCAATAGCACCGGCCACAGGCTTCTGGGCAAAACTTTGGGCCCCGGCACTCATTCTTAAGCTAAGCACTATGTGCCCCACAAGAGGATGCTGAACCCGCCTTTCCAGAAAGCTGTGGTTGCTTCATTAGATTTCCGCCCAGCTCTGATAATGGGGTTGTAGCTAAACCTTCTGGAGAACTCTTGGGAGAATAGAAGCTGAAAGATTTTCAGAGCCCACAACTCGAATGGAGACACTTGAATCTCTGCATGGTACATGATATGGTCCTAATACATATTTCACAGGAACTAGGAAGTCTGCCCGCTTCAGTACAATCTAGAAACACCCAGGTCCACGTATGAAGGAATGCCAACCAGCCAGGGTAAAGTGCACCAATGGCGGAAACCAAGACTACACAAAGAAATGTGTGGTATATATAGAAGGATTACACACTCATTGCACATGGCGGAGGGGGCTGACTCCAAGCTAAGAGGTCTGTAACAGAAAACGTTGACTGCAGGCGTCTGCTTCCTTCAAATGTGCTGAGCTGGCACCAGATACCCAGGGCAGCGGGCACTACTCGGTAACCTAAGTCAAGCAGAACCTCTTGGCAGCCTGCGCTCTGCATTTCTCTGATCCATGATGCATTCTGGGAACGCGCCTGGCTTGGAAATTCCTTTAGGTTATTCGTGTTCTCGGAGGAAGGACAGGCTCCCAGTTACTGGCAGTGTCCGTACTACCACGTAGTAGGTTCTTCTTTCCAGACCAGCTGTTTGCAAGGATCCCCTTTCCTAGCATGCAGTATGCTACAACAAGAATTGATTTCTGCATATAATCAACTTGGAATTGGTAAATTGGCTGCCAACTGGCCCCATGTTATGGGACTGGCTTTCAACAGTACAGAGTGTGCTTGGACATGTACAACCAGCATTATAAAGGAATAAACTAAAACTACTAGTCCCAGCATGCTTTAGGGTATTCTGCAGACTAAAAACAAAGAGCAAACTAAAAGTCACCTTCATGGCATCATCCAGCAGTGGTGGTTCCTCTGCTAAGGCATCGCCCTAACTAATGTTATTATCATTTTTGTTCACTGCTTGGGTGCAGTGAGGGGCGGGTGGGGGTGGGCAGTGGAGGGGGCAGAGGAAGGAGTGGTTTACACTCCCTCAGTGCCCATGACTGCTTGGCCGGCCAAACCCTCCTGCACACTTTGCATCTACCCAACCTGGCTGCATTAAATAACCTGGTGAGGAACATGCAAAGCCTACAAGCCCCTCTCAGAACGCCTTTCCACGGCGCTCAGACCAATCATGAAACTGCCTTATCAGCGTTGTGATTGGACAGGGGCTTCTGGGAGGCTGGGAGCTTCCTGTTGGGTGCGCAGTAAACGGAGCAGAGGAGGCAGCACCCTGCGGCATTAAGGTAAGTCCCTTTAATTTTATTGATTTTTTATTCACTCCCCTCCCACCACCTATGCTTAGTAGCGGCTGCGGCTGAGTTCCAGTCAAGAGCTAGTCACATGTTATAACTTTTTTCACTAGGCCATCTACTGTAGTCAAAAAATCAGTTCTCGTCACTTAATAATGCACCCCTAACAAACAGCAACAATGGGAATACTAGAATGTTCCTCTGATAATATCTGCTTGGGTTTTGAGAACTAGTGTGGCATTCACTGAATGTCTCTTTCAAAAGACAGCCCCAAAAAAGTATTCTCTAAATACCATGTCAAGAAAATCATGGATAAAGGCTGAGATTACCCCTGTGTTTCGAGAGGAGCAAAACTGTGGATCTCTCCTGCCTTAGGCCAAGCTTACTTCTAGGATTATTATTAGGGGTGCCGGAATGTTTAATTCACCCTGCAGATTGGCGGAATTTGGCGATTCTGCGTTACCTTTGTAATGTGTAGTGCCGGACAAATTCCGCTAATCGCTGCGTGGCATAACTTTTCCCGCGAGGCTCCAGAAATGTGCACACGAGAGAGATTTGGCGTCCCCTAGACGGCTGATTCTTGAGTAGATTTTCTGCAGCCTGAGTAGATTTTCTACTTGAGCAGCAAAATCAGCTCGAATGGCCGCTCGCTCTGGCACTAAACCTCAGGTTGAGCACGTGCATGTTTTCTGCCCGTTGGCAGGACTCTGTGGAATCTTGTGGAGCTTTTATGGAACTCCATGGAATTCCACAGGGTGGAATTCCATGAGTGCCGCCAACCCTAATTATTACTGAAGGTTAATTAGCTAGACCCCATTAAGAGTATGCATTACTAGGGGCGGAGGGGCAGACCAAAATCAAACTCTAAGAAGAATTACCACATAGTTTTTCAAATAGTCAATGATGATACAAAGATTCTGTCATGGATCCAGTCCTCCTGAATCACTGATGGGATCCAGGGGTGTATTGCTGAATATTTGCCAAGAATATGCAATAAACCTACAGAACTTTTGGGTGGAGGATATGATGACAGACCGGTCATCTAACTTTGCCACAGTAGCAGCAGAATGATCCAAATATGTAAAGTCATGCTTATTAAGACAGGATTGTCCTGATTGTACACAGGTCTAGAGGCAAGGCTGTCTACTGTGGCATTGAACAATTGCAAGTCTCTTTGTTCAGGGTCCATGCAATAACCTGCTCCTCTTTTTAACACTGCAGTAGAGCCTGTATGTTTTCATGTGCAGGAGATACATTTCACAAGTCTCCTGACACTTATGTATATTTATGGCATGTTGTTCACCAACAGAGTGCTCAATACGGTTTAGGATGTCATCTTTTACTCTTTTTACATGGGCAGCTACTGTCCCCAGGTCTAATAATGGTTAGTGGCAGCTGATTCTTCAAGTGGAGGACTGATCATTTGCCTGAACCTGACTTGGGAGATTGCCTACCGTCTCCTTCTGGTAAATCTGTGTAGTAGGTGTATTACAGTTAAAAGGCTAATTCTGTTTCCAGTGCCAACTGAGTGAGGTCAAAAGAGACATTGGTGTTTTTGTTAACAATAAAAATTAATCTGTGATGACAGATCTCCAATTAAGAATTTGCTCCCCAAGCTCGTGCTGGAGCACAACAAGATGCCGCTGAGCACTGGCTGAGTATTGTGTTGCCCCCGGAGCCACCGGACAACTTTTGGCGGGGTTTACCACTCTACTTTCTCTCAGACAGCATACAACGGTCCCGGAACAGCTGGGTAGCAGAATGGTAAGTCTACAGACCTTTCTATGGTCTTTTTCAATACTTACAAATGCATGACAGCATTCCTAATGCCAGGCTATTGTGGCTGCCATTTTCTGCTGATTCTTAACACAAGTGCAGCGATAGGACGAAGCGGTATAATATAAACCAATTGACACGGGCAAAGGGAGGCACTGAGGATTCATATTTCTTTTGTCTGCATAACTAACTTTATCTACGGTTTACGAACCTTTAATTTATAACTAGTTACAGACATTCTCCCATATTTACTTACTCCAAACTTAATCACCAGAGTATTGATCTACTACTTATAACTCTTCACTGGAAACAACACTGCTCCACATCTCCAAATGTTTCCCCACTGGTTCTCGACAGGTGCTTTTCAATATTACCTTTCATCCACTTCATACCCTACTAACTGGTCTGCGCCTTCATTGTTTACCATGGACCTTCAAATACTGTCTACATTTAAGCACTTTACCCTCTCCATCTCCACCGCTGCTCCCGGGAAGGAACAATCTGGAAATGTCAACAAGAGGATAAAAAAGGGTCCGCCGTCTCCTTCTTAATCTCATTTGCATTTTGCATCTTACTTTGGACGACCTAACGAACTAAATAAAAAATGTGAAACCCTTTGGTATGGAAACAAATTCTACCCTTTAGCAAATAGACGACAAATGGTCCAATCTTGAGTCTAGAATATCTGCAATTGAACAATGGATTAGTGATGCTCAAGATGTTGTGGCACGTGTGCATCGCAGGTCAATATAAATATTTCAGCTAAAAAAACACACTGAAGACCTGGAAAATCATAACTGGCAAAACAACCTCAGAATTTATGGCTACCCTCAAGGTCTAGAGAGATCAGATATGTTTACATTCCTACAAGTTACCAGTCAAAAAATGGTGGGGCTAAAAGATTGTTCTACCCTCAGAATTCAAAGAGCATACAGAGATGGACAGCCATCTAAGTCCTCTGCTGCTTGCCCTCGAGGCATCGTTGCATATTTTTGCAATATTCTGGTCTAATGACTGTGCTCTCAGCCTCTAAACAACACAAACAAATGATGTGGTGTGGTCAGAAGATTGTCATTGCTCAGGATGTAGCTCGATCAACAGCTCTCAAAATGAAAGATTTCTTAATCTATGCCCTGCCCTGAGATCTATGAATGCTCGATAAGGCCTTCTATATCCTTGCCTCTTCAAAGTTACATACAAGTACAGGTCCAATACTTTTGAATACCTGGAAGACTTGAAAAAATGTATTTACTTGCATAAAGGAAAGCCAATGGATCTTGGCAAAACTTGAACTACTTTACCACATTACTGTGTTGAGTTTATACATTTTCCTTGATGTTAACTTGTCTGTTTGAGTTTTGTTATTTATGACGATGTAAGGCTTTGCCTTCTCTTTTGCAGGTTTCCTATACACTACAGATCCTGGATTGCTGGGACCTGTGGTACCATGTCTTGTCCAGCCTATATGTTTCAAGTCAACTTTGTCTATGTGCTCAATTGTTGTTATGGTGAGTGTTCAAACTTCTTTATATTGTTATGTCTGCTGTTCTTTCTGGATGCCCTCTCTTCTCCCTCACTCTCTGTCACCCTTTATCATTTGATAGTTTGTCTTCTGTCTCATTACTTCCTACTCTTATGGTAACTTATCCGGTCTGGGGGGTTGGGGGGGAGGGCTTGGGCTGTTTCTTGGCTGATCTCTGTTCCTGCACTTCGCCACTTTCTCTGTTCATTGTTTTTTTGCTTTCTTTCATGCCTAAAGCATTTGTACTTACTACCTCAAATACCACAGAGAGTTTGGTGCTCCCCCTGATGTTCCACTTCCTACACTCCTTGTTTTTTCTGTACTCTGCCTTACTCTCTTTTCTTCTTATGTTACCCCTGGCATCTCCCACTCTATCCTATTCATTTGGTATTTTTTATGCATACCTGTACAATTTTAATTGAACAATCTTTTTCTGTATTTTAGTCACTAGGCTCTTTTTATTTTTATTATATTTGCTTTGTTGATACATGTTCTCTTATTGTTCATTAGTTTCTATGGGTAGTCTATGGATTGTTTCTTGGAATGTTAAACACCTTCGTAATCCCATAAAAAAACAAATACCTTGACTCATTTATCTAGACTGAAATGTCACATTGCTTTATTACAGGAAACTCACCTTGTAGAAAATGATATGAATTCCGTACAAAAACAATGGGTGGGCAATGTATTCTGTTCTCCTGCCATTAATCATAAAATATTTTACGATCTCATTTCATAAATCCTTAGCCCTGGATGACATAGGTAGATTGCTACTTTTGACTCTTAAAGTTAATAATGTGTTTCGCTATATGTAACGTTTAAGGTCTCTCTGGAGTGGGTTTTCAATTTTGAGACCATTTCTCTACTTTGCTCCAAACATGCTCTCAAGATAATGTTATCGTGGGAAGGGAATGCAACCAACTCATGGACCCTATCATAGATCGTCGTTCCACATCTAGATATTTTCCTAATAAAACGCAAAAATCCTTTACAAAAGCAATTAATTTTGGGGGACTTACTGATGTTGGAGATTTTACCCTACAGTATAGAGTTAACTTTCTATTCACCCATACACTAATCGACCTCCAGGATAGACAACGTATTTGCGACCCATAATATTTTATAAAACTTGACACAGGCTAAAATTGGCTCCATCATCATTTCCGATCAAGCTCCTGTCATCGTAAACATAGACTTACCCTTACAACATAGGCATACCATTAGATGGAGATTTATCAGTTACTTATTACAAGACAGTATATTTGTAGAAAAAAGTGAGTAATTCTCCAGTGAATTCTTTGCTCTTAATATATAGCTGAAGATGTTCAAATGAATTATGTCTGGGACGCTTACACGGCAGCAGCCAGAGGCTTCATCATTGATTATGTCGCCTCTAAAACGTAACTTGCAAATACAGAATACTCCTCCATGATGTCACACATTGAAGCTTTAGAACATGAGTACTTCACTTCTAACATGAATGGATGCAATAACACATCAAATTACTGCAAATTTTCAAGTTAATTAAGAATCTATTGAGCATGCAAAAGGTTGCCTCTTATAAATAAATGCCAAATACTACGGGGAATGTAAAAAAGCTGGTAAACTCATAGCCAATTTATAAAAATCAAAACAAAAGTCTAAAATTAATGTAATCAAAGATAAATGCGGTACAAGCCACCATACTGACTTCATGATCTCTACACTACTCTTTATAGTTCTGTCATCTCACCCACAATGGAAGCCTTAGATACATTTTTAACCTCTATTCCTATAAATTGCAATAAACACATTGATCTTTCAACCCTGGACAGGGATCTTTCAGTGGCTTTATCAAAACTACCCACAAATAAATGAATTGCCCTTGATGCATTTTCCTTGGAATTTTACTCCAAATTCTCTAACTACTTATTCCCAAACTCCTTTTACTTTTTCAACATTTTCTCTCCATTAGCAAAGCACAAGGACCTTCATCGAGCCTATGCTTTGTTTGATTCTAAAAAAAGACAAAGATTTAACCCTGAGTGCGAATTACAGAACTATTTTGCTCAATAATACAGACTGTAAGATTTTCACGAAATTGCTGGCTTCACGTATTAACTGTATGATCCCAGACCATATTGGTATAGAGCAGTATTCCTCATAACTCTAGAACCTTTTTAAATATTATGCACCTAACCTCTAAATGCACATTTCCAGCTGCTGCTTTCCCCCTAGTTACGGAAAAAGCTTTTGATCTTGTGAATTGGGGTTTTATGTTCTGAGCCTAGAAATGGTATTGTTGTGGGAGGGCTATTTTTAAATATATAGATCTGCTATACTCCCCTCCTACTACTTCTATTTGTCTTAATCGCCATCAATCCTCTTACTTACATTTACATGGAGGCCCTTGACAGGGATCCCCTCTTTTCCCTTCATTGTTCATCCTTTCTCTTGAACTGTTTTTGGAAAAGATACGCTGATGAAATACTTTCTCTTGATTTAAACATAGCAATGTTGATGTCAAATTTACTGCTTATGCAAATAATGCACTTCTTTTTGTTTCTGATCCTATCCAAACTATTCCAAAATTGTCACCCTATTTAAGGATTATTTGTTGATATCAGGTTATAAATTGAAAATTGATAAACCAGAGGTACTCCCTCTTAACTCATACTGTCTTAAAGAAATGTTTACAGATTCGAGTTTCACTTAGTGTCATAGCTCTATCAAATGCTGAGGAATTAGAAACTTTTCTTCTTTGCAGGAAACCACACAGATCAACTTGGCGACTATTAGACAAAAAATAGTCACGCTCTCGGAACAATGGTCATCACTATGTTCATCATGGAGGGGTTGATTAGACACCGTCAAGATGATTATGCTGCCCATAATCAACTTCTACCAATCCATGTTACCGGTGGAGCTCCCTCAGTCATTTTTTCAATAGCTTCATGAGAAAATGTTTGTGGAAAAACCAGAAAGCATGCATTTCCTTGCTTAAAATCCAACAACCTAAAGCCCGTGGTGGGGTGAATGTTCCCATTTTTAAGGAATATCACTCCACTTATACTCTCAAACTGATTTGGATCTCTTTACATTACAATCCCAGCTCCGACCCCACCATTTGGCAACAGCTAGAAAGTTCCATTTACACCCCTTCCCCTTCGATTATTTTGTACATATTTCACAACCTGCCAAATATTTTTCTTCATCTTTTATCACTTTCTCCGTCTCCCTGGCAAAACCTCTTATCACACATTCATACTCCAACAATGAAATTTCTGGTGTCCCCTCTTTGGCATAACAAAAATATTGAAATAAACAATAGAATTATATTTTGGGGGGCTGGTTCCAGAAGGGTATCGCTGCGGTAAATCAAATCTTTTCCGATTTCATCTTCCTACTTTTTCCGCACTTCAAACTCAATTTGGATTACCCACTTTCTTCCTTCCATACTATAATCAGCTTACGGCCTGTTTTGTACAATTACCTTTATTCACTACAATCTAAGCACACATTTCAGGAATAAGGGCCTCATTTAGATGTTGGCGGTCCTCCCGCTGGACCTCTCTGTGGCGGTCAGAGGAAGACCGCCAAGCTGTATGCAGTCTCAGCTGCCAGATTACAAAAGTAATCCAGGGCGGGTGGTGCAGTGGTGTCATCGTGGCTGGAATGTTTGGCTCATAGGAGAGCCTAAAAAGCATCCTACTGCTGTGGCGTGTACGGTATGGCGTACGTCATGTTGTGCATGCCACACAGTGCAGGCACAATCGTGCACCTTTCGGGGGCACATCATTTGCCTCTCGCACGCACCCTGATGGGCAGATGTGCCCGGGGGCTCTGTTGGGGGCCCCTTTACATGCCTTTCCACCATGAAATGCTTGGTGGAAAGGCATGTTGTAATGGCCACGGCGGTGCCGAGGCCGGCACCGCTGCCATTCACCTATGCTGTCCACAGCCCCACTGCTGCAAGAGCTCAGCTTTTGGTGGAGGAGGTGGTCTGGAGGTAGTCTCACCGCCCACATCAAAATCCAGCAGTCGGATCACCTGATATGCTGACGGTTGGACTGCCAAAAAGCAACAGCAGTTCCAGGACTGTTCTCCTACATTCGATTTCGCAATTTCCTCAATAACTCAAGGCCAAAAACAAATCCAGAAACTCAAAGGGAAGCTGATCTCCAAAAATCCAACTCAGCACAGTCATGGTACAAACTTTGGGCTAAAATACACACCACCTCTCGCTCTGCCAGCATAGCACAGACATTATTTTTCTTTTATAACAGGCGACATCTCACTTCCTCCTCCTTGTACAAGCACAAACTCTCTATGGATAACCAATGATTGACTTGTAAAAAAGATAATAGTGATCTTGCCCATATCTTTTTTGATTGCCTTCCAATTAACCGTTTTTAGTCACAAGTTTGGGCCACCCTTAATAATATTTGCTTCATCTCCTCTTCATTCAATTAAATACATATTTTTCCGGGTGGTTTCTCTAATATATGGAATAACTCTGTTGTGATAGGGCAGTGTGTAGATATATCAATAGCAATTGCTTTACAGGTCAGCACATCCAGCTGGAAGACCACTCAAGAAGTTATGTTTATTAGATTGTGGAATCTGCTCTGAAACCATCACAGATTAGAGTGTGCTAAAGTCACTTCTACACAACATGTAATCAAGCGTGATTTACTGTGGACACCCCATTCCTCCTTTCTTTTTCAACAATTGCATACTTCTGCTGTTACTTATCAGTTCGAACCCCCATAATCAATTTTGACTTCTTCTGCTGTTATAGATCGTCAATAGGATACACCTCTATCCTTCTTTTTCTCTCTAATAGGATACTTTTCCCCTCCCCTTCCTTCCCCCAAATCCACATCATTATAAAATCATAAAATGCTATGTTATATTATCTTGTTTTTCACTAGAAAATATATTTGCATAGTTTACATACTGTTACAAGTTATCTTTGATATTACTCTTTAATCTTAGTTAGTTTACAATGCTAATTTGACTCACTTCATTCTAGTGAATTTTATATTTTTCATGTTTTGTTTACATGTTAATATGTGTGAGCTGTATGGCAGACTGTATTAAAAGCTCTTCTGGCGCACAGTAAGTTGCTAAATTAAACAGCAACTGTAAAGAAATGAAAGAAAAGTTAGGAAAAAATGCAATATTCATATCACCTAGGAGGGAGAAAAAAAACAGGAAAGTTCGCATATTACAGTACAATTGCACCCAGTAGATAATGTAATATACAGGTGTAGGCGAGCAGTAAGGGGGAGTCACAGTATGCAGTAAGGGTGATATTCAGCCATATCACTTTCGCAATAATCTTCTTTTCTTTAGCAGGTACCATGACGCTTTTTCTCCAACTTGGATTGTGCCTTTGCAGTCTCAATGATTCACTCCTGTAAGGCGCTCTGATATCCCTCGCGATCTTGTTCGCGCTACATCTATACTACTATAATAAAGCAGAAACTTTCAGGCTTTGAGGCGGGTAAACTCGGGGACCACTGCGCCAATCTACACACCCGATGCACCGTTGAAATCGGCAGGGTGTGTAGATGGTTATAGGCTACATAAATTAAAAAAGTAAACGTTATTTAAAATTTTACATTTAAAAAAAAAGTAGTCCCTCAAAAGTAGCGCCGGCCGCGACATGCGTGGTCACGTTAGAAGCACGGGGAGGAGCGGCGTCAGAGGAGCGGCGAACATGGCGCGGGGGAGGAGCGGTGACGTCAGGAGCAGAGGACCAGCGGCGGAGGAGGAGCGGCGGACATGGCTCAGGGGAGGAGCGGTGGTGTGAGCGGACAGGCAGGAGCAGCGCCGGCGGAGGTAAGGGCACTCATGTAGGGGCAGGCGGGGGACGGGACGGGCGGGGGACGGGACGGGCCGGGGTGGGCGGGGGACGGGACGGGCGGGCGGCGGTCGGGTAAGCCTGAAGACAAGAAAGAGGAGGCACACGGTGCACTACAAATGTCAGACAAACGGTGCATTACAGGAGGAAAAGGAGGAAAAAGTGATGTCTGCAGGTTACAAAAGCGGGGCGGGAGGGGGCCCTGAAGCCTAATTGCTCCCGGACAACGTCGGGACGGGCTGCTAGTAAAACTTTATAAAATAAAAATAAATAAATCTTCGTAATTTCTGCAAATCTTTAATAAAGCGTTTTAAAGTTAAAAAAAAGTCTCCCCATTGCTAGGCAGGTGTGGAGGCCAGGGAGCGGGTAAGTAGCCGTGTTATGGGCACTCATGTTCACCGACACAGGCCCCTAAATTAGCAGGCAGCTTTGGCAGCCCGAGGCCTTGAGACTTATCAGCAGGTGCAGTGGTTATGAGGCTCAGAGGGTGAGAAAGATGGTACAGCCCACAGCGGGTGGGAACCTAAAGCAGTCCTGGAAATGTGCCTGAAAAACACAGAGCAGGCACTCAGCCAAAAGAACTAGAATGAGCTCTGGCAGGACCCAAGCAACAGAACAGCATTCCAGGCCGGGATACAGCGGAACCGGAAGTGTTCAGAACATGGGGCATTGTGTTCAGCTAAGCAACAGGGCTCACTTTGCAGCAGTGCCTGCCCTGACACAACCTGGCAGGGACTCAACGTCAGTGCACAAAAGGTTAGGTTCATTTGGGGTGAATGAAGCAGTCAGCAATGATGCACACAGGCAAGCTGCAACATCAGATATATGCTATTAGGACTGTAGGTATCACTGGTGCATCAGCTGGGCCCAAAAGTATGAGGGGCTGCACTAGCTGCTTCAGGAGTGATTACAAACTAACCCTAAATGTGGCTGTCTTTTCTACCCAGTTGGTGGTGGGATAGTTTGCATCCTTGCATTCTGTGGATAGCCCAGTTGCGAAGCAGAGAGGCTAGAATGTGTTGCGTCTGACTATAGGTAGTAAGTGTAGGGCTTTCAGGGCAGAAGATGTGTGATCATGTGTGATAGATGCATCAGCTGTTGATTGGCCACAGTCAGAATCCTCTGGAATGTTTGAAGAGTACTGTGAGGGCATCAGTGATCCTAATCCTGGTGAAACAGGAGCAAAGCAACAGTGGCTTGCACCCTAGAGGGGAACACGTGGGGTATGCGTCGCATGGTGTAACTGAACATTTGGTTACTTGATTTACTTGTGGCACACACAAGGCACAAGTGGGGGTCTGATGTAAATAAGTAAGAGGACCACAGGTACAGGTAAGCTTTGGATAAGCTTTATTGCAGCACAGAGATAGTAGGTCAGCTCCTCGTCCAACCAGAGCTCCAACTGCCAACCAGGCGAAGGAGCGCTCCAGAATACAGAACACAAGGAGAGATCTAGAGTGCTAGCCCAAGGAAGGAGCAAAGCACTGTACAACATATCTCCCCTCCTTGCAATGAAAGGAAACACAGGAACAAAAAAGGAAAAGAAACACTAATGCACATAGTCATTCAAATACATGGGTGGGCGGCGGGAGCGAGAGCTCCTCAGGCAGACATCAGCTAAGGAAGAGGAAGGAGGAGCAGGAGTACGAGGTACAGAAGGAGAAGCAAGAGAAGCAGAACCGAAATCAAGCACAGAACTATTGTGATAAGTACACAAGGAAGTGGAGGCATCACCACCACCCACCTCCCCCCGACCAGCTGGCAAGGGAATGGGAGAAGAAGGACTACCAGAGGACAATAAGTAACCATTACAGCCATCTACCTTGGCAGGAGACAGGTCATCAGAAGAAGAATCTTTACGTTTCTGGTAGAGAGCTACCCTCCGGTAATTCCAACTCTCACCATTGGCTAATACAATGAAGTTGGGAAAAACTTTCCTGACTTTGTAGGGGCCTCTAAACTTGCTAAGACCCTTAGTAAGTCTGCCCGGCTTAACCTTGACCAAATCACCCACGGAAATGGGCAAGGAGGCACTGTCATGGATTAAGGGAATTTCACTGCTAGAACTCAGCCAAGAAGGGGTCAATTTGCTCACTGGTGTGCGACCACGCATTAGCTCAAAAGGAGACTTTTCACCAGACCTATGGGGTGTGGAGCGATAAGCCCAGCCCATTTCCTGGACACGCTCATCAGAGAAACAGCCAGACTCCACAAACATCTGAATCACACCCTTAATGAGGCGATTCACCCTTTCACAAAGGCCGTTGCCCTGTGGGTTGTAAAGACTCGTCTTCTGATGCCTGATACCACAACCATTAACAAAAGAAGTCATTTTTGAGGACGTGAGTTGAGTCCCATTGTCTGAAATGAGAACAAAAGGGTACCCTTCATTGTTAAAAATGCCCCTCAAAAACTTAATGGTAGCATCTGTAGTGATTTCCTTTACAAACTGTACACACAGCCATTTTGAAAAACAGTCGATAAGGACGATTGCAAACCGGTGATCAGTAGGAAGCTCACTCATGGGGCCTATGAAGTCTATGCATACACTATGCCAGGGAGTATTCTCAAAGGTAATCTTGTGAGTGGAGTGGGAGCCTAAAACTTTGAGGCGCTTAACACCCTCCTTACAAAAACTACACCTCAACACGCAATCCACTGCGTCATTATCAATAGAGGGCCACCAAAAGTTCAGTTTGACACGACGTTGCGTGAGGCTTTGACCTAAGTGTCCCTCATGGGCCAAGTCCAGAATTCTCTTTCTTAACAGAACAGGGGGAACAAAGCGATCACCTCGCATTAGAACATCTTTTCCTTCTAAAGAAAGTTCATCCAAAATTTTCAGAAAGGGTCTGACGGAAGGACTAACAGTGCTTTCTCTCCTAGCACCATTAGAAATGAGACTGATAACGGCCTTCAAAGTCAGATCCTCCTCCATGCCCTTGGACCACTCATCACGGGTAAATGTGCCACCACCTACTGACAAGACATCCTCCATAACAGCAACTGCAAGGTCGTCGGACTTGACCTCAGAACTACAGTCAGTGGAAGGCATAGGGAGCCTAGACAGACAATCAGCTTGGATGTTTTTCCACCCATGAATAAATTCAATCTCGCACTGAAAGTCTTGCAAACGAGAAGCTAGTCTCGCCAACCTGGGAGAACCCTTACCAGCTCCACCAGGAGCTAGGACGTTGACAAGGGGTTTGTGGTCGGTACGTAAAACAAACTTGTAACCCCACAAGTAGGTTCGAAAGTAACTTGTACCCCAGACCGCGGCAAGAGCTTCACGCTCTATTACCGAGTAGTTAGACTCAGAAGAGGACAAAGGTCTAGATGCGAATGCAATTGTCTTTTCAACGCCACCATGTCTCTGTAAAAGAACAGCGCCCAAACCAATGGCACTTGCGTCCACCATCAAGATGGAGGACCGAGTAGTGTCAAAAGGGGTGAGGACATTAGCAGATTTGAGCTCCCTTTTTATCAATTTAAAACAGGATTCGTGTTCAGTGGTCCAACTAAACTTGACACCCTTTTTAAGTAAGGATCTAAGAGAAGCTGTCTTGGAAGCAAAATCTCTTACAAATTTCGAGTAGAACTCGATTAAGCCCATAAAGGACCGAAGTTGATCCTTATCGACTGGGGAGGGTGCTAGCTCAATAGCTTCAATTAAATTCTTTTTGGGTTTAATGCCGTCCTCTGACAAACAAAAACCTAAGTATTCTATCTCTTTCAATAGGAAGGCACACTTCTCTTTTCTTAAGGTTAGCCCAGCCTCATCTACTCTACGTAACACATCATGTAAAATTTTGTTGTGTTCCTGTAATGAACTACCATAAATCAAGATATCGTCTTGAAAAAATAGCACCTTATCAAGACCCTTAAAAACTTTAGAGACAAGTCTCTGGAACACGCTAGCAGCTGAGACTAGCCCAAAAGGTAGTCTAGTGAATTGGAATGTGCCTTCACTGGTGATAAATGCAGTTAAGTGCTTTGAGTTATCATCAAGGCAAATTTGGTGGTAGGCGTGTTTGAGGTCCAACTTACTAAAGAACCTTGCTCCTCTAAGGGTTGATACCAATTCGCCAATGTTGGGGAGGGGAAACACATCGGCTACCACACACTTATTAAGAGAACGAAGATCCACACAGAACCTGATCTTGTTGTCCGGTTTCTGCGAGATCACGACAGGCGAAATCCAAGGAGATGCTTCGATGGGCTCGATGATACCTCCTTGGAGCATTTCCTCAAGAGTAGCCTTAACCTCATCTCGTAAAGCAAAGGGCACCCTTCTTACTTTGTGTTGTACAGGCGAACTGCCTTCCTTAAGGATTATGCGATGAGAGTATCCGATAAGTTCACCCAACTGGTCCCTAAACACATTTTTAAATCTGGCCAAAATATCCTCCACAGACGAGGTCTCAATTATGGAAACAGGGTTATCAGACCTGGGATCAACTACAATGTGGAGATCGTATTGGTGATGACGGCCTAGGATTGCTGGTCCATCAGCCGATATGTATATTTTCCCATAGGCTGATCTGCCCTTGAAAGCAATTTCCGCTTCAAAGAAACCCAGCATGTCAATTCTCTCACCCTGGTAACCAGACGGGAAAATGTCGCACGTTCTCAAAGCTCTTTTACCCAAAACATTTTCCATCAAGGAAGTGGGAATTATGGTCCACTTTGAACCGGTATCAACCATGAGTGTAACAGTTTTCCCATCAATTACAAAATCATCTTTGAAAGGATTACCCCTCTGGTTATCACACGCGCACACAGTGTCAGTCAGGACTAAAATTTTGTTAACATCACGTCTCAAAACATCGCATTCGTCAACAACTGTAACTTTTGAGTTATTCTTATTCCTACACATTTTAGCAAAGTGTCCCGTTTTACCACACCGTAGACACTCTTTGTTGTTTGCAAAACAAAATTTCCCATCTGAAGGATGAGAAAAGCTACCACATCTCGAACACATTTTCTGATTATTCCTGTTAAGAGATGTTGGTTGTACATTCTTTTTCTGAAGAATGTAGCCTTTCTTCCTGACAATTGCAATGGCGGCAGATTCGTCGTCGCTATTTTCACTAAAGGTACTCTTATGAGAGATTTCAGCTACTTTGGTTTCTAAGCCACTCTCATGCATTTTTCACTTTCTTCTACGACCTTGGCCAGCTCTATGGCGTCTTTCAACGTTGGGTTCTTAGCCGCCCACAAACGTTCTTGCACTTTCCTATTGTTGGCTTGAACAACTAATTGGTCTCTGATTAACTCGTCTGCCATCTGGCCAAAGTTACATTTAATAGATAACTCACGTAGTCTTGCTACAAACTCGTCAATACTCTCTTCAGCCAATTGTTTATTTTTGTAAAATTTATATCTCTGAAGGATGAGATTCTCTTCTTTACCAAAGCGAGTTTCTAATCTTGTTACAGCCTCTTTAAACTCGTCAAAATCAGCTTGTGATCCTGCAGGTAGTACTTGTGGTAAGTATCTGAACAAACGCTGCCCCTCTTTACCTAACGTGGTCATTAACAGTGCTTTTTTTCGTTTAGGCGAGTAATCTTCTCCATCCAGAGCCTCAATATAGTTATGAAACATAACTATCCAGTCCTCCCATGCTATAGGGGGATTGCCTGGCTCTGACAAAAATTGAGGAGGGAGAGCAACATTGATTGATTGAGTCATGGCCTTTAAAGGTTGTCAGCAGGTAAAGAGAACTAAGTACACCAAACAGTGGAGTAAAAAGAGTAGAAGGTAAACGCTTACTGTTATTGCAGTTGATGATCTGTGATGAATGGCTGATGCTTACTGCTTCATCACACTCGTTTCTAATGCTTACTGCTTCATCACACTCGTTTCTAATAATGCTTAAAGTGAGGAACTGCACCAAAGTAAGTTTCAAGAGCGTTGTGTGCGTTTCCACGCACTCCGGTGACACTTGCACTTGTGTGAAGGTTTCGCGCTTCTAAGCGTGAGCGCGAAAGTCTTATGTTCCCCGGCGTGTAACCAGGGTAACAGCAATGCCGTCAAAATGGCCGACAACGTCGTGACGTCGTGCGTAAACGTCACACGTCAGACGTTCCGCGTCAACCACAACGTGAATTTGCACGGCCTTCAAAGACGCGCTCAGTGACGTAGCGTTGCCAAGCAACTCACCGACAAAGGAAGTTGGCTCCGGTGACTTTGCTGCTTGCGATGATCGAGGACGTACGTAGACTGGTGATGAAGCTGTTGCTAGGAGACGCGTTGCTGGAGAGTAGACGTTGATAGAGATGACGTCACCGCTGCGCCACGAACAGAAAATCGGCGTAAATGTCAGCAAATTGATCACCTCGAAGTCGCTGTCACTGAGAAGACGGAGGCAATACTCCGCATTCACGCTGTGTGTCACACGTGGATTCTTGAGGGAGCTGAGACGCTACTTCTCTGGAAAACAACTTCAGGCTGCAGCATACACAGGAAACAGTGGTCGGACTTCTCGCCAGCTCAAGTCGCCAAATGATGTAAATAAGTAAGAGGACCACAGGTACAGGTAAGCTTTGGATAAGCTTTATTGCAGCACAGAGATAGTAGGTCAGCTCCTCGTCCAACCAGAGCTCCAACTGCCAACCAGGCGAAGGAGCGCTCCAGAATACAGAACACAAGGAGAGATCTAGAGTGCTAGCCCAAGGAAGGAGCAAAGCACTGTACAACAGGGTCCATGACCACTCCCAGATTCTTCACTTGCGTTGGGTTGTTAGTAGAGGCCCTCAGTCGAGAGGCCAGATGATAGTGGGTTGATATGTTGCATAGTTTCTTTGGTGGAGAATATTTCTTCTTGGTGAATTGTTTTTGAGGCGGGGAAGTATCTTTCGGTCATCCACTGTTGGAGCCATTGGCCAGGGATATAGGAGTCAAGGTACAAAGATTTCAAGCTTTAGGGTCATCTGGCTTTCGTCCACATACCTGTAGCAGGTAGTGTTGAGGGACATAGTGAAGTCCTGATGAAGGGCGGAGCTATTCATTGAAAGAGAGAGGAGAAACTGTGGAAACTTGTGGGATGCCTGTGGAGGTAGGAAAGGGTCAAAAGAAAAAGGAGACAGTTAAAGGATGGTTGGTTCTTTCTGAGAGTTAGTAGGATAGCCATTGAAGATGCTGACCCGAATATCAAGTAAGTAAATTACATTTATAGAGCGACCAGCTACCTCCAACAGAGGTGTCCCGGTGCTAAATACAGATTCAAGTGAGCAAAAAGGGGGAAGAACTACTGGAGGCTAAAGAGCCAGGTTTTCAACGCTTTCCTAAATGCCAATTCTGACTCTATAATGCGCAGATGGACAGGCATGGAATTCCAAAGTGCTGCCGCTCTAACAGAAAAAGCTTGGCCTCCCATCCTGGCCTTTGAAAAGCGAAGAATACTGAGCAATTTCAGGTGATAGATCTCAGATCCCTGTCTTGATGAAAGTTTTGGAGTCTTTGTTTCAGGTAACGCGGGCCACGGTCTCTAGTCTTGTAGGCGAAGTTGAGCGCCTTAAACTCAATCTTCTTTTTGACAGGCAGCCAGTGAAGGCTCCGCAAATGAGGGGATATGTGGTGGCGGAACAGCACTTTCCTAATAAGTCTGGCTGCAGCATTTTGAATTATTTGCAGCCTGCAGATCAGATACACTGGTAGTCCAATATAGAGGCTATTGGAATAGTCAAGCTGGGACGTGATCGAAGCGTAGACCACTGTCTTCCTGCAATCCATAGGCAGAAGATGAAGGAATCTCCGTAGGGCTCTCATCTTCCAGAAGCAAGATGAGGAGATTTGGCAAATCTGGGCCTTACAGAAGAGGTCCGAATCAAATTTGAACCCCAGATTTGTAGCTGAATTTACTAGGATCGGTGGAGGGTTTAATTCTGATGCCTTTCACAGCTCAGGAAGCACGGGGGAAGATTGATTACAAAATAAGACCTCTGTTTTCTCAGTGTTCAATTTCAAGCAGCTTTCTGTCATCCAAGCCGAGATGTTATTCAGGTACTGTTTGAAATTGTCAAAGGCAGCCACGGAGTGTTCTCTGAAAGAGAACACCAGCTGAGTATCATCAGCGTAGGATACCACTTTCACTCCCCATTGCTCGATCACAGTTGCGAGAGGGATAAGATAGACATTGAATAGTAGTGGGACAGAGCTAAGCCCTGGGGAACACCACACAAGGGGTTTCTGTGAGGCAGTGGCGTCACTAGTGGGGTGCGGGGGGTGCGGACCGCACCGGGTGACACCCTCACAGGGGGGTGACACCATCCATCCGGTTACGCTGTGTGTATGTAACACAGCTTAGTCACGCAGCAACGACGGTACGTACGCGCGCGTCCACGGCAGACGTGAGGGTTCATGGCAGTGATGTCTCGAGCCGAGGGAAGGTAGCGGGCGGCTCTGCTGACTGTTACAGACAGAAAAGGTAAACACATTTTAGGGCTTCTAGGGATGTAAAACTGAAAAGAATATCACCGGCATGGCACACATTTTCTATAGCCGTCACGAGCCTTGCTTTCTTTTCTGTGGCAACAACATGCTTTAACTATAGAGGCTGTGTGCCTTTCATTTCCTCAGAACTTGCCCTGTGCACGCACCTTGGTATTTGTGGGTCACAAAATGGCTTAGTAGGTTGAACACTTGCTGCTGAGATTTGTGTAATCTTTGAGTTTCAAAGTGTAACTCCCAAACTCCACAGGGCAGAGGGCACGGGACTGTTTCTGACTAACCCTCGATCCTTCCTTCCATTCCATGCCCCACACAGACTGCGCAGCGCACCATTTATTTTTTTTAAATAGCGCGAACTAAAACCCCAAAGTATCGGAGCGCTTTAAGCAGCGAAGCCAGGAAGGCGAGAGGGAGAGCTGCGCTTCAGCCTGCTTCCGAGCAGAGGGCCCTCTGTCTGTGGCTACTCCTCGCAGCTGCCCTGGTCGGAGTCTAGCTTTAAACTCTGCAGCGAACTGCAGGTATCAATGAGCTCTTTCTCGTCGCCCTGGTTTTGCTTTCAGTGTTCTGTTCCCCCTCACAAGCTCCTCCAGCACACCCTCTCTGCTCTTCCTTCCCCTTCCTTCCAATCGGCCATGGGGCCCCAGCTTTCGCCTGCCTCAAAGCGGGAACCAGCTGGACGGAGTTGGAGGGCTGTGGTGCAGTCTAAGATCAGCGGCACCGGGAAATCTTCAAAAACAGAATAGGGTGGAGTGGTTTAGTTGTTGGAGTAATATTGCCTTATAGTCAGTTTTTTTTAGTCGCACTTTGTCTTCACAGAGCAGGATTTGATTGAGTGTATGGGCATTGCTAGGGGGTTTGCACGCCTGTTTAAGCACCAATATTGGAAGGGTAATCTGTCCCGTCAACCCTCAATTATTGGTTTTATACTGTGTAAAAAGGACATTGCATGCTCTGGCGAACAGGTGGCATAAGTGGATCTAACCTACAAGGTCCGGGTGACAAGTGTGTGGTTATTTTGTGGGCAGAAGAGTTGTAGCTACTGCCATGTAATACGGCACATTTATTTTGTATTTTACAAAGTTTTATATAGCGCGAACAAGACCCGAATCGGGTATCAGAGGGCTTTACATAGCACCAGTTGCATTACATTGATGCTACAGTAACGCCCCACTACAGATAATGGTGTCAAAGGAAAACATGCATTAAGCACATGGCAATCACCCACTGCAGAGCAATCTAACCATTTCGTTTTTAATTTAGCTCATGCATCTAGTTTTATTTTCTTTCTTCTTGCATTGCAATACTCGCCGCCTGTAGTCTTGCTCTCTGGTCAGATTCAGATAGTCTAATCTTGGGGAGTTGTGGTTCTTTTGAATATATTTGGTAATTCCTGTAAACATCAGAGTGCACATCGGCCTCCCTACCACCACTGCAATCGTTTGAAATGAATAAATGAAGAAATCACTTCTCTGTTCTTAGCTGCACGGGTCTTCCACGCTTTGTAAGTGCTCCAAGTTCACACAGCTTTTTATTTTGTTGGCTTGCTTTCTAGCAAGAAGTGATCCTGTTTTGTTTATTCTGTGCAGACTCTTTCATCACGGCGCTCACGATAGTAGATCTAACCCCTACCGAACATTTTCTCAGCGTAAATTCTCCCCCTGCTTTAATGTGACTTATACAGAAAACGTATCTGCGTACCAATCAGCCAGGTTGTGGCTGTAGCCATTGTCTGGGCTTATTCGCAAATCTGCACTGTACACAATAAGAAGCAATATAGTATTTTCAAAGATATTTTGTGACTCATCAGTCGCAATGCCGCTAATATCTCGAGTTGCTCAGTTGTATATGCATTATGTGATTTATTTTATGCATTGTTTCTGTAGATAAACCTTAACTGGTTTCCAATCTGCTCGGCTGCTGCTACCTCTTCCTCCCCTCTACTTGTCAGGCTTTTACTTCCCTGTTGCCAGCGCTGCACTGATGATCCCCGGCGACCATATATCACATGTGCATTACTATCACAAAACATGGCATTTGTAGCTTTCAGATCTAGCACACATTTTCAGATATGCTTTTTGGAAAGGGGTAAAATATTGTCCTCCTTTATTTTCTCTGAAGAACAAACAATATGCTGCTTAGGATATATTAAAAACCCACCAGTGCTGCCTTTCTGGCACCCTTTGGAGGAGTATTGCAGAAAGTGCTTTTGGCTGAAGCGGCGACACAATCACTTGCAAGACGTGTTCTGTGTGAAACAACGTTATTATCTGCAGTGTAGCAGGTACATGGCACTGGTGCTTCTGGGTGCGAGGGGCCCACTGCACCCCAGCTTTAGCTTTTTTTGCAACCTAACCGAGGCACAAGGCCCATTTTCCTGGCTTGCATAATGCCAATCTCCCAGAAGCACATCATTATTAGAGGTCTATCTGAAGTAGGCGACAATGATATCTTATCTCAAGTCATTACTAAAGGCCGTATGGTAGCCATAAAAAGGGTGCAGTGGTTTCTATGAAGTCACTAAAATGGCTACAGCACCCCAGTTCCTGCCCCCCACATTGTAAAATGTGAAAGGCAGCTCTGTGTCAAGATACCGGTTTTGTGCAAAAAAAATAACCTGTGTGTTCTGTTTTATGTGCACATTGCCTTCCTTAAAACATGTAATATAAGATCGTGCAATGTTTCTACGGGATGGAGTTGGCTATGGAGCTACCAAGGTCCAGAATGACTGGTCGGAGCTCTGCAGCCTCGCCTCTGCTCTGTGTCTAACTATTTACACTTATGGTGCAGGCAGAGGGTGAGATGATGCAGGCAGAGGGGGAGGTGGTGCAGGCAGAGGGGGAGGTGGTGCAGGCAGAGGGGGAGGTGGTGCAGGCAGAGGGGGAGGTGGTGCAGGCAGAGGGGGAGGTGGTGCAGGCAGAGGGGGAGATGGTGCAGGCAGAGGGGGGATGGTGCAGGCAGAGGGGGAGCTGGTGCAGGCAGAGGGAAGATGGTGCAGGTGGAGGGGAGATGGTGTGGACACAGGGAGAGATGGTGCAGACACAGGGAGAGATGGTGCAACCAGAGGTGAGATGGTGCAGGCAGAGGGGGAGATGGTGCAGGCAGAGGGGGAGATGGTGCAGGCAGAGGGGGAGATGGTGCAGGCAGAGGGGGAGATGGTGCAGGCAGAGGGGGAGCTGGTGCAGGCGGAGGGAAGATGGTGCAGGCGGAGGGGAGATGGTGCAACCAGAGGGAGAGATGGTGCAACCAGAGGGGAGATGGTGCAGGCAGAGGGGGAGATGGTGCAGGCAGAGGGGGAGATGGTGCAGGCGTAGGGAGAGATGGTGCAGGCAGTAGGTGAAATGGTGCAGGCGCAGGGGAGATGGTGCAGACAGAGGGAGAGATGGTGCAGGCTGAGGGGACATGGTGCAGGCAGAGGGTGAGTTGGTCCGTCCGGTAAGTTATGAGGGGGTGACACCATGAGTTACCGCACCGGGTGACACCAACCCTAGTGACGCCACTGCTGTGAGGAAACGTGGGGCCGGAGAAATACCTGCTGATAGCGATCTTCTAAAAACGAGTGGAACCAGGCTAGCATGGTTCCCCTCACTCCCAGAAGTTCAAGTCGCTCCAAAAGAATCCAATGTGACACCGTGTCAAATGCTGTGGAGAGAGCTAACAGCATAATGATAGCAGAGCTGCCCTGGTCTAACACGTCACGTACTGTTTCAGCAAATTCCAACAGAGCTGTTTCAGTGCTGTAGCCTGATCTAAAACCAGATTGGGAGTCCTGGAGACAGTTGTTCGCTTTAGGGACATTGGACAGTTGCTTCGGAACTTACTTTTCAAGAATTTTAGCAGGCGCTGGTAGAAGGGAGATTGACCTAAAATTCTTGTGCTCTGCTGGATCAGCCTCAGATTTCTTCAGAATCGTTGTTTCCAGGCGGTGGGGTAGATACCTGTTGACAGAGAGCAGTTCATTATCGGGTTCAGCAGCGTATTGAGCCATGGGGCAAGTAATTTGAAGAACTGAGCCGGGCAGGGGTCACCAGGAGAACCTGATTTACAATTGTACAGTTCTATAAGAGATGCCTCCGGGAGAAGCGGGGGGAATTTGGACCAGATGCCTAGGGTGTCCAGGATGGGATTCAACCAGGAGGAGGGTGTGGCCGGTGGGAAGGAGAAATAAATTAATTATATTTTCTCCTGAAAAAAAACAGATAAGTTCTCGCAGAGGGTGGCCGATGGGGAGACAGTGCTGCTGTCAAGAGCCTTTGGCTTGATAAAACTTTGAACAATTAAAAAACTTCTTTGGCTGAGTTGTCGAACACTTTAATTTGGTTTGCATAATAGTCCCTAATGGTGGTGCGTTTTAGCCCGTGGAATTTGTTAAGAGCCACTTTGTAGGAGCATTTTGCAGCTGGACTGTAAGGTATACGCCAAGTACGCTCTAATTTCTTGCATACACTTTTTTTTCTGCTCGCAGTTCCATGGAAAACCAAGGGGCAGAAGTTTTTTTTTTAGGCAGATGTAGCTGCTCTAAGAGGGACAACTCTGTCTAGGTTGGAGGTGACCCAGCCTTTGAAACTGGATACATCACTGCTCGGGTCACTTGTCAGCTATGGGGGTGCGTTTTGTAACCAGGGTCCCACAGTTTCAGGGCAGACCTTCCTCCAGTTTCTCCTTTCCTCGAGTAATGGTTTGGCCCGCCCGCCCGCCCGAGGATTTGCCTACATACCTAAGGCCTTACCTTGGTCGGAACAGGTCAGAGGTCGCGGAGCCTCTACTTTCAGGTTGGAATCATTAGTAAAAATAAGATCCAACATATGGCCTGCTATATGGGTGGGGGCACACACTTTTTGTGTCAAGTTTAAACCCTCCAATGTGTCTACCAATTTAGAAGCCAAGGAGCAGTTGCCATTGTCCATGTGAAGATTGAAATCGCCAAGGATGGTGAAATTGGCATGCCTGAATGACATATCCGCGATGATGTTGCATAAATCAAGCAAATGGCAGGATGGGTTATCAGGGGGTCTGTAGACCAGTATCCCAGCGATAGATGAGGCCAGGGAGGTTTTAATACAATAAAACAGTGCCTCAATAATATCTATGACTTCAATCATTCTAGCCCAGTCCTGTGGCCAACCCGGTTAGCAACAGAGATTCGAAAACTCTCGGGTAAAGCCAGCAATAGTTCAAGCTTGCCCAATCTCTGAATAAGGGTGGGGTGATGTAACATGTCAATACAAATGAGCAGTCCAGAAGCAGACCCCCCAGAATATTGTTAGACAGATGGTTATGTTTTGTAGGACCAAATTACACATTGTGTGGCACATAGAAACCTTTGTGATGCCTTTTTGTGCCATTAAGTAAGCATTTCTATATACCTATACTATATGCTTAATCAAACTAATGGTTCCAAAATGTCTCCAGGTCAGCTAAGCACTAAAGCTGAGATTTTATTCAACAATTAGCATCTGAGTCAAGGGAACCAGGTACTGTAACTACCACAGTGAAGATGTTTCATAAGCAAATGCCTACGAATTGTAGTAAAGTTTCCTGATCACTTAAAATCAGCTGGTAACCAATACCCTCTCCAGCCATAAACAGACATGACTGCAGTCCTGCTTCCCACACCTCACCTGCCTTGCCACCTTCAAACCTCACCACTCCTTTCACCACCCAGCGATTCATGCACCTTGCTTCCAGCCCTTCCTCGCTTCCTCAAATTCCCAACACATGGCTCCTGTGCCCTAGTAGCAGGGAAGACTAGTAGGGTAAGTGTGTAGCATCTATCCCATACCAGAATGAGAGCTGAAAGAGGAGACTTACCACACCAAAAACAACTGTTGCCTCAAATTATGTTATGTGTGGATAAAAGGAGTGGAAACAGCCTTTACTAGGCGGGCAGAGCCACACATGCTGTTTTCCCGCAAGCGCAACCACGCTTTCCTTAACTGTGCATATGCACGGTTAAGGCAGTGCGTGGTCTAGATGTTCGGATGGGGAAGAACAGGAACAGGAAGCATCGGGACAGAAAGCTTGACGCAGACAGGTAATAGGGGCTGGGGCCAGGTTTGGAGGGGTAGTTTTTAGGACTCAAGGGGGTTGGGTTTGTTCATAGGGCAGGGGGCCGGGTTTTCGGACTCAGGGTGGCGAGTCAGGGTAGTTTTAGGTTTTAGGGATGAGTTAATATTTACAGCTCAGGGGGGGGTTCAGATTGTTTATAGCTCAGTTGTCAGGGTTTTAGGGCTCAGTGCTGCGGAGGGGGCGGTGTAGTTTTAGGGATGGGGTCATTTTTAGGGCTAGGCGGTTGGGTTGTTTATAGGGCAGGAGCCAGGGTTTTAGGGCTCAGGGCGGGGGGGTCGAGGAACTTTTAGGTTTTAGAGGTGGGGGTAGTTATTAGGGTTTGGGGGGTCGGTTGTTATACGGCAGGGTCTAGGGATTTAGGGCTCAGGGCAGAGGGGATGGGCTGTGATCTTTACCACACATTCTTTTACCAATCATGCCTTTACCACAAAATTGCGTGGTAAAGGCATGCATGGTAAAGGGATGCGTTGTTCAGACGCATTCGTTGGTAGGGCTGTGTTGTAGACGCACGGGTGGTTTAGTCATGCGTGCCTCTGTCATTCAGCCTAAAAGGCGTGGCCAAGGCACCTGAGTGAAATGTAGCATGTCTAGAACAAATTTTTCTTTTGTGATGATTCCCCCATAATGGAATGGCTTGTTTTTCTACATTGTATGGCAACAGTTGCTGTAGCCTATGGGATGAAGACACTTTCTCCCTGTCTACCTGCCTCACACTAAAAAAAATCTAGCATTGGCAATGGCAATATGTATGGTGTTGACTGCCAACCTTCTGGCGTTTTCAATGAATGTTTTGTTTGTCCTTGTTTTTGTAAAACCTAATTGTTGAAGGAGCTGCATGGTTCTTGTCAATGTAAAAAAAAATTGGCTAAAAGCAAAATTTTCTTCTTGGTCTCAAAACACAGCTGCGTTGTGTGCGAATGTGTTCCTTGTGAAATAACGGTAATGCCAGCACTCACAGTGAAGACAGCCAATGGATGAGGTGGGGTGAACCATTGCCACATTGTAAAATTTAGTGGGTGAAAGGCAAATGTGATGGAGCGGAAAGCCTCCATTTAATTTAGTATTTATGATATATTCACTGAAAAAAGAATAGAAAACATAGGTCTTTTCATGTGCGGAGACTCCACTACTACTCGTAAATCCCTTTGTGAATGGCTAACAATCATAAACGTACACAAACGTGTACGATTACCTTTGCAATTCAGGCACTAAGAGTTGTTCTGGGGTGCCAACGCTAAGGTAAAAAAATTACAGTTGCTTCCTATTTATGCACGCACAATTTTCCATGTTCCTGAAATGCCACAAGTTTTATGCATTGATGCGCTTCAGTAAATCAAGCACTGTAATCAGCCTCCTCAGGTAGTGGGTGGGCTCCTTTGCGTGAAAGTTTAGCAGTGTGAGAGTAATTTTGGAGAGGCAAATTTCCAACTTTTAAATAGTAGACATTGGGACAAATGCACAATTTTTCGTGCAATGCCGCCTTCCAGGGTTACGTTTGAAAGGTAGAGAGCAGGACAGCTCCAAGTCTACCAACATACGGCGGTGCTGCTGCTGCTCGCTTCGCGAGCGCTGGTGCATTTTTCTTGCTTCCTAGCACCACACAAGCACCTTTGTCCCATAGTGCAAAGCCATCTGTGTGAGTGTGGCATAGGTTTTGTACTGGATGTGTCACCTTCCAGGTCAAAACACTGCTTAAAATTACTTTTAACATCTGCAATGTTGTATCTGTGTAGTGCAGTACACAAGGAAAGTTAGAGCCCAAAAAAACTTTCATCTTCTTTACCCCTGCCTCAATGAGGTGTCATTTTAGGGCACAAAGCCCTGATTAAAATGTTAGTAAGCAGGGCTTTGCATCAAAAGCCATCAGTGGTAGCATGGGAATGCCCATGTAGCAAAGCATTGCAAAGTAACAAAAAATAGTGCAAAGTGCTCCATTGCTTTACCTTAATCAACTTTTAGGGGAAAAAGAGGTGGAAAGTACATTTTAAACGTCAGTTTTAGCGACTGTGCAGCAGTGAATCTGGCCCTCTGTGAAACAACCCACAGTGACCAATTTACTATACAATTATGGGATAGGTCTGACTGCTAACCAAATGATCAGGAATACTGTGCAGTAGTGATCGCACCGCATCATTTATCTTGTTGGACCCTGTGCAATCCCTTAGGTGTAATCTAGCGTTTGAGGCCCGAGAATTCAATTTGCAGCGCTTTATAGGAATTGCACGAAACAGTTAAAAGGATAGCAGGCCTCAGCCTAGCCAGTTGTTTTTTTGCGGCACCAGCAAGGCCAAACTACCCCAATAAGACCTTCAGTTTATTCATCCAGGAATAATAATACATTTCCTTTTTCCTTCTCATAAACGCGCCTCCTGCTCTCAGGCCTGACCTGCCTCGGGAACAGCAGAAAGCGCCTGGAGCAGAACAGGTTCTGTCCGCATTCATGGCATACTTTCTCTGGCTGGCAAGGCAAACACATGATCTGACCCTCTCACCCCTCGAAATATGCTGAAATCAAACAGAATGCTCATATTTGGCATTGTTTGGGCCTCGAGGAGTTAGGGCGACCAGCTGGCATTTTTCAGAAAGTCCCTAGTGCCTCTTTTTCCGTGAGAACTCCTAAACTCGCTTGGCACATGCTCATTCTCAGACTGCACTTTACTTTAGAAATGTATCGATGATAACTCTTTGTTAGAGGAAAAACCCAGCATGGTAGCTCCATTAGGCCCTGTGATGTTCTTAAGACAAGTTACTAAAAGCATAACAGGTGTGCTGTAAACGATTTTGACACACTCCCCGGGTATGTTATGAATTGTGAAACTCACAAGGTCATGTGCTGTGTAAATCCAGTTTACACACTCCAACGCCTTTATTTAAGAGCGCAAATTCACTTTGAATTTCATGAAATGTGATTTTGCGCACGTGAAGGGGCTTATTCTTCTGTAATAATCCCCCAAATAATGCCATTTTACGCTTGAGTAATTGTAAATCTTCTGCTAGGGAAGTAGGCGTTTATGAGCAGGGATGCTCTGGAAAATTTGCTTGTGCCCTCAAACCCAGAGTAATGAGGTTTCCCAGTAAATAATGGAATCATAACCCCTTTGGCAGTGCTTCTCGTCTCAGTCAATACACTACGAGGGCACACAAAAACTAAATAAATTGGCTCCGACAATGCCCAGATGATGTATAATTTTTTGATACTATATGGCAATCCATAGGAGTGGGCGGTGAACTCTGCTCTGCTGACAGAGCTTGCAAAGTTGTTCCCACTTCTGCTTGGAGCATGGAGTTCGGCAAAAACTCTGCCTCCCACGTAGCAGAGTTTAAAAGCGCTGGCCCGCCCCTAGTAATCTATACAATTACTTCATTGCGGTTTGTAATCCACAAGAAGCAAAATTAATAGATTCATCCATTTTTAGATCCAAACTATAATTACAGACAGACAAATACCACCAACGACAGCTGGATGAGAGCAGCGGGTACATCATGACATTCTCAACACACTTAGGCTTGAGAAGGCACAAGCACCTGAGTTTTGGGATTTCATCTGCAGCAGAAGTGTTCTAAAATCCCATAAACGAGGTTCTCTCTGGCCCATAATGAATGTTAGTGATGATGTCCTGATGTACTCCACAACTGCTGAGGAACACTAGGGCAACTTTGAAGCCTCTGTGTGACCAGGGCCTCACCTGTACCATGAGAAGTGCTCCTTCTTTGAGACGAGCATCAAATCCTTTGGGTATGTCTCCACCAAAAAATGCAACTAGGTCAACCCCCGGAAGTCCCGGGTGATCAAACAGGCCCCTACAGCTGGCAATGCCATTGAAGTCTGCAGCTTCCTTGGGATGGCCACGTATTGTGGTTGCTTCATTCCCAACCTCGCGACCATTGGGGAACCTTTCAGAGCTCTGACGAAGGCAGACACCCTGCGGTCCTGGGGCCCCAAACAAGAGGAGTCCTTCTAATGCATCCAGGTGGCGCTCCTCAACAAGACAACAATGGCTTACTTTGACACCAAGCAACGCTCATCATAGATGCCGGTCCGGTAGTACTTGGGGCAGTACTCATGCAGGAAGTTGAAACCAGGCAGTGGGCACCCATCGTATTTGCGAGCTCTCACCCCAACGGAAGCCAGATATGCCCAAATCAAAAGAAAGGCCCTTGCCATCAAATGGGCCTATGGATACTACCCCTTGTATCTGTGTGGGTGACCGTTTCAAGTGGCTACTGACCACCAACTGCTGGTCCCGCTCTTCAGAGGCATGGCACCACATCAGATCCAGGATTGAGAGGTGGGCGATAGCTACAACAATACCAACTTGAAGTTTTATACAGACAAGGCTTGAGGAGCCAGCTGACTTCCTCATGCCACCCACTTCAGGAAGGCGGAAGACTAGAACACGATGCAGAATGAACAGAGGAATGCATACGGCTGGTGAGCAGAGGAGTGTGTCCGAAGGCACTGAGCTTGAAAGAGATCAGCTAGGCAACCGCTAATGATGCGATGCTCGTGGAAGTTAAGTCAACCATAAAAGAGGGGTCCTGGAATACGTTCCTGCAGGATACCAACCAGCAAGGAGGCTCCAACAAATGGGTCATCAAGGAGCAGCAAAGACCAAGAGACACTTAAGACAGAAGGTATGGTTCCCCGGATTGGAAGCTGTAGTTGAGTGTGTCAACTCACTGGCAGCTCAGATGCCCTGGCACCAGTATCACAAAAGAACTACATGGCACCCCATGGAAGACAGCCACCCTCGATTTGTCAGTTTCCCAGACGGTTGCATCACTATGGTGCTAGTGGACAGTCATTCCAAATATCTGATTGTAGAACTGATTGAGTCAGCAACATTTTCTCATGTTGGCCCCACCCTTGAAAAGATGCTGGCCCTGTTCGGCCTCCCAGAAGAAATTAGAACCAACAATGGGCCACCATTTCAAGGGCTCGAATTTAAGACATTTCTGCGACATCCCAGCATACACCATAGACGGATCACCCCGCAGTGGCGATGTTGAGCACTTCATGCACACCTCGAACAAAGCCATGAGAGTCGCTGTTCAAGAGGGAGTGGACCCTGAAACTGGCCTACATCAGTACCTGCTGGAGTACCGAGGAACCTCACACTGTATGACCCGGTGTCCTCCCTGGTCCCTCATGCTGAAAAATCACCAGCTGGACACCTTCCTGGTTCATAGCACTACAGTTAGAAGAAGGGTCCGAGGGTGAGTTTAAAGACCAGCACAGTCACATACCCCATAAGAACCATATATAATACCAAGAGTAACTGTGGGTCTACACGTCCAGTCTGCTGTACTGTGTCTCGTACTCAACTCTTACAAGAAGGAAAAGTGAACTAAGGTAACTAAAGTACCACAGGATAGCTCCACATTCGTGAAAATACCCATCAGTCATCGGTCTGTTCCGCCCTTTACATCGTTTGGGCCTCCTCACACAGAGGGAAGCAATCCTATAACTACTTTAAATCTGTAAAGTAGATGCCTTAGTGTGTTTGGAGGTATGTGGCAGATACTCATGAGAACGATGGTTGAATAAAGCAGTGCGTGCAAGACTAAAAAGAGTGATGTGAAAATATAAAATTGGAGAACTAGGAGAGGAAATTTTTTTATTCAGTATCTCCTATGTTTCCAAAGTTGAAAAACCAGGGCGGAAATATGGTCCATTTAAATCATAGTAGTTATTTGTTATCACCTACTATATTTCCGCACTGGTTTTTAGGTCTCGCCTGGAATTAGCATCCGAAGGATGCGTCCAGGTTGGAGACTTATAGCTAGCTGACTCGGGGGAATGAGGACAAGAAAGTGCCACACGCTTCCCCTCGCTGGATTTGACTGCGTGTACGCGCTTTTCCTTCAGTTTTCTTCAGCATGTTTCTTTGTGTGTGTGGGCGTGCCTTCGGTTTCGTTTCTTAGAGCGTCATTGCTTTCCCGCGCCGCGCCGTCCACATCCCTCCGATTTGCATGTTTCTTTGTGTGTGTGGGCGTGCCTTCGGTTTAGTTTCTTAGAGCGTCATTGCTTTCCCGCGCCGCGCCGTCCACATCCCTCCGATTTCTTCACGTTGCCACACATGCGTGCGCATATACAAACACAGCCAGAAAGACACTCGCTCACACATACCCCCTCCCCCCCCACCACAGTCATCGGCCTCTTTTAAACACACGCATACAAACACACATACACACAGACTCCAAGACACACGCACGCTCGCTCCCACACATACACAGCCCCCGCCGCCGCACGCACACACACACATGCCCCACCCTCGCCCTCGCAGTTCAACAACAAGGCGAAGCCCCACTCACCGGCTTCCTTGGTGCGGCGGCTCTCCTCCCATCGGCAGCTGCAGGGCCCGGCAGCAGGACTCTTCCTCCCTCCTTCGGCACCGGAGCGCAGGGTAGGCTCCTGCCTGCTCCGGTGCTCCAAACAGCCGCGGCTCTTCCGTGGGAGGCAGGGTAGGCTCCCGCCCTCCTACTTCCGGTTTCCGGTTGTCCCGCCCGGCCTGCCTGACTTCCTGGTCGCAGGCCGGCGGCGATACAGAAGAGAACATGAAATAAGTATCGGGTTCCGGGTTTTTGCTTCTGTAGAATTTTATAAATGCTCAGAATCGTCAGGACAAAACTGCTTTATTGTCGCGTGGAAATAGTAGTTCTGGCTGAGAAAAAGGCAGACTGGTGTAATCAATTTGGATTCTGAGTGTTATTGACCTAATACTTCCGCCACGCGGTGGGTGTGCTGCTGCTTGGATATGTGACTCGAAAAACAACACACCTGCCTATGCTGAGCAGCTATTTTCTAAAAAACAACAATTGTTGAAATGTACATGAAAAATTAGCATGAACACTTGCTTTAGGAATTGCAACGTTTACTTTAATTCTTTAAAGACTATTTTGCATTTTAGTCTTTCTTTGTTTTTTTAGTGCATGAGAATACAAAAGATATGAAGAGAAATATTATGGCGTCTCAAAGAAACATCGAAGCCACCTCAGTAATCACCTGAGAACAGGAGGGCCTCCGGCGGTCACCTCATCCCACGGACAGCGGCTCAGACACTCGAACACAGGCCCCTTAGCAGGGTTTCCGCGTTTACATGCACAGAGCAGCTGTCATTTGTTCAAACCCCTGTAGTAAATGATAACGACGTCAATGCTACGCAGAGGCGAGCGAGTACACTTAACGGGAAACACAGTGAATATTTGAAAAGCCTCCTTTGCTTTAAATTGAGTGCTGGGAAATGCTCACGTAGCGTTCAAGGCGCTAAAAACCGATATGCTTTACAGCTATGGTCCTGCACAAATCATATCCGTTCTGAAGAAAACGTATAGTATTGGAGACTATTTGTAAGACTCCATTCCCCTGTCGAGGTAGCCAAGCACTGCTTTATATTTCTTGTGTAGTTAACTTCAAAGCTGAGTCCAGCAGGTGGGACTAGGGGGGCGTGGGGCTGGAAGAATTGAGGACAGCCCCCGGTTAGACCACTACTGCAAGGAAGTTGAATGGGGGACATATGAAGTCTTCCATGTCTACCAAGCAGCGTTTTAGGCGTTTTTCTATACCATTTGATTTTACTAAAATTGTATATAGAATATACTTAAAAGAGTTTTGAGCCAGCCCTCATCATCCATTGGTCTGTTCTGTCATTTCTGATGTTCTTTCCAGCGTTCTGGACCCGTCGTCATACGCCCGTCTGCGGCTCCCTCTGTGCACTAGCGCTGCTAAGGAAGGGGCGCGTTCGGTTCGCACCTGCCTTTGTGGGCGAATAATGCCCGCGCTCGGCTCGGTCCATTCGGTGCTCCGTTTGATAAATGCTTCCTGGCCTCGGCGCGGCTGGCACCTCGGCTGGCCGTGTCCTTTTCCACTCATTCACGGCATGTGTGAGGTTTGCCCAAGTCCGAGCCTCGTTTTCTCAAAGGATTTGACGTTCACACCCAGTTTCGGTCTGTTCGAGTAAGTGGATTCCAGTATATTACAAAAATAACAAATACAGTCCAGTGTTTAGGAAACAACACAATCTGCGCTAGTTTGTCGACCTCCTTTTTGGCCACGCACACTATTTGAACAATAACTGCCCCCGACAACACACGAAGAAACGTGTGGATAAGACTTCTCCGGAACAGCTCCACTCTTATGCTCTTCTTGCAATGTGATTGGGGGAAGCAGGCAAGAGTCTGAGCAGTTGGTAATACATAGGAAGGTTATGTTTTTGCAGGAGCACGATTCAGTAGGTTGTGAGGATGGGAAAAGGTTAAGGCTTTCCAATGTGGAGGGTGTATGTCCCCTCGGATAAACGACATGCAGGTTACAATTTATTTTCCATCAAAGCCAAGTGGTCTTTCATCCTTCCTATGTCGCTAATTTGAGTAGCTATGGTCTAGTGATTTTAACATATGTTCTTACCAGCACTTAGAAACAGTGACATGGTGTGCTACATAAAAGACAATTATTATTAGAGTTGGTATGCATGATTTATACTGTAACGCAATACAAAGTCAATAGGCCAGTCCTTGATAGTCCTACCTTTTTTTTTAAATCTATTTTTACAAACATATTCAATAGGCATTAAAAATGGAAAAGTAATAAAAAGTAAAAATACTACCATCTAAAGGTGGCAAATATGTTTGCCGAAAAAGAAAATCAAAAGTGAACTGTAGGAAGAAGGGATTTAAAAATTTGAAATAAAAGTAAAAATGGGCCTATCAACCCTGGAAAGAAGTGGACTACATTGTCCGCACATGTGCTAGAGCAAAATGCTGTCTGAAGAGAGCAAATGGCTGAAGTGGGCTGACACGTCACCATATGCGGTAGGTTGTAGTGGGCAGAAGCAAAATGTGATGGCACATGAACTGACCAATTAACAAATAGGGCTGTCCGAAAGGCGCTCTATGTATACATAAATGTTGTATTTTTTTCACATTTGTTTTTAACCATGAGGAGCGCTAGACTGTTAATACTATTTCTAGACTAGACCCAAAACAAACAAGCATTTGCAATGCAATAGGTCTCGCATTTACACAAGTTTAAGCTATTGGCATTGTAAATGACAATGCCTTTTATTTATGTTTTTAAAACGAAAACAAAAATAAAAGGCCTTGTTATTTCCAATGTAAATAGCTCAAAGTCGCGTAAATGCAAGACCTATTGCATTGGAAATGCTTGTGTTTTTTTGGTTTTTGAGCTCTGTGCGGTCTGGCTCTGAACTATCTGCAATGTGTTTTGCAGCACTACTCTGTGATGCCTGTACTGAGGGTTGCTGCATAGTTCTGGTATATACACATCAAGTAGGTGAAGATTAGTGTGCAAGGGTTTTGGTTGTGCAGTTGTATTGATTTTATGTGTGTGTGGTCTTCAACACTTCGTCTTCACACCTCTTAGATCCTTTATTCTCTTCTGTCATAGCTCCTCACACACACTGCACCCTCACACACACTGCACACACTGCACCCTTGCACGCACTGCACCCTTGCACACACTGCACCCTTGCACACACTGCACCCTTGCACACACTGCACCCTCGCACACACTGCGCACCCTCACACACACTGCGCACCCTCACACACACTGCGCACCCTCACACACACTGCGCACCCTCACACACACTGCGCACCCTCACACTCTGCGCACCCTCACACCCTGCGCACCCTCACACCCTGCGCACCCTCACACCCTGCGCACCATCACACCCTGCGCACCCTCACACCCTGCGCACCCTCACACCCTGCGCGCCCTCACACACTCTGCACCCTCACACACTCTGCACCCTCACACACTCTGCACCCTCACACTCTGCACCCTCACACACTCTGCACCCTCACACACTCTGCACCCTCACACACTCTGCACCCTCACACACTCCTCACCCTCACACACTCTGCAATGGAACATACACTCCAAATACCACTCAATGCCACATAACACTCGATATATCTGTCGTCCTCCCTCTATCTATCACCCTCACTCTATCTATCTATCGCATAACCATAGCATCACTCAGCTCCACCACAGCATCACTCAGGGGCACCACAACATCACTATGCGCTACCACAGCATCACCGAACGCCACAGCATCACTCGTCGCCACCACAATATCAGTCAGCGCCTCCACAGCATCAATATGTGCAACCATTCAACAACAACTGGTTCTTTTGTGTAGTGTTGTCCACTTTTGGGTCAAAAGCTTTGGAACCTCTCACATTCACACTTGATTATAAGTTTTTCACTTGTATAATATAACACACATGCAAGACACATACTTAGGTGCACTGAACAAGGTATTAGCTGCCGGATTCACAAGCTACATTTTGAGGGAGTTTACATTTTTTAATTAAGTTTACTACTTTTCAGTATTCACAAACTACACTTTTGTAGTACCTTACCCTTTTAGGTTGAGCCTAGCAGCAGCACGCATGCACTGCTTGTTATAGATCGCCTTTGTGTTTGATTTGGAAAGGGTAAAAAATGATGCAGTACACATCTGTGTATCCTCTTACATTAGTTGTACTTTCAGGTACCCTTTCTGGTGCACATGTTGCTGAAGATCTTTTAGCAGCACTACACCTAGAGAGTCAGAAACCTTTGGCCTACCCAGCAGTGGAGACATGTTAAGGCATGGGCAAAGAGCCTTTCAGGAGGCCTCCTTATAAAGCTAGCGCTGTTCTGCAGCCTAGTATTGCCCTGATTAACTTGACTAATTCGTTTTTTAAACAGATTGTTTTAAATACTGTTTTTCCTTTTTAATGTGGGTGATATCTGAGAGTCTATAATGGACATTTTGGAGAGACATGCTGTTTTTATATTTCATGTAACTTCTATAAAAAAGTTTCTTTTAGACCAAAACGGTACCTCTCAAACATCACAGAGATTACTTGCATCAGTATTACTATGCTGCTGCTGTGTTAAATGTTGGAAACATGAGTCTAACAGCCTTATTCATGAAGGGGCCGTTTTGCGAGCCCCTAATAGCGAATCATAGCGATTCGCTATTAAGGACTCGCAAAACGGTAATCATGTAGGAATCGCATAATAAAATGCGATTCCTACTGATTCCTTATTTGCGATTAGCAAATTGCTAATCGCAAATAAGGAATAACTCGCCATTCATTCCTATGGGCCAAAAGGCCCATAGGAATGAATGGGGAGTATTCCTTATTTGCGATTAGCAATTAGCGAATCGCAAATAAGATTGCGATTTGAAGGGTGCCAGGGGTGTCCACAGGACACCCTGTAGCACCCCTCAAATGACATTTCACACAGGTGTTGCACACACACATGTCCAAAGGACATGTGTGTTGTGTAACATGCAACTCAGAAAAATGCATTTAAATGCATTTTTCTGAGTTTTCGCAATTTACCGCGAGGTCTGACCTCGCGGTAAATTGCGGCAAGAAATTGCGAATTCGCAAATTTAAATTGGATGTTGAATTGCATTTAAGGAATCTCTAATAGAGATTCCTTAAATGTAATTCCTCGCACATTTGCGACATCGCAATTAGCGATTTTTGCATTTGGGATGCTGAATCCCAAATGCAAAAATCGCACTCGCAAAGGGCCGGATTCTCAGAATCCGGCCCTTTGCGAGCCGATTTAGCCTTCATGAATAAGGCTGAAAATCCTTCAATATTAGATGTAAACACATTTAAAATTTGGACGAATGTTCCCTGTTCACATCACTTGCCTATCCCTAAGGCCTGCACTACTGGGCATTCATTGGCCACAAAAAATGCATTTGCCAAAGGTTTGAAGCACTTGACTAATATCAGCTGGCTATTTAATATGAATTAGCCAAAGGCATGTGGTAGTCTGCAAATATCAGCTGCCCATATGATGTGCATAGGCTTTCACAACTTGCCGCATATAATATACCAACCAAACAGAAGCCTGCACAAGTGGACATTTCTGGCTCGGGCATGTGACATTTGCAGACCTCTAGTATATGCACTGTAATGCTTAAGGCAAAAACATAAATAAAAGGCATTGCCATTTACAATGCCAATAGCTCTAACTTTAATAATGCGAGACCTATTGCATTGCAAATGCTTGTTTAACTTTGGAAACATAGGAGATAATGAATAAACATTTTTCCACTCCTAGTTCTCCAATTTTATATTTTCACATCACTCTTTTTAGTCTTGCACGCACTGCTTTATTCAGTCATCGTTCTCATGAGTATCTGCCACATACCTCCAAACACACTGAGGCATCTACTTTACAGATTTAAAGTAGTTATAGGATTGCTTCCCTCTGTGTGAGGAGGCCCAAACGATGTAAAGGGCGGAACAGACCGATGACTGATGGGTATTTTCACGAATGTGGAGCTATCCTGTGGTACTTTAGTTACCTTAGTTCACTTTTCCTTCTTGTAAGAGTTGAGTACGAGACACAGTACAGCAGACTGGACGTGTAGACCCACAGTTACTCTTGGTATTATACACCTTCCTGGTTCACCAGAGTGGTCCCCTCCTGATTATGACCATGATGGCACTCAAACCAGGAGAGAAAAGAACACAAGATCCATCCAGCAGAGGGGAGCTCGGCACCGCCAACTGGAGCCAGGAGACTATGTACTCCTGAGGGACCGCCGACCAGGGTGGAAATTCTGCACGCTTTATGAACTAGGGGCTTGGAAGGTAACGACCATGGAAGGGACGATGGTAACTGCCTCGCGGGGAGAGGAAACAGTGACCCGGAGCATATTGTGGTTCCAGAAGATAGATGCCCCGGATGAGAATGAAGGGGACGACGAACGGGCATTTGAGGAAGCGGACGCAGCCACTGAAAGGAGGGCAACGACCAGCGGCTGGAGACTGGACAATGGCTGGAGCAGGATCATTGCGGATGTCCTACAGCCATCGCTGAGTGTGATGTAAGCCAACGAGAACCTGCCAACAGTGCCCGGAGCAAACACTACAACCTACGCGCAAACCCTCAACCCAGCCAAAGACTAAATGACTTTGTGTGCAGTATTCAGCTCTGAAACTAAAATGGGGAAGGGGTGTATTGAGCTACCCGGCACTCGATGCCTGACCCAGATGTAATGCATCTCACCCTCAGGGCGGACGCGGCCGAGGGTATAAATAAAAGGGCGTCAGACCATTCAGGTACCGCAGTACTAGTGTGTGGCGTAATTTGTGTTCTCTGTCCTGTGCACTCCAAGTGCTTATTTTGATTT
Source organism: Lissotriton vulgaris (assembly GCF_964263255.1). Classification (NCBI taxonomy): domain Eukaryota; kingdom Metazoa; phylum Chordata; class Amphibia; order Caudata; family Salamandridae; genus Lissotriton; species Lissotriton vulgaris. The sequence continues at coordinate 1,704,224,424 of NC_141695.1, forward strand.
CCCCCCCCTACAGCTAGGACAGGCACATGGCTACTGGATCACACCTTGCACCTGAGCGAGGAGAGTGCCCAGCACCGATGTATCATCACACACCGCCACCTTCCACAATCACCCCAAATAATCATTTTTACATTTAATACTTTTCTTTCATTCTATAACTGCATTCGATTATCACAGAAAGCCAGCAGGTCGCCACTGGGAGAGGAGGAGTCTTTGAAAGTAATGTGATAGACATAGTTAAAGGACTAAAAACAATATGTCCGCTTGGGGGAGCCTGGTGGCGAGGTACCCTTCTGATGCAATAACATGGACGAAGAGCACTCAGGAAGAGGTGATGAGACTTTCTTGGTTATCAAACTGGCTGGTTGGTGCTTTTGCAAAATGTTCTAAATAAATAAAGGTATAAAAAACTGCAAATTGTTTTCAATTATGATCAGATTTGTTTTATATTGTGCACAGATTAATGTGCTCACGTAGCCATCCAGTTGATTTGGCATTGGCCTTGCAACCAGCTGATAAGTGAAAAGGCGCGCCCTGTACCAACACAGCCCTGCAGGGCAGGTTTGTGGAGTGAAAAGAGAAAAGAGGCCCAGCCTGTGACAAGGCTGAGAAGGGAGCCGAGAGGCAGGCCTGAAGCCTGCAGCGTGCAGGGAGGCCCACGCTGCCAGAGCTCTCAAGGGCAGGCTGGGCCCCTGCCAGGTAGGAGGCTGAGGGCATGAATGGAGCACCTGTCCTGCCTTTGTGAAGGGGCTGCCACCCGCCCGTCACAGGGAAGCTACCGTCTGACCTCAGAGTTAATTGAATTCTTTGGTGTAGAATAGCACGCGAAGGTCCCGTGGCATTGTGGGAAAGCATTTTTTTTACCCTGCTGCCTGTGTGAAATGGTCTTCAGAAGATAAATTGGGCTCGGTCGTCGGTAGCCAGAGCTAGCTGTGCGAAGTTACAATTTTTTTTTCGCTTGCAAATTTCCCCAAATGATCGCAAATTCTACGATTACTACCTGTGGGTTGTAAAGTTTTCAGCGTAATGGTTTTCACATTAAAATCGGACGTTTACACTCCTTTAAAAGTGTTTTGAGAAAAAGCAGAGTGCCAACATCCATTCAATTTCAGAGCCCTGAGCAGAGCAGTTTCATGTTTACTCTCAAAAAATACTGCCCCCATTAGCGGCAACCAGAGGCGCAGCAGGACTGCCCTGGGGCCCTACGCAATCAAAGAAATGGACTCCCTTGGGTCGGGTTTGGTAGAACTCTTCTTTTGTTTGCACTAAGGGGTCAATTAGGATGGCGGACGGATCGCCACCGCCATGCAGGCGGTGGCGATCCGTCCGCCATCCTTGCCCGTCCGCCACCTATTCCCCCCCACCTATTTCCCCCCCGCCATATTACAATGGCATGGGGACCGTGGCGGACAGGAAGACCGTCCGCTGCTTTTCCACCGTGGTCACCTTGCGACCGCCGCGGAAAAGGTCTAATATGGTGGCGGTGTCTATCAGACACCGCCAGCCATATTAGGGTGGGCTGAGGGGAATGCCTTTCAGTGGCGGCAATGCTGCCACGAAAAGGTATACAGTCCTTGCTTTGGGGGCCCGTTGCGGTCCCCGAGGGTGAAGGGGTGGTGGGGGGTGCACATGGGGGGTACCTATGGTACCCCCCTGCGTTTCAAAATACAACATGGCAGGCACCGCACGGTGCCTGTCAGGTTGTGCTTTGAAACGCACAACAAGCATTTTTTGCATTGCGGCGGGCGGTGCTTTCAGCACCGCCCGCCCCAATGTAAAAAATGCGGGATGCACCCGCCACTGTGGCGGGTGCATCCTAATTCGAGGCACGGGACATCCGCCCCTGTGGCGGACGGTCCCGTCCTCCGACAGGATGGCGGACGGAGTTTGTCCGCCCGCCATCCTAATTGACCCCTAAGTTATTAAACTGCCAAAGATAAAATGCTGATTGTCAGTCACCATACATACCAATATACCCGATTCATGCAGATAGCTTTGCTTCAATATAAATCAGTGGTGGAAAATACATTCTCCCGACTAATTTTTTAAACCTCCCCCATGCCTGCTTTAAAATGTTAACGCACAAGACACACAGATGATGGACGGATTGCAGAGCAAATCAAACATTCATCCCCAGTCAATCAATCCGGGTTAAATCCATTGTTCTTTTGCTCACCATGCCACCCCAGTTTAAAATTTCTGCAGGTATGATTCTGGTAGGAAAAGGTTGAATACATTTGCCTAACCCTTAGAATGATAAGAGTTGTTCTCTATCCGTAGTCGCAGCCGCCTAGGAGTGTCCATATTGGCTCTCACTAATCTCTCCTTCGCCCCTTCTCCCAGGACACAACATGCTTGACATACACAACGTCACTTTTGCGGAAAGGACGTGTCCTTCATACATCGTTTGTCAATTCACGCATATCAACTAATGCCTTTCTCCCTTTCACCACTCTTCAATTTCCACCATCTCATTTCACGGGAGGCTCTTGGTGCCTCCTTTCCTGTGATGGCAGTTGGTCTGAAATATAATCATAAAAAGAAGAGGACTTTTCGATTCTCTGCATTTCCAATTTAGGGCAGTGGCAGCTACTGTGAAGTAAAACTAGTGGGTCTGAGTAGGGGGGGGGGACGTGTGGGAGAAAAATAGGGACAAAAAACTCTAAAGTACCTGCCAGCCGCTGCCCGGTAGTCTTCTGCTCCTGTCAACTCCCAGTAGCCAATGGAAAGGCTCCAACATACTCAATGGCCAATCCAGATGTTGCTCTCATGCTGGTAATACCATTACCAACATGAGAGGAGGGCCGGTATTGGTTTAGCGGCCTGGTTTGGCGCTTACTAAGGGACAGGGAGCTGTTGTCCACCCGGCTGTGCAGCACAGCTTGGGTTGGAGAGATGTAAGCGCACATGTCTGTTTGGTTGTCCAAAGACGGCTGGCCAAACCAACATGCGCACTTACAGTGCCCGCCACGCCTCCCTGCTTCAAGATGTTGTCCAACAGGTTTACTCCGCCCCGCCCTACACTGGGTTCAGTTAGAAAAAATAAAATGATAATAACCTATTTTATTACCATTTTGTTTTTCCTGTTTGCACAGCTGAGAGAACAGTGGGGTGACGCTCCTCTGCCTTAACGGAGGAGCTGCCGCTGACTTAGGGCAAACCCCTCCAGTTTTCACCTTGTGATTGTAAACATGGCTAAAGGGCACACTGCCTACTTTTACCTACTGCTTTTTAAACTTGCAGAGGACACTTTCCAGGGCAGTGCTTCAGCATCAGGCTTGGCTTTTTGACAGGTGTCGTGTATTGCCATGTTGTGTTATGTTGTGTTGTATGTGTAATTGTTGTTTGTTGGAAATAGTTAATTCGCTTGATATGAGTTTGATGTGTATTTGTGTAACGTGTTATTTGAAAGGATGGAGTTTTTCCTTAGTGTAGAAATGGTGACCAATATAATAAATTCTTTTTTCTTTAAACTGTTTGTAATAAAGCAAACATTTCACAGCAAATGAAACAAAAGTGTATTTAAATATTCTAACACTATTGGCATGTGCCTTGCTTGCTTTCACATACCAGCTTCCAATTGCCTGGCAGTCTTATCTACCTGGCATTCAGCCCAGACTTTGGAACCAAAAGCAGCTGTGCCACCAATGGTAAAACCAGCCAAGCTCTCTCTGTCTCCTCGCGCTATCTCTCTCTTTCTCCTATCTTCTCTCTCTTTTCGCTTTCTACCTTCCTCCCACCTCTCGTGTCTGTCACTTGAAACCTCCCAGTGCCTGCAACCATTAACCTGGGAAGAGACAAAGCCTCCATGAGCGGCCTTGGGCTTTCAAACCCGATCTCAAAGGGCTCCAACCCACTGGGGAATTGCCCAGTGGAATAAATGGCCTGGCCGGCCCTGCTGGCATGTGCTTTAGATACAGATCAGCTGCACAACATTGAGTGCATTTGAATCTTGCCCAAGTGACTTTAATGGAGTCTCACACTTCGTGGGTATCCTTTTTCTGTTACAACAATAACTTGCAATCTAAAGTCCATACCCCGCTCCTTGGTAGCCTTTTCGCTTAATATCTTTTTTAATTTAAAGAAACATAGCAACTCAGTTTGCAAAGATGACCCTGTGACCTGGCTGAGAAGGCCACCTTGCTTCTCAATACATCTACTAACAATCACAGTTGGGAAATATCACCAAGTCACCCTGCTGCTGCAGGGGGCCAAACCCAGCCAGACAACTGATGCCTCATTAGCACTCAGAGAAATCTCAGTGTGAAAATCCAAGGAAACATGAATTCATGTATGACTCAGACATGGAATAACTGATTACCTGTGACTGATTTCTGATTCTTTCTAAGATGACTTTCAGGGCTCCACTTTTAACACCCCGGTAACTTAGGCTCTTCAGAGTTCCAAAACCCTTGGTATCAGTAACTCAGAGGGGAGGCAAATTACCAGGAGAAATTGCCAAGCCACACGTAGGGGGCACCTAAAGGTGTGGATGAATCTTGAACAAGCAGAGATGGATGATACAAGGGAGAGTTTAACACATTGATGCTTTATAAATAAGGCTCCCAGCTTTCTATGTTTACTGATTTTCACAGATAAATACAGACAGAAAACAATGTGTTTCCTGCCTGTATTTACTTTTAAAAGCGGAAAAATACTGAATTTTGTTTTTATGAAAGACTCTTCATGCTGTCTTTCATGAATTCCAAACAAAAGCTGAGCAGATAGACAGCATGGGAAATTAAAAAATAGGATCTGATTTCCCTAAATTCTGGCATATATTAACATATATTTTAATATAACACTAATATGTACCTGGGGTGCAGTGTTTTGTTGTATAGTGTTATGTGGCTGCTTAATTTGCTAAAATGCGACAGACATTAATGTATAAGTGCACGTCTAAGAGTTAAGCAAATGTGGAAATATACCATTTTACGATTCCGTTTATTGTGGAAACACAAAATAAATAAGGTTAAATGCCAATAAGATGGCCCAAAAATAAATATGGATAAATACAGACCGAAATGTTACAAAAATAAATACCATAAAACCGGGAGCGTATTTATAAAGAACAAATATCTGCACCCATCTTAGGGCCCGTGAAATGTAGGTTGTCAGCCTATTTCAACAGACATTTGCAAAGCTGATAGGTCTGACATAGTCAAGCTGGTGCAATAGCTACAATTCTTTTTCATTTTTGATTGCAAACAAAATCCACAAAATTAAAAGAAGCAAAAAAAACACACTGCACCTGAAGATAGAGACCACATGCTTTGCTTGGAAAATGTTGAATTAAAAAACAGACAATGCTTCTCTTCTAAAGCCTTTGCTCTCTCCGTTGGTCATCTCGCGTGAATCCTTTCTACATTCACCCATCTGGTGTAATTCACTTATTCTTTTAAATAACAGACCTATTTGTTGGACTTCTTGGAGACAAAAAGGTATTATATGGGTCAACCATCTCTTTGATGGTGTGTCGCTTCGCTCTTTTCTCCACTTTCAACTTCAATTTCGCTGTTCTCGCTCTTTTCTACAGAAATATACTACTCTTATGGAACTCCTTCTTGATTGTTATTATTTTCTTCCTTCTTCGACTTCACTAACTCCCCCTTCTCATCTTCTTGTGGTACTTTCTACTCTTCCTAAAGCGTCTCTTATTGTTAGATTATTTTCTTCTCCTAACCCAGACCGTGTCAAATCCAAATTGGAACTTTCTTTGGAAACAGATTTGGGTTGCACTTGGTCCATTGCTCTTTGGGACAAACTCTCGTCCAAAACTTTGAAAGTTTCTCGATCTGCCTCTCTTATTCAAACTTTATTTTTTCTATATCACAGACTTTTCCTTTCTCCTCTTTCTCTATCTCGTTTCACATCTTCTTCTGACTCTAACTGCTGGACTTGTGGAACTCCCAATGCTGATCTTCTACATCTGTTCTTTTTCTGTCCTACTGTTTCTGCTTTCTGGAAACAAGTTTGGTCTTACATTTCTCACATTTTCACACTCTCCATCCCATATTCGCCCACCCTTCTTTTTCTCGGTAGTCTTTCAGATTCTCTAGCTCTCCCCCGCACTCACAGGATCTTTTTGATCTCATGCTTGCACTTGCATTTCAACATATATCTTCTAACTGGAAATCCCTCACAAATATTTGATTACAAAATTGGTGGAATTCTTTATGTCATTTTCATAGACTTGATGTCGCCTTTGCTTCTTCCTGTAAACCACACCGCAATGTAGATCTTTATTGGTTACCCCTTATCACATACCTAGACCAATTAGCTCAAAAGAAACCTACTCCTGTCAGTTCAGAAAATTTTAAACCTCCTCGAAAGATTTTACTCTCTCCTTCTTGTTTATTTAATAATGTTTGTAGTTTTTCTTTATTGCAATGTTTGCATATACAGTATAGATTTGACGATTGCTTGTACCATTTATTTTATTATTTTTTTATTGTTTTTTTTATTTTATTATTTTATTTATTTATTTATTTAGTACAATTTCTCATCCCCTTCCCTTCCCCCCTCCCCATTCCTTTAAAATCCGATAAAATGCTTTTATTACTTAGTTTGACATTAGCAATGTTATGACTTCCAAACTGATTTGTTACATATCTTCTCTTCCTTTGCTGATGTCACATTTCTGTTTTCCTTATTATTCTTCAATAAAGCCTTCAAACATAAAAAAAGACAGTGTCTAGCAGTCAGATGAACTTACAACATGTGTAAAACTCCTTTTTATTTTTTTAGTGCACATCACAAGAAACTATGCTTTTTATAGGCACAAAAATGTAGTATTGGTTTTGAATTACTGTGGCCCTAAGATAAAGCTTGAACCTAAAAGAGGATTAGAAAATATGTATAACAATTGCAATGTAAAGAAATCAGCAAAGTATTGGACCACCAGCCCTGGTGCTGAAGTGCACTTCTTTTTATGTGATGTGCACCTGTGACCTGGAAAAAAGCCATTACAGACTTTTATTTTATTGCCCGTTTTCTACTAATTCAAGCCTGCATGATGCCAAACAATACTGAATTACAGTTATACTGAGGACCCAAACGAACTCTACGTAGGCAGAGAGACGTTATGTTAAAACAAAAAAAAGAAAGAGAGCAATGTAATTTTAGCCTGGTGCCTTAATTATCCACTTTGCCCATGCCTAAAACGTCTCTGCCCCTGTAACACTATTTCTGCACACCTAGAGTAAATGGCTCCACTTCTGTCACACTGTTCCTGTACACCAGGAGTCCTTAAAACGTTTTACGCAGTACCCTTATGCAGTTGCTTTGGTGCTGTTTTACTCATTTTGTTTCTGCACTCCTGGAGCAGAGCAGATGCACTATGGTAGCCCCTTATGCACCTCATACTGCTGCACTGTTGACTTGTGCCTGTTGCATCTACATAAGACATGTGACCATAGCACTGCTGCTGTCACACTGTTCCTGTGCACCCTGTGGCAGATGCTACTGTAATTATTTCTATGCACTTCATGCAGACAGTACCAGTTCTATAGCATGTGGATTCGGTAGTACTGATGCTGACACACAGTTTCTCTATGCCTTGTACTGGCTATAATTGAGTAGTTGAGGGATGAAGAAGGTGAAGGGGAATTGGTTCATTTTGGACAGGTAGATGGATATTTGATTTTAAAGAAGAGGGTGTTTTATTTACCTTTTCAGTGTTTAGAATTAGAAACGGTTGAACTTTCTATTCCAAAGGTTCCCTGAGGAAAATACAAGTTGGTACCAACTGGGGAGGGAGAGAGGGCGGGGTTAGTGCCTGGGAGGAAAGTGATGGGCCAGAGGTGAGAGCCTGTGAGTGGTGAAGAAGCAAAAGGTGGAAGGTATAATTCTTTCATATATGAGGGGAGGCTGGAGATGTAGTAGGTAGATCATTAGTAGGCGGTGAGTGTTGAGGCAATCAGTAATGAAGTAGGAGGCTGGTGGTGGAAAACAGAGTGGAGTGTGGGAGGTAGGGAAGGTGTGAACTGTTGTAGAATTACGCAAGGGAGCAGGCAAAGATTGGGTGTGGTGCAGTAAGCAATTATGGGAGGAGATTGTCGGAGGGAATAGGTGTTTAGTAAGTTTTGTGTGTGGTGTGAGTAGTTGTTTACAAGTCTGCAATTTAGCCAGACATCGGTTTAGAGCAACCAGGGTCATCCCCTTAGTTTTGTAATTAGTGGTTGTGAGGGCTGTCCAGGAGTGAAGTTGAAGCAACTTGAGAATGGTTGTAAAACAGTGTATTAATCCATGATGTGTTTGTGCCAATGCTTGTGAAGTCAGAGGATTTTGGTTAGATCACCTCACGTCTAGAAATTAGGGCACCCTAATAAAACAGGATATCAAAGAAGTTAATTTTTTTATTAGTTTGTGTGGGTCTGGGTCCTAGCCAGGAGCAGACCCAGAACAGCTTTAGAAGCCAAAAACCACTGTGATGGTGACTGTTTGTGACTTGTACCCAGGACTTGAGGTGGAGTCTGTTGGGAAAGGCAAGATACCAACATCGTGGAATTTGTGATTAATTTGTAGGAGCGGATATGGGGTTTACCTAGGAGGGGAGTTAGAGCAGCTCGTGAAGGCTAGAATAACAGTGGTGGTCTGTGTTGGACGAAAGGGTTTATGCTAAGGTCATTGAGCCTTAAATTGAGAGAAAGAAGGTAATAGAGCAGCGAGGATACCAAGAACCCTGATGCAAGCAAGGAAAATGGGCCCTTTAACTGCTGTTGGGTCAGCCAAATACAGCAATTATCATTGTTCAATGGACATTTCAGGGCTATTGACCCTGGTGTCACCGCACCTGCTGCACCAATGGTAGCTACACTATAAGAACATTTTGAAGAGTATGTGAAAGAAATCTGTGCTCATGCCAATCTCAAAAGTCTGACCAATGGCCATTAAACCTTAAGGGTACATGCACAGGATTCAAATGTATGTTTTCAAACACAGGGCTCTATTGGGGATCATTTGACAAAACCCAGCAAAGTTGTACGTGTGCAGGAAATGAAATTGTGAGATAATACAGGCGTGACCTTCAAACTGATACAAAAATCCCAACTTTGCAGATCTGAGCAAGTTATTTGAGATTTCTCATGTGCGATGACAGGCATGAGGCTTTACATGTCAAAGGCAGGCGCAACTTGGCATCTTGGGTTTATTATTGAGCAAGCACGTGCCTACCACTCCGACAGCTACCCCAAGGCAATATTTCTGAATTTCACAATCATGTCAAGAGGTAGTGAAGCAGTGGTTAGTGGCTTGCCTGCTAAGTGTGGTTGGAGTGTCATCAACCAGAATTTATGAACCAAGGGCCACCTCCAGGCCCTAACTTGAAATAACTCAAGAGGACACCCTTAAACTTTCCATCCCTTACCTGGGTGCTTGGCAGGACCTCATATGAGAGAAATGTAAGTAAGAACTGGAGGGCAGAGTTCGGCTGACTCTTTTCAATAGGCTAACTTGGGGGTCACAGAGAAAGATGCCAGAGGAAGGTGGGGTCCTGAAAAGGGAGCAGAGAAGGGGAAATTAGCCCAGAGAGGAACACCAGCCTCGTTGATAAAAAAAATCCATACCCTTAAATACTATTGAAAACAACTAATCATGTATCACATGTGGAACAGGTAAAAAAAGAGTTGTGCAATCTAGCAGTCTGGCTAACCGATGTCTTTTTTTATTTTTTTTCTGATCGCGGAGCATCGTTGGAGTTACCCGTACCTTAGGGAGACTCGAGTATTCCATTTTCATTAGGAACGAACCCCCAAAGTATGTCTGGTGAACAAGTTGAAAGAAGGAGTGCACCAGAGGATTACAAATACATACCTATCAAGATTCAATAGGGAGCCTACTCACTTCACCTATTTGGTGTGAACTTTTGATGTTTTTGAACACGGGATCCCCTATTCTTGAGTGGTGAAGTTATTGCTGAATTTGCACTACGACTTATCAGAAGCCGTATACCGGATAGAACTTGAAAGGGAAAAACACTGTTTGATGGACAACATTGTCTGCTTCCATAGATTTGCTTCCTAAGGCATACAGGTTCATGTGCTACTCTTCGAAAAGAGACAATTATTACGAGAAGCCCTGATGAAGGTGGTGCTATATTAGCGTGCACAACGAAACGCGTCGATGCCTTTGTGATAGTAAATTCGAGGAACTATTGCGTAAAAAAAAAAATCACAGGAAATGACTGCGATATATATTCAGTCGAATTAATGTTTTACTGATGATTTTTAATTTGTCACTTGTTTTTGTCTCTATTTACTTTGATTCTTTATTAACATTGTTTTTATTAATTAGGGACAGTTTTAGCTGTCTTTTTAAATATGTGTATGGATAACTATCCATGATGTATGTGGAATAAATCTATGTATTTTTTAATTCACGGTGTGGTTTATAATTGCAGTTTGGGCATTCATTTATATAAAGTATGTTGTTGATTGTAGGGTATTGATTGGCAGTTAGATCCAAGGGAATATAGTTTCTTTATTTGTTATAACCGATTTCTTATCAAACTCGACTTCTTTTTTATGTCTCAGCGTGAGTAGCCCCAAAGGATGCTGCCCGATCTAGTTACATTTGACGGTGAGGTATGTTGAGGGACTCGAAGTGTATTTTACCAGCAATACTGCTGCTGTTGAATTGTGTTTTTTAGGCCTTGTGCAGGCTAGCCTCTGTTGATACACTGTCTCTCTGCTGGTGTTATGATAACGTCCTCGGGATCGGTTTGTTGAATAGTACACCCACCTCTAGATCGAACCAAAGCCTGAATTGCCGTAATGGCACAGAGCATTGGGAAGATCAAGTGAGGGGAAAAAGGAAATGATCAGGGAAGGAAAGGAAGGGGACAGCGGGGAGGGAGATCTGAAAGACATAAACAGAGCACACACATGAAACTACGTTTTCACTAACAGGACTAACATTTTACATATCAGGCATCCTTCTATTGCTTATAACTGTAAAGGAAAAATAAACCTCGTAGATGTGCAGAAGTATCTGGTAGCGTTGGGGTTGTTGCGGTGTAACTACAGCAATACAAAAAGGCATGGAATAGTCAAATGATATATGTCAGACCCATCACAGGATGTCACACTAATCACATGTATCACAGATATAAGAACCTACCTAAGTATACCTCTACAATGTTTCACAGGGGTAGAGTGTAAGCAATACACCTCCAAGTGACCACTGTTAATTAGAAGAGGTATAAACAATAGTTAACACCAATACACAATTCAATGCACGCTGCCACATTAGGAAAGAGAAATCCAATCCAACGGAAATAAACAATTGTAGACCCCTGGAACACTAGTACATCCAAAGACCCATATAATGCCTCTTAGATGGGTGGGGGTAGAATCCTCAGTACATGCAAAGCACAACCGCTAACGTTTAGGTTGCACACCAAATTAACCAAAGGTCAGTAGCAGTGTTTCCCTCCGTCGCCTGAAAATGCCGACCGAGACAAAATCCAACTCCCAGAAGGTCACAAAACCAACACAAAAGTAACAGCCGTTACTGTGAGCAAAAATACAGTCTTCCTGAATTCAGCGAACCCGCTGAAAAGCACAGTGGTGTAAAGCACCCTTACCACACCGTCGAAGACCCAGAACCAAAAACCCGGCAAGCCAGTACTCTAAAGGAATTCCCGACACCGGTCCCCTGCCGCCAACTTCCTTAAATGTTCTCTCGCGAGATCGCGCTCCGTCGCGGAGGATCATGGGAACAGTAGTTCTGGTCCAGGGAATGCCGGGAACTGTAGTCCCATACTACTGCGATCTTGACAGCTGGACTGTAAAGTTTGCACTACTGCTGCTGCCACAGTTTCACTTTACCTAGTGATGGATTGTATTCCTAGTTGCTCACTGTTCCTCTGGCGTTGCAGTGGTGGTCATAATTTCAGGAAGCACTTTTGATGGTAGCACTGCTGTCCTGGCAGACTTTGCTAACCTGGTGCAGACAGTGTTGCTGCTGTCACACTCACTTTAAAGTTGGATCAGGGTACCGGTAACATTGATTCCTAATTCAAATAATTTCACTACTCTCCCCCATTGTGCTGCTCCTGTTACACCGTTTTTGTACATACCTGTAGCAGGTAATGCAGCTCTTGTCATGCTTTCAGTACCCTTGGGCACGGATTTACGAAGATTTCGTGTCACAGTTGCGTCACTTATTTGGCGCAGCCCTAACGCAAAATCCATTTGGGGATTTACAAAAAAATCAATTGCTGATTTGCAATGCGTTGTAAATAGAAGTAAAACAATGCAGCGCATAGCATTGCCTTGCGTTACCTTGCACCAGGGAGGCGTCCCCTGGGTGCTGCATGGGCATATCCGTGCACATCCACCAATATTTACAAGGCATTTTAAAAATGGTTTGCACCACAACGCTAAGCCTACATGAGACTGGCATAACAAGGAGAAATATCTTTATTTCTAATCATTATTTTCTCTTTACACGCAAACATACAAAGAGGAAATAGCTTCAAACTAAAGTTTTTGTGCAGGAAGGTTTTCCATCATGGCGCAAGGGTACCTGCATTGGCGTTAAGCAGTCCAAAGTGCACCAGCACAAGGCGAGAGCGGAACTGCGCCATACCTTTTGGTGCAGTTCTGCTCATTCCCTTCCACGCAATGATGCACGGCAACGTCCATCGCTGCTCTGCGTGAAATATTAGTAAATATGCGGCTACAGACCCGAACTTACTAAGATTTCTCGAAACGTAGAGCAGCAAGGAAAGTAGTTGTGCATCGTTGCATGAAAGAGAGCAAGCAGCACTGTGCCATAAAAGAGTGGTCAGAAAAGAGGAAAGATGGACCAACCTGGTTTATATTAAATGTTCTCAGAATAAAACCTCAGCAACTGAAGTGCAAAGACTCCTGAAGGAGGTGGAATGCTGGATGCATTCCAAACAGTTCTAAAACCAAGATTATTTTGTCTGGTTCTAATGGTCGGTCCGTTCTTAACACATTATCAATTCCAGATGATGTTGACCAAAAATAAATCACTCCTTCCTGCGTTAAAATTCTTGTAACTAATTTGCTCTGGTCCGATCCGACCTAATCCTAGACGCAATAAAACAAAGCATATTCAGTTCACCTCTAAGCCCTCTTCCTATCAAAATTCTATACACCTGCATTAAGCAAACCCCTCACCTCTATCTTCAATTCCTCATTAAAAGTGAGTGAGTCCCAGCTAAACTGAAAGAGGACCTGGTCCTGCCCTCCTCAAAACAAAAATCAGAAGCCAATAACTAACAGCCCATCACTTTATTTTCACAAGTTATCAAAATTCTGGAACAGCAAGAAGTGAACCAACTGAAGTCTCATCTCAAAAAAAATACAAGCCTTGTTGATCACTAGTTAGAATTCTGCCCCATGCGAGGGTCAGAACTCATTCTTCTAACAGCACAGGAGAGCAGCTGACGTCAGCAGCGTCAATTCACTATTACTCGATCTGTCGGCTGCCTCTGATACCATCTACCGAGGGAAACAACCTTTACAATGCAACCATTACAACGCACTACACTTACAACGCAGACATTACGTCGCAAAATCCTTTACAACGCATGACACTGCAATGCAGGCATTACAACGCATACCATTACATCACATGACACTACATCACATATCACTACACCGCAGGCATTACAACGCATACCATTACAACGCATACCATTGGAGTTAGAATAGTAATTTTTAACCCCTACACTATCCAACACTTACCCTACTGTTGCACCCCCTGGAGTAAGATTAGTAATTTTTACCCCTATACTATCCAATACTTACCTTAAATGCAAAGTAATGGTATGCGTTGTAATGGCATGCGTTATAAAGGTAGTATGTGGTGTAATGGAATGCGTTGTAAAGGTAGTTTTTTTTAATGCGAGGTAGTGTCATGCGATGTAATGGAATGCGTTGTAGTGGATGTTGTGATGTAAAAACTGCGTTGTATGTGCATGCGTTGTAAATGTATGCGTTGTAATGGCATACATTCATCTACAGAGGCACCCTCCTGAACTGACTGTCAGGTGGGACTGTCCTTTCCTGATTCTCCTCTTTTTGGAGAAAAAATACTTGCATTGGAAATCTACTTCTTCAAGACCTCTATTAATGACTGTGGATTCCACGGAGTTCTACCCTGTCCGGTTTATTTAATGTTTATTTGCAACTGCTAACCAAGTTGATTCGAATCAGCGACTTAAAGTTCTACACCTACACCCAGCTTTTCTTTCGCCTCTATGGCTCTGACCAAGCCACCACTGACTTCAGCGACTGTCTCTGTGAGATAAAAAAATTGGATGAATCATAAGTGGCTAAAACTCAATTCCAAGACTGAAGTTCTGGCATTGCCGTCTCTTCTTCGCGATGTAAGTCTTCTTCTTGGTCTAGCAAATTTGCTAACACACTTGCTGCCCTCAAACAGTTATAAGGCAATACATTTAATGAAAACCGCAGCTTAGTGCCCAAGTAACAACAGTTGCAACAGCAAATAACTATAACCAATAAAAATTTGGGAGATCACTCCCATCTTAACAGTTGTGGTGGCTGCTGCCATGGGTTTAAACTGGATTTTTGGAACTCAATCTATTTTGGTCTAAGAAAAGCCTCACTGCACAGCTTATAGTGTTTCCAAAATCCACCAGCTAAACTAGTTCTCAGAGATCTGCGCTTGTCTAGAGGGCCTCCTCCATTTCATCACTTCCACCGACTGTCGGTTAACCCCAAAGTCCATTTCAAGTTTCTTTGCCTTTTCGCACCGTACTATCCACTTTTCCTACCCCACTGTCTGTCATTGTGCATACAGTATTGCACCCCTATGGGGGAGCTACGCTCCTCCAACCAGATGCTGCCCCCCGTCCACACAATACACAAATCCACAATGGGCAGGCGACCATTCTTCTATTTTGCCCGAAAAATCTGGAATAATCTCCATCTTGAATTTAGACCAACTCATTGCATCTGCCATTGAGGAATTATTTTTTTTATATCTTCTTATTTAGGGAATGAATCCTCCTTTTTGTCAAGCACCAGGAGACCAGCGGATGTATGTTGTGCTCTTTAAAACGTCTATAACAAACATAACATCTCTATAACATAACACATGCAACTGTTAGCAGAAGAGAGAAGTAGTGGAGAGAAGGCCTGGTGGTGTTGTTTCATTCTCATAGCTGCTATGGGCTTTTTGTGGGCATAGACTAGTTTTTTTTAGAAGAAGGCCTTCAAAGGATGCAGAAGAGTTGACTCTAAGGGCCCGATTCACAGAACTAACTTAAGACAAAATCCTAAACTTACTACTTTTGGTATTCACAGAAGTTAGGATTTTGTCTTAAGTTTGTCTTAAGACAGACTTAAGACAGACTTAAGTTAGGATTTTGTCTTAAGTTTATCTTAAGTCTGTCTTAAGTTTGTCTTAAGTTTGTCTTAAGTCTGTCTTAAGTTTGTCTTCAGACAAACTTTAGACAGACTTAAG
This sequence comes from Lissotriton vulgaris, assembly GCF_964263255.1. Taxonomy (NCBI): domain Eukaryota; kingdom Metazoa; phylum Chordata; class Amphibia; order Caudata; family Salamandridae; genus Lissotriton; species Lissotriton vulgaris. The sequence goes on from NC_141695.1 coordinate 1,704,239,889, forward strand.
ATAAACTTAAGACAAAATCCTAACTTAAGTCTGTCTTAAGTCTGTCTTAAGACAAACTTAAGACAAAATCCTAACTTCTGTGAATACCAAAAGTAGTAAGTTTAGGATTTTGTCTTAAGTTAGTTCTGTGAATCGGGCCCAAAAGCTCAATTTAAAAGGAGCTATGGGGTGATATTATTTTCAAGTATATACTACCATAATGACACTAATTTCCAGCAATTGGAAAGCCAGAGGTGATACACTTACCCCCAGCTGTAATTATTACATGGTGGTAATCTCGTGGTATTTTGACTGTATTATATCATAGGCGTTTTCACCTGACATGCAGTATTTTACTCTTTCGAAGTGGGTGGCATCTTACTGTTGCAATATTTACCATTTACGGGTGGCAGTAAAATGATCGCCCTTTGGAGAACGAGACTCAGTAAGCTCTTTCCAAGCTCAGAGACCATTAAATGGCATTCCTAGTTGTAACAAGCATTGGCAAAGCCAATAGGCCTGGCTTCCATTTTGAGTTCTGTCTAAAATATTTTTTAAAGCATACTGAATTACAACTAATATATATATATATATATATATAAACGATTGGTTTATATGTATAATCTAATTACGAGATACAGAATGTAATATGTCATGATTCAGTGTACTTTTGAGGTGTAACTTAGCCTGTCATCATTACGATGCAAGAACTCCAGAGGACGGGTAATGATACTCCAAACAGCCAATAGCATCAGGTGAGAGAAATATCCTCCTTTGAGCGTAGCCAATACCTATACTAGGTATATTTAAAGAATTGGTAACATTAGGTGATGTAGACTTGTGAGAACCCCGACTGACTTTTTATCCTTCAGACAGAAGGGTATGCACGCTGACCGGTCACATTTCTGGCATTTTTTCGGTCATGAAATTTATGAACTGCTCCCCGAAGACTGGAAGAGGCGCTACTGCTTCCGACCAGAGTGATGCTGAGACATATTGGCAGCTGGGGAAGGCTCTGACACGGCCTGGTAACAACTGGTTCTGACATCGGCCATTCGCAAGCCTCCCACACCCATCCTCTCAGAGATACAGGATAGTGGCCGTCTAGAAACGTGGGAGTCTGCAGGGCCAAAAGGACTGGGGAAGAAGAGTCTGTCACACACCAGCGCCCGGGATGTGACCGACGCCGGCCCAGCCCTTCTGGCCTCTCAGAGGCACTGGACATAGCCCAGTCATCTTCCTATGATCAGGGGCGGCCTTAGGTATGTGCAAGCTGTGCACCTGCACAGGGCCACCAAACCCCAGGGGCCACCATGCCAATATATATCCTTAATATAATAATCCTCTGAGGATGGATACATATTTGCGTGGCGGCCCCAGCCAGGGATTAGGCAGCCTACTGCTCTGTTCCACTTCCAAACACCCTGACCCCCCCCCCCCCCTCTTCACTGGCCGCTGCGCTCCTCCCCACCCGGACCCCTTCTTCCAGGGCCCCCTACCTACGCTCCCCGCCGAGGGCCACCATGAGCCTAGAGCCGCCCCTGCTATGATGCCATCTTGGCTAAACAGCCCCCTCCCCACCAGAACAGCCTCTCTCAGATGTGTGTCGGATTATGGGAACAGAGCTGCTTTTCTTAACGAAACAACTCTTGTCAGGTATGAGATTTATCACATGTTGGAACTCATTTATTTTCCTGCTGTGAACAGATGTGGGATCTTCAATTCTCAACGACTAGAGCACCTGTGTGCTGTCCATTAGATGGGACAAAAGCCGTCTGTTAAAGACTGCTGCATGCAGGGTGACCAGCGTCACAGATTTGCAGGGACAGTGCATGTTTTTCACCAGCTGTCCCGGCAGATTTAGGCAACTTTGGCTCAGGTCCTGGTTTTCAGAGAGGGTCGACTAAAAACAGCGGGAGTCACGTTTTTGTGCTCCAAAGCAGTACTAGTTATCTGCTCGTATTAAAAAGCAATTTAATGGACAGTCGTCCATATGCATTAGGAGGAACTGTAATCTACCACAGGAGGAGCGATGATCCTAGGCAGAAAAGTTACTGCAGCTTAAACAGGAGAACCTTCTTGTACAGGACTCATAGCCACAGTTCGCTAAAACAAAAGTGCAGCTGTTGAATACAATGTAGTGTTGATTTAGATGTACATTCCTGAGGTCTTTTTTTTTTAATCTGTTGTAGTTTGTCTTTTATTTTTTCATTACATCAGGTATATTGCCCTGTAAATTGTGCTAGTGATGTCAGGAATAAAGAAATTGAGGACTTAAAAAAAAAAAAAAGCAATTTAATTCATAGGTATGATACTGGTTTAAAAAATACATTTTATTTACTTCCTTTAGTATTTTGTCTATGTTTCTGTGTTGATGAGCGCTGTTATTCTGTGCTCGGTTGATTTATCAGTTCAGTCCTTCTATTTTTGCAAAATGTCCCGATTTGTATTGTTCAATATCAGCTCACCCGGCCTAATGTATGTCTTTTGGAAGAAAACGGACGTGAGGTGAAGCCATGCACCGGTGTCTGCAGTTGATCACACCCATAGACCATACCTGGCAACTCACACAGTGAAAAGAGTGCCCTTCCCTCTGGAAGGGTCAAACCTGTAGCACTCCGAAGCGTACCTGTCGCTTTTGACAAATAAACTTTGCGCAACATCTTGAGATCCAAATATGATTTTTTTGTCTCTTATTTCGAATCATGGGTATTCAGTGTTTTCAAAATAAACTTCATGATGATGTGGTGAACATCCTAATGCATGTTTGTGGCATATATGTACTCAGTTAATCCTTCACAGAAATAGTATATAGCCCCAATGCATTTCGGGACCAGCCCTTCTTCAGGGAACAATCCCTGGAAAAGAAACATGATTGGTCTGAGTCCAAGAACTTTGCGAATGCGAAACATAATGTGACACATGATATCAGCTCCCATCACACGGTCTCCCAGTGAGGAGCCAATATAAAACAAGCTGAACCCACTGTAAATAGTGGTTTTCCCGCTCGTTTTCTGAGGCCATGAACTACTGACGTCCACTAAGGGGTGTGAAAACACCCCAGTACATCAGCACCAGCCTCAGCAAGCTTTTAGGAGAGGAGGGCTTGGGGTGGGGTTCAAAAGTGCCTTGTAGATACTTATTGGTGCACGGCTCCGCCCCTTCAAGGCCCCGCCCCCTCCTTACACGGTGAGATTGTTCTTCAAGTTGGCAGGTATGATAAACTCTCTGCGCTTGAGGGCGGATTTTAGAAGACGCCCGAGAAAGCAGCAGGCGCAAAGCCATGAACAACATGCGTCTTTGAAAACACTGGCGCGCGGCTGCCTTTATTTGCACAGGTGCAACCGTGTTTCCTGAGATTGTGCAAGGGTCCACGTTTGAGATTAAGTCAGAGGTGCATTTTAAATGCATATTACATTTTAAACTGCTGGTGAGCATTCTATAAAAGTGTGTCAAACTAACAATGGGGTAAAATGTTTCTTTAACATACTCTCAATTAAAAACAACTTCATTGGGCAGTTATTGATAAAAATAGTCTATGCACATTGTGTAAGATTTTTGTGCCTTCATGTTTTTGTGCATCGTTAATAATGCACAGAATGTTTTTTCACACTCGATTACACATGCACCCCAGTGCTGTTGCTTTTAAAACAATGTTCCTTTATTATACAGAAGCATGTTTTCCTGACCTTTGTCAAGCAGGCCTCAATTTGGTTCTATCAGCCATTTTGTTCAAAATGGATGTCACCCATGTCACTCTTGGCCTCCACACGCATCTCACTGTGTGTTATTTCTGCAGCACATGTTCAAGCAGAGCTCTGTCCGTTTATTTCCTTCGTCATGGTTCATGCTGTTTTAAATTAACTCTCTCTGGTTTGATTACAAACTGTAACTATATCTCAATGTCCTCTGTCAGTTCACTGTACCCTATTCATTCATCATAAGATGTATAATAAGATGTTCATGTATCTAGTTTGTTCCACCATCTCCGGATGGTATTAGCACAGAGTGGACAGAATCATTATTAATGTACAGCGGTAGTGCTTAGGTGTTAAAGCAATATGACGTTTAGTATTTCACTGTATAAAAAAACAATGATTTTGGCAGTGAGCCAAAGATCTTTCCTATTTTACTAAGGGCCATATGTATCAAGCCTTTTTTAATTCGCAAAGGCCGGAATTCGCCGAATTTCGGCCTTTGCGAATCGCAAAAGGCTGTTTTGCATTTTTTTATATGTATTAAAAAATCACATCTTAAGGAATCGCAAAAATTTGCGATTCCTTATTTTGTTATAGCATTTAAAGAATCGCAATTTTGCGATTCCTTAAATGCTATGTATGAAGCATTTTACTATAGCGAATTTAGCTTAAGGAATCGCAATTTACCACCAACTTTCAGTTGGTGGTAAATTGCGATTTCTTTTAAAAATGCACTAATTGGCATTTTTGAATGTGGCATGTGACACACATACATGCCCATAGGGTATGTATGTGCGCCATATGCACACACATGCTGATTTCAGGGGTGCAGCAGGTTGTCCTTGAGACACCCCTGCACCCTTGAAATCAATCTCATTTTGCGATTAGCAAAGTGCGAATCGCAAAATGAAATGCATTTTACAATCATTCCTATGGGCCTCCTGGCCCATAGGAATGAATGGGAAAATATTCTTTATTTGCGAATTCGCAATTTGCAAATTCGCAAATAAAGAAGATTAAGAAATCGCAATAAAAATGCGATTTTCTACATACATCCCGTTTTGCGATTTCTAAATAGCGATTCCTTAAAAATCGCTATTTAAAATTCGCAAAACGGAACTTTAATACATATGGCCCTAAGAATGCTGTAACGACTTGCGTGGTAAAGTAATGCGTGGTAACGTCGTAATCGAGGTAGTGACTGCATTGTAAAGGCAGATCGTTGTTGGACTGTGGCGTAAAGGATCCCCCCCTCCTGTTGTTATTAACTCCATTGACAGCAATCACATCTCTGCAGACCCAACCAAGGTGCTGTTTCGGAAACCTCTGGACCACTTGGAAGAAACCCATGGCCTAGTGACAACTGGTGCAATGCCATACTGGTGAAAGAGTGTGCACTATACAATTGGCAAATAACAATAACAAACATAGGTCACTTCAATTAGTATTGTCATGTGATAATGTTCACAACAAGGTCAAAGTCGATGCCTCAGGAAAGCTCCAAGCCCAGGAACCAGAAAGCTTCTGAGCCTTGCTTGCGGATGGGAGAAGCGGCCACCATAAAACAGAGGCCTTGCGGACATATTCAGACCCAGGAAAATAAGTGAGCAGTGCCGTTACTCAGTCACGAATACCACTTTTTCAAGTATACATGCATCTATTACACAGATGCATGTATTTGAGGAATCCTAAACTCACAAACATACCTGTCTGTAGGGACGGGGAATGCAGGTTTCTGGGGTTCTCAGTCCATAGGCCCTGCACGTTTATGGTCCTATGATTGTGCTGCAATGTTTATAGATTCCAAAGTAGACTGTCCTATTAGTTCATTACAATTCAGCTGACGCTGCTAATAACACTAGATGGCACCAGAATATGGACCTGGCATGTTTTTTCTGTCTGTGCAAGACAGGTCGTCGTCCTACATGGGGGGGGGGGGGGGGGGGGGGGGGGGTTGATTGAGTCTATTGACTCAGACCCAGCAAAAATTACAGACATGGTTCGTGCACAATCCTGAATAAGCACAGCAATGCAGCTGCTACAGAGACTTATTGATGAGTTACTGAAGTCTTCATCATGGCTACCTCCAAATGCAATATGCTGCAGTCGAGTCCTTCTCTCAATCAGGTGAAGGGGTGCCTTGGACATAGCCCCACAGCACAGTGCGTGGACTGTATTCGGGCTATATGAGGGCTCTTGTGTAAAACTGCAAGACCTCTGATGAGCCACCGCCAAGTCACTAGTGAAACTGCAAGACCTCTGATGAGTCACCGCCAAGTCACTCGTGAAACTGCAAGACCTCTGATGAGTCACCACCAAGTTATTCGTGGAAACTGCAAGACCTCTGATGAGTCACCACCAAGTCACTAGTGGAAACTGCAAGACCTCTGATGAGTCACCGCCAAGTCACTAGTGGAAACTGCAAGGCCTCTGATGAGTCACCACCAAGTCACTAGTGGAAACTGCAAGGCCTCCGATGAGTCGCCACCAAGTCACTAGTGGAAACTGCAAGACATCTGATGAGTCACCGCCAAGTCACGAGTGAAAACTGCAAGACATCTGATGAGTCACCGCCAAGTCACTAGTGGAAACTGCAAGGCCTCTGATGAGTCACCACCAAGTCACTAGTGGAAACTGCAAGACCTCTGATGTGCCACTGCCAAGTCACTAGTGGAAACTGCAAGACCTCTGATGAGTCCCTGCCAAGTCACTAGTGGAAACTGCAAGACCTCTGATGTATCACCGCCAAGTCACTAGTGGAAACTGCAAGACCTCTGATGTATCACCGCCAAGTCACTAGTGGAAACTGCAAGACCTCTGATGAGTCACCCCCAAGTCACTAGTATAAACTGCAAGACCTCTGATGAGTCACCACCAAGTCACTAGTGGAAACTGCAAGACCTCTGATGTATCACCGCCAAGTCACTAGTGGAAACTGCAAGACCTCTGATGAGTCACCCCCAAGTCACTAGTATAAACTGCAAGACCTCTGATGAGTCACCTCCAAGTCACTAGTGGAAACTGCAAGACCTCTGATGAGTCACCCCCAAGTCACTAGTATAAACTGCAAGACCTCTGATGAGTCACCACCAAGTCACTAGTGGAAACTGCAAGACCTCTGATGAGTCGCCGCCAAGTCACTAGTGGAAACTGCAAGACCTCTGATGAGTCGCCGCCAAGTCACTAGTGGAACACTTAGGGGCAAGCGCACCATGGTCAAGGTGTGCAGAAGACTGCACTAGGATACCAGCATAGTGATCTGGTTGAAGAATGATGGTGTGGCTGTTGCTTCTTGACCTCAGATGGTCTGACTCCAGCCAGGTTGTGAGTCACTTTATAAATAAATAAATAAAATAGGTGGGTGCAGTGATGCACTTCTGGGTAGAACTGGCAAGGTCCATTCCATGTGATGTTGGTAGGACCAGTTCTTGGGAGTGAAGTCATGGATGAGGTGTAAAAGCTCAGACTTTTTACATTGTTATTACCTTCAACTGATAAAGATTGGCTGTGCTTGAATACTCAAGCAATCATGAATACCGTGAACAAGGACTCATTGGCACTCCATTTACCAGCATGCATAGAGAAGGACTAGGACAGGCTTGGCAGGAAGCGTGCCGCCCCACCACTTAGAATATTACAATTGTAGAAAAAGATATTCGCTCCAAAACTTTCTAATCTGACTGCAAAGTGTATGAAGCAAACGGGGAGTCATAACTAAGATAAGGGTACCAGATGATTCCATGTTATCAGGGACATTGTTTCCCAATTGCGTACGTTGATTTGCCAGGGTAGTGCATTATGGGAGTTGTAGCCTTGCTTCATTTTAGACGAAACAACAGCACTAAAGGACCTGAAACCAAGGATTTGTGAGAAGAAAGCTCGGGAGTGGAACCTGGTGTCCCTGAAGACATTGCGTGATATGGTAAGCTTATATTTAGCCTGAGGTCTTTAACAGATGCAGAGTGTACCTTTCTTGCTCTGAGGGGCCATAGCACCCAGGCCTTGCACCACATGGACATACAGGAAGTTCTATTGGAGCAGGGCGGCCATTTTTATTTCTCAAAGGCCCCGGAATGTCACCCGAGCATAATCACAGCAAAGCAGTTTACACAGCTACCGCCGTTCGAGCAGGTGATCCGTTTGGGTGCCACAGGCCCGTGCAAAGCGGAATAGAGCCCCCGAGAGCCCTTTAATCGGTGTGAGGCTTGCATGGCATGATGTCACGCCAATGCCATCCCAGGCGGCGCTCTCTGCCAGCCGCGCGCTCCAGCTGTTCTCCAGCTGGCACAAACCAAGCTTCCTTGAGGGGCGTCAAGTGAACGTGCCCCAGAATGTCCAGCTTCCCGCGCGGCTGCGTCATCGCATTCCACAGCGCCGCTTAGTCATGGCCTCTGGCTCCATGCCTGTCCAGTGCTGGCCTCCAGTACCATCTCCAAATCCGTGCAGCGTGACTGAGGCCGAGTCGAGCACCTCCAGTCTGAACACGTGCCGCAGGAGACAGGGAGGCCTGTGTGAGCCTTTGTGCGCTTCAGTTCCAAAAAAGCATTGGCAAAGCCAATATATTGTGTCGGCCACCACCCTTCTGGCGTTCTCAGTGCTTTATTTTTGAAAACATTGTATTGATGGTAGAGCCACTCGCCCTCTCTAATGTAAAGAACAACATTGGATTAAAACAAAAATATTGTTTTCGTCTCTTGAAAGCACACTTTACTATAGTAGTCTCTTGCACTGAATGGAAGTACGTTCTGTGAGGATGTACTCCTAGTGAAAAAGCAGAATGCTATCACTCACAGTGAGAAGAACCAATGGCTGTAGGGGGCTTGACCCATTGCACCAAGTCGGACACTGTAGTGAGCAAAGGAAAAGAGTGAATGACATCAACAGACCAATAAATGAAGAGGGCTGGCTGGATTTATTTAGCACTTTCTACTCCTGGCAACTTGCTAAAACACTTTACTGTGAGTAGCACGCTACTCCGGAACCCGGGGTTAGTGGTTAATATACTCGTCATTGGTTATGGGAATTACCTTTGTGCTCTCAAGGAGACAGTTCCATGCACTTACTTCACCGTCTCTATTGTGTAATGAATTAACAGGCGTTAGGCGCGATCATTAGTTGGGAGCATGGGGTTTAATTCAAATGATTGGTGGGATGAATAGGCAGGGTAGAGGTAGAGGTATGGCTTCAAAGTAAAAAGGTTGTGATATATGAAATAAGGTGTGTCCAATTTGGAGAATTATGATTATAGTGCATAAGGCAGACGGGAATTCAACTTAGAGTAGGCTGTTGTAAGTAAGTGTATTACATATAAAACTGTAGTAATATCAAAAGGTCTTGGCTAATGCCAGACATTAAAATGCTGCTTATCTATTCACATAGTGGAAGTAAAGGATAATGTATGTACATATTTTATAAGAATGCAACCCGCTGCTTCCATAGCAGTGGTCTCCGTAGGAGATTACTCAAATAGGACCCTGGATGACAGCAATTTTTGTGCAATTTATAATGTGTTCAACAGGCCAGTGTCATGTGGGACATCCTTATCCAGCCATCCTTAGATCCCAGAGAGCCCAAAATATGCCTATTAGGACCAGTGGTTTCTTTGTAAAAAAAATAACTAATGTTTTGAAAAGTTTTGTTCCAAAACCCGCTTCAGATGCTGTCGTGACAAAGGAGGCTCCATTTCAGGCACAGTTTTTACCATAATAAAATACAACATCGAAGGTTTACTGAGCGCCGCAGCCTCCAGTTCTGCAGCCGCTCTTTCACAAAATGCCTCCTTAAGCCATGGGATCCCTCCTCACTATGGCTTACGGGTCGGTGAACAACTCAGGTCGGCCCAGTGAGTTAACCGCATCGCTGCGGCGGTTATTTTTCGGCTACGTGGCTTTTTTCTAAAAGCCGCGTTAGATGACGAGCTCAGCTCGTCATCCGCACACGCCCCCCGTGGCTGATGACGAGCTGAGCTCGTCATCAGCATCGAAGGGGTTAAAAGTGCGCCTAATGTGAGCCAGTCATGGAATGCCCAACATACTGTCCAGAGCAAAGAGTCACGAATGATTAGCCTAGTAAGAGACAGATCCTTCTTCAGCCAGACTGTCAACCAAAATAGGAGAGGGTGCAGAGCAATCAAATCAGTAACATGCCCAGATCCCACTTCCTCATGAAGCATCTCGGATGGATGCACACTGGTACTTCTGAAAGGCATCTTAAAAAGGCATTTTATGCAACCTGAAGCTGAGAGCAAGGCGCGTAGCCCCAGATTTCACAGCTATAACTCATCAGTGAGACACACCTAGCCTTAAAAACGTTGAGCATCGCCTCTGCGTTAGTCTGACCCATACGCCTTGCCAAGAGGCCAACCCCAATAATTGCTGCCTTGGACCTCAAAAGGTTCTTTTTTAACAGGGGTTGTCAGGAGAATCTTGAGACCAAGAATATCCCTAGATACGGAAAATGCTGCACACTGTAAATGGGGTGGCCCTTGACCACATAACATTTAGATCTGGTGTTCCACAATCTTCATTATAATCTTTACCCCAACACTATTAAGTTAAATTAATATAAATATGTTGGACAGGCCTCGTGGCAGGCCCGACCCCTCCCCGCATGGCGGGTCTCGGATCACTGCTACCCCTGTTCCCCGGACAAGAACCACACCTGCAGCCGCCGGGTCAACCCCCAGCTCTTCCCCGACGGGACCCCGGCTCATACCCACCACATTCTCGGCTGGCCAGGGTTCCTTCCTGAACCACCGTCCCCGGCCCAACCGCCATCTTGGACCCGCCACGACCAGGCCGCGTGGCCGCGGGTCGACCTCAGCCTCAGGCCCAGCCAAGCCCCAACATCGAGGCACCACCATCCACCCAGGGGGTAAAGAGACCACTTGGCGAATCAATGGACGAAGGAGTGTCGATGGCTCCCCTCCGCCAGGTTTCGATCACCCCCAGCCTCCCTGGGCGCTGGCTCCACCCCCCTGCTGGGTGTCTGGACTCCCTCATCCCGGACCCCCCGACCTCCAAGTGCGAGGGTCCGGACATCAAAGGGCGCCAGACCTATTACTGGGGTAGCTCCAGAGCAGGAATCCAGTTGTATCCTGGAGTCGAGAGACACAGAGACAAACTCATCCTTGGAGGCCTGCTGGCGCTGCCGCGGCTCCTCTTCGTGAACTATCTTTGAAGGCCTGCTGGCGCTGCCGCGGCTCATCCTCGTGAACCATCTTTGAAGGCCTGCTGGCGCTGCCGCGGCTCATCCTCGTGAACCATCTTCGTAGGCCTGCTGGTGCTGCCGCGGCCCATCCTCGTGAACCATCTTCATAGGCCTGCTGGCGCTTCCGCGGCCCATCCTCGTGAACCATCTTCGTAGGCCTGCTGGCGCTGCCGCGGCTCATCCTCGTGAACCATCTTCATAGGCCTGCTGACGCTGCCGCGGCCCCTACTTGTGTACCCTCCAGCTCGAGGATTGAGAGCTATACACCAACTACCCCTGTGCCGGACCGGTACTGAGACTGTCCCGCTACCCCCTTTCCCAAGAGACTAGAATTGAAGGGATCATCGTATCCTGGTCCTGCTGTATCGTCAAGTTTAACCTGCCTAAGAATACCGATAAAAGTGTACAGAACCTATATTTGTGTGGCCTCCATCTGTGGGGGGGCTAGTTGCTCGTCCGTACGATTGAAGGAGAGGGCCCTCGCCAGGAGGTCTCTCCCCCTTGCTCGGCCGACCCTCCGGGTTCCCGTCTAACAAAATATAATTATATTCAATAAGAAACCACAAAACATGTATGTGTGGTCTCCTGACAGCATTACCTGTCTCTCTAACCTCATGTAAACAAAAAAATCCCATTCATTGAAAAATACCTACATATATATGTTTATCAAGGGGCTTAAGGTTAGTCCTCTTTATCTATTGGTCTGCCCACCCATCATTCACATTCTGACCTCTACAATATACATCATGGGACAATGAGTGGGCCCTTTCAGCCATTGTCTCTCTAGTTTTGTGATTGTACAATGCCTTCAGGATTCAGTACCTCAAAGTTAATGATATGTTTCCTTTGCACCAAAAAGGCAATATTTTCCTGTGATGTGCATTGGAACTAAAAACTGTATTATGATTCAAGATTTATGTGAAACTATTTATTATTGTTGCTGTGGATTAATAAATAAAATAAAAAAGAACTAAAAACGTAAAAAATATTTCTAAATCTGTTCTAATTGGGATGTGTGTTAGGAAGCACACATCCCTATATAATGAAATCATATGTGATGGTTATTTTTGTTTTTTTTTTAATATTTATTTTAAGCATATAGCTGCCACGTTTAGGCTATGGCAAATTGTCCTGTTATATGCTGTGGCATATGTTTACAATATATTTTTTTAAAGGATCTGCTGATCAGCCATATTGCCTTTGCCAATGTTGTTTAAAATTTTACATTAACCCTTGCCCGCCGCTTAACATTGAATTAAGCCACCATACTCAATTAAACTAAAGTGCATTGAAATGTATTTACATATATTATAGTTAACTAAAACATTTTTTATTTATTTATTTGAAATTTGTCATAACATGGGAAATGTCAAGCCAATGTTAGAATGGCTTTTTGAAAATTGCAGACAAATAGACATAAATAAGCATTCTAGGAGCATTGTCTGTAGTGGTAACATCAATGCAGGGGTGTCTATGTAGTAAGTAGTTGATGTAGTGTGGTGCTGCCTTGTTTACGGTAGAAGTGACTAAGTGCAGGAGCCGCAGAGCTGTTACTCGTGGTCATGTGTTGAGCCGGGTAGCACGCCTTTTCAGGTTATGGTGGTTGAGCCACCTGCAGCCTGCTACTTCATGATCTTGCCCCAGTGCTGCATATTACTAGAAAGGTGTAGGCAGGGCTTTAAATGAGCAGGTACTATCCGGTACTGAGTACCTGCACTTCTTTAATTTGCATTGCTTAGCTGCAATGCAATACTTTTATTAGAAGAGTACCAGTACTTCTAAGTAGTAAACAGACACTTTGAAATAGAGTACCTGCGCTTGTATATTTACATTTTAAGCACAGGAAATGGGCCAATGTGTGGGGATATGTGTGCCTGAAGCCCACCGTGGCCCTGTGCACTGATGGACATGTTCCTGGGGCCGAGCTCAGAACTGCATCTTGGGGGGGGGGAGCTTTTCCAGAGTCCTGTGGTCATGCAGCTGTTTTGGGGCACGTGTTGTCAGAGGTATATGGGAGCCAGTGTCTTATGGGGAGATTTTTAGCCAGTCTTCTTGGTTATCAGCTGCCAATGCCTTTCTTGACTCGCTTTGGTGCCATTTATCCTTGGGATTGCCTTAGACTTAGAGCCAATGTCTTTGGGCTTGCTACTGGGCCTTAACATTATAAACGTTGATGTTTATTCTGGGTACACAAGACTATAGAGTGGTCATTTAGGGCCCGATTCACAGAACTAACTTAAGACAAAATCCTATACTTACTACTTTTGGTATTCACAGAAATTAGGATTTTGTCTTAAGTTTGTTTTAAGACAGATTTAAGACAAAATCCTAACTTAAGTCTGTCTTAAGTCTGTCTTAAGACAAACTTAAGACAAAATCCTAACTTCTGTGAATACCAAAAGTAGTACGTTTTGGATTTTGTCTTAAGTTAGTTCTGTGAATCGGGCCCTAGGATCCTGAGAAGTGATGTCAGACAACCCATAGTGTTCCGGTCTCATGATTTTTGGTATACATGTAGAGGCTCGGGCCCAAAAAGCTTGTAGTATAGAGAGGGATCCCTTGTAGTTTGCTAGAATTTGTATATTTGTTATCCTATTGTCTGAATCTTGAACATTGTACCGTTCTTTTGGGATTTAATATATTTTACCCAATGTATGTATTTGTATTTTATTCGATTTCATATAATTTTATTATAACAGGTATTTTGTGCTTTTATGGCTGTATAGCCGAATTAAAATGTAATGATATGAATGTTGACGTGAGCTGGGGTCAGAGCTAGAAGACCAAGCTGTCCAGTCTAGAGGGAGAGGGTATTGTCCGCTTCAGGGCGCCTCATGGGGTTAAAAAAATTGGGTGCACAGACTATCCCTTGACGGGCAGGGTGCCTTCCCCGTTGCTATAAGCTGTGGCTGCTGGTCGCATAGTGCAGGAAGCAGGTGCACAAGGTGGCTTGTTTACACTCTTACGAAGGCTGACACAGCACGGGGAGGGTGGTAATGGGCAGTGCATCTGGATACCACGTGTGACGTTGGGTGAGCAAGAGCATGTATCACATGGTGGACAAGGGGTCTTCTGTGGCCTCCTCACAATATTGCCTTCCACCAGGGCACTGGATACAGCCTATATGTTGCAGGATGAAGAGGCAAAGTGAATGACCATAGACTTTCCTGTCTGAAGCTGTTGGTGATGCTCTGCAGTCTAAGAAGTGTGAAACTACGTCGAGTAGCGGGCGGCTGAGGTGGTTATCACTGGCTCATTGTCCGGCTGCCTGGTTTCCTGGAAGAGTTTATTGAGCCTTCATCTCCCTTGTGCTATTTGTTGAGCAGCACTGAAACACACACACTGAAGGTGTACTAGGAGATAGCTCCCAGGGTGGTGAGATTCCCATTTATTTTCAACATAAGAGTGCGCAAGTCAAATAATTACACACATGCAGCGCTACATCGTCCAGATAGGAAAGCGCTAACTCTAATGAGCTTCTAGCAAAATAAAGAAGCTACTGCTTTCTACAAGGCTCAGAGGCCTCTAGTATGAATCAATGTAGTAAAGGCCAGCCAACTAATAGTTCCATACATTTTCAAACCCAATAAGTCAGGCCTTGGCAAGTTTGCATTTTTCAGAAATCAAACGTTTTAAAGTACTAAAAGGTAAAAATGCCACATCTAAAGCTGACAGCATATGTTTGGAAAAAAGTGAAACAATGAACTATCACTGCTGGTGAACATATTTAAAATGTTAGAAAATGTATTGAAAGACTAACCACTCAGCCAAGGGCACATCAGTCCTGCTGTACCTAAACTTGTATATAGACTAAGCAATTTTTTGTATTTGTATATGTTGTTTAATGAATTATCCTTGTTTCTAATCAATTTCCTTATCCAACAGAACACACTGTAGACTATATCATTCAGTGGCAGCTCCTCCACTAAGGCAGAGGAGTGTTGCTATTTGCAGTGTAAAAAAAGGAAAAATAAATTGATAATATCTCAAGGTTATTATGATTTTGGTTTTCCCCATTGCGGAGTCTTTGTGGGGGCGGGGCTACTGTCAGAGCAGGGGAGGAGTGGCTTGCACTCCCTATATGAGCATGAGTGCTTGGCCGGCCCTCTCGGGCCAAAACAGTGAAGCGCACATACCGTGTTCTCCAAGCAGGCAGCATTACAGTCTGCGTGGAGAACATGTCCCCCCCTCCAGCCCCTGGCTGAGACCCGTATCATGGCACTCAGACCAATCACAATGCTGCATTGCAGTGTTGTGATTGGCTGCTGAGAGCCCAGGAGCCAGGGTGCCTCCTGTCTCTCCCAAGAAGCCAGGAAGAGGACATAAGAAAGGTGGTGGCTGGCCAGCCAGCCGGCCGAGAGGTACGTGATTTTTTTTCAACCAATCCCCACCCCGCTCCTTCCCCCACCGCGCCCCACTGCTGCTTCTAGGTAGCAGCCGCTACTGATATCATTTCTACTGAGAAGTGGCAGTACTCTCCAATTAAAATAACTCCACCTCTGCTGATAAATGCAGGTGCTATCCCTCTCAAAAAGAAGAGGTGAAATACTCTGACAGTAGCTGCCCACTTAAAACACTGTTTACCTATAATAATTATTGTTCTTTAGGTCGAGGTACTATCAGAACCGGAAGTTCCGAGATTTAATGATTCTTAGAGTGGACGAATTGTCCCGCCTCTGTTTTTGCCTCTCTCCCATTGGCTGGCTTCCTAAACGGAGTCCAGCCATTGGAAGAGAGAGCTGTCCCTCCGAATAGGCTCCGTCCTTTTCGGATTTGGAGGTGTGTTCGGTGTTCTTCTTTCCACTTTTTAGCCACGCCTACTTTTGAACACCAAACACGCCCCCAAATCCGAAAAAAAACGGAGGCTTGTGTCCACCATTGTTTGTCTCGTCTGGCCGTGAGAGGACATGAGGCAGCCCGCTGCCACTTTAGGGAAGTTTTCCTCTAGCTCGGTGTCCGTGAGAGGGCCTCGCTAGGGGGCAGTCATGCAGCGAGCGGCAGAGGCAGAGGCAGGGGGCTCCTTCGCCTCTCTCCGCTTCGTTAACCTAGCCATGCCGGTTTTGTGTATTTATTTAATTCACCGGGGGCAGACGTTTCTCCAGCGTGCTCTGTCTGCTGATTTTATTTATTTATTTAATTTACCGGGAGCCTACCCCGGATTGCCGGCCGCCGCGAGTAGTTCTCGAGCACCGTTCCCCCCCCCCCCGGGTCGCCACGCTGCCTGCGACGACCCGGAAGTGCCTCTGTAGAAAAAAGGAAGCAGACGGGAGCCTCCTCTTCTGCTGCCCGCAGATGGTACAGTCCTGCTGCGTGCTCTGGAGCCCGGTGAATGTTGCTAGAATGTGAAAGCATCCTCTGGGCGCATACCGCAGCAGCACAGGCGGAGCACCCCGGCCCGCACTCGGCACAGGGCGCCCCTTCGACGGCGTCAGCGGACCCCCGGTACAGCAAAGGAGAGCATCTCCGGCGGGGAGAGGAGCCGAGAACCAGGATAACGCATGGCAAGGTAAGGATGCTGCCCCTGCTCCAACCCCAACAAGAGCCCACCTCATCTCCGTCAAGAAAGGTCAGGCAGGAAGTATTGTACCCCCACCCTACCGCTCTCCTCTCCAGGAAAAATGACAACTCGAGATATTTATGTCCAGACTAACTGTAGGCCCTTCCCATTAATAGAAGACGAGAACAAAGCCTGCCTAAAAGTCCTCCCCTTGCTTCCCCAGATTCAAAGAGCGACTCTGTTTTAGTGTTGAACCACAGGCAGGGGCCACTTTGGACATTTGCGGAGCAAGAGTGCTGCATCCGAGGCGGCTTTTGTTTGCCCTCCTATCTACTCCCGCGCCTCCCCCCCTCTCCACCTATCCCACTCTCCATGTCCTATCTCCCGCCCCCGTGAAACGGATACAATTCTCTCTCTCAACTTGCAGCCACTGCACTCTGCCCCGCTCACTTCCTCCTCTCTGACGTCCCTCTGAGTCCGCATTCTTCATTGCTGCCACTTGTTTATTATTATAACAGGAGCCGTGTCTCGGGGTTTTAATTCTCTGTCTGCCTTCTGGCTCCCTACCACGAACGCATCGGTCCATTTTTCAACTTGAGGTGCCAACACTCTGTCACCAAGGGCGAGCCCCTCTCACCTCTGGCATCTTGGGATGAACACACTTGCCCCACTCTGCTTTAATTTTATACTGACGTGCCCCACTGGCATCCAGTGACCACAACAGCTGCACTACTGCTATCTTGAGGAGGTGACCCTTCGTCGGTGACCTGTGGCATCCTATATCAGCCCCTTTTCACCGTGATGAGAAGCTCAGTTTTCCCATCACTACCACCAGGAAATGGACGCCTCTGACATGCTACAACCACATCACTTGGCCCTCTACTCTTTGAGCTGGGGATCTTTGCTTTTTGCTACCCTTAGTTGAAAACGTATGACCCTATGCCACTCTATAGGGTTTGTAGCTGTCCTTTGGCCAATCTGAAGTAATAACACACATTTCTGAGAAATAGGGACCTGCTCCACTCCTTTCCTCGGTGGGTGAGCTAACTCTCTGGCATCTTAAGATAGTGACATTTGGCCCTTTGTCATCCAGAATGGGTGGCACTCACCGACTGTCCTGCTGCTTTGGTGCCACTTGCCACACTGGAATCTGGAGCTTGCCTTGTTCTATTCCAGCTCAGCAAAGCACTGTTTACCCGAATTCCCTGCTAAGGTATGTATGTTTTTTTAAAGAGAAGTTATTATCCAGAGCACACAAAAAATTTGAGAGACTTATCTACATGTTATTTTGTGTCTGCGGATGCTGCACCCACGGTGCACACCATGCCGACTGCTTGCAAAGTAGTCAGCTTCCGGTGTTCCAGGGTCTTCGTTGACTCGTGTTATCTCTGGTTTGTGTGAAAATAAGTGTTTTATGAGTGTGTGCAGCTGTTCGTGCACGTCTTTGCTTCTATCCCAATGACAAAATAACAAGCGAGTGTGTGTTGACTTGATGTATGTATGTGTGTGTTTCTGTAATATAATGTGCGTTTGTGCATTTAATGTTGTTTGTGTGCATTGAATGGAGGGTAAGTGCGAAATTGTGTCTTTAACGGTGGCTGTTCGCATTTGGTGATTCTTTGAGTGCATGTTATGGTGTGTTTGCATCCATTCATTCGTGTATGTTGCATTCGGGGATGTGTATATGTATATGCCCGCAGTGTGTGGGCATTTGGTGGTGTGTGGTGTTGCTTGGGGTAATCGGGGTTCAGCCTTAATCTCTATGTGGAGGTTCGATATTTGTGCGTTTTTCACCGATTAGTTGGTGTTAATGTGTGCTTTAGGAGAGAGGGAGTGTGTGTGTGTTATTTTGCCTCTTTTGCTCACATTTATCACCGCTTCCCTGCCTTTATTGTTGCTTTTGCTCTATTTTGTTCAACTTTACTCCCATCTCCTTTTCTCCCCCCTATAGTTTTTCCCTCATTATATGTGTGAGTGAGGGCCATGTCATGGCTTACGGGGAAAACTCCTAGCTGAAGGGGCACTTTATTACTCACAGTGGCTGTGACAATTCAGTGGGTCATGGTATGAGCTTTGTGGAGGAATTTTGTGTACATATACATAGAGCTTCATGGCTCACACAAACTTCCGTGGCTATTTCATGTTTTATTGACGAAGTCCGGCCTGTGTCTTTGTTGATTTTTTTTTTTTTTTTACTTTCCACTGAAGTAATTACACATCTCCCAGCCATGTCTGTGTCTTAATGCTTTACTTGTAACACTTTAAAACGCTGGTGGGCTTCGAGGTGCTTATGTCTTCATCAAATGTAAAGGGGGCCTGGGGCATAAATGACTTCGGCCCGGACTGCATAGCACTGTTCCATGGGCTGTATGCTCACAAGGCGCTTTGTGGCTTCAATGAGTTATTGCAATAAGGAGTCAGAAAAAACGGTTTAGCGTTTCTTTTCCTTACTCAAACATGGGTGTTCTGGGCGCCGATGCCCTTGTGCAGCCAGGGTCTCGCAGAGTGTTTGTTTCTACTTTTATGTTTTTCTCGTTTTGTGTTTGTTGTTAAGGAGTTGACTAGCCACCGCTGTCTTCCACACCACGACGCTGCCCCCTGCACATCTTGGCATTGTGTTCTTAGGACAAGGGACTTTAGGAAAACGTGTACTTTAGGGGGCAGGGGGCATTCTCCCTAAGAAAGAGAACTGTTCTATGCTTTCGGAGGCTGCCAGGGGGGAACAGCAGCGGAGCACACCCTGTCAGGCGCCTCTTTTCTGATTTAAGTAACAACACAGACGCAGCTGTACCTGCTCGCAAATGTCACATTCCACACGGTGACCTCCCTGGGTTTGAGGAAGGTAGGGTATAATTTCCATTTTCTGTTTAATTCCTCATTATAACGGGGCATGTAGTTGGCAATGTCGGACTTAAAAATGGGAAAGCATTCTGAAACAAACAAGTAGGCATGCCACAAAGAGCTATGTAAATGTTGTAATACAATTGGAAGCGCCAATGGGTGTGAGTTTAGTGTGGTAACGTATGTAAACACTGCCCCTCACAAACGCAGTTTACATGTGTTATATGCACAAAATTGGTTTACAGTTTTAAAGCTAGTCCCGTGGGCTCTGCCAATGCTGGGAAGAAAGGAGGGAAGGAAAAAACATGTTTTCTGTATAGAATGTACACAGGGGATAGATAACTGAATGTGATAGTGATTGTGTTTTTCGTGCTTTCTGCCCCCTGATTGTGCCGCTTTTCGTGCCTTCTGCCCCCTAGTTGTGCCACTTTTCGTGCCTTCTGCCCCCTGATTGGGCCGCTTTTCGTGCCTTCTGCCCCCTGATTGGGCCGCTTTTCGTGCCTTCTGCCCCCTGATTGTGCCGTTTTTTTTGTTGTGTGTGTGGCTCTGTCTATGTGTGTGTGGCTCTGTCTGTGTGTGTGTGGCTCTGTCTGTGTGTGTGTGTGGCTCTGTCTGTGTGTGTGTGTGTGGCTCTGTGTCTGTGGCTCTGTGTCTGTGTGTGTGGCTCTGTGTCTGTGTGTGTTTGGCTCTGTGTCTGTGTGTGTTTGGCTCTGTGTCTGTGTGTGTTTGGCTCTGTGTGTGTTTGGCTCTATGTGTGTGTGTTGGGCTCTGTGTGTGTGTGTTGGGCTCTGTGTGTGTGTTGGGCTCTGTGTGTGTGTTGGGCTCTGTCTGTGTGTTGGGCTCTGTATGTGTGTGTGGCTCTGGTATGTGTGTAGTTTTTTTTGTAGGTGGCTCTATGTGTGGGTGGCTCTGTGTGTGTGTAGGTGGCTGTGTATGTGTGTGTGTGTGTGTGAGCGGCTCTGTCTGTGTGTGCGCGCGGCTCTGTGTGTGCGCGCGGCTCTGTGTGTGCGTGCAGCTCTGTCTGTGTGTGCGTGCAGCTCTGTCTGTGTGTGCGTGCAGCTCTGTCTGTGTGTGCGCGTAGCTCTGTCTGTGTGTGCGCGCAGCTCTGTCTGTGTGTGCGCGGCTCTGTGTGTGCGCGGCTCTGTGTGTGTGTGTGTGGCTCTGTGTGTGTGTGTGCGCGGCTCTGTGTGTGTGTTCGCGGCTCTGTGTGTGTGTGTGGGCGGCTCTGTGTGTGTGTGCGGCTCTGTGTGTGTGTGTGCGCGGCTCTGGCTGTGTGTGTGTGGCTCTGTGTCCGCAAATACTCTCTACTACTCTCTAATGCTCACCTATTGCCATTGTAAATGACAATACCATTTATTTATGTTTTTTAAAAAAATGAAAAAAAATGTCATGAGCAATGCCAATAGCTCTGCCTTTAATAATGCCGAGACCATTGCATTGTAAATGCTTGTTTTAAAACATGAGCCTGAGTAAAAGCTAAAACTGTCTCTAGGCCAGATCTAAGCAAGCATTTTCAACGCAATAGGTCTTGCATTTGCGAGCAGTTAAGGTATTGGCATTGTAAATGACAATGCCCATTATTTATGTGTTTTTTAAAGCAACACATATATGAAAGGCATTGTCGGCCGCCATTGCTGGCGTTCAGCGAGTACTGTGCACATTAATTAGGTAAATTGTTCTGTAAACTGCTAATGGAAGCTAAAAAGAGTTAGGACACACGTAAAAGGGCCAGCCTTTATGGGAGGTTACAAATGAAGATAAGGCCATACCAAGGAGGGACTAACAAGCCTATTTACGAATCAGAAGTCAGTATTTACAAAGAACAATGACACAAGCCAATGACAAATATGGGCGGAGAGTGGGCGAGGCTTGCAGTGCATACCTTAATACAGCATGCCTCGCAGAGCGAGCAGTGCATGTGAGCTGCTTCTAGGCTCGACCTAAAAAAACATAGATTGACAAAATAGAGAGATTATATATTTTCACTACTTTATTTTTCACATTACTCAATCCCTGTTAACTCTATTTGTACTCTGTAGCTGTGCAAGAAACAAATCTGAGAAAACAAAAAAGAAAGTTATAAAGTAGGCCTCTTTTCAAGTTATGTTCCTATTTTAATTGCCTAATAACTTCAAAGGATCTGAACAAAATAAGTAATTGACAAAAATAAAAATCAGAGGCACAGAGTCATCCTTGAGTGCTCCCCACAGTTAATGAAAATCAGAGACTGTGGAGCAGTCACTCCTCCAATCGGAAACTGGGATCTCCTGGCCCTGCGCATTAAGCACTGCTATCACTGGAGACCATCTTGAAGCGGGAAATAATCACGCGTGATCACGGCCTGGAAAGTACCGCGAGATTATTATAATAGCAGGAAGCATTGAGAAGACGGAAATGGTGCTCCGTGAGAGAGCCGCTTTCACGGCGGCTGGCAGCCCAGGCCTGTGTGCGACCCTGGAGCCACTGAAACCGCAGTGTGTGGCGGCCAGGCCGGGCCAGGGGTCACTTCCTGGCAAATGATGCCCGGGGGGAAGGAGTGACCTCGCTTTAATTCAATGAGGCAGGAAATGCTTGACCTCACAGCCATGTTTGTCCTTTCAAGCGCTAAATACACAAATATATGTTCCTTATACAAAATACTGTTTTCAGTCATCACTGTAAGAGGGTTTACTCGCACGATGACACGAGCCAGTGTGTCTGGCTGATTGGACTGTGAGATGCCCTAACTGCGAACAGCATGTTCCATTAGGTCAACATTTAAAAACAAGTGTCTAAAATAATGTACAAGTATTGAATAGTGAGGATTTATTTTAGAATGCTGGCTTGAATTTATTCGCTGTTTGGATCAGCCTTCCATTTCAAATTTTCTTAAACAGGTTTGTGCTTGCACTTTTGTTTACAAGGCCCTTGGCATGGCTCCTTTTGGATTTCAAGTGTCTATAAATCATCTGCATAATATATATCCCTTTTTATAGCATGACCTGGTATCTGCACCATGCATACACCGCAGTCTAATCAAATAACAAATGGGAAATAAGGCAGGCGCCTTGGAGAGACCTCACGGGGCATTGGCAAAACCACCCATTTGCAACGGTAGACAAGATAATGTAAGAATAACATATGTTCCAACTTTTGGAAAGCAGGGTGAAGGAGATTAAAAGGAGAATGCTAAATTAAATCCATTTTGGACACAGATATGCACAGTCTGCGTTGTGTCTTTTTTTGAGTGCTGAGCACGGAATGGAAAGTTGTGACCAGAGAGGGGTATACGTCTATCAGGATGTCTGACCAGGACAGTGGGGTCTCTATATAGTGGTGGCTGAGCATTCTCATATTTAGGGTTGTGGCCTTAGCATTACCGGTTGTTGACAGGTGTGCGTGTGTGCGCCAGGGTCCCTCTCCTTTGACTGCAGATGTTCTACGGGTGTGACGGAGCGCGGAGATACGGGTATCATGTAAGTAACGCAGCTTGGGTGCAGGGGTAACTGCACCCAATTTAGTGCACCCTTGCTACATGGCTGCCTGTGTGGGTGAGCTCCCTGTTAGCTGCCCCGGTGCCCAGTTACCAGCATCCTGTTATGAGCACCCGGTTGAGTACACACTGTTACCAGAACCATGTTAGAAGTGCCCTGTTATGCGGACCCTTTATGAACACCCCTTTAGCAGTGCCGTCTCAGAATCAGCCTGCTTTGTGGCCTCTGTTGGCAGCACACTGTTTGTTACATGCAGTCCACTGAGTGCCAAGCTGCAGGCTGTTTCTTCTGGGCTCGTGGGCAGCATAGAATCTTAGAAATGTGCTGATTTTAGTAGGATCTACAGAAAAGCTCTTTTCAATAGAATTTAGATGCTGTTGTTGTTTCGCATGCGGCTGCTACACCCAGTTTATTTACTCCCATGACTTGCCATACTGACTGAAATATATGGAGTAATCAATATATCTTCTCCCTCCACCTACCCTCAGATATCCTTGTGCTTTTGAAATAATTGTATTATTTGATTGATAGTAGAGTGATAGAGCAAAGCATGCAGCCACAGGAGATTCATAGCTTCATGATGCAAAATACTTAGGATTGCTAACTGTGACACTTCCAAGTGAGTAATGTTGGAACCTTGCACTCTGTGCAACACACAAGATTGTGCAGAATTTGAGGGCTGCCGAGTAAGGCAATCCTATGTTGAAAAATAGAATTCTGTGCTAAAGAAAATACATATCTTATTTCTGTTAATTTTGCGTTTTTGTAAATCACTTAACACCTTCGACACTCATGACGAGCTCAGCTCGTCATGAGGTACACCTCTCGTACACTGATGCCGAGCTGAGCTCGTCATGATTAGTAGGATTTTCAGATTTTCAGCACAGGGGGGGGAAACCATAAGCGTCGATGGTGTTAATGACTCTCTTCAGTAGTACAACGTTTTAAACACAATGAATATAAATAAGCAGGATAAATTTCAATTAGTCGGGATGAGAAAACCCTAAGCCACCGTCTGTGGTCGAAGGAATCAATATCCATATCCACACTCTCAAAGCCCTAAATACAGATTGGCGAAGTCTTGCAGAAGACGATGGTAAATATAGCGGTGTTCATGAATGAATGATATTTAGAGGTCTTTCAAATCTAAATCCTATATGCATCCTGCCCATATACTCCTATGTATTAATTTCATTTATTAATTACTGTTAAGAGATGTTTAGAATGTGAATCTACCAGTGTTTTTGAATCAAATATGGATGCCCTTTTACAGAAGTTCAGAACTTCCAGTAGATCAGCATATGCTGGCTAATTTTCATAGTACAAGTAAGCCCAAAAGCCATGTAACTCAGGGTTGTACAGTTGCACATTTCCAAGAAGGTCAACCTCGCTTTCAAACCTGGCAAGTGGAAGCAGGATTTTAGAACAACAATAAGCCCAGTATTGTATTTATGACTGATGTCTGGGCTTCCTCCTGCACTCACTTGCTCGTTAGATAAGTTTTTGCTGAAAGTAACATGTTTCTGTCACATGGTAGGCTCCATTGACAAGTACTAAGAAAGAGCATTTATGTGTGTGTGTATATATGTACATATAAAATTCTATTTCCTAACTATAACATCCATGTAACCTTTGTTTTTTCAGCAAATATATATATATATATATTTACTGAAAAAACAAAGGTTACCGGGATGTTATAGTTAGGAAATAGAATTAAAAAAACCTTAGAAATTCACTGAAAGATCAAAGGTTACAGGGACATTATAGTTAGGCTCAGATTTCACTCGTACAAGACCATAGCAATTCAGCAGTTATAGTTACCTGAGCTAACTATAACTAACGTCCCCGCAATGCACTGCTTATGACTTCACATATTGCATCACTCTTGACATGGTCAGTGACATCACTCATGACATCACTGATGGTTCACCTTGTTTTTTTCAGTGAATTTCGAAGGTTTTTAAAATTCCATTTCCTAACTATAATGTCCCTGTAGCCTTTGGTTTTTTCAGTGAATTTCTACATTTTTTAATGTTATTTCCTAACTATAATGTCCCTATAACTTTTGTTTTTTTAAGTGAATTTTTAAGGTTTTTAAAATTGTATTTCCTAACTGTAACCAGTAACCTCTGACATTGAGTGCTTCAGTGACTGTATGAGTGTCTCAGGTCTGTGAGTGGGTATGAGAGTGTCTGGGTGGGTCTGGGAGTGGCTGAATAAGTGTCTCACTGGGCATGTGGGTGGGTGCGTGATTGTCCGAGTGGGTCTGTGAGTGGGTGCGTGAGTGTCTGAGTGGCTATCTAAGTGGGTGCGTGAGTGCCTTAGTGGGTGCATGAGTGTCCTAGTGTTTGTCAGAGTTTCTGAGTGGGTTTTCGAGTGCCTCCATAACTGTGTGTCAGTCTGTCAGTGAGTGTATGAGTGTCTGAGTGGCTCTGTGAGTGACTCTCAGTGGGTCTGTGAGTGGGTGATTGAGTCTCTAAGTTGGCCTGTGGAGGTAGTGGTCCCCCGGAGATCCAAGAATCTGAGGAGGGGGGCCCTGGGTACCCCCCTCTTTTTTTATACAATGCCCCTAGGACCTTTCCCACCCTGGGGCTTTTCAAACACAAGCGCAGGAGTCCATGTTTTTTCTTTTAATCTTCAGCGTAGTGACGGATCCGCAACAGTTTTCAGCAACATTTAAAAAAAAAAGCTTTTTTGCCCTGGCCGAGTCCCAAGATGGCTATGAACACTTCCAGCTTGAAGTGTTGGCAGGCAATCAAATCTTATCACAAGATCAGGATGGTTCACGGAGCCTTCGCGTTCCTAGATATCAAAATTTGGTGTTTCTTTAATATCTCCAAAACTACTGAACGGATTAACCCCAATTTACAAAAAGCTCGCTTTCTGGACTAATAGCTACCTTTCTGCCAAATTTGGTGAAATTCCATTCAGCGGATCGGTCTGTAGTCGTGTCTAAATTCATATCGGAATTAACATGAGAAACACAATTTTTTTACCCCCCCCCCCTCTTTTTCTCATCCCCCGTTTGATGGATCACCCTGAAATATTCCATGCACAACAAGAATCAGAGGCACACATTTTGGGGAATATTTAATTAAGATTCGGCAAATGGCGCCAAAGATATAGGCAAGTCAAAAATACCACAGATTTTGTAAAATAATGTATAACCAAATTTTATTGTGCTTCTCATTAGGGCTCGCTGCGAAAAGCGCACGAAAGCGCGCTCTCGCTGAGATCACTATAGCTGTCGGCTCAGCCAACAACGAGGGGAGACAGGAGCTGGCCACTCGCACATTGAGACGCATGGCAGAGTCGGATTCCGACGCGCGCCTTGGGATTGGGTCGCGCGCGTCGGAATCCGACTCTGCCATGCGCCTTGGGATTGGGTCGCGCGCGTGAGCTTCTACCGAGACAGCTAGGTTTCGGTTTTGTTCCTTCCGGTGGCAGAAGACGCTACAAGACCATCTTGCTCCTTGCTTGTTTATATGTGTCGGGGTTGCTAGAGTGTCACGCCGCCAACGCTTCAGACCCGGGAGGTGAGTGGGGTGTTAGAGCGAGCTGCTGGAGCTGTCTTTCAGATACCAGGGGGTTATGTTCCGGAGGCCACAGGGACGAGCAGGGTTTCTTATTCCCCAGCGCCCCGGATTGCCAGGGAGCAGCGGCGTGCAGGGTCCCGTGCTTTGGCATGATAATGCGGCGCTGCAGGCGAATGCGAGAGCTTGAGAAATGACCGCCGAACGCTGCATAGTGTATTGTATGTAATGGCCTACGGCTGCTTGTTGTGTTGCCTTCACCATGTATGTAGTGCTAGTGGCCGCTTTGGCTGTCGGTAGGAAGGTTGCTGTGCTAGTAGTACTGACAGTAGTGGGGGAGGAGTCGGCTGTGGCTGCAATGAGTGGGTTTACTGTGGTTGCTATACTAAGAGTGCGTGTGTGCAAAATCTGGGTGTAGTACTGTGTGCGGTGGCTTTCTGTAGTACTGTGTGCATCCTTTTTGTGTCCCCCAACACCCTAGCTGCAGTACTAGTAGAGTGTATGTGTGCACTTACTCTGGTTATGGGAACCGCGTGTATTCGTTAGCTGGCTGTGGTGCTAGCAGCGTGGGTGTGCGCCCCGCTTGCCGTGGAGGCACTGACCACGGATGCATTACTGCTACTTATAACCGTGGGTGCTGTGCTGGCCCCGGCTGTAGTGTAACTAACAGCATGTTCGTGAAGATACTGGACTAGCAGCATGTGCTCTGGCTGTAGTACTAGCAATTTGTGTTTGCGCGCGCTCTACTTTGACAGCAGTGCTAGTAATTTGTGGGTATCGCTACAGCGTACACACCTTGCACCTTGGCTGTAAAGTAGACCTTGTGTATACTGCTGGGGGTGGGTGTGTGTGACCATCCCTAGTAGGTGCCCAACGCCTATGTGTCATGTCTGTATTACTAACTGCGCACAAGCACTGCTGCAGTGTGCTAGTAATTTCATTTCCAGTCTGGTTCCTCCCAGTCCTGCCTCGTTTGCGAGCTGCGGTTCCATTCTTCAGTGACAGGCTGATGATATTAGTTGATTCCTGTAGGCAGGTGGGCTTGTCTGGCGTGCCCAGTTCTCACACATCCTCCCTCATCTGACCAGTGGATGCCTGAAATGCAGAAACCTTCCTCGGTTTCTTGCACGCGTTATCTTTAGAGGCGGGAGTTCACATGTGAACATCCCAGCCCTCCACATCCCACCTCCAATTTGGCAGTTCCCATCGACTCGGCCAATACTAAACGTGCATGTTCACGATCCTCGCTTTGTATGTTCTCATCTGGGCATATAAAAACCCTATGTTTGCTACAATCATGCCTTCGTGGGTGCTCTGTATCTGCAGCATCTGTTCTCTCTGTGTAAATGCCCGCCGTTAAGTAATGTGTAAGCACAATATTGAATATATAACTTATAAAACCGATTTTCCTCCATTTTTGTTAAACAATTTGCACACATAGCAAATCGTTAACCTTGTTTGTGCCTAAGATGTGACAATACATCTTATGTACAACGTTTTGTAAACACCGCATCCCTTTTGAGGAAGCAGTTTGAAATCAAACCACACATCTGCCCAACAAGTATGACGGGCAGCTGTAGGTTGCCGGATCTCCAGTTTTGTGATCGCTGTGTGTGTCTGTTTATTGTCATTTATTTACTTTTCACCAATTAAAATTACAACTGCATATCTGGAATGCATTTTTGCGTCATGCTGCTGTAGCGCCACTATTCTCAACAGTTTAAAAACGTTACCTTTTTTATTCCTTTCTGATCTTGACATTTAACCCCTTCTTTTTTAGTGCCCTACGCGCTGTTAAGGATGATTTATTGCTAACAGTTAGTGTACTTAATCTTATAGTTGCTTTGCTGACTCCCCCCACACACAGACTCCCCCCCACACACAGACTCCCCCCACACACAGACTCCCCCCCCATACACAGACTCCCCCCACACACAGACTCCCCCCACACAGACTCCCCCCACACACAGACTCCCCCACCACACACATAGACTCCCCCCACACACAGACTCCCCCCACACACAGACCCCCCCACACAGACTCCCCCCACACACAAACTCCCCCCCCACACACAGACTCCCCTCCCCCACACAGATTCCCCTCCCCCACACACACACTCCCCTCCCCCACACACACACTCCCCTCCCCCCCACACACACTCCCCTCCCCTCCCCCACACACACACTCCCCTCCCCCACACACACTCCCCCCCACTCACACTCCCCCCCACTCACACTCCCCCCTCACACTCACCCCCCACTCACACTCCCCCCTTCACACCCCCCTTCACACCCCCTTCACACACCCCCTCACACACCTCCCTCACACCCACACACACAAACACCACCCCCCACCCACACACTTACACTGCACTCAAGGAAACATACTCTCTAAATACCACTCAGTGCCACATAATTACACTCCACATAATTACACTGCACTCAAGGAAACATACACTTCTAATACCACTCAGTGCCACATAATTACACTCCACATAATTACACTGCACTCAAGGAAACATACACTCTAAATACCACTCAGTGCCACATAATTACACGCTAAATAATTACACTGCACTCAATGCAACATGCACTCCTAATACCACTCAGTGCCAGATAATTACACACCACACAATTACACTCTACTGAATACAACATACACTCCACACAATACCACTCAGTGCCACATAATTATATTCTACATAATTACACTGCACTCAATGCAACATACACTCCAAATACCACTCAGTGCCACATAATTACACGCTAAATAATTACACTGCACTCAATGCAACATACACTCCTGATACCACTCAGTGCCACATAATTACACTCCACATAATTACACTGCACTCAATGCAATATACACTCCGAATACCACTCAGTGCCACATAATTACACGCCACATAATTACACTGCACTCAATGCAACATACACTTCAAATACCACTCAGTGCCAGATAATTACATGCCACATAATTACACTCTACTGAATACAACATACACTCCCCATATTACCACTCAGTGCCACATAATTACACGCCACATAATTACACTCTTCTCAATGCAACGTAAATACACTCCACATAATACAACTCCGTGCCATATAATTACACACCTCATACTTACACTCTACTCAATGCAACATAAATACACTCTATCTGTCTATCTATCGCCCTCACTCTATCGCCCTCCCTCCCTCCCTCTATCTATCGCACTCACTCTATCGCACCACCACAGTATCACTCAGCACCACCACAGCATCACTCGGGGACACCACAACATCACTATGCGCTACCACATCATCACTGAACGCCACAGCATCACTCGTCGCCACCAAAACATCACTCTGCGCCACAACAGCATCAATCTGCGCAACCATTCAACAACTGGTTCAAATGTTCTCTCAATGTTTCAAGCTTTATTACAAATGTCACAAAAAGATGTTAATATTTCACTTCTGTTCCTGGATTTTTGTCACAATAAAATACAATGAACAGAATCTTCACAAAAGTTATTTACAAAAGTTTAAGCTACTGTCATTATAAATTACAATAACTTTTATTTAAGTATTAATTCTTAAATTGTTTGTAAAACTATTGCTATTTGTAATATCAATACATCTAAGTCACCTAAATACAACACATATTGCGTTACAAATGCTATAGGTGTCACATTTGCAAAAGTTAAAACCATTGGCATTGTAAATGACAAAGCTATTAAATTCGCTATTTTCAAAACCAACACATAAATAAACAAGCATTTACAATGCAATGGTTTCGCCTTTGGAAAAGTTAGAGCTATTGGCATTGTAAATGACAAAATTTGTATTTATGTGTTGGTTTTGAAAACAGATAAATAAATGGCATTGTCATTTACATTGCCATTAGCTTAATCTCTCGCAAATGTGAGACCTATTGTACCCTACGGACGAGCTCAGCAGACAGCAATTACTACCACACACACACCCAGAGCCACACACACACACACCCAGAGCTACACACACACACACACACACAGAGCTACACACACACACACACAGAGCTACACACACACACCCAGAGCTACACACACACACCCAGAGCTACACACACACACACACCCAGAGCTACACACACACACACACACACCCAGAGCTACACACACACACACACACACACCCAGAGCTACACACACACACCCAGAGCTACACACACCCAGAGCTACACTGGCTGAGCAGGTAGGGAGATAATGGCAGGATATTAACATGAACAAGCTACTACAGCATATTGTTGAAATGTTGACTTCTTACCCTAAGGATTGTGGGAACTGAAATGAAGTCTTTCTGTGTATTCTTTAAATGGCTGCTGTTTAATAAAGTGAAAAAAGTACAATGTAATCCTCTGCTCATTGACCTTAATAGAATTTAAACTTTGTTACGATAGCTAGGAAATGTTTCGTTACTTTACATAGAGAAACAACTATCCTGATAGCCATAAGATCTCTTTAATGAGATTTTAACTTGCTGTCCAAAACTACCCCCTTGCATCCTGGTTAATTCACTTTTGCTTAAACAAATACACATGAAAAAACTCTACATAATAAACAAGATGCTACACTCTGCACATATACTATTAATGCCATGGGAGCGAAAATGAATGTGGCTCAAAAATGTTATTTAGAGCAATTGTATTAATAAACTTAGTCACATTTATTACTATAGGGTAAGGGTCACAATGTTATTGCCAGAGAACAGCATTTCTGAAATAAACTCGGTTCACTGCTTCACAAACTGCATGCTGCAATGGCTTTTACACAGGGAAACCACAGTCACAATGCCTTTTCAATGTGATTTTATCTTACTTCATAAATGGAACCCATTGCATCCTGGTTTCAGTTAAATACAATTTTGGTGAAAAAACAAAAATGGCATAAAACTATAGTATAAGGAGTGTTTTATGCATTACCATTCTTGAGAGAGAGGATAGATTATGCATCATAAACCGCTCAAAGTTTCACATTCATGAATCACTGCCAAACGCTCCTCCTCATTGGTAATAAATTACTGATTACACTGTGCACATTAGCAAACATGCTAACAAAGGTTTGATATGTACCCATGTCAGAAAACAGCAGTCTAATAATCCCATCTGCAGGTGGTACGTAGATTCCCGGTTCACACACATAGTATTTGGTATTCAAAACTGTGTATGGTTATTCACTACACACCATTTGCCTGCAAATCATTAGCATTTGAATTAAAGTAAAGATTATGAAGTTCTTATGCAATAGTTATTTTCACTGCTTAGCATTTAACGTGTTTTAAATATCCAGCTACACATGGTGAAATATGCGAATACCGCTGCTTGGTGTGGAGAGGGGCCAGGACTCTCAAGAGGTGAAACAAGAACATTAAAGAACAAGCACCTACGAGGACACGGGGGGGGGGCGGGAGAGGACACGGACGGCGGGAGGGGGGCGGGAGAGGACACGGACGGCGGGAGGGGGGCGGGAGAGGACACGGACGGCGGGAGGGGGGCGGGAGAGGACACGGACGGCGGGAGAGGACACGGACGGCGGGAGGGAGGCAGGAAACGTGCACAGGACAGCGAGGGGGGGGCGGGAACGGCGCACGGACAGCGGGAGGGGGGGGGGAAGGATCACGGCGCACGCACATTTCTAAACAAAATGCTCCTTACCTGATCGCCTCGTGGGAAGTCAAAGGCACAGGAAGAAACACGCGCAACACAGCCAGTACAGGCGGATGCATCACCCGTCTCTTCGGAGAAAACGCTGGTTACATAATCAAATTAACTTTAGCACAAAACACGTCTAGTGTGCCAAAGAAACACAGAACAAGACGGAACTGTAAATGTTACGAGGACTAGTTCTGTGTGACCAGGAAACAGACTTTCAACAAGGCTCCCTCGCACTCTGGTCCCGAGGACCCGCCTTCAACCAGGCGAGCCGCGGGCACTTCAGGGTCGCGCTGCTGAGGGCAGCCAGTAGCAGCGCGGCCCTGAGGACGGAGAGGCGGCACTTCCGGGTCGCACTAGGCAGCGGCCCGGCAACGAATTCAATGCCCCTGGGCTGCGGCGGTGATTTTCGAGGGGCAATGCCGGGTGGGCACCGGCTGATTTAAAATCACAATAAATCGAGGTGGCCACTCGATATTAGGGCGGCAATGTCCCCTGCAGGGTGGGCACCTGCTAGGGGACTTTCAGATCGGCACAAACGGGTCCAAGGGGGGCGGGGGCGGGGAGGCACACGGAGGGGGACGGGAATGGACAGCGCATCTGAAATCACTTTCAGTGAAAGGGGAGGGAACGGGAAAAAACGAAACTCCGCCCATGGAAAAAATCTCGGGAACGCCCCCGAATCTGGTCCGGCTTTGACGGACAGATCTCTGTTCCAATGGCTAGCCTCCATTTATGGAGCTAGCCAATGGAACAGAGGGGCGTATTCAAGTCCCCCTAACTGAAAACTAGAGATTTCTCTGGGGGCGGAGCTTACGCACCGTGCCCCAGGCGAAACCTAAAAATGTGTCATTTACAATACCAATAGCTCAAACTTTCCTAATGCAAGACCTATTGCATTGCAAATGCTTGTTTTTATACAGTAACTGAAAGGTTGACAAACGCTGGTGAGGACAGTAAGCATCACAGTGACAAAAAACCTATAAATGACATCAAATATCTTATCAGTCAAAACCGTAATATGCCAGCCATTTCCCCCAGACCGTCCCATTTTTCCGAGGGCACCCTCTAGATGTATAAATCAGTTCCTCAAGATTGCCACACATGTCCATTGCTGCTGTCCAGCTCGCCAGTGATGGAAGAGAGGGTGAATGCCAGTGATGTCTCTTTTGGAGAGTATTGTCCCAATGCCCAGGAAAGTGCTGCCTCCTCTCAATCACTCCACATTTTCACAATGCCCAGCAAGACCACTCTTGGGGAGGGCTCTATCGACTCCCCAATCACCTGTGAAAGGGTTGTATACACCACCCTCCAGAATCCCATAATGATGGGACATTCCTATGTGCGGCAAAAGCAGCATGTCGGAGCGGCCAATACATTAGCCCACCATAATCTTAGTGGTGTAAGATGTGTCATGTGGAGGTAATTGAGTTGAACCAGCCAGAGACTGAAGGACCACAATTTTATTTTAAATTTAAAACCTGATGTAACCCTCGGGGGAAACATGGCGGCAGCTAGCTGAGCTGCCGCGGTGCTCTGACCTGAGTTCCTGTTTGTTCGTTTTTGCCTGTCGGCACTGAGAATGCTTTTTCACCGGCTAATTATGCAGCGGACTTGTCTGTGAGCGCACCGTAACCAAGTTCTCCACAATTTCTGATCTTTCTTTTGTCTTATCAGCGATTTTGCGGCTTTGTTCTCCGGCACGGCAGAGTCCTCGATAATAGAGGTCGTGTGCATCGATGGGGCGTGCCGGTCCTGCACGGCGTCCACGGCGTTCACTGCCGTGCTTCCCCCGCCTTCTCAGCCCGAGCAGCAGTTGCAGTTACAGGTTAGATTCAAGCCGATTCCAGTTGTCGATTCCCCCATCACCTCGACCGCCGATATCCACGCAAAGTACGCGGCAGGCTAATTCAGGTTCAGGCTTGCAGCTCTGACATTTGGCAGCGCTGGAGTTCCGTCGTGGGAGAAGGACCCGCAGCCTCCTTTTGGGACCCCGAGGTAGCTTAGTGGGGTCCGGTTCCAGCTCCAGGTCCAGTTTCTTTACACGCACCGGTAAGGGGCGGCTGAAAAGGGTGGAGGAGGAGGAGGCCACTAAGGTAGGACCCGAGAAGGTGGCTGTTACGGTTGGAGTTGCACATTCTGGAGTTCAGAATAAGCAAGGGGGACAAGATGTTTATCACGGTGAGTCAGTATTTGGAGATTTGGAGGATCCTGGCTTGCTACTAACCTCAGATAACTTTTCCAAATTAAACCTAAAACAAATAGATACAAAGGGGGGAGAGGGTACCCCTAGTAGTGAGGAAATTAACAACACTGGAAAACCAGGGACAGAGTCTGGCATAGAATCAGAGCCCCGTAGTAGCAGTAGTTATCTGGCACTAGATTCAAGTCAGATAGTATTGGGTACTCCCTCAAAGAAGAAGATATCCTCATATCTATCTGGAAAAGTTAAAGCGAAACAAGCCTTTTCCTGTAAAACAGCAAAGAGCTCTAAAAGCTCCAAATTAGCAGCCAGTACCGGATCCAAAATAACACCGTCGTTGCGGTCTTACTTTAAGGCGATTCCACAGATCCTGCGTCTCTCAGACCAGCAGCTTTCTGAGGATACCCCCCACCTAATGGCATCACCCGGGGTCTACTGCACCAATTATCTCTGAAACTGAAGAAATTGAAGAAACAGTCTCCTTCATAGCGATGCAGGATATAGCTGAAAACGCTGGGGTTGTCGCCATTAGTAATAATCTTAGTGAGAGCATGCTCCCCCAATGTGGGGCAGAGGCTGGAGATGGAGCGGAGGATGAGGTTGAAACCGAGGGGGAGGTTGTCACCATTAAGGTCGGCTCCTCAATTCCGAGCGAGAACCCAGCGGGGGTGACTATTGCCTCCCCTACTTCTGCCATTACCCAGGGGGTAGAGTCCTCACATCCTACGGTACCATTGACTATTTTACCTTCCTCAGCATTACATTTAACTATACCATCGCTTGAACCTCATTTGGAATCTCATTTGGACTCACACCCACTTGGGCTCCTAAACAACAACACATCTTCAGAAGATGGGTTGCGGGCAGCGGCGGCTTTTCCAGATACCAATATCGGCAGTGGCGTTAATCCAGCCTTGACTTCATACCTACAATTAATGTTTTCGTCTTTGTCAACAGACATTAAGAAAGGGTTTGAGGTGTCATCTACCATTCAATCGGAAATTCGTGGAGAGCAAAGTGGTTGGTCTTGCATCAAGAACAGAAGGATTGAAAGACACAGTGTCGGGTCTTTCATTACATCTGGATGAAGCCAAGACAGACATAGTAAAGCTCAGAAAGGAAGATCAGATTTTGGCGGAAAGAATGGAGGCACTGGAGAACAACGCACGCCGTAGTAACCTCCGCATTCTTAACGTTCCAGAGGGCAGCGAGGGGTCCGACATTAAACTATACATGATTCAACTGTTAAAAGACTCCTTGAGACTAGATCAATCTGTGGAAGAACTGTCAGCAGATATTCAACGGATCCATAGAGACCCCTTCAGGAGGAATCCTCAAAGAACAAAGCCGAGGAAAATATTAATGAATTTCCATACCTATACTCTTAAAGAGACTATCTTAGGCCTGGCCCTTAAGCAGAAATCTCTGAGCGGGAAAGGTTTTAACTTTCAAATAAGGTCCGACCTCTCGAGGGCCACGCTAGACAAACAATGGGAGTTTGGTAGAAGGCTCGAAGCCTTCAGAAACCTAGGTGCAGTAGCCCAACTAGTTTTTCCGGCAGCCTTGAAAGTCATGCATAATAATACTATGCATATGAATTGCTGTTGTCCCTGGGGAGAGACAAATAAAAAGATAAAGATAAAAGTAAGGGGTCCTTAAGTTAAACTATGATATATCTAGGTGAGTAGAACTCTTGGGGAAGGAAAGCTTGCTTAAATCATAAGTTGGTGAGGGAGGAGGAGAGGAGGAGAGGAAAGGGAGAAAAAAAAAGGGGGAGGGAATATATAGTATAAAAAGAAAGGGAAAAAAAGCCAGCTGTTTAGGACACTAGAGTACCTAATAAGAATAATGTAAACCTAACACGTTTGACCTCGTTTCTCTTCTCTTTGAAATAATCTCGATTTTCTCCCTCCTACCTCTAGGTATGGTTAAAGGTTTAAATCCATATAGGACGGGAACTCAGTAGGGGTGCTATCTTCTGGTATATCCAGATAGATAGAGTAGGGGTTTCCCACGGGAGAGGGGTGGGTTCAGGGGAGCACGGGGTGGGGGGGGTTAGGGAAAAAATGTCTTTAAAAGGTCCTCATTTTTTGCTCAGTTCTAGTTTTTTGGTTTTGGTTTTGGAGAATTATATATCTAAAAGTAAATATCAGTACTGACATTAAGGGTTCTTCTGCTTTAGATATCAGATTTGGGGGGAAGGGGAGTATGTTCCTATGAAGAAGTTAAAGATTCTTTCCTGGAATATAAATGGTTTGCTTACTAGCCCAAGAAAATGGAAAATACTGCAGTATCTGCGTGACTCAGATGCTCAGATCCTTGTACTTCAAGAGACCCATCTAACGGAGATTGAGATCACCTCCGTTGTTAAAAAGAACAGGTGGGTCGGCTTTTGTGTGTCTACTACGCAATCTTTAAATTCCAGAGGGGTTGCGATCATTTTTAAAAAATCCTTAAAGGCAAGGCTAGTTGATAAACTGGCTGATCCAGGGGGTAGATGGCTTATTGTCTCTGTAGTTGTAGCAGGGGCCCCGGTTACTATAGTGGGTTACTATGGGCCTAACCATGATGACCCTTCTGTATTGAATACTGTGTTTTCCAACCTGCTTTCTTATCCGGAGCCAACGATATTGGCCGGAGACTTTAACATAGTCTTAGATCCTAAACTCGATAAATCCCCGACTAATAGATCGATAATCCCCTCTAAAACTAGGGCTTTTTTACTAGATAAAATGAAGGAATTTGGCTATGTAGACATTTGGAGATTAAGATCTGGGCTTCAACAAGGCGTTTCATTTCACAATTATAAATACCATCACCAGTCAAGAATAGATTATATTTTGATCAGCCAGCAATTAGATAAGCAGGTGCAAAACATCTCTCATCTCCCTTTCCACTTATCTGACCATGCAGCTATATGTCTAGAATTGGGTGGGCTGTTGAAAAACCCGCCTAGAATTTGGTCGTTTGATCGTTCATTGCTCACTGCTCCCGAGGATATCACAGTTTTAAAAACTGAAGCACAAATCTTTTTCGATAATAACATTGGGTCCGCTTCCCCAGGTTGTGTACGGGATGCATTCAAAGCCTTTTTGCGAGGACTAATAACAAACAAGGCCTCATATAAAAATAAAATCTATAGAGAAACCGTTACCTTATTGGAAGCCGATATGGCTAGGGTGCAAAAGAAAATCCTGCTACATCCGGCCGCTTCCCCGGAAACTTTGAAAGGTTGGCAAGATAAGCTCCTTACCTTAAAAGGGGAACTGGGTTCAATCTTGAATGCGCGAGTTCTTCAAAGATGGGAGGCCAGTAAGCTGGCACATTTTCAATATGGAGAGGGGGCTGGGAAGCTCCTGGCCTGGAAAGCCAAAACTGATCGAGTTAGAAACAACATAGCTCAAATCAAGGTAGACCAGGCGACTTACTCGGCTGATGCTGATATTAGAAGGGCCTTCCGTGATTTTTTTAAAGAACATTTATCACGAGGACAAACATATCGAGGCAAAGCAAGTTGATGATTGGTTGAACAGGGTACCTCCTTCCTCTCTCTCACTTGAACAGAGGGCCACCTTAGATAGACCTATTTCGCAGGAAGAGGTTAGCCGTGCCATCTCAGACAGCAAGAAAGGTAAGGCATCGGGTCCCGATGGCCTCCATTCAGAGGTTTACTCGGCCTTGTTGCCAATAATAGTTCCTCCTTTAACCTCGCTGTTTAACCAGATCTTTCAGGCAGGCTTGTTTCCCACTAATTCGTGGAATGACGCTTCTATTACTTTGATTTTGAAGCCAGGTAAATCAGCCGTAAGTTGTGGGTCTTATAGACAGATTTCCATCTTAAACGCGGACTATAAGCTTTTTAGGTCTGTTCTTGCCAATAGATTGGGGGCAGTGGCACCTTCTCTCTTACACAAGGACCAGTGGGGCTTTGTGAGGGGTCGCCAACTTTTTGAATTAACTTATGATCTTGTGGGGGCCATAGATATGGCGACTATGGATGCTCTTTCCCTTGCTGTCATTACGTTGGACGCTACCAAGGCCTTCGACAGGGTGAATTGGACATTCCTGTCGGGGGTCTTGGGCAAATTCAACATCGGGGAGGGGTTTCGTAGAGCGGTGAGTCTACTTTTATCAGAGGCCCACTGCCTCTTTACTGGTTAATGGTGAACTGTCAGCCCCATTTAACATCACTCGGGGTACCCGACAGGGCTGCCCCCTCTCCCCTCTCCTATTCGATCTATATATAGAGCCCTTCGCCCAACAGCTGAGGGACGACTGTAACATCAAGTCTTTTACTTATAGGGGATGGGAGAGGAAAGTAGCCCTGTACGCGGATGACATTCTCATCTTTTCTTCAGACCTCCGTACCACCCTCCCTTCGGTAATTGCTTTGGCTTATGACTACGGTGAGATATCCGGATACCAAATCAATGCATCTAAAACGGAGATAATGCAGTGGAATGACCCTGAGCCAGTGGCAGGGGCTCAGTTGAGTCATTCTATGCGCAATCTTGGTCTCACCATTGTCAAAGACATAGATAAAATAGCAACGCTGGGATGTCCGGTATGGCTTCTCGATAGTTTGGCAACACCGTTGAGAGAGGCCGGTTTGGAGGTCTGGGGGGATATGTTTATAAACGGTTCTCTCCTTTCGTGGGATGCTCTACTAGTTAGAGTAGGGCCGGGTCTCTCCAGATTCAAATATCTACAGATTGCGAGTTGGGCTCACTCACAGAGTTCAGTTAGGGGGAGATACCAACTGGGAGGTGATAGTAGTTTAGTGGCCCTGATGCTGGACAAATCTCCTGGGAGTAAGGAGATTTCAGTCTGGTATAACTTATTATTGGAAGAGGCAGACGGTGATTTCATTCTACTGGAGACATTGTGGAGTTCTTCCATTGCCGACCAGGACATCGACAATGTCTGGCACTCCTCCTTTAAGATCTTGTGGGACATTGTGAAACCAGCCTGGTTGCGCAGGAATCATCTTTTTACCCTACATAGGGTATCCATATAGATGGTAATCTATCTATGAAAAATCAAGTGTCTTCGGTGGTTGGCACATGCGTTGGCCTCCTAAGGCAACTCTGGAAAATTTTCCCAATGCTCTCTTTTTCCACACGAAGGACGGTGGTGTCCGCAATGATTCTAGGACGTCTCGATTATGGGAATGCCCTTTATATTGGGCTTCCCCAGCAGCAACTTGCGAGACTACAAATCGTGATGAACGATGCAGCCAGACTGATTTTTGGAAAGCCTAGATATACTCATGCCTCTCCTCTCTTACGCCAATTACATTGGCTTCCGATTAGGCAGAGGATCCTATTTAAAGGTCTGTGCATCGCTCATAAAGCGGTTTATGGCAATTCACCCAACTATATTAAAGCCAGGTTGGTGCAATATACACCCAGAAGAACCTTACGGTCATCTGACGACGCTCTTTTAGTGAACCCGCGCTATCGTCTGACCACCCTGGGTGGACAGGCTTTTTCATCTACTCCCCCCTTAGCCTGGAATAAGCTACCATCAAGTCTTAGGAAGGAACCAAATCTAATGCCTTTCAGGCGATCCTTAAAAACAGTGCTTTTTCGAGAAGCATGGGGTATGATATAACTGGGGTGTCTACTCTCTGAATGGTCCAGGTCTTCATCAAGT
Source organism: Lissotriton vulgaris (assembly GCF_964263255.1). Classification (NCBI taxonomy): domain Eukaryota; kingdom Metazoa; phylum Chordata; class Amphibia; order Caudata; family Salamandridae; genus Lissotriton; species Lissotriton vulgaris. The sequence continues at coordinate 1,704,279,650 of NC_141695.1, forward strand.
ACAAGCGCTTAGAGACCAATCGGTGATAATGCGCTATACAAATATAATAAATAAATAAATAAATAAATAAATAAATAGGGCATATTACTCTCCACAGCGGCTATCGAAATTTACAACGGATTCCCCTGTAGCTTGTCCCAAGTGCGGGCTGATAGCTGCCTCTGACATACATATGTTTTTTGAATGTCCATTGCTGGTTTCTTATTGGGATTCAATTAGTAAATCCCTGACTACATCACTGGGCTTAGCAATCTCTATTAATGCAATGACTGCTATTTTTGGAATATCCTTAGAAGTTCGAGGCCCTGCTAAAAACCTTCTTTTTTATTGTATGTTATTGGCCAGAAGAGAAATCTGCAGGAAATGGAAGGACCCAACACCCACTACATTGTTAGACTAGCGTATCTCAGTCCTGCAAACATCTAAAGTTGACCTTGTAAGATCTGGCAATCCCGATAAACGTAATTTCTCGCTTCTCTTAAATTGGAATTAGTTGATATTTGACCGTGGGTTTTTTTTCCCCCACTGTCCTATGATTAAGCTGCTTGGTCAACTCCTCTTTTTTCTCGATATACCCAATGGTTTCTCCCATCGGTGTGGGTATCGAACTGCAGCAACATCACCCTGCTATGGTTATATTGTGGTGCTTCAAGGAGAGGTGCTATAACACTGAGTGTCAACTCCGACTTGTCGTTGAAGGCACTACCAGTATATCTGTGACAGTATATTCCTCTCTCCTAGTGTCCGATGCGATATACCAAGGGCGAAAATGAGGACACCAAAAGAAAAAAAAAAAACCTGATGTAACCCTCTGGTTCCTATTCTACAAATTATAACTTTCCATACTGTTTAAATAAACTGAAACTGTTTCGATTATCAAAAAGAAGAACAATTACTTGGCCCCCATCTCTTCATCTCTGCCCTCAGCATCCTACTCTAAAACCCTAGATGCGGAGCTAGTGGGGGTCCAAGTGACGATTCCGGTTTTAGGGGCAGGGGTAGTCGATTTCTGTTGACTATCACAACCCCGCCGCCACCGCTGCCACCCCCCGAACAAGTCGTCCGTCGCTACCCCCTCCCGCTCTTACCTGCACACAAGCAGCAAACTTAGGGGCTGCCCAGAGTGACAGGACACCTAGCTACACCACTGTAAAACCCTTCTACATTTGACCTTGTTATTTGGGGTTGTAAGGTTAAAGCGTAGCACTGATATACCCTTAGGGTGCATAAGGATAAGAGACATGGGAAGGGAAGGGACGGAGGCAAGTGAAAAATAGGAGCTAGTCAACAAGCTGGTATGGTTGGTCATTGCTGAAAGTTTGATGAATACAATCTTTCTATTTGTCTCAGCGCTATTATCAAAAGTCACTAGTCGAGATAACACCAACTTCTTTTGGTTGCACATATGTCCAGTAGCGGCTGCTACCGGATGGGGTTGGTGGGGCAGTGGGACAGGGAGATTCGGGGAGAGGAATGTAATAAACAAAAAGGACTTACCTTTAACGCCAGCCTCCACCTCTCCTCCGTCCTCGTTATCTTCCTGTCCGGGCCAGCAGCAGGAAGCCCCCGAGCACACAGGCTCCCCTGAGCCAATCACAATGCTGCAATGCAGCGTTGTGATTGGTCTGAGCGCCGTGGATCAGTGCTTGGACTGGAAAAGGGAGCCTGTGCATGTTCCTCACCAGGCTGTGTAATACAGCTTGGTAGGAACATGCACAGTGCGCATGAACTGTTTGGCCGGCCCTCTGGGCCAACCAAACAGTTCATGCGCACTTACGGAGTGCACACCACTCCTCCCCTGCTCTGGCCAGCCCTGCCCCATCCGCCCCACCACTGACTGCAATAGAGAAAATAAAATGGTAATAAAGATACATTATTATCATTTTATTTTTCCTTTTGAGCAGTGAGGCGACGCTCCTCCGCCTTAGCAGAGGAGCCGCCACTGCATATGTCACACCTGAATGTGCATCTCCTGCTCGAAACCCACCTATGAAAAATCCCCATCATCGACCATCTCTCAGTATTAGTCCTGGGGTGAATCGTTTTTTATTGGGGCCTAGGACCAGTTGATTCTCATAATAACATTCAAGAAGTTCAACAACAAATGCTGAAAGAAGTGGTGTAGGTTGTGAAGTTCAACAATTTACAGATTTTTTTAATTTTCTGAAATATGAAGCTTGCAATATTTTTGTTTTTAATTTTTTTTTAAATGGCAGCTCTGCACAGCAGTAATAAATGGTTCCCACTACTGAAAGTGGTTGCGAGTGCACTGATGCCAGATTATAGTATACATCACCTGTGCAAGTGTTTAAAGTGCCTTCACATGATTATGTCTGCTGGTGAATATGGCCTGTTGGTTCTTATTCACTCCACGTAGACGTGTAAAGAGGGACTTGGTGATATTGCACCTTATCCAACTATGTCAACTATACATCAGGCCTTTTTCCAGAATCTGCGAGGTTGTAGGAACACCTAGCAGCATCAAAGGTGAGATTGGATATGTTCCCTGCTGGGTACTCTGCAACAGAAAGCCTGACTCCGAAAGCCAGGTGTGCTGGCGATTTGGTCTCCAAGCTGTCAGACTTACGGTCCTTTCCAGGAGCACCTCGATTGCCCTTGAACACCAAGGCAAATATTATAAGTAGGATAATCAGTCAATGCAAAACCAAGTTCCTATGTAATGACACAAGTGCTCCAGGTTTTCCATTATACATGACTTGTATACATGACCTTTATCATCCTGTGGGCATTTTTTATCTGAGTCTAGATAAATCGAATGCTGGTTTTAACAAATGTTATGTTATGTTGCTATATCTTATAGAGTGCACATACACCAAATGGTTTCTTGGCGCTGAGGTAACTAAACTAAATGGCTCAGGATAGTACTAATAGGCTTGCTTGAAGAGCCACGTCTTCAGCATCTGTCTGAAACTCCCATAATTGGGGGGTAGTTCTGAGTCCCAGGAGCAGAGAGTTCGACATGTGAGGGGCAATGTTCTTTTCCTATTGAATTGAATGATCACGAGGTAGTTTAGATGATCTGATATTTCTGCTGGAAAGTACTTATGAATGCGAGATTTAATTAAAGCAGGTCTTTTCATGTGCAGGGATTTAAGTACTATACTACATGTTTTAAATGTCAGTCTCTGGGCTCCTGGAAGCCAGTGTAGATCTTGAGAAATGTGACAATATCTCGGGAGTTGATAAATTGACCGTGCGGTCTGGTTTTGAACCAACTGTAGCCCCTGGGTGAGATAGTTGGAAAGGTCCAGACAGAGAGAATTGGCATAGTCAATTATTGACATAACCAAAGCTATTATAACTTGGACCAAGATGTCAACTGTGAGAATTGTCTTTATCTTCCTGATTCTGCGGAGTTGGAAAAAGCAGGAAGATATCACTGAGCCATGTTCCAGTTTCAAGGAGAGAGCCTCATCAATGAGGAGTAGGGGGAGGGTCCATCTCAGTGGTTCAGAAAGAAGGGCTCCAAAGATTGACCTTATTTTGGTAATTACTGCCTGTTTTATCAGACTTTAGTTTCAATTGATTGCTGTTCATCCATTCCCGGATGAGGAGCATGGTGTCTTGGAAGTGCATCTTGAAATTCGAGTGTTGTCATTCATAAAAAGAAGTTGCTTTTTTTTTTTTGTCCTCATCTCACCTCAGACTCCGGCAGATCTTAACAAGTCGATATGTATCAAACTGGGCGCCTCTCGACTCACTGCCTTTGTCTAGCCGCCCATGGCCTTCCTCTTTATCCCGAGGGCAGGTGTAATCATTAGACAAAAAGTACCAGTTACTCGATCTTAGTTATTTACCATGAACAGACTGCGTCCCCAGGAGAGCAAGGGAGACCAGATGTTTACAGGGGCTTATTCTTGGTCTAATTTTGCCATTCTTAAGACAGCTTTAATCCAGCCTTCTCTAGTGGGGGGGGGGAGTCCTTCCATCTAAAGCATATCTCTCTTCTAGCCAGGAGCACAAGATAGAGAAGAAGACCTATCTGAAGGGGTGAAAGTGACCTGGGATTCTGATTATTCATACCAAATATCACTAGAGAAAGATCAACCTCTATATGTGTTTGAAAAATATCTGCCAAAGTGTCCCCCACCTCTTTCCAGAATACCGCTAATTCTGCGCATTCAAAGAACATATGGATATCATCCGCCCTATTAATAGAACACCTTGGGCAAACAGGGACTGCGGCAGCAGAAGAGACAAATTTTGCGATTTTGGCCAGTGTATAATAGAGCCTACTTAGTACAAAAAAATTATTTTTCTTTATATTTGCAGGTTTTATATATTTATACATTAACTTGATAGATAATTTAAAAAGCCTTTCAGTATCGTGAGAAGGGGAGTTGAATTCCATACTGCTGACTGTGGGAGAACCTCATGATCTACTGCATTTAAAAGACTTGTATACCACAATGATACCTCTTTTTTCCTTGAGCCAGCATCTTGGGACAACTGCTCAAGCTCCCAATTCCCAACTGTATCTCGGGCCTCCGCCTCAAACCATGACCTTATCTGAAGGTACTTAAATCTTGAAAATGCAGGACCTATTTTATCTAGCAGTACCTCCCAAGGAAGGACCCCATCCAAATCCAGCAAGTCTGACCACTTCTCCAAACCCGCTCTTCTGATCGAAATTGCTAAGCTATCGCCCAGACAGATGGGGGTCCCAGATTGGAGAAAAGGGGGAAAAATATCCAATACCCCAGATATGCCTTAATTCTGCCTTAATTTATACCATATTTGCAAGGCAGCTTTTAAAACCTTAAGGCGTACCCGCTTGAAAACTCTGGGTGCCCCAAACTTATGGAAAAACCCATCCTGTCCGTTACCACCTTCTGCTACTACGAGTTCCCCCAAAAGTCTGCCCCAAGAAGTTTCGGCCGGTGCAGTTAGTAGCATCCTTATGCCCTTAAATTGAAAGGCCAATAAATATAGATGTATATCTGGAAGTGCCAGGCCCCCTTTCAAGAGCTTCCTTCTTAGTTTCTTCCAAGATAGCATGGCACTTTTCTGCCCCCAAATAAAGCTACCTATCTTCCCCTGGATCATATTTATGCATTCCTGTGGAAAGGTGAGAGGAACCACCCCAACAAGAAAGGTCAATTTAGGTAGAACCGACACCTTCACCAGGTTGACCCTCCCAAAGATCGATAAAGGGAGGTTTTTCCACCTGGCGAAAAGAAAGTCTACATCTTTTTTAATCTTTTTCCAGTTGATTGACGGTATTTTATTTAAATCCTTTACAATCTTTATCCCTAAGTATTTAAACTCTTTTCTTACTGGGCCATGACTATACACCGAGTTCCAACACATAATCTCGGTTTTATCAGAGTTTGCCATGTACCCTGAGATGGCGCCAAACTCCGCCAACAGATTTTCCAAATACTGGATAGAGATGTCGGGATTTGCAGTATAGATTATAACATCATCTGCATATAGGGCAATCTTGGATTGGTAATCTCCTGACTTAAAAGGATTTATGCTGTTATCTTGCCTAATTCTCTGTGCAAGGGGCTCAATATAGATATTGAACAAGAAGGGAGACAGGGGACACCCCTGTCTCGTCCCCCTTTGAATTTCAAAACTAGAGGTCAAGGAGCCATTTAATAATATCTTCGCCGATGCTCCGTGATAACTATTCTTTAGGGTCTGAACAAACGTCTGACCCATACCCATTCCCTCCATCACCACCCATAGATATTTCTAACACACTCGATCGAAGGCTTTAGCGGCATCTAATGCCACTACCGCCAAGGAGTCTCCTCTGTTTTCGGCTAGATCAATATTGCCAATTAACAGTTCGATTTGTTCCTGTATGACTCTTCCAGGCATAAAGCCTTTCTGATCAGTGTTAATCAGACTTGGGGCTAATTTACCCAATCTCCCTGCCAAAATGCTCATGAAGATCTTATAGTCAGCGTTCAGCAGGGAGATTGGGCGGTAAGAGTCAGATAACATAGGATCCTTCCCAAGCTTTAATAACAAAACGATCGTAGCCTCCTTCCACGAGCCAGGGATCTTCCCTTCTGGGCTGTATATCATCCTGAATAAAGTGTGGAGTACCGGTAAAAGATCGTCGAGCAAGATTTTATAAATTTCACTAGGAAGGGCATCGAACCCGCAGCCTTCTTAGTTTTGGCCCTTTTTATTTGCTCCTTAATCTCCTCCATTGAGATAGGAGAGTCTAAAAGATCTCTGGTTGCATCCGTGATGATTGGAATAGTTTTATCTTTCAACCACGAACCTATAGCTTCTGAAGAGGGATCAATATCTTCCTTATAAAGGTTCGCAAACCGGGACAGAAGACAATTCTGCATAACTGCCGGCTCACTGGATTTGGTTCCGGCATTTTCAATTTTAAGCTGACTAATGGTGTTTTTGGCCCCATCTACTCTTGCCTTCAATGCCAATAACGGTACAAAAGGGGGTGGTGATGGACGGAGCATCTGAATCAATCAAACACTCACACCCAGTCAAGAGATCTGGGTTTAATCCATCACCGTTCTTTAGCCCACTCTGCCACCCCAGTTCAGACATGGCTATATGCAAATCAGTCTGACCCTGTGCCTCATGGGAACAGTCCAGCCCGAACTGCCAAGCCATGTCTTCCCTGGACCGGAAACAAGCTTCCGAGGACCGGTTTCTGGCATTCCAGCCATCTTCAGCCCGGCTTGCTTGAATCCAGTGGCAAAGTGAGCAAGGGACTCACGTCTGAGCATACCCTGCCACACTTATGGCGGCCAAAAGCGGTACAAAAGGGGTGGTGATGGACGGAGCATCTGAATCAATCAAACACTCACACCCAGTCAAGAGATCTGGGTTTAATCCATCACCGTTCTTTAGCCCACTCTGCCACCCCAGTTCAGACATGGCTATATGCAAATCAGTCTGACCCTGTGCCTCATGGGAACAGTCCAGCCAGAACTGCCAAGCCATGTCTTCCCTGGACCGGAAACAAGCTTCCGAGGACCGGTTTCTGGCATTCCAGCCATCTTCAGCCCGGCTTGCTTGAATCCAGTGGCAAAGTGAGCAAGGGACTCACGTCTGAGCATACCCTGCCACACCTATGGCGGCCAAAAGCGGTACAAAAGGGGGTGGTGATGGACGGAGCATCTGAATCAATCAAACACTCACACCCAGTCAAGAGATCTGGGTTTAATCCATCACCGTTCTTTAGCCCACTCTGCCACCCCAGTTCAGACATGGCTATATGCAAATCAGTCTGACCCTGTGCCTCATGGGAACAGTCCAGCCCGAACTGCCAAGCCATGTCTTCCCTGGCCCGGAAACAAGCTTCCGAGGACCGGTTTCTGGCATTCTATAAGTGTAGCAGGGTATGCTCAGACGTGAGTCCCTTGCTCACTTTGCCACTGGATTCAAGCAAGCCGGGCTGAAGACGGCTGGAATGCCAGAAACCGGTCCTCGGAAGCCTGTTTCCGGTCCAGGGAAGACATGGCTTGGCAGTTCGGGCTGGACTGTTCCCATGAGGCACAGGGTCAGACTGATTTGCATATAGCCATGTCTGAACTGGGGTGGCAGAGAGGGCTAAAGAACGGTGATGGATTAAACCCAGATCTTTTGACTGGGTGTGAGTGTTTGATTGATTCAGATGCTCCGTCCATCACCACCCCCTTTTGTACCGCTTTTGGCCGCCATAAATGTGGCAGGGTATGCTCAGACGTGAGTCCCTTGCTCACTTTGCCACTGGATTCAAGCAAGCCGGGCTGAAGACGGCTGGAATGCCAGAAACCGGTCCTCGGAAGCTTGTTTCCGGTCCAGGGAAGACATGGCTTGGCAGTTCGGGCTGGACTGTTCCCATGAGGCACAGGGTCAGACTGATTTGGATATAGCCATGTCCGAACTGGGGTGGCAGAGAGGGCTAAAGAACGGTGATGGATTAAACCCAGATCTTTTGACTGGGTGTGAGTGTTTGATTGATTCAGATGCTCCGTCCATCACCACCCCCTTTTGTACCGCTTTTGGCCGCCATAAGTGTGGCAGGGTATGCTCAGACGTGAGTCCCTTGCTCACTTTGCCACTGGATTCAAGCAAGCCGGGCTGAAGACGGCTGGAATGCCAGAAACCGGTCCTCGGAAGCTTGTTTCCGGTCCAGGGAAGACATGGCTTGGCAGTTCGGGCTGGACTGTTCCCATGTGGCACAGGGTCAGACTGATTTGCATATAGCCATGTCTGAACTGGGGTGGCAGAGAGGGCTAAAGAACGGTGATGGATTAAACCCAGATCTTTTGACTGGGTGTGAGTGTTTGATTGATTCAGATGCTCCGTCCATCACCACCCCCTTTTGTACCATTCAATGCCAATAAGGCACTAGCTCTTGCTCCATATTCAAACGTCTCCATATTGTGAACCTTCCACTGAGCCTTACATTTCTGGTCCAATTATGACCGTAGATCTCGTCTTGCCTCCTCAAGTTTTCCCTCTATCTCATCCACCTCTCTGGAATCACCCTGGACGATATGATTTCCTTCCTCTTCATAAGAAGAGATTCTTCCCTCCAGTGCCTGAAGTTCTAAAGCATTGATCTTATTCCTTGTGCTTATTAGGCTCCATAGATGCCCCCTTAAATTTGCCTTATAGGTATCCCAGACCACTTCTACTGTAGTAGAACCGAGATTAAAAAGGAAGCATTCTTGAGAGGATTTTTTAATTGCCTGGATAATTTCCGGGACTAAGAGCATTGACCTATTTAGGGTCCATCTGACTTGTTGAGAGATTATCCTTGTATAATACACAAATACTAAGGGTGCATGGTCAGATAGATGACAACGGTATACAGATATACTAATAATATTCTCTGTATTCTCCCTATTCACCAGAGCATAATCGATTCTGGAAGAATTATGATTCTTTTGACAGTAAAATGTAAATCCATCCGCATCCCCCCTCTTTACTCTCCATATATCTACTAAATTGATGTTCAATAGCAGATTTTTCATAACCCTACGTGATCTCGGGGTCCCATTAACACGGCTTACATTTGATCTGTTATTTGCCGGATCAAGCCGAACGTTAAAATCTCCACCTAAAATTATCGGTGGATTTACCGACATCAGCCTGTCCTGCAACTTAACTAAAAAGAATGAATCGTCCGTATTCGGTCCATAGTAAGAAGAACAAATCAACTTCTCTCCCTCAAAGTCTAGCAATGCCATGACCCATCTACCTGTTTGATCTGTCTGGACCGAACTTATTGTACACGTTATCCCTTTTTTTACTAAAATGGCAACACCACAGGTATTCATCTCTTGATGGGAATAACAAAAACATTGGATCCATGGTATTTTAGAAAAAACTGATTCTGACTCCGTTCTATTCAGATGCGTTTCTTGCAATAGACAGACATGCGCGGGGGATAGCTCTAGATATTTAAATATTAATCTTTGTCTTCTTAAACACCTTAGACCATTCCAGTTCCAAGAGATAAATTGAATACTACGACCCCCCATCATTTTATCCTTATACAGTTTCGGTGCATGTTATCTATGAGATGAAATAGTATTTTTATTGATCTAATCCTAAGGGAGTCTGAAGACTTGTGAGATGAGTTGATTTTTTTAACCTATTTGACCACCCTGTGCCCCCCTCTGTGTTCCTCTCCCCCTCCCCCCTGACCCATCGACTCCTCCCCGAACTCTAGTGCCCCCCTATACCGCCCTGAGGAACCCTACCTTCCAATATGTCAATACCTATTCGGACCCAACCTTCCCCCCCCCCCCCCAAGGCTCCATGAGTATATATACAAATATAACTAGTAAACTTTCACGGTGGGGAAACAAATTCTCATCCCTGCAGTCATCCCCCTACATCCCTCCCTGTTTCTCATTTTGAATCTTGGCAATGAGCTTATCTGCTTCATTTGTGGACCGAATCATGTGCATATGGTTATTCCACATTACTCTCAGTGTAGCCGGGAACCTTCATTGAGCCTTAGCCCCAAGACTGTTTAATTCGGCTAATCTCTTCCCCAACTCCCACTGTCTTTCGGCTGTTTTATGTGAGATATCGGACCTAATGGAGAAGGTGAATGGAGATCTGTCTGAGAAAGGAGAAGATATAGTTCCTGCTTTTAAGGCTGCTGATAAAATCTGTTCCTTCACTGAATAGGAGAGAAAATTGACCAATATTTTTTGTGGTTTCTGCCTTCCCGGGTTTCTTTTAAAGGGGTCTCTGTGTACCCTCTGGATTTCATTTTTTAGGTCCACATTCGGGAACTCCTCAGAGACTGTAGCTTTCAATAGCGAGATTACAAAACCCTTTAGATCTTCTCCCTCCATCGCTTATAGGATGTTCAAAAATTTCTAATTTATTTACGTGAATGGTTCTCTAATCTCTCCACATAGTCTTTATGCTCTTTGTTTTGCAGAGCTAGCTTCTCGAGCTGGAGAGAGGATGTCTCAATTACACTCTTCATCCTTGGAATCTCAGGCTCTATTGCTTCTGTTCTTGCAGTGACCTCTTCAAGTTTCTCTGCTAAAATCTCACATGAAGACTTAATAGTGCCTGATTTGCCTCAGAAACTAAAAACCTATTTGCCAACTTGGCTTGATTCGCCTCTGACACGGTAAATCTGTTCGCCATTTCATCTTTTAGAGCTAGAAGAATGTCTACCAAAGAGTGAGAGCGTGAGTCAGAGCAGGAGGCCGTACTTGAAGTCAGAGTCCCCTGGGTTTTTAGCGGTGAGCTAGGACTAATTTCACTTCCCAGGCTAGCTGAACTATCTTCCGTCTGGATTGCCTGTAAAGCCCTGTTTTTATCATTTTCAGACCCCTGAATCATGCCTGATTCTCCACTGTATTCAGAAAGTGAAACAACAATGGGTCCTGGACCTGAGACGGGAATAGAAGATTCCACTAGATTTTTTGTGTCAAGGCCCTTTCCTTGATCCAACACCGAATATCTATTTGAGAGTGCTACGGCTGGATGAACTTCTAAATTAGTGTCTGGTATCCCAGTGAAGTCCGTTGAATCCATCAGCACTGCCGGTTGTGAAATAATGCTGCCCTCTCGATGATGCTTTTGCTTAACCTGTTTAGCCCCTGGACTCTTTTTCTTGGGGTCCCTGAAGTAGGTATTGATGCTGAGAAGGCAACTGGAGCCTTAATACTTTGAGAACTTGACTCAGGATTTGACTCAAACTTGCTACCCGGTTTCCCACCCTCTTCCACTTCAATGGGCAAGGTGGGTAAAGGTAATACATTGGTAGTGGACATGGACATGGCCTGATAGTAGGTTTTCAGCGAAGGGGATATTTTTGATTTAGAGAAGGTGATTTTTTTTATCACAAACTTTCCCCTTACCTCTCTGGTTTCTGGGCTTAGATGGGGGAGTTGTTAGATTTTTACCCCCCGGCCTGCTGGGACTGTTTTGCCGAGAGTTTTACCTCAGCCACCGGTGGGGATACTTGCTGTGGTAGACTTGATTGCATAATCACGTTGTTGGAAGCCAAATGAGCAGCCTTAGCCCGCAATGAGTACCTTGTAAGTTTAGGAGGAGATGTTCCCTCTTGCAATTCCACTCCATACAGTCCAGAAGAACTTTATAATAATTGTCCTCTACCTCTTTTACTAACTTGACTTTGCCGTTTAGCTCCTGATATAAATATGCATCCGGGTACAGAAACTCATTACTCCCCCAGCGGGAACCTACAGATAGCCCCCCTTCTGCCAGCACATACTTTGGATGATCACACCGCACGACTCTGTGCTCCCTCCTAGCCTCAGCTCCTACCTGTTAAGGATACTGTGTGCTCTGTAATCCGTAATTTCTCCCACCTGCCTTGTACAATGACCAGACGAGAGAACCACTTCGCCTCCACTTGGTGGCGGCTACCTTCCACCTCCAGCCCGAGCCCGGCACGCCAGAGCCAAGACCGACTCCGGGAAACACCTGGATGCCAAAAACACTAGAGCGCCGACCGCGCCAATGGCACCATCCATGCCGCAGTCGCTGCAGGTGCCTACCGCATACCAGCCGCCAGAACGCTGAAACGCTGTCCGATGCCATCAGATGGAGAAGCGTCGACACACCAAAATGTCGGAGAAAACCAACAGCAAGATTGGGCGCCGTAAGTAAACAGAAACCAGAAACCAGGTCCACCATACGGGGTTAGATGCACATAATTTTTGCCGAAATTAGTGTTGTAATTTGGCAGCGATTGGGTTAGCATTAGCAGAAGCCATCCTGTATTCAGAGGCTATCTTATCCGTTTTGTGGAAACCATTTTTGTATTTCTGGCAGCCACCTTGTTTGCCATGTGCTACCACGTGCGTGCCATGTGCTCTGTCCTACCTTGCAGTTGTCTGCTCTTGAAATCTGCCTAGAGACAGGTTATATTTAGCCTCTTCTGCTTCGCACATGCTCAGTTGAGCTTGCAGATGTCCTTGCAGCTGTCCCTAGTCTGTAAATGTCAGGATGTGTTCACCAGAATTAGCAACTGTTAGCTCCTCCCACTTGTTGACTGCGCATTTTCTGTATGACCTTGTATGTACCTGAAACCTTCTCTTGTACTTGTACCACCTTCTTTTGAGCCCCTGTGTGGGTATAAAAGGACCAAGCTCCTTCCATTCAGTGTGCTACTTCATACACAACCGAAGGGTGTTGTGTGAATGTAGTTCCACCTCATGAGGTTTAATAAATTTAGTATTTTATATTCCAGTTTCTGTGCCAACTTCTATCCTTGTGGTCTGAGGACATGTGCAGAGAAGGGTGAACCCCTAGCACTGGCAGGCCTTGCTGAGGCCCACCACCACACATTGGCACACAACCAGTGGGGCTCATCGGCGACTCGGATGCCCGAAGGAGTGGTCGAAACGGAGGATTGGAATCTCACTTTGGACAATCACTGCCTGAGGAGACCCGCGTCTTGGCAACCACAGCGTTTTTCCTCTCTTTCTGATGAGACCCTCCAGGTGGTGCCGGTCCTCGATTGAGATCTCTTCTGTTGATTCACCGTGCAGTGACCATTTGGTCGATTTTGAGAACTTGGCAGTTGGAACCTGGACACCAAGTGATTGGTAAGAGTCATTATGCGGCACTTGCTGTTGGTTTTTGATGCCTGGGATTGGTAAGGTAGTTTAGTAACGCTTATTGTGGCTTTGGAATTTTTGAATTTGTGTTGGCCAACTTGGATTTGTATGGGATTGATATATGAATTGCATTTTATATAGGCAGGTAATGAGGAGAATTTTCTCTATTTGAATTGATTTGAATGGCACATTGTACTAAAGGTACCTTAAGTGCTATTTTAGTTATAATACTGCATATTCTGCACTATTTTTGGCATGCCTGTTTCTAGCACACTTCGTAGGATGTGTTGCTTTTGTAGTGGTACCAGTTTGAGACTTGATGAAGCACAACCGCCCTCCCTCGGAGGGAACGCCTAATAGGGATATGTATATTAAGTATGGTATTTCTTATATAATGTACAGCACGTTATGGAATAAATGTACTTGTAAGGATCCTGAGTTGCGTTGGCCTATGCATGGGTCATTTGATTTAAGAAAGATTCAGTATGTGGAACAATGTATGTTTGAGCGAAAGACTAGGCAAGATATGTTTGACTGTGTGCGAATGTGGGAGAAAGAAGTGCGTGAACGAATGAAGCGTGAACAAGCCTTGATTGAAAAAGAACAGCGAAAGAACATCTATGCGAAAGCATTAGAAATGAAAAATAAAGTAATAAAAGAACTAAAAGAGAGAGAAGATAGGGAGCGCCATTTACAGTTAACTGGCCAATACGCTGTACGGCGACCACACTATCCTATTCTGAATAAACCTCCAGATGAATTTTTGTAATTAGATCGTTCTCCGCCTCCGTATATTTTTTCTTCTGCTCCTTATGACTCAGATGAGGATTCTCCTACAGATCAGGATAAAGCACGAGCAACTCGTTCTATGTTGACCACTGCATGTTCTGCTGAGCTTAGATCTGCTGCTCGCAAAGCCGCCCGTAGTACTGCTTCTGCTTCTGAACTTTTAGATGACATGAAGGTTTGGCAGGAAAGGGAGCAAGTATATTTTACAGAAGTGTTTGCCGCAGAAGTTGTTGAACGGTTTAGGAAACATTCTGACGATTTGGAGCTTGTTGATATAGCAAATGATTGTAAGCAAATGCGTGATGGTCTTTTTGTCTTTTCCCAGGTGGCTGACTCAATCAGGCGTTTGGTTAAATTAAGTGTTGAGACAGTCCGTTTGCGAGAGGAGAAAAAGGCAGCAGGCACAGCTGCACAAACACCACAGACCGGCGTGGCACAAGCTTCTATTTTTGGAACAGATAAGACTATGATAGTTCATGCGAAACCTATGCGGGAAGCTGCACCTTTGTATGTTCCTCCTAAAGGAGCGGGTACTAGTGATGATAAGGCTTCCTCTGATGCAAAGGGTTATTTTATTTATAATTGGGTTTACACTCCTTGGAATAGAGCAGATGTTATGGCTCTTAAAACTGCATTACCTGATCCGCGGAAAAATCCAGCCGCTTTTTATGAGGAAGTTGAGGGTGCTATTGGTTCTTGTACTATGAGTCTGCCTGATATTGATCTGTTTTTCGGATTGATATTACCCCCTGATATGTGGAGAACTGTACGTAAGGTTGATGATCATGCGACTTTTGGGGCATTATGGAAAGATTTAGAACGATTGGATGTAGAGAGGGAACCTGCACAGAAACCATGTCAGTTAATTTTAGATCTTCCCGCAGCCATATTAGTTAAGTTTAAAATGATTATTCCCCTAAAAAGATAGATTGGACTGTATTAGCGTCTTGTAAGCAAAAGGCAGGTGAATCGGTTTCTGACTTCTTTACACGCTTTGAGGAGGCATTCCACGATTTTAGTGGCCAGTCATTGACAGATGACAAAGGCAGGCATCTGTTCGTCGATAAATATGTTGCAAACCTGTTGCCAGGAATAGCTAGTCGCCTAAAATCCAGTGAAAGTTCATGGACTACCTCTTCTCCGGTTTCTCTTTTGACTATGGCTCAGTATTATGAACGGCAGGAATTAGAAGCAAAGGGTAATGAGGATAAAAAGACTAAGGAATTGAAGACAAAGGTTATGTTAGCTCAGGCCTATGGTCCGCCCTCTAGAGGAAATGATAAAAGTAATGATAGAGGTGGACGTGGATCTTATGGCTCATCTTTTTCTTCTTATACTCGTTTGAATTTGTCCATTGATCAGTGTGCGTACTGCAGGAAATTTGGACATCGAGCTTCTGATTGTCCAGCATTGCGTGCTCAGCAGTATTCACGTGGTTGGGGACAAATGAGAACTCACTCAGGATATTCAGGGCCTAGAGGAAGTACGGACGATCGTGCTAGGTTTGATTCTAATACACGTGGACAGGATGGGTTTTAACACTTTTGATAGACGGAACCAATATCAAATGTCCGACTATGTGCCGTCTGATTTTAAAGATTCTGTTTATGCATAGGATTGCTTAGGATGGGGTAAGGAATCAGTTGAAGTTCCAGTAGATCAGATGGGTCCCTATGTTACAGCATATGTTTTGGGTTCTACTGATCAGTTTCTGGTTGATACAGTAGCGTATCGCCTTATCTAAACACTTGGTTCCAAGGGCTCCCCTGTCTGGCTTAACCATTACATTGATAGGTTTCGATGGAACACCTTCCCTTAGCCCGCTATCACAGCCACTTGCATTCCATGTTGACAAATTTACTGCTCCATGTCCATTTATGCTTTCTCCGAATACACTAAACAATATTGTGGGTCTTGATATGCTCAAATATTTCAGGGCTATGATACGATGTTCTCCTGAAGGTGTACTTGTTATTTTAAATGACAACTACCCAGTGATTGAGAGATCTTGTCTTGTTAAAGAGGATATTGCATTAGCTTCACTTCCTAGTACTTTGTGGGCTACTTCAGACATAGATGTAGGGCAAATGGTTATTCCACCAGTGCATATTAGTGTCAAGGAGGGTGCTTCATTGCCACGATTGCCGCAATACAAAATTTCTCAAGAAGGAGAAGAAGCACTTATACACATTGTCCATGATTTGATTAAAGTGGGGGTTGTGGAAGAAGTTCCCTATAATGTTTGCAATAGTCCTATTCTTCCCATTTTGAAAAAAGACCCTGATACTAGGATTTACAGATTCATTATTGATTTGCGAAAAGTTAACAAGATTGTAGTACCGCAATACCCTGTGGTTTCTGACATAACGACACTTCTTACTCTGGTTTCCCCGACAGCGACTACATTCACTGTGATCGACTTGAAGAATGCTTTCTTTTCGATTCCTATTCATCCTGATAGCCGATATTTGTTTGGCTTCACTTTGAATAATCGATCGTACAGATTTTGTAGAATTCCTCAAGGGTACACTGAGAGTCCAAGCATTCACAGTCACGCATTGAAGAGACAACTTGATTCTTTCATTTTGCCCGAAGGAGTAGCTCTCATACAATATGTCGATGACATCTTGTTGGCAGCCGATACGCCAGAACAGTGTGAAAAATGTACTTTGTCTTTGCTTTCTTTTCTTGCTAGACACCATCATAAAGTGCCACGGAAGAAATTGCAATATTGTAGACCGAAGGTAACCTATTTAGGTCACCTTCTGTCTAAGGAGGGCCGTGCATTGACACCAGATCACATTCAAGCAATTTTAGACACACCAGTGCCTTCCACTCAGAAAGATGTTTGTGCATTCATTGGCTTGACTTCGTTTTGTAGGCAATGGATATTAGGGTTTTCGCACGTTGTTAAACCCCTGTTAGCGCTTTTGACTAAAGACACTCCAATGCCCCTTCCATGGACAGATGAATGTCAGAATGCTTTTCATCAGTTACGTCAAGCTCTTTGTTCTGCACCAGTGTTAGGCACTCCAGATTACACAAAGGCCTTTACACTCTATATACACGAGAAAGATGGGTGTGCATTGTCGGTTTTAGTACAGACACAAGGTGACAAGCAGCGTCCCTGTGCGTACTTTTCAGCAGTTCTTAATCCTGTTGCTCGTGCATTGCATGGGTGCTTTCCTTCAGTTGCAGCAACAGCTGTGTCCATACGTCAGAGTGAAGGGATAGTTTTCTCACATAAGCTGTTGGTGCTAGTATCCCATTATTATTTATTATTATTATTTATTTTCTTATAAAGCGCTAACAATCATCCAAGTAGGATATCACGGCGCTGTAATTGCTAAAGTGCGTGGACAGTTGGCATGGATCGAGTAGCTTAAACTGGATTAGGAAAGTTTTCAGATGTTTCCTAAATGCCAGATGGCATTCTGTGAGTCGGAGGGCCACAGGCAGTTCATTCCACTTGGATGCAGCAATGTGGGAGAAGGCTCGCTCACCCATCCTGGCTCTCTTTACCCGAAGGGTTCTAGCTCGTGCCGAGAATTGCGAGCGGAGGTTTCTGGTTGGAGCATAGAACTGAATCCTGTTTCTAAGAATAAGTGGGCCTGTATTGTGCAGCGCTCTGTGTGTTATGCACATCATTTTGAAAGTTGCTCTTTGCTTCATTGGCAGCCAATGGAGATCACGTAGACAGCTCTTGGTTGAGTCAAACTTTCTTTTCATGCAAATGGCCTTGGCCGCTGCATTCTGCACCCATGCAGTAGATGCCCTCTTGAACCAGACTAAGACACAGCACAGTGCTCGCCTGACAGGATACAAGTTGACACTCTTGGCCCCTCACATTACACTGAAGAGATGTGCAACACTAAACCCAGCTACTTTGTTACCATATCTGGCGACTCAGTCTCAGTCACAGTAGGCTCATGATTGTATATTCCTCACTGAGGAACAGACAAAGGGTTGCGTCGACTTGCAAGATTCGCCCCTTTCAGATGTAGATGGGGAACTGTGGGTTGATGGGCCCTGTTTGAAGTTACCAGATGGCACGACCTCAGCTGCATATGCAATTATGACACTTGAGACCGTAGTGGAGACAGCTCGCATACCACAAAAGTCGGCCCAAGCAGCTGAACTAATAGCTTTAACACGAGCATGTGAACTTAGCACTGACTTGCGTGTGAAGATCTATACAGACAGCTGCTATGCTTTTGGAGTGGCCCATGATTCTGGCCTGCTTTGGAAGGAAAGAGGCTTTCTTATGTCCCACGGGATGCAGATAATGCACGGAGAATAAGTGCATAATCTCTAAACTGCACTAACATATCCAAAGAAGATAGCTATTTTGAAGTGTAGTGCACACAAGAAAGTAACTGATAAGACACGACAAGGCAATGCCTTTGCAGATAGCGTAGCTCGTGAGACTGCGATGCAACAAAGCACTACTTCTATGTACGTAGTGAAGTCTCAAGCTGAGCGAATGCATGATGCTAGACAGGAAGTGTTAGATGTACAGAGATCTGCTTCTGTAGCAGAACTTGAGCAATGGGCTAAAGAAGGAAAATTGGACGATGAGGGTTGTTGGCGCAACAAAGACATGAATAAATGGAAACTGCCTGCAGCCTCTTTACAACCTATGGGTCAAATGGCACATGGGCTGGCACATGTTGGAGCTCTAGCAATATCGAAATTGCTTACGCGAGTTTGGGAGCATCCTGAAATTGCCAGCACAGCTAAGAGAGTAGTACAGTCCTGTTTGATCTGCTGGCAGGATAATTCTGATAAAGGGACACGAACTCCTACAGGAGGGTTTGCTACACCGACTGCACCTTTTGAAGTTTTGCAGATGGATTACATCCAACTTGAAGACTGCAATAACTTAAAGTATGCCCTAGTGGTGGTATGTGCCTTCAGTAAATGGATAGAGGCATACCCTACAAAGGATAATACAGCTCTCACTACAGCGAAGGTGCTTCTAAAGGAATTTTTCCTTAGATATGTCTGTAAACTTCTGTGGAGTGACAATGGACCTCATTTTATTGGGCAAGTTGTTGAGCATGTCCTGAAAGGATTAGGGATCAAGCAGAAATTCCATGCAGTCTTCCACCCACAATCAGCAGGATTAGTGGAGAGGTACAACGCTACTTTGAAACTGAAATTAGCGAAAATACTGGCTTCCACGTCTCTGAAATGGCCAGATGCACTACCTCTGGCATTGTTGTCCATAAGATCGGTGCCACACTCACGATCTGGGCTTACACCATATGAAGTGATATTTGGGAGACCGATGAACATTTGGGGAGTTCCTAAGCCACGCCCCATACATGATGTACCTTGTGTTCTGATGAATGATTATTTGGCACAGTGAACCGACAGTTTGATCTCTATTCATCAACAGGTTCGAGAAGATCTTCCTGACAGATCTACAGGTGAGGCTCACGATCTCCAGCCTGGAGACCAGGTTCTGGTCAGAATTTTCGAGAGGTCTAATAGCTTGGAGCCGAGGTGGCGAGGACCAGAGCAATTTCTCTTGGCTACAAGGACAGCAGTTCGAGTGACGAACAGAAAGAATTGAATCCATAGCACACACTGCAAGCGTGTGTCGCCTACCTTGGTGGACCCTACTGTGCTGACCGGCCATCGAGAGATTCTGGATACGGAGAAAAACCAAGCCAGCCCACCTGACGAATCTAAGGAAGTCTTCTCGGACCACACGATTTCTGGAGCATCGCGATACCAACTGAGACCACGTAAAGAGCCTGCGTTGTCGAAAAGGACTGGTTGAGCTACCGCCCTGTGTTAGTGAAACGGAGTGCCGATGTGGCAAGGGGGGGGGGATCAGTCCTGCGAAGTGACACCTGTCTTGACCCTCGGTGAAGAAATCCACGGCTGCCCAGGGATAAGAGCTCCAACGGTTGTTTTTTTTTACGACGAAGTGATCATGTCTGCCGAGAGATCAAAAGTTGCTAAGATCTGCAATAAGAAAATAATTTGTGCTATAGGGTTTGTTGGTGCTATGGTGGTTATGGCAGCAATTACCTGGTATGTTGAGAAAGTGGCTCCTGTTCGAGAGCTTTTGATTGCCACTACTCCAGTACCAGTTGAGCACCACTACTTAACGCTCCCCTACCATGAGCAGAAGCATCGACAATCCTACCTGAATAATACATTCATCCAGATGTTGCTTCATACACATAATGGCACGAATACTACCAACTGTTGGTTGTGTGGGATGATACCTGCGCACCAAAAGAAAGGAGGAACACCTTTCATTCCTCTTCCATTTTCACATAATGGTTCTTGTCAAGCCTGGTTTGCGCTTTTGTTTGCCTCTGAAAGGGCCAACATTACAAAGATGACAGTGGGACAAATTAATTATCACCTTAATAAAGAGTGTTATCCTGATAAGAATGGTTACCCTCAAGCTAGAGGAACTAAATGGGAATAGGAGGAGTACCAACCTGACAATATTTCTATGCCACATGTTTTCACAAATACGAGGACTATAAAAAATAATGGACCTTTTGTAATTTCTGTGACTAGAGCTAAAGCAGACTTGTGTATTAGTAGTGTTGGGAGAATTCCAGTGGGGAGAAGTGAATGTGCTGTAATTCTGACAATTGAAGGTACCAATAATAGCAGCTTTATTTCATCGCATAATACATACTTTGTTTGTGGTAATTAAGCATGGGTGAAATTTGCGAATTCGCGTTACGCGAATTCGCGGATTTCCCCGCGAAATCGCAAAAAAAATCAGCGAATTCGCGAATTTTCCCGCAAAATTGCGGTTTTTTTGCGATTTGCCCTGGAGTACTTTCTACTGGCTAATCCAGTAAGTGCTCCCTCATTGGGTAAATGTATAGTGCTTTTACTACACTGCCGCTGCGTAAAGGGCCAGAAGATGTGCCTCCAGTGACCATGTGTGCCTGTAACACAGGCACAGGCACACATGGTCACTGGAGACACATCTTCTGGCCCTTTACGCAGCTATAGTGTAGTAAAAGCACTATGGGGCAGATTTACAAGCCGCTTGCGCCTCTTTTGCGCCGCAGTTGCGTCACTTTTGTGATGCAGCGGCAGCACAAAAGATGCGCCATGGTGCTGGGTAATAACAACGTGACGCATCTGAGTGATGCGTCACGTTGTAAAGCCCTGCACCATCAGGAGGCGTTCCGGTGCAGGGGAGGGCGTTCCTGCGCAGGTACGCCTCCTAAAAGTGGCTGAGTGAAATCTGCAAGATTTCACTCAGTCACTTTTAGGCCAATGCTGCGTCAAAACCCTGCGCCTGCTTGAAGCAGGCGCAAGGCTTGACGCAGCATTGGGGAGATAGGGCCCCCCAGAGCATTGCTGGAGCTGCGTCACGCTTGCGACGCAGCTCCAGCAATGCGCTGCTTTTACGGCACAGATGCGTGACGCATCTGTGCCGTTTTTGCCACATGGTGCGCCGCATTGTAAATGCGGCGCACCATGGGTGGCGGAGCTGGGGCGCACAATAACTGGCGCATCTCTGGGGATGCGCCAGTGATTGTAAATCTGCCCCTATACATTTAGCCAACGAGGGAGCACTTACTGATTAGACAGTAGAAAGTACTCCAGTTGAGTAGAGGTATTGCACAAAAAGGTGGCATCTTCGTGGACAAACACGCAGGGGGGGATTCATTCTGCCCCCTGTTAGACTTGTTTTTTGTGCCCTTCTGCCCTCTGTTAGACTCGTTTTTCCCTTGTTTTTCTGCCCTTCTGCCCTCTGTTAGACTCGTTTTTCCCTTGTTTTTCTGCCCTTCTGCCCCCTGTTAGACTCGTTTTTGTGCCCTTCTGCCCTCTGTTAGACTCATTTTTCCCTTGATTTCTGCCCTTCTGCCCTCTGTTAGACTCGTTTTTTGTGCCCTTCTGCCCTCTGTTATTCCCTTGTTTTTGTGCCCTTCTGCCCTCTGTTAGACTCGTTTTTGTGCCTTTCTGCCCCCTGTTAGACTCGTTTTTTGTGCCCTTCTGCCCTCTGTTAGACTCGTTTTTCCCTTGTTTTTCTGCCCTTCTGTCCTCTGTTAGACTGTTTTTTGTGCCCTTCTGCCCTCTGTTAGACTCGTTTTTCCCTTGTTTTTCTGCCCTTCTGTCCTCTGTTAGACTGCTTTTTGTGCCTTTCTGCCCTCTGCATCACCACACCATCACTCAGCGCTACCCCAGCATCACTCAGCACCACCACATTATCACTCAGCACCACCACAGCACCACTCAGCTTCACCACAGCATCACTCAGCACCACCACAGCATCACTCAGCACCACTCAGCACCACCACAGCATCACTCAGCACCACCACAGCACCACTCAGCACCACCACAGCACCACTCAGCGCCACCATAGCATCACTCAGCGCCACCACAGCATCACTCAGCGCCACTACAGCATCACTCAGCGCCACCACAGCACCACTCAGCACCACCACAGCATCACTCAGCACCACCACAGCATCACTCAGCACCACCACAGCACCAATCAGCACCACCACAGCACCACTCAGCACCACCACAGCATCACTCAGCAGCACCACAGCATCACTCAGCAGCACCACATTATCACTCAGCACCACCACAGCATCACTCAGCACCACCACAGCACCTCTCAGCACCACCACAGCATCACTCAGCACCACCACAGCACCACTCAGCACCACCACAGCACCACTCAGCGCCACCACAGCACCACTCAGCGCCACCACAGCATCACTCAGTGCCACCACAGCATCACTCAGCACCACCACATTATCACTCAGCACCACCACAGCACCACTCAGCACCACTACAGCATCACTCAGCACCACCACAGCATCACTCAGCATCACCACAGCACCAATCAGCACCACCACAGCACCACTCAGCGCCACCACAGCATCACTCAGCACCACCACAGCATCACTCAGCACCACCACATTATCACTCAGCACCACCACAGCACCACTCAGCACTACCACAGCATCACTAAGCACCACCACAGCATCACTCAGCACCACCACAGCACCACTCAGCACCACCCCTGCATCACTCAGCACCATCCCAGTATCACTCAGCACCACCACAGCACCACTCAGCATCACCACAGCACCACTCAGCACCACCACAGCACCACTCATCGCCACCCCAGCATCAATCTGCGCAACCATTCAACAACAACTGGTTCAAATATGTTCTCTCAATGTTTCAAGCTTTATTACAAATGTCACAAAAAGATGTTAATATTTCACTTCTGTTCTTGGATTTTCGTCACAATAAAATACACTGAACATAATCTTCACAAAAGTTATTTACAAAAGTTTAAGCTATTGCCATTATAAATTAAAATCACTTTTATTTAAGTATTAATTATTTAAAAAAATTAAAAGCCATTGTAATTTGTAATATCAATACATCTAAGTCACGTAAATACAAAACATGTTGCATTACAAATGCTATAGGTGTCACATTTGCGAAAGTTATAACTATTGGCATTGGAAATTGCAAAGCTATTAATTTAGCTATTTTCAAAACCAACATTTAAATAAAAAAAAATTGTCATTTACAAGACCAATAGCTCAAACTTTCCTAATGCGAGACCTATTGCATTGCAAATGCTTGTTTTTATATCTGTCAGTGCTTCCTGTTGAGGTTTAATTTTCGTGACAGGCGCCTCATTGCCTACTTGTAACTGTTCTCTGACCCTGCTTCAAGGGTCAGAGCAGGGTCAGAGAATAGTTGCAAGTAGACAACGAGGCGCCAGGAAGAACTTACAGGCTTACAGCAGCAGGTGCCCAAGTTGAAGTTAATTTCTTTGTAACCCTTTTGTAAAAGGTTACAAAAAATTTGCTTCAACTTTTGCACCTGCTGCTGTAACCCTGTAAGTGCTTGGCTGAAAATTCGTCCCCGCTGATTTGCGGATTTTACCGGGATTTCGCGAGATTCGCGGATCGCGAAATCGCAGGAAATCCGCAAATTCCGCAAGCGGAACGAATTTTCAGCCCATGCTTAGTGGTAATAAGGGATACTATCAACTATCTGTTGGGTGGTCAGGGGTCTGCTATGTGTCCTTTCTGTTGCCCCCTGTGTTTCTGACACCTGCATCATATCACCGTAACTTTAAACTTTACAATGACATTTCCAAGAACAGAAATAAGAGGACAATAAGTATGGATGAAGTTGACCAAACTGACACCGCTTTGCAACAATATGTCGACTTTAACTTGGGCTTATTTTTCTTCGTGGGTGCTGCATTGAACAGCAGAAAGATAAGGCGATTGACTCGTGCTGTGGAAGCTGTTACCAATCAGACAGCAATGGCACTTGGGAACATTACAGAGGAGCTGCAAGTTGCGAGGATTGTAGCACTCCAAAATCGTATGGTACTTGATGTGATTTTGGCTGATCGAGGTGGTGCATGTCGCATCATTGGCAGCAGCTGTCGTGTTTTCATTCCGGATCACTCGCCTTCAGTATATGATGCAATCTCTAAACTGCATAAGATTGCTGCAGAGATTCACCCAAAGACTGGTACATGGACTTTTTCGAACTGGATGTGGACACTCTTTATTACTTGGGGTTGGAAGCTACTGACTGTTCTATGTATACTATTGGTGATACTATTTACATGCTGTATATGTATAAATTGTGGTCCTATGCTGTGCTCTATTTGTATCACTGCTTGTACACCTGCCAAAAGAAATATTGCAGAAATGAAAGCCCAACAAATGCTAAATAAAGAGGCCACTGAACTGGGACTTGGGAACATTACAGAGGAGCTGCAAGTTGCGAGGATTGTAGCACTCCAAAATCCTATGGTACTTGATGTGATTTTGGCTGATCGAGGTGGTGCATGTCGCATCATTGGCAGCAGCTGTTGTGTTTTCATTCCGGATCACTTGCCTTCAGTATATGATGCAATCTCTAAACTGCATAAGATTGCTGCAGAGATTCACTCAGAGACTGGTACATGGACTTTTTCGAACTGGATGTGGACACTCTTTATTACTTGGGGTTGGAAGCTACTGACTGTTCTATGTATACTATTGGTGATACTATTTACATGTTGTATATGTATACATTGTGGTCCTATGCTGTGCTCTATTTGCATCACTGCTTGTACACCTGCCAAGAGAAATATTGCAGAAATGAAAGCCCAACAAATGCTAAATAAAGAGGCCACTGAACTGATGAGCATCGATGTACAGGATGCATATCTAGATTACCCCAGATGAGCGAATGTCTTCAGCTAATGCTAAAAGGGTTGTCTGTTGTAATTTGGCAGCGATTGGGTTAGCATTAGCAGAAGCCATCTTGTATTCAGAGGCTATCTTATCCGTTTTGTGGAACCCATTTTTTTATTTCTGGCAGCCATCTTGTTTGCCATGTGCTACAACATGCGTGCCATGTGCTCTGTCCTACCTTACTGTTGTCTGCTCTTTAAATCTGCCTAGAGACAGGTTATATTAAGCCTCTTCTGCTTCGCACATGCTCAGTTGAGCTTGCAGATGTCCTTGCAGCTGTCCCTAGTCTGTAAATGTCAGGATGTGTTCACCAGAATTAGCAACTGTTAGCTCCTCCCACTTGTTGACTGTGCATTTTCTGTATGATTTACCTTATATGTACCTGAAACCTTCTCTTGTACCAACTTCTTTTGAACCCCTGTGTGGGTATAAAAGGACCAAGCTCCTTCCATTCAGTGTGCTACTTCATACACTACCGAAGGGTGTTGTATGAATGTAGTTCCACCTCATGAGGTTTAATACATTTTGTATTTTCTATTCCAGTTTCTGTGCCAACTTCTATCCTATTGGTCTGAGGACTTGTGCAGAGAAGGGCGAACCCCTAGCCCGGGTAGGCCTTGCTAAGGCCCACCACCACATTAGGGTTCAGGATGTGGGGCCATTAAGCTTACATACCCCCGCCGTCAATCTGGAGGCTTGGTGAGGAGCGTCCGGGGCCGCTCACGCGGCGGCCGCCATGTTCCTCGCTACTGGTGTCTTAATAAAAAGAAATTGCACGTCGTTAGCATAATTGTATAGTTTAACTTTTTTGTTCTTGAGAGAATGAACCAAAGGGGGCATGCATAAATTAAAAAGATGTGGGGAAAGAGAAGAACCATGTGGCACTCCACAGTTCAATTGTACTTTAGAGGAATTGAAGGGGGCAAGTCGAACCAATTTTGCACTTCACAATCAATCCGGTATATACAATCAATCTTTTG
Organism: Lissotriton vulgaris; assembly: GCF_964263255.1. Classification (NCBI taxonomy): domain Eukaryota; kingdom Metazoa; phylum Chordata; class Amphibia; order Caudata; family Salamandridae; genus Lissotriton; species Lissotriton vulgaris. Next base: position 1,704,305,711 of record NC_141695.1, read on the forward strand.
TGTAAATCACTCCCATGATCACAACTTTATTACATTATTACTTTCTGAGAAAAAAACAAGTCCCTCTTTACTTAAGGGGAAATTCTTGACATTTAGATGGGGCACAATCAGCATCTGCGCTGGGTTGCAGCTGTGTTGCACCCCCGAAAACTGTTGTAATTGCCAGTAAACCGGATTCTACAGTCAAGGGAGAGCACACCTTTGAATGCGAAAAGGGTTGGGAGACCATTTTCTGGGACTGCCCTATTCCTGGTGGCACCAAGTGTCAGGTTCTAGATGTGCCCCAAATTAGGGTCCCCTCTGGTATAACAAAACAGCAAAACTTTGCAACTTAGAGGAGACAAAGAAAGAAATGGTGAGTGGGATATCTGAACAAAACAACTACAATGTTTCCTCCTTATAGTTCTTGGGATTGTTCTCACTACCTCTGGTGGCCTCATATGATTGTCCTCAACACGGACCACAGGCCACAAACATGGCGGCACAATAAGGCCCGATTGGATGGGTTACAACTAACAACAAATGAATAGTAGTACCACCACACTGGTGTTAATCAAGCAGTGTATATATTTTATATAATACTAAATCTAAACGGTACCTAAAGCATCCAAGTCTGAACCCGAAGAAATGCAAACTGTCTTTATCAACTTTTTATACATTTCTATCCTACTTGCATTATTTAAAGTATTTTTCTGTAACTTATTAAAACAGAAGAATAGCCCAAGGATGTTCTTAAAACATAGGGTGAAACAGAGGAACCCTGAAAACCTTTTGAACGTGAACTGCCTGCAAACCCCTCCAACAGGTCCTCCAGCAACACTACTTTTGCAGGATCTGCTTTCATGGTTACCCCCACTTTTTGCTGGTGTCATTATGTTTTTCTGACTAGTCTGACTGGGATGCATAATCAAGACCCCAGTGCCGGCATTGAGTGCCGTCCCGACACGGGATAGAAGAGGCCCAATCACTTGTTACTCACACCTGCCACAGGCGCCGCCGCCATCCCCCCCCCCCCCCCCCCCCAGGCTCCTGGGACCTCGCACGACAGAGATGTCCCCTGCCGCTCCCCCCCCTCCTCCCCACCTCTGCCCCCCCCCTCCCCCTCGCCTTACAGCCGCAGCGACACCGCCTCTCCAATTGTCCCCGCGCGACCCACACAGGATGCACCACACACAGCTGGAGTTTTAGATACACTACCACCCACGCAAATACAAGTCCAACAGTTATTGAAATGTTTCTCCCCTCCCCTTGTATTATACTCCCCCGTTATATCTTTTGGTTGACACAGAGGCTGTTCATACTGTACTCATGATACAGCTGGGTCCCCCTTCCCTGTTCACGTTTCGCATGAAACAGGCTGGATGCGCCCGTGGTCAGGGAATAGGCACCCAGCGACCCATGCGACAACAGAGGATATGACACCGCCTCTACCACTGCCGTACTAATCAGGGAACTCGACCCCGAACAATGACTGTTGGCTCTCGTGACCACACTGGTCCTTCTGCAGTGCTGCGGCCTGCGAGCACTGCATCATGAGACATTTCCTGATATCGGCACTTATGGACTAATGCTCTTCCATCAGCTAATGTTTACTTTCACTCGTGTATAACCGTAATGTCACCATGTACTATTTGCTGAATGCCGTTTGTGACAATAATGCATTGTTATGACACTGTATGAATACCTACTGGCTTATCTGTGAAACTAAATAAAGTTTGGGACCATTGGTCTTAAAAAAAAAAAAAAAAAAATGCAGGTTCTACAGCAGAAAGAAAAAAAATAATCAAGACCCCAGTCTCTGTTCTTCCTCCCTAAATTGGACCTTGGTGAGTTCTTGGGTACCCCCCAGATTGGCTACTGGTGTACCCTTATAAGTCCCTAGAATATGGTACTAAGGTACACAGGGCAAAAATGCACCAGGGGTCCCCTATGAGCCGAAGCATGTATTGTGCCACCCTTGAGAGCCTACTCAAACTGTAACTACAGGCCTGCCATTGCAGACTGTGTAAGCTGGTGCTAGCACTACTTATGACAGATATAGGTTTCCCTATATCTGAGGTCACTGAACTTAAAACCTATAAGTCACCCTTAAAGCAGACCTTTCAGTCCTGAAGGCAGGGTGCTCAGTCCATTCTCCAGGCTTTGTAAGTGCATCAGCCATTATGATACATAGAGTGGCCATGCGTCATTACGCGATGGCTAACTCTAAACTGGCTGTAACAAAACCTGGCATGTTTGGTATCAAACATGTTGGAATCATACCCCAACACCGTAAACAGTGTTGAATGTATTGTTCCATGCACTGGGGGACTCTTCCGGGAAGCCCTCCGTGCTCTCAGTACCAGTCTTCCAGAATCGGACAGCAAACTATGGCTGCTGCCGACCAGAGACACGATTCTGCCCTCCTGCTGCTGAGCCACGGTCAAGCAGGGGAAGGTAGGACAATAGGTTTCCTGTCACAGTGAGGTATGACCACTTCCCAGACTTAGTGTATTGGGCCAGGGTGGGGGTGCTTGCCAGTGCCACTAGACTGCTTTGAAGGGCACAGTTAGTGCCCTCCTTGCATACTCCAGTTGGAACCAGTTCAGGAGCCATTGGCTCCTGCTCTGGCGTGAAACTGGACAAAGGACATGGGAGCATCCTCACCACTGTCCAGCCCCTCCTCTGGGAGGGACTCCTGAATCATCCCAACCCATTCTTTAAGGTACTTAAGGGCTTACCTGTGGGTGGTTCTTTAGATTCAGTGTGGGACAAGATTCAGATCCGAAACCACTTCATCTTCAACCATCTGGGCAATTTGGACTTCGCTTTGGGAACTGAGACTGCACCGGGAAGACTCCTGCTGCTCCTGGTCTTGTCATCCGCCAGTCTTCTGCGTCGTCTGTGCCTGTGCTCCATACAAATCCTTCACCAGGCTGGTGGATATCCAAGACACCCGAAGGAATCGCCCTTGGAGTGAAGGAGTCACTCCACTGCATCTGCAGGCACAACCATGAAGTTGACCGGTCTGCTTTTCCTAAGCTCCCATCGACTCTTCAGCAACACATGTGGTGGTTCTGCAACTCCCTCGAGGCCTGCACTGTCTTCACAGCAAGTTTGAAGCCAGTTTCCCTTGTCGGAACTGCTGGAGCAGTACCCCTGTACACAGTGTTGACTTGCCGTTGCCAAGGCTTGTTGACTCTTCTCCAGAGATCTTTGAGCTCGAAAAAGCTCCAGCCTCCAGTATCTTTTTCTACCAAGATCGTCGTCCTCACTGCATCCTCTGCGCCATGGGCCTTCATCATTGGTGAGCTGCTCGAGGTCCTCTTGCGGCGCCTGTGCCTTCGGCCTGTGGGTCCTCTTGAGGGTCTTCTTTGGTTCCAGTGGTCTCCCCTACTTGCTCGGGCCTGCTTTGACTTACCTGCTCGTAGCGAGTCACTTGAACCTTGCTGGTCCAGACACTGAACATTTTTCATCTGCCACGTTGGTTACCGCTACCAAGGCTTGTTGGTGTTCCCGCCGGACACCGACCCCCTGGCTCTCGACATCCGACATGGGACAGGTCGCAAGTGGCTCCTGGTCCTCCACAGCATCTCCTGGTCCGCACAGCTCCAGCACCAAGGTCACCGTCAACTCTCCTGAATCTTCCGACATCGGTGGGCATTCGTCTTCCATGCCTCCTGGTCACTCCTGAGTGGCATAGAATCTGTTCCCTCTGCTTGCAGGTACCTCTCATCCTGAATCCACCCTTGGGTTTCACCGGACCTTTTCAGCTTCTTCGCGGGCAGCGTCTTTACTGAAGTCCTCCATTGTAGTCTACGTCGGTTTCCGATGTCACTTCGCACCTTTGCACCCGGCTTCCCTGGTGTAGGTATCCTGGTTTCCAGGGTATCCACGGGTGGGGTGACTCTCCAACTTTCCGTCTTCCACGGGGTTTCTTCAGGGCCATCTGGGAAGGGTCCCTCTTCTTAAAAACTGCAACTGCGACTTTCTCGTTGACTTGTGTTGATCACACGGTCGAGTTCCCACTCTGCATCCAGCCTCCGGGGGGTTCCTGGGTACTTACCTTGGGTGGTTCCTTGGGTCCCCAACACTTCTACATCTTATGGGTCCAGTCTCGACTTAGATTGTGGGTCTCATTCAACGTTCTTAATATATGTTTGGTCTTCTCCTGGAGACCACTGTGTATTTGTGCTACTTACATGTTCTATTACCAAAGTATTATGTGTATTGTGATTCTATCTCCGAGGAGGAGATATTGCAATGTGTTATGTTTTACATATTTTTATAACTACACTGTGTGGTTCTTTTTCCCTTAACCTCCACTATATGATTAGTAATGGTGAAACAAGCTGCTTCAGACTCCTTCTGGACTAAGCCTGAAGGCGGCTCTGCACAGCTACCACTTAGAGAGCTCACTAAGGTTCTCTAGGACCACTAAAAATCACTGTAAGGGTTGTCTGGATTAGTGCAGGGTGCTCCACTTACATAAGTGAGCACCATATATTAAGCCAGCCTCCTACAGTGGTATTGTGAGAAAAATGAATCATTAGTTGGTGTGGTTGTGAGGCTCCATCAAGTAATAATGTCACACATCCATTTCAGATGCAGTTAGGTTTCCATAAATCAAACCTTAAGCTCAGTCCTTGGTAGCTGTGGCACAGAGCAGTAAGGCCCAACTCAAAGGAAAACAAGTGTAAAGCATTTATCAGTACCGAATCAGTCAATAAGTAAGAATCAAGACGCAATAAAAACACTACTCTAATTTATGAAAATAGTGTATATTGTTATCTTCAAATAGACACCAAAATGACAAAAATTAGATGAGGGGCACCGGAGTTATGATTTTTGCAAGGTTTTCACTTTAAAAAGTTTGGAAAAGGTTTTAAAAGTCTGTAAATCACTACCTCGAACTCAGAGGTTGAGGTTAAAGTCCAAGTTTCAGGCCAACCACAATAAAAGTGAAAGTCGGATGCAGGTTCCAGATTGGTCCTGGTCAAGATTTTACCTTTGCACTTAGAAACTTTACTGGTTCTTAACCACATCCGCGCTAGTTGAATTCTCCTCCTATGCTGGGATTTTAAAAAACCCATGCTCCATGACGAGCTGGGCTCGTCATCAGTGTGCGAGTAGGCTACACCATGACGAGCCCAGCTTGTCATGAGCCTGGAAGGGGTTAATGATGGAGTCGGTGGGTCCTCTGTACATTAAATCCGGTCTAGAGTGTGATACCCAAAGATCAGCGAAGCCCAGGGATCCAATCAAAGCCTCAGTTCTCACCAGCGCTCGAGGCTTCCTACAAACTAGCAAGCAGCAGTAGTTTATGAGCCTCGGACTCTGGCTCAGGGGTCATTGCCTTTGACTTTGAATTGGCAAGTTGCAGTTCTGTGATGAGAAAGAGTCCACTCCATCATTAGCTAAGGGTCAGTATCCGAGAGAGACCTCTTGGGGACTAGAAATCAATCTCTTGGCTACACCAGGAAAGTCAAAGGCGAACTGGTCAGTTGGCACCTTACAGAATCAGGAACTAGCAAATTGCACATACACTTTGAGGGGTCCATAGCACGTGCACTGGGGCCTGTCAGCAGGGCCCAGGGCACTTAAGTCTAAAAAACAGCAGCATCCGTCCACAAATTGGGGGTGATCTTTCAAAAAGATCTCTTTCCTTACAGGTATCATGATTTGTGGTGCAAACCCAGAGTGCAATGTCCTGTTGTATCTGTATTGCTTGAATATAAATTGTAGGAATAGTGATACTTTTCCTTGGGAGGCTTGTGGACAATGCAGAGAGCCTTAAACAGTGTCCTTCGAGCCATAGGCAGCCAGAGGATTGATTGCAGGACTGGAGTAATGCATTTGTTTAGATAAACGCGGAGAAGGAGTCTTGCAACCGCATTTTCAATTAGTTGTATTTTGCGGATGATGAATCTAGCTGTGCTCAGGTATAATTGAGCTTAAAGATTACTAGAGTGAGAATAGCTTGTAGGTTTTTGTCGGTATCTATGGTATGGGAAGATGCAACACATTGGGTTCATTTTGACATTGTTGACAAGTATCAAAGATAGGTCTGAATCCATGGTTATCCCTAGGTTTTTGACTTCTTTTGTTTTTAATTAGGGACGCTGGAAATAAGGGTGTGTCAGGTGGTACCACACCCCCAAAATAATTATACAGCAATTTAGGAGAAGGAGCCCTAAAGAGGCCATTTGTGTTTATCATTCTGCATTTGTTGTCTGTTCCAAGATAGAGGTCAAAAGTCAAGCAAAGTCTCCTGACAAATTGATTCTTAATATTTTAAGATTGAGATTGCTGTTCAATTTACCTTTCACTAACTGCAAAGTGGGGAAAATGTATAATGTGAGCCAAGTGACTTGCTTGCTGGGGTACTTGAAGTGTGATGGAAAAGCTGTAGGATGTCACATATTTTCTAACACTCAATAGAATTTAAATAATTGCAAATTAACTGTACCAATCTTTTAAAATATATCAGCAGCAAAGAAAGTAGAAGGAGACATGTTCAGATTTTTTGGAATTCTTAAATTCCATGGAAGAATAGATTTTAGCAGGATCAACCAAATCAGAACAGTTGATGATGCCCAAATGATAAATATGCAATGAAACCCGATTTCCAAGTGTTATTGATTGTGCGCCATATATGTTTAGTAGAATGATGCAAATTTAGTGGCCTTTTTAATGCACATATGCTCAGTGGCAGTACATATCACACCATACTTTTGTCAAATATTCGGAACACTGCTCCAAAATGCACAACTGAACAGACACTTATACACGGTTAGTCTTCTGCTGAATAGGCGTGGCTCATTTGCTATACTTGGTTTTTTTGTGAGACGCTTGGTTTTTTCACTATCCTAGTGATTTCAGTGACGTAACACAGATGTCAGCCCCCCCACTCTGAAAATTGTCCCAGCACCTCTGACTAGGGTTGTGCAAAATTTGCGTAATTTACTTCACGTAATTTCATTACGGGTAATTGCGCGAAATGCAAATTTCTCATTTTAATCTATATTGCAGTGCGAAATGCGTCTTTGTGCCCGAAACGTTTTTCGCGCTAAGAAATAGTCGACAAAAATAAGCGTCATACCCAACAGCCGATTGCTTTCAGTTGTTCCTGTGTGTTTGCTGTCAATGTTTACTGCAAATGGTGCGTTCCCTGCAAATGTTTACCACAAATGGTGTGTAATTACTCAAAGTGGCATAATAGTGTTATTTTGGGAATTTTGCATAACTGAACAATGTCATATTAGGGTGCAGTATATTGAAGTATTGGGATAGTGGAGCGATCTGAGAATTTGGTGGTAGTTGTTTCTTTTGTGCTGCCGAGATATAATGATGTATTATGACAGATTTGGATACTGGAATATATTTGGGGTACTAGCTGATGTTTCCGGTACTTGGAGAGATCAGGGTACTTGCACAGGTCGGTGTACTGAGAGAGATCTGTGTAGTAAGAAAGATCTGTGTAGTAAGAAAGATCTGGGCCCTTGGACAGATCAGGGTACTCGGAAAGATCAGGTTCTGACCGAGATGGTGGTATGGAGAGAGATCAGATGCCTAAAGAAAATGGGGTACCAGGTGGTGTCTGGCCACTAGAAGATGTTGTAGGAAAGTGGGTTTCTGTTGCAGTAACCCTCCCCCCCACTTTTTGCCAGACTACTGATGCACTTTTCCTTGGTGTGTCCGGGGTCCCTGCCAATCAGGTTCCCAGGGCCTGTGTTCTTCCCCCAAAAACTAACCCAATTGGCATCTCTGGCCACAGGTCAGCCCTTGGTAAGTGGTACCACAGGTACCCAGGGCACTGTGACCAGGGAAGACCTCTAAGGGCTGCAGCACTTATTGTGCCACCCTTAGAGGCCCTGTACCCTGACACTCACACACTGCCTTGGCAGGCTGCGTGTCTTGGTGCAAAACAAAGTGAAGGGTCGACATGGCACACATCCCTGTGTTGAGAAGTGAGGCTAGAGGATCTCTAGTATCATCCCCTTACAGGCACACATATTGTTGTCTTTCCTTAGAAAAAAAGACTTCCACTCCATTGATTCTGTTGTTTACATGTCTTTATAATGCATTAAAGTTTAGCTTGTGATTTCAAACTTAGTTTCCTTTTCATCTGAATTTTTTTTTAATTTTTATAAACACTTTATGTTTCAGGCAATGTCATTACGACGTGTCCAATGCATTTCGGGCATTATGGTCATGCCCTTCATCAGGGAATCGACACTGTGAACATAATATAATAACCATTACTATGGTGTAAATCAGTATCATGATAAGCAATATCATTACATCATATTAGCGTTGATATAAACATTCAGGTGAAAAAAACGTTAAGGTAAAATAAAGCAATTTGGGTGGTCGGGTGCATGATCCTAAAGGTTATCCAGCGCGTGTGTACAATGATGGTGTACATGAAAATAATCAAGAACGGTAAAAACGAGGTATCACTTACATGCCTTTCTTTAAGGGATTGCTAAGTTCTGTGAAAAAGAAACGGTGAGAGCTCAGTTAGCATTAGGTTAAAGAGTGTTTCGGTGAAGCGCTCGAAAAGTAAACCTGTCCGTTGTCTCAGACTAACCTGAAATGTGAGTTTGGCGTGCTCGGGTCCGTTACTCGTCTTCAGAAGCAACGGCACAGCGATTTCTGGCCGCGCTTTGCTATTTTGAAACGGTGCCGGTCATGTGACGTGTCACATGACTGCTAACATGGTAGATAGACTATGGGTGTCTAGGTTGACGATGGGGGGATCGGAGTGGGAAAATCACCAATGGGTGAAAGTTTGGAAGGGATAGGCGCGTAGTATTACGAGTTAATGTTTTTGAGAAATGGTATGCGGAAATGATCAAAAGTAATCGAAAAATAATCAAAGGTAATTAAAAAGATAAAAAATGTTAGGGGAAGATAAATGAGCATCCGGGTTAGAACACACGATGTGTGTGTTTGCAAGTGAGTCTTGCTCTGTTGATGGAGCTGATTCAGTGTGCTGTGGTTGTGTGAGGTAACGTGAGTCTAAGGTGAACACAATGAAAAATGTGTCTGATGTAAATGTGAACAAACACAGTATTGACAAGGTACAGTCATCGGAGCAATCATTTACAAATAACATGCCAGTTCGAATCTTTCATTCAAGCCTGTCGGCTTTTGAGTAGAAAGTTTTTGAATCCAATAATTCTCTCTTCTTAGGAGATGTTTGGAATTGTCTCTCCCCTCAATTTTCTGGACAGTTTCGAGTATAATGAACTTGATTTGAGAAACATTGTGGTGTTCCTCTACGAAGTGTGATGATAGGGCTGATTTCATGTTTTTCAATCGGATGTTCGATTTGTGTTCTGTTAGTCGCACCTTGATGCGACGTTCGGTCTTGCCGACGTACATCTTTCCACATGGGCACCTTATCCCATAAATCAAATTGCCGGAGTCACATGTTGCATTTACCCTTAATTTGATAGGATTACCTTGCGTTGGGTGGTAAATGGTATTTCCTCTAATTATACTGTTGCAATTGCCACAGTTGAGGCAAGGTTTAGTTCCAGAGTGCACTGTGGTCTCAGGAGGTTTATTCTGTAGAATTTCGCCCAAGTTCTTTGCTCTAGTAAATGCGAATATGGGTGGTTGGCTGAATGACTGTTTAAAATCTGGTTCAATATTCAGTATTGGCCAATGTTTCAAGATGGCTTGTTTGTATTTTTTACTAACTGTTGAATATTTAGAAACCACTACAGTCCGTGTTTGGTCTGATTTCACTTTGGGAGTTAAAAGTTTTGTTCTATCGATTTTGTCAATCCTCCCTTTGGATTCTTCAACTAGAGTTTGGGGATAGCCTCTGGAAATGAATTTGTTGGTCATCTCTTTGAGTCTTGTGTTGAGGGTGAGTTCAGATCCTCTAGCCTCACTTCTCAACTCATGTTCACAGACGCCGTTGGACCCTCGACGTCACCTTTCGGTGCACCATAAAACCAAAACTAATCTCAGTATATCTATACTCCAATAAACCAGCTGTGCATCTATCCGAATTTCAATTATATTACACATCCCTGTGTGCCATGCCCACAAACACTGCCCTGGCATACATCAGTTACCCCTCTAGCTGGGTGCCCTATGCCAGTGGTGAGGGTACAGGTGCATGAGCCCTGTACCCCTATAGTACCCAGGTCCATTCCTGGGCACTGTAAGTGCAGTGCTGCCATTAAGAGCATATGGTGCTGGGAGTTGTCATTACGAACTCCACAGCACCATAATGGCTGCACTGAAGACTGGGAAGTTTGGTATCAAACTTCCCAGCACATTAAACCCACACTGATGCCAGTGCGGGATTTAATGTCAAATGCACAACAGAGGGCATCTTAGAGATGCCCGCTGAAACTCAACCAACTCCTAGTGACCTGACTGAGTGGCTGCCTAGGCTGTTTCTGGGCCCCTGGGTCGAGAGCTTGCTGCTCTTGGGGGACTGAAACAATGCACATCCTGGGACGAGGTGCCAAGCCCCCTCCCCCAGAATAGGCAGGGTTCACGAAGGGGAAGCTTCAAAGGCATGCCGTCTTTGTGAGCCTCTCCAGACCATTTGCTGCTTTCAGAAACTGGCCCCCACTGGTTCTACCCCCCACTTTGGGAGGGAGAACCGGTGGAAAAAACAAGTGAGGAAGAGAGGTGTGCCCACCTCTGCCAACTCCACCCCTAAGGTGGGGACGCGAAGTGAAGCACAACCTCAAGTTCCCGCCATCTTGAGGATGGGGGGACCCAGCCAACCAGAGACAGGTTCCTGCCCCACTCCCCCTGGAGGGTGGCAGAATAGGGAGTGTACCCACCCCAGGGAAGGGACCCATTGGTCCCTACCCTTTACCTACCAGTAACACCCCTAAATTTAGTAGTTAGGGGCACCCTGAAGCTACCTTTCTCAGATCCAGCAACCACAAGAAAAAAAGAAGGACGAGAAGCCGCGCAGAGCTAACAAGAGGACGACGCCCACTGACTTGGCCCCAGCCCTACAGGCCTGTCTCCCCTCGAACCTGCTCCTGCGAAAACCTGGCGTGTCCAGTGACCAGCCACCTCAAAAACCCCGGAAGACCTGCCTGCATTCACTTTCCAAGCCGTTTCTCCCGTGAACACCAGACGTTTTTAAACTGCAGCTTCTGGAGCAAGCCAGAAACCGCGAAACCAGCGCACTCTGCACCTGCCAAGCCCGGCCCGTGTTTGAGTGAACAAATACCACGAGGAGATCCCCCGGTGATCCTGACCCGAGCTCCGGTGACCCCTGCCTCAAGCCTCCAGATGATGCCTGCACCCTCAACCCAGAGCACCCCCCCCCTACAGCGACCAGAGCAGGTAAGAAAATCCCACGTCCAAAGTCACCCCTGCACCCGACACCCCACGGCCTTGTATGCCCAACCCAGTGGTGCCTAACCATCCCTCTACATCCCAACTTACCCCTCGAAGTGGTGGTCACTCCTGGAAGATCCTCGTCCCCGAGCCTGCAGTGCTTCTTTGTTCCGGAGAATCTTCATTGAAATAAACAGGGCACCCGACCTCAAAACAGCCCCCTGCACCTGGCTTCCCTAGTGCCGCTGAGGGTGCCCCTTTGGTGCTAACTTGGTCCCCAACTTGCCCTGAGCTTAACCCTAGGAGCTTTGCTCCCACAACCCTGTGGCCTGCTTGCAAGCCACATTCAACGCGAGCCCCCCTATCTCCCATTGGATAACATTGGGCCTCAACACTCAGCACCCGGCAGCCCGAGTGCCGCTGAGGGTGCAACAACAGTGCATCACTGACCCTGGGAGACCCCTGAGTCTAACCTCAGAACCCTAACTCAAAAGACAGATTACTTACCTCGAGACGGATAACTCTTTTTTCCTCATAGGATAACATTGCCACGTTTTCTCCCAAAAAGTTTATGTGTCGACTTTTGAAAACTACAAATATTCCTTAAAAATCAGATGAATAACCAAAACACATTTTCTCAACTTTTTTCAGGAAATGTCCCAGTGCTGAATCTAGGATCCAGCGCTGAGTAAGAAAAAGTATTGATAACATAACTTACCTGCTAAGTGAATTTCCTCCCATAGGATAACATTGGTGATTCTATGTGAAAGTGTCAACTTTTGAATTGCAATAATATTCTTTAAAAATCGTACCTTTAACCAAAGTGCATTTATTCACCTGTTTTCAGGAAATGTCCCAGGGCTGAATCTAGGATCCAGTCCTGTGTTGGCAAAAGTAATCAGAAAAGTAATTAACTGCATTTTACTTAAAAAGCCCATTCAATTGAATGTACTATACCTGCAATGTGTTTCAAACTGCTTTCTTAAAACTGTAACCAAAACCAGTACACGTTATACTGCTATTTTGAACTGTGTTCATACAAGTAATTTACTACTGAAAAGTATTTTTATGCTTACCTGCACCAGACTTGCTTGGTTCTAGAAATAAAACAACAGTATATGTTTGTATACAAAACAATTGGCCTAGAGTTCAGTTCTTGAGTGTGTGAATTCATTTGCTGCCCGAGTGTGTACATAAAATGCTTTCCACTGTCCTCTGATACTGCCTGACTGCTCGACCAAGTCCACGAGGTCCGGTAGCAGGAGACGCTAGGTGCCGAGCGGGTGCAGGGCGTTGTGGGTGGTGTGCCATTGTCGCCCCACCCACCTCCCGAGACCTATGGGGCTTGGATCTTTTTTTGTACAAACTATACAGGTTCCTCTAAAGTAGAGGTAATTCCCACAACTTGATGGTTTGTTTTCCTGCACTAATTTTTACACAGTAATTTTTAACTTTCACGTCCTCTGGTAGGGTGGACCTTAGCGCACCCCCACCGCCGAGGTACACAACCCATGGTCCTGAAGAAAGCCCAGTAACTTTACCCATAAGGGCTGAAACATGTCGACACCACTTTAAGTGGAAATAACCAATACATTAATTGGCACTTTTAACCTTGTCAGGCTGACCATTGAATACATTTTTCTTTCTGGTACAGTCCTTGGACAATTTTAATATCAGGTATTTTTTCACATCACTGTCACAAAAATCCAGCTCCGCAGTAATCTGGCGTTGTAGCACACCAGGGAGGCAATCGGCTTCTCCTGGTGGGCCCGATGATGAAGCATGTCACCACCCAGGGTGGTGAGTGAGGGCTTCTAATAAATCCCTAGTGATTTCCAATGTGAATCCTACAGGAAGATTTTCATCTCTGATTTTGTGCTAATTTCCTTCGTTTTTTGACACTCTCTTGTTGTTTTACTGAGATTGCCCGGGGGGCTGAGGGTGTCCCTTTTCCCTCTCTCTCATATTGTTACTACTGCTCGACCAAGCTACCACTTTAGAGAGTAAGGTTCTATCTAACTTTAACCTCTGCCAAGCCTCTGGAGTCCCTTGGACTCTATACACACTGTACCTTACTTTGTTGCAGTATATATAGAGCCAGTTTCTTACAGATGTATACTTGGACTGATCAGAAAAATGGAATGAAGAACAGAGCTGTGAAAAGAAAAATAAACCTAGGGCTCCTCCTATTTGACAGACACCTGGGTTAATCACCCTCGACCATACCTAAGTACTCTATCCAGGAGGTAAACTACCTTCATTGTGTGTCCCACCATCTTAATTGACGTGCAAACCGTGTACATCCCTTGTCCAATGGCTGCATTTGTCCTGATCGCAGCTACTGATGAAAATGTCTAAACGTAATTATTGTAACTAAAACTTGATGTACCTTTCTATCATGCTACTGTTGTAAAGCGCTCTGATGCCTTCGGGCCATGTCCGCGCTATATCAAATTGCAAAAATAAATAAGAAAATAAAAAAGAAGAAATGGTTGAAGGAGGAAGGAAAGATGGAACGATGGTTGGAAAGATGAAAGGATGGGAGGGGAGATCAAAGGAAGAATTAAGCAGTGGGAGGGTAGAGGGAAAAATTAATAGAAAGAAGATCTGCGTACTGAAAGAGTGTGGGTTACTGGGACTGATCTGGGTTCTGTGTAGCCCGAGTTTAGGAAAGAGGAAGGAGACTAAAGAAACAGTGTTATGAATTTATTTGAATTTGAATTTAAAAACATTTATATAGCGCTCTACTACCAAGCGGTTTCTTGGCGCTTTAGGATTGCGAGGGGGATGGCAGGAGCGGAGGGGATCAGACCTTGTAGGCTTGGGAATAGAGCAGAGTTTTAAGACCCTTCCGGAACTCTATGTAGGAGGAAGTCAGTCGAAGTTCAGTCGGGAGGGAGTTCCAGAACGCAGGAGCGAGAACTGCAAATTTTGTTCCTCCGGCCTTTTTCTTACGGAAACGGGGGATGGTTAGCAGGGCCTGATGGGAGGAGCGGAGCTCTCTGCCAGGTGAGTAGGGTTTGATGGCGGAGCAGATGAACTCCGGGGCGGTGCCCATTTTGGCCTGGAAGGTGGTACAGCCGAGTTTGAACAGGGCACGCTCTTTCACCGGCAGCCAGTGCAGTGCCTGCATTAGGGGGGTAACCCGATGGAATTTAGGCAGGCCGTGGATCAGGCGGGCAGCCTGGTTCTGCACTAGCTGCAATCGGCGAATGGCGTAGGCTGGGGCGCCATTGTAGATGATATTACCATAATCAAGGCGCGAGAGCACCATGGCCATCACTATGATTTTTAACGCAGGCAGAGAGAAAAAGCGAGAGATCTTCCTAATAGTTCTAAGGGAGAAAAAACAGGAAGAAACAACTGAGGAAACCTGTGAGTGAACGGAAAGTGAAGAATTGAGGAGAATGCCAAGGGTTTTGACCTTGGGAACAGGAAGCGGAGGGACACCAAGTGAGGAAGGCCAGTGGGAGGGGGACCAGGGACTGCAACCACCTCCAGTCAAGACTAACTCCGTCTTGTCTGGATTGAGTTTGAGGTGGTTGCAGTTCATCCAGTCCTGGATGAACAACATGACGGACTGGACATTCAGGGAGGAGGAAGGGGAATGGGAAAGGTTGAAAATTAGCTGGAGGTCATCGGCGTAATTAAACACCGTGACCTCGAGCTGCTGTAACATAAAAATTAGAGGGTAGATGTATAAATTAAACAAAAGAGGGGAAAGTGAGGAACCTTGGGGGACTCCACAAGCAACCCTGCGAGGAGCAGCGGTGAAGCCAGCTAGGTGAACCGCCTGAGCCCTGTCGCTCAGGAAGGACTCAAGCCAGGCGAGGGCCAGGCCCTCGATGCCCGCCGCCTTGACACGGGTGAGAAGAGTGGAATGGTCCACCGTGTCAAAAGCGGCGGACAGATCTAAAAGGATGAGGGCCTGCTGACAGTTAGTGTCGATGCCCTCGCGTAGGCTGTCCATCACTGAGGTCACCACCCTCTCGGTGGAGTGGAGGGGGCGGAAGCCCGCCTGCCTGGTAGAGAGGCAGTGGTTGGCTTCCACATAGGCGCTCAGGGTGCTGGTCACGTGGGCTTCTAGAACTTTACCCAAGTAAGGCAGGAGGGAAATGGGACGATAGTTGGAAGGGGAAGAGGGATCTGCACCAGGTTTTTTTAGAATGGGAATGATGGCCGCGAATTTGTGAGCAGTGGGGACCGTTCCGTTGCTGAGCGAGTCATTCAAAAGTGTGAGGGGGGGAGTGGGGCAATTTAGGAAGATTTCTCTTAAGATGTAAGCAGGGGCAAAGTCAAGGGGGGAACCTGACTTTACCTTATGAAGCAGGGGGAAGAGCGTGGCCTTGGTTAAGGGGGGAATGGAAGTGAGTTTAGACGTGATAACGGGCGGGGAAGGGTTGGTAAAAGTGGAGGAAGGGAGAGGAATGTTGCCTTTGATCTTTGCGACCTTGTCAACGAAGAAATCGTTGAGTGAGTCGCAAAGCGGTTGGGAGGGGGGAATGGAAGCCACAGCTCTATTGGACGAAGCAAGTTCGTGAACTGTGGCAAAAATCTCCTTAGTTTGAGATTCCGCTGCCAATATCCTGTTGGAATAGAACAGGGTCTTAGCATCCAGGATACCCTGCTTGTATGTCTTAAGCACGGAGAGGTAGATGGTTTTTTCCAAAGGGCAGTATTCTCTTCTCCATACGCGCTCTGCTCTGCGAGCGGCCAGTTTCATTGCCTTGAGGTCAGGGGTGAACCAACGGTTAGCGGCGTGAGCTCGCTTAACCGTGATCCGCCTCAAGGGGGCGAAGTCTTCGCCAGCACGGGTCAGCCATCCATCGATCATGGCCAACTGATCCGGGGCGGCGAGGCCGGAAAGATCGGGACAGGCGTTGACTAGGGATGAGTGGAAGGAAGGCATGTCTGCCTTGCCCCATTTCCTAACCCAGGTGTTCTTGGGAAGGGAAGGTTTAGCCACTGGGGCTAAGGCAAGGGAAAAGGAAATTAAAAAATGGTCTGACCAAGGGCAGGGGGATATAGCAGGGGAGGAGGTGGGGATGTTCAGGGTCCAAACCTGGTCGAGAGAGTGGCCATGCACATGGGTGGGACTGTGAACATGGGAGGTAAAGTTGAGGCTGGTCATTAGATCGGTGAACTCCTTAGATTGAGAGCTTTCGGCCGGGTCGTTGGGCCAAAAGTTAAGGTCACCCAGGACCAGTACAGACGAGTTATTAATGACCAGGGTTGCGAGGATGTCCTGGAGGCAAGAAACAAAGGTGGGAGTAGGGTTAGGGGGGCGGTAGATAAGAACAGCGGTTAGGGGAGTGGCATGGGAAGTAGAGCGAATAATCAGGCAGTCAACTTCGGGGATGGGGGGACAGGGGAGAATCTGGAAGTGAAGGTCGGTATGAGCAATAAGGGCCACTCCACCGCCTCTTCTACCCTCCGGTCGATCTGCTCGAACGATGGAATATGAGGGAGGGAGTGCTGCTAAGACGTTTGGTAGGGAGTCGGCCTTAAGCCAAGTCTCTGTTATAAACAGGAGATTAGGATTATGGGTGTCAAGGTAATCATAGAGCTCATACTGATGACTGACTGCAGATCTGGTGTTGAGGAGCGCAGCAGTAATGTTGAAGGTGGGCTTGTGAGGGACGGGATGTGGGGGAAGAGCAGAGGAAGTGGCACGGGACAAATAGGTGAGACTTGATATAGCAGTGGGAGCAGTAGATGGAGGGGTAGTAAAGAGGCTCAAGTGTTGCAACAAGCTGGATGTATGTGGGCTGATGGTACCAAGCGGCGTCCAAAGGGACAGGAGGTCGGAGGAAGAGTATGTCAATGAATGGACATGGGGGAGTGCCCCTTGCCCCGGCCTGCCGCGGACGGGCGCAGACGGGCTGGACTCTGGCGTGACTCCGGCGCGCCTACGGCGCACCCGCTGCGCTCGTCCGCTGCGCTGACACATAGGGGGCGTTTAAATGGAGGAGCAGCGTGGGGGGAGTGGCGTGAGTGGGGTTGGGCGAACCAGCCCAACCTAAGATGGCGGCCACTAGCGCTGGGAGCCTAGCGTGGAATCAGCTGCCAGCCAGCCCCGACCGGGCCCCTAGGAAGCAAAGTGGAAGGTTAAAAGTACCTGTGGATTTTCAGTACAGGTGAGTTAGGAAAAATACGATTTTAAAAATAAATGCGCGTCACCATTTAAATCTGCGTGACAGCGCGCTAAAAGCACAGAGTACACGATCGCAGCCCTCAGCTCCTGCAAGCGAGCCCACTGCCACCGGGCTGCTCGCAATCGCTGGGGAGACGTGAGGCTCACTCCTAAATGGAGGAGCAGCGTGGGGGGAGTGGCGTGAGTGGGGTTGGGCGAACCAGCCCAACCTAAGATGGCGGCCACTAGCGCTGGGAGCCTAGCGTGGAATCAGCTGCCAGCCAGCCCCGACCGGGCCCCTAGGAAGCAAAGTGGAAGGTTAAAAGTACCTGTGGATTTTCAGTACAGGTGAGTTAGGAAAAATACGATTTTAAAAATAAATGCGCGTCACCATTTAAATCTGCGTGACAGCGCGCTAAAAGCACAGAGTACACGATCGCAGCCCTCAGCTCCTGCAAGCGAGCCCACTGCCACCGGGCTGCTCGCAATCGCTGGGGAGACGTGAGGCTCACTCCTAAATGGAGGAGCAGCGTGGGGGGAGTGGCGTGAGTGGGGTTGGGCGAACCAGCCCAACCTAAGATGGCGGCCACTAGCGCTGGGAGCCTAGCGTGGAATCAGCTGCCAGCCAGCCCCGACCGGGCCCCTAGGAAGCAAAGTGGAAGGTTAAAAGTACCTGTGGATTTTCAGTACAGGTGAGTTAGGAAAAATACGATTTTAAAAATAAATGCGCGTCACCATTTAAATCTGCGTGACAGCGCGCTAAAAGCACAGAGTACACGATCGCAGCCCTCAGCTCCTGCAAGCGAGCCCACTGCCACCGGGCTGCTCGCAATCTGCTCGTTACTAGAAGAGATCTGAGTACCCCAGATCTCTGTTTTTAGAGACCTGGACATATTGAGGTATTTATTTATGTATTCTTTTATTGATTTTATGAGGCCTGAACATCACCCAAAGGTGCCAGAACGCTTTACAATAGAAATGGGTCATTACATAAGATATACATTGTTAGATTTGAAATGGTATTTCCATAATGCACATGATTAAAACGCTCTATTTGCGATGTTTGAAGCCCTATTCTCTGTAAGTTAGCATGCATGGTGCCATCTTTATTGATGCCATGTTGTTCTGTAACATAGATCGAGTGTCTGTCTCATAAATGCTAGCCCCTGCAGAAAGGCTGCCCTGCTCCTCTGATTGCACTTCTCAAGGTTGGAACTTTGCTGTACTAACGAATCTACTGTTCATTGTTGCATACCTTTACCGTTAGATACACTCGTTCCCACAGCTTCACATGGTAGAGAGCTGCTGAACGGCCTTGGGACTGCGATAGCATGTTCCCTGCCCAGTGGCACTGCTTATCTTAAGTGCATTCTTTGCTAACCGTGGCCCGAGCTGGAATATTCTGGTTTGGGCGGGACTCTAGAGGTGTTGGAATTGTATAATTTGTGTGACCACGTGGAGGGATATCAGACCCCTCGACAGTCATCTCAAGAGACTGGTCAGACTGGACTCCACTGCAGCGTATTACCAATAAACTAACTGGTTTGTATTTTCTACTGTCTGACTGACATTTATTGGGAAGGCATATAGGTGGTCGTAAGTGACCCGGGGGGCCGAATTGGGCCACTTCCTTCAACATTTACAAGTTCAATCGATACAATGCACAAAATGACATTATCTGAAGCAGTGAATACATGTATGAGCCAAGGGCTCCTCAATGTATCCACATCCGTTGGCTTAAATATATCCACAAATGCTCTCAGAGCCAAGGGGACTGGGAGAAAGAGGTGGATGCTGTGAGAGAGAGCTGGATACTGTGCGTGAGAGCTGAATACTGCAAGTGAGAGCTGGATAATTTGAGAGAGAGCTGGATACTGTGCGAGAGAGCTAGATACTGCAAGAGAGAGCTCGATAATTTGAGAGAGAGCTGGATTCTGCAAGAGAGCTGGATACTGTGGATACTGCAAGAGAGAGAGAGAGAGGTGTTGTGAGAGAGCGATGGATACTGGGAGAGCGAGAGTTTTATACTGCAAGAGAGAGCTGGATACTGGGAGAGAGAGCTGGATACTGGGAGAGAGAGCTGGATACTGGGAGAGAGAGCTGGATACTGGGAGAGAGAGCTGGCTACTGCGAGAGAGAGATGGATACTGAGATAGAGAGCTGGATACTTCGAGAGGGAGCTGGATACTGCGAGAGAGAGCTGGATTGTAGGAGAGTAGGGTCTGCTTTCCTATGGTCACCCCAATTTTTGCTTTTTGCCTCACTGGTTTTTGACTTAATGTGGCTGTGGGCCTGCTAATCAGACCCACAGCCTGCTGTTCTCTCTCTAAATTCATATCCATGTACTTTAGGTACATACCCAATTGGACATTGGGTCACCTTATCAGCCCCTGTACAGAGCACTAGAAGTACCCACGGCATAGGTGTATCCAAGGCCTACCAGGGGCTGCAGCATATCTTTTGCCACCCCTGACTGGCTATCTAAACTGACACAACTGGCTGATCACTCAGCTGGGGCAAGGTCGTGTAAACACCCATTGCTTAGATATAGTATACCTATATCTACATCTATATCTGGACACATATGCATCTATAAGTCACTCCTATGGCAGGCCTTATCAATCCTGGAGGCAGAGTGCTTGGTTTTATGTGAGATGGTGCTCTAGCATGAGCTGAGCCTGTCTGCAGCTTTCGGGACCAACTCCCTTAGCTGTTCCGGGATATTGCCATACCATATACTCTTAAGTGCATTATAATACTCGCGGTTACTTGCTAACATTGGTTCGGCTTTATTAAAACATGTCTTGTAAGGTTTCATGCACTTTGGAATACTACCCCCTCGCCAGTTCTGGCGACGGGGGTAGCATTCCACCCTTCTAGAGGGAGAAGACATGTTACTTTGCTTAAACACGGTTAAATCTAACCAGAGCCCCAGCATCACAAAATGGATGCTGCTGCCACAGACACGAGTCTGACCTCCTGCTGCTGACCGAAACACCGGCAGGGGAGGCCTGGACAAATGGTATCCTGTCACAGGGAGGTGTTACACCGCCCCAGACAGGAGATAGTGGATTGTAGCAGGGAGGGTTGAATGAAACTAGAGACTGTCTGGGGCGCACAAGGCACCCCATGCATAGTCCAGTTCAAACCGGTGCTGGGGCACTCCAGCCCCAGCTCGGGCGCTTAACTGGACAAAGGGAAAGGGGTGTAACCACCCCCTTCCTGGGTCCCAGCCATAGGAGGGACCTAGCAGGTGATCCAGCCCCTTGATTTGGAATAAAGGTAGGAGCTGTGCCAATGCAATTTAGATCATCCTGACTGAAACTTTGAAATGAAACTCTGGACCCTTCGATAGTGGTCAAGGAGTGGCCACCCTGTGCAAGCAGGCACCATCAGCGCGACAAGGCTTTCTTTGCCATTGCTCCCGCCGGAGCTCGAACGACAGAGACCGACAAGACCTGGAATCCCAGACTTCCAACAGCCCGATCCACAGTCCTAGCAAAGCTTAGACCCGTGGATGCGATGAGAGACGTGGGACCGGCCACCTTGAAAAGTCGACGAAGTGCTTCCAGTGCAGCTCCCGAGGCACCCTCGACGCTGTGCTTTGGGGTTTGAGAAGCCCCAGCTCCGAGCAGCCTGTGCTCCAAAGATCACCTCTCCACACTCCCCAAGTGCTGCGTGTGGCCCTTTTGCACTTTTCCTACTTGACACATTGTCCGGTCGCTTGCCCATTGGCTAGTGGCCTCTGTGACGACAAAATCCCGAAACTACACGGCTGGTCCGGTTGCTCCAGACTGGCCCCAGCTCCCCTGAAAAGGAGCCATCGATCTGACCTTCCCGGTCCGATTGCCAAGACATCTTCGAATCCTGCGTGGGATGCCTTTGCCAAGGCTTGGTGACTCCAGATTGAGTACCGACACAGCCGACAGCAAGAGCCTTTGTGGGACAGCTCGTGTTCACCAGCTAGTCATCCTCGATCCTTCCTGGTCCACGTGGCAGCGGAGACAAACACCTCAACATCACCTGATTGCAACCCGACATCGCCTGGTTCCTTCCTGGTTCCTCGCTGGTCACTGGCTAGTGACTTGAAAATTGGCCCCTCTGCTTTCAGGTACTCTACATCTTCGATCCACCCTTGGATCCAACCGGACTCTTCTCTCCTGGCCGCCTGCAGCATCTTCATCTACAGGCTCCATAGAACTCCACGACGCAACCAGACACACTTTGGCACCTATGCACCCGCTTCCTGTGGGTGAGGTAACGAACTAACTCCGGTGCTCCCATAGGGGATTACACCTCTAGTGTCCTAGTTTAAAGTGGCTAAGTTCTAGTCCAGTCGGAAGTCTCCTAAACCTATAACTTTCTGATTTTTACGCACCATTGACTTGTATGGTAAACGCGGTTGCCTATAGACTCTGCACCCGTATCCTGTGGGCCTCTCCCGACCTAACCTTCGTTAGTCCAGTGTAGGCCCAGCGATTCCCTAGGCCCTAGGCCTGTTCATTGTTCGTGACGTGGTACTTATACCACTTTCTTAATATATGGTTTGAGTGGCCACCTGGCCTATCCATAATTGTGCAGCTTATTGTATGTTATACTGTGTTCTTTGTTTAACGCTTGTGCTCCTGTGCTCATAAAGAGTTAAGGGGATTATTCTAGTAATAAATACATATATTTTTATAATATATAACTTGTGTGGTGTCCTTTCATTTGGTATTACAGAATTGCATATGGTAAAACAGCTGGCTTCACATGCCCTCTTGTGTTTAGCCTAAGACTGCTCTTGTCCATGCTACCCCTAGGATAGCTGGTCTATAAGGTTGGCTTACAACCAATCACTATAAGGGTCGTTTGGACTGGTGCAAGGTGCTCACTAGAATAGTGACCACCATATACCAGGCCAACTTCTCACATTGGTGTAGAGCGGTTAGGATTTGAGCTTGCTGTTGTTTTACCAATTGTAATCTTTAACAATATCATTTGAAAGATCACATCAAGTACCTAGGTACATATAAACAAAGCTTAGCATACTTAAGTTCTACTGAACTTAGTGGTTGTAGACCAAAGGGCTTAGTACACCCTGACTACAACCTCTAGAGAGGTTCCAGTAGGAAAACAAATAGTGTAGGTAAGTGCACCACTTGCACCTCACTAGTCATGCCTGGCACAGGTGAACCTTCCAGTTCTCTACCTGTGGGTGACTCTCACAAAGCACCACCCAGTTATGAAAAACTCAGCCACAAGGACTTGAGTGCCCTATGCACTTCAAGGGGGCTGAAAAGGGGTCACAACCCCACCATCCCTATCCTCATAGCAATCCTAGAGGAAGCTGATCTTGAGAAGAAATCTGCTACAGATCCTTCAGGTAAGGTAGGAGAGGGAAACCCACCTGATGATTCTGATGCCCCAGAAGTTGATCCTGAAGAGGTAGACGAGGATGGAAATGAGTCAGAAGATCAGGGGGAGGAGGACCAGGTTCACATTAGAGTGTTGAACCAGGCCAACTTAAGCCTACATGGGAATGGAGAAGGTGTCCACCTTTCCAGGGCCAGTAGTAGACTTAACCCTGGCAATAGAAGGGTTAGATCTCCTTCCAGGGAGTCTAACCAGTCTAATGCCTTTAGGGGATCTAAAAGGGGCATGACTTCCCCCCAGAGAAACGAACATGAAGCTAGGATGAGAGCTGTCCAACTCCAGATAGAGAAGGAAGAGATAGCCCTGGCCCAAGCTAAACTTGCTTTGGCAAGGGAGCAAAAGTTAAGTGGATTAGATTCCACTGGTGGCAGCAACATTATCCCCAAGGACAAAGACAGGTCCTATGATCATAGAAACCTGGGTAAGATTGTGCCCCCCTACGGAGATGGGGATGACATCCACAAATGGATAACTGCCCTTGAGAGAGACTGCATGGTACAGCAGGTTCCTCAGGATCAGTGGGCAGCAATCTTGTGGCTTTCCTTTTCAGAAAAAGGGAGAGACAAGCTCCTCACTGTTAGACCTGAGGATGCTAAAAACTACTCTGTCCTGAAGAGTGCTCTGATTGAAGGGTTTGGCCTAACCACTGAGCAATACAGGTTGTTGTTCAGAGATACCCAAAAGACTCAGACTTAGGACTGGACTGACTTTGTTGATTGTGCCACTAAGGCTCTGGAAGGTTGGTTGCTGGGAAGTAAAGTTACATACTATACAGGATTGTACAATCTAATAATGAGAGAACAGATCCTTAATAATTGCCAGAACCAGTTGTTGCATCAGCACCTGATTGACTCAGATCTGACCTCTCCCCAAGAATTGGGAAAGAAGGCAGACAAATGGGTCAGAACCAGGGTTAAGCAGAAACCCCAGAACCAAGGTGGTGATCAGAAGAAAGCAGACCAGAAGGGTGGAGATCAGAAACAAAAAGACCAGAAGTCTTCTTCAGGCCCCCAAAATAGTAATAAAGAGGGGGGGTCCCAAAATGGAAAAAAGAAGAAGAATGATGGCCCAAAGAAACCTTGGTGTATTACTATAAGTCAGTTTCTCACTAGTTTAGTGAGTGCACTTAGAAAGGTGGAGCCCCTGCTACTGCAGCCCCTAAGGCAACTACACCCCCTAGTACAGTCAGCAGTGGTGGTCCCCAAACTAAAGTGATAGTGGGTTTAACCATGGGTACTGAGATGGAGCCTGGCCTAGTCAGAGTTCCTACTCAGGCAGTCTTGATCTGTGAGGGAGACATGGACATGTCCCTTGCTATGAGTCCCAGTACTCTGGGCAAGTACAGGCAGACGCCTTTGATTAATGGGAAAGTGGCTCAGGCCTACAGGGACACATGTGCCAGTGTCACAATGGTGACACCTAACTTTGTGGATCCTGAACAATTTATACTGGGTGATAATTACCTGGTGACCAATGCTAGCAATGTCACTACTCCCCATAGCGTGGCAGTTGTTAACTTCTCCTGGGGAGGGGTAAATGGCCTCAAGAGAGTTGTGGTAAGTGCAGACCTCCCAGTTGACTGTCTTTTGGGCAATGATCTAGAGGATTCAATGTGGTCAGAAGTGGAGTACAGGACTCATGCAAAGATGCTAGGTATTTCAGCACATGTCCTTGCTGTGACCAGGTCACAGGCCAAAAAGTGCTTACCTGAACCTGTGCTGGATCTTGGAACAATAGACCAAGCACAACCCAAGAGAAAGAGCAAGAGGGTTAAGGCAGTGCCTTCCCACTTGTCCCAGGTTGAGGATCAGACCTCACAGGAGGATGATTATGTGATCCAAGAGGAGACTGTCTCTGAATAGTTTGAACCTGGTCAGGTTGAGTTTCTGGGGACAGGGGGACCCTCAAGGGCAGATCTGGGGCAGGCTCAATTAACTTGCCCTTCTCTTGAACCCCTCAGACAGAAAGCTGCTGCTGAGGCTGCTGGAATGCTCAAGGTACCCATAGAGTGTATTGGGATGATGGGCTCCTTTATTCAGAGGCTAGAGACACCAAGCCTGGTGCTGCCAGGAGGTCGGTTATACCTCTGCAATTTAGGGGCTTCCTTCTAACCTTGGCACATGATATTCCCTTAGCAGGACACTTAGGCCAGAACAAAACTTGGGACTGGCTTGTCCCTCACTTTCACTGGCTTCACATGTCAGAAGATACCAAGGAGTTTTGTCGCTCCTGTGTCACCTGCCAAGCCAGTGGCAAATCAGGTGGCACTACAAAGGCCCCCCTCATACCACTACCTGTGGTGGGGTACCCTTTGAAAGAGTGGGGATTGACATTGTAGGTCCAATGGACCCCCAAACAGCATCTGGGCACAGATTTATACTGGTGGTAGTGGATCATGCCACCAGGTACCCAGAGGCAATTCCCCTGAGGACCACAACAGCTCCTGTCGTGGCAAGGGCCCTACTTGGAGTTTTCTCCAGAGTGGGCTTTCCAAAGGAGGTTCTTTCAGACAGAGGTACCGACTTCATGTCTGGATATCTAAAAGCAATGTGGAAGGAGTGTGGTGTTAACTACAAATTCACCACACCCTACCATCCACAGTGCAATGGGATTGTTGAAAGATTCAACAAGACCCTAAAAGGGATGATAAAAGGGTTACCTGAAAAGCTTAGGCGAAGATGGGACATCCTTTTACCCTGCCTTCTCTTTGCTTACAGGGAGGTCCCACAAAAGGGGGTTGGCTACAGCCCTTTTGAACTTTTGTTTGGGCATCCTGTAAGGGGTCCTTTGTGTCTTGTGAAGGAAGGATGAGAGTTACCTCTCAAAAAGATTAAATTTGACATAGTGGATTATGTACTTGGTCTCCGCTCCAGGATGCCTGAATACATGGAGAAAGCATTGAAAAACCTTGAGGCTAGCCAAGAACTCCAAAAAGCTTGACATAACCAAAAGGCTGTGCTGTCTGAGTACCAGCCAGGACAGAAGGTGTGGGTGTTGGAGCCAGTGGCCCCAGCAGCTCTCCAAGACAAATGGTCTGGACCCCACACCATCACTGTGAAAAAGGGAGAGGTCACCTACTTGGTGGACCTTGGCACCCCTAGGAGCCCCCACAGGGTGCTCCATGTAAACAGATTGAAAGCATTTGTTGACAGAGCAGACATGGGCTTGCTCATGGCTACAGATGGAGAGCAAGAGGAAGAGAGTGACCCTCTCCCAGACTTGTTATCCCATAACCCTGATGATGGTTCAGTTGATGGTGTGGCCTTAGATGGCAGCCTCACTGACCAACAGCAACAAGACTGGGACCCATTCTTTCAGGATCGGGTGGCCACGGAAGCAGCACAGGGATGGGGTAGGGGCAGGATCATGCACCTCGGTCAGTGGTCAGCAGATTGCTTTTATATGTGAGGTTGGGACAAGAGGAAGGTAACAGTGTCACATTTTCCTGTATCTCCCGCATATTGTTCTTTTCGGGTGCTTTGGCTGGTCCGTAGTCAATCGAGCTAACGATCTGGATAGTAGGGCATTCTTTTGTTAAATTTGGTAGAGCGGAACAAAGGCCAGAAGGGTCAAGACGCCAATCGTGGGCTTGATTATCGGCTGTTCAAAGTTGCATAGCACAGAAAAGGTGGGATGCGGTGGCATGAACTGTTGCAATGCTTGAATATGTTGATGAGAAGACGCGTGTGTCTGGAAATGTTGGTGCTCCACCTGGGGGAAAACGATAAGGTGGTGAGCCAGGGACTGACTGTGTTCAAGAAGAAGAAAGGGGATTTATTGAAGATTAAGAGGCAAGTGGTCGGGCAGTTTCGTCCTATGGACGGAGTTTATCCCAAGGAGGCAATGGAGGGGGCGAACAAGCCCAAAGCCATTGATAAGGCGGGCACAAGATTAACAGAGATATGCAAGCTGTCTGCACTTTATGAGGGTTTTGGTTGGGCGGAGTAGCCAGAATTGAGATATGATGCCCCGGAATTCTTTAGAGGGGACGGGTTCACTTTTCTCGCTACAGGATGGAGCTTTACCTGATGCAAACGAGAGAGGTTCTGGAAAGATGCTTAATGTGAGGAGAGGGACCAGGGAGGCCAGGGGGAGGGAAAGGAAAGTTGGGGCCTTCCCGGGTGGCAGTTTAGGTTGCTATGTTGCTAGATTAAGATTATTGTTGTGAACATAGGCGAATCAGGAAAATGGGGGGGGGGGGCTATAAAGTTACACCTGGGGAAGGAAGACATTAAAAGTTAAGGTTTAGGAAGGATGCTTAGATGATAATATATGTGGTTATTAATAAAAGGGTAGGAAGTACAAAGTTGCAAGATAAGAGATGAAAGG
Organism: Lissotriton vulgaris; assembly: GCF_964263255.1. Lineage (NCBI taxonomy): Eukaryota > Metazoa > Chordata > Amphibia > Caudata > Salamandridae > Lissotriton > Lissotriton vulgaris. The sequence goes on from NC_141695.1 coordinate 1,704,332,898, forward strand.
GGAGGGGAGTTTTAGGATAGCGGTAATGGGGCAGGTGATTTGTTGTATAGCGAGGCGTAGTTTTGTAAGGCTACGACCTAGGGTGATGTGCACCAGTCTTCAATAAAACAGCCTTTTCCATACATTAAGACAGCGAGGATGGGGTTTGTGCTGCTCCCCTCTATGCCAACGCTCTCATGGGGACATTTGTAGGGGTGTTGGGCTGTGATAATCAAACAGTGCTAGACTGGCGGGTGGGTATTACACCACCAGTGGCCATTGTAAATGCGTAATAATCCCCCCAACAAGAAACACAACTTCTACCAGGACCCCAGTTACTACCAAGCACTTCCAAGGAGTCCAGGCACGTTTTGCCAACAACACTTTAAATGCGAGGTTAGTAGCGCACCTGTTTACATTGGCTGTTGAAGGCTGCACTAAAAGTCCCAGAATGCAACGAGTTGTCGGCTTAAAACAACAAACAAGAACTTCTTTCCCGAGATCACCTCATGGGGTTAATTCCCCGTTGTTGCACTCTCGCACTTACATCCACCCCCTTACCCTCCCTCCTTGATACTCCTAAGTGTGTGAGACTCTGGAGTAGCTACGAGCGCCGCAGGCTATACTCTCTACAACGCCTGAAGTAAGCGCAGAAACATAGCCACCTGTTGAAACCTCTCCAGCAACAAGCGCCCAGAGGCCACCGGTCAGTGCCGCGCTATGCAGGGTTCCTCGGTCCTTCATTCACCGCTGTGACTGGGGCGAGCAGACCCACTTCTACAGGTGCCAAGGGTCACACTGTGCCGCCGAGCAGTATCTGCCACCTGTTGCAGTAGATGGTGGCAGCTTGCAAGGTATGCAGGACGCCAAAGCGTTAAACAGCTCAAGGTGCCCTCGCTGGGGGCTCCCGCAGCCCCGTCTTGGCTGGGTCCCTGGAGACCCTCCCTTGGGACTCCGATGCCCCTCCCCACGCGCTCCTGAGCCCCACCCACGTGGAGCCGAGCCCCTCCCCATGGTTACCGAGAGCCCTCCCCGTGGGTGCAGAGCGTGCTCCAAAGTCCATTGTGGCAACAGGCTGGCAGTGAGCGGTGGGGGAGGGGCGCGGTGGATAGCTCATCACTTGATTAGGCAGCCCTGCCTCCCGAGCAGCCCGTCCAGCACCTCTCGCCAGATCCCAGGGCGCAGTCGGCCCCTACTGAGCTCCCGGACCCGGAGGAGCGTCAATCTCTGCCGTGCCTCTCCCACGGCAGCCGGTGCCCCTCTCCAAGGCACCCCCGCACCTCACTCTATGCCCCTGCCCTCAGGCATGAGCAGCACCCTGCAAACGTGAGCAAAGCACAGGAGAGGACCAAGCACTCGCCAGCAGGCATTAGAGGACCCAGCCCTGCAGGCTCCCGTGCCCGGACAGACCACAGCAAGGGACCCAGCCCGCCAGCACCTGTGCCTGCTGCCCGGACATACCACAGCAAGGGACCCAGCCCCGTCAGCGCCCGCTGCCCGGACAGACCACAGCCGAGGACCCAGCCCTGTCGGCTCCAGTGCGCGCTGCCTCTTTTGCCTTCCCTGGTGCCACCCTCTGAGGGGCGATGGCCCCCGGCCTGGCTCTCCCTCTGCTCTCGGCGCTCCTGCTCAGCCTCCCCCGCTCAGCACCAGGGCAGGACCTGCCCACCAGCACCCCCGGGGTGAACGGATACAGCCTGCACCCCCCGTACTTCAACCTGGCCGAGGGCACCCGCATCTCCGCCTCGGCCACCTGCGGGGAGGAGAAGGAGACGGGCCGCGCCATCCCGGACCTGTACTGCAAGCTGGTGGGGGGGCCCGCGTCCGGGGACCCCAGCCAGACCATCCAGGTAACCGCGCGCGCTGCGAGGGCGGCTGCGCGCTGTCTGTGGGGGACTGTGAGCTGAGCACCCAGCAGTATATAGTGGAAGGACAAGGACCGTAGTGACACTACACATCCATAGGGAACAGGGACCCAGCATGATCCCCATGGGGTCCTGGTTAGCCCATCCAAACCACCCCCAATCCACTGAGGCACACTGATTGTTGCCTATAGGGGTGTACAGGCAATGCTGCGCATTTGTAGCTCATTCACATAAACCTAAATTACATGTGCTCTATAGGGTATCCGATGCTGGTCTTCGTGCAGTCTTTGGGGAATACTGAGGGACCTCGTCAGGCTGTCACGGCTGCGAGGCGCGTCCGTAATGACCCGGCCCATTTCTGTTATTCATGGGGGGGGCGGTATCCAGGTACGTTGCGGGCTGTAGGTGCCAATGCTTGCTTCCTGCGATGGCGCTGAAGCTCCTGAAGCACTGCGCGTTCCTTATCGGGTCCGTAGGGGTGGGAAGGGGTCCCGGGCCGGACAGGGCGCCGCACGCCCCCAGAGCAGGGGCGCCGAGGTCGCGCTAGTGTTGCATATAGGTATCCTAACTAGAGCGCCAAGAACACGCCGGGATTTGTAGAGACTGTCGCTTGCAATCGATCTGGCCACACAGCAAAGGGACCACGGCAACCCCTTAAAGGGGGCCGGGGGTTACCGGAGCCTCCAGGTGACCGTGTCAAGTGTAGCGTCCTCCCTGAATGCACCCACTGGTGATGATTCCCTTATTGGTAAATAATTGGCCCTACATGCTATTCGCTCTGTGTGGTTGGGGGGGGGGGGGAGGGTTGCCCCTCTCAGTACCATGCAGTTGTGGCCGCGGCCTCGCTGTCAGTGCTGCGGTACCCTGGCAGACGCACCTCGGTCTGCGGCGGACCCCTATGTGAAGGCACAGGAAGCGCGCACCTCTCGGGTCACTGTGCACCGTGGTGAGCAGGTATCCCTGCGACAGGGACAGTGTCCTCTGGCCTCAGGGGCGCAGTGGCACGCGTACTGTCAGCGCACCGGGGTAGTGATAGTGACGGCGCCTCCGCGGAGGCACCTCGCCGCTGTGGGCACAGCGCGCCTGTATGGAGAGCTGTACGCATGCCTGTACGGCGAGCTGAACGGCTGCCTGTACAGAGCTGTACGTCTGTGCAGAGATGCATGCCTGTAGAGAGCTGAAAGCCTGCCTGTAAGGAGAGCTGAAGGCATGAGCAGAGATGCATACCTGTAGAGAGCTGCGCGCCTGCTGTCGGGAGAACTGCACGCCTGTAGTGAGAGCTGTATCCCTGCCTGTGGGGAGATCGGTCTGCCTTCCTTCAGGGAGAGCTGTACGCCTGCCTGTAGGGAGAACTGCACGCCTGTAGAGAGCTGTATCACTGCCTGTGGGTAGAGCTACCTGCCTGCCTGTAGGGAGAGCGGTCTGTCTGCCTGTAGGGAGAGCGGTCTGCCTGCCTGTAGGGAGAGCGGTCTGCCTGCCTGTAGGGAGAGCGGTCTGCCTGCCTGCCTGTAGGGAGAGCGGTCTGCCTGCCTGCCTGCCTGTAGGGAGAGCGGTCTGCCTGCCTGCCTGTAGGGAGAGCTGTCGGCCTGCCTGTAGGGCGAGCTGTCGGCCTGCCTGTAGGGCGAGCTGTCAGCCTGCCTGTAGCGAGAGCTGTACGCCTGTAGAGGTACAGGCTCTTACAACCGTCCCTAACCGGTGCTTTGGCTAGTTATTTTCCGTAATTTACTGGTGGTTCAATTTGACATGTTATAGAACAAACGCCTCGCGACGGGGCCAACAGCCATCAAAAAGCGACTGCCGTGGGGCAGGGGGTGTTGGGGTGAGGCGGAAGACCAGGGACCTACAGATTGGACGCCCCTCCACCTGTCCCTTGGCCCATTTCCTGTGTACCCATCATAAATGTATTATTTAAAGGGGTACAACTTTGCAGGCGTTAAACATTTCCCAGCAAACCCGTGCGGGCCTGTGCGCCCCTTATTCAGATGTCGCCCCTGGCCCGTCGGTAGCACTCTGGCACGTTGTTCTCAGAAGCCGCGCCCCGAGGCCGTATAATTAGCAGTGTGCGCTATACCTCCCGGCACTGAAGTAGTTTCACGCCCGGGAAGGAGCCCTCCCCTCCCTGCGGGTGACTGGGAGAGAGAGAGAGCCTTTCACATCTTCAAATCCGGGGAGACAAAGGGCTTTTGTTGGTTTACTCCTGGGGAACCCATGCCCCCCCTCACCTCGGGGGGCGTGGCACGTTAGCGCACCGGGGTGCCACGCCCCCGTCTCCTTACCCCGCCCTCCTCACACACCTTACCGGTCTACCTCCGAGACACTACATCCTGCAGCTGAAATTTCTTAATTTGTGTGGTTTGCAGTGTGCAGAATTCACATACCTCTGTCAGTGGTTTGGTTATATCTGTGACACATATAATTTGCTGGTTGTGTCTCAGTCGCTATTTTATTACACTAGGAAGGTGCCTTCAAAAGGAATGTGTTCGGTCCCTTTTCTAACATTAGCAAAGAACGGTGCTAAATCAGTTTACAATCCAAGCATGATGGCGTCTGCTCTGTTCCCTTTTGGGGGGAAAAGTGATGCAAATGTTACATGTATTTACCTCTGTCATGTGGCCCGCGTTGTCATTGGCTCTGCAGTTGTTCTCCGATGCGGTGTGACTGGCCTTAGTTTTATTTATTTATTTTATTTTTATTTATGCGATTTTATATAGCGCAAACTTTACCCGAAGGTGTCAGAGCCCTTTACATAAGAACCAATTGCAAAACATAAGGACTAAGGATTACATGCGTTACATAAACGATACAAACACAAAAAATTGCAAATGTACAAGATGTAAAGTCACACAAGGAAGAGATACAAATGTATATACTCTAAAAGTCACATAGGTACAAAGGTCTACTGCATATACTAGTGATTAGAGTTATCTCTATATACATAAGGAAGGGATACAAATGGATATACTATAAGAGTCACATAGGAATGCTAGGGTGAGCAGGGAATGTTGCGAGCTCCCCTGAATATGAGGAGTGGTGGTGGCGCTGTGTGTTCGTGAGCAGATAGCTGCGCAGTGTGGGATGCCGGCTCACTTGAGGAGGGGAGGGCGAGCTGTTTTTGGGGGCTGGAGTGGAGTCGTGTCTGACACTCCCTTCCCAGGTTCAGGCACGTTTTGGGATGAAGGTCAGACTGGCTTATGGCAGGGGCGGCTCTAAGCTCACGGTGGCCCTGGGCAGGGAGCGAAGGTAGGGGACCCCGGAAGAGGGGATCCGGGCGGGCAAGAGCGCGGAGGCCAGTGAAGAGTGGGGTGGGGGGGGGTCAGGGTGTTTTGAAGTGGAACAGAGCCGGAGGCTGCCAAATCCCTGCTAGGGGCCGCCACCCAAATATGTATCCATCCTCGGAGGATTATTATATTAAGGATATATATTGGCGTAGCTGCCCCTGGGGGTTGGTGGCCCTGTGCAGGTGCACACCTAGCACATGCCTACGGCCGCCCCTTATGGAATTATGCAATTCCACGGCTGCAGCTTTTTCCCCTCCGCATAATTATGGAATTGTCGCATAATCCCTAATTTTCGGCACAATTTTACCCAAAATATTGTTTCAAACTCGGATCAAGTTACTAAAGCTTGACTAAGAACGAGTGTTTGTGCGCAGTGGAACGCCTTTCACAAAGTGTAACTGGTCATCTTTGATTTGCTTATTTCTGTATTTTGTTGTTAAACTGATACTAATGAGGTGAAATCTTTGCCCGGACATTGACTGTATGAAGAAATAATGCTATAAATATGGGATGAATTAAGCAGCATAATTTAGTCAAACCTGCGGATTATTTGGTGCTTTCCTGCCGCATAATTCCAGTTACTCTCTCTATAGGGCAATTGGTCAAATGGGCTGGTCTAACAGGCCAATTTGTGGGACTTTTTGTGTGCTGGTGGCCCTTCGGAATGGTCGACTGGGCTGGTTTTTACTGTTAATTTCCCTGATATTAAAACAAACATTGCCTGCAGCAAGCTCAAATCCCTGCTATCTTCCATTGCTGGCTAAACACTTATGTATTTACAAAAAGGGGGTGGTGGGGGGGTGGTGAGGGACAGAGTCTCTGAATTAAACAGAAAGCTCTCACCCAGTCAAAAGATCAGGGCTAGATCCAACACCGTTTTTTAGCTCACTGCACCATCCCAGTTTCAGAACCTGACTGTATGCAAATTAGTCTGTTCCTGTCCCAGTGCATGATGGGAACAGGACAAACCAAACTACAGAAGCCAATTCTTACACTGGGAAGGAAACAAGCTCCCGGGGACCGGTTTCTGGCATTACAGCCGTCTTCGGCCCGGTTTGCTTGAATCCTGATGGTGCAATGAGCAAGGGTCTCACATCTGAGAATACCCTTCCACGCTTAGGGTGGACAAAAATATTTACAAAAAGGGGTGGTGAGGGACAGAGTCTCTGAATTAAACAGAAAGCTCTCACCCAGTCAAAAGATCAGGGCTAGATCCAACACCGTTTTTTAGCTCACTGCACCATCCCAGTTTCAGAACCTGACTGTATGCAAATTAGTCTGTTCCTGTCCCAGTGCATGATGGGAACAGGACAAACCAAACTACAGAAGCCAATTCTTACACTGGGAAGGAAACAAGCTCCCGGGGACCGGTTTCTGGCATTACAGCCGTCTTCGGCCCGGTTTGCTTGAATCCTGATGGTGCAATGAGCAAGGGTCTCACATCTGAGAATACCCTTCCACGCTTAGGGTGGACAAAAATATTTACAAAAAGGGGTGGTGAGGGACAGAGTCTCTGAATTAAACAGAAAGCTCTCACCCAGTCAAAAGATCAGGGCTAGATCCAACACCGTTTTTTAGCTCACTGCACCATCCCAGTTTCAGAACCTGACTGTATGCAAATTAGTCTGTTCCTGTCCCAGTGCATGATGGGAACAGGACAAACCAAACTACAGAAGCCAATTCTTACACTGGGAAGGAAACAAGCTCCCGGGGACCGGTTTCTGGCATTACAGCCGTCTTCGGCCCGGTTTGCTTGAATCCTGATGGTGCAATGAGCAAGGGTCTCACATCTGAGAATACCCTTCCACGCTTAGGGTGGACAAAAATATTTACAAAAAGGGGTGGTGAGGGACAGAGTCTCTGAATTAAACAGAAAGCTCTCACCCAGTCAAAAGATCAGGGCTAGATCCAACACCGTTTTTTAGCTCACTGCACCATCCCAGTTTCAGAACCTGACTGTATGCAAATTAGTCTGTTCCTGTCCCAGTGCATGATGGGAACAGGACAAACCAAACTACAGAAGCCAATTCTTACACTGGGAAGGAAACAAGCTCCCGGGGACCGGTTTCTGGCATTACAGCCGTCTTCGGCCCGGTTTGCTTGAATCCTGATGGTGCAATGAGCAAGGGTCTCACATCTGAGAATACCCTTCCACGCTTAGGGTGGACAAAAATATTTACAAAAAGGGGTGGTGAGGGACAGAGTCTCTGAATTAAACAGAAAGCTCTCACCCAGTCAAAAGATCAGGGCTAGATCCAACACCGTTTTTTAGCTCACTGCACCATCCCAGTTTCAGAACCTGACTGTATGCAAATTAGTCTGTTCCTGTCCCAGTGCATGATGGGAACAGGACAAACCAAACTACAGAAGCCAATTCTTACACTGGGAAGGAAACAAGCTCACTATAGGTGTGGCAGGGTATACTCAGACATGAGTCCCTTTCTCACTGCTCCATCAGGATTCAAGCAAGCCGGGCCGAAGACGGCTGAAATGCCAGAAACCGGTCCCCGGTAGCTTGTTTCCTTTCTGGTGAAGAATTGGCTTGGTAGTTTAGTCTGCCCTGTTCCCATGATGCACTGGGCCAGGGACAGACTGATTTGCATATAGCCAGGTTCTGAGCTGGGATGGGGCAGTGAGGTAAATAACGGTGATGGATCAAGCCCTGATCTTTGGACTGGGTAAGAGTGGTCTGCTCAATTCAGACACTCTGTTCATCACCACCCCCTTTTTTAAACACTTATGTAGCAGCTCTTTAAAATTTCAAAACTGCCCCAATTTGCAAGTATGGGCCACTCTTTTAGCTATTTAATTCACTAATGGGGGCCACTTTTACTTTGGTGCCCGGGTCTATTTTCTGTCTTGGGGCAGGTCTGTCTTGACTTGGGCTGGCAGGGACGGGGCTCGGCCCTTGTTCTGCCAGCGGACTTTTGAGGCAATGGCCTGGTGTTTGTGGGCGAGGCATAGGGTGGGGGCACTCTTTTAGCTGTTTAGTTCATTAATGGGGCCACTTTTATTTTGGTGCCTATGTTTATTTTCTGTCTTGTTGGTGATAGTGGAGATGTTCTCTCCCCAGACCCTGTCTGTCTTGACTTGGACTGGGGTGTGCCCGGGTTCCGCTAGCGGACTTTGAGGGACTGGATCCCATGTGGGCTGGTATTTGTGGGTGAGACATAGGGTGTGGCACTGTTCTTTGATGGCGTTGTTCTCTGGCTCCTCTGGCAGTCAGTGTGGGTGCCCTCTGCCCTGGGACATGATTCTTTAGTATATGTTCCACCTTCTGTGGCCTGTTGTGGTGAGATAACGATGCAGAAGTCTACATTGTTGCCCTAGACCACCTTGCCATTGAGTAGAGTTAGCCCCAGAGCCGCATTGGGCTCGGGCTACCTATGTGGGGTCTCCCCAGAAATGTTTTTTATTGTAGGGTTATTTTTATTAGGGGTGGGCGGAATTTGTGTAGTCTCACTACACAAAGCTCTGCGAAATGGTAAAAAATATCTGCGACCAAGCAAAAGTTCAGCGAACACGCAGAATTGCGCGTTCCACCCGTTCGTAATGCTTTTTTCCTGTTCGCGAACGCTGTCTGCATGCTCGTGGAGAATCATCTCATGAACATTCATTTTGAAAGTGCAAACAAGCAAAAAATACAGCGGATCTCAGAATTTTTGGCAATTCCGCGTTCACTGCAGAACACAAAATTACCCAAATTCCACGAGCTGAACGGAATCTACCACCCTGGCCTAAATTTAATAGCAATTTCCACACATTTTATGCATCATTTTTATAACGCTTTCCATCCCGTGGTGGGCAGCAGAGTCTCTGAAGCGCTTTGCCGTCCACCCCATTAGTTGCTGGGTTGAAGCTGAAAGAGCATTGGTTGCAGTTTGGAAATGGGAACATCTGGCAGTTGAACGTTGCCAGTGGGTAGGATTGCTGCTCTATCCAGGTAGACGCCTAGGCAAGGCCACTGGAATTACGTGATTCTGCGGCCACAGTTTTTTTTTGCATAACTATGTACTTACCGCATTTGCCACATAATCCATCATCTTCTGCAGATTTTAAAAACACACTTGGTTTTTAGCTCAAAGGGTTCAAAAGTGACATCAACATGTGTTTGAGCGCAGTGTGTAAGGCCCATTGTAAAAGTTAACTGGTCATCTTTCAGTTGCTTATTTCTGTTTTTGTTTGTTAAGCTGATACTGAGGTGAAATCTTTGTCCAGATTGTATTACCATCTGTAATAACCATAAAATAATGAAGTAATGCTTCCTTATGCTGCATAGTTTGCTTTTCTTGCCACATAATTTAGTTGGAGAGGATGTAGCCTTACAGCTGGAGCGGTCGACCTCGAAGCTGGTGAACCGGGTTTGGATTTCGGCAATGACACTCAACATCTTGTGATTCTGGACAAGTCATTTAATCTCCACGTGCCGAACAACTGTAACGAAACTGGTGCTCCAGTAAAACGCTCTGATGCCCGATATCTTCAGGTCTAGTTTGCGCTATATAAAACATAAAACTATCTATCTATAATCTTACCGCATGATTTGGTGCTCCGCTGCTGCACAATTCCAGTTGCAAGGCTCATAGGTTTCTCACGAAGAGGTTGGCATGACCCAAGGTGTAGGTTGGCATAGAGAAGATGAGATCCTTGCAGTAAGGCCCAGGAGCCGGTTGTGGCCCTCATGACCTTTACATGTGGCCCCCTGCTCAGCAACAGCTCTCCGCTGCTGTTCACTTGACTGAGCATTAACTTTCAGAAAGATGCTAAATAAACAAGCAAGCATTTATTTATAGGTAAACTTAAGCTAAAGAAAGGAAATGACTGAGTTGCCCTGCACCACCTAACCTTAGAAACTGCTTCATTTTTAAAGACTTTTTGAAACAAACCTGTAAAAATATGATAAAGTCTCTTCAAAATTGTTCAGAAGCGTTTCACCTCAGTATATCATGCACTAGGAGTGCATTGAAAAAAAATATATATATTTTTTTAAAGTGGTCGTTTCGAACATGAATTCTGACATTTTTTTGCTCCCTTACTGAACACTAATGCCAATAGTGAACTAAGAAGCAAGTCCGTTATCCTGTGCCCGCCCCTCTGGGTGGCCTGCGTTGCTGCTAATATACATGGACTATAGTATAGGTTCTGAAATGAAACACGAGAGAAGGTTGTGTACAGGTCACAGCCTGTATTTCGAGGTGCTCTTATACACGATAATGAAGAAAACTGAGGTAAAGCGAAATTAAGAATTGGTAGGATCACACAATTTGTTCATGAGAGGAAGCCGGGATTGACCCCAGGTTTTCTGGTTTCTCATTGTGCATTCCAAACACTAGATGTGCACGCTTCGCTTCCCTTCCGTCCAAGTTACCAAGTTACATCATCCTGTTTTAACACCCTGCGCATGCTCCGAAAAATCTTCCGATGGATCCCCACCGCAACCAGGAAGACTGTCACCCAGGCCCTTGTCACCAGCCACCTGGACTACGGAAACACCCTCTACGCTGGAACCACTGCCAAGCTCCAGAAAAGACTACAACGCGTCCAGAACGCCTCAGCAAGACTCATCCTGGACATCCCCCGACACAGCCACATCTCTGCTCATCTGAAGAATCTGCACTGGCTCCCCGTCAGCAAGAGAATCACATTCAGACTCCTCACCCACGCACACAAGGCTCTCCACGACGCGGGCCCCAGGTACCTCAACAACCGCCTCGCATTCTACATACCAACCCGCCAGCTCCGCTCCGCCAGCCGCGCCCTCGCCACCTGCGCCCTCGCCACCGTCCTACGTATTCGCAAAGCCACCGCCCGAGGAAGATACTTCTCCTACCTGGCAGCCAAGACATGGAACTCCCTCCCCATCCACCTCCGGCTGACCCAAGACCATCTCTCCTTCAGGAAACAACTCAAGACCTGGCTGTTCTAGCAGTAGCGGACCCCCCCCCCCCCCCCCCCCCCCCCCAAGCGCCTTGGGACCCTTACGGGTGAGTAGCGCGCTATACAAATTCCTTGACTGATTGATTGATTGATTGTTTTACACTGCAAGGTGTCTCTCCACAGGAGCCAGTCGTCCACCAATCCCAGATGCACCCTTTCACCTCGTGTCACTCTCTCCTCCATGTAATCTCAGAGGTCTCTCCGCCTCCCACGTGGGGTGTCACTCCACAGGCGTGGGGTGTCACTCCACAGACGTGACACTTTCATTTCCTCCCCTGTGGATGCGGACAATGAGCAGTGTGCCCGGCCCCGGCGTGAGGGTACTTTGCGCTCTCACCGTTTTGTTTATAGCGAGCTTTCACTTTCGTTTGCTTTATGGGCCCGTAAAGGGTGGCTTGGAAAGCTGCCCAGTTTTACGCATTCAAGTGGACGCACACAGCACTCTTGTCCCAGCTTCCTCCACCCTAACACGTCTGAACAGGTGTTGTGTCTTCAGAGCCCGACCCGTGAAATCTCTGCCTCGCCATAAATAAACACCATAACGAGAGGACGGGGCATCCAGTCTGTTTGGAGGGGGGTGTTAGACAGCTAATGTTAGGGCTTAAAAACGAGCCCTAACATGGGGCAAAAAAAGCGCATCGAAGTCGGTTCAGTGAGGTTTTAAGCCGGAATATTGTACCTACTAAAAATATTCTGCTTTACGAGCTGTGTGTGGCCTGAGAGAAGCCCCCCTCCTTCTTTTTACAGCCCACCCCCATGTTGTGTATTCAGCGCGCCCTCCCCCAATCATTTGATCTGAGCTTGTCTTGCTGTCCTGGACATAAAAGGCCGCCGAGTTCTAAAGTTTTGAAGGAGCAGAGAACGTTCTCGGATGTAGCGCCTTTCCCCACTGAACTCTGAGAGGCACTTCATTATATTTTCCTCCAGGTTTCCTCATCTGTGGGGGCGGGGAGGCGCTAGGATGTTACCCGCCGGCTCCAGGCGCTTCCCAGCTATTTAAGCGCTCGGTCTGCTGCTACCTTTAAGTGTTTGCAAAGGCGTTTTATCTGTAACTCTCCCGCCGGCGGCTCCTTTGAGCAAACGCGGGATTAAAGGGTTTATCACTGAAAGGGAGCCGGGGGAAGTGAGTAAAAGGGGGGGGGGAGTGGAAGGGGATGGGATGGGCTCACACCAACCTTACTCCCTCAAAAGGTTACTCGAACCCAGTGTGCAGAGCGCCTACCCTCTGAGGGGTTGGGTGCAAATCCGTTTACAGTTTAGTGTCCCCCTGCTGAGTGTGTACATGCCGTGTACATGCAGCTTACCTTAGCTAGTGTGGGGTAGGAGACACACCTGGACTGGCAGTGCCAGCAGAGCTGGCGGTATACACCTCCCTGGGCTGTGTTTTCAGGCCCAGGCGAGTTGGCTTTGTTCATTACATGCACCATTTATCCCCCATCTACCCCAAGACCAGAGCAGTATCCATATTTATTTTGGGTTTTGTAAAAAAAAGTCAGCTGAAATGAGTATTTTTCCACATTTATGTAACCTGTAAATATGCCCTCATGCTTGGATGTCTGCCAGGTTTCAGTGCTGTGGGCACACTCCGAAGATAATTCAGTGCACTTATATGAAAATAAGCAAAGTTCAGTTTCAACCATGTGCCTATCTACTGCTGCTCAGGCCTCTTTACTGAAATTCCTGTCTTTCTAACCCCTTCGTCTATCAATCCACACATTTGTTGGCCTGACAGTCATGGTAGACAGTATTTAGAATGAGTCCAAAGCAACCTAGTTTCTGTTTTTATCAACATTTAAAAATATATACAGACAAGAAAATGAATGTTTTCTGTCTGTATCTATCTGTAAAAATCAGTAAAAATGGAAAACGGGGAGCCTTACCTTTGACCCCTGACCTCTCTCTCAACTCCAACGGCTGTAGAGCAAGGTGCCCCTCAAGGCTCTATCCTTGCGCCGATCCTATGTAATTTCTACATTGAACCGCTTGGAGCCCTATTAAAAGAAGCTGGGATCCTTTACCAGTTACAAGCTGATGACACCCGACTCTACCTCAAGGTGTCCTCCGCACGTGACCTCTCGTTTCTCGCCACCACCCTCAACTCCATCCAAGAATGGATGTCATCTCATCACCTAAAACATAATCCCTCTAAAACTGAATTCCTTCTTACCTCCACCTCAAACTCTGCACCTCCTATTCAATCAGGGATGAATAGTCGAAACATCCCAACTGCAAACCAGTCATCGTTGGCTGTGCCAAATCCCTGGCTGTCATTCTCAACAAAAGACTCAACCTCGAATCCCAAATCAAAACCCTGGCCAAGAATGCACGCTTCCAACTACGACTTCTCTGGGGTATTCAAGGTTACATTCCTGAACCAGATCTGAAAACTCCTCTCCAATCTTTGGTTCTCTCCAAACAGGATTACTGCAAATCTCTTCTTGGAGACCTCCCTATGACAAGTTTATCCCCGTTTAAAACCCATCCTCCACTCAGCTGCGCGCTTTGTCTATGAGGCTGAAAGAAATTACCTTATCACTCCTTTTTGTGGGAGAGGGGAGTTTTATATAGCATGAACTACAACCGAAGGTATTCAAGCACTTTAAATGAACACCAGGTGTGTTACAGACGGATACATTCATTGTTTTTTTGGTAGGCACTGGGAGATTAAGTGATTTGGCCAGAATCACAGGAGGATGAGCGTCTCTGCCGAGACTCGAACAAAGTTCCCCAGCTTCGAGGTCAACCGCTCTAGCCGGTAGGCCACATCCTCTCCTTTGTTGACAACTCTTTGCTGATGTCCTATTGAAGCAAGGACCGTATATAAGACTGCTTGCCTTACCTATAAAGCCATTCACACCAGGGCCGGACTGGCTATAGTGGGCACCGGGCAATCCCCTGGTGCGCCGCACGGGTGGGGGCCTGTTTTGGGCCCTGGGGGCCGTTATTGTTACAGGACCGTTTTTTGAAGCATAGCTGCAAAATTGTCCCTGTACCAAAATCGGCCAAAAACCGGCCCCGGCAAAGAGCTCGGCGGCGAGTGGGGAGGAGGGGGGGCCGGCCGAGCACTTTGCCAGGGCCGGTTGTGGTTCCCAGTCCGGCCCTGTTTCACACATCTACCCCACGCTACGTAGCAAACCAACTCAAGTTATCAGGTAGTTCTAGACCCTCAAGAAATGCTGAGAATCTGCTGCTCGAACCTCCAACCTTCAAAAGAGAAAGACCTATGGTGCAATCGTTCTCTGGGAATGCAACTAGAATTTGGAACGCGCTGCCTCCTAACCTGCGCACCACCACCTCTTTCCGGATCTTCAATTCGGACCGCAAAACTCTTCTCTTCCGTAGACATTTTTTCACAGTAACCTCTCCAAACTCCCCACCAGGCATACATCCCTGCCCTAATGGCATAACCCTGACTGTTTCACAACACTTGAATGAACCTTACACTGTAACCTAAAGGAACATAGGGCTTCCTATGGCTAAGTTTGTAAACTATGCTGTATAACAACTTGCATTTATCTCTGTAAATATGGTTTATTTCTCTATGTAACCTGCTAAACATGTTATCAGTAATCTGTAATCTTGTAAATACATAACTCTCACCCTTAGTAACTGTAGTAGTCATACGTTTGGGTCCTACCATCTTGTTACTGTAAACCTTCTCATGTAACATTCCTCGCTCTAAGGTAAAGCGACACCTCTAGTGATGAATGTGCTATATCAGTCAGTCAGTCAAAATGCTTTATTTCGATAAATCAATATCATAAAAAGACAATAGTACTATACAAAATTTACATACGCTGCAATACATTAAATATACATGTTAAAATCAGAATTAATTGTACACAGTAAAATATATATCAAAAGTTTTAAAAATTCCCTTTAAAATTCATAAAAAATGAGGTCATGATAAAAAGGGTACAAAACATCATAAAATATAGATACCCTAATTTCATTTTCATTGTGTAAACATAATACTCGATTTCATCCCAATTCAATTCATATGTGCTATAAAAATTATCACCCAAATAAATCCCTTCAGAAGGTCTGGCCCTGATGACTTGGGATACCTAGGCAGTCCCCTAGTCGCTTGATTCCTGCACAGCTGACGTGGAAGAAGACCATGGCTTAGTAGGGAGTGGTGGCATGGCAGTCCGGTTAGAACTATTGTACTGTGATTGTGTATATGGGTAAACTTTCTTATTGAATGTTTGCCACTGGTTTCAAAGCTGGGATTCCCCAGAAAAGAGGTCTAACTGTGAATTCCTGTATAAATCAAAATAGCAACAGAGGACCCCTGAAACCGGACCTCCTACACAGCTCCATTCAATTAGAGAATGGTGGACGTCATCCACAGTATCACCGTTGCTTGATACTGCTGCTGATCAGTAATAACAATGAGGTGTCCCAATATAAAGACAGACGTTCTGCCACAAAAGTAACAATTGCTTTTTTGATGCCTTCTCCACAATGATGTAGGACTATCAATCAATGATCTACAAAAATACACTACTGACCATATAAATAACAATGACCCAATTGACTTTAAGAAAATTTGTGAACAGTATATTAGGAAATCATTGTATATTGTGTGTAATGATGCATATATCCATAATAAAGGACAAAAGGTTAAAGACTGTACAAGAATAACATTTAACGGGAAAAATGTTTGTGACATACAAACGTGCCTGATAAATTATACGGATGCTAAAATAGTAGGCAATGAAAACATTGGACACAGATAACATATAAACAAAAGCTTGTATGAGCGTCCAAAATATGCTAGATTACTCTTAAAAAGACATATGATTTTCATTCATTCTAACATGGAGAAGTCTATTTGGGCATAGAATGCTTGTTCAGTTTATTTCGATGTTTCACCCCCCCCCCCCCCCCCCCCCCCCCCCCACAAAAGCGAGTGTGGTTGGATAACATCACCATAGGGTCTTCTTCAGGACTATAAACATGATGGTGAACAGCCTGTTATAGAAAGTTTCTCAGGGAGAATAGGGATAAAGGGATCGTGCACTCGCCTCTCAACTCAATTGAGACCTTGATTGATGAAACCATTAAACTTATGTCCAGTATTAAGAAGGAACCAATTTAAATAATAATAAAAATAATAGGCACATTTATAAAGCGCAATGGTTACACTAAGACCAGTGTGTCCCTTCAAGTGCTCCCTTAAGTGCTCCCTTTGCAGCAAAATGCTTTATTGTATTCCAGAAATTACAAACTTAGTGTGTATCCAAGTTCCATGTGCAACAAGTGCTTCCCAGGTTCCTCCTGCTTGCTGGCGAATCAGTACTGCTCGCTTCGCATACCTGCATCAACCACTGTCCTAATACTGCTGATGAGCAGAAATACTAAGAAACAATACCTAGAATAGTGCGCCCAACAGAAAGTTCACAGTCCTTTTTTTGTATTTATAAATCTTCTTTATTGAAATTTTGTCTTTCATAAAACAAGCCAAGATCACGGCTGAATCGTTTCGTTCAAAAGAATTGAACTTCAATACTGCTGCAAGTAATAAATAAAAAACATATATAAACAAACAGCGTACACTATTTAATACCACGTTTACAAAACAGATACCAGGACTCCATATAGTTAAGACAAAAACATTACAAAAATTCCTGAGCATGATAGTCTGCTGGTGAAAGCAAACGCTTCTTGAAATATGTGCTTATGGGTACCCCATGGGAAAAGGAGCCCCGTTTAGCAACATATTCTAACATCCAAAACATAATTTCTGGTCAATGTTCGGTATATATAATGGCAAATACCAAAGAAATGTACAATTGACCGAACAGATAACATATTTATGTACAGTTCATTTCAGTCTTCAACAGGAATATTTGGATTAATGGATTCTAAATATGAATTCAGGTTTTTTCTATGTGTGCTATATAACCCATGCAATAGACACTTGCAAGTCTCCTACTTGTCACTCGGGGCATTGATGTCAAAGATATGGAATCTCTCGTGTGTGATTCATTATAAGACTAGGTCCAGCTTTTCAGAATTTGTTCTTAAGGTCTGCCTTCTAAGGTTCCTCTAAATGTGCTTTTTTTCCCCCCTTTTTGAAAACATTGAAATAGTGAAACAATGTTGTTTGGTCAATTGTATACTCCTCTCTGGTATATGCCATTATATATACTAAACATAGATCAGAAATTATGTTTTGGATGTTACAATATTTTTCTAGATGGGGCTCCTTCTCCCATGGGCCACCCATAATTACATATTTCATGAAGAGGCTTGCTTTCCCCAGCTGACCAGAGTAATGGTCAGGATTATTTTAATTTTTTTTGTCTTTACTATGTGGAGCCATGGTATGTATTTTGTAAATGTGGGGTTATATAGTGTATGTTGTTTGTTTATACATGTTTTTATGTATTACTTGCAGCCCTGATGAAGTTCAATGTCTTTGAACGAAACGCGTTGACTGTGATCTTGGCTGTTTTTATGAAAGACATCAAATTTCAATAAAAGAGAACATAAATTTAAAAAAGGACTCTGGACTTTCTATGGTTGGGTGCACCATTCTATGTTTTGTAACCGTGAATTACTTCCTGCTTTATCCCCGATAAAAACACAAATTTCTCTAAACATTGACAGACATATCTGCAATCTCTGGCATACAATGACTACTAAACGGACGACACTCAAATGCTCTTAATCGTTCTAAAAAAAGTACTACAATAAATGAATAAGTCATGTAACATAACATGTGATGTGTAATATGGTCTTATATTGTTAAAGCGGGCTTTATAAGCCAGTTGGCCTTCTGTCTCATGGTTTGTAAATGTCACCAGAACCCCTTGATGCTATATAGGCCCTATTCAACAGTTACACATTATGTATTCAAGCACTCTCTTTTCAGTATCTATTTTTTTTTTTGTTTTTAACACTGGAAGGCGAGGAGCAAAAACTGATAGCACTAGCAATACTGCCTCACTCCATAAAGAAATAAACAAAACTCAATCCGCATGTTCATGAAAACTAAAAAAAAAAAAAAAAAAAAAAACATGTGGAGAGAGAACTAAAACATCTACCCTCTGTCTTATTATAGAAGATTTCCCATGAATCCAAGGAAGCATGCTATGTTTGTGATTTTTACCGGGGATCAGCTGCAGTTGGAAGGAACAGTGACCATATGTAAAACAAGCCTAGGCAAAGTCAATAGGTCTGGGTTTAATGTGCTAACGTATGCAACGCTAGCACATTTTAGCAGACTGTAGGAGTGGGCAGAGAGGGCTGTAGTTGTAAAGTATTCACTCATGCAGTTTAATTCAATCACTCCAGTAGGAGTGGAGTGATACACCTCAAACAGTATATATCATTCGGTGAGAGGGTTATACAGCAGATCAGTGCTGTTCACTTTGGTATACCTGGTGTAGTCTTTTGAATGGCCTAGGGGCATTGTGCAGGGGCAAAAGCACACCCAGAGCTCTCCTTGGGGCTTGGTGAGCCCAGAGCTAGTGTGCAGGGCCATACCCACGCACAGACCGCGTGTGAGGGCCAGCAGCAATGGTCCAGTGTCGCTATGCATGGGTGCGAGGTACCAAGCCCAATGCACGAGCGCCTAGATGCAATAAACAGTGCCCCCGTGTCACGTGTAAGTGGCCAGAGCGATTGTGCAGTGACCCTAAGGAAGAAAATACAGTGGTGTCGTTAGACGTACTGATACCCGGGGCTGTCCCTAAATTAGCCCCCCCCCCGGTAGGAGGTAAGAGCGCGGGTGGGGGTGATATAAGGACTCTTGGGCATGCACTGTGGCCGAATGTCTCCCCACACTCCAGGAAGATCCGGGCACAGCTTGAAGGGTTGGCTTGTAGTGCATGGATGGTGGGCATGGACTCAGAATCTCAGCACAGTGGCATTAGGGCTCCAGCCACTGGCAGTAGGACAGAGTGAATGTGGCAGGGACTGGACTCTAGGGCAGGACATGGTGACCCAAGGGCAGTGCGCATAGTTCCCTTCTCCGCTTCCATGATTGGCTTTCTATGGAAAGCGTAAGGTCGCCTGCTTGTATTATTTATCTGTTGATTATTAGTCTGTTTTCGAGTTCTATTTTGTTGTTGTTGCTGCTGCTGCCCAGAGACATTCTCAGAGTCCTGCTTTGCCCAGTATCTTTTTTGTATGTCTTTTTTTCCTGCATCGCCTTACAAGATATTTGTATCTTTCGCAAGCTTATTATTATCAGATGTTTCCCAGGCCAGGAAAGCTGGGAGCCAGGCCTGCCAAGCCCCCAGCGGGCCTGTCTTATCTGCCCTCTCTGCCTCTTCGGCTCTCTAGTCCTCCCTCTCCCACAGTCCTTTGCGCGAGCCTTCGTTTCTCGGTCTGACCCAGTGCTGCTGCTGGGTTTGGAGGCGTGGTGGGGGATTTTTAAGTAGGGCTTCCTCGCAGTGCTTGTCTGAGACGAACCCTAGACCAAGCAACGTGGACCTGGGCTTAGAATCGGAAAGTTTGAGATTAGTACATTCCATCTGGGTGGGGTCACCCATTTCCCTGCAGGAAATAACCATGTCTCATTTACCGGTGCACATCCTTTCAGATATTAATCGCAAGGGCCCGTTCAGTCGGTTTTGCCCCCATTATTCACCAGGCCCACTCATTTTGCAAATAACAGTCAGATAATGCCCCTGCCTTTTGAGATCTAACTAGGGCCCAAGCGCCTAGAGAGAAGTCACACAGGGCCGGCTTTAGCGATGGTTTCGCTCAGTGCGACAATTTTTGGCACCCCCACAGGCCATGACCGCCTCCTCTGATTCTCTCACTACCATCTTGCAAAAGTGCCCCACATCTCTCCAATCATGTTATTGCCAAACATACCCCCCTCCCTACCCCTAAAGTCAGTGCCCCCCCCCCATGGGTCAGCGCCCAGTGCGGATGCACCGGTTGCACTGCCCTAAAGCTGAACCTGAAGTCACACAGGCTTATCCAGTCCCAGTAGTCCCTGCAGCGAAAAGCTCACCAGCCCATCAATGAGTCCCATGATGCTTGCAGAAGAACCCCAAATTGCCCATCCTTTCTAACTAGAGCCTGTAAAAGGGTCCACAAACCCCATCCAGTCTGCCCATATTCTTCCTATTAAGGCCCTAAGCTCACTCGGTATGCTACTTCCCAGCAGAATCAGATCTCCCCCTCCACAGGCAATCTATTCTGTTATTCGTGCCTGTAGATAAGGACTCCTGTGCCCATACAGTCTCCTTTGTGCCTGTAGATTAGCTGCCCACAGCCCCCAAGGCCCATTATTTCTGCCTTGCACCTACAGATAAGGTGTCTTTTGTGGAATGTTGGTGTGTGGGTCTGTTGTGGAATGTTGGTGTGTGGTGTCTGTTGTGGAATGTTGGTGTGTGGTGTCTGTTGTGGAATGTTGGTGTGTGGTGATGTTGTGGAATGTTGGTGTGTGGTGTCTGTTGTGGAATGTTGGTGTGTTTCCGACCCCACCCATTCGCTCAGGCTCCATATAAGGACCCCAATCATTAGCATCTTAAAGATTTTTGGGGCCCAGGGCAAGACATATTTTGGTACAACTTTTAATGTAATTACATAATTTCTAATAATTCAAGCCTGCATGAAGACAAATAATTTTAGATTGTATTTAAACTTTCACACAAAACAGCTGAAAGGTGTCTTACCTGAGTGTCATAAATCCTTAAAATGACACTGTTTAGAAAGTCAGAGAAAAAGGTAAAGGCAGGGCGAGAAGTTCTGATACAAAATTCAATGAAATGAGAGAAACTGCGAAATATCACTTTACAGAGGGACCCTCAGAAGGGTGGGGGCACTCAACAATTGCCCACTATGCCTATGACTTAAAATCTCTCTGACCCCAAGCTAATCCAGTTGGCTGTTTTCCTGCCATTATGCAGCCAAAGACATTGCATTTGCTCATTTCCCTGCCAACTCTGTAATCGGAGGTCCTTCTTGGTTCCCAGCTGTTCGCTTCCTTCCTCATCATTGTACCTGTTTATCGCAGTCGGGCATAAACCCCAATCAAATAATACAGAATTTTTAGAGGTTGAGCTATCACCCACCTCGCCTCTTCCCAGCTCAAAATAAAATGAATAAAGTGGCCAAATATTCCATAGAAGAGACTGACGAGAATGCCACCCAACCCCGTCCAAAGAGCAGACTGACAAGGAAGCCGCCTGACCATGTCCAAAGAGCAGACTGACAAGAAAGCCACCAAACCCCGTGCAAAGGGCAGACTGACAAGGAAGCCACCCAACACCGTCCAAAGAGCAGACTGGCAAGGAAGCCGCCTGACCATGTCCAAAGAGCAGACTGACAAGAAAGCCACCAAACCCCGTGCAAAGGGCAGACTGACAAGGAAGCCACCCAACACCGTCCAAAGAGCAGACTGGCAAGGAAGCCGCCTGACCCCGTCCAAAGAGCAGACTGACAAGAAAGCCACCTGACCCCGTCCAAAGAGCAGACTGACAAGGAAGCCACGCAACACCGTCCAAAGAGCAGACTGGCAAGGAAGCCGCCTGACCCCGTCCAAAGAGCAGACTGACAAGAAAGCCACCTGACCCCGTCCAAAGAGCAGACTGACAAGAAAGCCACCCTGCCCCGTCCAAAGAGCAGACTGACAAGGAGGCCGCCTGACCCCTTCCAAAGAGCAGACTGACAAGAAAGCCACCCAACCCGTCCAAAGAGCAGACTGACAAGGAAGCCACCCAACACCGTCCAAAGAGCAGACTGGCAAGGAAGCCACCCAACACCGTCCAAAGAGCAGACTGACAAGAAAGCCACCCAAACCTGTCCAAAGAGCAGACTGACAAGGAAGCCGCTTGACCCCGTCCAAAGAGCAGACTGACAAGAAAGGTCCTGGTTCCTAGAGCAAACTGACAAAAAAAATCTGTACACCATTCTGACAAGGAAGAAAACATTATCTAGAGGATCTTGACTCAGAAATCCCCCTCCCTTGAGTAGACTTTCATGGAGACCCCCCCCTTCTTCCATATCCGTAGGCCAGATGGATAAGAAATCGAAACACACTGGCATGGAAACCCCCACACGTTCGTGCCTAGTCTTGACTGACAAGGATGCCCCGTTCTCATATCCTTACAGCAGACTCAAAAGGAAGCTCCCTCAAGAGAACACTGACAAGGAAGCCCCACACTTTCCTTAGACAAGACTTGTTGGAAACCGGGCGTAATTCTGTTTAGCGGAATCACGCGGAATTACCCCAAAATTCTGCATGATTATGTGGAATCTTGTGAGAAGAGTAATTCTGCAATTAGACTGTTTTTTTTGGGGCGGGGCGCAATAATGCTTCCTCGCATCCAACATGCACATGTGGATGTATTTTGCGCTAAGAGATGGCACTAAATGAAAGATAACACGAACAACAGCATGAGCACTAGATGAAAAATAACACGAACAGCATGAGCAACCCATCGCACTCGTTAAATTAGTGGTTTCTGTGCCAATTACCCCCCCTTCATTCACAATTAAGCAACTGAGCGTAATTATTGGTAACTTGCGCCAAAGATAATGCATAATTTCCGAAATTATGTCCATTATGCTGGCAGAATTAAAATTACTCCCAGGGCTACTTTGCAGAACATTGAAACAAGGAACCCCTTCCCTAGATCTTTCTGACAAGGAACACTTTGCCCCTGAGTCCACCTCGCCCATATCCATATTGTATCTTGACAAGGAACCCTCGCCACCTAAATCAGACTGAAAAAAAGCCTCCTTCTCTCGAGCAGATGGACAAAAAATGCCCCCCCCCCCCCAACCAGTGCTTTAAATGGGCCGGTACTGTCCCGTACTCTATTTTGAGTGGAAGAGTACCGGCACTTCTCAAGAGAAATGCTATACTTTTAATTGGAGAGTACAGCACTTCTCAGAAACAAGCAGGTACTCTGGTACAGACTAGCATGGAAGCTGACCCCTTCCCACTGACGCGGGGAACCCCCAAAGCAGAGTTACATGGGACCCCTCGGGCAGGGCGAAGAGGAGGCCTAGCTAAACATCCTGACTAGGAACTTCCCTCCCCCCCCCCCCCCCCGCCCCCCCCCACGGCCCCCCTCCTCGCCCCACCCCCGAGCAGACTTAACAGGATCTCCCCACCCCGAGCAGACTGACAAGAAAACTACCCCCAGAGCAGCCTGGAGCCCCACAACAAGCCCCGCCCCCTGCAGACTGACAAGGAAAGCCCCTCCCCCTTCAGCCTGCTGACAAGGAGCCTACAAAGGCCGACTCCTTTATGATCTGAAGTCAGGCCTTGGGAGACATGAAGGGAAGCCACTTTGTGTCCGAACTTGTAGTGATCGGGGGCTGCGACAGGGAACAAAGGTTGTGGGGGTGTGTGTGTGTGATGGGGAGGGTGTCTCTGTCCGTCCCCCCTCAGTCATAGAGGTCACCGCAAAAAGGCTGTGAGCGGGAGGGTTTGTTCGGTGTCAGAATAAAGTCAAAACAGGTCTTCTCTGAGACACTCGGGCCATCTTAGACAAGACAACGACGCAGTACTTTACAGACATGACCGTACATACAATAGTACACAACTGACCGCTGTGTAAGTCGTTTTTCAAGCTGCCTGACCGTTCCCTCTTTGTAGATCAACAAAAAGAGAGGTAGGGAGAGGGATGAACACTCTTCGTCCCCACTATGACTGGAAAAACAACAAAAGAGTGTTCCTTAGTTTCAAAATATAGAAGTAAGGGAGCACAAGAGACCAACAAAAGCCCATTAGGTTTGTTTAGAAAGCCCTCACTCACCGACCTGGTCGGTGACATGCTTCATCATCGGGCCCCACTGGGTGTGACCGAATGTCACCCCAGTGTGCTACAACGCCAGATTTACTGCGGAGCTGGTAAATGTGAAGATGGGAGGGCTATGTGGTGAGTTAAGTGAACAGAGTGAAGTGGTGAGTTTAAAATTGCCTTGTATGTATCAAAAATTGATTTAATGGTTGATCAACAAGAGCAAGACTAAAAAATGTGTTGGTAAACACGGCCAACTAATTGGATGGTCTGTTTCCAATAACATTAAGTGAAGAGGTGATCGGTCAACATGTTTCTGCCGGTGTTGGTATAATTAACCTGGCATTCGTCAGGACCTAGTGTGAATAAACCCCAGTGGTATGGGCACGCTAAGGCCCACCCTACCAAAGGACTTGAAAGTGAAAAAGTGTCTGAACAGTGCAACAAAAGAGGGGGCTTCACCGAATAAAAAACGGGATGCACGCAACCTCTCAGTCTCTAGGTCAGAGACATAAAATTAAGTGCACTTTCAAAGAGATGAAAATTCACCCCATAGACCGCGGGAGGGGGGTGGCGGAGTATTTTGGCACATCACCCACGACGCCAGGCACCCGAAAGTCCACCTGATCTGCCCTCGGAACCGGGTCTCGTCTCTTTGAAACTACAAGAATCTGATCATTGCCTTCAGTCGTCCCTGTAAAGAATACACTGGGGCAATTTGTCCCTTAAAGAAAAAGGGAAATTTGAGAGAAAACCAAAGCATATAGAATAGATGTCTCCTAATGTCGAAGTCTGATACTGTCAACCTTCAGGGATATACTGCGCCCCTTTGAGTTGCTCCATGGCCACTGACGGCACATAGGGGCAAACGGGGTGGTCCCCAGCTGGGTTCGCTATGCTCCCCTGTTCGGTCATTCAGTCCATATGCAATAACCATATGCAAACCTGGGTAAAACAGAGGAAAAGGGTGGGTTCTCCAAAGGGATCAGTCAAATCTACTGCAGTAAGGTTCAGCATTTGTGGCGCTGCTTACTATTGGAGTGAGCAGTATTGGCTAATGCACCTACATGTGTTTGTATTTTGATATTCAAGGCATCACACCCTTCCGCATTGTGTACAGCTAATCAATTAGCACAATTACAAATGACGACATAAAAAATGACATGTAACAACATTTTCTGTACAATGTCTGTCGCAGTCATTAACAGTCTTTGTCATATTTTAGTTTATAGGTGTCTCCTAGTCAATTATGGAAACGTGTCCACCTTATTGTATTGTAATTGCATTTATATAGTTCTTAGTACCGCTGACGAGGCGTTGAAGCACTTTTTTCGGCGAGTAGCACTTACTCCGGGACCCATAAAGGATTAGTGGTGAATTAGTGTAGTGAAATATGAAAGCAATTTAAGTGGTGGATAGGTAAGTCAGTTATTTGGATTCAGAAGGATAGCAGAAGGATAGAAGAGGAAATAGGTTTGTATATATATATATATATATATATATATATATATTAGTGGTGAATTAGTATGGTGAAATATGAAAGTAATTTGAGTGGTGGATATTTTATTCAGTTATTTGGATAGAGCAGGGTAGGCAGCGGGATAGAAGAGGGAAAGAGGTTTGTATTTATATAGCGCTTCCTACCCCTGATAAGGTTTTAAAGTGCTTCTTTTGGTGAGTATTTACAACAGGGTATACTCAGACATGAGTCCCTTTCTCACTGCTCCATCAGGATTCAAGCAAGCCGGGCCGAAGACGGCTGAAATGCCAGAAACCGGTCCCCGGTAGCTTGTTTCCTTTCTGGTGAAGAATTGGCTTGGTAGTTTAGTCTGCCCTGTTCCCATGATGCACTGGGCCAGGGACAGACTGATTTGCATATAGCCAGGTTCTGAGCTGGGATGGGGCAGTGAGATAAATAACGGTGATGGATCAAGCCCTGATCTTTGGACTGGGTAAGAGTGGTCTGCTCAATTCAGACACTCTGTTCATCACCACCCCCTTTTCTGAATCGATTTTGGCCACTATAGGTGTGGCAGGGTATACTCAGACATGAGTCCCTTTCTCACTGCTCCATCAGGATTCAAGCAAGCCGGGCCGAAGACGGCTGAAATGCCAGAAACCGGTCCCCGGTAGCTTGTTTCCTTTCTGGTGAAGAATTGGCTTGGTAGTTTAGTCTGCCCTGTTCCCATGATGCACTGGGCCAGGGACAGACTGATTTGCATATAGCCAGGTTCTGAGCTGGGATGGGGCAGTGAGATAAATAACGGTGATGGATCAAGCCCTGATCTTTGGACTGGGTAAGAGTGGTCTGCTCAATTCAGACACTCTGTTCATCACCACCCCCTTTTCTGAATCGATTTTGGCCACTATAGGTGTGGCAGGGTATACTCAGACATGAGTCCCTTTCTCACTGCTCCATCAGGATTCAAGCAAGCCGGGCCGAAGACGGCTGAAATGCCAGAAACCGGTCCCCGGTAGCTTGTTTCCTTTCTGGTGAAGAATTGGCTTGGTAGTTTAGTCTGCCCTGTTCCCATGATGCACTGGGCCAGGGACAGACTGATTTGCATATAGCCAGGTTCTGAGCTGGGATGGGGCAGTGAGATAAATAACGGTGATGGACCAAGCCCTGATCTTTGGACTGGGTAAGAGTGGTCTGCTCAATTCAGACACTCTGTTCATCACCACCCCCTTTTCTGAATCTCTTTTGGTGAGTAGCACGCTCCTCTGGAGTAGTTCAGTCAATTCAACAAACCCAACGCATGCGGGGGATATGGCACAGTCCCAAGAAGTTGATTTATATCCTTGAATCTACTCTTGTTTATGGATTGAGAAACTTCTCGTAATGTAATGGTCAACGCATTTTGGACCATTTGTTTTACTTTAGGCCCTTCTCAGGACATAACACAACGATGTAGTACACATGCAGGTTTTACCTTAAAACAAAAGATTTATATGAGTACAGTTTTTATTATTAACTTGTTATTGGTATCAAATAGGTATGCGATGGACTACAAGGTCTAGAAGCCATTCTGCACCTGGATGATTTTATCTCATGGACATGAAGATATTCCCTGAATATTCAGTGTTGTGATAGAGGAGGATTTTATCATTGTACCCTTAAGGCTAAACAATTGTGCACAATTGATGACTATCGGTATTGCTAGCAATATATATAAACCTTAATGTACAGTAAATTTATTATTAGATTAAAAATGATGCTAGTTGTGAGGGTAAAGGACTGTATGCACTAATAAAACCACCATAGAAATATCTACAAGACTATCACAGGCAATACATTATGGCTCATTTAAAACAGTGTTGTCAAATCTTTTGCTATTTAAAGAAATTGGCTTTTCACTGAATATGAATTTGCTATAAACAAAAAAACTTTTTTTCTTCTAGTCTGTTTCTTACACTTTTGCTGTCCATGTTCTCCATCCTATGCAATCTCTCAGTTCACTCACTTCCTGTTTCTCCCACTCAAAATTCCCATTAGCTTCCAGATGTGACCATTTCAATGGTGGCCTTTGGGTTCGAGGGCACCTGCAGACACGGCATGTATTTTGTTTTTGAGGAATCTTCATGTGACAGAATAAGTCACACCAGAAATGTTGCCCCGCGTCCTATGTGCTTTATAAGTTCTAAAGCTGTAATTGGAACAAGTTGAAACCCTGAACAACTCTCTTATGCAGTGAACTATAAACCCTATGACCAGGGCCACTGGAAATACGCAATTTTGCTGCCGAGGCGTATTGCATAGTTATGGATTTGTCACATTTGCCACATAATCTGCAGAATTATCTGCAAATTTCCCAAAAGGAATTTTGTCTGGCCACCTTTCGGTTCTTTATTTCTGGATTTGGGTGTCAAAGTCGTACTAATAAGAAACGTTTGCCTGGTGTGTGCCCAAATGTACTGCATTAGGCTGCATAATTTGCCTTTTCTTGCAGCTTAATTTAGTCAACCTGCTACATAGTTTGGTCCTCCCCTGCAGCAACAGTCCAGTGGGCCTTCCTAAGAGCAAAGACTTAAAGCTGCAAGGGACATTTTCCATCAACAGAACAACTGCAGTCAACTGAGGTAGCCCTCCATAGCCGTATGCCGCAAGGAGTCGCCCAGCTCATTCTCCGTCTCTCTGAAAAGGTCTTGGATCAAGTGTGAATGAAGGTAAAATACCTTTCCATCCAGGGAACCCAGTTCTTCCACCACTTATAGCTAAAAGTCCACATCTCGGTTTGTTCCTCTACAGGGCTTGGCCTTCGTTTTTCTTATCAAGATTTCATTTTCAAAGATCTTTCTTGGCCTAAGTTCCAACCAATCAATTTGTTTTGTGGATTGCAAAATCTTGAACAAGGCCCTCTTGTTGCAATGCTCCCTCCATCCCAGGATAGGGAGGGTTGATCAATTTCAGGTACAAGCAAATGAGTTTGATTGCCAAAGGCTCACTACTAGTTTCTGGCGAGTGCCTCATGACA
The DNA here is from genome assembly GCF_964263255.1 of Lissotriton vulgaris. Classification (NCBI taxonomy): domain Eukaryota; kingdom Metazoa; phylum Chordata; class Amphibia; order Caudata; family Salamandridae; genus Lissotriton; species Lissotriton vulgaris. Next base: position 1,704,361,154 of record NC_141695.1, read on the forward strand.
AGGGACCTCTGGGTTGTCCCATCCATAGATGACGATGGCACCCTACAGGTGGACTTAAATTTTGCTCATGCACAATCTGCCCTTTGCTACACGAGATGGTCTAGTTTATTTTGTTCTTACTCTTCCTTCTCCTGCACCAGCCAGCCACCCAATAACACCCATATAGCACGTTGCACTGATTATTACATTCTTTGGGGGTCAATGGTCGCACACCAGTAACTGGAGAGGCCAGCAAACCCTCTTCCCTTAAGGGGTGCAAGTAAAAAGACACATGGCTCAATTGAGCTGCCAGTCTCCCCATAGCGAGCCATGAGGGGGGCAGCAACTGCGGCTGGGTACACTTTTTGTGCACCCCTGGCCAGCAGAGCCAAGGCTTTACCGTTGTGTGCCCATTGTCGAGTTGACTTGAGGAAAACCATGATATGAGCCAAAAAAAACTTAAAACAGGGCATTGGCAGCTTCTTGTGACCTGTTCTAGATGTATAAAAATTTTCTAAGTATGCGCTGTCGCTTCTGCCGTGTTGGAGGAGGCGCTGAGGCCTTCTGCCGCAGTGTAGCGTGGGTTGCCGGCGCCCGCCCGGGGCAAGGCAAGTATCCTTCCACTTTTCTTTTAAAACATGGCGCCCCTAAGAATGCCCCTGCTTATACTACCCTTCCATTAAAACCCACAGCAACATTCCTGCCCCTTCCCTCCAGAGAGCCCTCCCTCCTCCCCAGGTGAAGAATAAAACATAATGCTTGCTTATGGGGATGTGACTTTTGAAACATAAACTGCTGTCTGCACAAGAGGGTCCAGACCACAGCCTGGAAGAACAATGCGCTCTCCTCTTCACAGGGCCATAAACACAAGCCTGTACCTGTCCAAATATTTATGGAAGTGCCAAGACTTAAAGATGGCTGCCGCGATGCGCTAAGCGTCTTAGGCCTTGTGTAACGACATTCCATTGGTGATGTCTGGACCTGCTCTCCGAGATACTTTTCGGGACATTCTGTAAGTTTGTTGCCACCCTGCAGGCCAGTAGTCGCAGATTTGACCCATGTCCAGTGGCTCCCCAGATATTTTTGAAACTGCCAGCTTCCCGCTGACTGTGGGTTGGGCGTGCGTAGTGCATCATGTACCAGCATTGCACATGAGAAATTGTACATTTAGACAAATACCGATTTGCAGTTTGTGATTTTCTTATTTGGAATTTCTTATAATGGATTTCAGTAGAAGTAGTTGCAGATTGAGTATCGACTTCTACCAAAGGCATTGGAATTTTGCAAGCTAATCTAATGTATTAATAGGTAAATGTACAAATACTGAATCGTATTGAGCTGCAAATTCGATCTACCTCCTTATTATACTTGAGGTAGGTCGCAAATTGCAACCCACTTTGATTGGCTAGATTCACAGGCATGATTGCCTGCTGGGATCAGCAAGCCATCATGTCCGCGATTGCTTTTAAATATTTTTTTTCAGTGCAGACTAGATTAATAAAAGTAAAACTGGGTGCATTTAAAAAAAAAAAAAAACTCCCAAAAATAGCAAAACATTTCATAACCTTTTTTTTTTTTTTTTTTTTTTTTTTTTTTACAAGTAGGCTGTTGTCCCTTCCTGGGACTTCTGCCTACTCCTAAAAAAGTTGTCCACGTTTTGAAAAGGAAAGGATTGCCTTTCGGGCCACTTTCTGTTTGTGAATGGTTACCACCTCATTGGAGTTGGATTTGGGTCACAAAACAATTAATATAGAACTTAATAAATCAGTGTTTGGAAGGGACACCCTTTGCATGGCCCTTCTAACCATCGATTTGCCATTTATCCGCAAACCCAAATTGCGATTCAGTAACATGTTACTGAATCACAAGTTCGGATTTGTACATTTAAAAACTTCATTTTTAGGAGTGTCGCCCACTGATTTCAAGCAGTTCAAGAAACAAAAACATAAAATGGAAAAAAAATTCAGTTATCATTTTAGGTTCTTGCTGCTTTGCGGGTGAGCGGGACTGCTCTGCGAGCAGGTCAGGGGAGAAGTGGTTTGCCCACTCCTGTGTGTGCAATGACTGTTTGGTCGGCCCACTCGGGCCGCCCAAACCAGTCATGCACACTTTTCCCATTCTCCATGCAGGCTGCATTGCAGGCTGCATGGAGAGCATGCCCAACCCTCTAGCCCCTGGCTGAGCGCCGTGCCGCATCACTCGACCAATCACAACTTTGCATTGCAGCGTTGTGAGTGGCTTAGGAGAGTGAGCCTAGCTGAATCTCAGTAAGTTGAGCCGAAGCAGAGACTCGAACCTGGATCCCTAGCTCTGAAGTCTGCAGCTCTGGCCATTATCTCCTTCGACGCTCATGACGAGCTCAGCTCGTCATGAGGTACACATCTCGTACACTGATGCCGAGCTGAGCTCGTCATGATTAGTAGGAATTCCAGATTTTCAGCACAGGGGGGGAAAACCATGAGCGTCAATGGTGTTAAACAACATCCCCTCCCCGCGTTAGTAGTTGGTTCTGTTTTAGATAGCGTTAACAGGAGAAATGGGCTGGTGCAAGCTGCCTCCGGACAAGAGTCCCGGCACTTATTTGTTTACTAATTGACCACTGCCAATAAGGTTTAGTGTGTGCTGGCAAAGTTTAGTCTAAAGATATTTCAGGAAAAGTTAGATATATATTGCACCAATTCCCTTGGACAGGATGTCAGTCAGCACCCAATTATCGTCAGATAACCACATGCAACAGACAGCGTGTTTGGAGGAACTAGTTAAGGTACCTTTTAGTTTCTCAGTACACAGGAGTATGATGGGGAAGGTGTGCAGCTTCTGAATTGAACCATCATACTATATATCCAGAAGTCATCACCTGCCAGCAGCCTTCAATATATATAACTTCTGCATCTTCTCAGCATGTAGTAGAGAGTGATACAACAGACCCAGGGGCCTTAGTTAGCCCTCCAGAAGTTAAAAACAAACACCCCCACTAAGTATGCAATAAAAGGAAATGGCACTGCACCAACATCCCTCATGGAGGGGTGAAGAAGGAGGGGCTTCTGTATCAAGAGGCAAGAAGGTTAGCAGCGACCATATGGCTCTTTGACTCCTACACCCACCGAGCGATCTACTAAGTTAATAAGGAATTTATAAATAGGCCACTGGAATTACATTATTTTGGGGCAATTGCTTCCTGCACTTAATTGAAGATTTGTTTCAGTTGCCACACAATCCACCGCCATCTAAAAAGCGTGCAAATATTAACAAAATATGTTGTTTATAGCAACAATAGATCAAAAGGTATTGGCAACCATACATGCTTTGTGCAGTGCAGCACAACAAAATGTGCAAAAGTTAAGTGGTTACCTTTCCACCGTTAGTGATGCAGGAACATGCACTGGAATGCGTTTTTTAATCTGTTATGCCATGGCTATTCGCCTGTGGAAAACGGCCTGAATGTTCCCCATCTTTGAAATAACAACACAGATGGTGCCTCACTGGATGCACAAAGGGTAGGGGCAGGGTAATGCTGCAGTTGTGCTGAGTGGGTGAGGGTTGGGCTCTTAATGCTAACCGGGAGGGGGAATAGAGAATGAGAGCAGCCAACTTTGAAGCTTGGAGGTGGGCTCCTCTGGCGGCCTAATAAAAATTAAGTGGCATACCCTGAAGAAAAGAAAGGCAGCCATCGGCTGAGCGGGAGTCCTGCTCGAGGACAGCTATGAAAAGTCAGTAAAAAAAAGAGTGCTCACAAGTGTAATAAATAACATGAAGCTTAAGAGCACATGCAACACAGGCAGTCAATATGGGAGGTTAAAAAAGTTGAAATGGGTGGACTAGTAACCTATTTCACTAATCAAAAGCTGTTTTTTATGAAGGACAATAAGAGGCTATAATGGAAAAGATGGGCGGTGCTTGAAGCCCATATTCTAGGTAACAGCATGTCTCAAAGAGACGGCGCATGCGCTGCGTAGGTGGGACCTAAAAAGGGCTTGTTGTGAATACCATTGATTGAAGGACTGACAATCGGCCATAGTCTGCAGCAGTAAGCAAACAATTTAATTGAATGGAATTCAGAAAGTGACGAGCAAATCATTCCTTCTTTATGATGCAAGTGTTTTGTTTCACTAATCATGCACATTCAGGTGTACATCAAGCATACCATTCCGAAAGGCATTAAAAATGCACAGCATTTTGCATCTATTGTAAGGTGTGAGATTTCAATCTGAAAGAGTCTTGAGACGCACACATTCTACATATGTATTGTACAATGCTATGCATTAGAGATTGTTCCTTAATGGTGCTCCCACAAGGTGAACTCCAAATAGAAGATCAGTTTCTTAAGTGTCTACTGGATTTAGAGAATAAATAAGCCAATCTAGATGCGTGTACCTTTAGGCTCGTTTTCTGAAACACAATTTTATTTTGAGACATTGGGGAGGCAGTGCTAATTAACTTCTGTTTCTGTGCTCCTCTGCAATACAAAATCAATTATTGTTCAAAATAATCATTTTAAATGTGTTTAGTTGAATGTGTGTATATTTTTCCACACCACAGGGGTCCTATCTGCATCATTATCAAAATAGCCAGAAAATGCCTTATATTGCATACAATGCCACAAAATGTGTAGTTCTGAGGTGCTTCATTTAGCTAACCCTACTTAACTATCCACTGCTGCATAAGTCCAGTGGCCCGGGTTAAAAAAATCCAAAAACCAACATACATCTTGTGAACTGTGAGAGGGCATCTGCACATTGCAGTTCTTCCAGGCAGGGTGGGACCTTACAGAAACACCACAAATAGCACTGGCACCCATGGTGGGGTGGGGTGGGCATTGGCTAAACTCAGTACACAAGCTGTGGGCTGGACATGCCCATACACACCACAGTATGCCCTTGAAAAGCATGACTGCTGGTCCTGATGTGAGACAAAGTCCTGCAGACATGGCAGCTATGGCAGAGATCACTTTCTTTTCGTATGCTCCATGCATACATTCTAATCTTGTGTTTTTATTATCACACGTATTGTAATTGTACACGTGTTGTACGGTGTCTTGTTAGTATTTTTTGGGACCCAAACTAAGTGATATGAACTCGTAGCATCCTTCCAAGACCCATGTCCTGCTCAGGAAGCATAACCTCCACCATTGGCCCTAGGCTGGCATAGGGGACACACTGCACTCCTCATCTGAAGATGGAACTTGTCAGCCATTACTTTAGGGGTCATTTTCACCATCAGCTGACGACTCGTGGAAAGACCTTCGAGAGATCCCAGAGATGCTCTTCTATCTCCAGGCATCAATTATATCTGTTACATGTCCCACCACTGTGAAACCCCTTAAGGGGCTGCTTGCGCTGTATATTAAATGGTCTTCTTTGGGAGGGGACATTTTTAGAGCGAGGTACGGCTGGTAAAAGATCGCTAGAGTGATTGCACATGATCCATTTGGAGGTTTCTGATGGCGTCATCTTCTTTTCCCACTCTACAGGGACAATACTGTGACATCTGCTCTGCTGCAATCACCGATAAAGCCCACCCGATATCCAACGCTATCGATGGCACAGAACGCTGGTGGCAGAGTCCGCCGTTGTCGCGCGGCCTGGAATACAACGAGGTGAACGTCAGCCTGGACCTGGGACAGGTGAGCACTGCCGACAAGCTGCTGGCGCCCAAATGATGGCATATGGCTGAGATTTTGAGGGTCCTCTTTTGTGAAAATTTACGTGTGGTTTCGGTGAGCTACTGTGTTTTGCCTCCTCTGTGAGTAGATTTGGTTTTGTGCGTCTTTCTGATGCTTTATGTGAATATTTTCTCCATATTATTCTTTAATTCATGGTCACAAGAAGTGAAACCTGTCCTAAAAGTTTGTCCCTGGGTATATAGTCAATGCTTTATGAATTGGGTGTATTGAACAACACACCCAAACCCAACAACACACCAGAAAACTGGATCCACCATCCACCCACCCCACCACCATAGATGTCCATGATATGTGAATGTACTGTTCTAAACACTGGTCAGGTACCTGCAGTGTTGCCTTCTTGATATGAATTGATGTGTATTTTGGGGTTTGACAGCTGAAGTATGGGCTTCCCATTTCCAGTTGCAGCATCCTCAAGTTATGTAATATCCCCAGAGGATGCCCTCCTAGAGGGGTCCATCGACTTCCACTAAGCACCTCAGGTGCAATCCATTTCTTGCATTTGTATCGCGTTTGCAGAGACCTATCAAGTAATTCTATTGGTCATGTAACATGTTCTGCTGTTTTGATCTTCAGCTACCACGTGGAAGTCGAGTGTTTGGTACAGATCATCCGAAGGCCCATATAACTCTATTGTTCCACAGAGAGAATCACCAGTCATTATATTTTCTGTGTTACATGATGTGCACCTTTCCAAGGTCTCCAATGGTAGTCAAGGGCATAATTGTATTCCTATGTAAAAGATGGAGTTCCTTACTAAAATCTGGACTCTCTTCCTGCTAGGTTTGCTGTCTCGGCTCACTGCCCATTTCATTTCCTTTACAGATGTTTTTCTTTTGCTGTTTGTTTCACAATGTCAGCAGAAAAAAATATATTCATTAATATGGCATATGATTTATAAAACGATGCCTGCCGGTGCAGTGCCCATGAAGCGCGCCTCTGTTGCTGTTACTTGTCCCTGCATAGCGCGCAATCGGCCAAGAGGTTCAGAAGGAACTCTGGCAGTGGAGAACCACCTCTGGATGAAGGACACTGTAGATTGTACATAGCGCCTTGAGACCAAGTAATTGGCAAATTCTACCCTATGCAAATACTCTGTAGCATAGCAACAGCGGTGTGGTATTGGGTGACTTTTGCTGGTCCTGGATCGCCTTCCAAAGGTTTCTAGGTTTCCAGGGCTGTCTGGCGCCTGGTTCAGGTTGTGGAAACCGGCTGTCTGTAGGGAAAAGCCATAGGTCTCTCTGTGTGAATGTGCCAGATTGTAGCGCGCACGCCACATTATGCAGGAACTGTACATCTGTATTCATAATACCAAGGAAGGGTGTTGTAATGTAATGTATGTTCTTGTAAAGCGCACTGCTGCCCTGAGGCGTTGTGGCACTGTAGACCGCTGGGGAACCCGTCCTGGCTTTCCCTGTGAGATGGACCCTACTGGGTATCTCCAAGGTGAAACCAGGCATCCCCGGAGAATGTGGGGGGCCGTTGTAGAGATGAGGCAAGCTAATGCCCAGAGTTACCGAGTGTGATCCCTGGTTAGAGTAGGCACCGAGTCGAGAATTATCGAGTCCGCTGACCCTGGTCCACGACCCTGCCGCGTCTGGAATTGAACCCTGGTCCCGGGCCATTCTCTGCTTCCGGGTCTGCCGCTTCTAAACAGTGAGCCACACCACTCCACTTGGGGGTTTAATTCTGCTTTACAATATAGACTCCGTTTTAAACGTTTCCCCATTGGGGGGAGGAGGATAACCTGCTTGAACCCTGGACCACGCCCCAGTGTAATTGAGGATAGCTCTGAGCCATGCTAAGGCTTTCAATTATACCTGGAATTCTGAAAGGTTGTTCATGAAAAGCAAATGCTGATAAACAAGCTCATAACAGAAATACGAGAACAGACCATGGAAAATGGTTCCCTTGTGAGAGAGTTAAATATCAGCTGGCAATTTTTAAAGTCCAATTTGAGAGGAATTTAAATTGGCACTGACACCAGTACAATTGTAGTGCCTTGAATCAGCTAGCGGTTGTTGTAGGGGTTACTGTGAGGTGCATTGTGCAGGGGGTGTAGTTTTGACCCTGCGTTATGTAGATGATCTGTTATTGTTGGTTTCAAGTCCAGGCCCAGACATATCTATTGCATCCTTTGAAGATGTTATTTCACAATTTGAGAATAATTCTGGGTACATAGCAAAGTGGAATGAAACGTTTACAAAGGTCACTTCAATTTTCCAAAAGAGACACGGAGTAGTATTGACCAGACGGAGGGGAAAGTAAATTATTTGGGATTAAAGGGAACTGTAGAATAAATGAGGCGTGTGAGATGTAATCCTAGTCAGTTGATTCAGAGGTCAAAGTAAGAAAAATAAGGAGGTGGAAATGATTGAATGTGGGCCTATGGCTCAAACTGAGATGAATAAAATATAATAATCCTTAAGATTGTATTGTAATTGCATTTATATAGTTCATACTACCCCTGACAAGGTGCCAAAGCGCTTTTTCGGTGAGCAGCACACTACTCCGGGGCCCATGGAGATTTATTGTCGAATTAGTATGGTGAAATATGAAAGTAATTTAAAGTGGTGGATAGGTTAGTCAGTCATTTGTATTCGGAAGGATAGCAGAAGGATAGAAGAGGAAAAAAGGTTTGTATTTATATAGCCCTTGTTACCCCTGATGGGGTGTTGAAGCGTTTTTTTTTAATACGTTGTACGTTACTCAGGAAACCCATGAAGGATTAGTTGTGAATTAGTATAGTGAAATATGAAAGTAATTTGAGTGGTGGAAATTAGTCAGTTATTTGGAGTGAGAAGCTTAGTGGAGGGATAGAAGGGGAAGGAAGGTTTGCCTTCATATAGCACCTGTTACTCCTGGTGGGTGTTGAAGCTCTTTTCTGGCGAGATGCACGCTACTCCGGAACCCAGAAAGGATTAGTGTTGAAAATGACTATAGTGAAATATGAAGTATTTTGCCTGGTGGATATGTTCATCAGATATTTGGATAGAGAAGGGAAGGCGGTGGGATAGAAGAGGGAAAGAGGTTTGTATTTATATAGCGCTTGCTACCCCTGATGGGGTTTTGAAGTGCTTTTTTGGCGAGTAGCACGCTACTCTGCAACCCATAAAGGTTAGTGTTAAATTAGTATGGTGAAACGTGAAAGTAATTTGAGTGGTGGTTATGTTAGTCAATTATTTGAATTGAGAAGGGTTTGGGAGGGGTAGAAAAGGGAAAAAGGTTTGCATTTATAGATCGCTTGTAACCTGATGGGGTGTTAAAATGCTTTATTGTCGAGTAGCACGCTATTTTGGAACCCATAAAGGATTAGTGGTGAATTAATATAGTGGAGTGAAGATGACCTACATTGGGCAAACATTTATGAACCTACTGATTTCTAAGAAATTACATTTTGGAGTTGGTCAGAAGAATTATCTTGTATTTTCTTTTAAATGGGAAGAGAGCTCATATAGTGAAGAAGACGGAAAACACAGATTACAAAGAGAGCATCTGGGTCGCCAAATTTAAAGAAATTTTGTCTTGCATCAAACAAGCGAAAATACCAGATTTGTGTAGATTGAGGTTCCAACTTGTATTGAAACGGAAAAAAATGCTGCGAACTTTCCTGATTAATCTGTGCACCATAGCAAACTGCACTTAGCTCATTATGGATAAGGAAAACCTACCATAGGTCAAATGTGGAATAGGGTGTGTTTTGAGCAGAGGAGTTATTTTCTCCAGTGTGAAAAGTTCTGAAATTAAAATAGGCAAGATTGTTTTGGCAAAATAGGTTTGAGAAAGGCATGAGTAGAACAGGATAAAAATTAGGGGTGGTGTAACTCGCGCAATTTTCTGTAGCGTAATTATGCAAAATGACAGACTAATTACACAATGTTAAGCGCAGTTGCGCTAGGAGCATAACCCAATACTTTGCACTATTTCATATCTCAAAATGCACCCTTGCGTCCCAAATTAAGCAAATCTTGTATTTTGTGGTAAGAAAATCACATCAAATTCATCAAATTCAACAGAACACGAACAGCAGCAGTCGCTCGCACTGCTTCTGTGCCTATGCAGTCGTTATTTTTGACCCAAACTGCTCTGAATAAGATGAGCATGCGAAATTAGTAATTTTCGGTAACTTGACGTCACAAGAGTAACACAAAATTGCTCTCATTACTGCAACGAAATTAAAATATTACCTTGGTCTAGTAAATATAGAGGTGAGTACAGTTAATTCTTCTTGGTACTTGAAAGCAATCATGGGTTACCAACCTCAGACATGGAGGATTATAAAAAATTAAGAGCAGTGGTGGAAACCTTCTTGATATTGAGATGGATAGACACTTATGAAATCAAGATAGGCCCATTAATTGAAAGCGCCTTCAAGAGACCAGCTATAGTTTGTACTATACTTTGTTCTGGGGACTGAATTCCATAGACAAGTTCTCCAAAGGTCAAGATGATTGCAATGAGGAAGTGGATCAGCTCCTCTCCGGCAATGAACGGAGGAGCGCATTAAAGACCACACCAGGAGTTTGCTTGGTATGTTAGGAAGGATACCTCAAATTAAAATCTGTTTTAGATACATTGAACCCCAGAAAAGTTGAGAAAGGTACAACTGTTAGAATCAAACAGATGTGGTAGTTAAGGAGAGGTGGGTAGATGCAGTGGCGGCTGCTATAGAACAGAACAGAAGTGGCGGGGCTGCGCTAGGGAGAAAAAAAAGAAAAGATGACTTACCTGCCGGCCGCCACCTCTCCTCCGCCCTCTTCTGTCCCAGTTGATTCCCGGAAGCACACAGGCTTACCGACTCCCTTAAGCCAATCAGGATGCTGCTCTCATGCTGGTAACAGAATGGTACCTTAACGGGGGAGCCGCCGCTGGGTAGATGTAGACATCTTTATCACGTTGGCATAGAGTGGCATATGTTTTTTAATTTGATTTCAGAAAGTTTAAATTTAGTTAGAGGAAAAAAGCTGATGCTGATACACCCCACCACCCCCAAATATGATATTATTATATTCCTGTATTCCTCCATGTTGGATCCCTGAGGCACACCCCCTCCCATCTATTAACAGGGTGGTTACAGCATTGAGGAGATGGGAAACCTCTGACTGGGTCAACCCGTTTCAAGATGGCTTCCAAATTAACGTTTAATGAAGAAATCATGAGGCTGCGGATTAGCCGTCTTTGTGAATGGTCTGTGCGCGCAGTTTCTAATCCGCGGCCCACCGAAAAGAGGGGCCAAGGAGACCAAGCTTCCCCCTTCAAAGCCGCCATTGTTCTCCGTGGGTCTCACAATAGTCCGGTGAGTTCATTGGGCAAAGAAGCCGCCATGATCTGCTGAGAGCTGCCAAGGGGCCCTGGGGGAGTTTTACCCTGAGCAGGGCTCAGCGTCTAACTCTGAGCTCAGAGGAGCACCCTTTTTTTGGTTAAAAAGGGATGCTGGTGAATACCATTGTTGTCATAAACCGGTAAAACAAGTTTTCATGCAGCCCTTGATTCTGCACTTCTGTTGTTTATAAGTGTTGTAAATAAGGATGAAAGGCTGTGCTTGCCCTACTGGCATTCAAACGCAGGGCTGGCAGATAAACCCATTATCCTGCAGGCTTTCTGGGAGAAAAGTTTGCTTTTGACGTTTGTGTCTCTATAGCAATGGAGAGACTTTGGTTTTCGGGGGCAGGGACTAAGGTGGTTTGTGCTAAATGATATGGAGCCAACTGTGGAGTCTTAGGAGCCAGTGGTGGGGAAACAGATGGTGAAAATGTTGGGGATGGGGTGTTCGAGAATTTTTGGGGGTTTGGACCAGTGTTCCGGTGAGAGGATGAGGCGTCGGTAGGACTGGGCATGCGGTCCCAGTCGTGGGTAGGCGCAGGGCAGCATGGTGGGGGATATATCAGTCTGAATGTATGCATTCAAGAGGAGGAAGGCCTAAAATGCCATGTGTTTGGCTGGCACTGCTGCCCTGGGTGCTCTGACCATTTCTGCCTTGGTGATGCTCGAACCCTCCCTGCCATGGGGCCTGGGCTGGTATCTGTCTCAGTGACCCTGGTGCTTGCCACCCCCCACCCCTTGCCTTTGTTGATGCCCTGATCTCTCTGCTTTGGTGTCACACAGATAGGCCTCTCACCCAGTGACCCTGAGGCTAGGGCTGCCCATCTCTTCCCTTAATGTACCTGTGCCAACCTCTGCCCTTAATGTACCCACCTCTACCTCTGTCTTTAACAGCCTTGTCCACTTCTCCCTTTAATGTACCTGTGCCAGTCTCTGTAAATATTGTACTTGTACCCCCTCGATCATACTCATCAGGGGTAGCAAGCGCTATATAAATGCAAACCTTTTTCCCTCCACTACCATTCTGAATCCAAATAAATAACATATCCACCACTCAAACTACTTTCATATTTTACTATACTAACTCTAAACACTAATCCTTTATGGGTTCCGGAGTAGCGTGCTACTCGCCAAAAAAGTGCTTCAAAACCCCATCAGGGGTAGCAAGTGCTATATAAACGCGAACCTCTTCTCCTTCTTCTATCCCGCTGCTACCCCTCTTTATCCCAGTAACTTAATAATATATCCACCTCTCAAAGTACTTTCATTTTTCACTATACTAATTCAACACTAATCCTTCATTGGTTCCGGAGTAGCGTGCTACTTGCCGTAAAAGCACTTCGACGCCTCGTCAGGGGTAGTAAGCGCTATATAAATGCAATTGCAATACAATACAATTACAATAATGAACCCGTGTCCATCTCTACCTTTAATGTACCTGTGGCAATCGGGCAATACTGTACTTGTGCCCCCCCCCCCCCCCCCCCCCCGCCGCCCCCCCCCCCCCCCCCGCAATCATTAATGGACCAATGCCCAGCTCTGCCTTTAATGTACTCGTGCCTACCTCTGTCTGTAATGGACCTATGCCCTGTCCTGCCATTAATGTATATTCTACCATTTCTGCCATTATTGTGCTTGTGCCAATCTCTTCCCTTGATGTAGCTGTGCCTACCTCTATCTTTTTATACACGTGTCTATCTCTGTCCGTAATGTACCTGTGCCTGCCTCTAGCATTAACGGACCTGTCCATCTCCGCCATTAATGGACCTTTGTCCGTTTCTATCATGAACGCCCCAGTGTCCCTCGGTCGTAATGTTCCTGTGCTACCTTGGTCATTCACACACCTGTGCCCATTGCTGTCAATACTGTACTTGTGTTCACCTTGTTCCTTAATGCACCCGTGTCTTCCTGGGTCATTAATTTCCCTCCACCTATCTCTTGTCCCCAGGGGCGCCCAGCTCGGCCGACCCTCGGTGGCCGGAAGTTGTTAGTTTGATGGTGTTGTCTGGAAGTTTCTCGCCGTCGAGGGATTTATCCATCTCCGTTTCTAATGAGGGAATGTATTGCGGCGGCTCATTTGCGTCCAGGCGCCCATAACTGAGCTGAATGCTAATGCCAGTCCCTTTGCCAGAGCTGTCGGGCATAGTTGAGCGTTCGCGTTGCCCTTGGCATCCCCTGTGCCCGCCTCCGGGCTCAGCTCGCACATTGTCTTTGTGCTGGTTCCTCGGAAATCCTTTTGCTGGAGAACAAGGCACTCTGACGGCCCCTCATCGACAAGGCCTTTCAGCGGCGCAGTACCCTAAAGCTTGCATTGGCACAGCCCTTCACTCTTCATGACAGCCCGCTCACCCTGACTTTGCAGGGCCTCTCAGCCGCGCAGTACCCCACGGCTTGCATTGGCACAGCCCTTCACTCTTCATGACAGCCCGCTCACCCTGACTTTGCATGGCCTCTCAGCCGCGCAGTACCCCACGGCTTGCATTGGCACAGCCCTTCACTCTTCATGACAGCCCGCTCACCCTGACTTTGCATGGCCTCTCAGCCGCGCAGTACCCCACGGCTTGCATTGGCACAGCCCTTCACTCTTCATGACAGCCCGCTCACCCTGACTTTGCATGGCCTCTCAGCCGCGCAGTACCCCACGGCTTGCATTGGCACAGCCCTTCACTCTTCATGACAGCCCGCTCACCCTGACTTTGCATGGCCTCTCAGCCGCGCAGTACCTCGAGGCTTGCATTGGCACAGCCCTTCACTCTTCATGACTGGCCGCTGACCCTGACTTTGCAAGGCCTCTCAGCGGCGCCCTCCACTCTTCATGACCGGCGAATGGCGGTAAAGGTGGGAGCCACTGAAGGGTGTGGACAGATGCTCTGTGGCTCTGGCTCAGCTCGAGGCCTTCTTGGACCCTCGAGCCCAAATGAGCCGAGCGTTCATGTGGCTTCAGGCTGCCCTTAGAGCCCCCACCACCCGCCCTCCCGCCCTCAGGCCTCATGCATCAAGAATTAAAGACAAAGCATTAATCTTTGATGTAAAACAGGGGAGAGTGAGACCTCAATCTAGTGTCTGAATCGCACAATCCGAGACCAGAGGATTTGGAATCAATCCCGGCTACCGCATTTGACAAAATTGTGTGATCCTACGCAAATATTTTATTTCACTATGCCTCAACTTCTCATTGCTTGTTTTATAACTGCACCTTGTAGCATGCATTGGCACAGCATAGCTTGCATTGGCAGAGCCCATCTGCGCTTGCCTTGGCACAGTCCCTCGTGGCTTCCATTGGCACAGCTTCCAATGGTTTGCATTGACACAGCACAGTGTGGTTTGAATTGCCAGAGCCCATCTCCACTTGCCTTGGCACAGACCCTTGTGACGTACTTTGGCACTGCCCTCCTCTCTTCGTGACAGGCCATTGGCTCTGCCTCCCCAGGACCTGTCACTGTCCTGGTGCTGCCTTTATATCTGCAGTGTTTCCCATGCCCTGGTCCCAGAGCAGTCAGCTCCCCTGCCAGAGGCTTCCAGGATGAAAGACAGCTCCTCGCGGGCACATTGTGTGATGAGAACCCGCCCTGGGCATCTCTTGCAGTGGGAGTGGGAGACCCCCTGTCTTCGGGCCATTCATGCAGGTTTGGGCGGGCGGCATGAGCAGTCTCTGTGCTCTTTGGAGGGGCTGGAGCCACATAAAGCTCATACAACGAGGCAGACAGAAGGCACATCCATATTTAGGTCGAGCATTAGAGACCTTGTATATACTTTAGTATATACTTATTATTATATACTTATGTGTATGTACTTTGTGGACTCTGGAGATCACCCTAGGACTATTCTGGCTCCGTGTAGGGACTTTTTTCTGTTCAACTGCCTCTATTTAACTGTCTTGATAGAAAGCGACCAGCAGAGGTCAGTAAAATACTAGAATCACTTTAGCACTCTCTAGATTCCAGTCCATAGAAATTGTCTTCCACGAGCACCCGTAAACAATAATATTTTTTTCAAATCTTGTATTTTTAGTGATATAACCACAGACAGCCCTGATTTTATATTAAAAACAGAACTTTGGACTATACCAGGCAATGTTTCTATCCATGTGTTCCCATACCTGGCATGTCACGTAGTTTGGTACTTACTTTCCCTCCATGTTAAAGAACAGTAGATGTTTCAGCACCCAGGCTAATGTGCTGCATAGCTAAATACATATAAGGTCCCAAAGGTGAGACCGATTGCATTGCAAATGCTTGTTTTCTTCTGCATTGAGAATCTCTACACTGCAGGATGTGCTGCGGTCATCTTTATCTTGCAGACCCCTGAGCCTCCCCTGTGTATGGCAGAAAAATGTCACACATGAAAGTCTTAATGTTTTTTTTTAATCCTTTAGCATTGCCAAAACCAATATGTCTTGCATTTAAGACTGATTGGCTTTGCCAATGGTTTAAGCAATATGCTACTGTATATGCACTGCATATTTCACCTAAATAAAGACTGAGTTTATCAATTCTAAACTCTCTTCGCTTCAGTGCAATTTTGTATTATAATTGTAATTTACTTCATTCAATAAGTATTGGCAAAGCCAAGAGGTCTCTGCTCTAAAAGGCTGTGCTATTTGGTTTTCCAAAGCTTTTAAGGTGCATGTGGGTTAATTGGCATTAAGGTAAGTGTCAATTCTGGTTGTGGGAGGGTGTTCATATTGGGGTGCGATTGAGAGCCCTGGAGCTGAGGCTGAAGTCAGTGTGTTTCAGTAGGCCAGAACAATGTTCAGATTACATGCTCATTCAATCCTTGGCATCTCTCCAGTGCGCACATAATGATGGTCACATAATCCATCAATCAGAATCTTATAAAGTGTGACTACTCACCGTGAGGGTCTCAAGGCGCTGGGTGGGGGTGAGGTACCATTCATAATTACCGATTCTAATTATTTACACCAAAATGATTGATGTCAGTCATGTATATCAAACTGTGGACAAACTCTCACACAGCCAATAGATCAGGCGTTGTGTGTTTTTTGTTGCGTGATATGTCTGGATCCAATAATGGAAAACTCACAAAGGTGCTCCTAAATGCTGGTCAGGCAGCTTGCAGTGCAAAGTGCAGGACTGTAGTTTACCTGTTAAAATCCAGCTCTTTAATTACTCAAACCACACCCCTTTTAGATAGACCCTCTCCTTTTAGATTCACCTCTGTTCAGGCCCTGTGGTCCACAGGCTAAAAGCTGTCTTTCAGGCAAGACAAAAAAAAATTGATGTTGTAAAAGTCTGGAGTCTTTGGAGTAATGTCGAACACTTTTAGAGCAGAAATAAGGAACAACGCCTTTGCTCCTCAACACCAGTTGTGTTCCTTACCTCCGTCGTTGTAAAGTGTAAGGGGGTGGGGGTGGGGGGGGGGCTTGTGCTCTTCAGTGAAAGAATGCTGAGATCCTACGAGCCATATGTATCAACATATTGTCCCATAGACACAGATTGGGTAAAACCATTTGATACATCTGGCCCCAAGTTTCTCCACTGTGGCACTCCAGACTGTGATTGTAGGTACCAGTGCAGCCTTTTAGAATTGAACTGCAATATTTGTCCCCCAGCGAGGTTGATCCAAAAGTTGTGCCGGTCCTTTAGTCCTTGACAAAGCGTTTCAAATCTCCAAAGCTGTTCTGGGAGTCGAGCACAAAGGAAGAAATACAGCTAATAGACCACGGCGTGGAAGGGAAGCAATACAGAGATGGGGGAAACAGGAAATTTGTGGGAGGGGGTAGCAACACAGCGTGGGGCGGAAGCAAAGTGAAGGATGCAGGAGCAAACGTAAGGATGGAGAGAGCAATGTGGAGCGCAGCGGGGAGCAAAAGTAAATGGGCGAGAAAGAAACAGGAGTGGCCTGGGGAAAAAATACAGGTGAGAGTGCAAAGTGGATTGAGACTGGGGGAAGAGAAGCACACGAGTGAGACAGCTGGAAAACACATGCACGCGTGTGCCGTGCTTGAAAAGAGAAAAGTTCCACCTGAAAAGTGATCATTGGAAGGGCACAAGTAATGCATCCAGGCTCCAGAGGCGGGACATCACAAGAATAGGACCCACATGCTAATGAATAACAAGCATTGGAAATGCAATAGGTCTCGCAGCATTAGAGTTAGTGCTTTTAGAATTGTTTATGGGTTTTTTTTGTAAATCTTTAGCATTTTTGTTTCCTGTAGCCAATGCTAAAGAATTACAAATAAAAAAATCCATAAACAATTCTAAAAGCTCTAACTCAAATGCTCCGAGACCTATTGCACTGTGTGAGGGTGAGGGAGTGAGGGTGAGGGAGTGAGGGTGAGGGAGTGAGGGTGAGGGAGTGAGGGTGAGGGAGTGAGGGTGAGGGAGTGAGAGTGAGGGTGAGGGAGTGAGGGTGAGGGTGAGGGAGTGAGGGTGAGGGAGTGAGGGAGAGTGAGGGAGAGTGAGGGAGAGTGAGGGAGAGTGAGGGAGAGTGAGGGAGAGTGAGGGAGAGTGAGGGAGAGTGAGGGAGAGTGAGGGAGAGTGAGGGAGAGTGAGGGAGAGTGAGGGAGAGTGAGGGTGAGTGAGTGAGGGGTTGAGGGTGAGTGAGGGGTTGAGGGTGAGTGAGGGGTTGAGGGGGAGTGAGGGTGAGTGAGTGAGAGTGAGGGGTTGAGGGTGAGTGAGTGAGGGTGAGGGGTTGAGGGTGGGTGAGTGAGGGTGAGGGTGGTTGAGTGAGGATGAGGATGAGTGAGAGTGAGGGTTAGTGAGGGGTTGAGGGTGAGGGGTTGAGGGTGAGTGAGTGAGGGTGAGGGGTTGAGGGTGAGTGAGGGTGAGGGGTTGAGGGTGAGGGGTTGAGGGTGAGTGAGGGGTTGAGGGTGAGTGAGGGGTTGAGGGGGAGGGGTCGAGGGGGAGGGGTTGAGGGTGAGTGAGGGGTTGAGGAATATGTCCTTTGTGCACACCCAAAAAAAACAACAACAAAAAAAACATACAAACGCAGGCACTCTTCTACCATGGTGGAAAGTTGTCTGCGTTGGCGCCAGGGAGCCAAAACAGCGCCAATGCAGAGGAAAAGGCAGGAATGCACTGTATTCTTTTAAAAATGGCACATTCCTGCAATTTCCCTGTCACACAGCCAGTCAAAGCAAAATTTGACCCTATCCTGCAGAATAATTCTGCCCCTCTCCATGAGGGAGCTTGCCTGACAAAATACAATAAGCGTAGAACTGAAACCAGCCATCACAAGCTCAATGAAAGATAGGTTTCGTGGCTCTTGAGAAAGACTATGCCCTGCGTTATTATGTAGCACATATGTCCCACTCAATTAAGTTAGACTTTTTAGCTGTATAGGGCTTGAGTTTTGGGGAAAATCGTGAGCAAACTTAGACCGGTTTGAAGGATAGCACTTTGCAGTGACTTAGAAAGCCTCTATGTAGGAAAATGTGATAATATTTGAAATCAGACTTAACTTGCCTAATTACAACGTGTCTTTTTTTAAATCTGCTTTTCATAATTAAAACAACTGCCATAGGGTGTTGGTGGGCGCCAGTGCCATAGAGGCAGGCACATGAAGGCTTCTACCAGAGATGTGAGAAACAGCACCATATGTGAAAGCCTTCTCTACACACACACACTTTATGATGTAATGTAGAGATCTGAAAATAGTCTGGACAAATAACCAGGTGAGCCAAAATCTTCCAAACGAAACATTAATTCTGATCCTTTACGCACCCCCGATTTTTAATTTAAAATGCAGGATACAACTGCCCATTTCCTTATAATCCCCTCAACTCCAATGGGTCTGTGTACGGTGAAAACTCAACACGTCTGCGGCGCGTGCAGAGAATGAATGGATGGACACGTCAGCCCCAAGACTGTGTGGGGGGGAGGGACTTCAAACCATAGGCACTCCTCAAACGTCAATATAGTGCAGACATCAGGCAATAAACGAAAACATTAAACAACCGTAATTTAGAGTATTTGTTGTCTCTCTCTTTGAATTTCCGTAGGCATTCATCATGACAAGTAGGCACAAGGCAACAACTGGTTCCAACAAAATAGCCCTCATTGTAACCCTTTTAAGTCCTGCAAAAACATGGTTCACCGTGGATTTAAATAAAATGGCCCTTCAAAATATCCCATTCCACTACCGGTAAAGCAAGAAAACAAGTCAAAATATAAGAAATCAACCCCAAACAAGCAGCGCCATAACCGATAAATTCCCTTGGGATGCTTCCCAAAGAGAGCAATCAAGTTCTTGGTGTGACGCTTACTGAAAGAGAAAACCTATGTTGCCAGGAAAGGAGACTAATCTTTAAATGAAAGTTCTAATGGAAGTCGTTAGTCAGAACCTTCGCTACAAGACGAGATTACAAAACTCCACAAATCTCCAAAGGCATACACCTTCTCCCTACAGTGCACAGAGCAGTCTACACTTACCTTTCACCACGGAGACAGGGAAGGCCAGGAGCAAAAGCAGGAGCATTTTGTGTAAGGTCCTCATGGCTGCAACGGACTACCAGGTTTGAGAAGCAACACCCAAAGGTACTTGTACTGCGCCCTCTCGCTCGAAAGGAGGGCAGCTGGCAACAAGTGGTAACAAGAAAGGGTGGAGGGGGCAGGGGAGGAGGGGTCCGGGGAGGAGGGAAGGGCCAGAGGGACTTGATGGGAGTGGTGGGGGGGGAGGGGGAGGGTATAGAGAGGGAGAGGAGGAGAGACAGGACAGGGGGAAGCAGCAGAGACACGGCGGGTAAAATAAACAAACAAGCCTTTCACCGTAACACGGCGGGCAGGGGAGGGGGCGTAGAGGGGAGAGGTGCGACACGGCAGGCAGGCAGGGGAGGAGAGTAGGAGGAGGAGGGGGGAGGAGAGTAGGGGAGGCACGGCCTAGCGGCAGGCAGGCAGGGGAGGAGAGGAGGAGGAGGGGGGAGGAGAGTAGGGGAGGCACGGCCTAGCGGCCGTGCAATCAAGTAGTGAGGGGGCGGAGCTGGGGGAGGCTGTGAGAGAGAGTAGGCAAGGCAGGCGGCTGGGGGCATGTGGCACGCGCATTTAAGCTCAATGCGCATGCGCATTGAGCTTAAATTTCTCGTGCACTGCAAGGAATCGCCACGATTCCTTGCAGTGTGGATAAAGAGCGGATAAGTGCCAATACTCTCGCCTTGCTCGATGCGCATGCGCATCGACAGGCGAGACCTAAAAAGCAAGAAAATCAGAGCGACAATGGAGTCCACCAATAGCGAGCAATTGGCGGACTCGAAACCCGCTGTAATCTAGCAGAACTTCAACAGATGGTACATGCACGGTCTTGTAGGTGGGACCTAAAAAGTACCTATTTGTGTGCCACAATTTTTTGTAAATTTTGCTACCGTCATGCCAAAATAGCTATTCCGGATGTACACTACTAACCTATTGTCAACGGAAGTGTAATTGAAGTATAGATTTTATATTGAACCTACACATCTTACTTACATTGACAAATGACAATATGTTGGTAGTCTATGTCGTAGATACATTTTGGATGGTTGATCTTAAAGCCAGGTATTGTAGTCTATCACCGCCCCAGTCTCCTGTGACAGCACCTCTGGTCACACCTAGTTTCTTACTTACACCCGGTATAAAAACTCAACTTTTGAAACTTTTGGGCTCTGTTAGCCCCTTTGCTTGGAGCCTGACATGCTAAATGGATCTCGTTTCTTTTGTCTCTCTACAAATGGTGATCCTTTGGAGGATGGTATGCAGACTTCTAGCCTTTGGCCAAGGTTCGAAGGCTCCTACACTCCCCCCTACATTTAGAGGGCCTGATTCACAGAACTAACTTACGGCAAAATCCTAAACTTACTACCATTTTGGTATTCACAGAAGACACTTACTCATTTTGGTATTCACAGAAGTTAGGAGTCTAAACTATAGGACTCCTAAATGCCTTCTGTGAATACCGAAAGTCTTAAAAATTGGATTTTTCTCTGTTTCGGAGTAGTGAAGATAGGACTCCTAACTTTAGGACTCATAAATTGAGAAAAATCCTAACTTTAAGACTTTCGGTATTCACAGAAGGCATTTAGGAGTCCTAAAGTTAGGACTCTTAACTTCTGTGAATACCGAAATGAGTAAGTGCCTTCTGTGAATACCAAAATTATATTAAGTTTAGGATTTTGTCTTAAGTTAGTTCTGTGAATCGGGCCCAGAGTGAGGGCACTCAGACCACCCTCACCATTGAAGTAAGGTGTCCATGCCCTTCAGCCTCTACAATTTTTTAATGAGAAGCTACAAAATCTACGCTCGGTATGTGATGTTTTTTTGCCTGGGCTTTCAAGGACTATTTCCCAGAATGCCAGGCGGTTCCTTCATTTTCAACTAACTGCACAGGGTTCTTGATAGGTGGACCACTGCTCGAACCGTGTTCTTACCAGCACCCTCTGCACACCTGCTACACATCGAGGCTGCACGTGGATTTTCAACTTGTGCAAAGTTGTTCACTAGTGATTCCACTTCTAGTTCAAAGGGACACCTGGCGATAAAGGTTCATGTACAGGGGCTCCGGATACATCACACCAGTTAAATATCCTTGCTGTGCAGTGGGTCCCGGTGAACTGGACTTGTGCATAGCGGCTCCTAGTGAACTTGGAGTGAAACATCATCATAATCTGGATTAATTTAACCATTCATCGCCCTGTGCATCATTTGGTAAAAAAGAAAAAAGGGGGAGGGAGGGTGGTGTTCCCAGGTAGCACGAAAATACATGCATTTTATTTTTATTATATAAAAGTACGAAACAATTCTATAATATAGAAATCAGGACGGCCCGGGACCAGGGTTCGATTCCCGGCGCGGCAGGTTTCTGGACCAGGGTCAGCGGACTCGATAATTCTTTCGCCTCGGTGCCCACTCTGATCAGCGATCACACTCGGCAACTCTGGGTATTAGCTTGCCTCATCTTCACTAACGGCCCCACCAGACCGCCGGGGATGCCTGGTCTCACCCTGGAGATACCCACTAAGGGACCATCTCTCAGGGAAGCCAGGAAGGGTTTCGCAGCGGTCGAAGCGCGGAGATACTCCTCCGGGAGTCGATCCTAGCGCTATATAAACTTGCAATTAATTAATTATAGTCGTTTTTATCAGTTCCAACTGGCTTAATATTTTTTCACTTTTCAAAATCTAACTGGAACAGAAGACACTAAATGTAGTGACAACCAAAGGCAAATAGAAGTGATGAAGTTCTGAAACCAGTCATTTCATCCAATCGGAGGCCTTTATCAGTTGTTTTCACAGCCATCCAGAATCCTCTGCCTCCCTTATTCTATATCCCCAGATGCCCAGCTTCTCAGGCAGAGGTGCTCTCCAGGCTCAGGTATGTCTCTGGCATTCTAGGTATTTGGACTATCGAGTGTACCTTCAGGGCCTGTGAAATCTTTCTGGCCAGGGCACAGCTTGAAGGGGGGGAACATTCCTTTCAGCTAAGTCTAGGGGGCGATGTGAGGTTGAAGTTTCCCCGTGGCTTGGAGCCACGACACTAGGCCACAGATGAATTTTGTGGTCGATGTACTTTCACAAGAGCACTTTTGCAGTTTTACCCTAAAAATGCGTGTTCCTTTCCTCTCCTTAAACTTGTTTTGTAGGAAGTCGAGACTATTGAGATGTAAGGATTGACAAAATCAACAGGTATTTATTTTTTATTTTCGTGCAATACTTTAGTGTTGGGAGTACAGAGATGCGTTCTGTTTTGTAGCTTGTTTGTGGTTATGTCTTTAAAAGAAGAGAGGCCTGTCTGGACAACAATGGTTCATGCTGTTGTGGTGCAGCGTGCTTGTTGTGGTGCAGCGTGCTTGTTGTGTTGCCGCGTGCTTGTTGTGTTGCCGCGTGCTTGTTGTGGTGCCGGGCACTTGTTGTGGTGCCGCGCGCTTGTTGTGGTGCCGCGCGCTTGTTGTGGTGCCGCGGGCATCTTGTGGTGCAGCGCGCATCTTGTGGTGCGGCGCACTCTTATGGTGCTGCGCTCTTGTGATGCTCCAGTAGCATGAAGTGCCATCATGGTGCAGAGGGCACCCCCAGTGCCCTTGCCTGGCATGCTGCTATGGTCACATGTACACACACTGCATGGGGCACCAATCGTGTGGCCTCCCTGGTGCAGTTTATTCCAGTTGTTCAGGCCAGATGTTGTTGTATGTCAAGCTTCCATAGAAGGTTATGACGTCCGGGTGCTGGAAGCTTGCACTGTGCGGCATGTATATAACATGACATGTGCCTGTCGTCCACAGTGCGCAAACTCTATAATGCACAAATGGTGCAAGATGCTCGAGGGATCCTGCATGCGCCTGTAGCATGGCATGACCCTATGCGCCAGTGTGAACGCCGCTCCGTGATGCAACTTCCCTTGGAGGCAGTGTGCTTGTGGTGAGTGGTCATGATACAGGGTGATCCTGTAGAACAGAATGTTCCGTAGATTGCAGTGCCTTGTAATCCTCTGTTCTCTTGTGGTGCAGTGTGGCATGCACCAGTGCTCTTTCTGTCCAGGGTCCACTCTACAAGAGTAGACTGGCTCAGCCAGCTCATGGTGGGCTGTCATCATGGTGGTTGCTCCTGTAGAGTGATGTGTCCTATTGGCTGGTATACCTAGTGATCCGTTGCGCTCTCTGGTGCACCTGCTCCTGTGGGCTGTGCACTTATTGTGAGTGGTTACATAGAAAATGACACCTAACATTGGCCACTACACAAAGAGGGTATTGTGCAAGCATATTGCAGACATGGCTGCGACATATTGACGATCTGGTATGTCACAAGCCTGCCCAGGAATATCAGAGCCATAACTCTGACGTATTGCAGGCATGGCCGAGGTATTCCGTAGTCATGGTTCGGATGGATTGCAGGCATAGCGCAGGTGTGGCTCAGACATATCACCGGCATTGTTCGGGTGTGGCTCTCTTCCATATGTTATGCATGGCTCTGACATGTCACAGGCATGATTCTGACATTTTGCTGGTTTGCCCAGGTATATAGAAGGCATCACTGAGGTATATTAAAGGCATGGTGTAGGATTGACTCGGACATGCTGTCGGTATGGCTCTGACATATTGAAGACCTGACCAAAGCATATCGCAGGCTTCACCAATGTATAACTTACTTACTTATGCCCCTCCTGGACTCCGCAGCCACCGGCATGCCTTCGACATAGAACCTGGCCTGGCAGTTCAGGCTGGACTGTTCCCATTGGGCGCAGGGTCAAGACTGATTTGCATATGGTTGGGTCCGAACTGGAATGGCATGGTGAGCAAAAAAACGACTGATTTAGGCCCAGATCTCTGCACTGGGGTGAATGTATGACATTGTTCTTCAGTCTGTCCATCAATTGTTCATTTTTGCATTCAACGTATTGACGGCATGGTTCAGACGTCGTATTGAAGGCTTAGCTCAGTCGTATTGATGGCGTGGCTCGGACGTCGCATTGAAGGCGCGTCCGAGATGTCGTTCTGAAGGGGTATACCCAGAAGTATTGAAGGCGTGGTTTGGGCATATCGTATAAATTGCTCCGTTTTTGTATTGGGCATACCCCAGATGTTGCTCTGATGTATTAAATGCTTGACTTTGAGTGGCTCTGACATGTAGCAGGCAGCTCAGGCATATCAAATCCATGGCTGAGACATCATCTCTGACACGGCCGTGATATATATCAAAAGCATAGCTTAGATGAGAGCCAAACGTATCGCAAGTATCCGCAGATATTCAGCAGGCGCAGTTCAGGTGTGGCTCAGACATATCACAGCCATGCCCTAGGTATGTCAGGACATGTCGCAGGCATAGCCCAGATGTGTGACTCTAAGCAAACATGTTAGACATGGCATATATCTCAGGCATTGCTTGGACATATCTCAGGCGTCATGAGATATATCGCAGTCATGTGTGAGGAGTGGCACGACCATATCACAGGCATGGCCCAGGTATGTCTTAGACATATCATAGGCCTCCGCTAGTGTGGCTCAGTAGTCGGTCATGTCACATGCATGTACTCGATAAATCACAGGCATGGCCCATTGTTTGGGAGATATTGCAACCGTGGATCAGGTCTATCACAGGCGTGGATCAGACAAGTTTGAGGCCTTACTCAGCATCCCTTGAATAGTCCATGTGTGACCCGGACATATCGCAGGCATGTGTCTGAGATGGCTCGGACATATCGCAGGCATGTATTTACTTGTGTACCTTATACATATCTCTGGTTTGGCAGAAGCCCAGTAATGCGCATTCTGTTCCCTTCTGCCTGGTCCTCCCTTTGGAGAGTGGAGTCCCCTCGCCTCCCAGTCCCTGAGCAGGGAGAGCCCCTACCCTACCCTGGTCTAGGCCTGCCAGCTCTGCCCTTCGTGGGCGAGGCTTGGCATTAGCGTTCCAAGCCTCCCTTCGGATGAAAATTCCGTTCTCAGGCTTTCTGCAGAGATAGTAACGTTTTCCGGGCTCTCCCTGTTCTGTTCCCTCGCCCGGTGCCCGGAGGAGGGAGATAAGGCGCTCCCCCCCCCCCCCCCCCCCCCCCCCCGTTGCCCCCGCTTTGAAGCCCCCACATCTTGGCTCCGTGTGAGCCGGGGACATTCCTGCCCTGGAAGGCGGCGGCTCGGGAGGCCTCGAGTCATGCCAGCCCTGGTGGGAGGCCAGGAACCCCGTGCCTCCGCTCCTCCCCGGGAATTCACCTAAAGTGTCTGTGAGCGCGTGAACGCATCCGCAGAGGCGGGGCCCCGGGCTAAGGAGGCCGGGCAGGCAGAAGATGGCGCGAAACGGTTCTTTGGACAGGAGCCTAGCGCTGAGAGGTGACCTACTAGGCACGCTACCGTCCTGTCGCTACTCTGACCCGAAAGTGGGACAGTAATTGCAGCTCCTAGGGCCACTTGGTGCCCCACTGATGGTTACAGCTGTATACCAGGTTAGCATTGCCTTACGGGCCCCTTACAACAAGCACTGAAAATGCAATAGGTCTCGCCTTTTATTAATTTAAAGCCATTTACTTTACTAATGGTATTGTATAGCAAATCAAATGGCTTTAACTTAATGAAAAGCGAGACCTATTGCATTTTTAATGCTTGTTAATATTAAAGCGCCCCTTGGACATGGTGTTGTAGCTGAAAGAAGTGCTGGGGACATCTGCGCTGAAAGCCACATCAACCGGGGTCGGTGCTACAACACGCATGCAAGACCTAAAAAGGCTCCACCCTCATTTCCAACGGCAGGACACAGTTTACCATAAACGGTGACGCCGGCCAATGGAAGTGAGGGGCGGGGCTTTAAGCCCTTTTCTGAAAGTCCTCTCCTACAAAATCTCTCGCGGGGGGCGGAGCAGGGCTCTGCCCTGCAACGCACGCAAAACCTAAAAAGGCTCTGTTCTCTAGATTTCCATCTCTCACTCATTGCGGCTATCCTTCAATCTGCCCATCCTTTTTGCTCTCTCGTCTGAAGTTCTGAAAATCTCTAATCCATGCTAGTTTCCTCCTAGTGGCCTACACTTTTATTTACCAATATTCTGGGGACGTATTTTACCCCTTGTATTATAAGAGACCAGCCTCTTCCCACAGATGTGTGACCCCCGAAAGCCTGAGTGAATAGATGACAGATGTGTCCATGTGTTTTAAATCAAGTATTGTCCTAATAAAAGCTGTGTCCATTCATTATACTTGATATGCGCTGTGGCCTCTTTCTCTGATCCCAGAGTTGTCAGAACCATCAAGTAATACCAAGGATGAGGCTGTGTGTATTCACAACACACCAGGGCGGTGGGGACCTGAGCTAGATAGATGGACCCACCATGCATCCTTGTCTCTTCGGGGTCGCAGGATCAAGCCGTCATGCCCATCTCATGGGAGGCGGTGTGAAGTTTAAAGCAAGTGGTGAGCACACACTAGCCACCTTACAAAATCTTGAATGGGCCAGTGTTATCCTGTGACAGTTCCCTATAGATAGCTCGGGAGCTGATTTTTTTTTTCTTGAACTCAGTGGTGGTCCCTTGTGGTAGGGTAAGGTCCTGCCATGGGGAGGCTGATTTTCATGGCACTTTCAGTCTGGTTTTCACGGTCTCCCCATGATTTTATGGTACTTCCAATTGATTTTCTTTAACTAAGCCGGCGCCTCCTAAAATAACTACGGGGCAGATGTATCAAGATACCGTTTTGCGAATTCTAAATAGCGTTTTTTTGTGAATTGCTATTTAGAATTCGCAAAATGGAATGTATGAACAAAATCGCCATTTTTTAGCGATTCCTTAATATTCTTTATTTGCGAATTCGCATTTTGCGAATTCGCAAATAAAGAATAATTTCCAATGCATTCCTATGGGCCAGGAGGCCCATAGGAATGATAGTGCAAAAATTCTCAAATTGCGAATTCGCAATTTGCTAATCACAATTTGAGAATTATTTCAAGGGGGCAGGGGTGTCTCAAAGACACCCTGCTGCACCCCTGAAATTTACATGTGTGTGCATGTGGCACACATACATGCCCTATGGGAATGTATGTGTGTCACATGCCACCCTCACAAATGGCAAATAGGGCATTTTTAAAAGAAATCGCAAATTACCACCAACTAAAAGTTGGTGGTAATTTGCGATTTCTTAACACAAATTTGCAATTTCAAAATGTTCCGTACATATCAGTTAAGGAATCGCAAAAATTGCGATTCCTTAAATGCTATGGCAAAATAAGGAATCACAATTTTTTGCGATTCCTTAAATTGCGATTTGTTTCCTACATACCAATTCATGCTAAAAGGCCGTTTGCGAGTCGCAAAAGCCTTGATACATCTGGCCCTCAGTCCGTGATTTATCAGTTACTGCTGGTTTGCGATTACATTTTTTGGGTCATTAGGTGGGGTTAGAACCTCAGGGTTTGATTTTATGAGTCGGCTCCCGTTACCCAGACCAAAAACTTCAAGGTCTACCTGTCCAAGTAATAGTAATCCACATGTCCCAAAGGTTCTAAGAGACTGGCTAGTCCTCTGAAGGGTTGGAAGTGACCCACAATGTTAACTGTGTATATCTTCAGACCTGATGTTCATACTTGAAACATTCATTCCTCCTGCTGTCCCCAAGAAAACAAGTGTGACTTCAGGACTATTGATAATAACCGCATGGTTTCAAAGGTCCCGATTTCCAAATGTTTTTTTCTAGCATTAAGGTGGGGTTTTCCAAAATCAACATTTTCACTATCCAACTTGTATTTGTTGCTTTCAGGGGCCTGCTCTTCAGCTAGGAGTGTTGAGTCTCAGGGACAGATAGCTGGACCGCTAACTCTAGTTGATCGAACTCTAAATGTGGCAAATGACAGTCTTGCTCCCGGGCGCCAGTCACTTGGCACCACAGGTCTCTCTACATTTGACGTAATTGTGGTCACTGTGGGGTCAACTTCAATTTCTGGCAATAAACCCTGAAAGTAACTTTTTTTGTACAACTCAGTTGTGCTATTTGCCTCCAAGCTGCAGTTTTTAGACAAATGATTGCCTGTTCCCCAGATGGGAAGATGGGAGTGGCACATTTAGGATGGACCTGATGCCATGCCTAAAGCTATTGGGCACTGTGTCTTTGAGGATGAGATGATTCTTATCAGGCTTGGGCGGTAAATTCTGTTTTGCTTGCGGACTTTGGGTAATTTCGCGTTCCGCTGAGAATGCGGAATTGCAAAAAATTCCACGATCCGCTGCTTCGCAGAATTTTCTGCTTGCTTGCGCTTTCAAAAAGAATGTTTGCGAGATATTTCCCTCCCCGAGCACGCAAACAGCGTTCACGAACAGGAAAAAAGCATCGCGAATGGGTGGAATAAGCAATTCCGCGTGCTCACGGAGATTTTTTACCGTTTCGCTGAACTTTGTGTAACGTGACTATGCAAATTCCGCCTATCCCTAATTCTTATGCAGCTGACCCCACCAAACTCAAAAACTACCGCCCCATCTCACTCCTCCCATTCCCGGCCAAAGTCATCGAGAAAGCGGTCAACAACCAGCTCGCCGCCTTCCTCGAAACCAACAAATCCCTCGACTCCTCACAATCCGGCTTCCGAGCCAAGCACAGCACTGAGACCGCCCTCATCGCAGCAACAGACGACATTCGAACTCTACTGGACAATGGAGACACAGTCGCCCTCATCCTCCTCGACCTCTCCGCAGCCTTCGACACGGTCTGTCATAGCACCCTTTTACAACGCCTCAGAAACGTCGGAATCCAAGGTAAAGCACTGGAATGGATCACCTCGTTCCTCACCGGAAGAACCCAAAGAGTCCGCCTTCCACCATTCAAGTCAGAGGCCACTGAAGTCATCTGCGGCGTACCACAAGGATCTTCACTCAGCCCCACCCTCTTCAACGTATACATGAGCCCCCTTGCGGTCATCGCACGCCAACACAACCTCAACATCATCTCCTACGCCGATGACACTCAACTGATCCTATCTCTCACCAGAGACTCGAACACTGCCAAAACCAACCTGCATGAAGGAATGAAAGAAGTAGCCGACTGGATGAAGCACAGCCGCCTGAAACTGAACTCAGACAAAACAGAAGTCCTCATCCTAGGCACCTCCCCCTCCGCCTGGGATGACTCTTGGTGGCCAGAGGCCCTTGGAAAAGCACCCATCCCGACGGACCACGCACGGAACCTGGGCGTCATCCTGGATTCCTCACTCTCGATGAACAGACAAGTCAACGCCGTTTCTTCATCTTGCTTCAACATTCTTCGCATGCTCAAAAAAACATTTCGTTGGATCCCCACCGAAACTAGGAAAACGGTCACCCACGCTCTGGTCACGAGCCGACTGGACTACGGAAACACCCTCTACGCCGGCACTACCGCAAAACTCCAGAAAAAACTCCAACGCATCCAGAACGCTTCAGCCAGGCTCATATTAGACATCCCGCGTAAAGAACACATCTCTGGTCACCTGAAAAACCTCCACTGGCTCCCCGTCAATAAGAGGATTACTTTCCGGCTCCTAACCCACGCACACAAAGCACTCTACGAAATTGGACCCGAATGCCTCAACACACGACTGTCCTTCTACACCCCCTCCCGCCAGCTACGATCCTCCAACCAAGCCCTTGCCACTGTACCTCGCATCAACAAAACCACCATGGGAGGTAGATCCTTCTCCTACCTGGCAGCTAAAACCTGGAACTCACTTCCCACTCACCTTCGCCTTACTCAGAACCACCTAGCATTCAGAAAGCAACTTAAAACGTGGATATTTGACAAGTAATTCCCCACCCTGCTTCAATCGCCTTGAGACCCTCTGGGTATGTAGTGCGCTATATACATTTTTTGACTTGACTTGACTTGCTGGGTCAAGATGGGCCGGTTGACGTGCTATAGATGCTGAAGTGACTTCCGGGGCTTAGGACAGGTACCCTGCCCCTGGACTCATCTCTTGTAGTCCAAGTGTAGAGGGAGTGAGTTTAGTGCCGTGCGTCCCGGGGTCTTTGCCTAAATGGGTACTTGCGTGTCGTCTGGGCGTGTCGTCAGGTAGTTTGGGCTGTCTAAGGGGGGGCTATACACTGTGTTTTATAAAAAGCCCGTGCTGATGAATGTGAATGAGCTCAGTGGCAGCAAGGAAAAAGCTGATGCTTTCGATTAGTGGCAAGTGCGTTTATATAGCGCTGTTGTAAGCAAAGAAGCATCTTTAGGCGCTATGGAGCTGATTCACAAACATAATTTTGACACAGCTCAATTAAATCATCGTAGACTTACGTGCACCTTTCAAAGTGATTCATAGACCACTGCTAAAGCAGTAATTATGGAACTCTAGGCAGGTCGTAGATTTCCATATTAACTATACTTACTCCTGCCCCTACTGCCCTATATTTACTCCTGCAGATGGTTTCCCTGATGGGCAAGTTATAGGTGCAAATGTAGAGGAGATATCGTTGAGCTCACCAAACTTTATTCCCTGATTTTCTTCTCCACCTCGAACATGTTTGCCTGATGGAGAAGTGGGTTCTGCAGACTGTCTGGATTGTTCTTTCAGTGACATTGGCTGTGATGCCGGGGGAAGTACATGGAACTTTGTGCTCATCGTCTCATGCTTCAAGGCACTGCTCATCTTCTACAGTTCTCTGGCGACGAGGATGGGATCCGAAGTCCTCCTACTTTATTGGGATGTTTTGTAGAATTAGGTGGAGTAAATTCTACCATTTCACATGAACATTGGTGGAATTTCTGCCAAAACATGCTCTTGCTTCCAGCACTCCAGACAATGTCTCCCACACTTGCGTTGAGTGAAAAACCACTGCCTCCATCAGAAAGGACTTAAAATACAATCTTTCTTTGGACATAGTTCTTCGGTATCGATGGATTGAGATTCTGCCAGCAGAAGGGTAGATCAGCCCCTACGTCTCCTGAGGTGGTGCTGATCCTGAGTGCCTTCTGGCGAGCATATTAATTCAGGCGTTGTGTTCCAGGCCGCCTGGAAGAGGCTTGGTGTCGAGCTTCCTTTCTTCGACGCCTGGCGAAACCCTTCAAGATTTCCTGCTGCACCTTGGCAGCTCTCCATCAATTCTCCTTTGCTTCTTAGCAGGACGTAGGGTTGGGCAATCAAGAGGAAATCTGCTTTCTACCTTCGTGGATCGCTGCAAGAGTAGCTTTTGTTCTCTGTGGCCGAGGGGAAGGACTGTGAGGGCTGACCCTTCCTGTAGGTGAGAGCTATGCTGGGCTCAGGCAGAAGATCTTTATAGAAAGCAATATTACCAAGCATTTATCAAGATATCAAAGAAAATATCACCCGTCCAGTCATCAATTGTAAATCTATATGTTGCGTCAAATCTTACCAATACTTCTCTGAATGCTCGCCATATTTTTACACCTAGAACCCAGACTGGAGTTGTATTGCTTGCAATGGAATTCTGGGACTTGTAGTTACAATTCCAGGTATAATTGAAGACAAAACTGGGTAACACTAGCAAGGATGCCGGCACACTAAGAACTGTGGAATATGCTACATTACTTAATGCCAGCAGTAAAAAAGAAACCTGCTGATGCTATACCAGATGACACCTTGTTGCCACCCAATAACTAAAAGTTGATTTGAACGATTGTAAAAAAACAAATTAATAATAATTCAAAATATGTCCAACTGCAGAGCAAAACATTTGTTCAACTGAGCTAGTCGTAAGCCAATGTTCTAGAAGTACAGAAAAAGATTATTCAATATATTCATTTCAGTTCTTTATATCCATGTGATACGATGAAACAGCTAGACGCGTTTTGTCCCTTGGACTTTCTCAAGGCTTGTGAAAAATTGCAGCTCGAATACATTGCTAATTTTAGCTTGTCAAAAATGGTTTGAAGTAGAACGTAGTCCTCAGCTGAGTGAATGAAAGGGTTTTGCGGCACTGGAAGCTTCGATGTCCCATCTAGTATATATAACCTCTTCTGTCTCATTCTTAGATGTTCTTTGCTGTTTTTCAAATCGTATAAACCCAGTGACTCTCCTGCAAAAGTGAAGAAGTCTCAGCACTCTTCCTGCACTCCCCAGTGACAACTGTAAAATATTGCTGCTAGAACTGTGATGCAAACCTGCAATCTTATTGACCACCGACTCGGATTATCTCAGGTCCCGGGACACATTAGCGATGCCCTAAAGAAGGGACTTCCTGAACTGTTTGAGGTCCACGGCCATGGTTTGGCTCTTCCCTGGAACCAAGTCGGGAACATCTTAAGGATTTTGGGGACCCTGGGCAAAACGTATTTTGGGGGCGCTTGTTCGGAACAGCTTTGAATTTATGATCCAATTGCAAATCCTTTGTGCTGTTTGGCGAGGTCGCTGCCCGTCCACAGGCACATTGGTCCAAATTCTAAATGTGTTTCTATTAATATCCAGGGATTGCAACATGTTTTTTGAATAGCGATACAGCAGCAGCTCACTAATATTAATGCAAATAATCCGAGCTGTCCCCCGCCCCCATTTCTTGTATGTGAGGTCCTGTTTGGATCGGACAGAAACGTCTTTTATAAATGTAGAAAGGCATTGAAAAACAAACACAACATTTTTCTGCACAATGTTTGTAATTAAACTCCCCAACATTACCTGTATTAAAAATAAATTAAAGGAAAATGGTATATCAAACAATCTATGTTTAACACCTTCGCTGCTAGAGATATGTTCCCCCTGTGCTGATAATCTATGAATCCCATTGTTCATGACGAGCTCAGGTCGTCATGAGCACAGCTCAACCGTGCCTCATGACGAGCTGAGCTCGTCATGAGCATCAAAGGGGTCAAGAATCATTCACGGTCATCAGGACAGGACTGTCTGCAGGACAGTCCTATCAAGGGCTCGCCGAAAAGGCTGGCGCCCACTTTGCCCATGCCTTAAAACGTCTCGGTACCAGGTGAAGTCTGAGTTTGCCTGCTCAGGTCTTGTACCGGAGCTCCATCTCCATCTGGTGAAACCCGTCATCTGCCCATTCAGGGTATTTTATACATGGTTAACCACAGGGAGTTCTATCTGTGTGGTTTATCGCCTCTCCGCACAGTCAGTGTCATCTGATGAATGTCGAGGCCTTGCTGATGGCAATATAATAGTACACAAAAAACCTTATCACATATTGCACCTTCTACAGCTGAAGGTGTCCAGGCAAGGTGCGGAAGGTTTAATTCTGTACTAGATTTCCAGGATCTCAACAGAAGATATAGTTTCATACATTGACTCTAAATGACGCTCAATTGCATGGTGGTTTTCCTG